>NC_088245.1:9256212-10506212 GCF_036013445.1 Caloenas nicobarica
TGGAAGTCACAAGATTGAAATATATATCCACAACTGTGTCTTTAAAACTGCAGCATATCTTTTTAGAAGAAAATGTGGAAAAGGTTAAATTTGTAATTAGAAAGAATAACAATGTCATTTGAAAAGCGCATGGCAAAACTATTAGTGTCTCGTGGTACCTCCCTATTTAACTCCAAAACATGTTGCATGGGCAACATCTGAAGCACATGTTAGCTTTCTGTGTTATATGTTAGCTCTGTAGCTGGATGTGGCGTATAAGAAGAGTTTTTGGACGCAGCACAAAAAAAAAAAAAAAAAAGGGAAAGCAAGAAAGTCAGAATTGCTCTAAAAGGTCATATTTTCAGATCTGCCTTGCAGGATATTTGGCAATTTCTTTTCTCTGTAGAAGTGGCTACATAATGAAAGTACAAAGTTTCTTTGATCTAAAAAGTCTCAGTGGGATTTAATAATTTATATCAGAATTTAACAGCACAATGGAAACCCTTTTTATATACTGGAGTAATTTTGCTTCTCTTTGTCAGATCAGCTCCACTAGAAACAGAGACTTGCTATTAATGGAACTGAACTATATTTCAATGTCTCAGACATCTTGGTGGCTTTCATTCTACCATATTTCACTCTGGTCGCAGTTCAGCAAAGATCTTAAACACATTCTTAATTCTAATAACTTCAACAGGACTGAAGCCTGTGTGCAAATGTTTTATAAAAATTGAGCCGGATTATGAACCATCCTTCATGATGCTTTTGGTGAAGAAAAATATGGTGATACAGATCCTTTTTCTTTCATTTTCTGTAATACCTTATTCTACTGGATTGAATGTAAAATAAGGCACAAATATAAGGGCTAGGAGGAAAAATCTTTTCATTGTCATCTGCAAAAGGCTAGAGTAATAGGACTTATACATATCTGACCTTATCTACGGAATAGATGCCCTCGCTTGAGATAGGCGTCAGTATTTTCTTTAGTATTGATGGGTAGAAATATATTTTTTCACATTTCAATTCACTCCTGCCCAATATAGATGCCTGAACCAGTCCAAACATCTATATTCTAGGAGTGTCTTTTTCTCCTATGTGACTGTGAGGATGACTCGCACATAGGAATTTAGCACTGTAGATATCTAAGGTTGATGGATGTGATGACTTGCATGCTATGGGAGAAGACCTATCAGACCAAGGTACTCGATACCGACCATCCTGTTTCTGAGACTAGGCAGTAGCAGACTTGTAGGAAAAGAGGAAAGAAACAAAAGCATGTACAAAAATGTCTTTGGCAAATTTTCCAGTAATCTGTGGTTTCAGAACTTCCTGATCCAGAATTTCTTTCTGGCAAGTCATGTTTAATAACACCAATTGATTTACCCTCCATTAATTTGTTCCTTTTTACATTCACGGATATTTTTGACTTCCATGAAATCCTGTGGCCATGAGATCTATAAAAGAATTATATATTGTGTGGAAAAAAATACTCTACTGTGGTGCAGATCTTACTCCTTAATGCTTTCATTATATGTCTGCTAGTTCTTGTACTATGAGATGGAGTGAATATTCACTCTCTGCTCACATTCTGCGTATAGTTTAAGACTTAAAGCCCTCTGTCATTTCCTCCTATCAGTCATCTTTTTCCCATGCTTCAGAATCTTAATGTATTTGCTCTTTTCTCATATGGAAACCATTCAGATCTAGGCATTACTGATGTGAACAGGATTTGCAAAATCAGAATTCAAATGGGTTTAGTACAAAGAAAATCAACAATGGCAGGGGAACTAGATTTCATTAGAACAAATCCTCACCCTAACAGTGTGATATGCAACAAAATCCAGAGAAATATTGAAAGTTTATTAATCATTGTAGAGTCTGTTATATCAAATTTATTTGGCTACTGTGGATGGACTTTGCATAAAATTAATTGAAACTGGTTATTGTTTTGGCTATTAGAAAAAGAAATTCCTTCAGAAGAAAAAAAATGAACATGCTAGATTACTTATTTTATTTCCATTTTTATATATAATACCCTTCAAGTTGGAATGAAGGGCATGCTGACTCTTCATCTCTGTATTAACAGTTACAAATCAGCCAATATCTGATGGTTATTTGGTCTTCATCATTGTGAAGATATTGTATTGTGACGTGAATTGATGGACTCAAGTCAAATTCCTAATTGAAAGAGTCATTGTTATTAACTCACGAGAACAGGAGGGAGAAAAAAAAAATGAACATAGATGAAGGTACTTCATCTCCCTCAAGATATTTTTGTGACTCTAAAACCAGCAGTGTTGCTAAGCTTGCATACTGGGGTTGTTACTGTTATTTATTACCAGTATTAGTACAGCCCCTAGAAGCTCCCATCAGAAACAGAGTCCCATTGCAAAATAACATGTTGGTTTCCAACATATTTTATGCACACATCATTCACTAAGTGTGTTCTTCCAAAGCAAAGCAAAACAATCTGTTTTTATGTGATTCACTGAGCTTTGCTGCAAGAAATACAAAATAGTTGAGCAAGACTGCAGTAACACTCCAATAATTTGTTAAGATTTTTAGCTGTATTCAGCAGAATAAAATGACCCAGGTTCACAAACTCCCAAACTGTAACTTGCAAAAGTGAAATTACACATTGAAAGATTTCTGTAGAGGACATAACTCTGAAGGATGACATTTTAAATTGGTAGAGTTCATGCAAAGATACAATAATATGAAAATGAGCACCCTTTCTTCCATGATGTGTGACAGGTTCAAGTTACCACAATTTTACTCTCAATGGTTGTGCTGGAGAAGAAGGTATTCACTAGTTATCATCCAGGCTGTGGTCTTGGTGTACTGGCAGGCAAAACCCCATTAGGGAACACTTTAACATTACTTTGGTGTTCAATACTTTAGCAGAGCAGTATTCTTCTGAGCTGTTCTGCCTCACGTTGGAGCAATCTTCACCCATATCTCTGCAGTCAGCATAAGAGTTATTAGCAGCTCCGTGGCCATATAAAGGACAGAAGAGTAATCTATGACAGATTTGATGACAGCAGGGGAAATACTCCTGAGAATTGTAATTGTAAGGGCTAACTGCAGACCCAGAGAGCTCCCAGCTGACGGACAGAAACAGCCCGAGAGCCAGTGGCTACTCAAGCTTAGAAGATAAGAACATGCTCTGATTTAGGAGACTATTTCTGTGGGCAAGGCTGTGAACTCTTTGCTGCTGTTGAAGACATCCATTAGCCTTTTGACATTAGTGACACTAATTCCTGATTAGGAGGGCAGGAATCTGGCTCAGTGTCATTGATAGTTTTCTGTTTGTGTATTGTCATTTTTTCAAGCATGCACAGAAAAAAGAAAATACATAAAATGCCTAGAGTACCTCTGCTAATTGCACAACAATTCTGTATGCAAGGATGTGTAAATCTGAGGATTTACCTCTCCAGGATCATTTCCTCTTTGTCAGCTTACTTCGGCTTGGATGCGTTTATATATCTTGTCTCTAATATCATTGTTGCCTGCTGTGGTTTGCATGCATCAATTTATATTACAAATGAGCATAATGGACAAGGAGAAAGTGTCTATCTCCTTTTACACAGAAGAAGAGAAAATAAGCTAATGTGTGTTATAGAAAAGGTCACCTTTAGGCATGTTGCATATTAATCTGTCAAGTTCTTTCAGACTGGTCTTTTTTATGATGTCTTAAACTGGGTATAATGCACAAGGCATTGTGATTAAAAAAACAGTAGCACAGTTCACAAATTCATGGGGAGTGAATGTTCCTTTTTCACCTTAATTTTGTGTAGTGTTAATCACTCTCTAAATGCCTACTTAAATTACTAAGATCATAAACCAGGTAAAAACTGAGGTCACTTTGCACAGAACGATGGACCAAGTTTGTTTGAATAGAAAATTGTGAACTGAACACATATACTCTGAGGTGACTTGAGTGTTGATCCCCATGGGGCATTGATTCTGTTGCTCCCCCATCAGTGTTTAGATGTTCTGGGAATTCCACCATCACCTTCTGCTGTTAGCAGACCCTAAGGTTTGTATTCAGTTCAGTTCACACAGGAGGAGGTGCTGAGGGCTCCTTTCAGGCTTTCATATGTGCTCAAGGTGAGACTTAGCCTTCGAAAGGTAGGCCTGTAGTGACATTTGAGACAGCTTTGGATATCCAAGACATCTGCAGGGGGTGGAAGACATGACTTTGGGCTTATAAAGAAGCTGCCAGAGCAACAGCTGGAGACCATGTGGTTTATTACACAGTGTCTAAAATGACACTAGGTACTAATACTTCAGCAACTATTCAGCAACTATGTCGTCGAGATCAGCTGATCGGGACCAGCTCGGCCGGAGCCGTTCAGAGCGATCTCGAGGTAAGGAGAAGCGTGGGGGTGGGTTTCGGTTTCGGGACCCGGCAGCCCTTGCGAGAGCGGCTGACGTGGCGTGGGCGTTACCACGGGGACGGCGATCACACCCCCGCCCCTCGCCTTGAAAAAGCCTCAGGGAGGGCAGGGACACGTCGCTGCCCACCAGGCGCTGGGAGAGGCAACCAGCTGTGACGCGGGTGAGTATCACCCACACTGTGCTGCAGCGGCAGATGGAGCAGCTCGTGCAGTAGGGCGCAGAGACTATCACTCCTCGCTTGTTAGACCTTCTTACCTACTGCCAGTGTCCCTGACTGTTGCCAAACATGGTCTCCTCCAGGAAGAGGGCTTGCTTAAAGAAGACTGTGTCGACTCAGACGGAGCTACTGCCTCGAACCGTGGCTGTCCAGGTGTCCGGCTGCAGGGAGTGCCAGAGCCTGCTGCTGCCGGGGGAGGGAGGCCAGCATTCAGCCTGTGTGAGGTGCGAGCAGGTGCAAGATCTGCTCGGCATGGCTGCAAAACTTAAGGAGGAGATCGAGACACTGAGGTCCATCAGGGAGTGTGAAAGGGAGATCGACTGGTGGAGTAACTCCCTGGCGTGCCAGGCAGAAAGGCCCCAAGGGGGAACCCCCCAAAAGGTGATGGACCTCCTGCCCTGTTGGGCAGAGAAGGAGGATTTGAGAGAGCCCCTGCCCTGTTGCTGTCGGGCAGAGGTAGGGGACCAAACAGCTGAGGAGGGTTGGAAGCAAGTCCCAGTTAGGCGTCGCGGGCAACCCCCCTCCCTACCTGCTTTGCTTCCCTGGGTGCCCCTCCGTAATAGGTTTGAGGCCCTGGATATTGAAGAAGATGTAGGTGGGGACGTGGTGCAAGGGCCACCTACGAGGTCACATAGGAAGAGGCGATCGACTCCACGCCTCAAGACTGCCTCCGATAAAAAAGAAAGAAGGGTAATTGTGGTAGGCAATTCCCTTCTGAGAGGGACGGAGGGCCCGATATGCAGAGCTGACCCTCAGCATCGGGAAGTTTGTAGCCTACCTGGAGCTCGGATCAGGGACATCGCCAGAGCCCTCCCCAACCTGGTGCGCCCAACGGACTATTACCCCCTACTGATCTTCCAGACAGATGGGGAGGAAGCGGCATCCCGTAGTCTGAGGGGAATGAAGAGAGACTTCAAGGCCTTGGGACAAATGGTGAAAGAGTCTGGGGCTCAAGTTATCTTCTCTTCCCTCCTTCCATTTTCGGATGATGATGTGGGACGGAATAGAAAAATTGAGTCCGTAAATGATTGGCTTCGGGACTGGTGCTACAGGCAGGGCTTTGGGTTCTTTGACAACGGCTGGTTTTATAAGACACCAGTCCGGTCAGTGATACGTGGGAAAGGTTTATCCCACGGCGGTAAAAAGATGCTGGGACAGGAATTAGCAGGGCTCATTTGCAGGGCTTTAAACTAGATTCGAAGGGGGATGGGGTTGTAGCTGGGCTTGCATCAGTGGGGCAGCATGCTGGAATCCATAAAGACTGAGAGGCCCACCATATCCCTAGGGTGAAATCGGTGTACTCGGCTCGCTCCCTGAAGTGCCTGTACACCAATGCGCGCAGCATGGGGAATAAGCAGGAGGAGTTAGAAACCTGCGTTCGGTCAGGAGATTATGATCTGGTGGCATTAACAGAGACATGGTGGGACAGCTCACATGACTGGAATGTGGTCATGATTGGCTATGCCCTTTTCAGGAAAGACAGGCCAGCCAAGCGTGGTGGTGGAGTTGCTCTTTACGTGAGAGAGCAACTACAATGTATAGAGTACTGTCCAGGTGCGGTTGAGGAGCGAGTTGAGAGTCTGTGGGTGAGAATTAAGGGGCAGGCTGGCAGGGGTGACACTGTTGTGGGAGTCTATTACAGGCCACCAGATCAGGGTGAGGAAGTTGATGAGGCCTTCTACGGGCAGCTGAGCGTGGCCTCACAGTCACAGGCTCTGGTTGTTATGGGGGATTTTAACTACCCTGATGTTTGCTGGAAGGACTACTCAGCCAGCCAGCCTCAGTCTAGGAGGTTCCTCCAGTGCATTGACGATAACTTTCTGATGCAAATGGTGGAGGAGCCGACTAGAAGAGGTGCGCTGCTGGATCTCATCCTCGCTAACAAGGAGGGTCTGGTCAAAGCAGTAAAGGTGGGGGGCTGCCTTGGTTGCAGTGACCATGAGATGGTGGAGTTCAGAATCTCCTGTGGTGGGAGCAGAATACCGAGCAGAATTGCAACCCTGGACTTCAGCAGGGCCGACTTTGGCCTTTTCAAACAGTTGCTGGAGGAAATCCCGTGGGCAAGGCTGCTTGAAGGTAAAGGGGCCCAAGATAGTTGGTTAACTTTCAGGGACTGCTTCTACCAAGCTCAAGATCAGTGCATCCTGACGCGCAGGAAGTCAAGGAAGGGAGCCAGGAGACCTGCGTGGTTAAACAGGGAACTGCTGCGTAAGCTCAAGTGGAAGAGGAGGGTTTACAAATCATGGAAGGAGGGGCTGGCCACTTGGGAAGAATATAAGGCTGTTGTCAGAGGATGTAGGGAGGCAACTAGGAAAGCTAAGGCCTCCTTAGAGTTAAACCTGGCGAGAGGGGTCAAGGACAACAGGAAGAGGTTCTTCAAATACATGGCAGATAAAACTAACACCAGAGGCAATGTAGGCCCACTGATGAACGGGGTGGGTGCCCTGGTGACAGAAGATACAGAGAAGGCAGAATTACTGAATGCCTTCTTTGTCTCTGTCTACTCTGCCGGAGGCTGTCCTGAGGAGTCCCGTACCCCTGAGGCCCCAGAGGAAGGCAGGGCAATGGAGGAGTCTGCCTCAGTTGATGAGGACTGGGTTAGGGAGCAATTAAGCAATCTGGACATCCATAAATCCATGGGTCCAGATGGGATGCACCCGCGGGTGCTGAGGGAGCTGGCTGAAGTCATTGCTGGACCGCTCTCCATCATCTTTGCCAAGTCTTGGGAAACGGGAGAGGTGCCTGAGGACTGGAGGAAAGCAAATGTCACTCCGGTCTTCAAAAAGGGCAAGAAGGAGGACCCGGGCAACTATAGACCGGTCAGCCTCACCTCCATCCCTGGGAAAGTGATGGAACACCTTATCCTTGGTGCCATCTTAAGACATATCAAGGATAAGAGGGTCATCAGGGACAGTCAACATGGCTTCACCAAGGGGAAGTCGTGTTTGACCAACCTCATAGCCTTTTATGAAGACGTAACAAGGTGGATTGACGATGGCAGAGCGGTGGATGTGGTCTACCTTGACTTCAGCAAAGCATTTGACACCGTCTCCCACAGCATCCTCACGGCAAAACTGAGGAAGTGTGGACTGGATGATCGGGTAGTGAGGTGGACTGCAAACTGGCTGAAGGAGAGAAGCCAGAGAGTTGTGATCAATGGGACGGAGTCTGGTTGGAGGCCTATATCTAGTGGAGTGCCTCAAGGGTCAGTTCTGGGACCAATACTGTTCAATATATTCATCAATGACTTGGATGAGGGAATTGAGTGTACTATCAGCAAGTTTGCTGATGACACCAAGCTGGGAGGAGTGGCTGACACGCCAGAGGGCTGTGCTGCCATCCAGCGAGATCTGGACAGGCTAGAGAGTTGGGCGGGGAAAAATTTAATGAAATATAACAAGGGGAAATGTAGAGTCTTGCATCTGGGCAGGAACAACCCCAGGTTCCAGTACAGGTTGGGGAATGACCTATTAGAGAGCAGTGTAGGGGAAAGGGACCTGGGGGTCCTGGTGGACAGCAGGATGACCATGAGCCAGCACTGTGCCCTTGTGGCCAAGAAGGCCAATGGCATCCTGGGGTGTATTAGAAGGGGGGTGGTTAGTAGGTCGAGAGAGGTTCTCCTTCCCCTCTACTCTGCCCTGGTGAGACCTCATCTGGAATATTGTGTCCAGTTCTGGGCCCCTCAGTTCAAGAAGGACAGGGAACTGCTGGAGAGAGTCCAGCGCAGGGCCACAAAGATGATTAAGGGAGTGGAGCAACTCCCTTATGAGGAAAGGCTGAGGGAGCTGGGTCTCTTTAGCTTGGAGAAGAGGAGACTGAGGGGTGACCTCATCAATGTTTATAAATATATAAAGGGTGGGTGTCACGAGGATGGAGCCAGGCTCTTCTCGGTGACAACCAACAGTAAGACAAGGGGTAATGGGTTCAAGCTGGAACACAAGAGGTTCCACTTAAATATAAGAAGAAACTTCTTCTCAGTGAGGGTGACGGACACTGGAACAGTCTGCCCAGGGGGGTTGTGGATTCTCCTTCTCTGGAGACATTCAAAACCCGCCTGGACGCCTTCCTGTGTAACCTCACCTAGGTGTTCCTGCTCTGGCAGGGGGATTGGACTAGATGATCTTTCGAGGTCCCTTCCAATCCCTAACATTCTGTGATTCTGTGATATTCTTCAGCAATCTAACGTGCATGTAAGCACTTAAATGTAGGTATCTTAGTCTGGAGCTGAGTCTCACTATCTATGAATACTTAGGTAAGCTGATTTACACGATGGAGCTGTAACTTTGTCGGGAACATCTTGCTCCATAGGATGAGAAGTAGATCAATCACTCCATGCCACAGTTTATGATGGCAGAGCAAGTTTCAGCCTCAAGCTTGTGGAAGTGAGGCTTTGGACACCAGGTGTTGCCTGTGCACAAGGTCTCCTCTCCAACTGCAAAACAGCTGCATATAATATAGATCAGTGCCATTATTCTCCAGGTAAACCAGTATAACTTCTCTGCACATGGAGTAGTGATATTTCCCAAGACAGCTTTGGTTTCCATCCAGATTAGTACACAAGGACTGGTATGCTTTTTGTGGTACCAGGGTAAGTGTATCACAGCAAAATGAGTGTATTTCCCTGGCAAAACATTTCACACAGCTCAGTCTGGGAGTTTGAAACACATCTCTTAGGTGACAGAATAAAAATTGATCTCTGAGTTCCATAGGCTCTTCTGGACTGTCACTTGCAACAGGGACAAGATGATCAAAGTATTGAAAGTCTGACCTCAGCTGAGAAATACAACAATGGTCATTAAAAGATCTGTTCCATAGAAACCACATTGTATTCAGTTCTCATCAGAGATTAGATGGCAACAGTTAAGAGCTAATGAAACCTTGGGTTTAATTTAAATATATGACTAATCCAGTAGCTACACTAGCCTCTTTCTCTGCAATGCCACTAAGAACAGCAATCATAATTCAGCAGCCAGACAGTCCTGGCCATCCATGGTGAAGTTTGTCATAAATATGTAAAGCTAAACTGAAAAGGTGACATTTTCAAGTTGGCTGCTGAAACATACCCTTCCAATTCCAAGATTTCACATCCATTCCACTCATAAGAAAATAGTCAACTTTGGTGCTTATTATTCAGACTAGGAAGACAAGCAAATAGACCTTCCACAAGTAATTCCTATCATTCTGTGATTCACAGATTAAACTATTAATGCTTTGCAATGAGGTAACAGGGTCTGGTCTAATTTCAACTTTTTTTTTTTTCAAATTTCAAAGTGGATACTTTTGAAAGAAGTATAGAATCTTTTGACTGCTATATCTAATAACCATATTTTTTGCTGGTATTAGAGGGCGAGATAGTGGCCACTGGATCAGAAAAAACTAATTTTCTGTGATTTGAGCTAAGAGTTCATAACTGAGAACTATAATAGCTCATCTTGATTATGAAGTGGCCCAGAAGAGTCCCTAAGACATATCAGTACAATGCATTACTTGAATGTAAGTTTTGTTCATACTGTGTGTATGGAATATAAAAAGGTAATTCAATTGTGTTCATATTTTCATATACTATACAATAAAGGGTGCATTACTCTATTACATTACACAAGCATGGTGTCATGAGATGAAGCAGAAAATCTCCTAGGCCTGTTTCTTCAGTAATGCTTGTGTTTTGGTTCAGTCCCCAAGATTTCTGGCTTATCAGATGCAGACAAAGTGAAAAGAAACAGTACAAATGAAAACCATTATAGATCCATACATAGTGTGATGCAGTGTGGAATGAGACTGAAATGTGTTCTTTAATAATGACTACTAAAGTCAACATTTATAATCGTAACAGGAGATACTGAGTTTTCTTTTCATTTGAGGGTCAAGAGTTAATGTCATATCTCAGCTAGGGAGCTTAGACACACAGTGCCCCATTTATTACTACTGGAGTGTGTCAGTCTGATGTCGGCAGACAGTGTTAGTACCTGGCACAGTTTCATGAGGAATGAAATATTTGAAAATACACGCTCACTTCTGTATTAAAGTTTGATCATGCTATTTCAGAGGTAGACTGTAACATCTCTGATACTAAATGTTTTCTCTCTGGCTGAAAGCTTTGCTATAAATGACAATTTTTTCACCTTGTATCCATTGCTCATTTTAATTATGAAAACAAACAGTTCAAGAATGCTGACCTTTGTAGCATTTACTAATGCAAGGGCCTTGTCTCTGTCCTGAACCCACTATATTCCGAATCAATAAACTAATAATCCAAATCCATTTTTCATCTCAATGTGCATGTATTCACAGAAAGATTGACATTTGACCATGAGTTTTTGCCAAACACAGGCTTGTGGTGTCAACACCATTTGGATAAATAAGCAGAGCAGTGTGCAGAGCCACATGCGTACTACCATGTGTACCGCACCAATCATGTAGGTAAAAATTGGCCTTAAATTAAACAACAAGCTCCCATGACTGTCCCTCCCTTTTTCTTTCCAGCACCATCTGCACAGCATCAGTGTTTTCATCCAACAATAATGTAAAAAGAAGTTTTTTTTCTAGATTTCTTCTGAGTATCTCAGTTAATGTTAACCCTCAGTTGGCTGAGGCATCACTGACTTGCTCAGTGGTGAATATTGACTAGCATCTTGTGCTCTTTAATGTTCCCCATTTCTTCCTGTAGATGTAGAAGTCATGGATTAACAGGAATCACTATGTTACCCAGAGCTGTGTTACCCAAAATACCTTTGAAATGGTAAGAAATCTTGAACAGATGCACTTCCAGAAGGTTTTCTAATATAACGATGTAAGGAAATACTGAGAGCAGGTCAAATCTCTACTTATGTCTTCTAAACCACCACTACTACATATTCAGGATATTCAGAAGGGCCACTGTGGTTGCTAAGACAGACTAAAAAAGTCATACACTATCCAGAGCCTTGAGATACCACCTTAAAGAAGTGAAAGAGTTTAAAAACCTTCTGTACGTACCTAATTTATGACTTTTCAGAACTCTTCATTGACTGAACAAGGTACAAAAGTTCCACAGTAAAATCACTGAGACATCTCAGTAGATATCTAAGCCTGTGGTAGCCTCCAGAGATGTTGTGAATAGAAATCCTTTCACTTATTTGTCCTCTCAACAGAGGCATCATTTCGCTTCTCTGAGGTAAGGAAATAGAGAACTGCACAGGCAGCATCTTGGAGAGGGCATCCGCTGCTGTTGCGTGACTTCTGGTAGGGAGGAGACCACCCTCTTTTTTCAGAGCGTCAGAGAACACAGCTTGATTTCTGTGAGCTGGAGCCAAAATTTTCTTTCTTTTTTCTTTTCCCCCTGCTCCCCTCCTTCCTTCCCCCTCACATGGTGTCTGCTTTCAAGATTGCTTCAATAGCCAGCATTGTAACATACAGAGATGGATTTCCACAAAATTAATTTCAGCACTTGGATAGAAACTGATTATGATTCTTTGTAGTTCTAGAGATGAAGTTTTTAAATAAGAACTTGGAGTGGAATGCAGCCAAGATTCTTAGTAAGAGCATTGCAGTGATTGTGTAACACAGATTATGGTAAGAGAAAGAGAAATGACAGAACATAATTATTTAATGCCATTCACTAGTTTCTCCAAACAATCCAAGAATGCAGTGGCACATGTTAAATTAAACTAGGCCTCTAAAGAAGGAAGCAAAACTACATATATGATCCAGCAGGATTTTGAGGTGGAAGATATTTGGACATCTCTTGTCACAAATCTATTGGAAATACATCCATACTATTGCAATGATTTCTATGATATTTGAAAGAGTCATTTAAAGTTCTTCAGGTGTGGTAATGTAATACAGTTAATTGGAAGTTAACAATTGCAATAGTGGATATAACTTGTGAAGTTATATACTTCATTCTATTATAAATAGACTGCTAATTTTCCATCATACTTTTAATATAAAACATTTTTGCTCAAACATTATTTTCTGAGGGAAAAAATAGCAGTAGAAACAGAGCAGTGATAAGTTTCTTAATTAAATTAAGTTTTGGATCATGCACAGTTTCTCATGATGCTCATTTAACAACATTACACACAGCATTCTGTTAACATAATTTATCCCATCACAGATGTTACAAGATTGAGTTTGTTCCAAAAAACTATGGACTATTTTTCAAATTGGTATTTAATGTCCAGAAACTCCATTTATCAGTTATAAGAAAACATAGATATGTCTAGGTTTTGAAACCCAAGCACTTTCAGCTGAATGCAAAATAGAGAAAAGGTTTGGACAAGACACATGTTCAAGATGGATTAATTTATTCCTTTTTCTGTAATTCAGCAGTCCAGTGTGTAGGACCACCACTTGAAATCTGGAAGACAAAGTCTCAGTTTCCTAATCTATCTGATTTACACTAAGGACTTCAAACACATCCCAAGAGAAGACTCTTAAACATTGCAAACTAGATAATATTGAAGGATTCATAATCTGCAATTTGTGCAGCCCTGGGGATAAGGTAACCAGTTCAGACAGAAAAATGATCTGGTAAACAGTTAAGAGACAATTATCTTTTTGAAACTGGTTATATCTACAGATACAGATGAGCGTGTTGTAGATTACTTGAGAGCAAGTATATCTCATTCTCTTCTGCTAGTGCTATGTGTGTATGTCCCATATTCTAACTGTGCGACCTAACTAGTTGGCTGTAATCACTCTCTTTTGGAAATTTAAGTGTTTTGTTTGAAGTCTAACTGCTTCAAGAGAAAGAAACATGAGAGAGCCATATGCTCTGAATTGTCTTCTGAATTCTGAAAACCATAAACTACAGGGTCTAAGAAGAACTGAGCCATAAATTCTTGATGCTTTAAAGTAGAAAGTGGTAACACTTACCAGCGTGCAAAGAAGTTTTGAAGGTTATATCAATCTTGGTATCCCACCTTCAATGTCTGTCCAGCGTGGGTCTTTCTGTAGATGAGAAGGAAAAATCCGTCTGCTTACAGCTCTTCTGAATCTGTC
Source organism: Caloenas nicobarica (assembly GCF_036013445.1). NCBI lineage: Eukaryota > Metazoa > Chordata > Aves > Columbiformes > Columbidae > Caloenas > Caloenas nicobarica. The sequence continues at coordinate 9,269,792 of NC_088245.1, forward strand.
TGCTCTTGAATTTATTCTGAAGGTTAGGAGATGCAGAACATAAAAAGAATATGTGGGAGAAAGTGGTCTTTATAAGTAACCGAAGCACATTAACACTAGAGGACTTGAATATCAGGCATTATTTCTTGTGAAAGGATTTCATTTCTACTGCAGATTACATCTACACAACCCAATGGAGTGCTAAGCAGAGAAATTATTTTTCTCGAAACCAAATGGAGACATTATAACAAACCTATACAAAAGCCCAGTTTATCTCATCCTACTGAAATAGTTCATATTGTTTGTTAAAATATGCCCTTTTTTCTGTCCAGTTACTGTAAAGAGAGCATCTGTTCAGCAGCAGATGCTTATACTGTACATAGATGAGAAGAATCTCACCTTAGCTGTCTATCACTTGCTTCACAACTTTTACATACCAAGAACACATCATTGCACCAGTTCTAAGTGTCTGAATGCTCCAGGCAGAATTCACTGATGCACTGGTGATTGAATAGCACAGGAGAAATTCATAGATGTGAAAGAGTTAAAGTGACCATATGGGTCTGATTTTATGAGCTGATAATGCAAGAAAGCAAATAAACAGCAGAATTGCAGAGAGAGAAAAGGTACATATGTGCTGACATGCCTGTCTTGGCATAGTTTAGCGTAATCCACCCTACTTGCTTTTTTCACCCTATTCTTCAATCTTCCTTAACAGAAACAGATTTAGGTGTCCCTTTATCTCTATGAGACCGTACTTCAGTTACCTTCACTAGTAACTTATTCCATATGTCTATTTCTCTGAGAGTAAAGCAACACTGCCTAAGTCCCTGTTTGCTCATTGTTACCTAATATTTCAATTTACTCTCTCAGTTTTCCCCTTTAAGTAGTAATAAGAGCCCACCCTTTGAGTTTACTTTATATTTTCACTTATCTCCCTTTCTTAATAGGGAAAATTTCAACTACACCACCTTCCATATTTTTATTTGCATGGAGAATAAGTCCAGCTCCCACAGATTTTCTTGAATTTGTGTTAAAAAAATCTGTACTTTTAAGAATAAAAATTAAATAATATATTTTTTCTTTGTCACAGAGGAAGAACTTTATCCTGCGAATCACAATCTTTAATAAGGTGATTAATCCAATTAACCTGATATAGCAGGCAAAATGTAAGTTTCTGGATGAAAACTTGCAGAACAGAGAAACAGGACATAGTGTCATGCCAGGTAATCATAACACACATGGGCTTCTCCAAGTCATGTCACCAGGAATAGATGGAGTAGTATAATATAGGCAGGACCAGGAAGGAAGGGGAAAGGGAAGATCTGAAAAGCTTTGACATTTCTTCTTGGAAGGAAAAGGTGTTTTAAACATTTTTGCCATTAGCTCTAGCATTAATAATAAAAAAATCAAATTTTCTTATCTAGAGAATTATAGTGAAATAATAAAGCACTGAGGTACCAGAAAAAAACATTTTTTCCAAAGATTATATTTAATACAATTATTTTCATCTAACTTCAAAGGGGATTAAAATTACAGAGTTAAAAAGTGGAACAGAAGGAAGAAATAAGAAATGTTACTGCCTGAATATCCTCTGTCTTACACTGAGCTTTGGTTTATACTGGCATCTCTCCAGCAGTTACTGGTGATTTATACCTGCATTTGTGAACTTCAGGCTCTGAACACAGGCTGCTGTTATGCCTAATACACTAGACTCATATTCAGAAAACCTGACTTTAATTCCTGGTGTTGCAAAAATGTCCTAAGAAAGAATGGCACATTAAGAATGATGTTTCTGAAAGCAGATATGTGATTTGGGAGCTTTCCAACCGTTTTTTAAAGTGGTTTAGATACTTTCTCTGATCAGTTCTCCTTGAAACAGACTTCTTGGCTATATTCACAAAGGGATTTATAGGTCTGGATCTGCAGATGCAAAAATCAAAATTGAAGTTTTCATGGACAACCTTTTCAACTGCTCCTAAATTTGTAAGTACTGTAGTCTTGTTTCCTTCTTTTTAACATGCTATTTTACAACCATCTACAGTTCTCCATAAGAATCTGCCTCAACTCCATCTGTCCTCTCATCTCTTCCATGTTCAAGATTGCAGAACAAGACATCTTGCCCAGTTGGGTTGAATCTACCCAGTGTTCTTCGACACACTTGCAATATGAGATTCTGCAGAAAATATTGATGAAGATATTGCATTCCTAGGATCTGCTATTAATGCATAGTTCAGGGGTTAGGACACTTATGTGGGAAGCAGAAAATCTAAATCTAACTTTGTTTTTAGCTGTAAGGAATTTGAACTTGACTTGCCCCACTCTTTTTTTTTTTTAGTCGAAACTGCTCCACTTTACATAGAATAATTGAATATTAACTGGGCCCAAGACAATGAACTGGTTTACTTCTAGTCCTTGCTCTGTGGACTAGTTAGTATAAAACACGGAATTATTCATTAGAAAAAGAGCACAGATCTATTTTTCTTCAGGTGATTTCTACGATTTTTTTTTAAAAAAAGGATATTTTTTATCTTGTTCTGACCTAATTAATATTTAATATTCCATGCAAAATAAAACTGTTTCCACAGGAAAGAAAAGCATCAGCTTTGCAGTATCTGGGTCATGTCAAGTACTCTCCTAGAGAGTATGTGCAATGGATTCAGATTCCTGTAGGCAGTGTGAAAGAAGAGATTCATGTCAGGAAAAACAAAACAAACCAAAACAAAACAAACACAAACAAACAAACAAACACAAACAAAAAACATTCAAAGAGACACATCCAAAACATGGCAGAGTGGGCGGGGAGGGGAGGGATTGGAGTGTCCTAGAATCCTACAAACTCACTTTTCTGAGGCTCTGCTTTGAAAGACAAAATCCAAATAAGACCCAGATCCTCAAATGAGGAGATGATGTTTGTCAACCCCAAACAGAAGGAGACATTAGAGACCAGGTTAAGATTGTAATGTCACTGAAGAAGGGAGGTATAAAATATAACCTGGTTTTAATGTTTCCTAGAGACCATATTAGGTTTTCACAAGTTAGAGAATCTCAGATATTAGAATATATTAAGGGTGCTTAAATACTACAGGTGACATATTTTTATGTATGTAACCTCCAAACGGAATTTGTAGCCTCTGCAATAGTCACATTAGCTTCCCGCACAATGAAGATAACAAAATAAGCACCTGAAAATTGAATTCAGAAAAGACAGAACTTTGAGTGAAGAAGTGCCTATAGCCAAAAAGGAAACCCTTCAGGAGAAGATGAGGATTACTTAAGCAGTATATCATCCATGCAAAAAGAAAATAAAACACTTTCCCTTCATAGTAAATAACTCAGCACACAGAGCTCTCTGACATTAGATTAGATAGCTCAGATTTAAATCTGAATTAAAGGATTTGAACCTACGAAATCTGTCTTCACTGTCTAAATCTTCAAACAATAAAACAAACTGAGGTGTAGCTCTTGCTGAAACTTGCCTAAAATAACTTGGCAAGGGATGCAGAGAATAACAAGAAGGGCTTCTACAGGTATGTCAGTCAGAAAAAGAAAGCCAAAGAGTGCAAACCCTGCCCCATGTGCAAGACTGGCAAACTGGTAACAATGGACAAGGAGAAGGCTGAGGTACTCAACAACTTCTTTGCCTCAGTCTTCACTGGCAAGCTCTCTTCTCACACTTCTCAAGTGGAAAATGAACTACAAGACAGGGACTGGGGGTGTAAAGTCTCTCCCACTGTGAGGATCAGGTTTGTGACCACTTGAGGAACCTTAATATATCTAAGTCCATGGGACATGATGAAATGAATCCTAGAGTCCTGTGGGAATTGGCTGATGTAGTTGCCAAGCCACTCTCCATGATATTTGAGAGGTCATGGCCATCAGGCAAAGTCTCTAGTGACTGGGAAAAGGGAAATGTTGCACCCATTTTTAAAAAGGATGGAAAAGAGGACCTCAGGAACTACCAGCTTGTCAGCCTCACCTCTGTGTTGGGGGAGATAATGGAACAGATCCTCCTAGAAGCTATGCTAAAGCAGATGGAGGACAGGGAGGTGTTTTGAGACATCCAGCACTGCTTCACCAAGGGCAAGTCCTGCCTGACAAACCTAGTAGGCTTCTATGATGGAGTAACTACAAAGGAAGTGCTACTGATGTTCTCTATCTGGACTTCTGTAAAGCCTTTGACATGATCACCCACAACATCCTTTTCTCTAAGTCAGAAAGATACGGATTTGATGGGTAGACTCTTTGGTGCATGAGGAACTGGCTGGATGGTCGCATCCACAGGGTAGTGGTCAATGGCCTAATGTCTGGATGGACACCAGTGACCAGGCACCTGCTCATTGCAGCGGGTTTGGACTAGATGACCTTTAAAGGTCCCTTCCAACCCAAACTAGTCTATGATTCTATGAACATCTAAGAGAGAAAAGGAAAAAAAATAACTCTACTGCAGATGACTGAGATACTTTCTTGAGAGACAGTTTAAATCTCTACTTTAGTACATACTTAAATAGTTTATAAGAGGTGAAAAAGTTTCAGTAAAAACAGATTGTTGCCTCAGATGATGTTCTAGATGGAGGGACAGGACATCTCTGTGAGGAGGAAGTGGACTAGAAGTCTTCCTTGTAGCACTTTGTGACATGGATGCCCAACTCCACACCCTTCCTGAGCCACCCAGTCATGTAGCAGTCTAATGCAGGGTGTGTCCTGGACCATGGCTTAGCATCTCCACACCTTCAGGGCATGCACCCTTAGATGTTTACCTTGAACACCTATTGTAGAAAGGAAATACTTGCCTTCAGGAGTTACTTATTTCTTCCATTTCATTATGGAGAAACCAGGGATATGCAGATCCTAGAAAATTTCTTCCTTATGTTCTCTGCATTCTATAAAAAAAGAATGATGCTTTGTCCTACCTTTGTCTCTTCCAGTTTAAATTCTTTCTACCCTGTACTACACAGTGATAGTTTAATGGTATTTCCCAAGCTTGAGGCTTGGGACAACTATGTGCTATTGTTATAAAAACACCGATGATAGGATCATCTGCTCATATTAGTGATTCTCTCAATTTCTGACTGGTTTAGGCTGCCTCTGAGGCCTTAATCATATAATTAACAAATTTTCTATCAGAGCTTTTACCTAATTTAGCAACAGTTGTTAAAATGTGATTATATGCTGTGAACTGGTTCTGTTATAAGAGGGCTCTATAATGTTTTTATAGAAAAAAATCTTAGTTTACTTTATTTGATTTCATTGTACCATGATTCATATTTATCACCTCTGTTTTCCATTGTCAGCAAGACCTAGTACTTCCAAATGTTCTTTTTGCTGATCAGAATTCTATGAACAGTACAGAAAGCTCACAACAAGCTGGAATTCATTACTAGAAGTATAGATTTTTAAGATTAAATTTATAGTTTAATAACTCACTGATATTTTCACTAGGAATGTGTTCACTGTTGGATATTTTTAAATTTAAGCCAGGCATCTGAAATTACTACTTGCTTTTCTGAACTTAATCTGATTTATAAACTACAGAAGATGCACACACACACATGTCCACACTCTCTATCATCTTACACAAAGTGCAAATGATATGTGACATGACATTGTGCAGCCTGTTACTTTAAATCAATATTGTCAGACTGTGAGAGTTCAAAGCAACGGCTTACAGGAATTCGAGTATCACATATAGCATATTGTTTCTTTGACTTCTGTTTCTGAGCTCACGGTTTCAAGACTTTCTCAGTGATGGAGAAAAATAAGAAGGATATTCCCTATCATTGAACAAAGTAATTGACAGCAATGTCTTCTCACTGACATAGTGCACTTGGGCTACATAATACAATACTTGCTCTGAGATACACAAGTTCATACATGCACACATAAATATAAACACATACACCCATGCCTACCTTTGAACCTGTTAACCAGGTCCACACTGAATGAAGTAGTCTTATAAATAAAACCTTTTCATCAGTATAAATATAAGTAGCTGTGCTGAAACAAATAAATCTGTATCAGGTGACACTAAACAAAAACGTGGTCCAAATCTTCTGAGTTTATTTTACACAATGTAATAGTCTTTCTTGTTATGTCAGCTGCTAGGTTTCAACTCACAAATAATTACTAATTTTACTTATACCACGATGAAAATATTTGGGGTTGAATACTGTTTAATTCTTGTAAACCTGAGGTGACAAAGAGCAATGTCTACTTATGTTTCCCTTCAAATGAATGTTCTTAGTAATGAAGCAGGATGTATTGAATCAATGTACAAGTAATGCAAGTGAACAGTACCAACAGAATAACCAGTGTCTGAATTGCTGGGGTTTTAAGCATGTTGGGTAAATCGCTGAGGAAACTAGTGTAACACTCTATAAAAGAAAACAACAAAAAAAATTCCTTTAAAAAATATTCCTTTCAAAATATCTTTAAAAAATGTATTGAAGAAAAATAAATATCTGACTTGAAATAAACACTGGTTTGGTAGTTGTGTTTAAAATATAATTTAGTATCTAAACACAATTTAGGAAAAGCAAATAAAATGACAAAAACCAAACCAAAACAAAACACCAAAAACCCAACGCCCAAAAAACCCTTGCCTTCCTTTTATTCTCAAAAACATGCATCTTTGAGGTTGAGACAGATTCTCTTTTTTTGTTTGATGCAGTATTTTATTCCAAGACTTTATCTTATTCAGTTGCTGATGCCTTTAAAATTGTGTTTTCTTTTACAGTCTATAGGCATAAGGATTTCAAAAGAGATCTCATGTATCATATGATAAATACTATATTCACCAAAACCAGGTAGGTTTCCTTGATGTAAACCCAGATGCAAAACTGAGATGAAATTTGTAAATATTTTTGATTTGACAAAAATTCTGAGTGGGTTTGATTCCAGGCTTGGCGAATAATCAGTTACTTGCTGAGCCATATTGACAGTGACTGGGGCATAGGTCAACTTCATTTAAAGATCTATTAGCTTGAATTTATTTAATTAAGATCCATACCATTTGTCCAAGTAAAGACATTAAGGTTTGTGAGCTAGGGAGACAAGGCTCAGGAATTACTATCTGGAATCACCTATCTGGAGAAGGCTTTAAACACCACGAGGATCTGAATTTAGGGTCCATGGATGCTTTTCACAGACCAACAGAGAGCCTGGTCAGCAGGCTGTAATTACCAATGTGGCCCATTGGAGTTGATAGCAGTGTTTTATTTCAATTATATGCAGGTATAAATAACCATCTAAGAGGAGTCTGGGCCAGTGAGTTTCTTGCTCTTCTAAAGATGAAATCCTCAAACATATGTTTCCCAATCAGAATCATATTCTTTTAGAACTTTAGACTCGATATGTTTCCACTAATTCCAGTCGATCTCTTTTAGACTTTTTCTTCATTTGTCTGGCAAGCATCCAATATACCACATGTTTTCTTTTTTCCTCCTCATCAGTTATTCTTCTGCTAAGTGGAGATATGAAAAGCACAGACAAGTTCCCCATATCACTTACTCCTCTGCAGTCTTTTACCCTCCCACGCTGCCTGCTGTGCTCAAAATCTCTTGTCTTCAGTTACATAGTTAGTTAAATGGGTTTCCTTTAATCTTAAACTATTTCAAATGTAAATCTTGAAGGGCATGATATTGCACCATTTGAAGTCTTTCCAGTGTGCAAAGATGGCCCAGCTATAGCAAAATATCATCAAGGGAACTCTGACGCAGTGGGGGAGATGAAGGCATTGAACTATAGACTGGATAATGACAACAGTATTTCATGAGTGACTGTATTCAAATGTAGATGGCAATGTTGTACTTTTTCTGCCACTGCTGGATCTCAGAAGGACAATCTCTATGAGGCCAGAAATTTGACCATCATGCCCTTCTTTGTTAGACTGATCGACAATGAAACTATTTTTAAAGGTCTTAGGAGGTGATAAACAATGCACTAAATATCTTTTGCCCCTACTTTTCTCACAAAGCTTTCCATGAAGATTCCCCATTGCCAGTTTCCTTAGACATTATATAATGGGACTCTGTGCCATTTATCTTGCACACATAAATTAAACATGGGGAGAAAATGAACGGGGCTGTATAATCAAGAGATCAAACCCAGTCAATATTTTCCTGGAGACTACTGTAAATCAAAAAACATCAAAACCCCAAAACCTTACAGTTGGCACTGATTACTGGGTTTAATTCCTCCAGTCCTAGACTGTCTTGTTGCAACACTACAGAGAAGTTACAAGTATGATAATGACCAGTATGGTTATATAGGTCAACTGAGCTTTTGACCATTAGAAAATTAGAAAGAAAATAGAACTAAAGATTCACTGTTAAGGAAGGGCACAAAGGAGTGACAAAACATGCAAGAATAAAATCAGGAAGGCAGAGGTTCAGAGTGAGTTTGAGAAACAAGAAAAAGCAAGTTAGACAGGTTGGGCAGAACTCAGGAAAAAAAAAAAAAAAGTGTGTCCACTGTCTCACAGAGAAAGTGAACAAAGACTGGATGCTAGAGGTAAGACTGAAATGTTCGCTGCCTCCGTTATGTGAAAATTCACAGAAAAGAGCACAGAAAGCAAAGGATTAAGCTACATGATTACTTTGGACAGTCACAGAATTCATTAAGTTACATGATTTATTGTGTACTTGCATCTCTAGTTTTCCATAATTTCACTTTATAAATTCCAATTAGGATTATCATAATTATGTTGGTTAATTTATTCATCAAAACCAGTAGCTTCAACATCAAACACTAATCTGTCTTTTCAAAACCAAATACTAATGCCTTCCTATAAAAAAGGACAAGATTCAGTTGACTTGAAAAACATTGTCAGAGTATTACCAATTTCTTTAAATTACTTGAACTTCTGGACTTTATAAGAACCATCAAATATTTCGCTGAACCTTGACATATGTATTGAAATCTGAATTTTTTACACAGAAGAGTTTCAAAACACTAATTAGATTGGAAATTTGGGGACAGCATTTGGAGTACTGTTTTTTGCGTTCTGCTATGTGTATCTTAAAATTCACATTTTTAATTTTTTTTTCACCATTATAAAGGCAAGAGTGACAAACGAATAGATGCATATTAGCATTCTTGTATAGTACACTGGTTTTGGGACTAGAGCCTTAAGAGAGAGTAATGCAAATCATGAAACACAATATTTTCATGAAACACTACTTCTAACAGTTTGAAAAATGTAGGAATTTTTAATGGTTCTTTCAGTAATTAATGCCACTTACCAGAGTTCTATGGTAATATTAGTGGGTTTAATTTTTAGTCCTGTGAAATATTTTCACATATTTTCCAAGCTAAAATAAGAAAAGCCAAAAGCAAACACTTGACTGTATCATATAACTGATAATGCATAGATGTGTGTGACAAGAATTTTAAACGACTGGAGTTATCCATACCCTTTTACTCCTGCTCTTTAGCTAGCTTAACTCCAGAGTGAAAAGCAAGATTTTAAACCACTGATTCACAGTTGATGGATTTGCTCTCACAATTTGTTGTGTTCTGGTAGATTCGGAAATGGAAACCTTGCAAGAAAAATAATTTCATAACACTGTTAGGATTCGCATGTACCTCTTTCCCACAGCTTTGATGGCATTGTTTTCAGTTAATGGCATGCAATAAATATTGTGTGAAATATAGAAACATTTCTGTGGTTTTATTAAGGGATATTTTAAAAATATACAGCTTCACAGCATTTCCTGAAGGATTTAACCTTGATTCTTTTTAATGAACTAGTAATTCTTATCACAAACCTGAAATGTATTACCGTACATTTTCCAGTGGTTATAAACCACCTTTTCTTCCAGACACTTGCTTAAAAGCAGTATTGCAAAGAAACTTTCTTCCAGAAAGCTGAAAGCCAGCATATTACTCTGGTCACCATTTTCGACTCCCAAAACCGGTAAATTAAAAAAGAATGTTCTGAATGGAAACAGAGTTAAACATTTATTTCCATATAACAAGCTAAGTTTAAAAGAATAACTATCCAAAAGAATAACTATCCAAAAGAATAACTATCCAAAAAATGTTTTAGAGAAAAACAACAGCAACAAAACTAAACCAAACCAACCTCCCACACCTAAGTTCTTGTTCTGGTATAGCAAATGAATTCCTCTAATCCTAGAACACAGAGATGAGTCTGAATCGTAGACTCATGTTAGGCCAGGAGGAACCTCCAGAGTTCATCTGATCCAATCCTTTGTGCAGAGAATGTCTAGTTAAAACAGGTGCTTGGCACCTGGTCCAGTCATGTGTTGAATGTCTCAAAGTACAGATTCTGCACAGCATCCTGGGCCATTTTTCCAGTGTTTGAACACCTTCTTGATTAAAAATAAGTAAAATAAACTAAAATAATAACACCCTGACACCTAAAAATTTCCGGTTTGCAACTTCTTTTCATTTTCTTTCATCCTTCTTCTGCGTAAGTCTAAGATTCTGTACTACATTCCATTACCTGTTTAGACTAGTTTTCTTGAGGTTGAACAAACTAATTCCCTCCTTAGAAATCACGTTTCACAACTAGGTTCACTTTTGTGTTAAAGCCCATTATAAACAAAGAGAAGTATAAGCCCTGCTTATACAACATTTAGTGCAAGGAGGAAGTAAACAGGAACTTTCAGCATCTGTAACTTACACCTAATTACATTAGCCTCTTTCCTTTGATCATGAACTCAGCCTGTGTAAGACTGCCTGTAGTTCAGAAGTCCCTCAGATGAGACGTGGTTGGTGATCCTTCGTGCTCTGCATAGCCACACATGGAAGCCTACAACCTGTTTGTTATTGTTTGGAAGACAAGATAAAACTGTTATAGAAGAGCATTAATTAATTAATTGTGAAACAAATACTAAAAATAACCCATAACAACTTGTAAAACAAAAATGCAATTATAACTAGAAGATCATTTTATATAGTTTTGAATTAAAACTCAACCACTGTGTGCTTCAAAACTTGGTGAGAAAAGCATGTTGCATATATTAAAAATGTGAACTCCCAGTTAACACATATAACTATCTCCCAGAAGTTCTTATTGATGAACCAATGCTAATATGAAAGGTTGGAACTAAGCAGAAGTCATGGTTGTGGTTCCGTCCTCTTTATGGGTGTTTCCACATGACGTTGCTATGAACCCAGGTTTTTTTTGCTATGCCATATATAAGGCTTTTTTTATATCAGACCATGTTTAGGTAAGACTTGTAAATGTCTCTTTTCATATATTTCTTTATTTTCTGGAGAAGAAAGCTGTACAGTAAGTGTCAAGACAAACATAATCTCAGTGATGGCTTGATGGCTATTTTGTGTTATTTTGCTAACTGACATAACAACTTCCAATAAATAGATCATTCAGATCACAATTTTTTTATGGTTAATTATTGAAAACAATTGTTTTAATATGAAGTCTGTATCTGAGTCTTTTCTTAGTGTCATGATAATAGAAACAAACACCTTATAGACAAGCAGATGATAATTTTGTTTACAATTTTCCTTTAAAAACTAGAAATTTTACAGGGAAGTTGCATCATGAACTTCTCTGTACTTTTTTAACATTAAATATAATCTTTCAGGTTCTTGGTCTCCTATGAGGAAAAGGCAAATCCTGTACCAATTAAGGAAAGTTTAAAAAGAGATTTGGGAAAGTCCTGATGTAAAGAGGTAAAAAGCCAATGAAATCAATGCAGATAAGTTAATTTATAACAGCAGAGGATCTGGTCAGAATTATTTCCTACAAGAATTCTAGTAACTTTTTAAAGATCAAATTACTCTGTTCTCCTGGAATTGTATGGAAAATGTTGTGACAAACTTCTTGGAGAGACGTTCAGTATTTTCTGGTTTTGGATAGGCTGTGAAGCTCATAAAAACACTCCCTCTGAGCCAAACATAGTAAATATAGAAATACAAACATATAGCTGATCTTCATTTCCTTCAGTTTCAATGAAAAACTTTCAGCTCAATTGACTCTGAATTCTGAATAATTTCTTTATAATGGAAATGTTACCTGTCCATCTGTTCCACATATATTATTGAAATATATAGTATATACTATATGCCTGAAGAAGAGATTGAAGATGTTCTGGTTTAGCAAATAACTACTCAAAAAGAGAACTGTGATCACAAGAGTTAAGTTTTCTCACTAACTTGGCCCCGAGTTTAAAAATCTTGCACTGAACTTACAGGCTCACTAAAGCCAATGGGATTTTTGCCATTGTTTTCCGTAGCTCCAGGATTTCAAACTTCCTTTGAATATATCTTGTAAAATATTCCATTAGAAACTATTTCTATGAGATTGAAATCCTACCTTTTTTATTAGAATATGTTCATTATTATCTTTTGTTTGGGCTTCAAACTGTCTTTGGAACAAATTTTCAGAATTACCTTCTATTGCTTGTTGTTAGGTGACATGAGAACAACCGATTTTCATATTGGATGCTCTCCATGCATTAAATCAGTTGTGTTGTAATAGAACAATTGGAAATAAAGCCCAGTATTTTCCAAGAACCTAAGGGAAACAGCATTCAGCCTTCCTTCGGAATTCAATACCGCTTTTGTGCCTAATTCCTTTAGGTTCTTTTGATTATTTCAGCCTCAAGTTGATACGAAAGTGAAGTTTTTTTGCCTCCCTTACAAGGAAGTATTCTATACATCCGAGTATACCTACCACTGCAAAGGAGCTCTTCTCTTCCCATTTTCCAAGTAATTTAGTTTCATGCATATGCCTTTCACCAGTGTCTGCAGCCAGACTGAGGAGTGCAATAGACTCAAAACTGAGACTACAATGTGTGCAGTTTAACTCTTTTTATCCTTTTTATTTATTTTTTTTAACGAGTCATTCTGTAGCACCTTTAAGACAGGATCTTCATCCTGGATTTCTTCAATCAGGTATTCCCTAAAGCACTCTGAATTCAGTAATGCTTATATACATGAAAAAGTTAGAACAATAATTTAATATCAGGGCCCTGTAGTCTGCTAGGTCTTTTCTATTCCATTCCTGATTGTATCTCTGTGTTGACATAACAACTTACTCTTCACTAGAGATGGTAGGGACAAAACCCTCCAATGGAACAGCTTTCTGTCAAAAAGCACTGCTCCCTCAAAATAAAAAAAAGTTCTGTGGAAATTCTTCAATTCTGACTTCATGTTGTTTAAAAGGAAAAACAGAGAGAGGGATGCACTGAAGAAGGGGCAGGCCTGGCATCCTTGCCTTAATACTCTTTTTTGGGCCAGTGACAATATATTCTTGGGTGTAAAAGCAGTATCAGCAGCAGGAACCCATATGAGGTCTGATCTTCTTAGTCAAGAGGTGTAACCATTAAGCATGAGAAGAAGCTCACGATACCTCTCGCCCTGGGACCACTATGTCTATGAGAGTTGCTGCAGTGGTCCAACTTCAGCGAAGAGTTAGGGAGGACATGGGCTCTGCTGAGTGGTTTGGGCACTTGACTGGGAAAAAGTAACTGTAGGTCTGGGTGGCTTTAAGTGAATGTACAGAGTCTGAATCTTGCTCCTTAAAGCAATTTCAATAATCCTTTCTTAGAAGAAGCACATGAGCTCAGCTCTCCGATATTTAATTTAGCCATGCATAAAACTGAGTAAAACCCTTCTCTCAGACTAAAATGTCATTTAGGGGCAAAATATTTTGCAAATTGACAAAAAAGGTATTCCTTGCTCTCCTGTAGCATTAGAGTGTGCTGGAGTTGCATTTACATATAGACTTTTACAGGTACAAGTAAGAAACAAGAAAATTACCATTGTTTACACTTGACCTTACTTAAAAAAAAAAAGTAACCAATCCCGCAGCTAAATATGGTTTGTTCCACATCAATATTTAAAAAAGTAGAGTAATTTTATCTTTCATCTAGCGTTTCAAAGATCTATGTTTCTCAGTGTAATCTATTAAACCATGGCTCGTGTATTTTAGCATAAAGAGAATTGTTCATACATAAATTTTTTTTAGTGTATATTTTCTAATTGGAACATTGTTGAACTGTTAGGACAAAAAGTCTGATTAAAGCAAACATGTGGAATACTCAGAACAGATAATTAACCAGAGATCACTAAATAGTTATGCACCTCTAGTTCTAAATTACTAACAATGTGTGTTTACCAGAAATTTAAAAACATTTCTGTACTCTTGCTTATACTGATCTGCAAACTATAGTCAACTGACTAGATGTCCTGGGATAATATTGATGTCCTGTACATTTCTGGCATGTCAGAATCTCATTTATAGTGACTCAAAATTGAATCTAGCATGTCAAAGGGAACTAGGGTGCCTGCATTGCGTTTCTCAAAGTTTAGGAGAGCAGATAACGTTCTCTCTTCAAACTTATTTAATATAGTGCTGCACTAAATGCCTCCTGGTCACTGAAAACTGTTTCCCAAAAACATAAGCTTTTATAAGATACAGAACAAGAGAAGAAACTGATAGCACAGATTTTACAAGGATCTAAAAAATAATTGTGAATATGTAAACTCCACAGAAAAATAGTGCATAGGCAGTGGATCCTGCCTTAAATGTCTGTTACATTTTTTCTTTTTTTTAAATGTGAAAAAAAGGATGGGGGACATATATTCTATCTCAAAACAAAAATAAATCTGTAAAAATCTGATGCCATCCAAGATAACCAGATATTTCTGACAATCCTCTCTTCTCAAGATTCAAAGAAAATGAAGAAAGCAAGTATTTTGTCTTTGCACGTGTTATTTCAAACCATGGGGTTTGTGTCAAGCCCAGAAATACTGATGCACATTGCAAGGAACAGTCTCTCTGAAGGCTTTTCTTAATAAGAAGGGAGGGATCTGTCAAATCAAAAAGGCTGATCATTCCCTTATAACAGGGGAAATAATGTTAAGAAGGTACTTTCTAAATACTAAGAAGTCCCATAGAAAATCCCTTCCGGGCATAGCAAATGTTTTTTGACCAGGTCAATGAGATATAATGGACTGTGATTTGGATACTCTACTATTGAGGACAGAGGTGTAGAGATGGACCAAAGTTATCCAGTTTTAGGGGCCTTATTTCAGTTTATCTTTAAATTAGAAATGTGTGATCTCTGTGTGCCACACACTTTTAACAATCAGAATTATGGGAAACCATCCTGTGAAAAAACACAGGGAGATGAAACTTTTTGCATTTTTTCTGTGACTATACAACATAATATTCTAGTGTCAAGGCCTTATGTCAATGCCTTCTTTGAAATGCTGCCATTGGCTTCTATATCTGCTGTATTTAAAGCAGGAATTTTGCAAACACCTGGAAAAATAAATCATGAAATTGTAAAAATAAAGATGTAAAATGAAATAAAAAATGGACTGACCTAAACTACAGTGAACTATTTTTCCTTCCCCCACAAAAATGCAAGTGTGATTGAGTTTTAAGTCTCTCAAAGCTCATGCAATCCTTCTTTACTGTTAAATTCTTTCGTGCCTCAAAACTGCTCTAATATCAGTTTAACCTGTTTGAACTCCACACCCAGCAGAGCCTTTGGCAGTTGCTTGACTTCTAGCTTTCATGAGTGAATATACCAAATAATTAGTCTGTTATTTTACTTCTACATCTTAAACAAATCTACTTTATACCAGATGGTGGTAAAATCAATTTCTCCTTTTTCTATGGATTTTGCTTCATACATTCAGTTTTGCTGCAAACTCCATCTCTGCGTGCAGAGAAATGAATTTCCAGTCCCTGGAGAGTGGTGGAGACGGCGCACACTCATCGGACTACAAATGACATGGAAAGGTAAATGTAGGAACCCCTGGGATAGCTGGCACCCTGGATTATATTTTTTTATGCCTAAATTTTGGTCATGGCTCACTTTCTTAATACAAGCAGTCTGAACACACTGCTGGAATTGTCCACTTCAGTAACACCACCCACTCAGGGAATACTTAAATGAGTAAAGTTAAGTGTTAGAATGGTAGTTTGCAGGATTAAAATGCGTTTTCTGAGAGTTGCACTATCACAGTCTTGGAATACATAATGCCTTCCATAAAAAACAACCCAGGTTTTGTTTTGGTTTTAAATTACTCTGTAACTTTCCAGCTCATTTGGATTGTGTATATTGTGAAGAGATTTTTTTTTTCCTCAATGTCTCTCTCACAAATATATTTTCAACTGTAATTTTAAATTTCACAGCAGTTCAGAAAAATAGAAAAATGCATGACAATGTCTATCCCGCCAACTTGGATGAAACTTCAAACAATTTAAAGAAAAATTTAAAACGTCACATCCGGTCTCAGGATCTTGCTGCCACAGTAAGACGTGCTTAATTTTGTGCAGTAGATGTCATCTGCTCATAGTGACCATGGCTATTTCAGAGAAATTATTCACACGTACAAAATCTGGGGAGGCATAAATGGCCATAAAAAGCCAGGGCTGTTGTGTTACATGGCTGAGGTGAAACGTGATGAGTTTGTACAAATCCTGTCAGCACTGGAAGTAGAAAAGTCTCAATATTTCCAATTTCCAGACATAGTTCTTGAAGAAGAAGCATGAGTTGCCTATGACAAGGTAACACAAAATGGATGGAAAAGAGATTCACTTACAAGTAAACTGCAAAATGCATGCATTTTGGATCTGTACTTATTAATACATATACATGCACCAACAACTATGTTTATGTACATGTAGCCCAATACATATGTAGATACACACATACTTCGATTTGTCATGCATTCAGTGTTTAAAAATGTATGATTTTGTACTTTCATACATACAAAGCTGTTTCTTGTATTAATCAGCTGCTGACAATCAGTAATGAAGGCATAAAACTTGATCTTTTATTGTTTTATACCTATTTTTTTACTTTATTCTACCACATTTTTCTTTTTTCTTTTTTTTTCTTTAAAAGCCTTTTACTGAAACATAAACTGTCTACTAGTATCTAAGCAGGATAGAGACATTTACAAGTAAGAAGACCAATGTGCCAAATCAAATAACATTTATTTTACCGGACAGGAGAAAATGTCAGAAGTATAGATCTGTTTTTACATTTAAAATATATTCAAAATGTTTGAAGGGAAGCAGAGTAATCTCCCGCAGTTTTCTCCAAACAGAACATACTGTGTCACCAGTGACACTGCATCCAAAAGCAATAGTTTTACCTCTCTCTTCTTCCACTTTGCCCCCTCAGTTTTTCTCTTCCTTGAAATGGTTCACAGAGAAAACGGAACAGTTATAAATCAATGAGTTTGCAGGAGACACTCAGCTCAGCTGCATACTGAGTGTCTTCCTTTGAGACTACACAGTGTGTTGAGCGCCTCTGAAAACCTACTTGCTTCTTTTGGTGCACCAGTAAAGGTTGAATTCCTTTAAAAATCTGTCTGCCATGACAGGGATGCTCAGAGAATTTGACTCTGAGTGTAAGGAATCACAATAAATACTTTACAAAGCAACGATCACTAGCAAAACTTGTTCATACATTTGTTCTCTCAGGAAAACTGGTCAGCAACATTAATCCCTTGGTGTACACTTTCCATTTGAACATTTTTGAACGAGTATGTGCCCCGATATTCTCCAAAATAAGAATTATAAGAACATTTGATGATCTGATGTTTTGTTCTTAAATTTGTTCTTTCTAAAATTACAAAAATTAAAAAAAGGAGAAAAACAATCCAAAGTAATAACATTCCAATTTTTTACTAAGTTTTTAATATTATTATTAAAAGAGCTTTATTTCAGAAAATCATTTATATTGGCCTCATTCTTCAAGAAACATTCCAAAATAATCTGAGAATATTATTTTTTTAGATTCTGTCTACTAGCAACAAGTATTTGTAGATATAATCTAAACTGAATAACACATGCTTATCTATATTCAAGTACATCCATACGTGGTGGCCCTGTATTGTAAAAGCACTATATTTCTTTATGTGTGTTGGAGAATGGCCCTTCGCTTCTCTCTCATAACATACCTGTCACAATGTATAATGATAAGTATTTTGATAAATACTTCTGTAGATAAACACATTTTAACTCCTGGCATATTTGCATTACATGAATTTTACATGTATTGGACTCTTCCCCTCTCATTATTACTTTGCTGCCAGCTAGTTTGACTTCTGCTTGATTCTTGACTCTTTGTTTCCAGACAATTCAGTTATAACAGAGATAATCACTCAAACTGATGAGGAGGAAGGTGCGGTGAACAACCTGTGTGTTGGAGATTAATAAAAAATATTACTGTGGGCAGTAATAGAGATCAGAATTGCCCTCTTATGAGCTTGTATCCTCTGATGAAGGCAGAGCGGTGGATGTGGTCTACCTTGACTTCAGTAAAGCATTTGACACCGTCTCCCACAGCATCCTTATGGCAAAACTGAGGAAGTGTGGACTGGATGATTGGGTAGTGAGGTGGACTGCAAACTGGCCGAAGGACAGAAGCCAGAGAGTCGTGGTCAATGGAGCAGAGTCTGGTTGGAGGCCTGTATCTAGTGGAGTGCCTCAAGGGTCAGTTCTGGGACCAATACTGTTCAATATATTCATCAACGACTTGGATGAGGGAATTGAGTGTACTATCAGCAAGTTTGCTGATGACACCAAGCTGGGAGGAGTGGCTGACACACCAGAGGCTGTGCTGCCATCCAGCGAGATCTGGACAGGCTAGAGAGTTGGGCAGGGAAAAATTTAATGAAATATAACAAGGGAAAATGTAGAGTCTTGCATCTGGGCAGGAACAACCCCAGGTTCCAGTATAGGTTGGGGAATGACCTATTAGAGAGCAGTGTAGGGGAAAGGGACCTGGGGGTCCTGGTGGACAGCAGGATGACCATGAGCCAGCACTGTGCCCTTGTGGCCAAGAAGGCCAATGGCATCCTGGGGTGGATTCGAAGCGGGGTGGTTAGTAGGTCGAGAGAGGTTCTCCTTCCCCTCTACTCTGCCCTGGTGAGACCTCGTCTGGAATATTGTGTCCAGTTCTGGGCCCCTCAGTTCAAGAAGGACAGGGAACTGCTGGAGAGAGTCCAGCGCAGGGCCACAAAGATGATTAAGGGAGTGGAGCCCCTTATGAGGAAAGGCTGAGGGAGCTGGGGCTCTTTAGCTTGGAGAAGAGGAGACTGAGGGGTGACCTCATCAATGTTTATAAATATATGAAGAGTGAGTATCACGACGATGGAGCCAGGCTCTTCTTGGTGACAACCAACGATAAGACAAGGGGCAATGGGTATAAACAGTAACACAGGAGGTTCCATTTAAATTTGAGAAGAAACTTCTTCTCAGTCAGGGTGACGGAACACCGGAACAGGCTGCCCAGGGAGGTTGTGGAGTCTCCTTCTCTGGAGACATTCAAAGTCTGCCTGGACACCTTCCTGTGTAACCTCACCTAGGTGTTCCTGCCCTGGCAGGGGGATTGGACTAGATGATCTTTTGAGGTCCCTTCCAATCCCTGACATTCTGTGATTCTGTGATTCTGTGATAACACACATCACACCGTATAGACAAAATGATTCATTTTTAATAATTATTTGTTATATTCTTGTTAAACTGTATTATCCTGAGTATCTCTATTTGCTGCTCCAGCTTCTTCTCAAACATTTCCCTGCCTTAATAGCTCATTGAAGATGTCCCTGCCCATTGCAGAGGGTGTGAACTAGATGACCTTTGAAGGTCCCTTCCAACCTATGATTATGGCTCCATAACAAACATCTCCAGGACACATTACTGTCTCTGTTAATCTATGTAAATTTTAAAAGAATACGTCTTTAAACCACAGATAGGTGACAAAACTCTAAAGAACATGGTTAATGAGCTGCTGGGAACTGAACCACACTGATTTTTTCTGTGTCCGTGCGTGCCCCTAATCACAGTACAAGGTTTCAGTAAACTGTTTGTTAGGCACCCATGTACCCGAAAGGACTTTTTCTTCTTAAAGTCTGGATTTTGCTTGGGTCTTGCTTGATTGGTTCTTTTCTGGCTTTTCACTTTTTTTCAAGTAGTTATTTGTCCTGCTTTGGCAATTTCTTAATCTATAGTGTAATGTGCTGTTTTATTGGTTGAAATACCTGCTTTGCTTTAATAGGAGGGATTCTTTTTAATAATCAGATGTATAGAAAATTCAGCAGCTTATAATAATAATTTCACTTTTTTAATATTGTTTTCAGCATTCGTAGAGCTTTTCATTGAAGTTTATTTTAGTCTATAAATAAACTAATACAACCAGAACACCTTACGATTGGTGATTTTATTTTTATCCAGGTAGCCTGAAGCTTAGCAGCCTTGTTTTCACAACCTCACCGGTGCGGGGCTGGTGTTTAGTGCGACTGGAAAAATTCCAAGGTCCCTACAGGTGTTACAGTAAGCATTGCTGGCACTTCAGTGGGTGGCAATTTTCCTCCTTGCTTATTGCATAGCACCTTCCTTAGGATCATACAAAAACTGGGAGGCATCCTACTGGCAGGTCCAGCTCTCAGACAAACTGGAAAATCTGAGCCCTGAAAATCTAGTCCATTATACGTTTTGGAACAAGGAGTAACAGATATGTAATCTCATAGTATTTCCTTATGAACCGAGCCCACTGACTTGATCGCTTGATTTCTAGTTTCAATTTCTGCATTTTACAGACAGAGTGATTATGCTATTCTATATGCAATGCACACATGACTTAATGTTAAATATTACTTTTTTCTTCCTCAAAAATATGAGGAAATAAAGAATTGGAATCTTTCATATAGTCAACTATTACTTTGAAAAAAATCCAGCAAGTTCTTTAGGTGTGTGTGCAATGCATAAGTACACCAAGCACTGAAATCAATGGTCCTCTGCCGTGATTAAACGTTAGCAATGTGCTGAGTCTGTATCAATTTCAAACAGTATGAGTCAAATTACGATTTGCTGACACCTGTGTACACTATTAATCAGCTCATGTCTCGTGTGTTCAGCAAAAATGGTTTTCAGCTTGCCAGCTACTCAAAAGTAGGTTTGACATGAGTTTATGTGTTTCTGAAGGAAAGACACATGCTTTCATGAGCTTTTTCATAATCTTTGCATCGGTAGCCCACAAATTCCTACATTTTGCCCTTAATGTTGACTTACTTCATAGCTATGTTCTGTGGGTGCATTTCTGCCATCTAGTTTCATATTTTATTTTATATTCCACTTCTTTAAATTTCACCTTTTCTTGATAAACACATTTTATAAATTAAATCAGTATGGCCTGACCCAGCACGTATTAAAATTGTATTTGAATCAGTTCCAAATTCAGGTGCTTATAAAAACAAATTTGAGGAACAACCATAATTCCAATCCCTCCTATGTTATGTGGGCAATTTAAAATTATGGAAATACTTCCAACTTTATAGGCAATTTGAAATGGAAAGCAACCAGAGTTCTGGGCATGTGCTCTGAATATAGGGAGTTTGCAAATAGAAATGCTTTTAAAAGTAATTTCCATGTGCAACCATTTACCTGGTTCTGTATATGTTCCAAATAAAAAAATTCACATTTATATTTTAAAATTCAAAATACTGCCTTTATTGTACTTCTAGCCAATAAAGAGGACATCTGTACTATAACCGCAATCTGTCTGTTCAATTTGTACTAAATTCATGGATTATATAATGCATATATATATTTACTATTCTTTCCATATAATAGAACACATTTTGGGGGGAAAGAAACAGAGGAAGCTAAGCGCTCCTAGGCTCTGTAGGCAATAAAATACTACAGTAAAATATATAATCTTCTACTTATGCTATTATACTGCTATAAGATAAGCACGCAAAATTCTGACATACAGATGTGTCTCTATATATCATGCTCAGCTTTTCTTTCTTCTTTGCACACATGCATGTAATCTCATTCGATCAGATAGTTTTCTTACCACAGTGAATCTGTTCTTTTCAGCTGATTGCAAGAGTAGATGGATTAGGTTCAACTGTGAATTTCAGTGGTAGAAATTCACTTTAAAAATATTCCTGTTTATTTCTACATTAAATAAATAAATGTCCTACTTTACACTCTAAGCAGCCCTATAAAATATATTAAAAAAATAAGAAACAATTCCTTTATAGTAAGAATAAACATTTAGCAAAGTAAAACTATCCTTAGTCAATAATGGTTTATATAGTTCTTGAGATTGTCATAATGATAGCTTTCACTGAGGATAAATGTTCCAGTTAACCAATAAGTAGAGCAAAGGCTTATCAGATCATCTCAATATGGACTTACCAGTGGAGGCTTACCCTTACATTTTCATAAGTATCTGATCAATAACAGACAATAAATAAAAAATTGATAAGAATTTAATCCCTAGCTTTCAATGGGGAAGCTTTGGTTGTAACTGGGCATGAAAAGACCTTGAAGAAAAGGCTGTTAAAAGCTTGTGCCAGGCAGGGTCCTGTTTGATGGAGACCATAAGAATTCCACTGATGGTTCCCATGCGCCAGATGTCATCAGCAGAGGATATCAGCCCTCACCAGCAGTTGGGAGAAAACCTGAGGCTGCTAGAAAGTGAAGAACCAGTGCATTCATGGTAGTGGAGAAGTATAAACTACTCTGCACATGACCCTGCTGAAATGTGGAAAGACAAAGTATTATGGTAATACTGAGAAAGTAGCACTGTGAAGAGTGGTTCAGATTTTTCAGGAACCACGTAATCTGCTAGAAGATAAAACACTGTATACAGGTTTTGTCTGAACGAAAACCAAACTAAGGGGTTAAGGGGAAAAGTTTAAACTGAACATTATAGGGAGACCAAAGGCACAGAGAGGCACAGAGTGCAGGATTTTACATTCTTTAATGACGAAGAGTAAAAGTTTTATTCTCAGGAAGAAGACAGTCAGTAAAATTATAAATTGTGAAGTCCCTGAAGGAAAACGTGTTCAAAAGGCAGCTAAAAAGTTCAGAAAGGAAAGTCAATCAAGGGCTAATAAGTTTCAAGACATTTCCTCTTACACAAGAAGTTTGTAAGCAATAAATCTGGAGGTTAAAGGAATCCTTTAAAGGAATGCTTTTTAGAAGCAGTACCCCATTTTCATCTTATCTTTAAATTCTTCCCTAAGAATCCATCAGTGACTGCTGAGAGAACATGTGACTGGAAAGACTATTGGCTCAACCAAGAGCAGCTTTCATTCAGTCTTGCGTTCTACATTTACAGCTCAATATCAAACAAGCATACTCCAAAACAGAATGTAAATACTTGTTGATATATATGAGTCTGTGTTCCCACAGATCAGAAACTTTCCTCCAAATTAAAGTGGTTTTGACCTAGTCATGCCTATGGTGAAATGTCTCATTTGATGCCATCCTTCCAAAAAGAGATGTTAATGAGGTGGACAGAGGCTTTTGTCACTTCTCTTCCACAGAGAGAGGATCATGTTGTGTCAGTCCTTCAGTGAAGTTGTTGTTTTGGCATTTTCAGTGGGTAAAACATTAATAATGCACTTTTTTGTGTCATATAATACTAACTTACACACAAAGCACAAGGTTTATGGGCTGTATGAGATGAAGCATTTATCCATATTTATCAGAGACATTTAAAACCATAACTTTAATATATATAGTCTGAATCCCTGTTACCACCTTACCATTCCCAGCATTTATTTTTGTGTTTGTGAGTCAGCTTCTTTACTTCCAGCTCAGAACTCTGAACTGTGAAAGATTTAGAGGTTTATATTCTTCTGTCAGTACTGTTTCCTTTCTTGAATCATAAACTAATAGACACAAGCTTAAAAAGAAAGACGAGTTTTTGGTTTTTTTTTTTAAATGGCATGACATTTTCCATTTATTTGTCAGCTTCTTCATTAGCTATTCCATCATAACTTCAAAGTAGTTACATACATCCTCTGGGATAATGTCATTCAGCTAGTTGTGGAACCACCCAGCAATTTCATCATTCCAATGTCATTTAGAATTTTTTAAAATAGGCTCTATTATTTTCTTATGATTTTACCCAGCTCTTTCCCAATATTATTTTTCAGTCAGTTTTCACTTTTCAAAACTAAATTTACAAATGTGAATTGAGAAAAAATATTTGAAAAGCACTTCCACTAGTTGTGACTGTGGTATTCGCCATTCTTCAAAGGCAAGTTCTACTTCAGAATGCAGTAAGCCACAGGACTGAACTGCAGCGGTTTTGTTCCTTCTGCTGGCTGCCTACAATCACCGCATAAAGCTTACTGACTTGGGTGGGGAGAGTCCAGTGACTTCCATGAATCTTTTACTAGGTTTATAAAAGGCAACTGGTCGGCACCATATTCAGTACTGCTGCCTGATTCTTGTATTAAATCTTAACTTTGTCCATGAAGATGGTAGTTTCTTATGATGGTAGATGAGTACTACAAAAAAATTTATATATATATATATATATTTTTCCTATCATGTAGAGTTTATACTGCAAGAAAATATTTCTGTGCAGCTGTAAATGGTTTTGCGTTCTGATAGTAGTCTGTCATTTATACTGGAACAGAAGGAGTCAGCACCTGGAAAACTTGTAAAAGTATACCAAATTTATTTTCTACCATCCATAGTTATAGTTAATATATAGGACTCTTCACCTTACCTAACTTCAAAGTTGCCATCACATATAAGCAAGACATCTATGCCCCTGAAGCTTAGTGCATAGAAACAATCACTTCAATATCCATCTGTCTCACATACCTGTCTCAGATTATCCCAGTCATCTTCCAAAGCAGACTGGTGACACCTGACTGGACACTAGAAGAAGATAACTAGCTTAAACTACATGCTTACATTTACACAGTACATTTCAGGTAAAATAAATCCCATTGCAGATGCAATGCCTTAGAGAGTCTTCATGAATACTGATATATTTTATGAATAGTTCCCATTTTTATAATAAGAAACAAAAAATAATTATTTTTAAGATATTATTGTCATGACATCTATTTTGAAAGTATTTTCTAACTACAAAACAGGTTTATGAAATATATGAAAATAGAGGATAGTAATTCCTTTTAAAGATGTCAAAACCAGAATCAGTATGAAATTTCAAAAATCATCAAATTATCTCTTTATTTGACCAGCTGCCCCCTTACTTAATCTTCCTGAAATAAGCAATTTACAGCCTTACCAAGAGGAATTTGCCAAGTGAGAATCATACAACGCCTATATATAGCTACGAGGCACATTTCAATGATAAGAGAAGAAGAAAAAACATTCATACTGAATTATGTTTTTATTACCTTTGACTTAAATAGATTCAAACACTTTGAGGTTTTGACTAATTTAATTGGTCCCATCTGATTATATTCTATGTCATTATAAATGTCATAAAAATGAATCAGACAAAAGTAGTTACGACAGTCCTATCAGTAAGTTTTTTACCAATATGTCTCACTATGCCCTGAATATGTCTCTAGGTCTCCAAGAATTCAGTGCTCTTGCAGTTCACTCTAAAACAGAGTTAAGCAAGAGTCCTGGGTGTGATGAAATAGAAAAAGTGAAAATATAAGAAGTGGCAAAAAGAACTCACTCGAGAAGCAGATATTGGAATTGAAAGCAGACATACAGCATAACTGTTTTGGACACCTTTAGGTGCAAAGAATCTGCTGAAGCTGCCAGCATCTCTGTGCTGACTCTAGAGGAAGACCAGAGGATGAGTTAATGCAAAATGACTAACATGTAAAAGGCTAAAATTAGAGGGAGTTAAATGTCACCTACATGCTTATGAAGGAAATGTGAGACATGCTTATGAATTGTTAAAACCACACTCAGACTAAAGATGGTAAGACCTTGATGAAAGAAGGGAAAAGCAAGAAGGAACACTTCAGCGATTTACCACCCCGTCCCAGACAGGCCTGCTGTGCATGATGGGGATGATTCATTCAGTCAGTCCCAATGCCAAGGAAAACAGCCCTATGCAATCTGAAATGAAAACGGGCTGTCATGAAGTTGAGGAACAGCACTTTTCCCAGTGTGGATAATATCCATGCAAAACTACAGAGGCAGAAAGGAGACTTAAAGACATTTGTTAGATTATTTATCATGATTTCTTTCAGAAGTGAGTTGGATGATTGCCTTTCAAATGCTGAAGCAAGAACAGTTAGGTAGTATGGATATTTGAAAAAAACATTGCAGAGACTTGGACATACAGTCCCACTGGATTTTGCTGAGTTCTGAGTGCAGACTATTTTCTAATCACAGCAGCAGTGGAAAACACAAGTCCACCAAGTAACGTAGCAAAAGAGCATTTTTGGCTTTTTAGACAGGACTGGGCTGTCACTGAGGGAATAAGGTTAGTTATGGATCTTAGGAGAGAAAACACTTGTTAATGACTGTATGAGATGAAAAGAGATAAATAGGAGAGGTAAAAATTGCTGAGAAATTGTATATTTAGAGCAGTATGACACTATTATACCGCTATACCAGTATTATTGGTTCATCAATATGTCAAGGTTCATATGAATACCAGGGGACATATATTTCTCCACAGTAGTACAAAGAATCTCACCTCAGTTGGACAGTAAAGATAATTGACTTGATTGTCTTTAGTGTATTATTGCTCTTTGTAGATATAGACGTGAAAATGAAAATTTGTCAACAGAATAGCAGGTGTACTGAACACGTGCTGCTTAAATGGACTTATAGCTAGGTCCACGCTTATGTACAAAATAAACACGTGCTTATGCAGGAGCCTGAACTTTATTGTAGAAACTGCTGCAATAAGATTAACTCAGTTAATGGCTGTGCAGACCTTGCTACAATCTACACTGAGCTAAAACACATGTGTCTGGGTGACCTTGGGTCCAAGCACCTGCAAAGCTGTTTACATTTTATTTCATGTATTTATTATGGTTTTATTCTATTTATTTTGATTTGTTTCATTAGCATTACTATTACTATTACCAGTGTGTGTAGGTCCGGGAAGTGGTCTGGAGAACTTTCCCAGATGTTAAGCAGAGTTTGCATCAGTGAGGAACGAGCAGGAGAAATGGCATAGAACAAAACTAACATGAAAGCACCAGCTGCAGAATTGAAGGGAAAAATGTCATATCTAAGGAGTAGATTTGACACCTTCTGAATCTGCAACAGACCACTCTGCCGCTGGGGAGAGTAGCATGGTGAAGGAGTGGGCAGTTTAGCTCCTGATTACTATCTTAAAATTTTAATGTCGCCAGCCAATCTAAGCCTCATTAATATTATTAAGTAGAAGAAGGAAATAAGGGGCACATATGTCAATTTTAGAGGCAGTTCCTAAAGTTTCCACACATTATTTCTATTCTGCTGAAATATGGAAATATTTCTATTCTGGTTCACTTGGAGTCCGCTTCCAAGATAAGGTATTTTTCTAGCAGTGGGAAGATCAAAATTGGGGTTAACTTAGAAGGATGATTGTCGTTCAATCAGACAAGCCTTCACATAAAACTCAATTTGTGAGACTACGGCATGGCGAAATGAGAAAAGTGTGACTAGATATATGGAAAAAGGATAGGAGTATTTGAAGACACGACTACAAAGTTGTTTTCTAAAGACCTTATGGGGCTTGCAATGTAGTTGATTACAGAGACAACATCTGCAACATGCTTCCAGAGTTACTGTTAGTGCCCTTTGGAGACTAAAACTGAAGATTCTCTGTTCACCATGACAGAGTTGGAAATTCAGGCACTTTTGTTAAAGCTGAGAGGATAATTCGGTAGTTTTCAGAAAATAGGTTTTTTCTCCCATTTATGATTTTTTTCTTAGCTAGTTTCCCTATATCCATTGTCTTCTGTAATTATTTGATGACTGTGCAAACAAGTCATAGGTATAGACCAGAAAGGATTCACGGATGCACCTAATTTTGCATATGCCACTAGTTTTAACAGAATTTCTCATATGCTCGTCTTCACATTTAGATCCTTTTCTGGGTGAGGGCCACTGATTGTTAACAAACTGAAGCTCTGAGCCTTTTTCCAATGGGGTGATATTTGTACCATGTTATTATTTTTGACCTAATCACACTAATGTTTTTGTTTTCTGATTTCAAAACTTGTTTCTGCCTTTATGAAGCTAATCATTTTCTAAACATTTTTTTTTTCTTTGAGATTAAACAAATCTCTATTAACAACTTGTGATATGGTTTGTGTGAAAATCCACTTAAGTACGCCCCAGAACACTGTCAAGAAAGTAGTTAAAAAGTACAAGTAACTACTTCCTTCTTATACCCTAATTCCTTCTCTTCTTACCAGAAATTCTCTAAAAAAAAATGAAATAAACTCCAATAAAAACTGAAATGTGAGTGCTCTTTTTAAGTAGGAAAATGGGTAATGCAAGACACAGAGAAAAATAAGCTGAATTTAGTTGGATTTCTCCATATCTTTTTAATCAGCATTTATTCATACTTGGAAAACCACTTCCCTTTTGAATGCTCCCCCTAACATTAGGGCCAGAAACCTTCAACATTTTACAAGCATGACTGAAGCTAAACAGCATACTTTCACTGGATGGGATCAACCCAGTTATAACTTCAAGGAGATAACTTTATTGCAGCTGAACGTGTTCATGCAAAATTCCAATGAAAGGAGAAATAATTTGTATACTATGCTCAGAGATGTGTCAAAAAGGTTAGTTTGTTGGTGCTTGGATTTGGAGATGGATGTTCCCAAGTAATTTGGGGGACTGTTTGGTATTTTTAGTGTCTGCTCCACTGACACTCATGGAAGTTTTATTATTGATTTGGAGAAGATGATTTTGTGCAAAGTTATTCTTCTGCAAACCTCGAGTCCTTTGGATTGTGATTTTGATGAGAACAAACATTTGGCATCAGATTGATGGTCCATCTAGTCCAGTCTTCTGTCTCTGACAGGTCAGACAGTGGACGCGTTGGAGACACACAGTATGGACAGGACAAGGATATAATGGCACTGCAGTTTTGGTCCTCCAGCTTCCAGTGATATCTCCCAGCTTCCAGAACTTCCTGTGCCAGAAATGGTATTCTTGTGGTTTGGGGAACATTACAGAAACAAGTCCAAAATGCATAATGATTGAATGCAGCTTTTTAATTATTTTTTTGTAAATACATTTCATGATCCTCCAAACTATTGGAAATATGCACACATTCTTTATACTTGATAATGGAAAGCATAGATATTTCTCTCCTGTGACTTATCATATGTCACAGGAATGCACTTCCTTGAAACTCTGTATTTTCAGGTTTCTAGCAGAAGCTGAAGTACTTCAAATATATATGGAAAAGAAAAGAATGTATTGTTTGGAACAGTGCCAACCTTACTGCGAGAAGGAATTATCAGAAATCTCACTGGAAAACTTATTCTTGTGAGATTTTTTTCCCTCCATTTATAATGAGATTCAGGTACTTTGAATCTTTCTTAGATATTTCATACTTAAAGGACAAAGATTACTCTTACTCTAATAAAAATTTCACTTTAGATTAAATTAAGATAAAGGAAACAAAGAGATCAAGCTTTATACCAAGGTATTATTTTACTGTTATTAATTAAGAATAATAAATTACATACATACATCTATTTATCTATAAACAGTGTGGACATGAGCCTACTATGATGAAAATACATAGGTGGTATAGATGCATGTATCAGACATAGTTTATTTTTTCTGTTGTCATGGAAATGAACATAGTACCTGGCTTTTCAAGCAGATGGGAGTCAAAATTCTTCCCTGGCTCTGATCATCTAGAAACCAAATCCCCAGAATCCTCAGATCTCTCCTCAGATGTGGAATACAATCGTCAGCCAGCTAAACATGCATTACTAGAAGATTTTTCTAGTTCTATCTCAGTATAATTTTACATTTTATATGTAATTAAGCTATAAAATAGACATGCAGGAAGGACAACAGTTTTCATATATGTATTCTCCATTGGCTCTGTCTGTTTTGGGGTATGTAGTGGACCACGGTCATTTCTCTGACCCTGAGAGGGGGTGGCACAGTACAGCTCATACCCACATTCCCCTGAGAAACAAGGTTCTCTGAACACTGGCCAAGCATTGTGTATGAGAGGGCTACATGGCACAAGCTAAAACCATGGCAGAGCCTGAGCTAACAAACTGCAGAGATGAGTGGGTAGTCCCTGAACCCTGATCATGTACCACTAGAGGTACTTATGGGCTTTTCCAACAGGCAGTAGCAGTTCCGACTCATGTGGTTCCTGATGATGTTATTAAAAAGAACTGTAGGTGAAGAGCAGAAATAATTCATTTAGTTATGTTATAACCAGTCCTACTGGAATGTTTGAGTCCGCAAGGGCAGCAAGGCCATTAGCTTAATCTATGCAGTTTAAGAAAGTCATTTCACAGCTAACCTTGGAAAACTGTAGACCTTGTCATCACTCCATTTTCTTTTAGTATAGGAGTGGGTGGCTGTGTTTGTTGTGGAAAGCTTGTAAAATTAAACAGTGCAATTATGTTAATCTCTTAATATGTTTGGAATTATGGCTCATGGCTGTTCAAAACACCCTAGTCACTGGGGTTTCCATAATACGTATGCCATAGAGTCAGCAAATGGCTACCATATGAGCAACAATTGTAGAATGATAAAATAAATTCAAAAGAAGACCTTTCCAACCGTGGATACCCAGGAGATAAGGGAAGGAAAAGTGACAGCTGTCTTCAGCAAGAGAAAATCTATTCAAATATTGTTTTTCAAAGGGTTCCTTTAAGTAAGGAAGATTTATTTTATCATGGACATGCCAGAAATGCCACGATGTTAGAAAAAATATTAGAAGAGTTATCTGAGACCCAAAACTCCACCATACCATGAGTCAGTTATTAAAAAACAAATAAATGAATACTTCAAACCTCAGGCACACAAAGAAAAGTAGAAACGTCTTTTGCAACATTTTCTCCTTTTCTCTAGGATGCATTAATCTTCTATATTAATCTACAAATTAGATTAGAGCCAGATTATGACATCTATATTTACATTACATAGTAGTTTACTCATTCCCATGCAGATTACTGGGAATACTTCTGGATTTAAAAATGCCATTCAGAGGTGGTTAGGTATTGTAATTTTACTAGTTGTATTTATAAAAGAACAATACTGTTGGGATACACCATTTGTGGTTTTTATTAAAATACATGTTCCTAAGCCATAATATTCCATTTGTTTATTACATGGTATATGGCAAAGATACTGAAGTATGAGCACGTTTCTCCTCTACATTGTAGCTCAGAGCTAGGATTTCTGCTGACTCTTTCAGTTCACTAGGCATGATTCAGTAAAACATTCCTTAGAAGAAAGGCTTACGTTAAGACTAAAAAGATCAACAGGATGTCTACTTATTCACAGAGAGATTAATGAAGTTAACTTTTTTGTAGGTAGTGGTTCTCCATGTGAGTGAACTTCCTTCCTAAAATACAGTTCATGTACAAGAACGCACTGTATCTTCAAACCATTCATATGGGATGGGATCCCGTCAAATCTCCATTGCCAGCTTCTGAGGATATCACTCTGTAGTCTACTTTTGATCCCCTGGTCATCCGTCTTGCACAGATAAAAACTCTCCTATGCTCTTTTTCAAGATGAGCCTACTTGTTTATTCATTTCCATTGAAACTCTCCTTTTTATCTTCTCTAGAAAGCAGGTTTGTGATTCAATAATACATTTTTTTTTTTTTTTTCTGGCTAGATTTCTGAGCTTCACCAAAAAAAAAAGTACAAAACTGAAAAAAGTTAACACAAAAGTGGCAGTCACCACTTTTGTGAAAAGTAACAAATTATTTACCAGAACTTGGCACAAGACTTTTCAAAACCTGCCAGAATCTTTCTTCTATTTATCGTGAGTACTGTGTTTAGGAAGCAACAAAGAAAAAACTGAACATCACACCAAGCACTAAGCAAGTAGTCTCCAAGGGAGGCTAAAGAGAGATCACCTTCTATAAATTTATAACACAGCAAGAGTGTACTAATTCCAGAAAAGAATTCTCGAAATACAGCATTAAACTCCTTTATAAATCATTTTTAGTAGAGCTCCTACAGGTAATTAAAGAGAGGGAAAAGCCATAACAATTTGAATTAGATTTGGGTCTATATTTTACAATGTATCGTGTAATTTTTTAGTCTACAAGAAAAAAATTCTACCTGAAATTTATACACCAAGTAAGAATAATATAGTTCTTAAAGTGAAAGACAACAAGAATAACTTGCTGAATGGAAGCAAAGACATGATTGTTCTCTCTGAAGTTTAGGATAAAGTTTAAAAGAGTAAATATGAAAAAAAAAATTGTTTTCAATCTGACACACCAAGGAACATAAATCACAAATGGCTGAAAAATACCATATTTTATATGATACTTGTTTAAAATATTGTTTGTTTAATCCAGCAGCATAAAATCTCTGTCTTTAAGTAGTATGGAATTAGTAAATCATTCCCAATGAGAAAGCAGAGAAGCTGAGACTCACAGAAAGCAGGGACAAAGCAAAGAAAAACATATGACTGCAAGAAAACTTTCTCAAAATATTAATTTCATTTGAATTTGAAAAATCAAACTATTAGAGATTATCAGATATCTGTTTTTACACTCCTGCTTACCCTCATAGGAACTGAATGTGTGTTGGAAAGATACCTAGTCAACAATGTGGGGTCTTGTTTTGCAAGAGAAAATATAAATACTAGAAGGAAAGATCTCTATAATAATCAATCAGGACATGTCTGTTGTCTATTCTGGAGGATTTAAACATAATATGACAAGATCAAATTGCAAAGGAAGAAGTCATTACTATCAGACACTAGAGAGTATAAACCTCTGTGTTTAACCAATTAATTAAAAAGGAAAAAAATAATGGGATTGAAGAGGAAGTAGCAAAGGTATTGAGAGATTCTGAAGGCTGTTCCTGAAGATATGTTACTTAAGTCTGGAATTTCATCTAACACGGTTATTCTGATTTTAATCCGCTTCAGCCTAACGTTTTTAAATTGAATTCAGAATAAAATTTTGCATTCACGATATTTATAAGAAACTGGAATAAAACAATTGAATTCCCATCAGGAAAGTCCTGTGTGAACAAACCATGCGGTGCTGCTGATCCAGTTGCATTCCATCTGGGCTAAAATTTGTCTGTGCTGGGACTGTCTAAACAAAGACTTCTGCATAAGGACTTACAGAAGCAGCTGAGATGCACCCAAGAAATACATTTTCAGCTGAAGCAGTTGGAAATGGTGTAGGGCTTTAGAAATTTGTTCACTAAAAAAAGCGATAAGCAGAGTTCAACAATGTAATGGGGCCTGGGTTTGTGATGGTGTCTTTCAAACAACGGGGGTCATGTGGGGCCAAGAGGGAAAGAAAGCACTGGGAGCTTGATGCCAGTTCTGAGGCTAACTCCTAAAGACAGTTGAACTCAACAGCAAACCTTCCTGTGGTTTCAGTGGCCCCCAGATGCTTATTTGAACTTTTGCAGGCCTACAAGGGCTAAAACGAAGCTCTTGAGATTCAGTTATCATTTGTTCTGGCAAAAGTTCATGTTAAATCCATTCAAAGACTAAAAGGAGACATTGCTAAAATTTCCTTGGCAAGTAACTAGTACACTGAAGTTGTTTTTTAAAACCACCAGCAACTGTAGTTCATAAGGATCACTTCTTCACGATATGCACTGGGAGATAGAAAGGGGTAAAGTATGACTGGGATTGAATATTTGAGAAGACAATTTTCATCTTAAAAAGGGAAGGAAGTAATTATAAAATTTCAATGGCTTCTAGAATGTATGCATATTTATACATCTACATCTGCATACCTAAGATTATAAAAGCATTTTCCCAAATTATAAGAAGTTTCTTTTCTCTGAAAACAAACCGTTAAGCACTCTGCAAATGCGCCAATTGCTGCTTTAAATAAAAAGCGAACCACTGACATTGTTTCCAGCCCACCAAAATAAACCCACCCTGACTGCTGAGATGGAGACCAATGGGACATATGTGTGTGATAACCCCATTCCAGAGTAAATCCATTCACAATATTAAGGAGTAATTTGAGTAATAAAAATGTTTCATTAACTGTAAATCAAAACACATTTTATGCCTGGAAGGCAATTTTTAGCTTTCTTCGTCTTCGTATCCCCTTCCTGCACCCTTCATTACAATATAATCAATTAAGAATGAGCTTGAACAAAAGCTAGGATACCAAGCAGCCCTGAACACCAAAGAAAATTTGAAATTGTGTATATTCACACTCAGTGAATGATTACACATTTCTGTCAGAATTTTAATAAACCCAGTTAAAGTGTGTTTTCGCCAAAAGGTAAGTTTCACATGAGTGGAATGTTTTTTGAACTTGACTCAATTGATTAGTAATAGCTTTATGTGTGATCTACTACCCTTTCTCACTTGCAAAGTAATGTGCTATATCTTTAATCTCCTACATAAGAGTTTCTGCTACAACATTTAATTCACATTTGCAGTTAGCCAGAATGCTACGGTCAGCAATCACAATTCAGCTGGAAAGCAACAATGCATTAAGCTGTGATAAATTAATCACTTGGAAACTTGTGAACATGTCCTAAGGAAATTATGGTTGCCCCTTAGCATAGTATTTTTTCCACTCTATCATTTTAATGATTTTAGCCTCTCAACACTACCATGACAAAAGCAAAATATCTTTTCTTTCTTTCTTTCTTTCTTTCTTTCTTTTTCTTTCTTTCTTTCTTCCTTCCTTCCTTCCTTCCTTCCTTCCTTCCTTCCTTCCTTCCTTCCTTCCTTCCTTTCTCCCTTTCTCCCTTTCTTTCTCCCTTTCTCCCTTTCTTTCCTTCTCTCTTTCTTTCTCTCTTTCTTTCTCTCTTTCTCTCTTTTTCTTTCTCTCTTTCTCTCTTCCTCTCTTCCTCTCTTCCTCTCTCCCTTTCTTCCTTTCTCCCTTTCTCCTTTTCTCCTTTTCTCTCTTTCTCCCTTTCTTGCTTTCTTCCTTTCTTCCTTTCTTTTATAAGGAAAGTTAAGGCACTGAGAGGAATGGTTACATAGTATGTTCAAATCTGAAAAGGAAACTAAGGCTGCGTTATCTCAATCTTAGCTGGATTCATTAATTACTAGACAATATTTCCTCTGGGGTTATTTTAAGCCACCAGTCATTTACGAACAGGAAGAGGGAAAGGAATCGTATTACCATTATGAATAAGGAAGACCAGATACAGATAAAATAAGAATTGGCTGAGGTCCTTGCTCAAACCTCAAAACCATTCAGAGGTTTGAAAAAGTTTAGTACACCCCTTTTATTTTCTTCATCTACCTCAATGGCACTTCTTGATATTGGTAGGGACAGAACAGTGAAAATACTATGTGAAAAGCTGAGATTTGAATAAATTTTGGCATGTGTACAGACCTTTGGTGTGGTTTTGTTTGTTTGTTTGTTTTTGTATGTGTGTGTGGTTTATTTGTTTGGGGGGGTTGTTTGTTTTATTTGGTTTTTGTGTGTGTGTTTGTTGCTTTTAATTTTGTTTGTTTGTTTGTTTTTAAAGTTTATTTTTATTAGATTTCTCTAAACAGAAAAGGCAATATCAGCAAAGTACACTCAGATGTAATAGATATCTAAGCATCAAGCCTGAAGAATACTGTGGCATGTCAATGAGATACAGGTGTCTCCAGGCTCCTGGTTTGCAATGGAGCGCTCTGGGTGGACCCTGGCATTACACAGTGACTTCAGCAAAGCCCTGGGGAGCCTGTGTTTTCAAGTAACATCATATACTTAAAACCTTGCATGGTAGTTGTCAAACATGTGGAAAAAAAATAGTACAGAAGGAAAGGATGTACAAATTCAGTAAAAACAAAATCTTTCCATTTTACTGATGTTCTTTCAAACATCAATTCTCACAGTCATAGAAACATCAAACCACTTCTGGGATGTCTGGATCAATCATATGTTGGTTATACATTTGTCAGATTATTGCCAGCATATATATGCAAGCACATCCATATTGTCAAAATCAATCTTCTCCTGGAAATTCAGAAGTACATCTTGGTATAATGCTTGAGTGAAATCGTGCTTTATGAGCATAACATCTGACACACAAGAAACTCCCTAAAGTGTCACGACAATTAAGTTCAAGTTTTTCTAACATATTTTATTCTCTCTATTATTTTGAGTTTTTTAAAATGTCGTGCATGTGTTCAAAGTCTTTCAGAGTTACAGTGAATTTTAGGGTGTATTTGACAGTTGCTTTCTTTTTATCTTATAGATCCACCTTTTAGTGTCTATATACGATAATCACAAGTGAAAGTTTGTGATTGAAAGATCCTGGCAATTTTTTGGTCTATATGAAATGAATGACTGCTATCAGCCCACCATCTAGAAACCTCAGCAATTCAATTAGCCTTAATTGAAATAATAATTGATAATGTCATCTCATAGGATGCAAAACAAATCATTCTTTAATCTGAACTGCTCCCTTAACTCCAGAATTCAGATTTATATCCTGGAAATGCTTATTGACAGAGAAATGCATTTGTTGGCAAATTCACTGTAAAAATTACTGGAAGTGTATCAAATAAAACTGTAAGTATAAAACTAAGAGAAGAAGTCACGAATGTATTATAAGGTAGGAAGGAAAGTAAAATGTCCAGATGCTATCTGTTATTTCAAGACAGGATTAATTTTCCCTAACTTTAGATGTTCTAGAGCTTGAACTTCTGCTTCTAAGCTAAGGTTTCAAGTCAGGTGTCTAGTAATTGTCACCTAGTTCTATATTTGATGACCCATGAAATCCTGTCTTGTGTGTAACTGCTGCTCAAGAATGTCACAGATTTTCTGTGAATCCTAAGTAATTTTTGCCAGCTACACATGCATGTTTGGGATGCCATGGAGCATCTCAAATGGAAGCAGATACGAACATTGAGGCCCATGGTGTCTAGACTCCTTTTAGAGGAGTGTAGATCTTTATTCAAGGAACCAGGCTCCCAGCTTCTAGCAGTCATCGTGAGGGGTTGCCCACATGTAGGTAAGCCATGCCATTTGAGATGCCTTAGGGTACCTGGCCTGGCCTCTCACTGGCCTAGAAGGGCACAGTTCTCCCACGATTGACATCCCTCAGCAAATATCACAGGCAACCCAGGGCACATCAAGTGTCACAGGATACTTATGTGTGGACAGCTGAAATGAGCCCATGTATCTCTGAATCTGGACCTATATCTCACCTTTAATGTTAGAAGTACTTAGAAGTATCTTCTGGATGTATTCTGTGATTCAGTAACAGGAATCCATGCAAAAGATAAGACATCCCTTTTCTGTACGGTGGGTACAGCATTCCCACTCAGCTTTGAAACTGAGGATGTAGAAATGAGAATGATAACAGTACATGTGGATCTCGGGAGTTTAAGGCTCTAACCTTAACCTCTAACCTTGCCTTAGAGGGTTATTTGAGCAGCTGACTTGGATTGATTATTGACATAAACCTGTCTTTGGAATATCCTTCCTGAACTATTGTGGTAAACTTAAACATTCAGACAAAACAAATAAATAAAGACACAGAGAATTTAGGGTCAAATCTTCAGCTAAAAGAAATTTAGCAGAGCCATGTACCTGGCTGGGAATCAGTCCTTTTCATGGAAAACTACCCCGTTTCCCCAAAAATGACACCTACCCTGAAAATAAGCCCTAGCATGATTTTTCAGGATTTTTGAGGATGCTCGAAATATAAGCCCTACTCCAAAAATAAATGCCCTACTCCAAAAATAAACCCTAGTTACAGTTCCTTAAAAAAGTCAATTTAAATAGTGTCCAGGCAGCTATAGCTGTAAAAAAGTAATAAATTTTGGAGCAAAAATTAATATAAGACTGTCTTATTTTTGAGGAAACAGGATATCTAGCAGAAAATCCGTTGCACGATTACTGAGGAGGTGTATGTACACGTGACACCTGGTGTGTTTCAGAAGGAGCCATAGGGCAAATTACTTACCTAAATTTGTAATTTATTGAGGCTGTGGTCCAGAAAGACTCTTAAATGTCTGAGTATCTTTCATCATTGCTGTGAAAAAGAATAATCCTGCAATCCTGCAAGAGCTTAAATATTCTAGTTGCCAGAAAACTACCTCGTCTGGCTGTTCTATGAGGTTGCTCTACTGGACTGGAAAACACTCTACACTTTCATGTCCTATGTCATTCTACCATTCTGTTTATTTTGTTCATTAATGAGAATGCTTTCAGAGTGGCTTAGATATAATCGAAATACTATGATATCCTCACCTTCAAGGTTTGGCTGAGCATAAAACACAGGCCAATATAGCTGACCAGCCAAAGAACAGATTATCTGTGATAGACAGATAGTGTCATGTGTGTGTGGCAGGAGGGAATGCATTAGAGAAATAAACTTGCAGAGAAATAGGATATATTTGTAAACACAAAATGTTAATCTAGGAGTTGCACAATCTAATCACTTTCTATTAATGTCGCTTGAAAACCTACCAATATACACAAAAAAAACTTTTAAATGAGGATTTAATTATAAGATGACAACAAGTTTCTGAATTGAGTCGGCTTCAGAGAATATCAAAGGTCACCAAAGGTGCCTATCTATGAATGAACAAAAACGTGTGTTAAATATTTCCAAGACGGCAGTGGCTTCTGACATAAAATTTCTCTTGACTCATTACTGATATGCAGTGAGCAGTTCTATATTTCCCACATTACACTGGATAGGATTTTTCTGGTGCATATTAACTAAAAATATATAGGTTTATGTTTATATTACAGATCATTATAATGCTTAAATCATTATAACACACTGAAGGAGTCTAAGTATAAGCAGTGTCAGATTAAAATACATGAAATCGTAGTGTATATTCATATAGTTCCTTCTCTGGAGGCAAGTAGGAGATTAAGTAACTTAAAGAATGATGATGGAAAGACAAAGCACTGTTGTAAACTCAGTCCTGCTGTAAATGCACACAACACCATTGATGATCAAATCTGTTCTTGTCCAGGGCCATATTTGTGGGGTCTCCATCCTTGTACTATACCTATTACTTCTGTTTCACACTAAAGCAGCTCTATTGCTTTCACTAAATGGAGCATGTCATTTTCTTAAATAAGTGCCTGGCCATAAAAAAAACCCCAAGCATATATAGACCATTGCGTGAGGAAAACAGCTTCCTATTCTAATGCGTGCCTTTGATTTCACAAGCCCTATTTCTGTCAATAATCACATTTAGAGCACATCCATTTTAATTCCCCAAAGCACTGCATGTGTATGAGTGAAGAAACTCCTGTTATCAAAACAGTCTTGACTTAGCTTCACACTTAAGCTGCCGTAACATATTTGACCAAAGTTCTTGAGAAAGTACAGCAGGTAGATTGTGTTGGGACTGGGAAACCAAGATCTCTAAACCCACATTTCAGGCTCGGACAGCAGAGCTGGAAATGTGAAGTTTTTGCTATCAATCCAAGTTCCTTGGAACCTGGCTATACCTGAGATTTCTCTCCTAGAGATGTGGCACAGAATCCAGCCTGTCTCAAAGTTTCAAGAAATACCACGACTCAGGTATCCTGGCATCCCAGAGTTCCAACAATGCTTCAGTGTTACAAGAAGAAGCGACCAGAGGCCTCACTGGCAATGTCTTGGGTTCTCATTCCCCAGCTATGAACACTAGGTTTCTCTTTTGCATACTGGAGTTCCTGGCAGGGCCATTTGCCTGGATTTCCTTTCTATGAAAAACCCAGGCACAGATGGGAACTTGCTAAATACCTAAGTTTCTGGGAGGCTGGCACAGTTGTTACGTTCAGTCTGATCTGAAAAATCTAAAATTTTCTGATGGATCAAAATAGAGTTAAGGGGTTTGGGGTTTAATAGCCTACCCAAAAAAAAAAAAAAAAGTTTTCCTAATTCTAGTTATAAAACAATTTTACCACAGCTACATAGTTTTCATCATAGATCTTGATTCCATCAGTATTTTAATTCGTCATTAATTGGCAGATTGTGCTATAACTGTTATTTCCCACTAGTGACTAGGAATTTTGAAAGTATGCCTATCTCTTTGTGTTCAAACAAGTTTCATCAATCTCAGAAGCATTTGTATCAGATATAGGGAGAGGAAATCCACTCAGTCTCAGTGTCAGGAGGAGACAGTGTTGAAGAGATTCCTCAAATTGATTGAATATTTGCAGCAGCCTTCACATCCCACAGTGGGTTCCTCCAAAAGAGTACCCTTTCTTCACTCCCTAGTAACAAGTTTCCTACTCCCATACAAATGTGAATAAAATTGATGTTGAAGTAATCGAGATTCCTCCATGTATTTTAGAAAGAGTTGGATTAGAAGTATAATCCATCTCTCCTCTGATCTCACATCATGTAGACACCAAAATGAACAGCAATGGGTACAAATCACAATATCTCACAGAAAACAGTCCAAATTGAGTAAAACTCAACCTTACTCATCTGTGCATCTTTATCCAGTCTCCTCTGGGATGGAACTGATGTGTTTGCATCATGGATGCATAACAAAGGCATTCAGGCAAATGGCCATGAAGTGTATGCAAAATAAAAATAAAACCACTGTTACCGCTAATCCTGCATTTAAATGAAGTAACTGAAGCACGGAACCAGGGTTAGGAGAGGGGTACACAGCAGAAAATAAAATATGTCAATATATATGCATTTAAATGTGGGAAAGGGTGGAAACATACGGTTAATCAAGACAATGTGACATTCCCCTCTCTCCAGTTCAGAGTAAATAAAACAACCCCACTTTCTTTCCAACGAATCAATCAAACCACACCACTAGTACAATGACACCCTATTATTTCTTATGGCTTTCAGAATGAGTGTGAAGTTATGTGTGTTTTGCTTGGCAAAACTGATTCTCCTCCTCAAATCCCACCAACTAGGTCCCAAGCCTTAACTTTATCAGAATCCTCTGCAAATCATTATTTTTGAGCTGAAGGGTCTCTCTGAAATCTTTCCTGCTCTTCTCATTCCAGCCATCTGCAGGGATGTTGTGTGGTTTTGGAGTATAGGGAAGTGCTGTCTGTTTTCAGCTCCCTTGCTGTCTACAACCAGCAGCCACCATCATTTTTAAAGAAAAGCTGAAATATTTCCCTCAGTGTCCTTCTCCTTCTGAATTTAAAATGCATATAAATATATGTCAGAATATCACCTAAGGTATACAGGTGTTAATATTAACAGATTATATACCATCCAGAAATAAGGTGGCCTTTGTTTTTGGTCTCCCCTCACTGCAGCCTTTTGTTAGGAAGCTGTAGGAGTGATTGCTGTGCAAGAGGAGAGCCAGGAGCTGGAGTGATTTGCTGGAGCCATGATCTCACCAACCAGGGGTACAGTCCCCCAACTCCGTAACAAGAAGAATAAGTCTGAGGATGGTAACCAGGGTCAGCCAAATAGTCCAGTCATCACCAGGGAAGTCTGCTGTGATGAGACAGACCAGAGGTCAAGCTAGGAAGACAAGTCAGCAAAGCAAGGTCAGGATCAGCAAGGGAGGCATGGGAATGTCAATAATGAAGGCCAGGCAAAGACCAAGACCAAGCACATGGCTGAAGGGCAGCTCCTGGGGTAAGGAAGAAATATGTGAGTCTTCTCACTGTTTTCTCATGCACTTTGCTGTGCTTATGAAAGGTCGACCCAAGGTTACATGGCTTCACTGTATCAGAGCTGACAAACACATGCAGCTAAACCCCTAGGAAGGAAGGGGTTGCTGACCTTGTTGATGCACTTGGAGCCTTGACACCTTCTTGATCACCATGCTGTTTACTGATCTTTCAATATGTCCTTCTCAGAATGCCTCCAGAATGGGTGCCGGCTGTCAAAATCCCACATCTTCCTCAAAGCGGGTGGGTAAGCATCGGTCCTGCACACCTGAGTGGCTGTGGATCAGCTATGCAAACTCTGCAAACTGTGTTGCAGGTTTTTGTGGACAGTTTCATATATCTACAGTGATGGTACAGGGAAACTAAGATTTGGCTCCGTGAGTCATGCTCAGGCAACATAATATGGCATTTAGGAGGGGCTCAAGAATCTATTGTGCTATCAAAGCTCAAAAGTCAAAGCATGTAGAATCCCTTTATTTCCAGGGGTGTCGGATCTCACACCATTAGAGCAGAAAGGGAGGAGCTGTTACTGAATTGTTTGTCATAAATGATCCACTTGCTAATAATTTGCATCTACGTTGGACCCCTACACCATTGTAAATTTTACGTCCGTTATTTAGATACATCTTTGTGGAACCAAAATGTTGTTATTCAAAAATTAATACAATTATCACATGAATAGGAAAAAAAGGCCAGTCTGGATATATAAAAATTCTTCCCATTTCAACATATGTATGCTCTAATCAACATTCAGGTAAATGAAATCATTACTCATTTAGCAATTTGTCCATTTTTAAATGTTTATTTTTTCCCAGTTCAGTAGTGAACATATGTTTAAACCATCAGTATTGCTTTTATGCACTATAGTCATGGTCCTGATTTCTCTGCTCAGCTTCAGCCATGCGTAGAAAAAACAATACAGAAAGGGACTTGTCAATTTAATTGGTCTGCCACTGATATATGTTAGAATAAAACATTATTAAAGACCAAGGAAAAGAACTGTTTACGGTAACAATGGCTAAGTTGAACTCCTGAAGTAGGGTTTGTGAGATAGTGAATTCCGGCAGAGAAACTCTTGGGATTTTGTGGGTTTTCTTAAAAACTAAGTACAGCAGAAGAAGATGCAGTTGCTTCACTTGAATGAGTCTCCTAGTGCATTAAAATGATATTTGATGTCACAATATGTTTACTTCAGCTACATTAATTGCAGGCAAACATTTCTGTTTGGTCACATTGAAAAAAAAGAAGATTCCTGGGAGTCTTCTGTATGCTCATTTCTTCTTCCAATTTCTTATTTGCTTGAGGCAAATGATTTTCCGAGAATCTCGTCTGTGATTAAAGATGAAATAATTCTTCCCAGAAAAAGCAATTACACCATCCAACAGTACCACATTCTTAATTAAGCTTCTGTACTTTTGTTATTCATTTGCAGAAACCAATAAACACATACTTCTGTACAGTTATACCACAGGTTCATTAGGGTCTGTGCATATATATGTGTTTGCCATTGAAAATTCACATCCATCCAAGCCTGACAAGTAATTTCAATTAAATGAAGCTAGTCTTAAAAAATGAGACGTATTAACCTGTGGGTAGAGGTAATTGATCATTTTAGGGAAATTGGACTTTATGGAGACCATCGTCTTTCCACATTAATTACAGAACACAATTGTTCAAAACATAAGTTTGGGACATGTACAGTATCAACTAGGATACAAATTATTGTATAGACAATGGGGAAATTCTTCTCCTAAAAATACTCAATGTGAATTGCAGTTAATTCGAACAGTGTTACCTTGAGACATCACACCAGGAATTAACATTACTTTTTGGCAGAAAAGTTTCCACAATCAACAACAGAAAGCAAAACCGTGA
The DNA here is from genome assembly GCF_036013445.1 of Caloenas nicobarica. Classification (NCBI taxonomy): domain Eukaryota; kingdom Metazoa; phylum Chordata; class Aves; order Columbiformes; family Columbidae; genus Caloenas; species Caloenas nicobarica. Next base: position 9,313,084 of record NC_088245.1, read on the forward strand.
AGTTTAATGACTGCTGCCTAGAGTTCATGAGAGAATTTACAGTGATGCCTAATTTAAAATATCCTGTGCAGCAGCTGCATCTGTCTGGGTACATCTTTAACAAAAAGCTCTTAGGACCAGATAAAGTTTGTCTCAATTTAAACATTTAACTGAGACATTTAAGAAAGAATTGTGGTCATGGTAGATTCACCATAAGAGTTAATGAGGACAGATAGAGACCTGTAGAGGGAGAATTAGTTGTTAAGTAGATGTAAAAAAACCTGGCATATACATGGATTTGAAACACCCTCTGAAATGCATACATTTCTGTGGTCTATTGACTGGTACCTGAAGTGGGAAGGAAGGAATTCAGCTCCAGAGTACTTCTGCCTACTCAGACATCCTCCCCAGCTTAAATATTTCAGTGACTGTGTCATTTCAGAATCATGTTTATGCTTTCTGGCAAGCAGGCAGTTTGGATCCTGCTCCCTCCTCAGTCTGGAAAACTACAACTCATTTTTCTGAAAAGTGACCTAATCACCTCTGACTGAGATTGCCAGAAATCTATATCTACTCCCCCTGCTGAGAATATGTCACTGTGCAGAGACTAATAGAAAAAAAAAAAAAAAGAAAAAAAAAAAAAAAGTAAGAAGACTGATTTTAGCCTACCTACAACAACATCAACCTGGACTGGGTTGGGGGCAATGCCTTGAAGTCAAAATCAGGATTTTCAAGAATGACCACCACCCAGCCACTGATCTTTTACCCCAGTTTCTTTTATGGGTCTGACAAGTAAACACCCAGTTGGGACTGGATATTCACATGGTTCAGGAAACACTGGGAAAAATCACCTCCTTGGTCTTGCTGCACCAGGGACAGTACTGAATAAATGCTATGAAAAATATCTTTGGAGACATCTATTTGGTGTATTATAGTTCAGGTGTGATGGATTCTTTTAAATCTACCATTGAGTTTGGAAAATTCAGTCTTCAAACCCATCTCTGTGTTCTTATGTGATCCTCTTTCTCTAAGAAAAAATCTTAGTAAGCTGAATGATGTCACTTTTATAGGGGTCTTTTACTATTAAAATTTCAGTAACATCTATAAAGTAATGTTATCTGTGCCTTAAAGATGTCAGGAACACAGAAAGGCATCATGTGCCTAAATCTAGAAATGCAGTAGTCCAGTAAATCTTAAAAAGAGAGGAGAAACATGAGACAGAAATTTCAGCAATACTGTATGAGATACCGTTGCCAAATTACAGGGAAATGGGAGAATAAAAAAGTTTAAAAATAATTAAAAAAGGAAGGAATCTTTTAGTCTTCCTGTAATAAACAGGAACAGGAATAGAACAGCTTCTATTTTAGGAATTTTCCAGCTGCTATTAGCTATCCCCACAAAATAGCTAAGGAATGCTAAAGCAAAGCTTTAAGTATTATCCTAATAATGAATTTCAGTCTTTGAGATTTATGAATTGTTGCTCTCTTACTGAAATCAGAATTTTAAAATAAACATATCTTTTTAAATTCAAAAACTTTTTTTTATAAAGTTCTGAATAATGTTGCAACTCCTAAGACATCTCAGTCCTTGAGAGCAGGAAACTGAAACACTTTCAGAGTAATCAGAGCACTTATTACACATTCCCCAGGATTTCTAAGAAATATCTTGACTGAGCTGAATGAACTACTCCAAGCTCTGGTATTTCATGGATCTAAAGAAAGAACTGTCATGTAGTAGCTAGTATTAGCCAAGAAACCTCTGTGGCATCCTTATGTTTGAACCACGGGTGTCCCAAGAGACTTCATAACATCTGCCTAGAACTCTAACAAGGTTAACTCTACCAAATGCTTGGTCAGCTTTTAGAAAATGAATTATGACATAATGGTAAACTAAGTATTCCACTTCCACAGCTTTATGTGCAGAGCACGGGGTTCAGCTGTAAATCTATCGTCTTTTTCCAGATACTTAACATTTATTTTTCCTTCCATAATCAAGAAAAATGATAATACAGAAAGACCTGTTTACTCTGCTGTTATTCCATGCATCTGAGTGGTGTGAAACGCAAACAAGAAAGCAAGGTTTTACTGTCTGATAGGTGTCCAACACCCATTTAAACACCCCCATGTACCTACATTTCTTTTCAGTCGTATAAACCCATCTTGTAAAACTGCTTTTGTAATGAGACTAAAATGTAAAACTCAACAGAAAACATACTTTAATCAGAGTAAAATGGAATTCATGTCTGATTATGCTGTCTTTCTAAGAAATTATTGCCAGGATATGCTCTGGGGAAGCTCTGCAAGCCTTTTCAGTCTCTGTGAATATAAGCTAAAGAAGTTAGAATAATAAACAGTTAATTAACTGATCCTTCAGCACAGTAGCTAGTGGATACTGAAATAATATGGAATTCTCATATGTCATATTATCAACTTTACTGTTTTGGCAGGGGTATGGGGTTTTGTTTTTGGTTTAGTTTTTAAAAAAAAGAATATTGTGAATATTGAGAACAAAAAATTCAGTAAGATAGAAGTACAGATATTTTATGAATGGTCTGCTGTTCATAGTATATAATTTATGCTTGGATCACAGAATTACCCAGTAACTGTTTGCCCTGAGGATTTTTTTAGATGAGTAAGAAATCACTAAATGGAATCCAGAAAAGTGTTCATGTATGTATTTTTTTTAAGCCACCATTCATACAAAGTTTTAACTAGGACAGCTTTTGAAGATGCAATACAAAAATGCAGGCAATTTTTAATCAATTCTAAATGCTGTTAGAATCTAGGATAACCTATTTTTAATCTATATTGAGGCTCAGACTGATCTCATCAAGCTTCAACACTAAAATTTATGAAGGCAGTCTCAGTCAGCAGGGTAGGCTCATTCAATAGCTCAGAAAAACAAATGGAGACCTCCACTGGAACATTCATCCTATGTATTCTCAAAACTTGTCTTCAGATAGATTAAATCATCTTTTGGAACTGCCTGTATCTTTGGACTGATGAAAAAGGAAGCTTTAGTGATTAATTTAGTCCAGACACCTACTTTAAGTAATAAAAGTTTTGACAAAATTAATTTCACCCTGAATGGGAAAAGAAATATTTCTAAACATCTCTGTGTGTTTCCATTTAGAAATCTGAATACTGTTCATACCAATTAGATATGCCTGTAGACTTTCTAGACTGCAAAACGGAGACATTAAAGTGCTTGTTTCTATGTGTAACATGGAATGTGTCCTTGTATCTCTGGGACGCTATTCTGAAAACTCAATCCCATACATATGTATCAGATGCACTTACCTTAAGCATCTCTGCAATCTCAGTGAAAAAAAAAATTAAATGCAACTTCATGCCTGGACTCACAGAAGCACAGAATTGTCAAGATTGGAAGAGAACTCAGGAAATTGCTCAAAGCAAGGTAAACTAGAGCAGATTTTTAAAGGTTGTGTCCAGTCCAGTTTTGAACATGTCCAGCAATGAAGACTCTACAGCCTCTCTGGGCAACCTTAAATATCTATTATTTATTTTGATATGTTCCTTAGTCTTATTCTTTTACTGCAATTTCATAGGAATTTCATACTAATTTGGTAATTATATTCAGAGATATGGCTTCAGCTACTGCAGATATATACTTTGGGTTTTGGTAGAAATGCAATAGCAACAGCAAACGTGCTATTGGAATGAAATAATTTCACTTTTGCTTTATTTCTGCAATCGTGACATCTTCTCATGCACTATGGAGGCAAGGTTCCTTAATAATCGTAGTCACTGACAAAGTATTAGAAATATTTCCATACTAAGGAAATCCACCACCAGTGGAAATGCAGTGAAAATTTTATGGAACATTGTTGTGTTTTGAGAGGTAAATCCTGCATTTGCTGCTTTTTTATAGGCATTTTTTTGAGAAAAGTTCACTACATTGTTGAACTCACTGAGCAGCCCAAATGAAGGATGTTAGAAGGAATCTGTCAATCCTCAGTCTGCATATTCATGCTCTCCAATAAACTGTAATCTCTCCCTCAGCATGACTATCCTCCCAAGTGTAACATAATAAGTATCCAACTGTTCCAAATCTGATGTGTTTTCCTGTGAGTTTCTTACACAGCACTTAGCTGATCACTGTCAATTGACTGTGCTGCTGAGTTCCCCTGAGATTTCTCAAGCAGGAGTGGCTAGGAAACTGTTTTCTTAATATGATCATGTATAGAGAGGACAAGCTGTCCTAAAAAGAAAGAGTAAAAATGACTTATCACAGAATCACAGAACCACAGAACGTTAGAGATTGGAAGGGACCTCAAAAGATCATCCAGTCCAATCCGCCTGCCGGAGCAGGAACACCCAGATGAGGTTACACAGGAAGGCGGTCAGGTGGGTTTTGAATGTCTGCAGAGAAGGAGACTCCACAACCTCCCTGGGCAGCCTGTTCCGGTGTTCTGTTACCCTCACTGAGAAGTTTCTTCTCATATTTAAGTGGAACCTCCTGTGTTACAGTTTATACCCATTGCCCCTTGTCCTATCATTGGTTGTCACCGAGAAGAGCCTGGCTCCATCCTCATGACACTCACCCTTTACATATTTATAAACATGAAAGAGGTCACCCCTCAGTCTCCTCTTCTCCAAGCTCCAGAGCCCCAGCTCCCTCAGCCTTTCCTCACATGGGAGATGCTCCACTCCCTTGATCATCTTCATTGCCCTGCGCTGGACTCTCTCCAGCAGTTCCCTGTCCTTCTGGAACTGAGGGGCCCAGAACTGGACACAATATTCCAGATGAGGTCTCACCAGGGCAGAGTAGAGGGGCAGGAGAACCTCTCTTGACCTACTAACCACCCCGCTTCTAATCCACCCCAGGATGCCATTGGCCTTCTTGGCCAAAAAGAAAAGCAAAAAAGGAAGTGAATTAAAAATGAAAGAGAAAAAATAAGATTCATCTAGTGGAATGATAAGAGACATTCCCATGTGATTTAGTAAAGCTGAGCTCCCTTTGTAGTCAGTGGAGAGAATTAGGCATTTCTAAAGTTCAGTTCAGTTTGAAGCAAATACCTGAAACAGGTTAGATAAGCATTACAAAAATGCCTATTTCTCCCCATTGACTGCAAATGGAGCCCAGGGTGACTAGCTCAGCTATTGACACTATTAATGTAAATGCTTAGTTAGGGGATACAAATCCCACCCCAACAGTTTGCAAGAGGATGTCTTTTCCAATCTTATTTTTCTGTCTCTGTCTCCCTCTCTGGGGTAATTTTTTTTTTCCTTTTCCGTTTTCAGTCTTATGGATATATTGTCAGGAAATGAAGCTACCACGGCAGCAAAAACCTTTGGATGTATAAAGAGCCTAGAAATGTTTAGGCCTCAAAACACCCTTAACACTATCAGCAACAAAGCTCTACTTTTGTTTCCTTTGTTTCCTAGGATTAAAAGAATTACTTTTCTTTTGTTATGCGGACCTAAAACAAGATTGTTGGTTTAATCCTCCCAAGTATCTGTATTGACTTTTCCAGAGGGAAATAACTAGGAAACCATGCTGTACTCTGGATTATATCCTCTATCATTAGTTCCCATTACCTGAACAGAGGGAAACTATATGTGGAGATAAAGACCGTACTGTGTTACCATTGTGCAGAGACAACATGAGCAAAGCAAGTGCCTGAAGGAACCTGTATCCCAGCCTCACTGCACAGAAACAGTACCATGGCAATAAGACCGGTGTTACTCTCAGTTATATAGAGTAACAAGTCTAGCTTTGGTTCAAAGGTTGTAGACTTCCCAGATTTCCTGTATGAGGGAAAAGCTTCTCTAAAGAGCAGAAGAGAGTCAACTTGGCTCCATGTTGACTCTTGGAGATTTCAGTTTTTGCCTGTTGAGTCATCATGGGTCCTTCAATAAATTTAGCCTTTGTGAAGATATGTAGGGTCCTACTTTGAGGACTGAAGGTGTATTTCCATTTTAAAGGATCAATTAAGTGTCGTGAAACAAGGAAGAAAGAAAAGCTACATGCAGCAAAGTTTGCACGTCCTGTTGCTGCTACGTCTGGGCAAAGGGGCAGGTGAGTAATAAAGCTGTAATCCAGTAATGATGCTGAGACATGGTAATGCACTGGCTAGTTCTCCCTCAAATGAGGTTTTTTCATGAGGCAGATTGACTTTATTTCAAATAGAAAATAACCTTTTATTTTTCTCTTTAACTTTGTAAGTGCTCATGTTAAAGTCTTTCAAAATTTATTCTTCCAAATCTGCTTGCTGAGAACTACACCATACTATATATACTGTGTTAACAAGCCATTTGACATCTTTAAAATATATGCCTATGTAGTCTAATGATATTAAAGAAAGGGATTCAAATACAAATGATTGACTGTTTTATATCCATGCAGAGAGAGAATCCAGTCATCAGGGATGTGGGATATGGGGAAAGACAGAAGGCTGTGTAGGTCTGGAATAGAAAATAGCTTCCAATTGCTTCTGTGTTTGGTGCTGTGGAATTTATTAGCTTTGTTCTTGTAAAGTCATAGGACAGCTGGTAGGGAAGAAATATAAAACTGGTTGAACCTACAGCAATACCAGGTGCACAAGATTAAACTAAAACCTTTAAAAAGTTTGTATCAAGCAGACTGTATGAAGCATGTAACTCTAATGTATCCTTCCCTGGGCAAAAATTCAGTGAAAGGAAAAAAGGAATGATACAGTGTGTACGTACAGAAAGTTTACAATTTTCTCATCTGTATTTGACATTTAAATTGGATGGACATGGGCCAAGCACTAGAAGAGTAGAAGTTACATGGGACAAGTTAATATGCATTGGCACAGAGCTTTGTGCTCATGCTTGCTTGCATGGCTTCTGCTGTTGCTATAGAAAGCTCTGGATAGCCTGTTATAAGACTCGTGTACTTTAGCAATTAATACTGTGGAGAGGTTTACTGAAACAAAATAAAAGCTTTCTTCTAGTAATGGCTTTTCTGAATGCCATTTTCTTGGCATAGCAGAGATCTGATTTGTGCTGCAACTTGAAACCAAAGAAACATGGAGATTTACATATACACACATTTTTCTTATCCTCCATTTCTATACAACTATAGGATTTAAATTCCTTAAAACCATTACTCCAACTGGCTGTTTAACAGGACATTTCCATATTCCATATCAATTCCTGAAATAAAAATATTCTGTGGTTCTTTTGTTGACCATGAGCTGAATCTTAATTAACCACCATAAAGGCTGGTTCATACTTTACTATTATGAAGGTGAAAATATCCTCCTGTTTATGAACTGGAGGACTTGTTGACCATTTTCATTTTTTGTCTTCCTGGTCCAGTATCACCAGATGGTTTTGTAGTTTGGTTTTAGTCATGCGGCTGAGTGTATGTACCCGTATATGTGCATGTCCATCCTCCAATCATAATGATGCTAAGTATTGTGATCATGATTAGATTTGTACAAAAGAAACACCTAGCAAAGATGGAAACACTTCGTAACTCTTTCTTTCTTCTGCCAAACAAATAGGAAGAATTTTTCTTCATTCTGGAAGGTAAACAAAGATCCTGATTTGAAGACTGACTGCTTGCGGTGGAATACAGCCACAAACTCAAGACGTCTAACTGGACATAACAGCCACTGTTAAAATCTGTGTAGCTCTAGTCAATACAGTCAAGAGAGCTTAAGAGGGAGGGAGGGATATGATCCTAGAGTTGACACATATTTGGTCAGCTCCTCAGTTATCTGGGCTCAGTTGACTTGATTGGCTATAGGTGGGTTTCGGTTGCTTGAAAATGAGTGTTTAATGCCATATCAAGCAGCACAGGGTATTCAAGATGTGTGCACAGGGCCTGCAAATAGGACACAGAATCTGTGAGAGACGAATGCTCTTTGTGTATGGCAGTTGGAAAGGAAAGAAGGCAGAAGGAAAACAGAAAAGTTATTAAAGTGACACTATCTGTCTGTGTTAAGGCAGCTGAATTTCTCCTTAGAGTTGAACTGACTCTGAGTATAGATACCTAGAGTACATGAAAGAAGCTAAATTTAGGAATCTGAAAAATCTGGAGCTGAGTCCTAGCTCATTGAGTCAAATTGATTGCATAGTCATAGGTATTTATTGTTGTTTGACATATCCTAAGATATGCTCATGATAGGGTTGGAGTTACAATATATGATTTATTGCCAACTCTGCACCTTTCTAGATCTGTCTGGAAATTAGATGGGCAAACCTTAGAGCATGTCTAATGGCATTAGATGCATATGCTGGATACTGAAATGAGCCTCATATGGTGAAATTCCTGGGGCAAGAATCAGTTATGGTATCATGGTACCTCTGTCCTTGGGAGGAGTGCATGTGGCATTAGGCCCTATCAGGTGATTCCTGAAGATACCTTCTTGCTGAGTATTCTATGCTTTGGTTATCAAAAGAGTCTGTGAATATTGTTAAAGGGAAAAACAGCATCCACAAACACAAACATCGAGAAGATCAGACACGCTGTCTGATTCAGTACATTTAGCACCTCTTGCTTGTTTTCACTCCTTTTCTTTCCCTTGCTCCATTGAATTGAGCTGAAGAAGACACTGGACTGCTTTGTCTTTGAAACCTCCTGGGATAGCCATGTACATCTTTGAAAAGAGACTGCATTGAGAAATGAATGGAAAATACATACCACATTAGGTACCACAGTTCTCCACGAGTCCTGGATTTCCATATTAAGACACATAATACATTCCTACCACTTATGTATCTTTATTCCTACTTTTTTATAATACTAGGCCAGCACCACCAGTACTTTTCATGCATCTTTGCTCTATTTCTCCATTATCTCCTGCCCCAGACCCTCCAATTTAGAGGGTCACACAAATTGGCCTTTCAAATGACTTTTTTTTGAGGGTGGAGAAATCAAGTGGTTCAATAAAAAACACAATCTGAGGCTTGTCTTGTCTGGATTTCTTTCTTGTCTATTGCCAAGTTGGGGAGGATAGGGGGAAAGGAAAAATCACTGTTTTTTCAAAGAAGAAACTAAGCTTAAAAGAACTTTGATTTAAAAAAAAAAAAAAAGAAAGGTTCAGAAGGGATCAAATTAAATATTTCTTTCATCCTTTTTTTTGTGACTGAAATTACTTGCTACAGTGGTATTCACTGATTTAATTGCCTCTAAATTACATTTGTGGAAATTATTCTATTGGTCTGAAAAAAGCCAACAGAAATGGTTTTAATAGTTAAAGGTTACCATTGAATTGTCTTCTGGGAAATTATTTTCCTGAGTTCTCATGGATGTCTGCGGCAATGTGGTAGAGCGTCTGGTGCATGTGGGAATCCAGGTATTAAGTGTCTAGATGCGTCAAAATTCCAAACAAAATTCATCATTTCATTTTAACCCATGTGCATTTCATATGCAAGATGATTATTTTTATTTTTCAATGGCTTTATATTTTTGTACAAAATACATTATTGAAAGATAAATAGTAGTGCCTATTCCAAGTGCCAGTTTAGCATGGTTTTATTAGGAAATATGAAATTTCCCTTTTATCTGTCTCATGGGAAGTTTCTGCAAATCCTACTCCCTGTGAGAATTTTGCCTGGGAATTTTGGCTTCATATACATTAATTTAGGTACTTGTTAGTGCTCCATGGGGCCAAATCACTGTCATGCCTGATAAGTTTCCCTGTTATTTGCAGTGGTTATATACACAAACTTGTTTCACATGGGGTAAAGATGATGTTATTTATTGCTGTTTCTAAAGTATTCTAGGTGCTCGGAGTTAAGTCATGCAAAAATAAAACACGAGAAACGAAACCTTGAAATCTGTTTCATAGTGAAAGATGAGACAAAAAAGAGGAAAAACTCTTCATTTTTTTTCTACAATTCCATAAAATTCTCTTTCTTTTAGAATGATTCTTAACTCTGTATCCCAAATGTGCTATGTAGTCAGTACTACATGAGTGCATGTGTTACTCCAATTTTCATTTCAAATAGTTTAGAGAGGTATATTGACAATTATGTTCTGATAGAGAGACATCCTGACCAGCAAAACTGAGCCAAACACTTTTCTACCCCTCTATGACCTTTTTTTTTTTTTTTTTCAGCAGCATGATCTCCTGCACCAGACTGAGCAATATCAAGGTCCAGAAATCACCTCATTTTCCTTCGGTCATCCTTAAAACTTGATTTGGTTGAGATAAAATTGGTAATGATTAAACACCCAATAAGCTGAATGTACATCCACTCGTGCTGAGCACTGCTTTCCTCTCCTGTTCCTGGTTTTTGAATTGTGTGGATTTTCCTGTAGTGACAGCCTTCCTGTTACTTGTAACTGTGCTTGTTTGATCACATCTCTCTTCAGTTTTCCAGAAACTGCTTGAGAAAACCACAAGAACTCTTTGCACCTCTTGCACCTATAATATTAGTCATATAAGTGGCAGAAGTGAAACTGTAACATAATTCAGAAACACCAGCTCAGCCCATTTAACAGCAAATGAGGGAAATTCCCTGAAACAGACGAGATCTAGTAGTGTCCCAGTCTATCCTCCACCATGTTGATAACATGTCCTACCATATTTTCCATACATATTTGTTTGCCCTGTTTCCTTTGCTTTGGTTCTGTTCAAGAGTTAGTGGATAAGGTAGCACTTGGGAAAACAAAATGAAGAGTGGGAATGAAAGGGAAAAGTAGAGATAAGACATAATCAATTAATCTCCTTCAGAAAAACAGCACAAAAACATGAATTCAAACTTCTTGTACGGACTCGTTGAGTTTCCTACTTTGCATGTGAGATTGATTTATGTGTCACAGCCCTCCATTCGAATTAAAATTTCGTTCATTTTTGAAGACCATACCAATGGCAATACTTTTTTGTAAGCCCATATATTAGATGTAGTTGAGGTGGTTTTGGTGCCTTTTTTTTTTTGGTTGGTTTGTTTTTTTGTTATTGTTGGGGGGGGCGGTGTTTGGTTTGCTTTGGGTTTTTTGTGTGTTTTGTTTGTTTGATTTTGGCTTTGTTTTGTTTTTCTCAAACTACTGCATGCTTGATGTTCTAGATGAAGGAACAGGGGAATGGTAGGAATATGCATTTAATGTAGCAGTCTCTCTTCACTTCCACGTGTATTCCTTACTAGAAAAAAGGGTAGGACACTTTACCTGTGCAAAAAAAGAAACTTTAAAGGTCACTTTCTCTTATCCTGTGTCCAAACTGATAGCCATACCAAAGAGCTCCCTTTGCCAACTGCTGTGAACTGACTTGTGCTACGTGTTCTACATTTGTAGAATGGCCAAGCAACAAACTATAGTAGTTTTTAATTAGTCCAATTCATTTGTCCAGTAGCCTGAGTGTGTGAACAAGCTGAAAATCATGTTTTAAAAGGTTCAGACGAGGACTGCGCATTGCACCCTTTGTGCCTCACTCCAACAGAAACCTCTCTTAGACCTTCCCTCTAGCTACATCTTGTTGCTCTAGTCATTATTTTTTATAATCTAATATTTCAATACAGTAGGGAAAGGCAGTGATTTTTATCCTTCACATTAAAACACATATGGGATCTGTATTAGGTCCCTTTGCTTTTGTAACATGCAGACAGCCTGTTCCTTATTGTTCATTCTGGTTTGTGCCACTAGGAGAAACATTTTGTTGGTTGGTGTTTCACTGTGTGTCAGTTTTGACGGTGTTTATTTTTCCCCTCTCACAGCAATGACTACTAAATATTTAGCCAGAAACATATAAAGCAGTCTCAGATGTACTTTATAGAAGATCATTGCACAAAAGAGATGAGCAGTGGGGCAAAGTCAGGCCACTAAACCACTCATGATGCACAACAAAATGGGCTTCTCTTTTAGATATTCCCTATTCTCATTTAAAAAACATACTTCATATTAGGGTTTTCTTGCCAGAGTATTGATAATTTTGTTTTTGCTAGGAGCTCTGGAAGGCTACAGAAAAGATGGGTGTGTTCTAAGTGTTTCTTGGTGCACATCAGATAACTAGATATTTATGTGGGAAGAAAAAAAGAAATAGCATATTCATTGGAAAGAGGTTGCTGTAAATCAAGATTCAGGTGCGTGTGTAGGAGTAGTTTGTTGCCACTGCTTGTGTAAGTTGTGGGAGGGAGAAAAAATCAATAAATCAATCTCACTCTTGTCTATGGTCTTTTGTGGTGACAGAAAAGCTAGCCAGATGCAGCTATAATGCGTTCCAGGTACCTCCTAGTTTGTGTGTTGGAATTCAAGTGAGACTGTGGTTAAAAGCCAAAATTAAGCATTCTTCCACTAGCAGACATTTAACCACTATATAATAATTTTGTCCCAGAGGGCAGCTTGGCAAAATGTTATTAATAAAGGAGTGTAGCACAGTGGAGAGCTTCCTGGCACAGCTTCTGAATACTGGCTGGTGTTACACAGTTGTAACTGGAGCTGTTCGGAAGTGTTGTGGTATGACTCTGTTCCTTTAGAAAGCTAAATCTGAAATCTTCTGGTCACAACATTTGGTGAACATCTTCCACCAAACACAATGTCTTGACTTCTGGCCATCTGATCCAACCAGTGGCTGACAGAGGTCCAAGAGTGGAAGTCTTCACCAGCCTGGGAGCTGGAGTCGCTGGAAGTATTGTATGTCCAGGTCTAAGGCAATATGTCATTGGAAATGCCAGGGACGAGAGGGACTCAGGTTACTGGGACACACCAACTGGAGCATGTTTAGACATGGGCAACTGTAGAGAGTTGGCAAAGGCAACAGAATAAGGGGATAACATCTTTAGCTCCAAGGGAAAACCAAAAGCTCACTCTGTGGCATGTGTTTTCTTCCCTCTGGACTGCTGAGGAGTGGGAGTAGGTAAGACTGCAGCTAGACAGAAGTTTGTGCATCTGTTTGGAGAGGAACTTGTACTCTGTGTGCATGTAAACCTTCTTATTTTTAGCAGGATTCTGTTCACAATAAGGGGCTTCTCTGTCATTCAGTCACTGCTAAACAGCTTACATCACGTTTTTCAACTCTGTCTTGTTCAAGGCCATCAAGTGTAGCACTTGATGTTTGCATTGCATTGCAGCCCTCACCATAGCTATCATTCTCAAGTGACATATCCTGATCCCCCAACACGATCAGATTTGTTGGGGGTTAGCAAAGGGAGAAAAAGGCAGAAAATTCACTGGCTCCAGTCTATCTGTAACCTGAGTGAGCTTTTCTGTCTCTGCTACAAGAATGCATTTTCTTGGAGTTAGAATGAGGGCAAAATTGTGAAGGAAAGAATAGACAACAAAATATGCAAAGCCATAAATGCACAACTTGATAGAAAAGACATATCAAGCGTGTCTCTACTTCAAAAGGTTTGGATTGATAATTCTTTGAAGCTCTGTGTGTTCCCACTCTGGCTGCCATCCTTGGACACTATATACTCCAGGAATTTTATAAGATGGGTTTAGAAAGGACCACTGTCTTTTTCAGATGTAATTCTCTGTATTATATGGAGCAGTGAATCTCACCCAGCCAGGAATGCATTGTAATTTCTGCATTAGCTACAGCTTACGTATCTCTTAAAAATTGTTCATATGTGAAAGATTTCACGTTAGATAATTTGCCACATCTTTCAGTGAGCTGTTGCAATGGTTAATTACTTACACTGCTAAAAATGCATGCCTGTGTGAATTTCTAGTCTGAATTTGCCTAAGGTTTGCTTCTGGCTATTAGATCTCACACATGCTATTTCTGATCTGTTAAATACATGCTGTCAGAAATCTCTCCCTCCACAACATCTTGCAATACCAGATCTCAAGACAACAACACATTAAAGGAAAAGGGTTCTTTAACTGTTTGTGGAACAGGTACCCTGCACTCTGAGTTTTTTCTCCTACTTTCATTCAGCAGTCTGAAAGCTACTGAATCAAAGCTCTCCAAGAACAACATCTCTTATGAGCCTTATGTCTCTCCTGACTTCCATTGCACATCAGGAGCAAAAAAATAGGTGTAAAAATTAACCCTCTGGACATACTTGTCTCTCCACCTTATCTGCAGAGGGAGCCTGGTGAACGAGGGAGAACAGGCAGCTTTTAGAAAGCTGAATACAAGTGAGATGGATCCCTCTTTACGTGACACAGACTGTTCAAAAGGACAACTAGTACTTAGATACCACAGTGATTGGCACCCTCAACTGAAAATATAGGGAACAGGTCCAGCATGCCTAAAACCCTTGTTTTCTGGCTGTCAGCTGTGACATTTTAAAGCACCAGCACTGTATGTGCACTAGAGAGGCCCATGAGAACTCAGACATTTCTGACTGCAGCATAACTGAGAGATCCATGAATAACTTGTCATTACTAAGGTTCATTTAACTTTCCAGCCCAGATCTGGTCAGGCCCATACAAGAGTCAGGGGCCCTTGATTCAGCCGAACAATAGCATCACAGGGTGAACCCAAGGCACTGCCAGGGCTGACCGCAACCACTGAGGGTTGTGTGCCCACGTGTGGCTGGATAAATGAAAGGGAGATGTTGGCAGCAGCAGGCTGAGCATACAGATGTGCTCCTAGAGCCCTAAGGAGTCTAAGATAGGAACGGAAGGAAGGGGACTCGACATGAGCCACAAAACCAGGCAGTGACTTCATCTTGTTTATAGTGGAAAGTGAATGATTTAGGAGAAAAACAAGGCAGGAACCTTATTATGAGCACAGTTTTCAATGTTGTATGTGGTGTACAGTAGATGTGGTGAGGGGCTCTTTGTTGCCATTTTGTAAGAGAGCTTGGTATTATCTAAATGTATCTTTCTTTATCCCTTAGAACAAAAAAAAAGTTGACCCTGGCTCTCTTCTAAAGGATCTCTCCAAGATCAGTCTTTAGCGAAGCATTGTGTGCTTGAGAATGACCAGGGATGTCCAGGGCAGGATGGAGTTCAGAGAATAGCGGGTAGCTGAAAGGAAGTGTCTGGTTCCCAAGACTTGGAGGAGCAAGCCAAAAAACTCAATGGAACAAGGCCATAGCCAGAGTGAATCTGCCTATTGTCACCACCTGCAACTAACTTAAATTCTGAAGGCCTGCTAGGACCTCAAGGCAACCCATCAGCTGTACCTATGGTTGACCATTATAGTCAGAGAAAAGCTGTCATTTTTTCATTGGTGCTTTGCAATTTTTAAAGTGAAAACTTCCCTCTAAGGCAGTATCCAGAGAGGAAGCAGTTTGAATCAGTGGGCTGCAGAGTATTATGGACCAAAAATCTTACAGAGGTCTCTATGATGCAGATCAATTCTTTGTGGATAATTCCGTTCTCACTGGACCAGAGCCTGAAGATACCTATAAACTGATGATTAAGTGTCTATGGAGGAGCCAGCCATCCGGGGTTTGTTCTGATCCAAGATAAAATGTCCTACATTTTAGGTGGGCGTCCTGATTACCGCACTATTTCTTTCAACTACAGGGGGATAAAATCTCTTCCCCTTCCTCAACTTTCTGAAATGCCCTTTTGTGTCTAGCACTAAACGAAGTATTTTCTTTCAGCATCTCCAAATTTATTGCTGTTTCTTGACTGAAGAAAGTCCAGTTTACAATCAGCATTAATTTCTCAAACACACATATTGAGTGAATAAATAATTTTTAGAGGGAGAGGGAGGAGAGCTGCCCTGCTTTCAAACAAATCGTGGTGACACAGGCAATTCCCCTCAAAGCAACTTAGTTCGGTATCCTGTTGATCAGATAAACTTTTTCTACAGTAACTCAGAATTCAGGCTGTGAAAGTACTGTGATTGTTGCTTTGCTGTTTTCTTGCTGGTATTTTGTTTATTCACTATCCTTTTTTTTCATTGACATTGTTATTATATTTAGATAATTAGTAGTCCTGAATTTTTATAGTCTCTTTATTATACTCATGGAGTACTTGGCGTAATGGGCTCTTATTTCAAATATACAGATATTTCTTAATATAACAAGACCCTCAGCAAGGCTGACAAATGCTATTTTCATAACAGTAGCAATCAAAAAGTTTCAAGTTATGGTAAAAAACAAAACAACTAAAAAATTCACAACTGAAAAGGCAGTAAGTTTGCTTCTGTGCTTAGAGATTGCAGATGGGAAACTGGAATCTTTGGCAAAAAACAGTGGCAATGTTGCTCTGCAAATCCAGTTTACTGTGCAGTACATTAAGACTGTGGTGTTGGCTACTATAAGAAAAAAGATTTATAGCTGAGAGATGGATAATACAATCAGCATAAGTTGTTTTTATTACTCACCACATACTCCCATACTCTGAAACACAGCACTATAATATTAGGAGGCCTGCTTGGACTGATGCTGGACTACATTTTTTTGTTTATGATCTGCTCTCTGAGATTTACTGCATGCTCCCGGATGGAGCTTGGCAGGCTGTAAACACCGGAGCCCAAGCAGAGAATGAGTTTTTATCTCTGCCTGAGTCACCGGGACAGGGTAGGTGACCACAAGGCCCTGTGTCCGCCCAGCCGCGCTGCTGAGTCAGGAGTCGCATCCAGCAGCAGCTCGTGGCCTGGCACTTCTGGCAGCATGGGATTACATCTCCACGTAGTGCTGACTGTCAGCAAAAAGCTGAAAGAAGAGGACCCAATGGGAACCACAGGAGTAGACTTCTCTGGTCAGCACAAATACTCTATGTGACACACATGAGGAGGGCAGAAATTACCAGCAGGTACAGAGGTGTATTAGTTCACTTCAGGCACCTACTGTGTGGGAAAATGGATGGTCAGGGAGTAATAAGCACAAACATACAAAGCATGTTCTAGTTTGCTTTGTAAAATTAATCTCCAAACACAAGCATGCCAGAGTTATTGCAAATTATAAACCCTGTAGGGTGCAGGGCTTTTCCAGCCTGTTTACAGCCCTCCTCTTGTTGGCAAGTGCAGAGTTTAAATCATGAGATGAGCCACAAAAAAGCATTGACACTAGCTGATGTAGCTTTTGGCTTCAAGGAGAACAACTTGAACAAAGCAGGGCAGCAATGTTTGCATGGGCGTTGAAGCAATTCTGCTCCCTCCCTCTTTTCTCCTTCTCAGTCCATGATTTGCTCCCACCCCTTTGCCACCCATTTACCTGCCATCTCTGGAAAGAAAAGAAAGAAAGAGAGAGAGAAACAAAGAGAGAGAAAAGGAAAGAAGGAAATAAAGATAAATAACTATGCTTTTAACTTGGATATGTTCCTACCTCTCATTCAAATCCATCCACTCAAACAAATGCCTGAGAAAATGAGAGAGCAAAGCATGAAGGCAGCATAGGAAAACTTCTACCTAACATCAATCTAGATGACCTAGCCTTTTAATCACTCCAAAACACCATGTATTGCATTGGTGGGAGGTACTGGCATTCCTGGTAAGAGGCCAGTATGTCTCTGTGATGGCTGTTGCACAAACTTACTGTGAAAAAGCAGGTTCATGCTCTGATCTGGTTATAACTGTGCACTATAATCAGTCTTGCTTTTTTGGTTGTTGCCATAGTAGTTTAAGATGCCATTGCCTCCTGATGTTTTGTACAAACTGTCTCATCAAGTTGTCTGTCCTTCCCACATCAGTCAATGCCACACAAGCATCCCTTACCCAGCTAATTACAACTCTCAAGGCCACTCAGCCCATTTTGCTCCTACCTGGTCTTTTACTGCATCTTAGTTACAGAGAAGATGAGCACTAGGCCATGGACAGTCAAAGAGAGCTCTAGGTTGTGTCTCCTTCAAAATATTTGCTATATCTACCAGAGGATATCCAAGTATGCCTCAAACCCAGGACAAAATGGCAGGACCTTATTTGACTTGGTGTTGGGGAATGGCTACGGGAAAAGGGGCATGGGTCCAGTGATCTGCTGTATCAGGAAAGCTTGTTCTAGTCAGCATGAGTAGGCCTTGGTAGGCCTCGGTGAGCAAGAGTCAGAAACTGCTGATGGAAAAGTACTGACCGAGGGTAATCTGGGTTATTTACAGGCAAAGAGGAGTTTCAGTAAACGACCTTGAGGGACTAGCTCTGGGAAGAAGAGGAGCTTGCATACCAGAGAAACCGCAAGGGGGGTTGGGCTGCTTAGGTATTCTCTCCAATTATTGAATGACTAGTAGGCATAATTATCTGAGGGACTATATAAGTGTGTGCAACTTATTAATAAATTGAAGTATGCTTTATCACTCATACTGAGTCGGCTGCATTTCTTCCTCCGCCTTCTCAGGTCTGAATCCCTGGTGGGGTTCTTCCCCGCAATTGGCGCCCGAACAAGGGACCTGAGTGGCGGATAGGGAAAGGAACGGCGCCGGGAGCAGCGACCGGCGGGCAAGAGCGATCGAACACTGTGCTGCGGTGTATCGTCTCCGACGCCTGAACCGAGTGAAGTTCGCCGTACTGGGCTACAGGAGGGCTGCAAGGAGGTCTTTAAAGCGCAGGAGGAGGTACTGTGCTTGGTTATAAATAACGGTAGCATGGATTTAGAAGTAGCCCTAGATTTATTGCAAAGCTTTTTAGAAAAGCGGGGGGTGGATTATAGTTGCGTTAAACAGCTAGCTGGTCTAGTAGCAACAGGGAAAGCTAAGGGGTGTTTTCGGGATCCGGATTCGTTATTTGAAGAAGCGGAGTGGAGAAAATTAGGAGATGTGTTACGGGATATGGTGATAGATGAGGACAAAACAGCGAAGAAGTTAATGAAACCGTGGCGTGAGGTTATAAATAATATTAAGAGGCATAAGGTCGAGAAAAATTTGGCAGCAGTTGCTTCTCAGAAGTTAGGTTGGATGGAGCCATCTGCTCCGCCACTAGATGCCGGAATATCACCCTTTTCGGAGGGGTCTGCACCACCACCGCAGACGAATGATTTGTTGTTTAGTAATTGTCGGGTTCCTAATCCACCTTGCTGGCAAACAGTTAAGGTTGCAGAAAAAGGGAGGTCAGAGCGACAAGCGGAAACAAGAGAGCAGGGAGATAGTCGTAGGGTGGACGAATCAAGGGAGCCAGAGAAAAAGGTAGAAACGGGTAAATCAAACCGGGGTAGTTGTCCTACGTTGCTTAACTGGAGAAGGATCATGGAGGATGCAGCAGAAGAAGGAGATTTTACTCCTCTAGCGTTTCCAGCGATGTTTCAAAGGGATCAGCATGGGGACATGCAAGCAGGGTACAGTCCAATTAGCTGGAAGTTGTTATCTCAGCTCAGGAGTACGGTATCGGAATCTGGTTTGCATGGAGAGCCGACTAAGCAGATGTTGAATTATGTGTTTGGAAGTACGGTATTAGTTCCGGAGGACCTTAAGGTGATCATGAGGATGATTATGACGCAGTCGCAGCTGTTGTTGTGGCAGGCGCACTGGCAGCGGTTTTGCGAGGCATCGGTGCAGCAAAGAAGGGGGCCCAATGACCCATTGAACGGCGTTACAGTAGAGCAATTGATGGGTACAGGACCGTTCCTGGAAGTACGGGCCCAATTACAGATGGGGCCGGAAAGGTGTATTGAGGCAATGCGAACGGCGAGGCTAGCGGTGGAACAGGTTAAGACGGCACAGCCAGCGCCTTCCTATATGTCTATAAAGCAAGGTAGAGAGGAGCCTTTCGCACAATTTATAGATAGAGTTACCGCGGCCATAGAGCAGTCGGATGTGCCTGAGTGGATGAGGGCAGCGTTGTTGAGGCAGTGTGCAGTTCAGAATGCGAATCAGGCGACTCGGTCTATTCTAATAACGTTGCCAGCAGACGCTACGATTGAGTTGATGTTAGATCGAATGAGCAGGGTTCCGGTAGGGCCTCAGGCTATGTTAGTAGAAGCTATGGATAGGTTAGGGAAAGACCTCCTGCAGGCCCAGCAACAAGCTCTAGCAGCCCAGTCGCAGTTTCAAGAACAAGCCTTTGCTGCGTTAGCTCCGCTCCGTGCCGGTGCTGTGGAAGCTGGAAGCCGGCCTCGCACTGCTGAGGGGAGAAGAAGTAATAAGTGCTTCAGATGCGGACGAGAGGGTCATATCCGTCGAGACTGCAGAGTGACTCGAGTGTGGTGCGAGAACTGCAGATCGACCAACCACAGCTCAGAAGCATGTTACTCGGGAAACGGGAGAATGAGCGCGTCGAGCCGCCGCGCCCCGATAAAAATGGCAGCTCCTGCAGTCGCGACATCGGAGCAACAAACAGCGAGTCGGGAGGAACCAGTACCAGCGTCACGCAACCCGCAGCTGTCCTCCAGCCAGCCACAAGGGGGAGCCTCGGATTGGACTTGGCAACCGCAGTAGAAATAACTTTAATGGACTCCAAACCGCGCTGTGTAGCTACAACAGTAAGAGCGCCTTTAGTGATCAACGGTCAACCACAGGGTGCATTACTGATAGGGCGGTCTTCAAGCAGCATGAAGGGACTGACAATTATTCCAGGACTTATCGATGCAGACTATACGGGTGTCATACAGATCATGATTCAGACATTGTTTCCACCTATCCATATTCCTCGAGGCAGCAGAATTGCGCAATTGATACCGCTAATGCAGTTGACAAGAGACATGAAAACAGCGTCTCGGAAGGAGCGAGGTGATCAGGGTTTTGGATCTACAGGACCTGCAGCATTGCTGACAATGCCCATGAATCGATGACCGAATACAACCGTGCGACTGGAATGTCGGGGCCAATTTTTATTACTGTCTATGTTTGTTGGACACTGGGGCAGATTTAACCATCGTGGATGCAAAAGCCTCTCCGGAGTGAGTCGCCCCTTGAGAAGGCCCAGACGGTGTTTACTGATGCAGGCAAGAAATCTAGAAGGGCTGCCATTACTTGGAACGTCAACGGTGAGTGGCACCACCACTTGCTGGAGGCAATTCCAGAGGATTCGCTGCAGACCCTTGAACTTGCTGCCGTGGTATGGGCTATGGGGACTTGGAAGGATGAGGCTGTTAATGTGGTGACTGATTCTCTGTATGTGGCAGGCGTTTTGCAGAGAATTGAAGATGCGCAGATCAAAGATGTTAAGCAACCGCGCTTGGGGGAATTATTTAGACAGCTGCGTAGCTCAAGGACATGGGTGTGAAGAGTTTGATGGTATGCGTTGCTTTAATATCTCTGATCACAGCAAGTCCATTCAGTCACAACTAAAGCAGTTGCGGGATCACGTGGAGAAGTTACAAGTAGAGGACGATCCTTTTAGAGCGTG
The DNA here is from genome assembly GCF_036013445.1 of Caloenas nicobarica. Taxonomy (NCBI): domain Eukaryota; kingdom Metazoa; phylum Chordata; class Aves; order Columbiformes; family Columbidae; genus Caloenas; species Caloenas nicobarica. The sequence goes on from NC_088245.1 coordinate 9,334,121, forward strand.
GTGGGCTTCGCTAAGATTTCCAAGCTGGTTATTGAGCTTTTTAAGGCCAATGTTGGTCGGTTTTATCTTTATCGTTATTATATTAAGTATTAGAATCTGTTGTTTATCTTGTATCCGCAATATGTGTGTCAAAGTTATCGAATCTGTTTTTCGCAAAGATGTATTATTAGCCCAAAAAGAAAAAGGGGGAATTGTTGGGGAATGGCTACGGGAAAAGGGGCATGGGTCCAGTGATCTGCTGTATCAGGAAAGCTTGTTCTAGTCAGCATGAGTAGGCCTTGGTAGGCCTCGGTGAGCAAGAGTCAGAAACTGCTGATGGAAAAGTACTGACCGAGGGTAATCTGGGTTATTTACAGGCAAAGAGGAGTTTCAGTAAACGACCTTGAGGGACTAGCTCTGGGAAGAAGAGGAGCTTGCATACCAGAGAAACCGCAAGGGGGGTTGGGCTGCTTAGGTATTCTCTCCAATTATTGAATGACTAGTAGGCATAATTATCTGAGGGACTATATAAGTGTGTGCAACTTATTAATAAATTGAAGTATGCTTTATCACTCATACTGAGTCGGCTGCATTTCTTCCTCCGCCTTCTCAGGTCTGAATCCCTGGTGGGGTTCTTCCCCGCAACTTGGTACAAAAAATATAAAGTACTCTAAACACCGGATTTGAGAGACATTCATATACACAATTTAAACCCAAGATCTCACATAACATTTTTTTCTCTCTCTTTCAAAGCGATACTGTACACTTGGAAATCATGAAGTGGATGCATGATCCATGTTATACTGCATCATTATCTTCATTCCTGTTGCATGTGTCATGTTTGTCTAATGCCAGTGTAGGTTATGAAGAGAAGAAATTTCAGGAAACAGGTTCAGCTCACTGATCAAGATGCTTGATCTAGGAGGACTGAGGAGGATGTCAGAACTTCCCCTCTCACCACTAGTGATCCAGTACACCTTGCCCAAGAAGCTATGCAGTTCTCGATAAAGCATGCACTTTCTTTGGTCAGCTGTGAGCTCTGTCAGCAACATTAAGTGGTTAGGAACTTAGCTTGGTTCAGCTGGCCACTCACAGGAAGCCACTGTCACATGTGATGCTTCAGGGCATCCTGCCTGGTCTCCTGCTGCCCCTGCAGGAGATTGCCAGTGTCCCTTAGGGTCTCACGTCTTTTATTTCCCTGTCTTGGACACCGTCTAGCACCTTGTGTGGTAAAAGACACCCAGATTTAGGTGACTGAATCCCATCCCAAATATCTGCTTCATTCTAAAAAGTGTCACAGCATGAGACAAGCAAATCAGTAGAGTGAAATGGTCCTATGGAAAACTTCAGTGAAGTCTATGAAATGCACATACATGGTCACTGTCACAGAGTCTGTTGTAGGGGTGGGGACACAGAACAATACATAGTCAATGCCTTTAGGAGTTCACAACTCAGTGTTGTGATCCTGTCAGTACTGTCAAGAATAAACCCAGTGAATGGTCCTGCCTATATGAGTAGTGGCAAGACCAGGCAGAGCTATGAGTAGTGAACCAAAGACCAGTTTGTGGTTAGAAAAATTCTTACAGTAACTCTGGGAAGCTTACTTTGGAACATACATTGATGCCTAGTTGTAAGTTTCCAAATAAGAGCCAAGAGGAGTTACCTCTTTGCTGCCAACACCAGGATCAAGTACACATTAATTTTTATGTGTTTTGTGTGTACATTGGCTCAGGCACACTTATACCTGAGGTGTAGATAAAAATCACCAGCTATATCTCCTCTGGAGGTGCAAAGGTCTTCAGAGCTAGCTGAATATGGCACTAACATGACGTGGAATTCAGGGTGAACCTGTTGGTGTACAGCACAGGCAGAGTGTGTTATGAGGTGTGATTCATGTGCTGTGCAAACACATGGTAAAGGTGGTCCCTGTGTCAGTAAATATACTTTTTCCAGAAAAAACTTGGGAGATATCAGCTACATAAGCACTACTGTGGGCAAGATAATCAGAGCAAAGCAAATGCAGTGAGTCAACTGTCAACCTTGTACGTACACCAACTCCTTAGGAGGACACTGTTAAAAAACATGTATCACACCTTTCAGGAGTTCTATGAGCTTGAACAACTAGTACTGTGTTAATAAGTGTAATTTGTCATCAAATCTTTCCTAAAAAAAAAAAAAAAGTATATTACCAGATCAAAAAGACAAAGTTGATTCCTGAAACATACTCCAGATGCACACTAATAGAGCAGAGTCCAAATGCAGTTTGAGTTTATCAAATAACCTCCTGAAAATAAGCAAGCACCTTGGTCCACCTTCATTTCTGCATGCTTCTGTCAAGTTGCACCAATGAGTGGCTCTGCCTTAGCTATAAAACTAACCCATAAGGCCAGATCAGATATGACTTGAACATTTAAACAGGACGAAAGTGCATGGTAAGCACTAAAATTCAAAAATCTGATTCCAAAATTATTTTATTGGAACTGCAGCTCTCCTTTGACCTGAAAGTTTTGTAGAGGTCTGCAGCTTTATTTTCACATGTGTGTTTAGGGGTGGCTGCTTTTCTTGTAAAATATGGAGTTGAGTTCTCACCTCTAATGAGACATCTGGGTTCAGTTTTCTGACCAGTTTCAGGGGATTCAGAGAAATACCTGTTACTTTACTAGCACACCTTAAACAGATGACTCGGCAATGACACTCCACATCTTACATAGAGTCTGGGACATTGTTCCAAAAGAAGTACAAATTCTGTATGAGAAGAAAGAAACTTCTGTTGATAGCTTGGTTAGGATACTTGGTTGAGAAAGGGAGGTCCTGTCTATGAAACCTTATAGGTATGATCTATTTTTACTTGGTTGAAAAAGGGAGGTCCTGTCTATGAAACCTTATAGGTATGATCTATTTTTACATAGTTGAGTAGTAAGGTACAAATCAAAAATAAACTAATGATTCAGCTTTCACCCTTTAAGTTCTTAGAAGGCCTTGGCTAACTCTAGCCCAAAGATACTCAGCCTTTCTGGACAGGCTATATGGCATATTCTGATGGCGGGAAAGGACTATATGCTTTGATTCTTTCATGTGACTTAGACTTATTGCATCTATATGCAGTATGGGCAAATTGTATATGCAATAGGTCTTATGTGTCTCAAGCTTACTGAGCTTGCTGCATGTGCTACATAGCTAATGCACATAGTCACTCCCTAGTTGTATTCGGTCACCTTCTTCCTTAGTGGTCCGTTTGGAAATGCTTAATTTATATATAAATTTCAAGAGTATGCTTGCAACACCAAAGCATTGATGAGTATCTCTCCCAGATGTTTTCTTTCTCATCAGCAGTTCTGGGGACTCTCCACCACTGTCCTCCCGAGGCTGGAGTATGATTGTATGCAGTCCAGTTCCCTGTCCCCTCTGCTGCCTGGTGTTAACATGTCCCAAAACTTAATGGAAGAGGAACATACTTGCCACCTACCTACTTGATGAGGAGGAGCAGCAGCTAAAACCTGTAAGACAGTCAGAAACAGCTTCCTACACAGCCATAATGGTTGCATTGCCCATGCTGACATAGACCAGTACACCTTTGATCCTGAGGCCACCAGACCTTTCTAAGCCTTTACTAGAGACCAGTTTATCCCAGGCAGAAGTCTTTAAAAATGTGAGCTGGAGACAAGTTAAGATACCAGGCCCAGCCAATTTTTATGCCAAATACATAGTGTAGACAAAGACACCGAGTTATGAAACTAGAAAATTTTGAACTGCCCTCATTTACCATTTACACACACACATGGTTCAATATGGCCTTCATTTAAAGTACATTGTTTTCCATGTGCTCTATATTTTCCTTAAGAAAGAGTAGACATGTCAACTAGCAATTTAATGAGGCAAGTTGCGTACTTACAAACAATTTATGAGCAAGCTGTGAGATGATATCAGAGCATGTCTATAGCTCATATTAAACTAGATTAATAAACATCCTCAGGCAGTATTTATTTATTTGTTTGGTTTTGTATTCAGATCACTTGGGAACCTATTACTTGGATACTAAATCCTTAACATTGCTAAACTGCAAGACTTTGCAACATTTTTCTCTACAGAAGCACACAGAAAAATATTTAATTTGTATTTCCTCTGAATATTGTAATGAAAACCAGCCCAATATGTACTATAGCAATAAAAAAAAAAAAATTATTCCAGAAATTCACATAAATGCATCCTTTTAATATCATAGTACAGAATTGCAACTGAAACACAAGGCAGTATGAGTAAGTCAGTTCTGGTTTTCCAGCTCATTTCAGTATTTTAATACAACTACCTCTAAAACAGTGAGGAAAATGTGTGTTTCATAGCGCACCTGCTGGGATGATGTGTGAGTCACTGGCTGAGCACGCTTTGGAAGCCAGCTATCATATAGCTGTAACATTGACAAAACATATTATTACTGTCATCTGCCATCAAGAATATGAGTAATGTGGAAAGAAACACACAAAGAGAATAAATATACACTTTTCTTCATTTACAGGAAAAGTTGTCATTTTGAACAGAAGAAGCCAAAATATCTCAAACTGCATCCCTTGCGTAGGGCACTATGCATCAATAACTGGAATTTATTTACCTTATAAAAGTTACCTCAGTGCTATAGAAGCGTCATTCATGCTGCTACAGTTAAGTTTATGACAGTGTTTCCAGTAAAAACGTCATTTTTCAAACATACAGGATTCAGCTGTGCAAATCTAGGAGATGAAATGGAAGTACACATGTGGAATCGCCGCTAGGGTGGTATCTCATATAGAAAAATGTACGAAGAACTGCCATGGACCTGGTAACCTTTACATTAAATAAATGAGGGGGAGAGAGATTGCGGCCACTCTGCTACTTCTGCCCGACACAGAAAGTGTTCCGTGTCACAGGGTATGGGAACCAACATTTTCCTCCTTCCCTCAGCCTTCAGGGTCCATCCCATCTCTTATCTCCTTGCCTGGAAACATTTTGGTTCACCATGTAAATGGGAGCAAGTGGCTAGAGTATTTTTGCCTCTGGGTTCTGATTCATGGATGGGGACCACAGAGCTGAGGATTGCCCAAGCCTGGCTACCCTGCCCCGGAGCAGTAGCTGCACAGAGGGGCTGCTCACGAAGCAGCTCTTCAGTGACCACAATTTACAGAGCAGCAGATTAAGGCAAACCAAAATTGCTGCTACTTTATTTTAAAATACAACATAACAACAAACAGTGCTGTCCTTTTTACATCAGCAGCTGACTTGTGGGATTTTTTGTCACAGAAACTCTACAGCCTCATGTCTCCTCAGAGTACATCTTCTTTAGTGTTTTAACTCATATGAGGAGTGTGAATTTGCAGCAAGTCACTTATTGTCCCTAAATACTGTGCTTTTAGTTTGCTTACAGGAGCAGTCCCAAGGCACACAAATGGTTTCCTTTCACTAAGCCACAACTGTTTTGCTAAAGCAGAAGATATTGTCTGGGAATTCACTATTGGTGAGGGGTTCCCTGACAGATTACAACCAGTTTGAAGTTTTATCCTACAGATCCACCCATCTTGGGCTGTATTTCGGGTAAGGAACGCAGTGTTGATATTTGGAGGTTACACCTCTGATTTCCTGGAGGATTTGGTTTTGCTGGATTTTTTTCAGTAGTCTTAGTGCCAAAGAAAAAGAGAAAACATCATAATTCCATGGAAATCCAAACTTTGCAGCTGACAAAAGGCAGAAAAACATAGAAGGGATATATTTTAATTGATGTGGCTGAAAAATGACATTTTGAACAGAATTATACTAAATACCGCTCAAACACTAGCTTTTAAAATCATGTTATCTTGCAAGGAGAAGTTTTTCTTTTCTATGAAAGATAATCAATGCTTTAGCTGCCAGAGAGAGAATAAATTTGGACTTTTCTATATTCTTTCTATACAGTTTCTCAAAATTAGAGAAAAACTCTTCTGCCTTTGATTAGGTTACAATAACATGAACATTATCTCTTGATGTACATTTCTTGGTACACGTTCATATTAAATTCAATCCACAGTCCTGTAGTTTCACTTAGAGTCAGTAGATGGACAGAGGATAAACCTGCTAGAGAACATTGCAGGTGACCTAAGAGGCAAGATGTGGTACCCTCATGGAACCGAGTAGCGTTTTGAGAATTGCTGTGCCTGCTGGTGTAAATATGGAAACCATCAGAAAGTTAGGGATACATCAAAGGTCTGACAAAACTTTATTTGACAAAAGAAAAGTATAATCAAAGCTTGACAAACTGCACTTATGTGGTTGTTGTTGGACATTTAATGACATGTTAACTAAGCACAGCTGACTAAAGCATCACTAATTGGTCAAACATATATAGCCTGCTTCTCAGTACAGTATAATACAACATTTAAGGGTACATATGTTTTATATCTATCTTCAGAAGTAGTGTGTGAAAGTTGCATGGAGGTTACAACACTGTATAGCTCTAGAGTTTGTAGAGGTGTCGCATATGTGAACAAAGTATGATATAGGCCCTGTTAAGTGAAATTTTTCATAGGAGCTTTTCAAATAGAAATAACTCTTTATTCATTATACGTACTCAAAATGAAGTGAAAAAAAAATCACTTTGACCCCTATCAAACCAATGCACAGTGACACAAGCTGGCCTTAAATGCTAGTTATCTCTACAAATGATTACAAGTAGCAGATAAAGTATTTTGAAATCAGGTAAATGAGACAATAGTAGTCTCCATACAACAAAAAGTCACAAAGAAGTAAAAGAATTTTGCTGTTTTCTTTGTTAGGAATAATTCTGCCTGTGAACAGAAGAAAAATAAATGAATAAATGAGTAAAAAAGACAATTAAAAAGAACAGAAAGCTGAAGGAAAATGCAGCAAGGAATGTACGAAACTATTGAGCATGATTTTTAGAAGCTGAGTTTTGGTATTTACTGCAAGATGAAAGGGGTATTTTGAGTTATAAGCAAAAATATTCTTGTAGTACTACTTTTGTGCTTCATAATACAAGCTTCCATTAATTGTTTGCAAGCAGAATTTCATCAAGAAATTTCCAAATCCATACATTTCTTTGAACTGGAACAACAGACTTCTGACCTTTCAGCTAACTCCTCCAGAAGAAAATGAGACAATTTTTTAATTATCAGTGAGCAGTTTCTAAGTCATCAAGCCCTTGAAGATATCTAACCCCCATTTAACACTATTACCTATTGAACTTCATCAAGAGAATATGGTAGAAGACACAGGACTGAAGTAAAGAAACCTGAGTTGTACTCCTTGCTCTTGTATGAATAGATGTTCTTTTCTCTTTGCTCTTCTTCCTACTCCTGTCCTCTGTGTTTAGAGCTCAAGTCTAGTTTTGAGGCAAGTATTTACTTTCCTCCTGTATGATGTCAAGCACTCCGGTTCTTGCTCTGCAGAGAGCCCTGGGCATGTGCTTTGCACCATTAATAGCAGCAGCAAAGGGTGAACCCTCCAGAGCATCACACTACAGGTGGGTTTCTAGCAAAATAAGCCCAAACTGCCTCACCAACTTTCTGGCAATGAGTCTTTCACATAGGGTAGGACAGTGCTCTCATCCCTAGCCATCTGGTTGACTTTTAGTTTAAGTCCCCTAAGAAACTGGAAATTGCTGTTTTAATGAAACCGCACCACTGAGGGGAAAATCTCCATTTCATCTTAACAACCGATGCCTTTGAAATAAGTAAAATAGAATCATTAATAATAATATGCCATAGCTCTGAAAGCAATGCCGAAGCTGACCAAGGTAGTTCAAATGTAGTCAGGTCAAACCTAACAAACACACTTTGGCATCCTTCTTACCAGCTCACTGGTTGAAATAATAGTCAAGTCCCTCTATGAAAGGAATAGCAACCCTTACTTTGGGAAGGTTTTGTTTCCTTGAAGATAAAAAGCCGTAGGGAAGCTCCTGAAGAAAACTCAGCTGTTTATCCTTTCTGCATATTTGCTAAAACAAACCTCCCGCTTGCATGGTGTGTACACGCTGCTTACATTCCTGTAAGGCTGGGTGTACCATGAAGGAGTAAAGGTGTATTTGACGTTTTGTTTCTCTGTGATGGTCCAATGGAGTTGCCTTTTAGTTACTAGTGGAGAAAACACGTTTTTCAGAGTTAACTCACTCGCTGTTACCAGATGTAGGAGGGAAATGATGGGGTGCTGACTAGCACTGTGGGGAAGCTTGGAAAATCCTCTGAAAACTGAAATAGGAGACTATCTTAGGCATTTCCTTCACCTCTGCCTTTTAGGAGTTTTCTCTTCCCATCTGCTCTGTCTACAATTGTTCCTGTGTTCTGCCATCTACGTTGCTTATTTTGGGCTTCTGCTAGAAACTGGCTTGAAACTAGAAGAGTATTTGTTTTGTAAGCTAGACAAAACATTGGAAATACATTACTCTAGAGTGACAGGAGAAGAAATAACTATTTGAGTTTGGAGTTTTCCTATTTGTAGCTTTGATCCGTTTCCATAAGTTAAAAATGTGTTAAGAAACATTTAGAGACATTTTAAAAAAACATACAATTTAATGTCTTTTTTCCTCGTAGAAGCTGAAGAGAAACCACCACTGACGTTAATGGGATAAAAATAGAAACATTATTATCTTAAGCAAGGACATTTTACGTTTTGAGTTTCTGACACACAGAGAGAAATACAAAATGCAAATGCCCACAAACATATTACTGTTATTATAATCATAGTTGTAAGTCGTAAATTATAATTACTAGGCAAACTTCTTTACTTTTGTACTTCTGGTTACATCATAGACAACCTGCCAGTGTGTTACAAGAGCAGACCCTGAGAGAAAAGATTTTCTGCAAAAGCAGTGAAATAAAGGGGTTACTCCTCACAGAAAGGGGGGAATGAAAAAAGACAGAAGACCTTCATAGCAGATCACAGTAAAATGGATGTTAGCATTCCCCTTGGCCAGTAGTATGTCCATTAACCTTATTTTTCCCCATCGTGTTTCCCCCTCCTTCTCCCATGGCCATTCTATAATGGCAGGACAACAACTCCTTTCTTCTCCAGGGTATAAGAGTCATTTATACACTTGAGAGGAAACTGCTTATCCTCACAGCAGAAATTTCAGCGACATTTCTAATCTGTAAAGTATTGGCACATAACATTTACAGCCATGGTTTGCCATGGACAATTTAAGATCTTATTTACTATCCCTCTGAGCTAAATGTGTGAAGCTTTTAGATATGTAATGAACAACGTATCAGGGCTCCAAAATGCCAGTTTGTTTCAAAGAATTCTGTTTATTTTAATTACAGGCTAATGTACAAAGGACAGCTTAGCAATGATCCACATACAGCTTGTCAGAAAGTGGCAGCCTCCAACAGCTCGGACCATGCAAAACCTGTTCAGGTTCAAACAAAACAATTTAGTTGTGTCTGTAAACACCCTTACACTTGTGTTCAGACATACAACATCTGTTTCCCCCTTCTGAGGCCATTTTGCTTTAGATGGGTAGTATTTGCTCATTCTTGAAACGGAATGGTGCCAAAGTCCTCAGAGCTGGGCCTAGAAATGGATACAGCAGATCTGTGTCAGTTTAGTGTTACAGACCTTAGTCCTGCTGAGCAGCAGAGCTGCTTGGAAGAGATGTTAAAGTATTGGAACTGTCCTCGCATGCAAGCTGGCGTATAAAATGACGTACTGTGGGCTGCAGTTGAACAGGTTTTCTTGAAGGATGTCTAGCCTGCAGCCCTTAACTCTTGGAAGGAGATTTTCTGTGCAGATTTTACCAGCTTCGGCCAACTACAAAGAACAAGGAATCATTATTGGAATACATGAAGAGTTCTTATGACTTGCCTTTTGCTCTCCTGTTTTGAATATAATGTTGAGAGATACTATTATCTAGCCGGTCACATGGAAACTAATATTTGGGTCTCCTGACTTTCTCTAGGACGTGCAGGGAAATTATCTTTGTAGCTGTTTGTGTGCTAAGAGAGTAAGATCTCTGTTCTCTCATTTGTGTTTGCACAGCTTCTAGCACAACACTGTAATCATAACATTGATTATAAATCTAATAGAAGACAAAGCTATGAATCCTTGGAAATACAGGGATATGTTAAATAATATACCTTTTTTAGGTGAAAATATTCACTTTAGGAAGGTGAATTCTCTTCCCTTTTTCTGTTCATCTTTTGGAAAACTATTTTGCCCATGAGCACATTGCATCTTTCTGAAACATCTGGCAAATGTCTTTTAGGGACAGACTAAAATTGTAGAATGGAGCAATACAAATAGCATAATTATGGCTTTGTTTTGGTCTGCTCATGAAATTGAAGGATTAGCTGTACAGGGCAGCTGTTAACCAGGGAGGTGGCCCAAGGTCAGAAGGTTATTCACTTGACTACAAAAAAGATCCCTGGACCAGAGAGAAGAAAGCTTTGGCTAGTAACAAACCGATGTTTTAGCTTTTAGCTGTAGCTAAAGTACCCCAGTAAACTGAAATGGAGAAAGCTTTGATCACAGTGTCTGTTGGTATTGTTTTCTGGGCATTCACCTTCTCCACCCAAGTAGTTCAGCAAAAAGTCAGATAGCCATATTAATGCAGAGATTGTTCGAGCTGATGCCTGCCTTCCAGCAAGGTTTTTATTATCTCAAACACAGAATTATATCCTTAGGTTTGAACTACTACTACTGTCTTCCATTTTAGCTTAGTATCTTTTAAAAAGTGAGTTATGGGGTGCCTTCTATAGATATATACACACATATAGATATCTACACATTTTTGTCTCATTCCCTTCCCTTAATACATTTTGAATCCATTTGTCAAATTCAGTGTAATTTGTCAGACTTGAAGTTTTCAGAGATATTTTGTTCTTCATGTGTTGAGACATAGGTAGCTGATTAAAGGGAGAGACTATATTTGTTTTCCATTGAGTGAAAGACTTTACTGGGGGCTTGGATCCACCAGAAAAGTTGAGACACCATGAAGATGCCCATTAAAGGGGGAACTTCTACCAAGGTTCACCCTAAAGACTCTAGCATAAAGGATCTCTCAATAAGAAAACAGATTTATTTAGTAATAAATTTCACTGTAATGCAGATTCAATAGTACAGATAAGAAGCTTAGGTGAAATAACTAATTGTGTGTCTACAGAGACAGGTGTAGTTTGTTGTGACCTGGCTCCACCTGTCCTTTGTGCTGAAATTTCTGGTGTGTAACAAGGGGAGAGTTTTGACTGAAATATTGCTTGCTGTCTGGCAAGAATCTCTCTGTCACTCTTCCTCCTCTCCCTTCTGAATTTCCCCCATAATGACGTATTTCTCTCGTGTATTACCTCAATTACTGCACCTTTTCCTTCTACCCCTTTCCCCAACATCCTGATCTGGAACTAACTTTCCTCAGAGGCAGCAGCAATCAACAGCTAACTCCATGCTTATGTCAAGTTTTCTTTTTCTCCTGGAGCCATTCCCATTTATCATCATCTTCAACTTCTTTCTCGAGTGGCCTTGTGGAACATTCTCACCAGGCAAGCCTTACACATCCTACTTTTGCAGTGATGACTCTGCTCCAAGACCTACGATGACAAAAGTACATGGAGAGAATCTGGGCAGCTAGCCCCATAAATACATGACATCATATTCATGAACTCACATAACTATGGTGATCCATGTTCTGACAGCAACAAGTGAAATGAGGAGGAACCAGGAAACACCTTTTCCCTCTGGCGGTGGGTTGGAGGAGCAGAAGCAGAAGGAGCTATCAGATTGTGTTTGAACCTAGAACTCAGATTCCCAAATCTCTTCCTGCCTCCCCAGCAGCCAAAGTTTTATTCCGCTCAATTTTCTATTTAAGAACATATTTTCATCTGTGCCACCAACATAGCTTTGATATGCAGTGCACACAACTTGTTCAATGGCATAAAACCTCCAGTAAAAAAAAAAAAAACACAGAGTTAGATCTGTCAAATTCAGTGGCTTTGATCCTTGAAGGAGGCATTCAAAGCTGAATGCCAGAAGTTAAGCATCTAAAATAAATATGTGGCTGGCTCATTAAAAGTGCAGAGTGCCTTTTAGTGCTGTTGAAACCTGAAAATCAAACACAAAAGCCAATCAGAACCAACACTTGTCACTCTGCTGAAAAAAAAAAAATAGAAAGACAGAAAAATGGAAACAATAAAAAGGAGAAAAAATAAGCAAAGAAACAAACAAAAAAAACCCACAAAAACCCAATGACCTCCACCCATTTATACAGCTCATCAGTCTATAACTTTAAAAAAAAAAGCACGTTCATATTTATCACTGAACTCTAAAGTATAGTAGGCTGTTTAAGTAATTCAACAGCAAACTGAAGAAATAATATACAGGTTCACAGAAAAATGGCATTCATTTACACCTGCTGAGGATCTCATCCATACTGTTGCAATAGGTTATAGATTTTAAATCTTGCCTTGCTTACTAGGCATGCATAAAAGTCCAGGTGCTAATGGAAGAAAATGTGGAGGTTTCTGAATTCTTTCTTCTGCTCACCAGACCCTCGAGGCAGTTCTGACTCAAAAAAAAAAAAAACCAAAAAAAGCAAAAAAAAGAGCTCAAATTCTCCTTTAGCTCAGGAAGGGAGGTTGCTTGAGACTGTCCCTGAGGGGGTAGTGCCATGCATACTTGAATGGCAGATTCCTGGAAAATAAGATACCTGAATATCCACACACCCTTTATCAAAGAGGAGAACAGAAAGGTATGAGAGTTGACAGAATACAGCAGGACCCTTTTCAGGGGATTATCTCCAAGTTTGTTATCAACTTAAAACAATCTTCTTTTCTTTTGGAGGTTTATTGGGGGTTTTGTTATTTCTGCTTTTCATTATGCATAAGGCTAATAAGCTTTTCTGTCATTGTCAAAAATGAATAGGTTTGCAGAAGCTCTGAAACCTGCCAAGCCTTAAAGTGCTTCACATAAAGAGTTTCCTGAGCTTGGGGTGATGTGCTTAGGTCAGGGTTGTCCAACTGACATGAATAACATCCCTGAAAGACAAATGTTTATCCTTGTGTTTTCAAATGGCACTCAGGGAAGAATAAAAATTCTTTACATGGCTTACAAAAGGTTGAAAGAACAGAAAGAGAAGTAGAAAATCATGTCTTATGTGTGGAGGTGAGATACATCTCACCTTATTTCAGCCGTCTGACGATTAGGCACTGAGTCTAAGCCAGTCATGTCAGTATTTCTGTAGTTTATGAAGAGCCAGGCACCTACAAAGGACAATTCATCTTCTCCAAGAACAGATGTATATGAAGGATGAAGGGGAAGTCTGTCTTTCATCACAGACTACTGGGGGAGCCCAGATGATGAGCTGAGGCCAGACGCCTTACTTTTAGACAGCTGACATTAAGGAAGATGAATCTGCAACTTTATCAGAAGACGAGACGTGATAGTACTGCTGTGTGACCTGACACAATAAACCAGTTTCTGAACAATGTGCACCATGGATTATTTTAAAATCAAGCTGTTGTCTCTTCTTGTGATAAGAAAAACACAACAATATTTGATAATTCACTGGACTGCCTTTACGTGAGTTTTCTCATTAGTTTTGGACAATACCTTTTCTGAGAGTGGAACTGGAAAGTGTCTAACAAAAATTCCTTAGGAAGGATGAGAGAAGAAAGAACCATGGAAAGAAACAAGGTTGTTATTAAAGTACATGAACTGAAGAACCTCTACTTTAAGGATCAGAGTGTTATGCTGTTGCTCTGAATTGCCAGCCTTTTAAAGTATTGCAGGACATGGAAATGCATATAAAAGTAGTTCACCAGTACTTCATGCAGTCATGGAAATGGATAACTGGGATCAAGGCTCACATTGACCCCAAGATAGTACTAGTGTGACAAAACATGATACCAAGCACTGGAGGGCTTTCTGTCATAACCATCCTACAGCTTCAAGACTAGGCCTAATAAAAGATTTAAGGTACTTGCAGAATGATACAGACACCTTGAATTGTCTAAAATCCCTTTTGCTTGCTTGTAAAGATTCTTATATGCAGGCCATTCATACTTTAAGCCACCCAAATAATCCAAATCTCATATTTTACTGCTTCCTCACAAGACCAAGTATCGTCTCGCAGCTATACACATCACCAATCTCTTGTGAAAGGCTTACTTCTCAAAGTGTTTAACACACAAAACTTACCCCAGCACCCAACACAGCTGAGTTAGCCCTGCTGAATTCTTAATTAAACAGAGGGCTGGCCAGCCTCTGAATCTTGATTTGTTCACATGAGATCTCCATGAAGTATTTGCAATACCTGACTTGCAACTAGGGCTCCTTGATAATGACAATACTGTGAGACAGCATAAAAATGCAGGAGCAGATGAATCAAATACTGCTGTTCAGGTGGCTCTCATTAAAACATCCTTGACACCCTTCAGCCTAGCACATATCTGGGTTGTGGAACCTTCATAACTTTTCTTCTCTGAATCATTGTCTTCCTATCAGCTTTCTGAAGTTTGTCTTTAATTTTCATACTCAAATGTAACTGCCTTGCTGGATAGACAATGTTGTAGCCATGCTCAGTCTGAGCTAATGTGAGAGACACCCGTCTCAGGAGAAGGTCCTGAGCTTTGGACTGCCAAGAAGTAGAAGGTGAATGCTTGCAGCCTTCAATCAAGTATCAAACTTCTCTGGATACAGCCCTGTGCTCTGATTTCTATAAGGTAGTTTTAAATGACCCACCTGGCACACAATGTTTTTAAAATACTTCATTATCTCCAAACTTTCTGTTGGAAAGCTTAATTTCTGCTCTACTAAGACATAGTTCAGATTTCCAGTTCAGGGACTCAAGATGTACCTAAAAGCTAAACACTTTTGCGCTTGTAGACAATGAAGTCTTTTACTGAGCCTAGCCCTTTCCCTATAAATCTTGCTAGTAAAGGAGGGGAACTCACTTGTCACTATCTAAACCACCTACAGCTACTTACAGGTAAAATTGGAGCAGGTGCGATGCAGTTTTGGGTTTCCTCCTATAGGCCTGCAGCCATATGATTCTTTGCAGATGACAGACAGGAAATTTATAGCCATGCAGTTATTGAATAAACTGCAATGAGTCCTGGGGAAATCTCAATGTACAGGAATCCCTGAAGAAAGAGACAATCTCATCTAGCTTTCATGCTACTCTTCTGCATTGATAATCAAAGTAGATATATCTACAGTAACTTCCTGCCTATTAATTTACTTGGCAGTGCTTTGCTTTTCCTGTCTTCAGTGGAGAAGAACCTCAAAACTGCTTTAAATCCATCAATTCTCCTTCATCTCTCTGAGAAATTAAATTTCTGTGGAATATTTCCCTTCTAACAAGTTTAGTCCAATTGTAACTAACTGAAATAGTTACAATCAGATGGTAAAATAAGCATATTTAATTCTATTTTTTCCAACTGGGGCACTCAAAGCTGTTTGATTCAAAGGACACAACCTATGCATTCATGAGACAATAAATCTATTTATAAAATTCTTAATACATGATCAAAAATGCTACAACCATATGAGGCAAAACACTGATACAGTTTGTATTTCTGATTTATTCACCGTGCCGGTCACTTTACTACTTTAAGCTTACTCCAAAAAAGGTAAAAGGCTAACTTTGTGCCAGGAGGTCAGCTACCACCTCTGTTCCTATGGCTGGTTAGCCACTGTATGACTGTCCCTACCTGACCTCCTGTGTCCCATACATCATGGAGTCCTTTACCTGCACTGGAGAAGTCAGCCAGCACTATTGGAGGTCTCTACACAGATGGGCAGTGGATCTAGTCGAGGACTTCTAACTGGCAGTTATGACCTTTTCTTACAAATGCAGAATACCTACAGGGAAAATGTAATTTTTCATAAATTTATCTAAATTTGTATTTGAGGAAACAGCTCTCACGAAGTTTTCTTTTAACATTCTGCAAATGAAAAAAAAAAAGAAGGAAAGAAAAAGACGGATTTTAGAACAAATAACCTCTGGGCTATAAATTCAGCTTTTAAGTAAAACAGAATATGATAAAATAGCATTGTAATCAAAATATATACTTCTGACAGTTTCAGAACATTTTCAGTGTCCTAACTCATATTTATTTACTGGTAATAAAAGCTGAAGATTTTAGATTTTGATCCAAATCTGTGCAAGGGGCTCTTTGATTTGTTTATCTTTTTTGGAAAGTCCAAATCTTACAGTTTGGGGAAAACATCTTCTCCCTCAGCATAGTGTTCCCCATCGACTTTAAAAGCCTGTCAAGCGTCTTTCTGTAATTCTGATTTATTGAAGCCATGCCAAAGGTGGACAGCACAACTCTGTGCTTACTTGACTGATTCAAAGGGGGTGTTTATGGGCAGACACTGTGGCCTAGAGGATGTTATCGCTTTCCCACCCCCTGCCAGGATGGAATCTGACACTTCTCACTTTGCTAATGTTTTCTTCTCCCTTGCCCCTGGCTGTGGCTAAGTGATTGTTTATGGCAGATACTTTAAATCATTATCACCTCCTGGGCCTTTGAGTAGTGCTACATAATCTGCTTTTGCATCAAGGAAACTCTTCTATCAGTACAAAACAAGGCCAAATGTTTATCTGGTGAGATGATAGTCAAAGTGTCTCCTCTAATATTTAAAAACAAACAGCAGTGCCTCTGCTGTGTTGCAATGAACACCAGATAACTACAGCTAAGCAGTATCTTTGATACCCCTCAGTGCACGGCACAGGACTCCTTAGGTGGATATTTGTTATTTGTTTTCAAAACATCAGAAATATCCAAGGAACTTGGAGGATGATCAAATATATGAAAAAAACTTCACAAAATGTAGTTGTGTTTATGGCATTGCCTTAGCACTTAAACCCTGTTTTACAATGTGGTGGTGCCATCATAATGACGAGGAGAGCTGTGCTCTGGTGACCATCCAGCAATGACTCCAGGTCATCCAGCTGGCAGCTGTGCAGAGCAGAAGAAGGTGCTGGGGGGCACCAGGAAGGCCATGACCCCTCTGCCAAAGTTGGGAAAGCAAAGCTTGATGTTACTCCCAGGAGAAAGATAGGGCTATGAGGGCTGGGATTACTGATTAGCAGGGA
This sequence comes from Caloenas nicobarica, assembly GCF_036013445.1. NCBI lineage: Eukaryota > Metazoa > Chordata > Aves > Columbiformes > Columbidae > Caloenas > Caloenas nicobarica. The sequence continues at coordinate 9,351,147 of NC_088245.1, forward strand.
AAACAGCCTCTCCCCGATCACCAGTGACTACAGCTATGACCCTCACAACCCCCTGGGAAGAAGGACTGTTCAGGAGTGTCTTCCACAAACACTCTGTGATTCTTACCTCCTTGATTGTGCCTCTCAACCTCCTAGCTCTCATCCTCAAGGTAGCAACATTCAGCTTTTTTTAAAGGGTTGAAAGACCTTCCGCAGCCTCAGTCAACTGCCAAAGCAATCTTCGCAGCTCACCAAGGGTTTCTAGGAGTTGTCAAGTAGTTTGTTGGCAGAGGAGAGTTCAAAGGAAGCAATTGAAGGATATCCGTCAGTTGACTGGTTATAATTACATAGCTCCTCTTACATACTGAGGCCAGGGGTATATTCTGGAAAGCTTCTATTTGAAGAGGAGTTTGAAAACAAAAGTTTCACCTATTGAAAATGCTCAAGTGGGTGTTGAATACATGCTGAATGGAAATTGTCCCAAATTTGCAAGTCTTAGGAGTTTTAGATCACTTCTTACTAAGTAAATGTGAAAAGCACTGTCAAATATTGCTGGATAAAAACCCTAAAGTGAGAGTTTGTTTTAGACTCTACATGGAATTTATTATTTGGAACGGATGTTTAATAATTTGATCGATAAGGAGCTAATGTTAGTGTAGGAGTTGATGTATAGGCTTAAATCTTGGTGCAAATCAAGTTCTGCAGGGCTTTGGCACTGACCAGAGCTGTTCCAAGCTTTTTTCTAAAGAAGTGGATGCAGAGGGAAGGGGGCAATAAGAGACAGTATTTAAGAAAGAAATAAGCAGGTTTCATGGATATTCACGTTCTTCAAAGGGAAGCTTGTCCAAAATATAATGGTCTTACATTTCTGGTTAACCGTATAACACAGCTGTTACCTCACTTCACTGTTCAATATATTGCAGGTTTAGTGCATGAAATTACTTTGACATCCAAACTAGTCCAAAACATGGTCGTGGGAGTAAACACAACTAAATAAAGAAATGTTGGTTGTGGCTTTGAAAGACTCCTAGTGTTGCACTGCGTTGAAAATGTCCAGAATTGTCAGCACAGCCAGCTCAAGGCTGACTCACAGCATGGGTGCCTAGGAAATGTTTTAAGCAGCTAAAGGAGCTGAAGTTACAGTTCTCTTCAAGTCAGAGACACAGTAGTTGTTTTGTCCTTTCTATTATATTACCCCTTTCATAGTAATTGCTTGACAAAGAAAGTAGTGGGGAACAGCACAGGAGCATTTTTGTTGACTTTGCCCCTGTGAGCATGAATTAAAGGAAAATCTTTCTGCACACAGGAGCACTTAAAGGGTAGCATTGTTTTCTAGCCTGGGCTATCAAGGACCAGACATGGACTATAATGAAATAATGAGGTTTAAATTTTAAACACTCAAAGAGAGAGTGAGTCTGGCCCTTTTCTTATTCTTTTGGGTTTGCATTTAATGATCTGTCCACATTGAATATGTTACCTTTGCACTCGTGTTTCATTCAAATATTCCTTCTGTTGTAGCTACATCTCTAACACATAACCCAGCAAGTTAAGCCTGAAAGGACATTTAATCACCCAGCTGCAAAATTTTGTGAAGCTGACCTCAGCAAATACATTTTCTCTCTTTTAGATGACTCTGGTTTATTCCCAGCTAGATTTCATTCTCCTTGCTTTGCCCAAACCACCTAGGCAATATTCTTCATATTTATTTCTCATGGTTTATAAAAAAACCTATTTCCTGCCTCACTGCAGTCTGTGATACAGACACACTTCAGCCTTCTCCTTGTCCTATTTTTGTTTATAGTTTTTCTTTCTACCTAATCTGATCTTTGTCTACCCAACCTTTCCTTCTCTTTCTTCTTAGAAATTCATCAAAAACCTGTAGAGTCCATACTTTTTTCTCTTGTTTTTCTTACATCTCCCTTTCAATGACCTCAGGACATGAATGGCTCACTTAAAGTGGATTACTCATATTTGCCCTTTTATCTCTAGGCAATTCCAGGTCCTATGATCAGTATGAAGTTGTTTTTCTGATCTCTCATCCTTGACATTCTAGCGTGAGTTCAGACTTCAATGCTTCTGAAGAAATATAAGTATCAGTTCTCTTTGTATCTCTTCTGCTAGATTTCTCCACAACTGTTGGTAGCTTTACTTCCCCATGCTCACATTCTTGAAGCAAATTGAGTTGGGCTTCTTCTCTCCCACGTTTCCAGTTTTCTAATGATTCTTATAATCTTCTTCAATTTTGTCAATTTTATGTCTTTCTTCAAATTTTTATTGTTCTGATGCTAATCGGCCCCACACTTGTGTTATCTCTTGCCTTAATTAATCTTGCTGTTAGATTTTCAGCTTTTCCTGAAGTTATAGCTATTACATTTGTTTGTACTTTGCTTTCGGTGTCTCCTGGGGGATCAAAATATCTTTCATTATTGGAGTGTGAGTTACTGTCAAGTTTTTTTTCCAGTTTGTTTTTTTAATTTCAGTACCTGAATAAAAATGCTTAAAGAATGACCCAATACTAATTGCTTTAAGCTTTCCCTCCCCTCATGTTTTTCCCCTGGGTATGCATATGCATAGTATGTGCAAAAGGCTGATTTCAGACAGAGGAGAGAGAATACTACCACATGTTATTTTGCTGAATAGCCCAGAGTTATCTAGGGTTTGAAACATCCTGAGTCAAATACTAAATACCTGAAACAGAGCAAGGGATTTAGAACATTACTTCTTACCATCAGCTCTAGTTTGAGATTATTCTTCCTCAAAATCTTCAGACTATGACTCCTTCAAATTGTCAACTCCCATGAAACCTGGTCTACTCTTCAAAATACTTGTGTGCTCAAAACAGTAAGAAATTAGGATCTGGCTATCCAAACTATTAGATTATAGAGTTCTGCCTCTTTCTCAATTCAGTCCTTCTCTATTCATCAGACAGAGAGGATTCTCTATACATTGGATAGAGAGTAAACCATATTTCAGATTACCTTAACCATTGAGTTACAGGGAACAATTTGTTCTAGAGTTGCTAAAATCAATAGTTAACACATAAGGATTATGACCTTATGAACTTTTTGCTAAATTTGGCCATACTTTTGAAGTGATCCAAGCTCATTATATATAGTGAATTGGTTTTGAAACTCAGCCAGCTAAATCTGTCTAATATGAATGGCATTTCATTGTTGAGATGCAATCTGGCTTTGGTGTCACTTTTATATGTAGTAACTTACACTGATCTGTATAAATCTAAAAGAACTGAAGGAAGGATACTGAATGAAGTAATTGGCATTTTTGTCCTGCTAGTGGAGATTTTGAAGATTTTTTTTTTAGTTTGTTTTAGTTTGTTGTCTTGCCCAGCTTGTGTAACATTGTTTAACTGGAATAACAGGAGGGAAAAAAAGAGGAAAAAAAAGTCAGAAAAAATAAGGCCTACATTTGTGGATTATGAGCACAAAGAAACTGACCAAGAGCAGCAAACGTGAATTTAAATTCTGCTTCCAGCATGACAAAAACTATGCACAAAGCCTGAAGCTCTTTCATTAACAAGTCGGATTTAGAAAAATGTGTCCTCATTGGAACTTAGTCTCTTATATGGCAAATAATCGAGAGCTTTAATTGCCCTAGGGAGGGAGTTCTGCTGTATTTAAACTTTCCTTTGAAATATTGTGATGAGTGGGAGAAAAGGATTATCCTTTAAATTCTACCTTCTAGCTTGATGAGCATCTATTTTCCACTGACTACTCATTAAAACACTTTTTAAGACACAGTGCAATGGAAAGGAATATCAACTATACACCTCTGGAGAACACCGTTCATACTGTCTTAGATCATAACCCAAAATGAGCTGTTCATCTCACCAGTTCTCATTTGTTCAGAGCATAAAACCACCACATGGTTTGGCACAGAAAGAATTCCCTGCCCAGGGAAAGCTGTGGCTTTTGAAGGATGTAGCAAGTTTAGTATATAACTAAACACAAGGAATACACCGAGACCAGTGTTGTTTAAGCACAGAAGTATTTTGCACATGGAAATAATATGTTATTTGTGATTTCTGCCATCAGCTACCTTCATGGTTTGATTATTTTTTCCTTCTCTTTTTATTCTGTGATCCTTTCTAGTGAGAGGTTTCTAATTTCCAACCAGTATTGTGGAAACATCTAGTCAGAGTATCTATGAGTTCGTTGTCTGGATGTTTGCATCACTTACCAATAAACACAACTGACACTCTTTCAGCTGTTTAGCTCAAATTAAACCTTTATTTCTCAGCAAACAAACCTGACCTGAAAGACAATAACACCTTGGTCTACTGCATGGCTTCTCGTTATTTTCTGAAATTAATGTTAAATGAATAGGATGTTGAAAAAGGTTGTTTCAGCTTTTGTGCATGTGAAACTTGAACCTGTCCTGAACCATTGCATGCTAATTAACTCTTCATTATTCAAAGTCAACACACAATTACATCTTTTATGTCAGTGTTCAAATTTTGAGGAGGAAGAGTTCAATTAGCATTGTCAAATGAAAATGTAGACATTCACTATATAGAAGGAACCTTTTGTTGACTTAGAGGCAAGCGGTGTCAAAGACACAGCAGGAAATTACCATTAGCCAATCTGGACTTTCTCAACATTCAACTCTACATCCCACAATCATCAGCTTCTGCAGGAAAGCAATTTAAGTAGCAAGTCAATCACATCTGTAACTTTGGTCAACCCATCTATGGCATGCATCCACAGATGGGATGAAGATTGCTTGCACATTCCAGCTCCTGGACCTAGTGCTTGACTCTTTTCTTTATCAGATGTGCTAAACACCATTGGGAGTCTGTTGTTATTTTGGAGGCAAGAGATTAATGACTTATCTTTAAAGTTACAACAGCTGTTTCATTTTATGAAGCCTATTTTTTTCAAATATTCATGGCTGCATTTGGTAATTGATATTTATTGTCATGCTCAGGAGATGAAACGGTTGGAAATTGGGATTAATATTTAAATGTAAGACTGAGTCATATGGAATGTTTTTAAGCAAAGTCAGAAAGATGTGCTGAATATAAGCCCACATGCCACTTCCAAAAAAGACAGTATTGGAGCCATGTGTCATGTTCATCCCATTTTTCCGCCGCACAAGTGATCCTCTGTGCTGTGGCTGTATGCAACAGTTGTGCAGTTTTAAGCTCTGGCTGACATTGTGCAGCAGCTGAGTTTTGGTGGAGGAATGAACTTCCAAATGCGCCCCTCACTCAGTTGTAAGGAAATTTAGCTCACATATGTATCCTTTTTAGAAAAACCTTACAGAACTTAATAGAACACAGATTTTAGATAATGGTGCTGGGGGAAGACTGTGCCTCTGTTAAACATAATCTGCAGTTATTTTGGTTTTAACTAACAAATGGTTAGGCTCAGCATTGAGAGATGCAATAAAGATTCACTTGGTTTCTCTTGAAGATACAGGTTAGTTGCAAGCTCAAGTATTAGAATTAAACCAATTAATTAGTTAAACTCAAACATACTGATATAATGTATCTTCAGATTCTTAGTCTTCCTCTCATTTTACTTTCTATATGTGCAAAATGATTAATCTCAGATATCATTTCTCTGCTGTCTAAATTGAATTGAAGGGTAGGAGAAAATAATGGAAATAGTCAACACTTTGTTTAAAAAATGCACCTTATCTGGAGGGGGAACTTTGCTGAAGGTGTGTAGATAACTATGGCTAGCAATAAATATCCTGAGGTAAATGTTAACTTAAAACAGCACCCTTTGTGTATTTATTGTCGAAAGAAGGCACATCAAAAGATAAAGCTAAATATTTCTTTAGGCTATAGATACAGAGTACCATAAAAGACTGAGTATGCTTCTTGCAATCAAATGCCTTAGTGATGTTTAGCAAGGTTGCCAAATAGATTCACTTTATCTTAACCTGACTTGCTATTTTTTCACATTAATTTGTCTTTACATTGGTTTGAATCACTGCTGAATACAAAGAACAGGCTCAGTTTGGCAAGAAGTTCCAGAAATGCTGAAGGGACTACCATATAGAGTGATAGAATTGTAACTCAGCTGACAGATGGAACAAATTCCAGTATGTTCATGTATACTTGTCCATCACAAAATCATCCCTAGCTCAGAAAAGTAATTCAAATTTTCATGGAATACTTTTGAATAAGCACATAACTTAAGACCATGTGCTCTTACCTTGAGTAGCTAAGAAAAAATAGTTTAAACGTAAGGAAATTGCTGTTGAGTTATAAGTTAGGTTCAAACTTCTTCGAGAGACGCAGTGGCAAATCCATGATGACAGAATAATTGATGGTATGTCACACTACTGATGAGATAAAGTCATTACTGATCTACATTTTAGTAACACAGCAAACACCATGATTTCTTTGCTACTGGTGGACTAATCTCCCAGTTCTGAGAGAGTAATATCAAATATTTCACCTTAGAGGATAAAACACACACAAAAGTAGACCATTTTAAAGGAGGCTGTAGCCATGCTTTCCAAGTTTTATGTCATGCAACCTTTGGTTACATTATGAACAGTCAGCAGTTTTTCTTAATTGGTAGAAATGTATCTATGGTTGCAGTAGAGTAGAAAAACAGGTTACTTGGGTTTTGTAACACTAAAATAAGATTTTACTAGATATTAAGTAGGCATAACCTCCTCTACAGATGAGATCAGAATACTAATACAGATGTATTAGTGTACTTTAAAAGTCCCAAAATCAAAAAATCTGTTCTTTGGGAAAATTCAGCAGTTCAGGAGAAGTTTTGTTCTAAGTCTGAACAAGAAGCAGTAAGTCTGAAGTTTCTCTTGGAAAACAAAACTCCTGCAAATTCTACCAGAGATTCTGACACTGGGGGTTTAGCTGTTACTCTAACTCAGGAAGATCCTGATAGTGCTGAAGGCAGTAAGCTTTTCTAGCATGGGGAAGAAAAAATTTGCTGCATCTATATGAGAAGTGCAGAAGACTAAGACAGCCAGAGAGATCTCCCACAATTATAGGTTTATGACACAGACCTGGAAAGTTTTCACTCTATCTGCAAAGCAAAGTTGTTCTAGAGTAGAAGGTCTTGTGAACCCAAGAGGTATTTGAGCAAGCAGTCTTAGGACCAGGAAAATATTTATATTCTACTGAGAAAGTATCAGATAAGTGGGATATACTCAGGATAGCTAGCTAGCTAGCTAGATAAATTCATATTATATGAATGCTAACAGAGTCATAGAAATCAGTATGATCTCCTGAGAAGAAAAAGCCTCTACTGGAATCAAAATGAAAAAATTCTACTGGAAGTTTCATTTTCAGACATTGTATCTTCTTTTATTTCCTTGATTCTTCCTTGTCCAAGAACAAATCTTTAGAACTGAAGTTATGATTTTTTAAGTTTTCTCTCTGCTGATGAAAATAAATAAAAGTTGTTGACTTTGGTATCACATGGAATGTGTATGAAGGAATCCAGGATAAAGAAGTAAATCAAAGGCAGTGCCTTACTTTCTCTGTTATTATTAAGCATGGCTTGAGAATTAGAATGTAGTAGTGTTTTTCATACTGATTTTTACAACGTATTTGTGTAAAGGATAATAGATATTTCTCTGGACATTTATGGTAATGAGCTGGAGATCTTTACATCTGATAGAACTAACCTCTCCCTGTTGGAAATGAGTGGAGGCATAAATCTCTTTTTTTTTGCAATTCATAAGAAATAGAATTGTATATCAATGTACAGCTGATTCCTGGTCTTTTTTTTTTGTCATGAACAAGTACCCAGAGAGTACAATTATCACTACAACTGACTGAATGCTTTGTCTATACTGTTTATGGTGTGGGTATCTGAATTAACCGTTGAGACTTTCTGATCCAGTGTGGGCTTGCCGCTGGACAAGAGGAAGTATTTTTTTAAAAAAACTCCTGATATTTTTTAGGTCATTCAAGAGCTTTGTCTGGTTATTAAAAAGAATATGAAGAAAAGGTAAAACACAGAGAATAAAGAGCAAAAGTTAGAAGACCAGATGAACAACATTGGTAAAAAGACTGCAACAGATCTGTCATTCTTGGCTCTGCTGGGTGATTTCGCTATTAAGAAATGAACACCCTCCAGAAGTTTTGCCTGAAAATACATGTAAAAAAGAAAATCTGTGTGTACTGTAGCTCCAAAATCTACTTTTCAGACCTTGCTATGACTTTTGTAATTAAAAATTTTGGTATTGAATTACATTATTATTATTATTATTATTATTATTATTATTATTATTATTATTATTATTATTATTATTATTATTATTATTATTATTATTATTATTATTATTATTCTTCACAGAATCACAGAATGTTAGGGATTGGAAGGGACCTCGAAAGATCATCCAGTCCAATCCCCCCGCCGGAGCAGGAACACCCAGATGAGGTTACACAGGAAGGTGTCCAGGCAGACTTTGAATGTCTGCAGAGAAGGAGACTCCACAACCTCCCTGGGCAGCCTGTTCCAGGCTCCATCACCCTCACTGAGAAGTTTCTTCTCAAATTTAAATGGAACCTCCTGTGTTACAGTTTGTACCCATTGCCCCTTGTCTTATCGTTGGTTGTCACCAAGAAGAGCCTGGCTCCATCCTCGTGACACTCACCCTTTATATATTTATAAACATTAATGAGGTCACCCCTCAGTCTCCTCTTCTCCAAGCTCAAGAGCCCCAGCTCCCTCAGCCTTTCCTCATAAGGGAGATGCTCCACTCCCTTCGGCATCTTTGTGGCTCTGCGCTGGACTCTCTCCAGCAGTTCCCTGTCCTTCTAGAACTGAGGGGCCCAGAACTGGACACAATATTCCAGATGCGGTCTTACCAGGGCAGAGTAGAGGGGCAGGAGAACCTCTCTCGACCTACTAACCACCCCCCTTCTAATACACCCCAGGATGCCATTGGCCTTCTTGGCCACAGGGGCACAGTGCTGGCTCATGGTCATCCTGCTGTCCACCAGGACCCCCAGGTCCCTTTCCCCTACACTGCTCTCTAGTAAGTTGTTCCCCAACTTGTACTGGAACATTATTATTATTATTATTATTATTATTACTATTATTATTATTTGGGCTCCAGCATTTCAGCACATGTGGTATTCCACTCGAACCAAAGAAAAGCATATCACCAGCTGTCTCTTTGTCTTTGCTATATCCCTGGTAAAAATGCCTTTCACTTCACTGACACAATGTCACATGCCATGAAATGAATTTCCTTTCACAGATTCCTGGTGTCATTCATAAGAATATAATTAGATCTGCTGCTTGGTCATGTAAGTAGCCCGGAGAAGTGAAATACTGAGTTCAGAGACTTACTGTTTTTAACAGCCATACAAGAGCTGTGCCCTTCAGAACTTTTGAATTGTCTGCAAAATATTTAAAAACACTAGTTAAAGCTTCCAGATGTTCAAATGTGCAAGTGTATGTAATCTACTGGTGAGTTACCTCTCTATTTGTCCCATTGTTATCCTGCTTAGTATGATTCTCGCAATATAGTTGGTAAAATTGACTTGAATGTAGACTGGTCTCAAAAGTCTACTAACTCTGATTACTCCGAAGGTACTTGATAAGAATTAAAAATCAGGAATAATGCATGGGATATTTTGCTGGTGTTATGCAAGATGAGTGCAAGATATGCTTGTGGGTAGGCCAGGAAGGGTGGAGTGAGAGGTTTGGAATAAAGAAGAAAGAATGAACATTTCATGGAGCTTCCTTGTGAGGTAAAAATACAGAATATTTGTTATATAAGGCTATCAGCAAAGGTCATTGTATGTTTCTACTGATGCCTTAGGGAGGGTCTGTTGCCATCAGTCTTTTATAGAAATCCCAGTGGTGGATGCAAAACTTAGTAATGGACACGAAGATAAAATTCCTCTGCTATTGTGTGAATTTAGTGTTTTGTCACATTGTTTATTCGAAATGATTGTTTGGATACTACAAGTTATAGTTCTGATTCAAATTTTTATAAGAAATTAAGTCTGAGATTCAGTGCATCAAAGCCTTTTCAGCTTGGATTCACAAATGGCTGGATGCATCCTAATCTTTCAGGAAAATTTTCAATAGAATTCGATTTCATAGCCTTATGTTACCTTCTTTTCCCTTCTAAGCTGAGTCGTCCTACCTTCTCTTCAAGTCAGTGGATTTGCAGGTATAGTATAAATCTTAAGAGTGAGACCCTCTGAAGTTTTCTTCAAAAAACAGGTAGTGGTAATTATGGACTGGAAAAGTAATATTTATAAATCAATATGATTTCATGACATTTCATATTCCATAATAAAATGAAAAAAAAATCAGATAAAGTCTTTTTCGCAAATGAAAAAGTGTTACATCTATTGTGGGCTCTGATTTGGTGTAACAGCAGAAGCATGCTCCTGAAAAACAGGTTTATAAAGGAAAGGCTTCCAGATTCCACCTTAAAAGGATGACAACAGGCACCACTATGTTGGAGATACAGATAACAGCCCAGCTAAGAATGGTTTTCTTTTATTGTAGTCACATGCAATTTAAAACCAGCTCCTGAATTTCATTGCTGAGTCAGATTCATAGTGGATAAAATTCAATCTTGTGAATTTTTTGTTATATGAAAATATCAATTCACTGGTTTATATTTATTTTCTCATGAAAGCCATTGTTACTCCCAAATTAGATTCATTAACCATCTGTTAGATGAAGGACAGTGTGGTTTCAGCTAAAGAGTGATGTTCAAAAGCATGACTTGCTCTTCCTATCAACATCTATTACTATTTCACCGAATGTAGTTTGTTATTGTTTCACTACTACCTACAGGTATCTTAATGATCGGCATAGTAATACTTCTTTTCTTTGATTCTGCCAAGAAAGCCACTGATACTAACTCTTACTAAGAACACCTTTCATCTTCTTTTAGGCCTTACAGAGTTAAGAGCAGTGAACAAATTGTCAGTGAAGAAATCTTATTTTACTCACCCCAGCATTCTTTTTTTTCCCTTTCCCTGTTCCTTGTCACAACTGAACCAGTTTATTTATTACAGTAATCCTGGAAACAAAGATAAAAATCATCTTAACAAGTCTGATAGTCATCAGTTGTCCAGCAGACATTACAAGACTGTCTTACCTCCTAATTACTCAGGAAGGCACAAGCTGCACTCTCAGGGCTTTCCTGAAGTGCAGGGAATTTGAATTTCTGTTGTACATGTACTTTTATTTCTACAAAAACAAGAAGATGGTAGAAAAAGCTTCCATGGAAGCCAACGTGCAGCCTCCTGACTCAACTGGTCTTTGATGCTGAAATCTGACTTCATCAATGGTAAATACAGCTATAGAGGTGCAAAGAAGCCAGTGAAGGTCACCTGGATGGAAACAGGAGAGCTAAGTTAAAATGCTTGTAAGTCCGGAATATAAAGCCAATATATGAAAGGAAAAGACTTGGAAGATTTAAGAGTCTGTAGGAACAAAACCTAATGGCAAGTTTGTTTCATCACTCTCAAAACCTATAGGAAAATTTAAAAAGTTGTTTGTCTTTAGTGTTGAGAAAGTGAAAGTTTAAGTGTGTGAAAAGAAAGAAGGAGGTGTTAGGGATGGTATCAGTTTGCTGAATTGAGTGATTTGGCTCCTAAGAAGCTGTGTTGAGTGACGAGGAAGGGGGAAGGAAAAATGAAGAATTCCATTCTAGTCAATAAAATATTAAGGAGAAACATTGCAGGAACAGCTCATTCTTTTGCAGCTTGATTCCTCCCTGCTGAATCTGAGGCAATAAACAGTTGAGGTTTTCAGGAAGAATGCATTTTTATTCCAGGAAGTGTTCCATTTTTTTATCAATAATTTTGTATGCTGCATGTAAACAGTTACTAGGAGCAGTAAAGTGATAAGAAAAGGTTCCGTTTACTGACGGAAGAACTGCATGGGCAAGGTTTAAAGTAATTCAGGCCTGAGATGTTATTTTGAACTAAATGCAGCATATTTCCTTCTTGATAGTCTGAGAAGAGACACCTTGTTATGCTGCTCATGTAATTCCAGTTTTTGAGATGGAATCCTTCTCTAACAGGATTCAAAAAAGCCTAATTTAAGCTTGAATAGATTAGGCTTTTGTTTTTTCTGTGTCTGAATGCCCCGTTCTCTTGAATAAAGGTTCTTCTCTGAGAGGAGAACCAAGGAATTTGCAGACCACTCTGGAATGAAACAAGACTGAGGTACAATAGAGAAACAGGAGAAATGTGCTGTATTCTTTATACTCAGTTCTTTCAACTCTTGAGCAAATATCTGTGCATCCAGAAGCAGCTGCATCAATCATTTGGTCTTGACTTCCTCCATCTTCCTTACATGGATAAAATGTACAATAATGAGCATGAGGGCAGGTCAGGAAGGACAAATGTCACATGTAATAGGGAGTTACTGTCATGCTTTCCATCCCTTGTAAAAGTATGGCTTAACAGTATCTGAAGACCTCTGTTCATTGAGTTGAGATCTTCAACAAGATTATTCTGTCTTTATGACACTAGAAGTTATGAAGGATGGGTGTTTGTTTTGTCACAATGCCCCTTTCTAAGCGATTATTTCTGTAAAGGAGCGAACTGAGCTTTCCAAGCCAGCCTGAACTTTTTTCTCTGCATTTACCACCATGAAACATAACTACAATGGAGAAGACCCAGCTTTTATCTACCTGCTCCATATGAAGTTTGACCTGTGATTCATAAGAGGTGATCTCCACTTTCCAGTCTGCCCCTCTTTCTGGAGGCTTCCTGCTCAGATTTGATTGACAAGTGAATGCATTTTCCAGATATACTCTCTTTTTTGCCTTTTTTTCCCTCTCTCCCCTCTCCTTTCACATTTTCGGAAAGAAGAGACAAGGGGGAAGAAATGAACTGTAAAAGAAGTACAAAAGCAAAGATTTGCTGAAAGATGAGAGCAGACTCAAGGGGCCTCCAGGTAAAAATGGGATAATTGAACAGCATAATATCATATAACTTCAAGACATGATGTAACTAACATCCATGCAGCATTCAATTATACGTGTCTAAATGCTAGTCTGTGTTCAACCACCCTTCTTCTGGGGCCTCTCTGTATCATTTAGCTCACGGTGAAGGATGCTTTGTTCCTTTAGGCATAGAGGGGGATTTGTCAGATATCCTTCAGCTTGCATTTAGGAGAAGGGGAGTTCACATGTTTGCAGCCTGTCGTGGCTGGTATGGCAGGTCTGTGACAAGGACTGTCCTCAGGGCTTCTCAGTGTCCTCTTCTTCTGCTGTGGTTTTGATATGTCTGCATCCAGTCCTACTTTCCTCAGCCCATCAATCTTCCTGGACATGAATCCCTTGGTTTCTTCACTAGCAGTGCATTCCACTGAATGGCTTTTGGGTTTATATTTGCTCATGATGAATATTTCTCTTGATGAAGTTTTAGGCTACTGTAGTACTTCTCTGAAAATATTCGCAAGTGAGGAAGTTGGGAAAAGCGCATAAAGAACACAAGACAAAGGTGGTGTCTGAGATGTCTCCTATACGGCAGATATTTCTTAATAAGGAAACACAGAGCCTCTTCCTTTTCTTCTTTCTGAATCTTCTGTTTAGGTTGAAGGAAATCTCTCTGTAACACAAGCCTGTATATGGTGTGAGAGTCTCAAACTGCCACGGCTAATGAAGATGCAGGGGATGATAATTAATTTCTAATCAAAACATGAGATGAACAGGAGCTTTTAAAAAACTATCCTTTAAGCTAGGTTGATTAGTGCTGCTCTATTGTTCAGAAATGTATGAGAAACTATCTGTATCTTGTATATTTAAAAATGCGTTTCTATTTCAAACTGTATAGAACATTCAAAATACGTTTTGTATATGTGCTACTACATGTAACTAGAAATGATATATGAGAGATGCATTGTGTGGTTGACTTTACACAGGGTTTGTCACATAGGACACCCATTTTTTTAATACTATTATGATAATTTATTTTTTCCTACAGATTTTTTTCCTCTACAGCCTGTAAGTATTAGGCATAATCTTTCTTTTTGCCTTTTTTTTTAAATTAAATCTGCAGAAATATCCTGACACACATCATATCAGATCTATCAGTTTTGAATATACCTCTTCAGATAAGTTTTGTCCAGATGTAGCTAATGTACAGTGATTATGACAACTGTTCTGTGTCTTCAGGAAGGAAAAAATAACCATTTATACAAACCCATGATATTTTATGCCTATTTCTGAACATCATAAGTCACTAGTAGACTTTAGATGTCCACTGGAAGTGACTACCTTGAGTCTATGTTGCTGTGTCCCTGCCCTGTCCCTGAACATTGAAAGTTAGCCGTACTACTTTTAAGGTTTATATGCAGATAAAGTACTACATTAAAGACTTTGAGTCGATGAAATTTACAGCCACTTGAGCAAGCTGCATCTCTTCCAGTCTCTTCTTTCAATGGAAGAGGAGAGAAAGCTGAATGTTTCCTAGATCAGAGGGAAATGAGTGGGGAAAGTCTGTGGAAAGTTGATAGGAAGTGTTTAGCTGTCTCCTTTGCTGTGATTAAGTAACTTTAAAAGAGGTTTATTTGTATCAGGCAAAACACAAAATATTTCAGTCCTGCAGAAACACAGGGAAAGCTCCCTGCGAACAGCACTTACCCTCTGCATTGATAACTCTGTTTTGTTTGAACCCTTGGTACAGGGAGGCTTCTCTTCCATCCACAGAAGGTAAAAAAGGCACAAACGTGGTTTTTGTGCACACAGAAAGCAAGAAGGCCTTGTCCTCCTTGGGGTTGCTCTCCAGAAGTCTTCTGTTGCATCACCTTTTCCTATTGCAAAAGCTTCGTTAGTGGGTTTGTGTGCCGTAGGGAATTCAGTCTGCCTTGCTTGCCAGCCATTGTACTTGGCTTTCTTATTGTTTATTTGTTTTTTACTCATATTCTGTGGCTTTGACTCAAAAATAAATGTTTACAGACTTCTGGATTTCCTTTTGCTGGAAGCATTATTTTTAATCAGTATCAGCTCCTGGGAAGTCATTGGTCCACAGACTAAAATTTGCATATATATAAGATAGCAAAAAAGGAACATAGGAATCTCTTCCCATTTCTCAACTAGGAGCTATTTCTTTTCTTCTCTGTGTAAATGCTTCTCAGTTTTAGACCAAAACAAGAAAGCTTTATGGCTATTATATCTGTTACATTGACCTCTATAACATTAGTGAATATGGACAGAGATGTTCTACAGTATATTCTAGTGACCAAGGAGGACCAAGAGATGAAACTGGCCACTCTTTTAAGAGTAGCTACGCTCATGATGCTTGGTCATTGCTGATCAGGATTAGTAGCCTATGTATCAGATTCATTAGCCTTTAAACCAAAGGTTCCCAACTACGGTCCCAGGTGCCACCTTTACTCTTCATATTCATATCGGCACGATGCTGTCCATGGGCAGTAACCCCATCAGCTGATAAGCTTCTAACACTTATCAGCTGGTGGCAGCACATTGTTGTTGTTCTGTTCACAGTACTTGCTACAGGAATTTACAGACATGGGAGCATAAATATTGAATCCCCATTTTCATCCCAGTGAAATGAAGATATTCTAGCGTAAGGCAGAGGAAGGACATATTGTGGGTGGTTTTTGCTTAGGGGAAAGAACTGATGGGAGAGCTTGACATGGGGCCAATACCTTGGGCTTTACTGAAACGCAGTGACACAGCAAATTAAACCAGGGATCCCTTCCTTAAAACTTTTCATCTCAGATTCATACTCTTCCAAGACACTATTTGTAACTTCTGTAATTCTCCAAGAGAGATAAGATTCATATTGATCACAGCTGTCTGTTTCTTCAAGCTTCAAGAAGCCACATGTTGATCTTAAGAATGGCACATCTGCTATGACGTTATCGTGGGGATTTTCGGGCATTCATACTGATCTGACTGAGGATGCAAAGCCTTTTGCAGAGCCATCTTCCTGCATGAAGGCTCTGAGTTTGAAGTAATGTTCTTACATCTCGAATGTGCAATAGCCACTGTAATGGCAGATAGTGAAAATCTCAGACATCTGAGCTGAAAGAGAGATCTGAATTCTATCTCAGACATTAATATCCCCACTGAACTAATTGAACTGTTTAGGCATTTGGAACAATATCTCCATGTCAGGACTGCACACCCTATGTAGTCTACGATGTTTCAGTACACACGGATAAGTAATAATTAGAATTCGGTCCTTATATTTCATGCTGCAGGTGAATGTGCTATATTCCCTCCATAGATCATTTAATCTGTTAATCTACAAACGAATAAAATGTTAGCTTCAAAAGCTATTACTTCTAACACTGATTTCTGCCCTCTCTGTGAAGAGCAAACTTTTTGCTATAGATGATGTGAATGGTACAGTACAGTAAGTGTTAATCTGTAAAACCATGTAGCTCCACCTGGCCTGGATCACTATACTCCTTCTCCATGCAAGTGCAACTGCTCCTCATGTTAATGAGGAAAGCATGCTCTTTGAAGAGCAAATACACACATCACGCTTCACATCCTAAAGCACTCAAGATGTTTTTTTGGCATGCCAGCGATAAGTAGCATGACGCACAAATGCACATAATACTTGATGAGGTACCATACTACTTGGTGAGATACCATAATATATACAAAACTATTATCACTCAGCTGTCTTCCACTATACATGCTGAGACTATCAATAATCACACTTGGTTTGGATTTCTGGGTAATATCTTGAATTGAATTCAAATACAAGTATAACCTGGCACTAAGCCTTTTTTCCTGCATTACAGGAAAAGCAGAGCTAATTCAAAAATGTTGCATCCACTGAGAATTTTGAAGGACGTATCTGCATCTATTTTGTGTAACTGGATGATTTTAATTTATTTCTTTTTTTCCTTTTTTTTGTTGCTTGTTTTTTGTTCGTTTGTTTTGTTTGGTTTTCGTTTTTTAAGTTTTACACGCTCTTCTCTATTTTTCCAGCTTTGACTTAGAAAAGTACAGAAGCAAAAAGGTAATGCTTTAGTTTTCTTTTATTTGTGATAAAATTGTAAACAAAACATAAAGTGTGTCTTTTGTTTTTCTTTTTTAAGGAATTCTGGCTTTGTTCAAAATGTCTTTGTACAAAAAAATAACTGCACGAGCTTGATCAGACTCAAATGTCTTGCTACAGCAAAAATCATAGTTAAAGAATTAGAATAAATGTAGCAAACAAAAAACTAAGTTTTTTAATGAAGTAATAGATTTTTTAAAAAATCAATTTTGATTGGCAAACTGAACACATGGAAACTTGCAGCTGGAAAAGAAAAGAAGTAAATATGTTCTGCAGAGCATTTATACTCATCGACCACTCCAGCAATTTAGATATAAGGCTTGTAAGAGGACCTGTAAACCTTAGCCAGCTGATTCTCTTTTTTTTCCCCCATTGCCAACAAATCAGGAATGAAACGCCTGTTTGGCTGTATATTTTGTACTCGTGCTCTTATCTTTGCAAGGTCAGGCTCCTGATCTCCCTGTATATCTAAATCTCTCCATACTAATGAAGACATGTAGGAAAAATACTGTATTTGACCTCATTTCTCCGTAGAATAAGGCACAATAAAATTTGGTCATAAGTAGCACGAAATAATCACTCTAAGAAAATATCTCTGTCTGGAGGCGTATGCTACATTGAAAGAGCTACAGATAATTACTAAATGATAGACTGATCTGAGTTGTAGATATGACCAGAGAGTTTAAAAGGATGAAATAGCATGGTTCATCTCAAGTCCCTGCTCTAACATATCAATAGGACTCTGAATCAATTGCATTTTGATACTCCCTAATATGTGTACTGTTACAATTTTTACTTTCTTCTGAACTGCTTACAATTTTTTGTGTAGTTTTGTGTGCCTTAAAAGGAAATTACTTAAATGAACAAACCAGCTTCACTCAAATCTTCAGAAAAACACATCAGGTTTTGGGTTTCAGTTCTCTCCTCCCTGATGTTATGTTTTTATTGTTAGGGCCCTATTTCTCTTTCCAGAGGCTATGTAAAAATGGGCTTACCTCGTGTATCAATCGAGTTACACTTCTCCAGATTAGAAGATCCAGCACCAAACATGAAAGCCTATACTGGGATACGTATGTCCATGTGATTCCACCTCAGCATGAATATATGACCTTAACTGTGAATAATTAGGATGATATAGTTAAGGTTTTCTTACTTCAAGATATTTATGAAAAGTATTGATAAGGAATCTGAAGACCCAGTAGCAGGAAACATGGGAATCTGAGTAGCCTTCATATAGAAGAATGTCACGTAGGTCTGGGCATTGCACTTTTGACATGGTGTATCTTTTTTCAGGCAGACTTAGGATCAATGTGCAAATTTCACCTTTCCCTCTCTATCCAGAGTTCATCCTCTACTGCATCTCCTTGCTTGTTAGATGATAAGTTTTCATTCATTTTTGGGTTTTGCTACTGGCTGAAAAACTCAGCATCTCCAGGCAAATATCTTCCGCAACTTGGAGAGAAACAAGAACATGAACAAATGTTGCTGAAGAGCATAAAATAAACAGGAAACACTTACTTAAAAAGCCAGATCATTACATGCCTTCTTGCACAAGTGTATTGCAATCCTGTTCTATCGTGTGAACCTCTATTTCCTGCAGTACAACTTCTTCCATGAGAGCACAAGATGAGCAGTTCAGGAGTGAGGACACTGTGATTTTTCTTTCTTTTTTTTTTCCATTTGTTTGCTTCAGTATAGTATTATGCCCCATATACTCCATGATAGTTGAAGACTGCACAGAGGAATCTTCTTTCTTGGCACCCGCCTGATTCTTGCTGCAACAATATTTGAGCACATCTCCAACAGGAACAAACTCCTCTTTAACCCCCAGTTTGGGGCAGAAAAGTATTATCCACATCTGACAGAGATGAAAGAATACATTAAGCCACCTTCTCTGTACAACATAGGGAGCAAATGCCAAGTGCTCAAAAAGTGTCCGGCTCTCTCAGATTGCACTCTAATACCCTAATTCATAGAGCAATTAGTCTGCATGGTGGCTTAAATCACTATACATCATGCTCTTTCTGCAATTAATGTAAGAGTACTACAGCTATCAAACATTATCGGGGCAATGCACTGCAGGACAGTGCTAGATTCAGCTTTCCCTGCTCAGCAAGCAAGCTGCACATGGAACGAACAGTATGAGCTCATCTAGAAAAGACTTAGCAGCAGGGCTAAGATTGCTTCTTTTTTTTTGTTTCTTTTTAAACTGATATTTTGCAGCCAAACATGTCACTGAATCAGACTCACGCTGATTTTACTGTATTGTACAGTGGTAGAGGAAAAGACCAATTCTACTTTGTTTCCCAGTATGTTTACTGGGAAAATGCTGGACAGTAATCAGGAGAAAGAACAGCACTGAGATGATAGAAGTGTCTATGATTCAGCGCTGAGATGGTGACAAAATAGATAGAACTGCCTTCTTGCTGTGCCAAATACTGCTTTCCACAGCCAAAGGACTCAGTGCTTCCATTAGCCGGTCCTGCATGGAGAGAGACAGATGCTTGGGAAAATCACTTCTGATGTTGGCGTACTAATTTGCCCCTAACTTTGACCCTAATGTTGCTCTACCCTCATGATGCTCTGCTTGCTTCATTCCCACTAAAACCCTGATTCATACTGAACGATGAAGAAGCCTTTCTTCTTGCAGGTAATGCAAATTTGCTACAAAGAAAGAAGATGTTTCTTCTTGCAGAAAATACAAATTTGCTACAAGCAAAAAATAGGTTTACACAATTTTTCATCCATCCTGACTTTTGAAGTTTGGATTTTCTAGGGAAAAAAACATTTGAGACTACTACTTGAACTGAGAAGAAACAAGCTATTCCAGATGGAAAAATTAAAACAGAGAGAACAGGGAACTGAAGGGCTTCTCACAGAAATCTTTGTGTAGCTTTAGTGACAGGGATTACTTTACATTCTGACTATAACAAACACGCGTTTCATTGAAGCTTTAACTCCAGCTGGGAGCCCAGCTATGCATGTTGTAAAGTAATATAGAGTGAAAGGATGGTTGTATGGTAAAAACAAAGTTCTGCGTGTCAGGCCTGGATTTGCCCTGGACTATGCATCGAAATAAACCCTTTGGTCTGTTCCTCCCTCTGAATAACTACTTATAAAATTAGTGTTGGTCTTACACACCTCTTGGTATTGTTGGATTGCTAAATTGGTTTTGTGGAGGATTATTTGGGGTGAACGGTACAAGTTGCTGAAATGTCATTGCAAATGCTAACAAGAGTATTTACCTTCTGCCTTTAACGTCATTCTCAATCATTTACCTAAAAGGATGTCAGATAGTTACAAGCTTTAGCCAGACGGTAGAAGTGGTATCATCAGTAATTAAATGTATTGTTTTGATCATGAGCAGAGTTTTGTAAATTTTATTTTTTTTTAGATATCTAAATTTAAGCTCCCGAAAGTCTGAATTTAACTTAGCAAAGTCTTCCTGGGTTATCTGTATAACCCACAGAGAGGACTATCCTCATCCAAAAGGTCATTCTGAATATCTAAATTAGGTTTTCCTTTTAAAATGACTTTCAGAAGAGTCATCACTGACCATGCAGGCCATAGAGGGATGCACCTCACCAGGTTTCAACGCCTCATAGATACATACCTTCATCTGATCTAGCCATTTAGGTTTAGTGGGGAGAAATAAGTACTTTAGAGTGCAAAATACATTTTTCTTACAAAAGACAGATGTTTGTTCAAGCAGTCATAAAGAGAATTTATACAGCTGATATTAAATAAACCTCTCTATTGAAGAAGTCTCAAGCCATATTGCTAATGTTTGAATAACTCTCTATTCCCTGTCATCTACCTGTCTTTGCTAGGAAATAGATGTACTGACTATCCTTAGCATTTAAAGTCTTGATTTTCAACACAGCTTGAAACAGATTATCCCCAAAACAGAAATTCTGGCAGTAAATAATTTTGTCTGTCTGTTACTCTGAAGTGGCAAAAGTTTTGTTGAACAAACTTCTTGGATTCGGGATTTAATTTTAAGGTAGGAATGCCAAGCCCAAACAGGCCAGCACTCAGGGCAATCTGCCAGATTCAGAAGAGCAACATGAGACTCAGTTCTTCTCATGCCAGATGAGAACCTTATCCTACACATTGTTGGCAGCTCTTCTCTGGGCCTCTCTTTTTCCTCTACCTCCCGCTCTCCCTACCTCACTTCTCTCACCTTTGAAAAAGATTTGCCAAGTTTGACTTGCTTTCCTTCTCCATCAGAACAGAAACACACTTTACAATCTAAAATCTGAAAAGTGGAAGCTTTGTTTTCAAGCCAGACTGCCTATAAGTATCCTTAGCATCAGCAGGTCAGTATAATCAGTTTTGCTTAAGTGGTGAAAAGTCTCTTTTTTAAAAGAGAAAAATATGCATTACATCAAGCATTTAAAACAAACAAACAAACAAATGAAAAAGGTTAGGAAATGGAAATTAGACTAGTCTTTCAAAACAACTTATAAAAAAACTGTTTCCTTTCATTTTCTGGCTTCACTCAGTTTTCTGTTTCTATGTGTTCCAAATTCATTTTAGTAAAGAGAAGTATTATTGCATTATTTTTGCTATAGATACTGCTTTGTGGTAAACAAAATGTGATCCCTCTTTTTCCAATACTTTTGTCAGGCTAAATAAAATTATTCTAATGCTTTCTGAGTTTGTCTGGCAAGTACACTTCGATCTTCTGATTTCCTTTCTTTCAAAACATAAAAGAATTAAAAATCGTTTAGCCTGAATGTTTCTACCTTCATTTTTACTCCTTTTTAATATTACTCTTTCTGCTCTCACTAAAATTGCATAATAGCACTGTCTCAGCATATGATCTGAGAGGGTGTCACACAGCAAATGACTTCTACAAGGAGGTTTTTGCTGACCAAGTGTTAAAAATTTTTTTGAGACTCTAGTCGACAACAGAAAAAAAAAAAAATCAGTGTACTCCTATTCTGAAGATCCTTACACAACGAAGCCTGTCTCTGTCATAAAGGTTTTCTCCTTGTGCTTGCCCATTCTTCATCTTTAGTCTTGCTGTTCCACGACCCTCTTTTCATCTTTTCCCCTTCAGCTTTCTGGGTCTCCAGAAGCAAGGTGCTTCCAGAGCCCATTTAACAGCTGGATGAATCAGTTCCTTGCTCACCGTCATCCGTGACTCTCCAGCCATTTAACAGTGACATTACTATGTATAGAAAGCAAAACTGATGCACTTATAGCAGGTTCCCTGTGTACCAGGCTCTCAAACCAGAGGAAAGCCCATGTGATTTTCAGGCAAGTGACCTCTGCTCTGTTCCTTGCACTACAGCCTCTGATAAATATGTTGTGTCATTGCCTGCACAAAGCACAGCAGCAAGTGCAGGATGTTTCTGTTCTTTCTGATTCTCAGCTGGGTGTTGACCGTGTGCCCAGTCTTGTACAATGCCTAAGAACATATAGTTCTGTCCCAGAAGGTCATTACACATGTATTGGATGTACAATGCAACACTAGACCTCGGAAGAGCTCTCTCAAAATGATTTTCTTTTTCTTGCTGGTAAAAAAGGGCAAAAACCCATTACATTTTTCACTCTGAACAAAATCAAACGTGTAGTTGGCTGCTCAGGAATTTGTTCTGCCAGAGATGGTGTTATGCTGAGAGCAGAGAGGTCATTAAATATACCAGTAAGTTCTTACAAGAATAAGGCTTCAGATTTATTTTTAGATCCTAAGGGTAATGCCTCTTCGAATCAGAATCCTTCCATCATTTTTTAGGTCCATCTAATAATTATCCAGGTACCTCAAACTTCATAATCGATTTCGCACTTTTTAATTACTGTCAACTACATTTTAGAAACGGATTAAATGCTTCCTGTGAAAAACATTTTATGTGAATAAGGGTAAATATATGATGATTTTCATCAAGAGAAAATCTCTGCAACCTCTTCAGAAGGACGGGTTTAATCCAAACACATCAGGACTTCAAGGTGTGAGCATCTGCTGTCTGGATCTGACCCTTTTCAGATCCTTCTCTGTAGTTACAATGTCCAACCCTTCTGAAGTTTCTGTTTAAATTACTATGTATAGTATGACATTCTGCTTCCAATATAATAAAAAAGAACTAAGATGTTACATTCTGCTTTTCCAGATCCTGAGAAAAGAGATATTATTTCACACTACTTTGCGCAAGAGTTCCTCTAGTATTAATTAGCAGTTCTATCTGAATTCAAGGATTTAAAGGACAAATGATATCTTTGGACTAAAGCTGTAGAAAAAGGTTACAGCACAGTTACATTTTTTACTATTTTCTGGAAGTGTTCCTGAAGTATGAGTACCAACATCCAAAAAACTGCAAAATCACCCACAGGAAAAAAAATAATTTCTGCTTTTGAAATGACAAAGCAGACACAAATATTGAATGTCTTGCCATGGATGAAAGGTAGACAAAAAGTCCCCCCTTTCAGACTTCATCATTTGTACCCCACTTCCAGGGCTAGAATGCGGGAATGAAATCTTGCTGTCATTGCATAGGGTAAAGATTTCATCATATGCTTTGAAGTCAAGTTTTTGCGATGGACATTCCTAATAAATTTGGGCTAAAGAAAACCTCTTTCAGTAGACGACAGCAGGAAGGCTTTTACTCTTTGAAGGCAACTCATTAAAAAGGGTTGCAGCCATAAATACATACGTATTATGTATGTACAATTACGTATATGCCGACTGTAGCTGTCATTGGCCCTGTTGCAATTAATGAAATGGAGTGATGTATTGTGCGTGTCATCTAGTGTGTTGTTAGAGATTTCTTGTGTAGACGTCTATAGAAGATCTGACCATCTGAGTCTCCTTTCATTGTCTATGGAGAGTGATTATCACCATAAGAGAATGATTTAGCCTACATATCTCCTAGCTCTATATATCCTATATGTATATGGGATGACACGAGTTGCTCCTCAGGATTGTTTGTTTTTTCTCCACCACCTTTCAAGTGACTTTGTGATGACTCTCAAATCCTGCATCTGGCTTGGTGAAATGTTTTCTCACTATCCAACTACACTTTTGTGATCAGCCTACATTTTCCAATTGCAATTGCACTTCCATTTCATCATTGCAATCCAACTCCAAGGCTTCTCTGACAAACAAATGCCAGAGCAGTTTAGCATCTGTACATGTGACATATTACAGACACAGTGCACTGAAATATATTGTAAAAATTCAGATTTTATATGGCATTTTGA
Organism: Caloenas nicobarica; assembly: GCF_036013445.1. Lineage (NCBI taxonomy): Eukaryota > Metazoa > Chordata > Aves > Columbiformes > Columbidae > Caloenas > Caloenas nicobarica. The sequence continues at coordinate 9,375,313 of NC_088245.1, forward strand.
GATATTTGAGTGAAAGCACAAACTGTTCAATCCAAGACCAGATGTTCATTAATCAGCCTTGTATCATATTTGTTCTTTATTCTCTATTGTGCTGTTTCAGAAGTGTATTTCCAGACTAGTTCAGTTATCTCCAAGACAGCTTGTGTCTTCTATTGTCTCAGCAGTCCAAGAATACAGTCAAATTCTTACCTTTTGGAGAACGTATTCTGTCTGAGCAGTTCCATGTGTGCTAAAGTATATCCATCTGGCATCCCTGAAGAGAACTCAGTGTGATAAATATTACTACAAATTAGCATAGTTCAAAACCTTGGCTCAAAAAGAAGGTTTTAATTAACCGTATTTACTGAATGGTTTTGGGATGTGTTTTAAGACTACTCCCTGCAGAGAGATGAAGGTAAACAGAGACTTTGACACAGCACGAGTGTGTTTGCGTGTGTGGACATGTGTCCTCTGATCCTTTTTCTTGTCCAAAATATGGGATTTATTTTCTTGTTCCAAATGGAATATTCAACAACTTAGTCATTGCCAGTAAAGCTTTTGGATTCAAAATAAAATGTCAATAGCTGTCTTTCTAGCACATGACTCAGGGTAAAAGTGCTATTGCCAAGGTTTATCAGTTGTTAAACTTTCACTCAGTGTAGATACAATCTGTCTGCCTGAGAGCTGAAATGAGAACATGTATTCTAAAGTGTAAACAAGTCTCATATGATTATAGTGCTGACTTACCTTTGGTTAAAATACTTCCCAAAACAGCAATGGACCACCAGGCACACACTTATGGACAACTATTCAGTTGGTAAATTGAAGGAGCTTCTCCTTTTGGCCACAATGTGAGGTATAGGATGAACAGCAGTAGAGAAGCCGTCACATTTTGGACAAAGTATAACGGTAGCAGCAGAAAATAATAAAAGACAGCTGGAACCATTCCTAGGTGGCTAGACAGATGGAAATTAATTCAGACAGTTTCAAAAATAAATTAAATTATAACACTCAAGTATGTGCAAAAATGAAGAGACTGAGCAACAAAAGATGTTAGGAAAACAAAAAAAAAGAAAAAAAAGAAAAAAAAAAATCTCAACAACTGTTCAGCTTTGCTGCTTTACGTGAAATGATACTCCAGAGGGACCAAAGTAAATTAATATGGTAAGGATACTGCAGATTCATACAATGTAACTAGTACTGTACACTAAAAGACTGATTCACCTGCAAAATCTCACACACTCATAGTAATGTTTTTTGAAAGACAGAAAGAATATTACTTCACAGAAGGATATGGGGTCAGGTCCTCAGCTGATGCAAATTGGCTTAGCTACTTCGATTTCAGTGGAGCTGTGCCAGTTAACACTGGACTAGATCCTCAAATGAAGTTTTAACTTGTAAAACTTTCAAATGTTTTATTTAATGCCTTCTATGTTGGAAAAATTCTCTCTTCCACTCTTCCTCCATAGTTCTGATTTGGTCCTATAATTTTCTCAGCCTCCTTTTGCAGCCACTAATGCCTTCTGCTGGATTAATTAAATTAGAACAAATATTTTTTTCAGGAACATATAATAGGAATAAGGAATGTATCACTTGAATTCATTTGTAAGACAGAGCAATCCCAGTCAAAATGGTGTTTCACTTACTCATTTTGGGAATCTACAGTTACACTGTTATTTGTCTTTTGTTCTTTGGAGTCTTGAACTGACCTTTATAATAATTTTTGGTTTGTGTTTTATTTTGTTTTTTTTATATAAGACCCTTGACTTGACTCAGTACTGTACTCTGTGAGATGTGAAAAAATATAATATAGAATTTTAATATAGAATTAGGAAATATAAAATATACAACATATTTATAAGTCATAATAAGTGATAAGATTAGGAATGATAGGGCAAACCTGAATACATTACCTAAGGTCTTAAGAAATGGGACGTGCAGTTCCTGGTTCAGAGGTTTTCTATATTATGCTTGGAAAGTGCTTACTCTTTTTGACTCAATATCCTTTTACTTCAGTTTAATGAGTCATATTTTCCTTTGTTATCAACAGATAGCGACGATAAATTTGCTACTATCCAAAGTGTTAACTTGACACGTACAGCTAAAATGTGATTCATCCCGCCCAACTTTGCCTTCTATGCTGGATCCTATAATGCTGTAGTCTTTAGTCTGAATTATAGACAGTAGAGGGAAGGCTACTTCAGGAAGATGCTTTTTCCCACCCATCTCATATTCCTCTCCTATGTCAAGGCAGATCAATCCCTGAGATGTCCATTGTTTTCTCCCTGGGCTAGAAAGAGCCCAGATTTCTAAACAGCTTAAGCTTTCAAATAGCTGAAATTAGAGGACATAATCACACATATGGTCCATATAGTAGTTATATGTACAGCCAAATAAACAGTTTTGAGAACACTAATATTTCTAAATTACGATATATAAACCTACTTACATAATCAGTAATGTTCATTACCAGCTGGGAATTTCCCAACAATTCATAACAGAAATGTCTGGAGGAGGAATTGCAATATGCTATGGGTCAGGTCAATCTTTAGGGGATATTTTGCAGAAGATCAATCAGCAAGTATCTCTTTATTATAATCTCCCAGTTATTAGACATGTCATGTGTCAGTGCTTCTGACTTGAAGGAGGCAAAATATTCATGACTGGAAGCAAAATCTGTGTATATGATGAGAGGCATCAGGAAGACATAAAAAGAAATTCAGCCTAGTTTAGAGAACCATTACACATCTATCCTGAAGGCTTACATGATGTGTCACACTTAAGATCCATAAACTTGCTTGTTTCATGGGAAACCCATAAAAGCGATCCCTTACGCCTAGAGGGGTTCAGCTGTCCTTCTTGGGGTTTTTGACTTTTTCAATAGTTAGGTTATTGGGCAGGCCATAAACTCAAGACCTCTGCCTGGAAGGCAGAAACTCTGTTTGACCTGTGATTGCTCTGTTTTTGCCAAAGAGGGTTGCAGGAACAACATACAAGTAAGTTAGGCCTCTGCCAGAAGGACATATTTGCTTGACCTGAACTTGCTTTGCTATAGCTGCATCATTTGCCTGGAAATTACATAAACTTTTTTTAGTTATCTCATCATTCTACTTTACAGACTATTTCAGGTTGGTAAGAGAAAGTTTTGTGCTTCTTTCAAATCCAGAGTTCCTCCAAGATTTCTCAGGCAGATCTTGAAAGATAGATATTTCCATGTACAACATTTATGTATTCTTTTTCATCATGTTTCAGCTCCAGCATTTTTATGCTGGTTTTTGGAATTTCATCTTGAAACTACTTTAATTTTCAGATGTTTTGCTTTTTGCAATCAAGTCTGTCCCACACTCAAAAACTGCCTGGAAAACAAACAAAAAATATGAATCAGTTTGTCAACGTATAATGATGTTCAGGAACTAGTGTGCAGGGGTAAACTGTAACCGCCAACAACCTCCATTGTCATCAACTAGTATAACATATATTCCCACAAATCATATAACCAGGGTAGAATGCATTCTTTTCTGTTATTTAATGAGGTCTAGAACAAATCTAGGAAATTACCTAATCCCTTATCATGAGTAGGACAATCAATCTCCTTGAGGGAATAGAGAAGCTTTCATGATTTAATTTGGTAAAAACTCAAATGCTTGTAAACCTTCAGAGTTATGGTCATTCACCAAGGACAAGATAAGCATGGTGATGCTCAGGCATTGGTATTGTTTATTCTTTTGATGTTTCATTTTTCTTCCCACTGACTACTTTTAGAAGCTAATAACCTACATTCGTACATATGACAGTAAGAAATAGAATATTTTCATACAAAACACCCTGTTCTTCCCGGTCTCCCCTCTCTGCAGAAAACAGAGAGAAATTCAGGCATTTAGACAGTGTAAGTTATAGGTGTAATTTAGTTTCCACAGAGTTAGATCTGCTTTTATTGACAAAGTTTTGTCCTTGTTTATTATCACTTTAGGCTCTTATTGCTGTACCTAATGCTTTATAACTTGGAGCTGTGGGTTTCATAATCTGTTCTGCTGAAAGCAAAATGATAAGGGGAAGAAAGTATCCTGTATCTCAGGGGAGAGTTGTGTAATGGACCAAATCTCAATGGCTTACAGTGCCAGTGACAACAGATTAGAAAACTTGAGCTCCAAATAATAGCTAAAAACGATTAACATTAGCAATTACCTTTACATCTCTCTTGTAATTTATTTATGATGTAGTATTTTCATCTGTCTGAGTTTGTGTTGTTGCTATGTTTGCTATATCCTTTTGCTTCTTCAGGAGCTAAAAGGAAAGGCACAAAATTCTATGTTAATTTGCATTTAGTTCTTGTGTTTTAATCTCTGATCAACACTCTGGATTGTTTCAGCTAGTGTTAGGGAGCCCAGCAGGTTTAGGACATGGTTGTACTTGCAGTGTAGAAACAGATCTACAGTATCAGGCTTACTATTCCCTAACATGCCACTCTTGGAAAGTCTGCTACTCTAAAACCTACTGACCAATTCAGTGGGATATTATAGAGCTGTAAAATACTGCTATCCTAACAGTAATTTACTGGATCTTATAATTTATATATTAGCCAAGATTAATTTCAGCAAACTGTGTAGCGGATCTGAATTTTCTGCTCCTTACTCAAAATTAGACTCCTCTTTGAAGTTCTGATCCTCTCACCCATCTATTTTCTCCTCTGGATTTCCCCTGCCTACAGAGATGATAGACTAGGCCTCTACTGCAGTTCTTTATGCAAGCCAACAGTCACTGACATTGGAGTCATTGGAGAGGGAGTCCTATTAAGAATCCTGAAAATATGAGTATAAAAAACACTTTATGAGTAGTATAATGGATACTTCAATTTTACCTTCTTTACACATTACCACAAACCTCAGTGTGTTGATAGGTTTCATTAACATTCCATGAAATCTATTAGGTGTTTTCATCCACCCAATTTAGAAATAAATTACTGAAAAAATATTTTAAATTAAATCCACTGCAATATTTTAAATTAAACTTCCCCCATCTACATGCACACACACACACTTTATTAACACAACTGTGTTACTTCCTTTTGACTGAAACTGAGAGCAGCTCCAGACAAGAAATCTCTGGATTAACTCTACTCTTGCACAAAACAACTTCTTGGTTCTCACTCACTACTGACTAAACAGCTTTCTGGCAGGGTCTAGGGTATAAAAAGCATCAAAGCAACTTAAAGCCACTTTTGTTCTCCTTTTACTTATATGAGCTACAAGATACACAATTCAACTCATTGTGCTTTATATCGCTTCATAACCATCCCTCATCCAGTTTTCTTCTCACTAATGGCAGTAAAAGGGTCATGACTAACTTGGGAAAACTATGGCCTTAAATGCTGATGGTTTCCTGAACACAGTTCAGATGATACACACACTCGATCTTTGTGTTTCCTGGGATATTGGTCAAACCACCAAGAAAAGCACAAAAACTTCATTCACGTTTCTTTTTTTAGTAGCAGAAAGGGATATTATGTAACTTTGGAAATTTGATAAAGATTCAACTTCAGAGATTGGCTAGTTAATGGAAGTGTTCTGGTTTCCTCAAAAGAACTATGTGTCTTTGCAACAAGCATGGCTGAAAGGTCCTTCAGGGCTTGGAGTCTTCTTCTATACTGCTGAAAGGATAATATTTAGAACAGAGACAATCAACTATTCATCCCCTGCCCTGATTTATGTTGTACACTTTGGATAACACTCACTTAGTAGCGGAAATTGTCAAAGCTTTGCCTATCTTTTAAGCCTTGGGTTAGGATGGAAGTGTAACAAGAAGCTTGAATGAATCACTGAATATGATACATTCAGTTGCTATGCAAAGTGATTGTAGACACATTAATGTGCTTTTCTGGAAATGGTTTTACCTTAAGACAATCAGAGCTTTAGCTTAGTATTGTTTTTGCCATGAATAAGACCTATTTCACTATGCAATCTGGTCTCTGAGGCACCGTAGAGAGTGACTACTATAGTTTATTTACAGTGTGACATGCGGTTTAAGGAAACAGCCATAAATATATAGCTGGAAGAAGAGAAGAAGTCAGAAGACAAGGAAGACTGGGTTTTTCACAGATGAAAAAGGAAATACTGAGCTTGGGGTAAAACCATGAGGTTAGGAAATACGTGTTGTAACTCTGATAGCTAATTATGACAAGAAGATACAATTTTTGTTTGATGGTATGGTTCTGCCTGGAATTAGAATGATACCTGATAGGTGAGGTGACTTGTTCACATTGTGTTTCACAGTATTGGCATAGTTTTAATAAAATATAGTCTTCTTCTCTAGGCTTTTAGTAATCTATTAGGCTCTGGGCCACCTAGTTTCACTACGCAACAAGTTCCCTGTAGGCAACAACAAGAGGTACTGGATTATTCTTCAGATAGCAGCAAGAGAATTTTTTTTCCAGATATGTCATTGGTTCTCAAACTAGTTTTTCTTTGCTTCTCAATGGGAGGCCTTGGGATATGGCACAGTAATAATCATTTGGGTATACAGCTCCCAGGAACTATAGCCCCTGTCTGCTGCTTCTGCTTGTGCGGTCCATCTCTGACCCTAATCAAAATCACTTCTACAACAGATTCTTCCCCTTACTCTAACTGCTACTGCTTCTTGTGGGAATCTGCCTGGCAATATGCCCCCTCTTTTTTTTCAGCTCATCTTCTTCCCCCTAGTTTGAGGACTGTGATCTGAAGACAGGCTTTGCTGATTTTTTTAAAATTGAAATTAATTTGTCCCCTGAGGCTTGCAACTTCCTCAAGGACTTTGGAGTTGATCTGGTGAAGCATTTCAGACTTTCTGCCTTGCTAGTATCTTTATTTCACCCTTCTCTCTTTGGCTTCCAACTTCTACTCTTGCATCTTCATTATGCTGGAATGACCTCCTTGGGGGCTGAAGGAGGAAAGGAATAAGCCCTCTTTCATTCTCTCATTTCTCTGTTTTACCTCTACTATCCTTGTTTTAACACTAAAGGCAGCCATTAAGGTGTTGTCATTTTCATTCATTGCCACAGATTCAGAGTTCTAAAAAGTACAGCCGTGCTGCTGAAAGGCATCTTCATTTGCCAGCAAATGTCTTATTGGCAGATGAATTGCTACAACTCTTGCTGAAATTGTCTGATGTTCTAAACACATGGAAGTAGTCTCAATTTTCAGGTTTTCTTTTCAGTTCCCTTTCCTCTGAAATACATGGCATTCTACCAGTTTTGTGGAATTTTCTCCAAAAAATCAGAAATAAGTCAGTCACATTGCTGAAGAGTGGTAAGGTGATATCAAAAATATGTAGATGATATTAAGCTGGCCTGGCCAATAAGATGTATAAGTATTTACAAACAAATACACATTTTAACCTAGATACACAATGCCAATGTTAAATACTAAACTTCACATAGGTTACTCATTTCTCCCTGACATTAGGACAGCAGCTTTATTCACAGGATGACAAGACCTTTAACGTTTAGGCAGTGATCATATTTTCTTGCACATGTTCATAATTAGAGTTAACTAGCAAATAAACAGTATTAGATAAACAAGAAATTTAAAACTTTTTTTCTGCTCTGCTACTATGCATCTTTTCTGACTCTACAAATGTTAAATGAGAACACACAGAACAAGTGAACAAAAGGCAGATGAAAATTTTTTGTACACGTTTTGAAGTTATTGTGTTTTATACCTAAAAAGTTTTCATATGTCACAGGAAGTCATTCCAACAGTATCAAAGGAACTTTTTTGAGCAGTGGAGGTTATGGCTTCGCTCGTGTCTTACCCAAGACGGAATACATACTGGTAAAGTGGAAAGGACCTTCTGGAATTCAGAAATGTTTATAAAAGTTTTAAAATAAGACCTTAAAGAGAAAGGGGAGTACCTTACCAGAGAGACTATATTCTTTACTCTGTCTTGGAAAAACACAATTATTAGCAAGTTAAAGCAGTCAGTCACAGGGAACACTGCCTGTGACTGTGCTGGCATCAGCAAGGTCATTTTGTTACATGAATCTTCCACTTAATTGGGAGTTACTTTGCTCCCCCTAATTGACAGCGTGGCGGGCTGACCTCGGCTGTCTGTGAGACTCCTACCCGGACACTCTCTCACTCTCCCTCCTCAACAGGACAGGGGAGAAAATAACACAGAAAAGCTTGTGGGTTCAGATAAAGACAGTTTAATAAGAAAAGCAAAATCTGTGTGTGGAAACAAAACAAAAAGAGGAATTTATTCACTACTTCCAATCAGCAGGCAGATGAATAAAAATGAGGTCTCAGTATGCGTGGCAGTTGCTTGGGAAGATAAATGCCATAACCGTGAATGTCTCTGCATCCTCCCCTTTCCCTCAGCATTTAATGCTGAGCACAATGTCATATGATATGGAATATCCTGTTGGTCAGTTTGGGTCAACTGTCCCAGTTATGTCCCGTCCCAGCCTCTTACTTTCCACCAGCATCCTGGCCTTGGTGAGGGGTGGTTGGAGAGAAGGTCTTCACGCTGTGAAAGCACTGTTCAGCAACAGCAAAAACACTGGTATATCAGCACTGTTCTAGCCACAAATGCAAAGTACACCACCATACCAGCTGCTGTGAAGAAAGTTAACTCCATCTTAGCCAGATCCTCTACAAACAGCAATTAAACAAGTCCATCACCAAATAATCACAGGATCTGAAAATATGAGCAGAAGGTGACCAAGTACTGTCAAGAAGTACAAACAACTGAAAAGTGCTGCAGGATAAATGTTGTAAAAAGTTTAAGGAGTTAAATATGAGATGGCATTTACGAGATGTGCAAGTGTTATCTTGAATTTCCCTGACATCTTTCCTGATATGACTAATGCTTTTATAGACATTGGCTTGCCTACCGCTGTGCCTGGTCAGAAAGGTTTCACATATGGAGAAAGATGATGAACAGGAATTCTGTAGAAGAGGAAAATTCTCTGGCATTAATTAGTTGACATTACTAAACAAGATTGTCTTCAGCACTTGGTATGAACCAAGTAAACTCTCTCAAAGTGAAGCTGTCTTTTGTTGGCTTTGCTCTGGTAAAGACTAGAACTGGCTGAACCAGAAGATAACATTTGAATTCTCATGTCCATATTCTGAAACTGAGATAAAATCACCTTGGTTTTGAAATTATTTCTTGGTTCCCACTGATCTTTTTGAAGGTAGAGAATTCCCATTTCATGAAAAGGGTATTCAGTTAAAATTCATATGCTGAACAACAATATTTCCTGAAATAGAAATACTAGCAGGCACAGTACAACTAAAGCCCCAAGGTCATTAAATATTAATAATAACAAAAAAAGCATATGAGTATGTTACCTCTGTTTAAATTCTAAAACTTGTGAAGTATAAATGAATTTTTCATCCATGTAATGTAAGTATATGAAGAAAGAATGCTCTGTTAGGCAAATTCATAACTTTATCCACAAAGTACTGCTGTATCTTTAAACAGCATAATGTTTTTGTGCTGACCTTTCCAGAAGAAACCACTGGAAGATATTGAAAATTATAAACTTCATTGTGAATGCTGAAATATTGAGACACATTCATAAACTTTGCTATAAAAGTACTCCTTGGGGATGATAATTTTTACCAACCACAAAAATCACCAAGCCTCAACTCCGCGTTCCGTGTTTAATACTGCACAAATACACTTTCAATCATTATGCTCAATACTGAGATTTTGACGTTTTCTACGTGATTAAAAGTACTTATAAGACTAAATAAAGCTCATTAAAACACTACCAGCTTCAAACCTTTGTAGACAAAAGGAGAAAATGCCTGGTAGAGATGCACTTAACCCAGTTTAACCCTCATTTATCTTGTGGGAATAAATCTTTATTTTATATCACTGTAAAGAATCGTTTGTGTGTGTGTCATTGTTTTAAATGTGTTGGATACAAACCCCATTTAAACCAATCTAACACTTCAAACACTGACCAAGCTTTAATTGGCTTTAATCACACTCTTAAGCATTGGCAAGCTAGGGCCTTAAATTCTAAGAGCACGTCCCAGTGGAAACATTAAAGACCTTGCTAGTGGAAAATGGAAAGCTGATCTCACATTAAATAGGAAATATAAATCTACATGAAAAGATCATGGCTATCCTGAAAGTCTTACAAATTGAGGTAGTTGTTTATTGGTTAAGAAAAACTTTCTAGTTCTCAAGGTGTTATTAGTCCAAGTTAATGAACCATGACTTTCATTCCACCTCATGCAAGACTTCCAGATTTAAGTTAAACTGAGGTGTATAAACACTTTTAAGCTTTTTTTTTTTCAAATTAACAAAATATTTCAGTGTTTGTATACCTGAAGGTGGACGTATTAACATACAAGCTTTGATGAGAATTGTAATTTGAAAAGCATGTTTGATCAGAAAGAAGGAAATAAATTTAAAAAAAAAATAGTTCATCTGTTACAGTCCATGGGTTTCATATTACCAGTATCAGATCTAGAAAAAACGACAATATATCATTTAATATGTAATTTAAACTTGGCCAGTGTCTGGTTTGATGGCTTAAATGTTTTTGTGTGAATCTTATCCTCCGAGAAGACATTTGTAATGCCTTATGCCCACATAAATATTCATCTCAAACCTTTTAATTTCACTTCTATACAAATAAATAAATCAATGTTTGGGAGTAGAAGACAGGAATTGTTCATCCAAACCGTTAATTTTGTTTGCCATTAGACTAGTCAATAGACTTCCGAAAGGAATCTTCTGTGTGTCAAATGAAAACAGGCTTGTAGCGAATTTTTTTTTTCTTTAATGTAATAAAAGAAGACTCTGTGTTTATTAGATGTTACTCAAAGGTTTACTATAATGGATCTTCTGAATAAATCCAGGATATATTGTTCTGGTTGAAAAAGTACCAACTTTCTAACAACTCCGCTGATCATTGTGAGATTTTGTGTTCAAACTCTGGATCTTACACTGGCCTGATACCAGTAGTTATGTTCATTAGTATTATTGATACCTGCCTGTCCTTGGTAAGTTCTAATGGCTTGATCTCTTCTGGACCTGGCTTAAAATCATAGTTTATTTGATGTTGCCTTTATATGCTTCGAGTCTAATGATTCAAATTATTCATGTAGAGTGGAAGTAAGTATACAGTACAACTGACAAAATCTAGACAACTAAATCTGTAGCCAGACACTCAAGACTCTCTTTGCACACAGCAGAGTTACTTAGCAGAGATATATTTCATCACATCTTAAAATAAATGTCAAAAATAGGTCAAGTATATCACACCCTGGAAGTGCTTATTTCTGTCTATCGACATTTGTAATCTCAGCTATTGAAGTCTGTTGCAGAAATCCTAGCACAAGTGTTTATACTTTCATTGTCAGATGTGATTAGGAACTTGCACATAGCACTAAAGTGTTTGAAGAAACATTCCTGAGGACTCTACTCCAATCCGTCCAGCTATTGAAGAGGTGTATATATTTCATCGTGGAAATTTTAAAAGTATCAGTTTAGGGTTACAATGATAATTTTATTTTTCTCTGACTAGGGATTCCAGTTGCACATGCAGGGACACAGGTTTATGTGTGATGATTACAAACTTAATGAGCAGACAATGAAGCCTGTCATGAGTGCTAATCACAGAATCACAGAATCACAGAATGTTAGGGATTGGAAGGGACCTCGAAAGATCATCTAGTCCAATCCCCCTGCCGGAGCAGGAACACCTGGGTGAGGTTACACAGGAAGGCGTCCAGGCAGACTTTGAATGTCTCCAGAGAAGGAGAATCCACAACCACCCTGGGCAGCCTGTTCCAGTGTTCCGTCACCCTCACTGAGAAGAAGTTTCTTCTCAAATTTAAGTGGAACCTCTTGTGTTCCAGCTTGAACCCATTACCCCTTGTCTTACTGTTGGTTGTCACCGAGAAGAGCCTGGCTCCATCCTCGTGACACCCACCCTTTATATATTTATAAACATTGATGAGGTCACCCCTCAGTCTCCTCTTCTCCAAGCTAAAGAGACCCAGCTCTCTCAGCCTTTCCTCACACGGGAGATGCTCCACTCCCTTCAGCATCTTGGTTGCCCTGCACTGGACTCTCTCCAGCAGTTCCCTGTCCTTCTAGAACTGAGGGGCCCAGAACTGGACACAATATTCCAGATGAGGTCTCACCAGGGCAGAGTAGAGGGGCAGGAGAACCTCTCTCGACCTACTAACCACCCCCCTTCTAATACACCCCAGGTACCATTGGCCTTCCTGGCCACAAGGGCACAGTGCTGGCTCATGGTCATCCTGCTGTCCACCAGGACCCCCAGGTCCCTTTCCTCTACACTGCTCTCTAATAGGTCATTCCCCAACCTATACTGGAACCTGGGGTTGTTCCTGCCCAGATGTAAGACTCTACATTTTCCCTTATTATATTTCATTAAATTTTTCCCTGCCCAACTCTCTAGCCTGTCCAGATCCCACTGGATGGCAGCACAGCCCTCTGGCGTGTCAGCCACTCCTCCCAGCTTGGTGTCATCAGCAAACTTGCTGATAGTACACTCAATTCCCTCATCCAAGTCGTTGATGAATATTTTGAATAGTATTGGTCCCAGAACTGACCCTTGAGGCACTCCACTAGATACAGGCCTCCAACCAGACTCCGCCCCATTGACCACGACTCTCTGGCTTCTCTCCTTCAGCCAGTTTGCAGTCCACCTCACTACCCGATCATCCAGTCCACACTTCTTCAGTTTAGTCGTGAGGATGCTGTGGGAGACGGTGTCAAATGCTTTGCTGAAGTCAAGGTAGACCACATCCACTGCTCTGCCATTGTCAATCCACCTCGTTACGTCTTCATAAAAGGCTATGAGGTTGGTCAAACATGACTTCCCCTTGGTGAAGCCATGCTGACTGCCCCTGATGACCCTCTTATCCTTGATATGTCTTAAGATGGCACCAAGGATAAGGTGTTCCATCACTTTCCCAGGGATGGAGGTGAGGCTGACTGGTCTATAGTTGCCCAGGTCCTCCTTCTTGCCCTTTTTGAAGACCGGAGTGACATTTGCTTTCCTCCAGTCCTCAGGCACCTCTCCTGTTTCCCAAGACTTGGCAAAGATGATGGAGAGCGGTCCAGCAATGACTTCAGCCAGCTCCCTCAGCACCCGCGGGTGCATCCCTCCCTAATGAGGAAGAAGTTCACATTTTGTCAGTAGTAAAGTCTGGATCCAGCAATGAAGGAAATGTTAAGCCATGACAAGTGCTCTGCCCGATGTAGCAATGAAAAAAAAGGCTCAAAGAGGACTGAATTCCTTAAAGTACTAAAAGAAGAAAATTATATTTAGAAAAGTTAAACTGAAGAGAGTGTTGGTCAGAGAGGGAAAACAAACTAATTGTTACAGTGGAGAACACAACAGGATGAATGAAGAGAAATCACAAGTGAGAGAGGCCAAGTGGTTCTTTCTGGGCCTTTCAGAGTTACTGATAATTGACAGTTCTTGGATTCAAACCAAAAGTTTTTTCTATATTTGTTCTAAAGATAACTCCAATAGCTTGGACAGTTTCATGAATGTATCTGGGAATACTTATCTCACCCCTCCAAAACAATATGTATTTTTAAGAGATAACAAGTTCATTTCTGTAGAGTAGAGGAGAAATAAGGTGTGGAAAAGTGACTGATTTCCAAGTATGATAAGAAAATAAGGTGGTGTTTAGTTTAGAAGGTGTGTCTGACAGCAAAGTTTAATTTATATGCCTAAAAACCTTGGAAAAAAAAAAGGAATGAAACCTTAAGGAAAAAAGAACTACTGTCAATCTGAGGTATAATCTACCTCCATTAAGGAGGTAATACACATCATTTCTTGTTTTGAGGAAAATGTATGGATGTGTGGAGATTAGATCCAGTAGCAATTAAACCACTGTGTCTGGAACACTGCACATTTTCAGGTCTGTAATAGAGGGTAAGGAAAAAAATAAATTTGTTCAACTACATGGCTAAGAAAGAAAGAGAAATAATTGAAATACACATATGTTGTTTATCCAGTATCAGGACATAGGATACGTGATTATCATAGTTTAGTCATTACTGTCTGCTACCTAACTCAAAGTGTCGGCTGGACAATAGTGGATATTATTAGGCCACCACAAGTTGTGTGGTTATAAATTAGTTGTGAAGATATCTAAACTGATTTGCATCGCCTCACATCTGAAACAGGATAATCATAAATATGTAGACATTATTGTGAATGTGCAATAATTCCACCCACCTAAATTGTAATTAAGGTGTATACACAAGACACTGAGCCATTAGATGCACATGCATCCAGATGCATTCAGGAATATGGAGGGCTTCTTCCAGGAGAATGGAATAATTAATTTTTATTACTCCCAGCAACAACTTTATAAAGTGGTTAGGACAACTTTCTCATTCCAAATCAACATGATTTGTGAAGGTGGCACCAGAGAAAACTCACATTGATAAAGGCCGACAGTTCAGTTCTGGGGGAGTTATATTTTCTTGCAAGAACAGATTTAGTCCAATCAGATAAAAATCACACACTTCCAAAGTAGTACATGGATCAAAAATTCTGCAGTGTTCATTTCTATGTTTTCTTTGTTTGTGTTTTTTTTTCCTTTCTTGTTTGTTTGGTGGTTGTTGTTTTTTGTCCTTATTTACAAAACCCTGATGTACAGGGAAACAGGTCTTGGAAGTTTCATTAAAACTAACAGTGGTGGCAATTAGACAAAACTGAGTAATTATTTCACTGAACAGTGTTACCTCTCTTCAAGAAAGACCATCCCCGAAGGCTATGAAATCATGAAAGATACTGAAAGACGGAGTAAATGCAGACTCTGTTCCTGAGAACTGAGATTCGGTGCCTCCAGACTCCTCATTGTAAATCTAGGAGTTTAGCCCACTTAAAAGTCTGGGACTTCGCAGATTCAGGGGTTAGAGCCTAGCAGATGAATTCCTTTTCCAAGGGAAAGCATGGAAGCAGTGTCCTGTCTAGTTTTTACAGAGAGAGGGAGCCTAGGGAAAAAAATCCACTCAATCTTTTCTTGGAGTTACCAAAGTGGTCATTGAACTGGAAATGCTTCAAAACAATCTGAGTTCAATAAATCACTCCTGAATTAATGCTGTTAATTGAATTTTCCAACAAGTTTTGGAGAAAAACCTGAAATATTTCAATTTCTAGACCTTTCAAATCACAATGACTGAAAGGAAAGTACGATTATGAATATCTTTCCAATATAAATTAGCCAGTTGTAGTGTACACACAAGGGTCCATTTAGAAAGAGAAACAAGAAGAGTTTTTGATTGTTCGACAGCCAACAGACTTATTTGCTCCCAGCAGAGACTCTTTGGTGCTGACACACCACTCGTGTCTAAATGGAAAGCAAAAAATGAGCTATTTCAAGGAAATTCTGTTGTTGGTGTTGGGTACACAAGAAAGATGGAACTTTGTTAAGGGAAAATGCAAGCTTCCAAATGCTATGTTTTTTTCCTTTAAATCTATTGCAGTTAAACATGAGCCTGCTTGGCAACCTGTAGAAGAATTTACATTAAAAGATGCAATCTGTTACTGTTACAGTAATCTGCAGTGATTATTTCATAATTCAGAACTGCGGAGGCGAGGAATCCATACCTGAACCATTGACAGCTTGACAACTTATAAACAACTTCAGTATCAAGGAGTCTTTTTTCCCGCAAAGATTCATCATGGTATTAAAATTCAAACCTGAGGCTGCAGGGTGGGGATGTTAACAGCTGAATTGGAATAAAGAATACTCTAGATAGAGTTCATTCTATTAGACTGACTTGTCAGAATCAGTTTCACTTCGTATTCTTTCCACACGGCTCAATGAATGCGATGAATGCATTAAATTAAACTTGATTCTTTTTGTTTTAAACATAGATCTGAGTACAAATATATGATTCCAATAGATGTATGACTATATTTCTCATAATACAATGACATTTTACATAGTTATCAGCTGCTGATGTTTTAAGAAACTGCATTTTTAAAAGTCAGACTACATGTGCTCACAGAATATATCTGGCAATGTCAGAGAAAGCCTGTCACACTAAACAAGTAATTTTTCTGTAAGTTACCTGATAAGTGGCCCCTATCCCTGCAGAGCTCTCATGTAAATCTTAAAAAAATGTAAGAAAATCTCATTATGATCACAATATGGTCCTGGATGTTTTGCAAAGCTAACGATTCTTCCAGCCAACTTAATATTCCAGCCCAGGGAGGGACTCCTCCCTGTGTTTTGGGAGCCCTACAAGTTGTTTCTGAAATTCCAATATAATCACCAGTTTTATACCAGAAATCCCATGGAAGATGCCTGATTGGAATGTGTGCATTTTAGAAAACTGTATGATTTTTTTAGAGACTTCTTTTTGTAGCTCTGCTTAATGGAACTGTCTCAAACCTCAACCTCACAATACAGAAATACTTTCCTTCCCAACCTGTCAAAATATGGTCACTTGTTCAACTTCAGAAAGAACATATTCATATTCATTTCTGTGCTGCCTCTCATGCCACATCCACAAAGACATCTCTTTAACTTCCAAATGATTGCTTAAAATTGTTCCCGAGGCTGCTTACAAATAAGGAAGCTAATATCGAGTTAAGACCATTGACCACTATTAGTGATCACTAGATTGACTGGTATTATCTCATTTCCTTAAAAGCCCCTGGCTGCCTATATATATATATCTTTTTCACCTGCAAGCTTATTTCTCAGTCTTTGGTGATGTGGGTTCAAGATCCAGTGTGCCTCCTTCATACAATGTATATGTCATAGCACTTTCAAAAAATAGACTTGGTATGGCATTTACATGAAGATTATTACACTTACAAGAAAGCCACTTGCATGCGGGATAGGTATTTAATTTCCTTTTGTATTTAATTGCAATATAGTCAAAACCACCAATAGAATTTACTGAGCTCTTCAATTCGCCCTTACAGAGACACATAAAGTTCAATTCAGTATCCTAGACCTCGGCATCTAAAGCCATTTGAGTGTTCAAGATAAACAGACAGGACTGGCAGGTATGGCACACTACCAATCATCTTCTGAAGCAACACTTTAGGCCACTACAAATGACACTGGGGATCTAAATTGCACCCTTAGTCTGTAACTGAATTCCACATTTGGCATATAAAAGGTAATTTAGATTATGTAAATTTCTTCTGTCATTAAGAGAGTGAGCCAAGGTATCCCTGGCAGACAATTTGGAAAGTTTATACGAGTGATGAGCTACCAGGAGCTCATTAAAAATCAGCTCAATTCAGATGTATATCCAAATTTCTTCTTTTCTGTAGACATGTTCTTGGGGTTATACAGAAGGCATATCTGTATATTTGGTGGTCCATAAGCTGTCAACAACTATATTTCTGAAACCTTTCAATTCCAATGAATGGTGCCTGATCTCAACGCCAAGTGGAAAGGCAAGGCATATGCCTTCACTACTCAGAACTATTTCCCTTTAAAGCACTCAGTCTACGGTTGAGTCCCATTGACTAAGGCCTACATCTGTGGTTTTGACTGTTCTCTATTCCCTGTGCTTTTACCCAAGGCACCCAATGCTCACATCATATAGACTGTGCAGAACTGAGACCTCTGAGCTTCTGAAACTAATTCATTAATATGTTACAGCAGATTTTCCTGTGGATGCTGTTGCTGTTCCTCTGAATTTCTTCCTAGTTAAACCACTGACCCCATGCAAAGATAAAAGGTACCATCTGGACAAGTCATCAGTATATTTCCTTCCAGAAGAGAACACTTTCTAAAAGACTACTAAAGAAGACTTATTCTGATCCAGCTGGTGGTTAAACTGGTACTGATCTAGTAATTGCTCTTTTAAAACACACTTGCTGCAGGACTGTAGTCTAAATTTAGCATAGTGAATGTTTTTGTTCAAAGGCTGTGCTAGTCAACAATTTCCAGTGCTGGAAAATATTATAAAGATGACTGGGAACAGCAAGCTGACTGTTTTTTCCAATAACATTAGAAATTACCAGCTCTGAAATGAGACCCAGGCTCCTGGTTGGCCTGGAAATTAAATAAGAACCACCTATTTCTCCAATACAAATCTTGAATTAATTCTAGCTTCTGATTGGAAACACAATTCATTTCCCTTTAATTTTTATGTACTTGAAAGGTTTTTCGCTTAAAACTGGGAGGTGATGTGACAGGAGAATGCCAACCTTGTGCTGCTCCTTTCTTGAGAACAAGAAAAACAGTTCCCTGATGGAGGCTTCATAGGAAAAGATCCATAATTTTGAGAGGAGAAAGGGGAAGACAAAGGGAGGGAGAGGGGATAAAAGGGGGAGAAAGAGGGAGATTAGTAGAAAGAGGAAGCTGAACACAGAAAGCTGTAAAAACTAGAGAATTATTGGGTTGCTGCTTCCAGGATTTTGTTCTTGCTAAGCTTGTGTCCTGCAGCACTGAAGGCATCCTGCCCACTGTGAAAGGAGACAGTTTGGAAAGGCAAGTAGAGCCAGACATACTCTCTGGCCTGACCTCTCACAGCAGATGGGCTGGGCTGCTGTCACAAGTCAATTTTACAGTGGAGATAGACAAGTTTGGAGACAAACTTGAGCACGGACTAGGGGTGAACTACAAAAGCCTCAGGTTTTTAAAGCAAAGAGGAGTGGCAAGAGGTTGCGCAAGGTGATGAAGAGTGTCTGACTTAAAGACATTAGCTACACTGTTAGGGTACATAAGTATACAGCTGTTTTGTCTTCAAAGGGTGACAATAATTGAAGTGCCTTAGCTATATGTTAATAATCATTGTGCTTCAGAAATGAAGGTGGCAATATTTCAATGAAAGCTTATAAAATCAATCTCTGTATAGATTTCTACAGTTATGTATCTCAGAGTTTTCAAGTAAATTTTAATATTTGCACAATTGCAGACAAATACATTTAAGGAATTGGAAAATCTAAGGTATTCTAAAAAGGCATAAAAAAATTCTCAAACAAACAAACAGAAAAACCATAACTCTGTATGACAAGTGTTTCATTGTACTTTATGTGTTTATTCTAGCCTTGACTAGAGTAAAGGAGAATATTTTATTTTAGGAACATGGTTTAACAATAAATCTCAGTTCAAGACAGCACTGGAGTAGTTGCTTAATTTCCATTGGCACCTGTGGGACTTAAGCACATGATTCAAATTATACGGATGCTGAAGTGCTCCCCTGAATAGGACTGTGACACAGTGACCTAGCCACAAAAGCATATTAGTGTATTATATATAGTCTCTATAATATGCCAGTAAACCAGAAATAAAATGGTCGCTTGTGCCAAAAACATCTCCTGATACGTAGCTTACAGAATGGTACACTGTAGGTTCACTACTGTAGTTCATTTTTGTCACTGCAATTCAGCTGATTTCCTGAGAGAAAAGGCAAACAAGATAGAAGAATCAGCACTCGATGATTCTGCTGTACCTAAAGAGATTTATTCCCAAATAAGCTTAAGAGTGTTGCTTTTGCATTCTGATAGACAGCAAGCAGCTGGAAAAAAGGCCATGCTATTCCCAGGGCTCTTGAACAGTAGAGAAATAAAAGGATTCCTAAGACAAAGGTTGAAACTTTGTCAACATTCAGCAGAACATCCTCAAATGTAACTGAAAGGCAGAAATACTCTACCCCAAAAGAATAAGTTCATTCAGCAACTCCTCTGTTCACTAGTTAAGAAATAACCTCCCATGTGACAGCTAAGATAAGACGCATTTTATTTCCTTATTTGTATCAATTTCTTTTGTAGGTATTTCCAATTTTATAATTACGAACTTTACTCTTTTGATTAGCTGGAATGAAACTTGTCTTCATATTAAGTCTAGAATTCAAACTGATTAGATAAATGTGGGGTAGTACATGACCCAAGTTCAACGAAGAGATCCAAATAAATCAGTGTTGAAAATAAGTTTGTGGTAGGGTCTATAGTTTAAGAGGAATTAGGGGATCAAAATATATAGTATCCTTCTTGTTAAATTCAGTACTTCATTTAGTGTCTGAAAAAAAATAGGAATTACTCCTGGATATTATTAGGCAATTCACGACTTTGAACTACACTGTCTGAAATAAGGCTTGAACTGCTTTTTGTATTGAAAAGTGCTGAAGCTGGAAAGCTAGGATGGAAACAAAGGCAGATGTCTGGAGCTGGAGAAATGATGATAGGTAGGTGAAGATGTGCAGGACATTAATTCAACAAGGTAAAGTCCACTCTGTGTAAATAGAGGCAGGGGCTGCAGGAGCTCAGAGCACACAGTAAGTCTGGTTGGAGAACCAAAAATCAGGAGTGTGACTTGAATGTGGGGATGCCATGTGGAAAACAGATGCCATGTGAGAGGGTGGTATAAGGAACACATACCATAGAGTAAGAAATGTCTAGACACTGCGATGAAAAATTATCAGCAGCAGGCAGGTATCATTGCTGGAGACCCTTCACTTAAGCACAAAAAGAACTGAAGCAATTTGTTACCATGCAGGTTTGAGTCCTGTATTTTGTTTGCATGGCAAGGTTTTGGTGGCAGGAGGTGACTTCTGTGAGAAGCTGCTAGAAGCTTCCTCCATGTCTGATAGAGCCAATACCAGCTGCCTCCAAGAAAGACCCACCACTGGCAAAGGCTGAGCCTATCAGTGATGGTGGTAACGCCTCTGTGATAGCATTTTTAAGAAGGGAGAAAAACTGCTACACAACATCTGGAAGAGAAGAGTGAGAATATGTGAGAGAAACAACTCCGCAGACACTAAGGTCCATGAATGAGGGGGAGGAGATGCTCCAGGCACCAGAGCAGAGATTCCCCTGCAGCCTGTGGTGCAGACCATGATGAGGCTGGCTGTCCTGCAGCAGCCTATGGTGGTCCTTGGTGGAGCAGAGATCTACCTGCAGCCCAGGGACAACCCCACAGCAGAGCAGGTGGATGCCCAAAGGAGACTGTGACCCCATGGGAAGCCCTGCCAGGAGCAGGTTCCTGGCAAGGCCTGTGGCCTCGTGGAGAGAGGAGACCACATTGAAGAAGATTTGCTGGCAAGACTTGTGACCCCATGAGGGATGCACTCTGGAGCCGTTCGTGAAGAGCTGCAGCTTGCGGGAAGGAGTCACATTAAAGAAGTTCATGGAGGACAGTCTCCTCTGGGAGGGACCCCATGCTGGAGTAGGGGAAGAGTGTGAGGAATGCTGCACCTGAGGAGGAAAGAGCATCAGAGACAACATGATGAACTGACCACAACACCCATATGCCATCCCCCTGCACCTCTAGCAGGGAGGAGGTAGAGAACTTGAGAGTAAAGTTAAGCCTGGGAAGAAGGAAGGGGTGGGAGGCAAGTGTTTTAAGATTTGCTTTTATTTTCTCATTACCCTACTCTGATTTAATTGGCAAGGAATTAAACTAATATTTTCCCAAGTCGAGTCTGTTTTGCCAACGATAGTAATTGCTGAGGGATGTCTCTGTTCTCGTCTTTACCCACAAGCCTTTTGTTATATTGTCGCTCCTCTGTCCAGCTGAGGAAGGGGAACGACACAGCTGCTTTGGTGGGCACCTGGAGTCCAGCCAGGGTCAATTCACACACCCAGAAAGACTTTTTAGCCATGGTTGATTCACAGCACTCAAAGACTTCCAGAAGATCAAAGTATCTCATCAATGCAGTTTTAGAACATTCCAGCTGTGGGGGACTACAGTGGGTCCATGGATTCCCTGACAGAGGGTATGGGAGCAGAGATAGACCTTGAAGATATTAAGGTGTACCCGTGAGAAAGAAGGGAGTAAAGGAGTATCAGGAGATATTAAGGTATACCCGTGAGAGAGAAGGGAGTAAAAGAGTAACATTGATGATAGCAAAATTAGCCAATGATATGTTACTATTGCAGCCTGTAATGAATAGCAAAAAGACACTTGAGCTGGTAAAGACTATATAAAAAAGCGTTTGTGGCAATAAATGGAGACTGCTGTTTGTACTTAAGAAGAACTTTGTCTATGCTGTTTGTCCATCCCAATTGCGACATTTCAACTATTACCTTGATTTAAGGAAGCAGTAAAAATTACTCTTTTTATAGAGGTAAACTAGCCTGTACATTCACTCCAAATGCTACAATCCTGATGAGCTGTGATGGTAGTGATGACATCAGAATTACTGCCTGTCACCTTCTTAGAGAGGATGAGAAAAATGCTTCAAAAACTGATCAACAAATATTTCCTTGAAAAGAAGTTCAACAAAAACAAGAGACTGCAGATCTGGAAAGAATTACTTAGGAAACTGGGTGTGTCATGGAGTACTGGGGGCCCGTTACTTCCTATGGGACAGAGGAGATGAGGAGGCCTCTCAGGGTGGCAGGGCAGAACATCTCAGCCCGGGCCAGTCCCCCTCAACCAGTAATAGGGCAGGCGAGGCAGCTGAGGCAGCCCCAGCCCTGGGCATCAGACACCTCCATGGGGATGGGGATGAGGCCAGTCTGGGACATTGGCCTGCAGGTGGGGGTCAGGATCCAAATCAGGGAGGAGGATCAGAGTCAGCCAAAGCCTGGGATGTCCATGCAAGGTGATAGGGATGGAAGAATCTGTTATTGACAACTGATTCCCAAGAATTCATGTGAATATTACATTGTGTAGCCATGACTACATGTGCACTTAGACATAAACATGCCACAACTGAGAATTTCTAATTCTAAGTGTTGAAGAGGATTTAAGCAACAGAGTTTAAATTACTCTGTTTAAATTGATTTCCATAGTTTATGAATTGAACCTTAATTTTGGCACAATGACTGAATTGTAACCTGGCTGTTGAAAGAAACACATGAATATTTTCCATGTTGCTGCCAGATACTCAGTTCTTATATAGCATTAATACTCACTATATTTTCATAGAACCATAGAAGCATAGAATAGTTCAGGTTGGAAGGGACCTTCAAAGGCCATCTAGTCCAAACCCCTGCAATGAGCAAAGACATCTTCAACTGGATTAGGCTGCTCACAGCCTGGCCTTTTCCAAAGGGTCTACAGCATATATTTTATCTGGCTTGCCTGATATTTCAAATAATTGATTTTTATTCAAGGAAACTGATTCTATTTTTAAGATAGGCCTGCAGGTAAACTTTCTAGGTCCTCTTATCTTCATTGAAATTACCACAAAGTTTCACAAATGCAGGAAGCAGCTTTGATCCTCACCTTACTCAATCCAGCCCCAAAGACTTGGCTTTGGTGGCCATTTACTTCTCTCAGAGGATTTACACAGAAGACAACTGCTTTGAATTCCTGCATTGCTACAGGTCTAAAATCATCATCCACCTCTTTTTATTACCCACAAAAGAATAAACAAAATTCCACACATCCATTTAAATGAGCTTGAAGTCCAATGTATTAAAATATTTCCTATAAAAGACTTCTTGCATAGAACCTGTTCTGTTATTCAAGCATGTTCAAATCCACATTTGCATGTCCTGCTTTCTCACAAAAGTCCTGATAGGAAATATAAAAACAAAATACAAGTTCTCTAAAAAACAAACAAACAAACTAAACCCCCAAATGCTCTAGTTTGATTGCAATTATAATTTATTTGAGTGTCTAACACATCTTTACTGTGTTGCTTTTTGAATCAAAAAGCGTTTTCATTTCTAGGCCTTCTTTCAGCCACTAACAGAATTTCTAAGCAACATGAACAGTTTTGTCCTTTGCTATCTTGCTATAAATTGTGGCAAAAATCTTATTTACATTGGTGTGACACAGACCAAAATTTTGACTACTGCAGGATAAATAGGTTGTGAATGTCCATAATGTCTAATATTCAATGCAATGTTCAATAGGTTGCCTAGTACAATGTGGGACTGAAGATGCCTTGAATAAAGAAAAAAGCACATCATACATATTGTCTCAGTGTATTTCCTTGCAAATGCAGATCTGCTCTGCAAGGTAACATCCCAGCCGGGTTGCCTGTGTCTGAAAGGAGAGGAAAATTAGGGAAGTTTCTTTCTCACTTGATTTGATCTTGTTTTGTCTTCCTCCATAAGCCAGATTGAGTATCAAGTGTATAATAACCACTTGGAAATGGAAAAAAATAAAGAAAAAAATAAAAGAACATAGTGCATTACTTGACTAGGACACTTCTTCTAAAGCAGACCTCTTTTATAATATGATGCCTGGCACGCGATGTCTGTGTTCAGACAAGGGCTGTGAGCTTGGTGATAAGAAACTTTGTCCAACCCAGACTTTTTCTCTTCCAGTCTGTCAGATGCTATTTGTTCATTTCCCTGCATCATTGTGAGCCTTAATCACTTAAGACAATGCTCATATAACCATCAATGGAAAAGGTTAAGGGTCTTAATGTGCCCCAAGCACTTTACAAGCCTCAGAGGAAAGGTTCAGTGACTGAACAATATTATCTTACAGGCTAAAGACTTTTTTTCTGCTTAATGTATTTAACTAGATGTGCTTTTACTGTTAGAAGCAGAAGTGACCATTAAGGTCATTGATAATACATTTCATTTATAGAACCATTTAGAAATATTCCTATCTCTTCACAGCATCCACGTGGAATAATTTTATAATCCTTTTCTTTCATCAGGTTGGCCAATGGAACAATTTTTTTGCTACAATGGTTTCAGAACATGGGTAGAACTTCAAGCAATACTCAGGAATTTGGATGTATGTGGCTAGGCTGTTTCCTCTTCTTCAGAATTAATAAAACCTTTAGCTACTCAGGGACTTTAGGAGGACTTTCACAGTTCCATATATAGAAAAAAAAGGGGTTTGGATAAAAGATCTTTGAAACTGAGAAGATTCGAGGAACTTATCTTCTTCTGTCTGAGAGCAATCATGACCTATCTAGCTGATATTTTGGGTTCTAGGTTTAGTAGAATTCACATCTCATGCTCCCTTTGTGTCTCTGTTTTGTTTAAAAACAATGAAAACCTTGTAGTCTAATACTGTTGTGGCAGACACCATAACAGGTCATGGAAATTTTTCTCTGAAATACCGATTTATATACAACAATGGACATCCTAAATTAAATAGTTCAAATAACAGGATCAACAAAGGCAACTTGGCTTCAAATTCACGTAAGTAAGCCTAACAAACTGAATAAAACCTCAGAGGCCTGGTGTTAAGATACCACAGATACTCTAACATTGACACCCAAAATCATTCCAGTAAGTCCAAAAAGTAGTCATACATTTCTGTTTCAGCATGGGCACATCCAAAGAGGAGGAGAGCTCAAGTCTGAGACATGTGGCTGGGGAGGCCTCTGAATCTTTTGTATGCATTGTGGATAAATAGAGTATTTCAGGCTCCAGGATGTCCATTTGGCAGTTCTTCAAGAATGCAAAAAGCAGGCTTAAATGAAAAATTAAATGTTCTGAAACAGCTGAATTTTTCTTAACAAAGAAGCAATAACAGACAAAACACATTCCTCCTTTACTGAAAGCTAAACCCTTAGTCGAACAAAATAATTCTAAAAGCAACAAAATATCTTTTTTCCCATGTGATGTGATCAAGTATATTTGTCATGGGTAGTTTGTAAAGTGCATGTCTCTGACACCGTGTTCGTCACAAGGTTTGTACATAGCAAAGGCCCAGTAAAAGCTTGGAAAAGAAATCCTTGCTCATTATAACTAGAGCATGGAACAGGCTGATATCTGAGCAGTGAGCTAACAAATGACCCATTACAGAGGTTATTTAAATGTTTGGAATAAAAATGGTAATGCCTCTTCAGGTATTGCCAGTGGTAAGTCGGTAGCCTGAATACTCTGCTGCGAGAACAAAATGTTACACAAGTTAATGAGAACTGCCAGAACTATTAAGCCCTATAAAGGTCACATTAATTGAAATCTATGTATAAGTCATTTAACTGTAACAGCTTGATTTTTTCTTTTCTGCACTTAGAGTCTATCATTATCTAAATGTCTTACACAATAGCATTGATGTTTTATAGCATTTCTCTTTTATGAGTGAGAATAACTTACTTTTGGTATGTCCTGATGGCTCTTGCAGTTCTGTATTTCTCTCTACATTTAGGTTAGTATTTTAAAATATTAAGCATTGGCAACCCAGCCACTCACAGTAAATCATTGCCTCCATACACAATCCTAAAAGTATGGATCTTCGCCCAAAGATTCACATACAGTAAAATAAGTACTTGAGTATTCTGTGCCATGAATGAAAAAAATTAGTGGTTTTTGAGAGCATCAAGTGTGAGGGGTTTTCTTTAGAACTGAGAGTGCCTGAATTCCAGACTGGAGGTAACAAGTTTTAATTCAATCTGGTCACATACAAAGTGGAATTCTGTAAATACTGCAGTCTAGACTCCCTCTGTGCAGTGACATGTCCAGAAGGTGATTCAAATCCTCCATTGCAATATTGCCCATTGAGTACAGCCCATTAAATATTCCTGATGCATCTGTCAAGCTACAGATATTAGCGTGTACGCTTATAGTGCTATTCATTAGCATTCCTGTAACCTGAATAATGCTGTAAGAGTCTTTAAAACATAAAGGAAGACAATTTTTCCATGACATTTTCCTGAGTGTGGAGGCTCTAGAAATCTTCAGTTGATTTAATTTAATATTAAATGTTTTCAATTCACAAAGAAGCAAGTAGGGCTAATGAATACTGACACCTGAAAGACTTGGAGATCTAAGTATTACAATGCACACTCACATCATCATCTTACTATACATCCCCAGAGTCAAACAATGCTCCTAATCAGTCACTGTATAAGCAATTTCACTGACTAGGGCTAGTTTTCCTTAAATTAAGATTGTTTCACATGGTCCTATGCAATCTAGCAGAGCAAGCCAATCTAATAGCTTCATGTTTCACTTGCCGACAACCACCATTCTGTTCCTTTCCACTTAGATACATTTTTCAGTCAATGGTGATGACTAGAGTTTGGATAACTGTTTTCTGTCTAGTCAAGATCAATTTCTTTATCTGATACGTGGATGAAACTCCATACAACCCAATCTAAAATAAACAGAACAATACATCAAGCATAATGTGATCAAACATATGGGACTTGGAGAAGCTTTGTATGGGATGTGCAACATCAACAGGCTTTCTGTGCCAAACACTGTTTCATTTAAAGAGTTGAGAACTTCAGGCTTTTTTTTTTAATTTTCTTGCCATCTATAATTTCATATTAATTTTCATATGATGGACATAAAACCAGCTGCTGCTAAAACATGTGGAAAATTATTACAATAAAGCTGAGTTTGTTGCAGTAAACAACATCTTATGCAAGTAGAATAACTCAGAGCATCTATATAGTAAAATAACCAGATATTGTTCTTTACCAGCAACATTTGCATTGCAACTAGACTGTAACACAGAACAGAGTGAAAGTGATGGGACTTCAGCAAAGATAATTCATGGGAAATATTTGTCTGTACAGTAGGTTTACAACTAATATTTGAATAATTTAACTAGTATTAGAATAATTTAAACTTAAGCCACATTCATTCTTGTAATTATGCAAAGTGATTTCAGACCATTCTGACTTGTAGCTATTGACACTACTAAATCCTGAGCAAAGGTTCATGCTCTATCTTTCCCCTGTTGATGACCCATTCAGCAAAATTAAATTAGCCTTCTTCATCACATTGGAGACAAGCAGCACAACATTCTACTTCATTTCTTTCCGGATCTTGTTCTTTTGTTAGGCTTAATTCATACCACTGTGTGTGAGGTCCATCATCTAACTGTAGACAGGCTATGATCATGAACGTGTTTGCTTTTTTTCATAAGCAATCTATCAGCTGTCATCTGCCACATTTCACTATCATTCATTTTTAATTAGAATGTTGAATGGTTGTGTTGACATTCTCCTCTTTTCCCTTTGCCTCTGAAAAATCATTGTACTTTATGTTCTGTACATTTAGAGTTTCTCTGGTTTCTATTGATTCTAGTGTTCTGGTGACTCTCTGATTTTAAAAATACACTTCCAAACCACTGAATGATTAGTCCATAATTTTGCTAATTTCACTGTATTACTTATATCAAGCAGACAAACTCGAGAGGAAAAGATATACCAGAGTAAGCAAAAATTCAATTTAAAAATGACTAATGGATAGATCTTCTGAATAGAAGTCACAGAAGTTTCCTTAACATTGCAGTGACTTCCATGACTTAGACCAGGATAGTGTTGTGAACCTCAAAAAACCAGGCAAGTTTTTACTTTGAATTTAAAAGGTGAAATGAAAGCAAAAATGTTTTCAACAAAACAGTTAGAAGGATCATTTGTAGGACTCAGTTCTGAACTTATACATGTCAAACTAGGTGTCTATGATGTGTCTCCAGGTGAGTGAAAGATGTTGTTTGATGTCTCATGGTAGTTGATGGAGACCTAGAACCTGATTTAGTCATGTTAGATGTCTGGTGGACTTTGAGATACCTTGTGTCAGCTCCCTGCCCTCCATCTGCCGCTTGAGAAGGACGTAGCTCTCCTGTAAGTACTTTGCTGTATCTTCCAGTCCTGTGCAAAAGTCTCAGACTCTTCAGGGCATTTCAACTGGTGTCACACACCTACATTGAGATAAATTAATTAAATACCATAGATGCTTGAGATCACAGCTGATCAAATCTCCGGAGTGATTCAGTTGCATAAACATAGAAGTATAATGACATTCAAAATATTTTCAGTAGCTGACCTGGGCTCCAGTTTTCACTCTGTATGAGCTGGCATCTACCCATTGTTCTATATCATAATCAGCTAGTCCTGTGTGGATATCTCTGATATGTCAGCACATCTTGAATGACACTTGATTCCTATATTCAGGCAAATAAATCATGCCATAAATGTCCGTTCTAAGAGAAGCTGAACAGCTTTCCAAGTGCTGTCAACCATATTATTGAAATCTTTGTTGATCATTAGGAGATTTTAAACAGCTACTGAGTATTTAAAAGTCTGTATGTATATTCCTAAATTTAGACACATTTTAGAAAATCTAAATCTGCACTGTCATTATTTTTTTTTTTGTTTATGCTGGTCTTTTGGGAATGCTAAATAGCCCTGCAGAGGGACAGTCTTTCCACGTTGATTCTACCTGCAGTACTGCATCCAGCTCTGGAGCTCCCAGCACCTGTTAGAGCAGGTCCAGAGGAGGTCACAAAAACGATCTGAGGGCTGAAACAGCTCTGCTGTGAGGACAGGCTGAGAGAGTTGGGGTTCTTCAGCCTGGAGAAGAGAAGGCTCTGGGGACACTTTACAGCAGCCTTTCAGTAATTAAAGGGAACTTACAAGAAATATGGAGACAGAAATTTAGTAGAGCCTGTAGTGACAGGATGAGTGGTAATGGTTTTACAATAAAAGAGGGTAGATTTAGACCAGATACAAGGAAGAAATGAAGGTGGTAAAACACTGGAACAGGTTGCCCAGAGAAGTGGTAGATGTCCCATCTGTGGAAACATTCAAGGCCAGGCTGGACGGGGCTTTGGGCAACCTGATCTAGTTGAAGATGTCCCTGCTCATTGCAGAAGGGTTGGACTAGATGATCTTTGAAGGTCTCTTTCAACCCAATGTATTCTATGATTCTAACCACACTGAAGTATACCGTATCAGGAAAACAGAGCTGAATGTGAATAGTGCATTGATGTAAGGTAGCAGTAGACAACAGTAGCTGACAGCTCTCCATGCTAGTAGCCTGGAGACCAGCTGACTCTTGGTTTTGTCTTTGTCCTTCTCAGTCAAAAACATTCCAGAGTGTGCACAGTCCAGAAGTGTTGCATTTTGCTGCCTAATGACTTGTGCTGTTTGGTCATACAGCAGTTCCAAATAGAAATTTGTCCAGGTCACCTGATGGGAGGCTGGTCTTAGTTTTGATGGAAGTAATAGCAGGTGTGGAGAGAGCCCTTTGGCTACAAAATGAGCCAGCACATGTGTTCTTAGTTTCATTTGCATGAAACCTTTTCCGTTCATGTGCATGAGAAATGCTAACATACAAAAGCAGACAATGCAGCTTTTGGAAAGCAAAGTACATATTTGGAAGACAACTATTCACATCAAGGCAGAGATAGTTTTTTTATTTTAATACCAGGGCGGCTTAATAAAGCAAATGAACAATCTTGTTCTTGTAACAAAACAAGATTCATCCCTTACTCTCTGATTTTTACAGCTGCATTGGGTGCTTACAGGGGTGAGGATTATCTTCTCCTTTTAATCCCATTCCCCAAAAGCTCAGCTTTCACTCAGCAAGGCTACAGAATCCTTGGGGAAAAAAAAAAAAAAAAAGGATAGAATTTGGCCAAGAATTTGTTCTTGCTCCTCTGTTTGTTATATTTATGAACTGAAAGCTCATATTTGAGCAGTATAAGCACAATATGTTTATTTTCTGCCTAACATTGGGCTTTCTGGGAATCTTTGATGCGATTTGAGTTTGCTGTGTGCCTCTTTCTGTCTGCCTTGTAATAGTGCTTGATATTTCCAGACATGTTCTTCTGGTGTTTGAAAACTGAAAAGAAAAAAAAAAAAAAAAAAAAGAAAAAAAAGAAGAAAATAAAAAAGAAAAAAGAAAAAAAGAAAAAAAAAAGACAAACACAAACGAACAACAGAAGACATTCAGTGACATTCAGAGTAAAGGAAACCCAAGCATGGAGAAATTCTCTGTTTGAATCTAATGGTGAGGATGAGACCCAAATTAAAGCATCCAAGGAGAAAGCTTAAATCATGTTCAATTTGCATTTTTCTGCGCTAAGGTGTTTGGAAACACTTGTGTTTGAGTAAACTTGTTGTAACCTGGGAGAAATTATAGCTGCGATAATAATCTGTGAAAGTCTGAACCAACCAATTACGCTTAGGCATGCCTGGGCTGAGGTGTTACCCTAATTTAAGGTAACATTTTGTGGCTTAGAGGTGCGATAGTCACAAACCATAAGGAAGAGGCTATTAAGTCTCCTTCTAGCAGGATGAACTGTGTGTGGTCCTTCATTCTACATGTGCTCTCAGTAAACTGCAGAAATCACTCGAAAATAAAGATGATTAGTGGAGCAAGAGCAGCTCAGTACAGTGAATGGCAGCTCACATTTCTGGGTCAGCTGTAACTTAGATGTGTCCTTACTGGAGTTCAGCCCTGGAAATTGCAAATTATGAATGGAGAATTAATATAGAGTGTCTGGGAAGTGGCCAGTTGCCCAAGCAGTTGTCTTCCTAAGAAATTAAAGGGGAAGACTTAAAATGTTTTGGGAACTACTTTGGGCAAAGAACAACTTCGGGCAAAGAACAACTTCTTATTGTATATTATTCTATTTATTTGTTTCCAATTTCTAAGTCCTCCTTCAAAAAAAGGTTTATTTTTCTCCTTGATTGCAGGGCTAAAATTTAGTTCATTGAGCACCTGGACAGTTCACTATAATTTTACCAGGATCCTCTTTGGGAGATAGAATTGTTTTTTATTAGTAATCCCAAGAAATTTAACATGGCCTATAGTAATGGCGGGCTGAAGTGTTACACATATTTATTTACTCTTTTCAGCTCTACCTGACAAACATTTCACAATGGTCTACTGCATTTCAGTGGAAAGCAATTGTTGCACTGCCAGTGACTAAGAAGAGAGTCTCCATCCTCAGTTGCTGTAAATGCACCAATCTTCAGTGAGCAGCACTGATTAATCCCAGATGGGTATGTGACTAAGTGTCTAACCAAGATCACTGATGTATTCTCAGAAGCTGTGTTCATAGTGTTGCAGATGTGAGATGGAAAACTAGAGTTCATATTTTTGTTTGAAGTGTCATATTCACATCTCCAGTTGCCGTATGTTCTACGTACCTTAAAATCAACAACTGACTTACCTAACCTGGCAAGAATAAAGAAAAACAAAACAATAAACACCCAGAACACTCTTATGAAATGGAGGAAGGCTAGAAAAAAGGTAGTATGCCCTTTGTATCTGTCATATCTTGCTGACTATTTTGTGTTCCTATGCTGTTGCAGCAATTTCTGAGTACAAAACATCCTTTTCAGTGGTGTGTGGTGGAAAGTAACAAATTAGACCTATAGACAAATACACATGAATCTGGGGCAGTGTGTTAGCGTGGATGAGAAAATTTCTTTATCCACAGCAAAAGAAAGATCCATCTTCATTAAAGCTGTCAGTGACTCCGCTATCCCACCCAAAATGCTAGATAATGGTCTTTTGGAAAGAATTCTGTGCT
Organism: Caloenas nicobarica; assembly: GCF_036013445.1. Lineage (NCBI taxonomy): Eukaryota > Metazoa > Chordata > Aves > Columbiformes > Columbidae > Caloenas > Caloenas nicobarica. The sequence continues at coordinate 9,407,400 of NC_088245.1, forward strand.
GGCAACCAGCAGAAGTAACATTAATAGGTCTCCTCTACCTCCATTTTTGAAAAATTCTTTCAACACAAGCATGGTCTAGTGGTTGTCTGGGGATTTAACTGAAATATGGTCATTTAACTCATACTTTAATTAAAACATGTACATCCAAGCATGACCTTTTTGCACTTACGAAACAAAAGTGCCTCAAGTAGAGAAGTTCTGCTCTAAGGAGTTAAACCTCTGAGCACATACTTTGTTCCTACACTGTGTGACACTTTAATTTGCCTTTTGGTTTCCCTTCTCATTTGAAAATTCTCTTGCAAGTGTGGGGAGGTGGTGCTCTGATGATTGAACACAGATTTTAGTGGCTTGCTTTATTAACAATGTTTCTTTTTCTGCCAAATTTTTTTGTCTCTTCAGGATCCTTCAGCATGTACCAAGAGCTGGCACATATTCCTGCATTTGTTCTGGCACTTTTCAGTCCTTACAGTGTAGAAGTACAGGCTCAAGAAGGGTAACCCAGCAAATCACCCCAGGGACCGAAAGGCCAGCCGACCAAAGCTTGAGTTTAGTAATGCAGCCAGCATACTTAAACTGTCACAGAACACAGGAACTGGAGGAATAGAATAGAATTTTACAAAAGATGCTATTGCTATTAAAAAAAAAAAAAAAAAATTAACTGAGCTCAATTGTAAAGCTAGTGTGAGCCTCTGCAAGTAGCAGTGCAGAGCTAGTCCCAAGGCAGGGATCAACCTCTGGTCCACATCTTCCCTGACAGCATGAAAACAACTGACATCAGCTCTTCTATCTGCCTGCCAACCATTACCACCCACCTGATGAAGAATGAGGCAAATTGTGACCTTCTCTCACACAAAGCCTGGACAACTTCCAGAAATACAAGTAGCCCCACGAGGGACACCTACCTGTGTCTTCCTGCATGGGAGAGCAGGAGTGACCTGTGCCCACCAAATGTGAGGCAGGAGCACACAGAGGCTTGGAGGCAGAAACTCAAGTGTAAAGTTGAAAATGTAATTGCTTCATGACCAAGAACGGAAGTTTGCACAAAACACCATAAAGTAGCAGCGTGGGAAGACTGACAGAGCATCAGGCTGTGATTTGAAGCCCAAGTTTCAAATGTGAAGCCTGAAGTCCATGCTGTGATCTGCAACACGTAATGGGGAGATCTCCAAACTGCAAGCAGTTTATTCATGGTTGGGTAACTTAACCTCCAGAGAGCTCCCTGTCACAGAAAACAAACAGCTCGATGTACTGGAAGTAGCTTTGTTAAGCCAGCTTGGTCTCACTCTCCCGGGGAGACAAAACATCTTCCAGCTCTGTTCCCACACTGATCCTGTACTGGCAGAGCAGTTGCAAAAAAGTCAATTTGCTGCCCTACCTGCAATATAGGAACTACGGTTCTTGCTTAAAGTGCTCAGAGATCTGCAGCTAACTGTGAATGACTGATTTCTTTGTTCACTGATCAAAAGAGCTCTTTTTTCCATTTGAAAACAAAATATTTTATCCTCAGATCAGCAAGTCAGTTTTGGCTCTATCTCAAATAAAATTGTTTTTAGGGGATTCTTATTAATTTTAACTTATTCAAACACATAAAACGTCTTATTAAACCTTTTCCAGCTCATCAACAGTCTATGATTTTTTAAAAATAAATGCAATTGACCTGAATAATCACTTTTTAAATACAATATTTCTATAGAAAGTAATTTATTTCTTTAGAAAGGACAAGCAGTATTCTTTCTTTCTCTTTCTTTCTTTCTTTCTTTCTTTCTTTCTTTCTTTCTTTCTTTCTTTCTTTCTTTCTTTCTTTCTTTCTTTCCTCTCACTGATATTTTTATACTCTTGGTTCCCTGAACTCTTGGATAACACAAAATAACACTTAAAAAATTACAGGAGTTTTATTTACACTGAAGAATGCATTCATCAGTGTGGTGGCAATAGCCACTCTGATACTCATTGCAAACACAAGAGCTTAAACAAATTCCCAAACATGCAGCTGTGATGCCTGTGTCCAGCTGTGCTGCCCATGACTATTTTAAAGATCCTTTACAATACTCATGTAACAGCAAACTGTTACAATCTGCATGCAATATGAAGGTTCCTTGACTAAATGAATAATGTTCCATTATAATTCAAAAGTGCTATTAATGGTAGGGATTTGCATATTTTTAAATATTATATGCTTAATTTGTCTTTCAAATTACTCCAAACATTCAGTGCATTGGTAATGATACTTTTGACTGTTTTCTGCTATCTTGTTGAATTATTTGAGAGAGTTTCATCACTTTAATAAATCATAGATTACTTAGTCAGAGTACTGAATCTGCATTTAGTTGTCATGACTGCAGCTGAACACTTTTCAAATGTTTAAACCCCTCTGCCACCTCAACACCTTTTTAGAAAGGCAACCTCTCAGTGTCCTACAGAAAACAGCTGTCAAAGGAAAGACAGTTACCATAATCTGTGGAACCACTGAAGCATCAGTCAGGGAGCCTTTTTACCCCTTTATTTACTTGTTACTTAGGAAGAAACCCCACTGTTTTTATGTTATTGATTCCTCCTTGGTGGTTATCTCAATAAATAGATTATAAAATAGTGCTCTGTAGGGTCATGCCATTCCTGCCATTCGTAATTTCCATTTCTATTAAAAAGATACTGTCAGTTTATTTCAAAATCACTAACACATGTGTTTCAATTTAAAACTGAAAATATCTCACACAGATGCAAAACTTGTTGTTGCCACCCCAGGGATTGTGTGAATTGGCATACACAAGTTTTTTTTCCCCATCATAACCTCTCCAGCTTGTGTGTTCCCTTAGAACAGCCACTTAAATTCCTCCTTCCACCTGCAATATTATTTCCTTTAGAAAGAATTGCTTTCACTCCATTGGGATATGTCAGAATTAACTTACTGGAGGCCAAAGAAGCCTTCCAAAAATATTTATTATATTTAGATTTAAATAATAAAGGCTTCTATGCAAGACTGCAGACAATCTACAGTACAATTAGAGCAAAATCTTAGCGTTCAAATAGTAATTTAGACAGGAACTCAGCCACCTAAAGAAACTCCTTTCCACTTCATCATCATTCTGGGAATCATGCCCTGAGACCTGTCCAACAGCCTGATCCCGTGGAGTTAGTTCTATTGGTGTAAAACTGGTATAAGAGGAAAATCAGACTCAAAATTTTCACTTTTTCCAGCTGTTAAGTGCCTTTGAGTTAATTTCCTTTCTGCTATTAATACTGAAAAATGTCATTTCCCCGACCTTTTCTTTCCCTGCCTTTTCTATTTGGATAATGAAAGTAGAATGATAAGATTCATGGCAACATTACAGAAATTAAAACATAATAGCACTGCCTTCAGTTTCCCGTTCCTGTGGATCATGCTTCACTAACTGGTTTGTATACATCTACTAAAATTATTTACATAAACAATATTAACACAGAATCTCTTATTCTTTTTTAAACAAAGTAATATGGAAACACTTATCTAATTTCAAAAATAGCTTACTGGATAGATTTCTTACTCGTGAAAGCTGTTTAGCAACTCTACTGTCTTACATGAAAATTAAGGAAGGATGAATCAGGATTGGGTCATACCTAAACTACAGGTTGGCTTGCTACAGATCAGTTTAAAGAGTTGGGGTTTTTTTCTACATTTTTACTTCAGAGCTCCTACCTATGCTGTTGATATGTTGTGGGAGTAGCACGTGTGTTTGACTTCTGCTTCATTGAAACAAAAGCACCATTTCCTTCCTCTTCAGGTCAATTATCTCATATACTTACAGTTTCAAAACCTAGCAACTGAATTTATTTGCAAGAAAATACTCCTATGTTGAAGGATGTCCCTGTAAGTAAAGGCTAGCCTATGTAAAATGCAAACTCTGAGTCCTTAAAGTATAATGTTGACATTCCAGCTCTTCAGTTTCAGACTACCAAGATAATGGTATAAATGCCATTTTCTTTTTGAGGTGGAAAACATGAATTTCTATTACAATGTGACAACGTAACTCTATGTACCATTCGTAATAGAGAATTTTAGATAAATTGGTGTAAAAACTCTTCTTCATGTCAGTAGGTATTGGGATGCTCTGATGTCCAGTTTTCATGGTTGCTTGGAATCCTCTGTGACAGAGAGTTTTAATATATTTTTTTTTTCTCTGTCTTCTCATTGAAAACCCATCCTGATTGGTTTTGTAACGTACACCACCCAGCATTCTTCTGCCGATTTAACATTCTTTGCTGCTACACAAACAAGTTGAATAAACCGTAGCAATGGTATGCAGACAAATGTGTTCCTTTGTTTATAGCAATCGCATAAATCTGTGTGTATTGATATCGATGCAGAGGTGTCTGATGATCCTGAAAGAGAGAATTTGGCCAGGATATCAATCTCTTATGATCCTGAAATAATGCCATGGGATCTTTAACTTCCACTTGAACAAGCACTAAAGGCAGAGAGATGGAAGCTTGGATTAACTTCTTATCCAAGCGACACCTCTCGCAATGTTTTTGACCCTTACTTTAAAGCTGTCACCAGTTGCCTTGATTTATGGAATCACTATCCTTTTAAATCCTCCTCCCTCTTATCTCTGCAGGCAGTTTCCTGATTTGCTTTTCTTTCTCTTAGATCATCCATATTATTTCTTGACAGGGTCTGTGTGGACAGCCACACTTTCAATGGTATTCAGAAAGAAAAATGATTCTCTGTTTTCCAGTGAGACAGAAGATATTATGGACATTTTTAGTAATTTCACTCAGAAGACTCCAAGACTTTTTATTTCAGGCTACAGCAAGAAAAATAATATTTTTTTTAAAATGCAGAGAAAAGTCACTACAAACTGCATTTCATCTTACTCTAGTTTCACGAGCTAAGTTTCCCAGAAAAATCAGAAGTGTACTATAGTAATAGGATACTATTTCTGTCATTCCAAAGAGCTTATGTTAGTAATAAAGAACCTGTTGGACTAACATTGTTACACCAACAAAAACAAAAGCTGGTCTCAGCCCCAGAGATTTTGTCTATCCTAGTAAATAGTATAAAAAACCACAACCAGGGAGCAAGTGAGAGCAGGAGCACACCGATATTTGTACTATTTAATAGTTGCCATGCTTCCCGTCGCTGTTTTGCCTTGTGACATTTATCACTGTCTAGACAATACCTGGGCACAATTCAGAAGACAGCACGTGTCTGTGTCTGTTTCCCATGAGCAGTTTGGGTATTTTCACCCTGGTTTTCTTTGGAGAGAAGCTAGATGAAGTGTGTGAAGTCAGGCCATGCCTTGTCATTGGAGGTCAGGAACACAGAACAGTCTTTGTCCATTGTTCGTAACACAAATACGGGCAAAGAGTCTGCAGCTGAACCACAAGAAAAGTGACAACAGAGGAACGTCGTGGCGTATCAGCCCACAGGAAGAAAAATTTGGGAGACAGTGTACCACCTGGACAAATGCTGTCTATATTGGCGTAGTCCTGAGAGTATTTAAAAAGAGATTTTCAAGAATGTGATGGTTAAGATGAAAGACATAATAAAACCTAGTCTGAAAAATTGAGAAGAGGTGTTTGGGTAGGATTGCTAGGTTTTTGTTTTCAGGCAGAAATATATATCATTTTAAAGGATGGTAAAGACACTACCATTGGCCGTACTGTTATTAATTATTGCCCATACTGTTGGCTTTCACATTTTCCATTGGAGAGTGGATACTCAAAAAGTTCATTCAGCTCTGTAACAAAAAACAAACAAACAAAAAACGAATGGTGAGGTGGGACGAGAATGGAGTAGAGCACATTTCTCCTGCTCCACTGGTGGCTGATCTGCCTAATGGAAACCTGACCTTTCCCAGACACTCATCCTCACACCTCCTACAAAATATTCAGTGCTTTCTATTATGTTGATATTTGTGCCATGGGTTGGGAAAAATCTTAAAACCATGCCAGAAAGGCAATTTTGCAAAGATGTCTGCTGGTAAATTGGTGAATTTGGACTCATGGTCTGTGCAGAGTAATAACTTGAATGACAAAGACAAGAAGAATTGTCAGACCCCTGCAAGGTGCAAATGAAAAATAAATCTACCTCCAGCAAAGTCACTTTTTTTCCGATTTTAATATTGTAACATTTTCTGCAAAGAGATCAAACCTGTCCCACCATAAATATTCTATACAGAAAACAAATTGAGACTTTTTTTTTTTTAAGTCACTCTTTGGTGAAGAAGTGAACTTTAACACAAACTTTAGCATCTTTCTGCAGAGACCACCTCCTGCTGCTCCAAACCAGACAACTTTGGTAAGATCAGAAACAAACAGCAGAGTCCCAGTAGGCTGCAAACATCCTGAACATCTACTCATTAAAGTAGGGCCTTAAGATAATACAATATGGCTTCCCCTAGAGATATTTTTTTTCCAAGAAAAAAGTAATACACTGAACATTTTCAAGATATTTTACCCTGACTAGAGACTTTTGTGATGAAGCAGCGAAAGTACAGCATTCTTTCAATATGTCTTAAATGTATACAGTATGAATATTGACTTTTTAATGATTAAAAATGTAAACATATCTTGCAGATTCCACAAAGCTTCAATACATGACCAGCATAGTTACTTAGACTGTGGGTATTTTAAGAACAGACCAAGATTACAGCTATCTGGAACAGATAATTTTACTCAATATATTTGTTGCAGCTTTCTTAAATGACTTGTAATTTGTAAAGTTGAAGTCCTCTTTTTCCAGAAGTCAATTATCACAAAGCTATGGGAGAAAAGCATTCTTTTTTCCACATGAAACCCAAGTTCTTAAGCTCTGTTCACACAGTTGGACATGCAGAATCAGCAAAGCTCTTTAAAATTCCCTAGGGTCGGCTTAGATCTCTGCGACTTAATGGCAGTGTAACAATGGGATAGGGCTTCTCACAATCTTCCCAGTGACTTCCAAATAAAACAAAATTATAGAATAAATAAAATGAAATAAAAACAAATAACCATTTAATCTTCTCTGACATAGATAGCAGTTGTGATGGTATTAACTGGCAAATTTGTCCAGATTGAGACTGCAGCCTTCACTGTGTTTATTGCAATGAGACCACTGCCACGGTTGTTGGAAGTGTAGCATGTAAAAATTCTACATTGTTTATGCAGTACTTTGTTTTGCTACAGTAGCTAAGGCAATTTAAAGGACGACTCATAGGACTTACTGCAGCATAGATGTGTAATAGAAACATTATATTAATATCACAACAGAGTCTAACTTAGCAGTTCTACGTCTCCTGAAATCATAGTACTATCATAGAATCACAGAATCACAGAATGTTAGGGATTGGAAGGGACCTCAAAAGATCATCTAGTCCAATCCCCCCGCCAGAGCAGGAACACCCAGATGAGGTTACACAGGAAGGCGTCCAGGCGGGTTTTGAATGTCTGCAGAGAAGGAGACTCCAGAACCTCCCTGGGCAGCCTGTTCCAGTGTTCCGTCACCCTCACTGAGAAGAAGTTTCTTCTCAAATTTAAGTGGAACCTCTTGTGTTCCAGCTTGAACCCATTACCCCTTGTCTTACTGTTGGTTGTCACCGAGAAGAGCCTGGCTCCATCCTCGTGACACCCTTTACATATTTATAAACATTAATGAGGTCACCCCTCAGTCTCCTCTTCTCCAAGCTAAAGAGCCCCAGCTCCCTCAGCCTTTCCTCACATGGGAGATGCTCCACTCCCTTCAGCATCTTCGTTGCCCTGCACTGGACTCTCTCCAGCAGTTCCCTGTCCTTCTGGAACTGAGGGGCCCAGAACTGGACACAATATTCCAGATGTGGTCTCACCAGGGCAGAGTAGAGGGGAAGGAGAACCTCTCTTGACCTACTAACCACCCCCCTTCTATATGGTGCTTTGTCTCCTTTGAACTGAAGATATGACTTTTCTTCATGAGGGCACAATTTTTAGCCGATTACTGAGAGACACTTTGGCTGAATATTTTACAGAATTTTATGGTTCTTACAATCCCAATTCTTTTTTAATAGAGAAAAATTGGTTGGCTTTCTCATATGAATTGTTCTGGTGTTGAGAAAGGGAAAGCAGCCAGTAAATGTTACATAAAAACAGGAGGGGAATTGAGTTACAGCAGTACCACAAAGCATCCAAACCAGTAAAACATATCGCATATTATTCTTGAACAGTGCAGCCTCTTCAGAGATGCTAGACTACTTCTCTGAAGTCCTGTTTTTTATGTGATTGACAATAGAACTACACACCCTTATCTTGAGGCTGACTTGGCTACTGAGAGCCAGGCCTTTGGCATCCATGTAGGAGCTTCATTTCATCCTACCTAGACTGAGCACAGACAGGTCATCCTGTGTCCTTTATCTCTTTCCTGCTGTCAAACCATCAGCTTTATCCCTATTCAGTTTGGGTTTCTGTTGCCTATCACTCCTATCCCAAGTGACATATCCTGGGGAGATGCTCTGTGCCACCCTTGTGCATTGATGGACTCAGTTGTACATACCACATAGACTTTGCCCTCTCCTTCCTCCAGTCTTTCCTGCAGTTGTCTCAACTGTGAGGCCCACAGAAGACTTAATAACAATTAGACAGATGGTACAGATTGTGAGCGGGCTATGAAAATAATAAAGTTGTAATTTGTTTATTTTAGTTCCACAAATTAATCAAATAGAGAGAAAAAAAGAAGAAGGTATATGACTAAGTACAGAAGGAAAATCAGTTCAGATTTGAAAAAGCAAAAAAAACCAACCTAAAAGAAGAGATACATTTTTTTCAGAAAAAAAAAAAAAGCTACTACTGGAAAACAGCTTGACCATCCTTCTGCTTCAATACCTGGTTAGTGCAGGCTATCAAACCCTTGGGCAGGATTCAAGGGTTTTTTAGGGTCAGGTCCAGGTTCAGGTTCAATGCATTGTTCTGCTTGAGGATATTTGACCCTACTTCCTTGCCCCTAGAAGAATGCAATAAGTGCAGCTTCATGGCAGCATCATGACTGAGCTCTTTCACTTCCTATAAATAAACATTTGTAAGAGTGGAGCTTAGTTATTACTTCCCAGGTGAGTCTCTCAAAAAAAGTGCGTGGAATAGCTAGTGCTAATATTTTTTTTGAGGTAATGTATATTAAACTCGAAGTTCCCAAAGGAGAAACAGGAGGATGCCTTCAAAATTTCTGACATTATAAGATTGCCATATTCACTTGAAAACATACCCTCATTTATTGAATGGTGAGAGGATTGCTGTGGGACGTGAAAGATTTGAATTACTTTTTTGTTGGTAGACACAACACTTGATCCTGTGTTTTACAAATTCTGGATGAATTCTGTGATTACTGAGTAAAAAAGGAGGCATTGTTTCTGTTTCTCTTTAAGATAGATTTAAGAAACTAGCCCTTTTCCTTCAAAATTTTAAAAATTTTCTGGAAACAGAACTCAAGAGAGCTACCATTTTTTAAAAACAAGAAGAAAAAAAGAAACTAAAAACTGCCCAGCTTTCATTGTAAATCTTGTTCCTAGATTTTATCTAACCTAACCTAATCTAAGTTTCTCAATACTCTCAGATACATTACACAATTCAGCCTCTTTACTATGTCCACACATCAATATTTTGTTCTTTATTTATTCTGAATATTCTCTGCCGTCTCCTGATTCATATTGTAGCCATGTACTTGATACATGGGCTTCCTTATACAGTGAGGCAGTAATTCCTATTGGGAGGCACATTTCTGGGAATGAAAGAAGGGAGAAATCTGAAGGAGACCAATCAGAGAGTGACAAAGTGTATATTCAGTAGAAGCTCCTATTCTTACCGCCTAGTGATATCAGAGTAAGACTGTGTTCTGTACTGCATCTTCTGTGATGTACTTTATTTAAAGAAGTACAATTCCCATGGTACAATGTTTCCTAAAGCCAAAACTGAACATAAACGTAGAACTCAGAGAGAAGCTTATCCCCGCATGAACTAGAGACATGGCCTACAATAACTAGGTGTTCCTAGATGAAATACTTGAACTGCTTACTTTTGAGATCACATCTCGAAATAACATAACTGCAGATTGTGTTTTCCAAAAAGTAACAGTCCTGATCTGCCTTGCCTGGGTCATAAAATTGTTGTGGGAGGTTATTGTGGAGCACGTTCTTTAGGCAAGTGTGTTCCAGGTTAGATCATTGGAGCCTGAGATGAAGCCCCTGCCCTAGCAGTTGGCAAAGAGTCGTGTCTTCAGAAAGATGTAAGTCCCAAAAAAGCCTGAGGAAAGGCATTTGCCATGGCTTAAGAATCTCTTTTCTGATCTTTTATGAGGAGTAGAAGGGAAGTCTGGAGGCACTGCAGAGTTAGAAGGAAGCTTGCTTGGGTGGTAGGGAGGCAGCAGAGCTAAATTATGACTTATGAATAATAATTTGTTGTCATGAGGTTTTATTGCATTTGGCACTGAATGACTGTGTCCTTATATGAATTTCATTCAAATGAAAAAAATCCGAATAATTTGTTTCTAAAATAAAAAGAACATGCAAGAGCATCCATGAGGAAATGACCTCTTTCATTCAATTCAGCTTCAAAAATTTGGACTTACTGTTCCACTAGTTTGCTTAAATTCTACTCAATTGCCCTTGAGATTTATAGTGAGTCAAGCAGAGGAAGAAACCTGCTTCCCATGTTTGAAACTGAACAACTATGGGTGAGATTTAAAAATCTCAGGGTACCTCCAAAGACTTTTTCACACGAGTTGCTGGTGCTGGTATTAGAATTAACTACAAGAAATATCCATCCCTATCAGAATTTATCTAAGGACTCCCTGACAAGTGAATACTGGGCAGTCTGTGTTTTTAGAAGGCTTAGGTATGCAGAGTTGAAGAGAAAGTCAAATGGAACCAGTGTCTGCGGCACCTGGTGTGAGAAAACAAGATATCCCACTTCTGCCTAAGCTGGATGTTGTACTTGCTTCTTTCCTGTCTCATTTCAGAAGTGGACCTATCCAGCTCCACAGGTTTCCCCTGAAGCTCCTGGGTTGCTTTTAAAGCTGAGTGACAGCAACACTTGCACTAAAAAGGACTAGAGTTAGGATTTGCTGAACCAAATTTCAGTGTATGTGGGTGTTCTTCCCAGTCAGACACTTGTGTGCCCATGGCAACAACTTCTCATGATGTCTACTTTGTTGTGTTGTTCTTGGATGGCTGAAATAGAGAATGCTTTTACAGCTATTTGCTTCACTTGACGGAGGATGGAATGGTTCCAGTTGTGTAAATACCTCCTGATGCTCTTCCAGCCTTTCTCCTCACTACCCCACGGAGATGCATTTGCTTAAGCAGGGCATAGTATGGGAAGAAGCTCTGCTGGATTCCTCCCTCTGAACCTTCCAGCACATCTCAGGCTTGAACTACAGTATCTCTGTCAGTACAGAGCTTAACTTCTCCTTAAGCAAAAAAGACAAGTGGTACCACAGTAAGTCATGGTTTTGTCTAATGGACAGTTAAACACATGTGACTCTTGGTAGGACTTAGGACTTAGGCATCCAGAGACAATCAGTTAGTATCCCAATCAACTACACATTTGCCTATTCTTATACAACTCCCTTGAGATAACAATGGTACAAAAAGCAATATTATCTAATTAACACATGCAGTTGGAGTCTGATCTTTGTTTTTCCCTTGGAATGTCTCAGCCAAAAGAGCACACACTTCACTACAGGATTTATGAGGATTACATAAAGTGCTTTTTCCCATACACATAGTGAGTATGAGTTTCATCCATCAGTGTGATTTTGCATAAGCCCTGTGAGTGAAGGGTTATGCATGACTTTGAAACCCTATCTCAAGTGGCAGACAAAACGGAAAGTATATGGAATACGATACACAATGTGTGGATATGCATTTTTTCTCATGTCAAGTTGTAATATCTAGTTTATGAATATTGCATTGAGGCTGGAAGGTATAACATTTTGTATAACATAGTTTTCCTTTGTATGTCTGATAAACTAGAAAGCATGGGAATTACAAACCACGTTTTGATATTCTATGTCTGAGTAGTAACATCTGAAATTTACTGCTGATTTTGGAGGCTTGCTTCCTTCAAAATATCCAATGTTAAAGAGGAAAAGAGTGAAAACTAGTATTTATAAGACCCTCGCTCCTAGTTTTATGGCCAGATGACTAGATGTTTCCTGGAAAAATCATGAAGAAAGGAAGATGTCTGAGACCTGGGCTGGTACAAAGTCCTGTAGTCACGTTTGTTTCTGGAGCTATGTTGTTGATATCCACTGAACATGTGACACACTGTTAAAAAAATATTAAAAAAAAAAAGAAAATTGACCTCTGACTGGCAAAAATGACCCTCCTTTTCCACATATAGCAAACAACACAGTGTGTTGAACCTAGCAAATCAATATGTGGAGGTTACCATTACAGATCAGACAAAAGGTCCATCTAACCTTTCCTTATCCTCTGACTAAGCTTTAGAGTAGGGAACATCTTTCCTTGTTCTTCCCTTCTCAATGTTAACTTTCTTCTCAAGCCCTTCAGTACACTTAAACCTTACTCCCCAAGGAAGTAGTAGTAGCAACAGGAAAAGGCCAGGCAGAAAAAAACACATACTCTAGAGGCCACAGAGACATGGCAGGCGATAGTCTTCTATTCATGAACTGCTAATCTTTGCCAACCTTTGGCATTTTGTAGTTGCTTTTTCCATAGAGGTGGAAATCATACAGGTTATTGGGTTCATTACAAAAGAGTGTAAAAGAAAGGCCATCAGCATCCTTACTATCTTTAGAGGAGTAGCCTTAGTGCAGAGAGAGCTGCTAACCATAAAATAAAGATCTCAAAAGAAGCAGGTTTTGAGTCTAGCTTATGTAACTTTAATGGAGTCTTAATCTGAAGGAGTGCTGAGCACTGACCTGGAAAAATAATTGTCAATACAGATATCTAAGAAGTGACAGCAAAAATTTCCAGTTAGTTTTAACAGCTGAGCCTGCAAAATCGAAACTGCATTTCCCAGAGAATTCTGAAAAGTTAAAAAAAAAAAAAAAATCTCCTGTCTCCTAGACTAGATACTGATCAGGATGCTTTATTTAAATAATTTCTGAAAAAAATAAGACCCTGTGAAACATAACATATTTCCTGGTACAAAGGTATTAATTGTATTTGTACCTTATTCAGTCCAGTTGGATTAAGTTCTTGCTGAGCACATCAGTTTTTATTTGCTTTTTGTCATACTAAGAAGACACTTAAAATTAGAAAATAGCTTTAAATCTGTATAAGTCTTTGCAGCTGAAAAAGGATCCACTCAGACTGAAAATCCTTGCTTTTTAAAACAAACTCACTTTCTTGAAGTGCTTTCCATCCAGACCATGATTCAGCTTTGGAGATTTGTATGGCAAGAGAACTGATGCGTGACTTTCACTATGGAGTGCCGTAAAACAATAAATGTGTCTGGAAAGTTAAATGGATAAGCCTGGATCAGATATCCATGCCAAAATGCCATCATTATGCAAACCTGAGAAGCCCAATAGAACACTTTACATGTCAAAAATTAATCATTTAAATACAGTGGGAGCATAGCCTAGACTTAGACAAGTCCAGGCTTTAGAATTTAACAACATATTATATTGTTTATAATAATATATCTGACACATAAGTTTGCATCTGTCTATATTTGTCATATAGAGATGTAGACTTTAATTTTATTTTCATAATTTGGTTATCAGGATGAAAATCTTTCTTGATTGTATGAACATCTAGTTCAAATATGGAACCTCCATTAAAGAAATGTGACTCCTCATTTTAGAAAATGTAGAATTTTTATGTGTCTATAGGTCCATTGGTCTTCATTAATTTTTGGACTATGCACAAATTGAATTACAGTCTATATTTTGAAGAAAAAATAATGAATTATGAAGAAGAAGGACTGATTTAGCAAACAATTCAGTCAGAACTACTAAATGAAAATAGAGGAGATAGTGTTGCATCTGGAAACCATGTGTGTTAGAAAAAGATGTTCATTCCAAGACTGGCCTTTGGCTTTGGTTTCTCTGTGTAGTTCTGTTCACCCTTGAGGTGTAACAGGCATAAACTTTTTTTAACTCTAAATACACACATCAGGATTTATATAATCTGTGTGCAAATGGAACTACCAAAAGAGCTGGTTACCCTTTTCCTAGAAAAGGTTTGATTACCCAAGTACTAGCCTGCAGTGATTTCTCATTTTCTATTTTAACAGAGAGACATGACAGCTGATTTCAGGTTGATTATCAGCCATCACCTAGTTTTTCTACTTTGAAATCACAAGTTAGTTTTTCTGGATGATATTAATCTTACCTTTCATCAATTTTACCTTTCAATCATATCTTCCAAATAGTAGTCAAGATTAAACAGCTAATCTAGTTTCTGAATGTGAATTTAAGGAAACATTTGAGATAACCCATTAGAATAAATAAAGAGAAAATGTCAGGGGCACCTGTAGGCAGAATGAAAATTAACTACCTTGTCAGCTTCTTGCTGAATTTGTTTAAATATCCCTGTATCTCTAATTTTCACGGGTGTTGCAATGTCATCTGTGTAAAACTTTACTCATACAGTCTTCATTTCGTATCTGTTTTGCTCAGTCGAGGCTTAGAAAGAAAGAAGGAATTTTTAAAATGAACAGGAACAAATTCCAAGCACGAGAAGATATCCCACAGGAGTTTCAAAGGAACATGAAATAAATAATATTAACAGGAATTCTATAGGCAAAATTAATCATTACCATATACTTGAAAATCTCAAACACTTGAAAAATCAGTCATTGGCTTACATGAGAGACTCAAAATATACAATGTTTTCCAAGCATGATCTTCAGATATCTTTAATTTGCTTTCTATTTTTTAAATTGCTATGGTCTGAATTTCTGAGCTTTTCTCTGCTACGGTCTGGAAGATGTTGTTTTATTTACATTTAATGGAAATAAATCTCATAAGAATGCAAAGCTTAGAGATGAATTTTTATAAATCCTTCAACTATTGTAAGACTTGAGATAACATGGTGAGACTTGGCTTCGCAGAGAAAGGTAAGAAGCCACCCACTTAACACTGAAAATTTACCGTATATAACACACCATGTTATAAGATCAGTAAGACTGCATGAAAAACCCTTTTACAAAGTGCAGTGTTTTGATGGCCTTCCCAAGCTGATAAAATGCTGAGAATGCCCTAAGCTTTTGGTAGCTGCATTCAACTCTCTTAAAAATATCCGCAGATCTCTTTCATTGACCAAGTGAATAACTGATCCATCAGGCTGGCATTTGATAGTGAGCAACAGCATGGAATTTTACTTTTCTGATTCAGAGATGGCTTGAGGGCTTCCCTTCCCAAACAACCCCAGCGTGTTACTGGAAAACCTAAGAGCTGCTCCACAAAACGCTTGCTCAAAAAGAGAGGACCATAACAGAAGAGCCCAAGAAATCACCCCTTGGGGTCTGTACATCAGACCCGGTTGCTTCTGCATTGTGCAGGCTCTCTTACTGCAGTCTCACACATGGTTATTCAGTGGGCTCTGGCTGAGGGAGACAGCAGAAACCGTGTTATACTGCTGGGTCAAGGTAAGCTAATAGCATCACTTGTTCTTTCTCTAGAAGAGAAGAAATAAAAACCAGAATGTGTAAGGTACTACAGCAGAATACTGCAAGACTGATGCTTGAAACCCTCATTATCTATGAAATGCATTTCACTTCCTTCAGTAGATCGTAAGAACTGGAAATCTACAGTAATTATATGCCATTTTTATCACAGTCTTCATGTACTTATGTTATTGACAATTTTCAGGGAACTGGCATTAGACCTTCCTGTAAATTGGGAGACAGGACACAGAAATTAGATTACCTTGAACAAGTCTTCGTAAGAATTGAACCTGGGCCATCACCAGACCACACACTTCTTTCTCACCTGGCCAGGTGAAATTCACTTTTTGTTTCCATCTCACAAAAATAGAGCTCCTTATAACTACATTTTGAGTTTAAACTGCACTTTTACTTCCTCTCAAAGAAGACACTAACGTTGTAGCAGGAGTTTAATCTGCCTTTTATTTCTATCGGGAAAGTAGTCTGACACTTTAAACTGACCTGCTGTGGTTTCTAAGTTGCAGACAAACACAAACGGATTTCATTAAAACCAAACTACTTAGCTTTTTTGAAACACCCCTGCTTGGTATTTGCTTTCTACACATAAAACCTGCTTTTCTTTTATCCCTCCAAAACAGTTTGATAAAAAAGACCTTCAAGCCTTACTATTCAACAATTGGGCCTTTAAAAACAAATTTTGGGTAATATGAGTTTTTTACAACATATTTCTATATTTATTTATTGGATTAATATATTTAAAGGCTGGGAGGAGTTGAGGGGACTAACTGCTTTTTTTAAACCACATGGGTTTTTTTGGCATTAGTGATGAAGTTGTTCTATGCCAGATAACTGAGGCTTATGAACAAAGCTACTTAATTTAAAAGTTCATGCACAGGTTACAGAAACACCAGTGGCATGGGCAGGTTTTCTTCTCCTTGCCTCTTCTAAATCCTTGAACACCTACTTTCACAACCATAGCTAACTCCAACTGAGAGGTGAATATATCCCTGAAGAAACCAAAATGCTTGTGCTCTTGCTCCTCCAGGCATGCTCAGTAAACCTGGACACAGGTCTTGTGGCAAGTCCTCATTTAGTGCTTAATTCTTCTTACAGGCAGCAGGTATTAAGCAAGATTCTTGCAGCAGCTGTTCTGGGAAACACTGGCAGGACTGTAATCCTCCCAGCTGAAATACTCCTAGGTATTTACTGATTCTCACTGCTCATAGCTGAAGAGGCTCCAAGTCACTGGAGCCAAACTAACCCTGGGGTCTCAGTGTTAGTAGCCAAATGTAAAAATGAAGAAAAATGTATGTTCAGGATCTGAATATTAGGTTAAATAGGAAAAATACCCGGATCAAAACATCTGCTGTGGGGCACGTAGGAAGATTTGGTTTAGCTTATGAAGCCTTTTCAAAAGTTTCTTTTTTTCCTTTAAATTTCATTCAGCTTTTGAAATGTAGAATATAATTTCAAACTGCAGTTAGAAACATATTTGCTTATGCCTCAAAAAGACAAACTGATGTTTATTCCTCCACCTCTGGTTCTTTGTTTTAGCTGAAAGTTTTCAACTTCCATTTCATACTTTGGTGACCTTGAAGTTGGTTTTGGTTTTTTGTGTGTTTATTGGTTTTGGTTTGGTTTGGTTTGGTTTGGTTTGTTTGTTTATGGTTTTTGCTTTGTTTTAATTTTTATTTATTTATTTATGAAGTATTTACTGAAAAGCATCACCCAGCACTGGAAAAGCACTTTGGGAGCAAATGTCCTCAACGAAAACACTGAAAAGAAACTAGCAAAAAGTCTTGCTCCAAAATGAACAGACAAATAAAGAATATAGACTTCAGTAGAAAGGATCAGTTCCTCATAATAGACTAATTTAATAATCAGGCTGACTAAAGACTTTGTATCCTTTAGTGAAAAGAAGGACATAAGAAATAGCTGCATGCTAAAGTCCTGGTTCACTGACTTCTCTCAGACACTTAAGTTTTATATTACAGCCTTAGCTGATTTTATTTTTTTTATTATTATTTTTTTTAATACTAGTCTGCTTTAGCTTACTTATCCAGGGACTAGACTTTCATGGGTTGAGCAGACAGCGTACTAGCTGCTGAAGTTACATTTTTTCACTTCTTATTTTAAAGAAAATCAGGTCATTTTGAATGGAAAACTTTTATAATCTTTGTATAAGATGGGCAAGGTGGACACCAGTTATCTTCCATTCACAGGATAAATAAGATGCCTGTATTTGCCTGTCTAACTTGGGAATGAACTAGAACCAACTCTAATAGGAGCATTGAGATGGTTGAGCTTCCAAAGACTGGATGGGATTTCAGGCAAGACTGCCACATGAATTCACTTATTATTTAAGGAGTCAGATCATACCAGGTCATACTGCTGGATATGGAAAATACATGGAAATGTGAAGTAGCCTTTACAGAAAATCTCCCAGTGAAAATTATTCAGAGATTAACACCCTTTTTCAGCCTTCCCTGCTTATATCTTTGAAGAAACATGAATGATCAGTGCTTCCTTGCTGTGCTATTGGATGTCCTCTCACCTGGCCATGGTTCTGCATAGCAGACTGCAGAGGCAGAAAGGCTAAAACACAAAAGTTTTCACTGTCACAGGCAAACTATGACTAGTTTGCCTTTTACAATAAGAAACAACCCATAACCGGTACTTGGAAATTTTCAAATGACTTCCATATTATGGTGCTGCCTGACATTCTCTTCCCATTTTAACCCATCTTTCTACTGTTTGAGTATCAGACTGTGTGCACTGCACCAGATGAGGTCTTACTATTACCTTGTACACAGGCATTTTTTTCCTCTTTCTCTTTGGATCACGTATGCATTTACACAGCTCCACAATTCTAGCAACTCATAGTCATGCTGTAAGTCTCTAGTATGCGGTCCTCGTTTTTTCTTTGTTGCTTTCAAGCCCTCACCATCCAGCCCCTCCAGCAGAAAGTTTTAGTACTGCCTAACTAAATGTTCTCACTTTTCATAGTGTTGAATTTTCTCCCATTTCTGTCCCTGTAACAAAAGGCCATCCAATTCTTTCTCTATGGCACTCCTATCTTTCACTTCAGTGACAATGACTTCCAGCTCTCTGTTGTCATTTTTTATTAGATCACTCCTGGGTTTCCATGCCAAATTCATAATGAAAACATTACATGAAGTTGGTCCAAGTTTGATCCTCAAGAAATTCCACTGCAATGTCTATGTGATCTAAGGCTTCCTATTTAGATACAACTTGTCATCTCCCGTTTAAGCAATTCTTTAGCCAAGTTCTAGTTCCTGTATTAATCGTGTCCGGCCCAAGAAATTTCCCCTGTGACCCAGTCTCAAATACTTTACTGAAGTCCAGATATGTGACTACATTTACCGCATTTTCCTCATGCGAAAATGAAGTGTTTTATCAAGAAGACTGAGAGGCTTTGATGCAAGACATTTTGGACAGTCTGTTTTTTTGTCATATTTTCAGTGGAATTTCTTTCTGTAAGCCTTGAATGGTATTATAAAGAGGATAATTGCCCTATCTTTTTTTTTTCCTTTTTTTTCTTTTTTTTTTTTTTCCATACCACTACTAGTTTTTCTAGTTTCCCATCATAATGACAACACTCCAAACTGGCAAGAAATCCTTCATATCAGACCTATTATTTTATCAGGATTTTGCCTATTTTTTTGTTGTTTTTTCCAGAAATCTTGAATGCATATTATTCTTTCTCTGTTCACTTCTCCTTCAGGTCAAGAACACCAAACACTGAGTTTTCCTTCCACTTCACATATTATTTACTATTTCACTATTACTTCCATTAGTCGCTCCACTTTTAAGAACACTGTCATTACTGAAACGTAAAGATTCACAAGGGTTTGAGTGCAGTTCCTTTAATGTCAGCTTAGTCTGCCCTGCACAGCTACCACTGTTCTTTGTTTTTTCCTCTGCATAGATGCCTTGTGAGAATTATGTTTTTGTTATATATATTTTTTAAGTTGGTCTTGCTCCATCCTTACATATTCTAACCTCCATGATGTAGCTTCTTCATAGATTGATTCTTTTTCCCACTCTTTACAGACTCTGCATAACATTTTCTTCTGTAATGCCTCTATAACATCTACAATGACCCTGCCACTGTTCAAATTACAGTTATTTTTCTCTTGCTCAGTGTTTATCCTTAAAAACATCTGTTCACTGGAACAACTGCAACATACCAATAACACCAATAACTTTTCTAAACTGTATGGAAAATTAATCTCATACATATGCAGTATTAAAGCTATGGAATTATATAGAGTAGAACAGAGGAGAAGAGAATAATTTCAGTTGGAAGAGACCTACAATGATTGTCTAGTCCAACTGCCTGACCACTTCAGGGCATATATTTTTTATATTTTATATGGCTTCTGTTCTTGACTGTTGTTTTAGGGTAAACAACTACAGAATACGACCAGACTTGTGTCACCAGTTTTCTGAGGGAGTCAAGCAAATCAACTCCAAGTCTTGAGGTCTTCTTCTGATTGACAGCAGAGAATGGCAGGAAGGCCAGCTAACTCATTTGTTTTAGGAAAGAATCAGTACCACAAAATTTTATGCCAAAACTCAATGCCAAACAAACTCTTTTTGTGACTCAAATCCCAGTCTCCTCTATAAGCCTCATGTGTATATTTTTACTGTTGTCACAGGGCATCCCTGAATTTTCCATCTCCATTTGGCATCAATAAGACTCAAATGATACTACAAGTTGGCAAAAGCAAAACAATACATTTACTGAGTTTCAAGACGAAGAATTTTCAGTCGTGAGAAACTGGAAATCGTGTACTCATCTGCAACACAAAAAAGGTCATTAGGCCACTGTCAGCAGTGATGCAAAAGATGGCATAAATTAGATCTAGGCTTTGGTGAATCATAGAATCATTTAGGTGGTTAAGACCCTCAAGATCCGTGAGTCCAACCATAAAGCTAACACTGCCAAGTCCACTACTAAACCATGTCCCTAAGTGTCATATCTACACATATTTTAAACACCTCCAGGGACAGTGACTCAACCACTTCCCTAGGAAGCCTGTTCCAATGCCTGACAACCATTTCTGTGAAAAGAATTTTCCTAATATCTAATCAAAACCTCCCCTGGCACAACTTGAGGCTGTTTCCTCTCGTCCTATCACTTGCTACTTGAGAGAAGAGACCAACACCCTCCATGCTACAACCTCCTTTCAGGTAGTTGTAGACAGCGATAAGGTCTCCCCTCAGCCTCCTTTTTTCCAAGTTAAACAACCCCAGTACCCTCAGCCACTCCTCATAAGACTTGTGCTCCAGACCCTTCAGCAGCTTCATCACCCTTCTCTGAACTTGCTCCAGCATCTCAATGTCTTTCTTGTGAGGGGCCCAAAATCGAAGCCAGGATTCGAGGTGCAGCCTCACCAATGCCCAGTACAGGGAGATGATCACTTCCCTGGTCCTGCTGGCCACACTAGTGCTGATAAAAAACAGGATTCCGTTGACCTTTTGGCCACCTGGGCACACTGCTGGCTCATGTTCAGCTGCTGTCAACCAACACCCTCAGGTCCTTTTCCACCAGGCAGCTTTCCAGCCACTCTTCCCCGAGTCTGTAGCACTGGCTGGGGTTGTTGTGACCCAAGTTCAGGACTCGGCACTTGGCCTTGTTGAACCTCATGAAATGAGGTGAAACCTGTGAAAATGCAAAATGAGCATAATTGTTACATTCGGAAAAAGACAGTAGAAGTTCTTCTTACCATACACGTTATATCAAGCCTACTTACGATCTTTTTACTTTGGTTAACACAGATGGAGCTCTGCTGACTTAAATACAGAATTACTTTTGACAATCACTTCTCATGAATGCCCTGACTGTGATTGACTACATACTTCTGATCAGATACTTCACCCTCCTTACAGACACATTACTGAAAATGAGAGATTTACAGAGATTCATTATCAGTGAACAGGTATTTTTCCATTGGACTGTCTTAACCAAGTTTCTTAGAGTATTTCTGATTCAATTCTTCTGACCCACTCAAAACGTTGAGGCCCGGTATAAAAAAAAACATAGATCGGGGTGGCACTTTTCAAGATATCTCAATACTAACTTGGACATGTTCAGTTAATTTTTGTCCTAATGATGATTCATGTCTTGATCTGCTGTAGAGAGCAAAGCACATGTCTTCTTGTATCATGGAATCAGGAGCTTCAACAAACTCCTGGCCATTTTAACTTCTGTTAAATTGTTTGGAACCCAGAGCTAGGTGAGATAAATCTCATCCTTCATTCCTGATTCTAAACATTACTGTTCATATGGAATAACATCTGCTGTAAAACCCCATTTTAGCAAAAAACATAAAGGATACAAAGACAACATCCATCGTTACTGCCCTAGTAATACGTGCATGATGCTGGGTGGAGATATGAAGTAATCTGGGTAGAATACATAGTTATATTTAATATCACAGGAGTCCAAGAGAAGAATGGATAATTTAACAACATCAGTGCTGCAGAAAAAATGAGAAAAAATAATTATATGAATGTATTTTAGGGCAATTGATGTTAGAGCTAATCAATTAGCCATGCAGAATACATAATAACCACTATACTAAAGCATCATACAAGGGAACTAGATGGATTTTTGAAGAGTACTAATGAGACTTAGACACCAAAATACTTTGACTTCCATTATCTCTTCCCTAAATCTTTTTCTAACCACAGAGTAATTTCCTTGGCTGGCATACACTGACATGGTTCAGTATATTTCCTTCCCTATTCTGCTTGCACAATTTAGCTTTCCTTGCAATTGCAGTTTATTTTGGGTAGGCTTTACATCTCATAAGAGGAAAGTCTTTCTAATGTAAAAGTTTCCTTGATTATCTCCTTCTTCCCTTACACCTATGCTTTGTAATCTCTGATTTTTTTCACATCTATAAAGTGGGAAGGGGGCATTATTTGTTAGGGGGGTTCCCTCCACAATATGTCATTTTCTTAACATTTTCTCAACACTTGCACACGTGAGTGGGTTTCTGCTGACTCCATCATTATGTGGGAGTAAAAAGGCTTGCAGAAAACCAGTCCTCTGTGAATAGTGAAAAGTGCTTAGCAGTGCATTATAACTCCTAGTCATTAGATTGAAATTTCCAAATGAGCCGGCTTGAAATCTAATATGAGCTCCCAGATTTCTGCATCTAACTTTGATAATTTTAGCTGACATTCCTGCAATGATGTCTTGCACAAATACTTTATGTAGCCCTCAATTGTAGAATTGGTTTTCACACTTTTTCTCAATTCAAGCAGAGGAAAAAACCCCGCTTTTAAAATTATTGATTTATTTAATGTTTCTCAGCACTCGTTTGCTACTTAATGTATCAAACCATTATAGAAATAGTGAGGCAAGATTGAAACAACTAAAGGTGATGAAAGTCCTCATGATAATGTAGCTATCGGTTTTTTATGAAGCCATTAAAAAAGCACTGACAAATATAAAATGTATGCATTAACATCATAGCTTAAAAAAAAATTGTACTTTTAATCGTAACTCAAACACCTTTTGGATTTATATATCTTCCCAAAATTGGAATCTTTAATATGCATTATGAGCGACAATGTATAGTTCCGTACTTTCATGTAAAATTATTTAATATATACATTTAAAAAAAAAAATACATCTCATTCTTCAGTGTTTGAGGCTAGTAAGAATACTGCCAAACAGTGAACTGTTAAGTCTGATGAGGACTGCATTCTTTGAACATTAAAGCTACCACTGGGTTTTTGCACAGTGGTTTGCTTTAATCGTTCTTAGCAACTGTTTCTTGGATTGCTTAACATGATTTTAATTTATAATGGTATTAACACAGCAGTTTGTTGTATTGTCACTTTTGAGAACCATGAAATGAAACATGCCAGTTACTGGATTTGTTTGTAGGCACATGGGAAAATTTCATCATCACAAAAATCTTTTTCTTGGGACTGAACAGTTAAGACTTGGATTTTTTAACTGAAACAGGACAGACACTAAATATCTCAGTAAGAGGCTGTTTTGTGTTGTGTTTTCTGTTGGAAGAAGAGTCTTGAGAAGGTGAATCTAAATTTAAGTTTTATACTCGTTGCTTGTCTTGATACTGAAAAATCCCATGTGAGCACTGGCATCCCATTGACAATCCTATACCCTCATATCAATCATTCTATCGGCAAAATTTTTTTTTCTTTATTCTCAATCTATAGAAATAGACTGCAGAATGAATCAGGGAGGTGCCCTAACTACATCATGAGTAGTGTGTGCAACTACAAATCTGTCTACAGCATTTCCTGAAACATAGGGACTTTCTGATATGAGTGATTTTTATGATTTTTTTTTCCATTTGTCTAATCCTTGTTTTAATTCCTGTAGGATTTTTTCATCCACTAAAGCCTGCTAGATTATATCCCACAGATTAACTCTGCACTGTGTGAGCAGGTTATTCCCTGACTTTTGGGACTTGACATCGGGTAATTTTTTCGACGCTTACTGTTTCTTGTATCACAGGAAAGAATTAATAGTTATTTCCAATGTGTTTCAGCCAAGAGTAGCAAAACTAAATTGTACAATGTGCAGATGCAAAAAAGAAGCTAAATGACAATTGCTAGCTTCAAAATGGACTAGCAAAGAACATCAGCAACCTCACAGCTTACCTTTATGTCAGCAATCTCGCCCAAGAAATATTGTTTGTTCAAGTTATTTGAGATATTGTGGCATTGTTCATGACCTCCACTTCCATATTCCTTTACTCTATCAGTACATTTACTTGTCAGAAAAAGTCTCTTCTTCTCCAGCATCATCATTCTAAAACTGTCTGTTACACAGTGGCCTAAAAAGCTGGAATTCTTGGTTCCTCTGCACACTGAGAAAGAGATGAAAGGGAAGATCCATAAAACACATCAAATGATTTTGAGGTGTGTAGCAGAGGAGAGGCTGGTGGATGTTTTGGCAGATGAATCTGGCTGTTGTGAGGGATATGGGCTAGATATTCCTCTCACAAAGACCCATGCCAGCTGGGTCAGCATGGCAGGCATATCACTAATTTCTATGAACATACTCTCAGAATAATTTCCAGGTTGCCCAGCCTGGCAAAATGTAAGCATTTAGTGACACTGAATAACATTCATAGGAAAACATCTCCCTTACCATTTTCATCCCAGCTTGAATTGTTGCACTTGTCGCTGTCAGTGCAGAGTCCTACAGACAGGAGGGAGAGTCCTGAGAGTTTTGTGTGCCTGATAATGTCTCTGCTCTTTGTCAGCCGAGTATGTTTCCCAGGTTACCTGTGACAAATCTCTATGTGCATTGCAGTATCTAAACAGCAGCATTGCCTTTCCCTGGAAATGTTTAATATGTATCTTGTAATATGATCAATTTTTCTTCATATGTTTTCCAATCCATTTTTTAATCTGTTACTCAGGATACTTTGAAAACGGTACTTTCTGATTGCAAAATCCCATATCATTGCAAAACTTGAAAAGATGCCAGTTTGCCATAAGAATGCATACAAAATGTTTTAGATTGGCATTCTAGTCAATTTGATTCCTAATCTATTATCTGGGCCTCATGTTTCCCATTCCATGTTCTTGTTAAGTGCTGAGAACTCCACATAGTTCATTGCAGTACAAATTAAACTTTTTCCTACTGTAGCAAAGGATTCAGTATCAGTCCTTTGTGATAAATAAAGACTGTGACTGCTTATTGATACTTACATGCTGTCTAAACCATTAGGATACTTATTCAGTATTCTTAATGTCCTATACTTAAGGAGTTAGGATAATTAGCATCTAAAGTATAGGTCGTCATGTTTCCAAATTGGTAAAGCTTGCATAAAAACTGGGCAAAGCTCCTTATTTTGTCTCTCCAAATGGGATTCAGCTCATGGACTAAACCTGAATTTACACATCTATATGTAGATGCCCACTTGTGAAATTACATGCTGAGGTTGCCACTGTAGATGCACATGCAGGTGTATACTAAGGCACCTCAGATAGAACTAAATTCCTACATTTAAGCAACTATATTGGGTCCAGAATACAAATATCATTTCGGATTATCCTAGAGTAGAGGCCTATATTTAATTTTACAAAACTAACACTTGTGAAACTTGTCAGGTCAAATGAGAAAGAGGCACTTTGGCCTTGTTGAGCCTCATACAATTGGCCTCGGGCCACTGATCCATCCTGTCCAGATGCCTCTTTAGAGCCTTCCTACCATCAAGCGGATAACACTCCCACCCAATTTATTGTTGTCTGCAAACTGACGGAGAATGCACTCAATCCCCTCATCCAGATCACTGTTACGGATATTAAACAGAACTGGCCCCAGTACTGAGCCCTGGGGAACACCACTCATGACCAGCCGCCAACTGGATTTGACTCCATTCACCGCAACTCAGAAATGTATGTTGTTTGTAGATGGATGATACTGGAAAAGCAGTAGCCTCTGGATACATGTAATCCTCCTCAGGAAAGCTTTTGGGCTACAGTAATCATCCTTGTTGACTTAAATAAAATGATTTGGGCATTATGTGGCGTCAGAGGTGGGAAAAGAAACTGCATATTCAGTCTTTCTTCATCGATGTGATCTACATGTAGGCTGCAGAAGGGGTCCTAGACTGAAGCAGAGGAGCATAAAAGGCAATTCAGGTGAGCTGGTAACAGTGAGTAAGCCAGCTCTTTCTGGGTAAGCACATCCTGGGTCCTTGGACTGAAGATGTTGGTTTTGGAAATGCTGCAGCAGAAATGGGTGGTGTTTGCCTAGTGTTACAGTCTGCTTTGCACATTGTGCCATCCACTCACAGAATGTTCCCATGCTGCAGCAAGACTTCTGCATTTAACAGCTTTATCTGCATTCTCCCTTTATCTGATAGAATGAGATATTTTTTACATAACAAAGCTGTTAATTAGTTCTTGCCAAGATTAACAGGCACTTATTTTGACATAATTAGAGCTAATTCCATCACTCCTGAGGCTAAAACCATGATAGAACAGAGACTGATGAGCTAAGTAAACACAGATTAAAAAGTAGTCCATAAGTATACTTATTTTACAAAGGTTTAATAAATTTATGTGTGAAAAAACTGTATATACAAAGTATATTTTTCAAGAACACATAGCGTGAAGGAAAAACAAATTTTCATAGGGTATAATGGAGTATAATATAGTGAGTAGTTGTTACTTCTCACAGATTTGTATATTTGTAGGCTAAATACCCTGCCTTTTTACTTTTACATATGCAGTACTAGAAAGAAAGCAAATTAGCTTTTCTGTGGTACTCCTAAATTAAACACTTTGCTAAGGCTAAAACTCTCCCTTCGAGCACCTATGTAAAACTGTCATTTGCTTGACTACACTATTTCAATGATTACAACAGAACAACAGGTGTTTGTAGGTAAGTCAGAAAGAGGAATAACTGTCGATAACCTTTAAAACATAAAAATAATTCTTTAGACTCTTCGAAAGATTTTTGTCAAGATCAAGAATAAGTGCAAGGCAAGCCTGCCTTTAGCATTTCTCTGAGCCATTGTCTCTTCACTGCAGGAAACAGGGACTTCAGAATCATAAAATCATAGAATGGTTTGTGTTGGAAGGGATCTTTAAAAATCACATAGTCCAACTGCCCTGCCATGCGTAGGTGCGTCTTTCACTAGATCAGGTTGCTCAAAGCCCCATCCAACCTGACCT
The DNA here is from genome assembly GCF_036013445.1 of Caloenas nicobarica. Taxonomy (NCBI): domain Eukaryota; kingdom Metazoa; phylum Chordata; class Aves; order Columbiformes; family Columbidae; genus Caloenas; species Caloenas nicobarica. The sequence continues at coordinate 9,434,661 of NC_088245.1, forward strand.
TGAACACTTCTAGGGATGGGGCACACACAACTTCTCTGGGCAACCTGTGCCACTGTCTCGCCACTCTCATAATAAAAAAATTCTTCCTTATGCGCAGTCTAAATGTACCCTCTTTCAGTTTAGAACCATTGCCCCCTGTCCTGTCACTATAGACCTGATAAAAAGTCTTCATCCTTCTTGTAAGTCCTGTTTATATATTGAAAGGACACAACAAGTTCTCCCTGAAGCCTTTTCTTCTTCAGACTGAAGAGCCCCATCTTTCTCAGCCTTTCTTTATAGGAGAGCTGTTCCAGCACTCTGACCATTTTTGTGGCCTCCTCTGGTCCCTCTCTAACAGGTCCATGTCTTTCTCGTATTGGGGACCCCAGAGCTGGATGGAGCACTGCAGGTAGGGTCTCACAAGGGGAGCATAAGTGAGGTGTGAATTAAATACAGAGAAATAATGGACTCAGTATACACTTACTAGGCTAAATTAATATGACTTAAAAATAGATTCTGAGGACAATAACCACTGAGTTTCGATCTGATAAAAATGTGGTTTTAAAATTTGATACCAAAAGAGTGCATCATTAGGAATTTGGTCCAAACTTTGTTAAGGGAAATAAGTATCACTGAATGGCTTTATTGATCTAAGAAGAGTGAAGTTTGGGTTTAGAGAGTTGAACCTTTCTAAATTTAATATATTTCTTTATTATGAAGTAAGAGAGGTTTAAAAGTATGTCTGTCTTAAATCCATTTGCAAAGTGCACATTCTAGAGCCATTTTTAAATCCAACTGCCCTGCAAAAAACATACTTTATTTGTGATCCTGTTCCATGATCTCTGCTTACTTGCTCTTAGTCTCTGACAGGCCGTCTACTTGAAAAGGACTGCAAAAATGCTTTATATCTGCAAGGCATTCCATAAAAATCAAATTTCTTCCTGAGACATAATTACCACTCATGCAGTTGCTTAAAAGCTATGCTTATACACTCAGAAGGTATAGAATATATTGAATGTAATCTCAAAAAAGATACAGTCATACTAGAAAAAGTACAGAGAAGGATAGCTGATGATCATTGATTTCTGTGTAAGTGTCTTGATGGATAAAGCCTATTTGTCATGAAAAACAGAATACTGAAGGGGAGATTATCACTGAGTTCTGCAAAATCACAACTAATATGGGAAAAGGTGAACAGTGAGTGTCAGTTGACAAGCTATTGTGACACATGAGGTTTGGGGCATCAAATACTTTTGCAAGATGCATGCTCAAACAATCAAAGGTAGGTGATTATTAACATATAATTAAACAATGGAACTCATGAAACATTGTGAAGAATCATTTCAAAAAACACAACTGACCATTTTATGAAAGGAATGGACCATGGGAGGTTTTCTCACATTAATACACCATGTCACACTCAAGGAGGCCATTTAACTGTGTTTGAGGTCTTTAGCATGGGTTCTTCAAGAGTGTTCTTGCATAAAAGTACCACCTGCTTGCCTGTTTTCCTGTGACTACCCACTGTTGGAGACCAGATCCTGATACAGCTGGTCTTGTTTTCTGTTCCAGCACTGTTGTTCTGAGGTTCTGGGAAGACTCACTTTTCTTAATTAGACATGGTGCTCAACCTCATAAGAGGCCTTCCTGTTCGGATAAAGTATGAATTTAAGCATGGAAAAAGTCAAAAGTAGACTTGAAGTTCTGACTCTCTGGAGAAATATGATAGTTTAACCCAACCTGGGAATTAAATTAAAAAAAGCTAGCCTAGATTTGGGCTGTTTGGTAGGCCAGAGATGTCCTTGGGAACCAGCCTGAACAGATGGCCGCTCTGCTCTGGTGCCAAAGAGGAAGCTGGCCATTTACAAAACTTTCCTCCTGCCATTCCTTCCAAGCTTGCAAGCGTGTTTAGAGTCAAAGGGAGTAGGCCTTCTGAAAAGTCCCATTTTTGCATCCCTGGAAAAAATAGCATGCTCTGACCACTTAACTATATAGTGTATGGGTTCAGTGCTCCAATATGAACCATCTCATCTGGTGTTTTAATCTCAATGCTAGAATAGTGCATTTGGCTTAGAAGGCAAGAACAAAAGAAAATGTATTGATAGTGTGGAGCCATGAAGTAACCACATGTAACATTTCTGAAGTAAAGCACACTTGTAAAGCTTCAAACTGATTTCTTGCTAAAAACAGAGCACATTCTTTTACAAACAGTATTCCGTTCTTCTTAAACTTGAGTACAACTGTCCCACTATTGACTTTATCCAACTGTATAGAAAATTCTGTGATAAACATGACTTAACTTCAGATATTAAACATTTCCTGTCTGTTTTTATCAAGCCTTGTTTTTATCCACATATATGAAACATTAAATCTTAAAAACTTTACACCAAAATTCTGAGAGTAGGTTCTTTCATCATTAAAAGTTTATAAGGAAACACATACTCAGATTAAAAAACTGTTTGCCAGGAATGTCCCTATGCTACTTAAAACAAAAAGAATTTTCCTGAAGCTAGTACTCACAGCTACAAATAGATGACAGATGATCTCAGAAGGCACTTTCAGCATCCAAATTCTTCCTTAAGGATCTAGCAACCTGTTCTAGTTGATGCGTCTCTGCTTATTGCAGGGGGTTTGGACTAGATGAAATTTGAAGGTCCCTTCCAACCTAAACTTTTCTATGATTCTATGATGTGTTATGCTTTAACCCCAGCCGGCAACTAAGCACCATGCAGCCATTCGCTCATTCCCACCTGGTGGGATGGGGGACTGAATTGGAAAGGTAAAAGTGAGAAAACTTGTGCGTTGAGGTAAAGACAGTTTAATGAGCAAAACAAAACCTGCACACACAATCAAAGCAAAGCAAGGAATTACTTCACTATTCCCATCGTCAGACAGGCCATCTCCAGGAAAGCCAGGCTCCACCATATGTAACGGTTACTTGGCAAGACAAAACTCCTTAACTCCAAATGCTGTCCCCTTCCTTCTTCTTACCCCAGCTTTATATGCTGGGCATGATGTCATATAGTGTGGAAGACCCCTTTGGTCAGCTGGGGTCAGCTGTCCCAGCTGTGTCACCTTCCAGCTTCTTGTGCACCCCCAGCCCACTCACGGGTAGAGTGGTGTGAGCAGCAGAAAAATCCTTGACCCTCTGTAAGCACTGCTCAGCAGCAACAAAAACATCCTTGTATTATCAACACTGTTTTAAACACAAATCCAAAATATACCCCCATACTAGCTATTATGAAGAAAATTAACTCTACCCCAGCCAAAGCCAGGACAGGACCGCAAACCATTGTTTAGATGCCACTAACACTCATCAATTTTCCACCTAACCCTATAGGTACCTTGAGTGCCTAATTTAATAGATTACGGGGTTAGTCACAGAACTTTGGCATCATAATGCTTGTTCTCAATGGACAGAAAGTAGCTCCTACAGACTGACTCCAAGTGACTGCATTAGGCTTCTGCTCTGAAATTCCCTGCAGGGCAGATCCTTTTTCTCAGCAGGGAATAAAAGGGGAACAGTGGACATTAGTCTCCCTTACATTATCCTTACTTTGTGATTATTCCACATAATTTCCCATGTGACATCTAAACTGAGAAACTCCAGAGCAGAAAAACGTTCCCAATCTTAATGTAAATCTTAGCCTGTCCTAACTCCACATGAAAGTGGGATTTAAGCACACCCTGGACATCTCCCAAATCTTGTTTACTGGGGAAAGATAACTGAGGCACAGGCTAGCTGTCATCTACAGTGAACTTTTAAGAAGTCTTTGTTTTGAAACACTGCAGGTTCTTCTATGGTGTAGAGCTAAAGGTCAGTTTGGGAACAGCCTGGGACAGTAGAATTTCTGTGTCAGGAAATGTTGGTTTTGAGGATGTCCAGGGGCAAGGTGGTAAACTCATGCCTTCATCCTCTTGTCTTGCCTAGTCCACCTGTATGGCCCGACCCAATAGACCTACTTACAGCACGTCTAACTCCAAAATAGAACAATAAATACAATGTGGGCACCTCACCACACACTCAGTATATTCTAGGTTGTAGATTTCCTTCTTTTGCTTGAGATTAAAACTCATTTTGTATGAAATAGTTAACTATTCATTTGGGCAGCAAATGGAATGTAGTTTTTTTTGTACAATCCTGCCAATCTTGTTTGTGTCTTTGTTAAAATTGTCTATAAGGTTTATTAAATCATGGAGAGATGTGTACTCAAGGCTCTTCTTAAAGAAAACTTGTTATCTGTCTAAATCAAACTGAAAGATGCCTTTTCAACATTTCCTGCAAACTGGAAACAAGCAGAACATTTTTTCTAAACTTATTTTTTAAAAATCTATGGTCATTTTATTTTTTTTTTTCCCCAGAAAATAGAATGTTTCCTGAAATTCTGAAATTACTCCTTGAAATTGGAAGGGGTAAAACTAGCAGCCACATCTCCCCTTCCTCAGCAGATCCCATGTGCAAGAGCTATTCCCACCACCCTCAAACTCTTCCCAAACCCTTTCCGCTTCCTCACAGGAATGTTCCAATCCCCAAACCTGCTATTTCCAGGGGGAATCCTCCTTCCCCCTGTCCCGTCTAGGCTTCTCACCATGAGACATAAGCTGTCTCTGCAGGACCCAGGTGGCTCAGCCAGCAAGGCAAGGTGCTCAGCTTAGCAGAGAGGCTGAACAAGGAGGTTTTATAATTAAATTTAGAGGACCAAACACATTGGTTTATGAGCCAGAGCTGTTAATAAACTGTGTGATGTGGAGAAGTGAACTGGGTGACTTCTCTGGGTCATTTTCTCTCCTATTTTCAATTATGCTCATCCAGAGACAACTCAGCCTCTGCCGTTACCGAGTGCAAGCCTGATAATAAAAGAACTGAGTAGCATTCAGAATGGGCTCCAGAGAAGTAAGGGACATCACAAACCTTGCTTGCTTTAAAAATGAAAAAAATTTACTTGCCCATTTAACATACAGAAAAATTAAAAGCAATCCAAGAAATCACCTAACAAAACATTGCACAGGGCATTTCATTCTTCACCTTGGCAGAAAACAATGGTGGAGATGACTTGCATATGAAAGCTGTTCATCATATCTGGAAATGGTTATGAAAATCTTGTCAGCACATTTTCATCTGAAAAGGCTGTTTTAGCAACAGTGAATACATTTAAATACAGTATGTTACGCTGTTTCCAACAGAAGATGCTTTGATCTAGAGAGACGAACATTTCATTTATCACTGCACTAAAAAATGTCTTTAGTAAACTGCTATGATTTTCATCTTGCATGTTAGTTTTGGCATGGCATTTCACACAGTTTTGTTACTCACACATATGTAATCACATAAAAAGTAATAATAGAAATGAAAAAATCTGGAAAAAATATTCAGGGTCTTTCAAAGTTCTGTTGAGGTCCAGCAATGCCCTTTAATGCACTTAGTGCAGAGTTACCCTCATAACCATACCTGTATACAGGTGGATATATAGCTACCCTTATAATGGTAAAGAAGTCTTCTACGGATGATTTTCCACTTCTTCCATCTCTTTCTTGAAGCTTAAAAACTTAAACTGAAGTTGTCAGGTTTAGGTTGTAAAGAAAACTTTTTTAAGAGGTTTATACCATGAGGCATCTACTCCAGTATTTATAGTGATTTCAACTATATATTCTATAATTTTGTAGGTAAAAAACTTCTTACTTGCATTTGCTCAGTTTTCTAAAGTTTGAATAGCTTGCTTTGTCTTTTATTCCATCATTTTGCTATGATTTACTTAATTTTAGTTGATATACTCACTAACTTATGCCCCAGAGTAAAATCCCTTCACAGAATTATTTTCATGTGGAGGAATTAGATGTCTTTTATGTGCATAAATTCAAGATAATCAAGAATCAACTTTCTTATACCCTTTCAAGGTAAAAAAATAAACTTATCTCTTATTAGCAGTGAGCCAAAAACTTGTCCTGTTCTCATTGTGCTCACACATAATGAATTTTTAAGGTTTTCAATAATAATCTTAATGAACAAGTCAGGGAATTGGCCGTGTAAATGACTGTGATCAGGTCACTTAAAGGGTAAGACAATCTAAAAATTAGTGAGGCGCTGGGGAAGGCTATTTAGGATATTTCAAAATTTATATGTTGACATATTCAGGAAACCTTTTAAATCTCATCTTTTTCTATAAAGAAAAGGTCTCCTGCTGGCTCAAAAATGACAAACCACCCTTATATAATTTAATTTGTTTTGTATAATTTTACACATTATTTTATTTGGAATAAAAGAGGCAAGTTTGCAGGGCTTCTCAGCAAGTCTCTACTTTATTTGAATTTTTGCATTTTGGTAGTGCGCAGCAGGATAAATATATGCAGTTTCTTTGACCCTTTAAGTAATGGAGACTGACAGAGTGTTGGAAAAATATGTATCTATGAATAGTACTTAGTGCAATTCATTTAGTCAAGCAGGTCAGTGGCATCGCAGAGTGGCAGCTTATAACACCTGGTTGTGATGACAATAACATGAACAGCGTGTACATAGGTCTTTCCCTCTCATGGTTGCTGAGCCCATGGATAGCAACCTACTGCTGCTACTCATCAGTGGAACTAAACTGTATTTAGTTCCTAGACTGTGCCATTTATCAGACTCTGACAGCTTTTAGTTCTCATGACCAAAACAAAATGACAGTCCTCAGGCTACATTCAATTTAATATTTTTTTCTGGTTTAAATTTTTTTGCATAGTCTACATTATTATCATTCAGGACAGATGGTTGAGTTTTACAAGGTATTTACATGAGGAAACTTTTGTGTATTACATAGATTTTTATTCTCATAAGTGATATCTTTTTATGTTCCAGTGGTCTACAGCAGAAATTCTGAGTCTTGTACACACATAAGTGTGTAGAAAAAGGCAAAACTGAGATGACAGTGTGGGTTTGTCTGAAAAACAGAAGTAAAATAAAGCAATGATAGGATCAAACTGGTATGAAACAAACAAAAAACCCCATGGCCATGAGCACTTAAAAAATTATTTTATGTGAGCAAGAAATAAGTTGTAAACATAGGTGATTTTTCACAGTTGATTCTCTCTGCTCACAGCTTGAAGTTCTGTGTAGAACGATGATGGCTCAAGTTCCAATTCATTAATGAGGATGAAAAGCCAAAGGCTAGAATCATACCAAGGAAGATACATTTTATTAAGGTAAAAATGCTTCTGAAGTTTGTGTTTTCATTAGTTCTGAAACAAACAAGCCAACAACACCAGCCAAACCCCTCTCACAGCACAGTTGACACTTTTAAGGTATTTTATGGCTTTCACTTCATGTGTCAAGCAGGATCTGTCTACAACTAACACAAATTAACCATTCTGTACTTAAATGGGTCTCTCTTAAATTATGACTAGTAATATAGAAACATAACATGTTTAATACACTTCAATTCTAACCCACTCTTGAAATGGAAAATGAGTAATTTATATTTTTTTTTTAATAAATCATTCCATCACTTGTTTTTTTTCAGAGAAAACACAGTGTATTACTTGGCATAAGTGGTAGGATATTGTGCAATACACAACAGAGTTCATGCTTCCAGTCCATTGCAATATTTCAGCATAGCTTCACCGAGGTCAGTACTGCTGTAAGGAATTACATCAGCCAAGGATCTGCTATTGAACCGAGCTGGAAATTTAGTGTATAACATACCGAGACTCAAAAAAAACCTGCCCTCTTCATCACAAAAAAGTAAGAACAAAGGCTTGAGTCCCTAGTCAAAAAAATTTTGCAACCAACAAATTTTACAGTTATTGTTCATTTCAGTGGCTCATGATTCACTCTTCACTAAGCCATCCTAGATATTTGTTTCAAGGTACTTTGCTTCTATAGACCAGATACAGAAAATAACATAGCTTAAGAGTCATGGAAGGGGCAAAATGACATAATGAAATACAGAAACAGAGAAATCAGCAAAGCTACCTAGGGTACTAAAAATACAACAAAAAACCTCCCAGAAGTCTGTTGTTCATGGTAGGAGAAAGGTTTGACATGATATAAAGATAATAATTATAAACATTTTCCTTATTTTTTTATTTTTTAATAAAAAGTATGCTCGCTTTAATCAAATCTAAGAATCTAAAGCACCTAAATAAAATCTCTCTTTCTGGTTCCAGTAGTGTAGAAAGAACACAACTGTTCAAAGCAATAGCAAATCTTTTGCTCATCCTGGCTGCAGTAGATGCCAGGTTTTTTCAAGTTTCAGAGGAAAATGCAAGAATTCTTCTACAGGACACATGTGAAATAATCTGCTGGAAGGGAAGCTCTGCTACAAAAATACATGCCATGTTTGAATGGTGCCCTCACTGAATAATGATAGAACTGAACCTTAAGTCTGCTTTCACACATCATCTTTCAAAACATACATCAGACCACAAATGAAAAATGTTAGAGCCATTGTGGGCCATCAGTTAAGAAAAATATGTGAGGATTTTATACTACAGTTTTCTTCACAAATTTGTGAGTTTATGTCTGCCAGAATATTATCTGCTCTTTGGAGAACATATGTACTATGACAGTTGTAAATTCTATCCCATTTTTCTTCTTGAGTGTTCATGGACAGGGTGCTGCACTTTAAAGAAATACTGTGAGACTAAAAATTTGAGATCAGTGAGTCTGGTTAGATGTAACTGAGTGGATTTTCTATATTTAATTAAGTGGCTGATCCTGAGGGAATAATCATCTGCTGTTTCCACTAACCTGAAGATGTGACTACTCAGGACTCTTAGAGTCACTCCCTAGAATTTGAGATTAGCAGTTGGAGAATCCATCATGTGACTCATGGGACCTCAGACTCAGCCCACCACAAGTCTTCACTCCCCTTCTTTTGCAAGGGAGTAGCGAAATTTGGTTGGTTCTGGGTATTTTCCCTGGAGATTTCTATCTTACCTTAATTACTTTGCAGACTTCTAACCTGCCCATGTTCCCCTTAGGACTGCACAGGAATAGCAATGACATTCTGTGTCTATGGTGCTCCCTGCTTAAAAAAGATCTCAAGCCTCTTATCCCTCTGCCACAGCATTATCTATGGTGAAAGAATGCTATGTAGAGGTCTTGATACAAGGCAAATTTCCGAAGAAGCCTTGAGGGAGGCTCGTAGTGAAGTGATTGCAAGGCAGAAATTCCCACCTTCATCTCTGTCCAGCTGTGTGGTACAAATGCGTCTTCCCACAACTGTGCCTTTCAGTTAGTCCTTCCAGATTTGGCTTAGGCATTAGTGCATCCTGAGTTTACCTCCTTTTGCGACAGTGTGCTCTTCCAGAGATCTTTCTTCCTCATCTTCACAGTAGTGAAGTGTCACTTTACCCATTGTAGCCCCTGGTGTGAGGTACATGCATCATTAAGAAATGACATTAAGAAAAAACCCCTTGTCCTAGAGTGAAAAAACACAGAGTGCTAAAGATTAAACCTCTGTAATTGTTCTGTTTTTCTGATGTTTCTCCCGAATTAGGGGGAAAATCTGACTCTCTTGACTGCCTCTAGATGAGAGTAAAATATAAAATTCTGTTCCTAGTGGGATCTTCCTTGGTTGTTTTTGTGTGTGTTTGGTTTTGCATTGAGAAACGATTATGACCTCTGCTAATTCTTTCTCTGTGTAGGGTTTGCAAAACCTCTCATTCTTCTATCCCAGAAATAGGCCTGATATGCGTGAGTGCACAGGACTTGGTCTTATGGCCACATATGAAAGGAGTGGAAGTAATAGGCATTGTCCATAACAAAAATACTAGTTTGATGCATGGTTTGTATTTTGCCTTGTCAGTGGTGTGGTATCACAAAACCAGGCTTAGATTTTTTTCAGTGAACTCCAGGCTAACTGTTTTGGAAATGAAAGAATGTATGTCTGTATAGGCATCCAAAGATATTCCATAAAGCCATGTGCACAGAACCTGCTTCTGCCACAACCACCACAAAACCTGGGAGTAAGTTGCTTCGGATCACTCCAAAAACCACCTAGATCCTTGCCAAGTCTGTTTTCCTCTATAGTTTAATTTGAGATTAAATAAACACAAAGAAAAGGCCACCAAACCAACAGAGGCTATGTAATTTACAATTAGAACACGCAACTGGTGTTCCATAAAAAATATGGATACAGTTATGTCTCTGGGTTGACTTGAAAGAACTACAAGTTTTGACAACTTGCACCTGCAATATAAATTTGCTGGATTTTTAGAAAAGTAAAATACTACATTACATGTACACAAAGTGTGTATTCCTTAGCTGTGGTCCTCTTTTGAAACCTAGCTCCTGAACAATGTTGCCAAAAGAAACAGCTTTTGTGCTTTCAGACAGCCAACATCTTATAAAACCAGGCAGCTGAATGATGTTATGTGTAAGGGATGAATAAAAATATCAAAGATCTGAAATTCCAAACAGGCTCTGCAGGCCAAGAAAACGGTATTAAAATTCATCCCATAGAAAATAAAAGCAAATAACACTGACACCAACCTGAACATTTAGTCCAGCTCCAGAAGCTAAACGCTTGTGGATGCTCCTGAGGCAGAATGATCCCTCATTTTGCAGTCAAATTTCATAAGACTTTTGAAGTGTGTCGCTGCACTGGCTTTGTTCATTAATGATAAATGTTTGAGCCTATGGTTTATGAAAATTTTACATTGAACAAGTGACCAGCAGGTTGAGGAAGGTGAATCTGCACCTCTGCTATTGTGAGACCCTACCTGTATTACTGCATCCAAGCTCTGGAGCCCCCGACGTAAGAAGAACACGGAACTATTGAATCGAAGCCATGAAAATGACCAGAGGGCTGAAGCACCTCTCCTATGAAGACAGGCTGAGAGAGCTGGAGTTGTTCAGCCTGGAGAAGGCTCCAGGAAGACCTTATAGTAGCCTGCGAGTACCTAAAGGGCACCTCCAAGAAAGCTGGAGAAGGACTTTTTACAACAGTATGTAGTGATAGGACAAGAGGTAATGGCTTTAAACTGAAAGAGGGCAGACTTAAATTAGATATAAGGAAGAAATTCTTCACTATGAGGGTGGCAAGACACAGGAACAGGCTGCCATGAGAAGCTATGGATGCCCCATCCCTGGAAGTGTTGAAGGCCAGGTTGGATGGGGCTTTGAGCAACCTGGAAAGTGGCCCTGCCTATGGCAGAGGGGTTGGAACTAGATGATTTTTAAGGTCCCTTCCAACCCAAACCATTGTATGATTTTATGATTCTTATTGTTATTTAAGACCGATCATTCAAAGTCATGCTCTTGATTTATGGCTTTTGAGTTTAGAGGAAGCCTTTTACCATTGATGGCCAAAGACTGGATTTCATTCATAGATCAAAGCCAGAAGAAAAATTTTGATAACTCAGACTGATCACCTTCATAATAGAAATATTAGATGAGTATGCAAAAAAAAAAAATACACTTGAGTTAGCACCTTACAGTTCAACTGCATGAATGCCACTCCTCAGTGATCTCTAGAGTTATATCAGTGTACAAATTAAATACAAAGTATATATTCCCCATTTTATCTAAATGAAGGAACTGAACCTGACTTTAATTGGCAAAGACACACATCGCTTTTATACTTTCTCATGTCAGTAAAATATGCAGGTGAAAATTTCCTCTCTGTTCTTCAAAGCAGTTGCCAATTCAATCTGCTTTCACTTATATGTATGTAAAACATAAATATTGATACCATAACGAAAGACTTCAGAAAGAAATGTTATATAAATGCATAAGAAAATTCCTTCTTTTCTAGGCTACACCTGATTTTAATCAGGAACTAGCAACCAACCATCAAAAATGGTAAGAATGGCAGTATTCATAAAAATATCACCTGCAGACTAATTATGGGTGCGAGTCATCTCACCTGATTTTACATATCTGAAGATTAAAGTTCTGACAATGAACTAGTCACCATACGTTGCCTTTGTGGGGCTCTGACAAAGAAGTCATCTGACCTCTCTAGAACAGGATCATGTGTTCTTTGGAGGTGCCTCTTTCCCTTCTTGTACTAATTGGTAGTCTCGGGTGACTGGATCATAATTAATGCCTTAGTTTTGGCTCATACTTGCATGGTTGAACTTTCTGCATGACCAAGGAGTATCCCAAAGACAGGAACAGAAGGAAAGAGGTCACAAACTGAATAACAGGAAGTGAGGAAGGAAAAGTGTATTTTCACAAGTATTTTTTTTTTAAATGTCTTATTTAATGAGAATATTTCTCCTTTGTTTTATTTTTTGGTCTCCCTTAGAAAAGAGTTGCTCTAATACAGCACTATTCTGGCAGTAATCCTCGCTGTTACAATATACATCCTGGAAGAATGTAAAAAACTGGGTCAGTCTGTCCCTCAGTCACATAAGTTACAGCTTGGATATACATTTGAGCTCTTTATGACCTTGCAGATGCTTCTATTGTGAACTATCACTTCATTTGTTTCCCTCATTGTTTTTTATTTGTGTTTTATTATTTTCCATTGAAGCACAGATTTTTTGATTGCACTTTTTTTGTCTTTCTCAACAAATAGCTTCCCAAACAGCACAGTGTGATTCGTTGATCCCTTTTGCCATCCAAACATAAATACTCTCAGGTAAAGTCAGAAGTTATCAGGTATTTTTAGTCATGCTTAGACACATCCCGGAGTTCCCTAACATACATCTGGATCTGCTCTGTTTCTTCATTTTGCCGACAATACATTAATGTCTAGCAAATGGTCTACAGGGTCTCATGTATTCAGAGACCTTAGCATGCCAAACTAATTTGCTGTTGTACCTTTGCCTTCCAAAAATCAGGATGATGAAACACACTGCTACAATGGGGCTTGCTCTAACACTACTTTAAAAATCAGTCATCTTTATAATGATCATAGTTATTGGCCATTGGAACAGTTTCTTCAGAGATTTCTTTTGCTTCTAGTTACTTAGCTCAGGACTGGCATTTTTTCTCATGTATCTGTTCTAGCTCAGCCTGAGTTTGAAGGCTGAGCTCAGAGATCATCCACTGAAATTCCTGAGTCAGGTCAGAGATAAGTGATCAAATTGTAGTTTTGGCCTTAAAGTCTTTATATAAACTAAGTCTTCTCATCTGGCTGACACTAATGTGCAGCTGTTAAGTAGCTTAGACTGCAATAATTAATAAATAAAAATAAATTATAGAAGCATGTCTATTGGTATCATTTTTTGTGCTACAAGTCTAATCAACATTTAACTATGGAAAAATTAAATGCTTTTTTTTCTATGCTGAACAAAACTGTTGAAAAGTACTTGATCTGTAAAAACTGGAATCTTCTTTTTTAATCTAAAGCACTGTTTCCTTTTCTGTTACTCTAACTCACGTTTGTGAACTGAAAGCGCCTGGAGCTATGCATTAACTTGGTAGATACAGCAGCTTTCCACATACAAATACACTTCGTGTACGTGTTTTCACTCACTGCAGCTTCTTTTCTATGGTCTCAGGTTCTGCTCTCATTGCAAAAAATGACAAAAGTCCTCATTTACTGAAAGGAGAAAGTTTGAAAATGTTAAAAGCTAGCTAACCCAACCCATCTATACACTGCATTTCACTTCGTATCTGCAGTTTACTAAGACAGAAGATCTACCCAAAACCACAGTATCAAATGCTGACTCTTGAATGCACTGGGATCCTTCACATTTGAGTTCAAGTTACAGTGTTCTCAGCTGATAGAACCACTGAATATAAAAGCATTTTATATAAATGCACATGGTTTCAATGATGCTAAACTTATTAGTTTGTTTTTCTTTTTTTGTTTTTTTGAATTTTTTAGGCCATAGCCCTGGAGACTGAATGGCAGCCAGGGATAGCCACATCTAGAAATGTTGCTGATGTAAACTGTATTAAATCTAGTATAAATCTGAATAAATGATTTATACTGAAAGGAGAAATAAACAAAATTAATTAAAAATCTGTTTGTTTAGTTTAAATAAAATATCCTTCTGTCAGTCTCCGAAGGTAATTTTGTTCAACAAAGAACACCAACATGTGGTCACTCTGTTTCCAGGTTATAATGCTGAGATGAATACCACCTTTCATAGCAGTCCTCAATAACCTCTGGACTTGATCCTGAAAACATTTTGTATGTAATTATGTTGGCTTCAGCTGTACTACTTCAGGGTGGGTTTCACTCACTTAACATTAGACATTTAGAAGTAGACATGTAGGCTCCCTCTGCAGTCAAAGGAGAGATATAGAAAGCACTAAGGAGTTCTGTTCCTTGTCTACGTATATTTTTTTTTAATTATAAGATGCATTATCATAAAGTGAGATTGGCATCAGTCTCTTTTGACTGCATGATTAGCCTATATGATTAGAAAGCTAGGTTTTAGGAAATAAGTTTGTTTGCAAATTTGAATTCATATGTGTATGATTAGCAAACCCTGGGATACATACATGAGTGGACAGAACTAGTCAGTGCAATATTCATCACTTTATTAAGTGTATAACATATATCAGTAATGACTGATGCCTCCTTTGGCTAGAAAGTTGGTAGTCTAAAGCCCACAGAGATGCTAAAGTACAATCAAACCTGGATACAGTTATGATGTAAATGGCAGTGGGATGCAAAAAGGACTCACTTCATCATATGAGCCAGAACTACTGTAATGGAGCAAGGGGGCTACAGCTCCCACAGAAATAGGTTCAGCTGCTAAAAACCTACACCTGGCCATGTGGGCAACAGTGGGTTGTGCTCCTGTAAAAAGTTGTCATTGAATTGTGGAGTAAAAAAAGACAAGAAAATAGTACTGGTGTTTTCCAAACGACTCTCCACAAAATAAATTTCTAATTCAAAATGTAGCTCACTGTGGATCGTAGAGATACTAAAAATATGACAATGTGTGCTTGCAAGGATTTTGCTAAGCTTTTGGGATTTGGCTTCCATTCACTGGGATTTAGACGTCTCACTAACATCTTTTTGGGTACTTTAGGTTTCTTGTACAGAGAAACCCAGACTTAAACCTTTGAAGTTTCCCTCTGGAGTTCCCAGAAGCCACAACTTCCATGAATATATGGATGTCTGCATTAAAAATGATGGGGTGATCTTCAAATCTGTTGCACACAGACAACATGAAAGGGTTTAAACAGAACACTAACACAGAACAGAGGGAGCGTGTAAACAAACACACTACACCAAGTTACTGTTTTCGACCTGACAGTGCTGATAACTTCCATCTTCCAGATGAATTTTGTACCAACTTGGCCAGTAGTATATTATCTTAAGCTACTAACAACAATTTGTTCTCACTGATGAAACTATAACAAATATAATGTTTACAGTTTAAGGGAGAAAATATTTTAATATAATCAAAATAGCTATTTATTGAGGACAGTGAACATGAGCCCATGTAATGTATGCTATAAACCATTAAGGCATGTGGTTTCATTTAGCACTATTTTGTTTGCAAAGTGATCACCTAGAGTTAAGGTTTGCCCTAAACTGGGTAGGAAACAAAAATATGCAAGAATAAATAATAAATAGGGTGTGGTTTGGACAAAGCCATCTTTTAGAGCCAGAAAGAACATTTCTATCTATAGAAGCATTGCTTGGATGTTTGTCTTCTGTTAACCACAAGTACCTATTTTCACTAGAAAAGGCATTCATAAAGATTTATTCATGCTAAGGATAAACAGAACTAGATATCCTGTGTTCAGAGATAAGAAAATACATGGAACCTTTTTCTTGTAATAGCACCCATGTTTTATTAAAATTAAGGGGGTTTTTATTATTTTTGTTATTACTACAGCCACTGCTGAGGGGAACTGAAGTTCTCTGAACACAGCTCAGAACTGATATTATTCTTATCCTCCCCTGCTTGATGCTGAAGTCAATAAATCAATACAGCAGTTGGTGCTATTCTGTGAACACAGGATAATGCCTTAAACCCATTAGGTCAACCACTGGTTTCACTGGAAGCAGAAGCAGGAGGTAGAAATGCAACATATGCTCAGAGCCCAGAAGGCAAATCATATCCTGGGCTGCATCACAAGGAGCGTGGGCAGCAGGTCAGGGAGGTGATTCTGCCGCTCTGCTCCGCTCTGGTGAGACCCCACCTGCAGTGCTGGTCCAGCTCTGGGGTCCTCAGCACAGGACACACATGGACCTGCTGGAGAGGGGCCAGAGGAGCCCCAGAAATGACCCGAGGCTGGAACAGCTCTGCTGGGAGGACAGGCTGAGAGAGCTGGAGTTGTTCAGCCTGGAGAAAATAAGACTCCGAGGAGACCTTATTGCAGCCTTCTGGCACCTAAAGGGGGCCTACAGGAAAGCTGGAGAGGGACTTTTTAGCAGGACCTGTTGCGACAGCACAAGGGGCAATGGTTTTACACTAAAGGAGAGTAGGTTCAGGCTAGATATGAGGAAGAAACATTTTACTGTGAAGGTGGTAAAACACTGGAACAGGCTGCCCAGAGAGGGGATAGATGCCCCATCCCTGGAGACATCCCAGGCTAGGCTGGACCTGGCTCTGAGCAACCTGGATTTGAAGATGTCGCTGCTCATTGCAGAGGAGTTGGAGTAGGTGACCTTTGAAGATACCTTCCAACTCAAGCTATTCTATGATTCTATGAAATCAGTTCTGAGCTTCATTGATTTTATTTAACATGGCAGGTACAGTAGTTGCTCCATGTTTGGCATTTTCATGTCTGCTACTGGAAGCAGAGGCAGCGATGGGTGGCTGGGAATAAGCACTGCCAGGCCATCCAAGCTTGTATGTCAAGACCTAATTTCTTGGTCTTGTCAGTAGAGAGTGGGAAGTTCTTTTGGAAATTTTGAAAGTTGGAAATGAGTTACAGAGTCTTCTCACGAAGGACCTCCAAGACACCAAACGCATAGTTGTTCAATTGGAAAAGATTCATTAGGCACAATTTAGCCTTACCTTTGGAAAACAGTCTCTCTCCTTAAAAGGTTTAAGCAACATTGTTGCATTGCATAGTGCTGTAGGCATTTCCATCACTATTTACAGAAGGAATAATAGAACTCAGCATAAGGTTAAATGCCTATAGTGTGGCATCATGCTGCTGTCTCATGTTTCTCCTGCAACCTTTACTATGAGGCCACCGATCTGCTTTGACAATTTACCTCAGATGAGAATAGTTTTCTCTGAAATATGCCAGATAGGCATTACAGTATCTGGACAGTGTTCAGACTTATGATCAAGCAGAAAAGGAAGGGAATAGAAAGTAACAAAACCAGCTTACCTCTCTTCCCATTTTTAATTATTTGCTAAAGAAATATTTGGTCGTTTAATTCATGCTTGTATTAAAGTTCGGTGAGTAAAGAAAAAAGCAGATATCTGATGTTCAACTTTCGCTCTTTTATGAGCCACTCAGTCTTACAGGAAATTTGAACTGTTGCCCAGGGCACTGAGTGTGTAATTTGGTTTTAGGGAATCCTCAAATTAGCTAAAAAATACAAAAAGGAGGGAAAAAAATCAAATTCATGTTTGTAAGAACCTGTTGAATATTTCTTCCACCCGATAGTCAGTGTCCTTTCTGCAGAAAAAAATTATGTCATCATCATCTCCACCATTATAATCATCATATCTCCAAAAAACTGAAAGGAACCCTTCTAATTCCTATTAAAACTTTAGACACTTTCTGTAAATTTGTTAGGAATTCCTGTAACTATAGGGGCATTTCAAACACCCTGCAGTCCTGACCAAAAAGGTCGCTCAAAGAAATAACATTAATACAGACACTGAGAAATGTAAAATTCCTGCCAGTGTCTCCCAGTGAAGCTGTGCTTATCTGCTCTGGGATTTTCTGAACAGTGGTTTAAAATACAATGCCAAGGAATGTATCAACTGATCATTTAAAATGATACAGTGCAGATGGCGAATGCCTCCTCGGCCTGTGTCCATGGTATGACCTTGTGTAACCTTGGTTTACAGCCTTAGTAACAAGGAATAGAAAAGAATGTTCATTCTGCAATGCCTGCACAGAAATTTTATGAACTTTCACAGTTTTCATTCAGCAAACAGCCACAAGAGGGCATCTTTTTTCTTGGTTTCTTGCACTTCAATAAATGAACAGTTTAATTATTCCACAAATTCTTTTGTATAATTCTCGAAAGATGACTCTTCTGCTATTTATGCAACCAAAACTATGTGTTTTCATGATAAAAACGTTTCCAAATCCATTTCTTTTACGTTTCATAGAGGCTGCAGGCTGGTTCCACAAATGAGAAAAAGGGACATTCGTACTGATTTCTTTTTCACAGGAGTCTGAAACATCTCCAGTACATGAAGCGAGCACTACTTTTCATCATGTTTTCTTTTTACCAGGATTCATGTTTTCAGAATGCATCAAAGCCCAAGTCTGTACTTTTAATGAATGCTTAAGAAATCAACAGGGATTTTTCTGCCATCAACCAGCTCCTTATTTTCTCTTTCTTGAGCTTCTTCTGGAGCAGCAAGTGGTTACCAGCAGAGTGCCTGTGATGCTCAGTATGTATCTGGGCATGAGGTAAAGTACAACAATCATCCTACAGGAATTTAAAACACAAACTGGGCTCTAATCTGCATCATACTGATCACAATGATATTTTTGTTAAAAAGTGACATCCAGGGATTAAAGCAATGGGAAGTCTTATTGATGATAATGAAATGAATGTGGGAAATCAAATATAAAATTCCCTTTTGAAGGCCTTAAACATCAGAAGTCAATGGCAGCTATGAAACAACCTGGCTTCAAATCCCTCCATTTATTTTGTGGGAATAGAAGACACATGTAGACAAGTGGAGTCTGTGTATCTGTGTGTGCAAAGTTTATAAAACCATCACCAGCTTGGTCCTGTAGCAACAAACTGTTTCAGAAATATAGATAAAAAAGTGTAAAGCTGGCTTTTGGTGAAGTTAGGAAACAAAAACAAAATCCATATTTAAATACTACCCTGTATGACCAGACCACCCATCTGACTTCTATGTGAATGGCAGGTGAAGATGAATTTCTACTGAGGGTGGTAACATAGTGGAAACTCCAATACATTCATCTGGATTTCTTTGGTTCTCCTGTTATTTCATGGAGCAACAGTTGGGGTCTGTTCTGCAACTGCGTTGCCAGCTGAAGACTTTCAATCTGAGCTCTTCACTAAGGGAAACACAGTTTTTGAAAGAGTCCCAGTGTGCCTTGTCTGGAAGCATCTGATATTATCTGTGCCATGTGTTCAATGGCTCTCAGCCTGTGGGCAGAAAGGCTCTTCCTTAGGCAGCCACAGAAGGAAATACGTTTGAGAGAAGGGTTTGGTGTGGGAGTGGGTTAGTCCAAGAGAGAAATTCTCTCTTAGGAAGTGGTCTGCAGCATGCGAAAGCTGGAGAACCACCGATGTAGCACATTCCATGGGCAAAACAAATAAATGCAAAGGCAGATTTATCCCTGGCAGCTACAATTTCACATGCAGACTCCTCTTAAACATGCACCAACCCCTTGCTATGAGCCACTGCCCATTTGCTCTCTCCTTTATCAGCAAGTGTGGCCAGCTTGCCTTTTTTTTTTCTTTTTTTTTTCTTTTTTTTTTTTTTTAACTCCCAGTCTACCAGGCAATGACCCGCAGTTCATCTCCAGCGGGAATGTGTCACGAGAATAACGTGAGTGGACCTGAGGTTGCTTTAGACATTATGACTTGGACCAGCACCCGTGCAGAGTGATCACAATATTGGATTGGGATTGCCCCTGTGCAAACTTACAGCTGTGTGATCCAGGTCTGTGGTCCAGAGGAAAGCACATGAGCTCGGGGTCCCGCAGTGCCCGGTCTCATCAGGGTGGGCATATTCCTGCCACGGTCTGTGTGTCTGATTGTGTGTCTGTGTGTGCACTCCGGCGCTTTTCACGGAGCTAATAGTGGCCGGGGCTGTGACCTACGCCGGGAGCAGCAGCAGTGGGTGTGTGCCTGAGCTGACACACACACGCAGCAGCCCATTTGCTGGAGGGGTGTGCATGTGCGTGCGAGGGAGTGGAAAGGGGTGGCGGGGATGGAGGAAGGGAAGCCAGGGGAAAGTCTGACACTCCGCGCAGAAGGAGCGAGACCCTCCGCCGCCGCCACCGCCGCCGGGGAGGAGCCGGCCTCACTCGCAACGCCTCCAAAAACCCGGCCACCGGCCCCGGCCCCGCAGCGGTCTCACCCCGCACCTCGCCGCCGCTCCGGCTCCTCGGCAGGTACCAGCCAGCCCCGCAGGCAACCCCGCCACTTTACGCCGCTCCGCTGCGCGCTGGGGCACTTTTCTGGGGAAGGGGTGGAGGTGGGGCGGGGTGGAAAAGTGCAAGGGGTCCCCCCTGCGTGTCCCGGAGCCTCCGCTCGCCTCTGCCCCGACAGCCGCCGTGGCCGCTGCGGAGCGGGTGACAGCGCCCGGCACCTGGCGGCGGTCCCCGGGCCACCTGCCCCGCTGTCATCAAGGAGGTGCTGCCTCGGGGAAATCCCTCGGCTCTGCCCTGGGAGCGCAGCAGAGGTGGGTTTGGGTGGTCAGGAACGAGGAGGTGACAGTTTTGCGAAGCAGGGGTGAAAGCCTGGGGAGATGGAAGTGTTGCCGGCAGGGGGAGAGTTTTGTTCCCTCAGTCCCGGCACCTCCGCGCCTGATACAGCTTCGCATAGGTGTCTCAGGGCGATGGAAAGGGTAGCGTGGGCATAATCAGCCCGTGTCTACCAGTAAAACTGTTGCGTATTGGAGTGGTGGCAAAATTCCTTCCTTTCCACAAAGTCCTCCAGCATTGCCATGAGCTCGACGCCGCCGAGCGTGTCCATCACTAGGGGCTGCAGAGCACCTGGTTGGCCCGGGGTGCTCACTGAAATGAGATTGTCTTCTCACACTGACAACCTCTGCTTTGTGCAGTAACACAGAGGGTGGTAAAGCTCCTTGTTTTGCAGTGAATATTACAAAATGAAAGTTTTTTGCTTCTAGAATGGAAACATTCCTGAGCACGTTAGGTAATTGGTGACTGTACAGAAGAAGCTGAAAGCAGCCACTTATGTTTCTTTTAGAAAAGCTTCACTTCGATTTGAACTGGGGAAATTTGTCCAAGAACAATAGAGATCAATGGGGCAGCAGTCTGACCATAAGCAGAGAGCACTTTGCTGAGAAAGCAGCAGCTGAATGCCACATCTGTGCCTCTGACAGAGGTCACGAAGATGCAGGCAAGAACTTTTGTAAGAACATTTTAGCATGTCTTTTTTTTTTTTTTATATATTTATTATTTGCAGATCTAGGAAATCTAGGGAACAGGTAAAGAGACTTAATTTCACTGTTAACCATTAGGAGGTGATTTACTGTATGGAACAACAATTTCATAATGTTTTTCAAACCCATATTGGTATAGCTGATGCAATTTTCATCTTTGCCTTTGAATTAGTTTGTTTAGTTTATTATGGGCCTGATCCAGAAAAGCACTACTCATCATCATCTGCAAGGTATGTAAGGGTTAAGGTCTTTCCTAAACCTGTAGAAAGCTGGGAGTCTAAATAGCTTTCTGAAGAGGAATTTCAGTATTTTAATCCATAATTGTAATCCTGCTGTCAAACAGAGGTATCCAAATTCTGCAGGTGTCATACCTCTTGTTCTTAAAGTTTCCGTGACAAGTCCTGCTCTGCAGTGCTTCATAAAGAGAAGCGTTTCAGCCTTGATGAGGCTGAACAGCTTGGCTTCACTTTTATTTGAACTTTATTTTGGCTTGGACATCCAGATTAGCCTGAGATTCAGGAACTAAATTTACTTTCACTCTTCTTACCACTGGATCAATCCAATAGGGATTCTCAGGGTACGGTGAACAGAGTGGACTCCCCATTAGGTGCAGAGCTGAAGCACAGAGACATGTGCTCCAAACCAGGCAGAAACATTTTGAGCCAAGTCTCCCGCAGCCACTATTTGGGCTCTGCCCATGGAGCGCTTTAACCAGAAATGGAAACAGCAGCTTCACCAGTATTCTATGACACATCTCAAAATATAAGAATGACTGCACTTAGAAGAGCTGGTATAAGTTGCTTTCAGGACAATAATCCCAGGAAGAAAGAAGAGCCTTCCAGTAGTGGTGAGAGAGGTGACTAAATCTCAGAAAGATATAGTTTTGAGTTGTATTCCTGACCTCAGCTCTGGTTTCTTGGGTAGCTGCTGTTAGATTACCTTGAAGAGTGATACCTCTTTTGACTTCCACTCTCAAGTACCATCCTCTGCCTGCTTCCTTCCAGCTGCAGGTTGTGCCTTCAGCCGACCTTCTAAAATGCTGTTCCTAACAGCCCTGATCTCACTCTGCTTCTCAATGGTGTTTTGCTGTGTTTTCTGAGAGGTGATATTTTCACCGTAGATACCACTATGTTCACCATGCAAATTATACTGCACCATTTAAATTCTATTGGGATTTTGCAATGGAATTAAAAGAAACAAGGCTCTAGGGGAAAAAAAAGTTTTAATTAAGATAGAATACTAAATGGATCTAGATGTTGTTGGGGAAGAACCCTTTAAAACATTTGAGGATACTGCATCATTATTACTCAGAGATTAAATAACAATAATTAAGAAAATCAACACTGTGAACATCAAGGTATTAAAAAAGCAAAGCCAAAGATATAAACACTCCCAACAAAACCTGTCCTTATTTTGGTCCAAGCAGAAGGGATATACTCAGCATCTCTTTCCATATTCTATCACAGAACAAGTGGAGGTGCAAATGCTCCACACAGTCAGGATCTTTACAGTTTAATCTGCAGAAGGTCATAATCATTCAGAGTCGCTCTGTAAGCGTGCTGTCAGTTCAGGGTAGTCCAAATAATGGTTTATTTCTAGATTCTTTTTGAATCTCTGTTTTGTTTCTTCTCTCATTCTCCTTTTTGCTGTTAAAAACACAGAAGTTGTAATCCCAGGTGTCTCTTCACTGTGCACCACTGCAATGTAGACATACTGGTTACCTATGTCTCTGGAGAGGCTGATTCATCAGCTGGGAATCAGCTGAATTCCTAGCACATGCCGGCATTTCTTTGACTAAAACCCCTGGTGCTGGAACTGGCCACTGAGCCACCTCTGTAGTCTTTGAGGTTTCCTACATGAGGGAATCCTTCGGTGCTGGTTAAGCAGGCTTTCCCACCGCACTTTGCTGGCACAGCAGCCTGTGGGATAGCCAGCGCTATGTTTGGCCCATTGTGTTTTTAACCCATGGAAAATGCTTAAGGTGCATGCTGAGTGCCATTAACTCGAGCAGATGCAGTGAATGTGTGATGTGTTTGTTTTCTTTGCCTTCTGGATTTTCTCCAACTACACACAGGTAACAGAGAAGCTCACAGTGAAGCTGTGCCCATGAGATGTAAAGCGTGGTGGCTGTATTTAAACTATGTGTAAAATGAAGTTTTGCTCCATGGGTGTGTTATTTTTATCTTTTGTATAAAGCTGCGCCTCTGTCATACATCTTAACACAATCCCCCGCCCCCTAACATTTATGTCTGGGTTTCTATATTTTATAAATTTAGTACTGGCAATGAGTCAGTGCTTAGATTACCCTTGTAAAATCTTTAGTCCTTTTATCCTCTCCTTTCTACCCTTGTGTATTCAGAAAGGCCCCTATCTGGTGTTGTTATTTTTCACATCCTAGAGACATGCTGTGTGAACATCCACATGTTATCTGACAGTGGGTGATTGAAAAAAAAAAAAAAAAAAAAAAAGACATGCTATTCTACTCTCCCCAGCTTAGATGGATCCAACGTCACATGGAGTGGATCCAGGATGAGTCAGGGAGCAGTGCTGTAGTCCAAAATTCCAGTTTGCATTACAGCTGGGAGGCAGCATTTAGCATCATGTGGATTTATTTTCTTTTAACAGGAACTCCAAAATAATTTATGGAAGTCATATAGTCTAATGGGCAGAACAGATAACAGTAAGCCAAGAAGAACCTGGATTCCAATCTGGGTTGAATCATTGACTCAATGTGACTATCAGGGTGATGGGTGTGGTGTTTATACCTGGAACATTATACTGGCCTTAATTAAACCATTGCACTCCCCTGAAACTTACTGGAAAATGTGATTAAGTTTCAGAGCTCTGTTGGTACCAAACCATTTACCTAATAGTGAGCTTCACTGCTCGGACTAAGCACATTAGAGGCATTTATCTGCTGGCATTTTTTTGCAGGACAAATCCTAAAGGGTTCAAGATACATATGGCTAATGACAAATTCGTTCTCTAGAGCTTATTTGTATGTGGAGATTTGGAATTCGTGAGGACCTTCTGCACTGCATGAATTTCACTCTGTATACATTACTCAGCTTTCAGTAACACCTATCCTTTTTCTAGATCTTTGCATGTTTTTCTTCCTGTGTTATTATAAACATAAAGAAGTGTCATGTGAGCGTTTTCTTTTCATGTGGTCAGTTTAAAAGAAAAAAAAAAAAACATATCCATAATTAAACTGTTTCCAGTCTACTTGTCAATGAATCAGTAGACCTGCAGGAAACAGATGTCATGTGGAAGAAGAGAGGCTACAAAGTTTGTAAAGTCTGAGCATACTCCAATGATATGCTGAGTTTTTGTTGTTGTTTTCTTATTTATTTTTTTCCAAGTGGGTGGGGTGGGGAGGAGAGAAGTTACCAATTTTCCTGGAATGTCCCTTTCCAAAAATCCTGGAGACACTGCAGCCCTGAGTCTGAGCTCATCTTGCGTCAGCATAACTCAGGACTAAATGCACTGGAAACAGAAAGCCTAGGATTAGCTGAAAATTATACAAAACTAAGGCTGTCATGAAATGAAAGACTCGTGCCTGTTCTCAGTCTTTCTGTACTTGGTGACTTCAAGGGACTTAAATACATTTTTAAAGATAGACTGCTGTGTAAAATGCCCTCTAGAAAGAGGTACTTTCCTGAAGTCTAAATCTAGAGTGAGATCAAGTCTCTTAAAATTTAAGTGCAGTCCTGGGGGCTGATGTGGCCAAATATTCTAGCTTAATCTTGGCTAGAATTTTAACAGTTTGAACAGCTAGATCTAATGGTATGTGCCTACCTAGCTTGTTATATTCCCCTGGTATTTATCAATGACACACTCCATATAATTGTGGTTACTTTTTGTCCTTCTAAAATCCTTTTTTGGTTTTGCAATTGAGAGATTGCAGAGAGAGCATGTAAAAAATTCTTTCTCAACCAAAGGCAAAAAGTTGATATTTTTTTCCTTCCACAATGAAGAATTAAAACAATGTCTGTTGCTCTCATGCTTAATGTCAGAATCTCTACTAAAAACAGTAAGAAGAAATATGATGCATTTTCCATATGGAACTTATACCCTGTAATTTTATAATGCACATATGTGAGGTTTTATCAAGACTTATACTAAAAGGCTTTAGAATAGTGTAATAAAGGAAAACTGTTTATAACAATTTTTGGTATCAAAAGAGCTAAACAGTTAAAACTTGAGAGGGGGAAACAAAATGAAGGGCAATGACAAGTAGTGTTTGACTGCTGCAAATGCAGTTACTTTTCTCCAACATTTACAGAAAAAAAACAGCTTTGACTGTAAGTTTCCCCCACTATTTTCTGATTTACTTAATAATCTGTGCCTTTGCAAGATGCAACATTGGTATAACTATTCTCTTCTGAGAGACATGTTTCACCTTCATATAAATAGCAGTCGTTTACTTAATTTCATGACTTATTTTCTTTTTTGAGCAGGTGCCTGAAAACCTTTATTAAGGACATAAATAAATATTCAAAGCTACTACAGTATATCCTACTAATAATGTGATCACATATTACATCTCTGAAGATCTGTTGTTTAATAGAAATCAGAGGAGACACAGAAACTAATTTGTTTACAGGTCTTCCATCTTTCTTAAAATCTTGTTTTTAGTTGGAAGTGTGTGTAAGATATGGATAGTCGTGATTTATTATTTCTGTTTATATAGTCAGTAGTTGCAAGAAGTAGAGCTTTTCTCATTCAGAAAATATATGCAGTAGCATTAGGAGATAGAAGTCAGAAGTGAAGATCCTGTTGTGTTTAGCACCAGTGATGTTTCCAACTAAACAAAAGAAATGAAACCTGCTTTCATCCATAGTGTAAGGCAAGAGTCAGCAAGCACAGAAGACTCAGATATTCTAGTTCCTCGAGAAGACAAGTAACAAAAACAATTTTATTTTGTAGAATAAACAGACATCTCAGCCTGTTTTTCTATTGTTGAATGATATAAGCATCAGGGCAAAGTTGAATTTATAATGGCATTATGAGATCTCCTATTGTGAAAGATAAATAGCAAATTTGGCCTAACGCCTCAATAAATTAATTACGTTGAATTAACCTGACTTTTGGTTCCTGTGACCCCCTTAGTTTAGCAGATTAATTTCTGAACAATGAAGCTTCAAAGAATTCACTTCATTCTGGGGAGGTATATTATAAAGAAGTTAGGGGAGGCACAAAGTGTCCACATGAACAAATCTGGAATTCTTGGATCCGTTGAGCCATGTAATACTTTGAGGTGGAGACCCTAAGCCTTTGTGTTTCAACTGGAGCAGAACTTGTCTTTAAAAGAAAGAAAAAACCCATCTGCTAGAAACGCCATGCAGAAACTCAGATTTACCAAGCTAGAAAAAAACATAATTCAGGATTTTTTCATCTAGGGAGCAGGCATACCAATTTTTACTGTATCTTTATGTACTTCAGCACATTAATAATGAAGTTGAATGGTGTCAACTGGGTTGCTATTTAGGAGTAAAATATTGTAAATCAGTAATTTATAGAAACAGATCAATTCAGAGTGAGCTAATAAAAGTAAATATCTTTATTACCCCTATCTCCTTCCTGAAGCTGAAATGTAACACCATTTTTTCTAAGTTTTTTGTCAATGGATCTTTAAATCTTCATGTCTTCATTTCAGAGTTTTAAGTTAATAAAGTATACTTCCTGGGTGAGGGGTTTCATAATGATCATTTTAATTATAGGAAAATCATGCACAGATGTGTGAGTTTTAATTTAGCACAAGCCACTGTACATTTCCTATTAATATGATGTACTCTTGAGTTGAGGGGTAAACTTCTGCCATAGCTTGTAGATAAAACTGCTGCACAATGTCCATGGGAGTGATGGTAGCACAGAACAGTTGTGTTTGAAAAAAATTGAGGTAGAACAAGCTGTGTCTTCAGTTGGTATAAACTAGAGACACATAACTGAAATTGGTGGAGTGATCTGTAATAGCTAAGGGCAGTCCTATGTCTTCAGAAGGAATGTGCAGCTCCAAAAGTGGGAAGAGGAAAGCAGATGTTTAAATTAGCTGTATACACCAGAAACAGTCGAGAGAGTAGAGTTGTAAAGAGAAGCTAGAGACTGAAGTACTAAACAAGTACTATTGCTTCTTGTGCACCATTTGGATGATTGTGGTAGGATCCCCAAAAACCACAAGTCATGAGGTAAAGCAAGTTGCATAAATACATTTTCAAAAATCTCTAACATATATTTATAAGTGGTTCATGTGCCTGATCTTGCCTGAGGTGACCTGGAAGTGCAGCTTTTCAAGCACACATCTGGATGGTGGTCTTGCTGATGCTTGGGAGTGTGACTTTGTCAGCCACTGTGGTTCCACTTTGTTGTGAGTGCTCTGTTATCAATGGCTCAACAGAAAGGGAATGGAGCTTGGCATAGTTAGAGCATCGCCATTCAGGGATAAGATTTCTCTTACTGGACCAGCTCCAATTAATGTTTTGGTATCAGCATTGATATTTCTTATTTGGTACTGAAGTAAAGTATGGAAATAATCTTTAGGAGTCCAATCCCATCTGTTCCTGGAGGAGTGAGGTAACCTTGGGGCTGCTGGCTAAAAGGTGTCAGGAGAGGTGGATCACTGGTTTCAGTCTGTGGGAGAACAGGGCACACTTGGAGCCCATCCCCGTTTTGCAAGTAAGGTGGGCAGAGAAATGCCTCTTTTTGAACATCACAGGCACTGAACAACTTGGAATAATCACACCTTTGTTGTATGTGCACCCAACAGCCTAGGTGCCATGGGGGATGTGTTGTTAAGCAGGTTTGTCTACGTGCAAATCCTGGTAACAGTAGAAGACTGGTCTTATATTGGTCTCCAACACTGAACTTGGCTGACTGAAAAGGCAGATAAAATCATATCTCTCTGTTATTAATCTAATATGTTGGCTAAAACAATGTTAATATGCAAGGATGCTTTACATAACTACTGCCTGAATCATTGTGGTCTGACGATCAGATGCTTTATAAAACACATAATCTTGTCAGAACTGAGGTTTTCTCAGACCTGATGAAATCCAAGGTGTTTATTTTAAGACTAAATTTATTATTTTGTAAATTGAACTCGAAGTTTTAAAAGCTTTGAGGAAAAGCTGACGGGACATAATACTTGGAGTGTCAGTCCCACCTAATTGAAGAAAAAGTGAGAGAATTGACACATCTAAGAGAGTTACTAATATTGTTCAGGCTTAAGGATCTTTTAGGTCCTCTTTCTAGAAGAAAAGGTGTGTTTACCTCTGCTATTTTATGCTGTCTAACTTTTTAAGATGAGTGTCCTGGGTAATACCATTTGCAGTGTACAGATTTGTTCAGGAGTTATGACTTGGTGGTTATAGTACTCTATTGATGTCTACAAACAGCAGATATGTATTATCTCACAGAGCTGCCTCAGCCTGAAAAAAGTAAAAAAAAAGAATCTGTGGCAAAGAAATATATTTCCCAATATAACACCAGGACAACATATACATGCTTCAGCGAAATCAGGGGAGTTTTCACATGGCAAGATTTTCTGCCTTCAGATAAAATCGTCATAGACTGCTTAGGCTGAAGACTGATTAAACTCACAAAATAAAATATATGCGAGGACGAAAATAGTAGACTGATACTCTTACGGTATCCTTCTGAAAATTCGTGTATCCTTTTTTTTTTTTTCCTAAAGAGATTTATGCTTTTAAGCACAGATCAATTGTTATGCTGTGCTCATGAACCTGAAGCTCCTGTGTCCTTTGCTTCCTGCGCATTTACTACAGCTCGTTGCTTTCCTAAATGGCAACAAGAGCACCATTATGAAACTCATGACACAGATATTGATCTCCTTGATGGCACTTCAAATGATACCTGATGTATAGAAGAATTATTGTGCTTTGGCTCTTACAGTGATGAAAGGATCAGGGTTTTTTTTTGTTTTGTTATGTTTTTTTTTTCCTCATTTTTTTGCTGTTCTACACTGATGCATAAGGCTGAAGAATAAATAGTTAGGCACAAAACACTGCTGAAAGCTCCAGTGCCAATTTCTGTACTTTTTCACAGCCTGATAGAACCATCATCACCTCTTTGCTGCAGTGGTTCTCCAGGTTCTCCAGGTGGTTCCAACACACAAGACAAGCTGCTCTTGCCTCCAAACTCTTCTCTCTAAAATTTCATCTTCTTCATACAGTTGAAGTCTCTCTTGTGCTTTAGTAAAAACTCCAGGCACAGTTATCTTGTATCCTGTCAATTCCCAGAAACAGTCCCGACACAACGAAAAAACTCCACTCCCTAGGGGTACACTACTGAGTAGCAATCTTGCATGTGGGGTGTTAAGCTGTTAAAGAGAGAGAAGTCAGACAGATTTCAGATCTTGTTTCAGGTTTTCAAGACAATGGTAAAAATGCCTTTGTTTGTGATAGCAATTATGCCAACGATACCACAGGCACAGCTGTTCTGCAGTTAGTCAGTGCTGAAATATGGACCACAATTTTCTTCGAAAAGATGGGCTTTATTTCTATTTTTATCCTAGGATATCACCCTGTTTTAAGAACAGTAAAATCTGGCTTTATGAATAGTGTCGACCAAAAAAAAGTACTTTCCATCCTTTCTGTCCTTTCCTTCTTTGCCTTCCCTGCAAATAAGGTAAATGACACTAAAGTGATATGAGAAGAGCATTTTGGAATGTATTTGCATTCGTTGTGTTTTGTTTTCCATCCAGGAATTCATATGACACAATGGAAAGTGGCACCTGACACCTCCAAGATAAACTATTAGTTTTTATTGTCTATAAAGTGCTATGCTCACCTTTATGAGTGAAATTGTATGTAGGCCCAGAATAACTGGGACACAGTGACTTTGAATATAGCTAGGATTATTATATTTAGTGCAAACATCAGCAGAGATTACTGTGGTCTGTTGTGTTGACCCTGGGGGAACCTCACAAGGCCTTGCAGTAAGCACTGTAATATCCCTACTGTCTACTTGTTTTCATTCTTTTCTCAACAAAATAGCACTTTGGTGCTCACCAGGCATGATCTGTTTTAAATTGTGCTGTCTCTCTTCATTCTTCTTTGAGCCACATGGGAAAAGAGGTGTGAGTACAGGCAGTTAGAAGAGTTGGAGATGTTCTGGTGGAGGATGGAGAAATTAGTGACTAATACTGTGGAAAAAAAAGTTTTTCTGTAGAGCCACAAAGATTCTCTGGGCATTATGTTCAGATGGATCCAGCATCCTCACTCAGTGTCTTCACTGTTTTCCCTTAGAAGATCAGTAGTTTTTTTTTCCAACTCGTTTTATTAGATCCCACTGATGGATTCTGGTCTGACCTACAAATACATTGCGTTACAGAAAGCTTCTCAGGCTTAGCCTATGTGTGCCACCACTCAGAAAGAAAACCCAGTGACACTGTGGTGGCAACAGCAATTGCTCAGAGCTCTTTTTGGACATGCTCAAGTTGAAGATGTGACCTCAGTCCCATGGGTACCTTTTCTTGTGTAGCTGTCGTCTCTAACTCCTGCTTTTCTGTTAGGCTGGGAGAAAGTCCCAAAATAGGCATTTGAGTTTTTGGCAGTGTTTGCTGCCTAAGTGCTTATTCTTCGTTCCCCACAGAGATAGAGTGGTGCGTGGGATTCTCTTGTTTGTGTCAAACTTCGAAGTAGTGTGTTCCTCTTGTGGTTCACAAGATGTAGGTTGGAAACCCTGACACAGACCAAACATGTTTCCTTGTTCTGAAGCTGGGTGAAAAACTTTGGGAAAAACTTTCTCATTTTGGTGTAGGAATTTTACCTTTTTTAATATCAGAAGACAGCAAAATAATTTCATGGAAGGGATGTTGTAGAATCTTGTTTTCTTGATGTCCCCAGTAACTGAATCTTATTTGGACAATAAATGCTAATCCGTAAACCAGCTACTGGATTCAATATAAGGATAACTGCATAAGGTTTCTGTGGTCTGTTTAATACAGAAGTCCTTCAAATGTCCCTCTAATAATCTGAAGTCTGGAAAACCTTTTATAATTATTTAAATATCTTGAAAGATGCATGATACTTTACCTGCTTGTTTACCACAAGTTATCCATGCTCTGTGCTTGTAGTTTCTAAAAACAAAACACGAATAGGCTTTGATGATAATTCAAAGTTGATATAGGATTGTTTTGATTAGCTAGAGATCAAGGCTGTTGTTCTAGAAGGGGAGAATTGTGTAGTATCTTGTCATTTTTTTTAATGGTGTGAGACTGAGACCTCTCTCTCCCTACAGAAACTTGCTTTTCACACCAGACTGAGATAATTAAAAAAAAAAAAAAAGAAAAATAAAAAGAAAAATAAAATCAAGACAGATGAAAAGAATTAAACCTATTTTTAAAATTGACCCTTATTGTGACCCAGGTGCAAGTCCCAAGAAAGTCAGAGGACATGCTTAGCATTCAGCAGCTCTCCCCAAGATTATTCTAAGAAACACATATCGCCCAATACTGAAGCCTGCTCTGGTCTGATAAGGTTTGTCTACATGCTAAAGCCAGTGTGCTGTTAAAATAGAATAACAGCGTGCAGCGTGGTATCTTCTTTGAGGGTGCCAGAGCCCTGGAACAGGCTGCCCAGAGAGGTCGTGGAGTCTCCTTCTCTGGAGACATTCAAACCCACCTGGACACATTCCTGTGTGATCTGCTCTGGTGAACCTGCTTTAGCAGGTGGGTTGGACTGGATGATCTGCAGAGGTCCCTTCCAGCCCCAACCGTTCTGTGATTCTGTGATTCTTCACACTAAGTCTCTCCATGACCAGTCACAGTCTATATGTCCTGAGTTTGCTTTTAAAGCGAAGCAAGCTGCCTTCTAATTAAAAGCTTTCTAATGTACACTTTTGTGTGATGTGATTGCAGAGCAGTCAGTATGCTGCTAATTCACATCTTGCTGTATCTGGACTCTTATGTTGGTAAGCCTTAATTATTTCAATTTTAAGGTCTTGGTCCATTATTTCCATACATGCAGCAGGCAATATAAGTGTGCTGTACTGTGATAGAGATTGCTCAGATGCTACAAACCAGGGTAGGACTCTGTGCTCATTGAAGCAAATACAATATTCTCACTGATTTTAGTGAAAGATCCAACTTCAGGATAGTGTTCATGCGTTTATTTGTACCACAGTAACACCTAAAAATTCAACATGGAATTTTGGCCTCATTGTGCTATTACTGATAAGTTAATATCTAAAAAGAGCTTAAAGAATAGCAATAAATGTGAGAAGGGAGGCTTTGAGTCAGGTTTGATTTATGGAGAAAAATTAAAGGATTTGAGTGTGCATAGCTTGTTTGAGTGTGACAAAGAAGATGACATGACTGTAAATACTTCAAAAGTTAAATTCCAAAAACAGCAGAGGATTTGCTTAATGTTAAGGACATTCCAAAGGTTAGGACAGCAGCTCAGGAGACCTGGGGTTAATTCCATGACATATATCCTCAGGCAAGTCATTTCTGCTTAGATGCCAGCAAATTCCTAAAGGCACCCAACTGCCACTTCTTTGTCTACATCATTGAGTGTTAGTCAGCTGAGAATGAAAACTACTTAATTTAGACAATTAACTAGCTAAATACCTTTGCAGGTCTGGATCTTGGCCTCTACCTGCGTCAGCTATATATGCCTGTAAATGCGTAAAACCTACATTTTCTCACAGAAAGAGTGTGAAAATAATAGATTTGGAAAGTGTGGATGTTCAGACGTTGTAAAAGTGGGAGCCATGCGAGTATCCTGAGTAGAAAAACTAATTAAGATGGGATTTATTTCACTTGCCTTTAGTGTAAGGTGGTTACCTAATCTTCATCAGTTTTCAACACAAGAGATGAGGTTCTCCAAAGGGCAATGCACCCTATTAAGCGAGA
Source organism: Caloenas nicobarica (assembly GCF_036013445.1). Taxonomy (NCBI): domain Eukaryota; kingdom Metazoa; phylum Chordata; class Aves; order Columbiformes; family Columbidae; genus Caloenas; species Caloenas nicobarica. The sequence goes on from NC_088245.1 coordinate 9,467,668, forward strand.
GTATCTATGAGTCAGGGAATGAATTCACCCCAGCAGTGCACGTCTCCACCCTCTCTGGAGGCAGATGAGACGATGCCTGAATTTTAGCTGCTTGAAATTAAACAAGATGAATGTTATCTTAAGAATGAAAGGATCAAATCAAATCGACTCAGCTTGATTTAAAGGGAAAAAATGTCTCCAATAGCTGTATTCGCTGAAATGCTCTTTTAAAAGAACTACATAAAACCACCTCAAAGAACTCGTGTTTTCCTCCTATTATTTCTCATAAAGCATTCAGGAAGTCTTTTATTAAAAGCTAACTGCATGATAGAGCTCCCAATTATCTTTCTGTGAAGCAGTCCTGTGCAGACTAGCAACATCCAAAAGTGCTATGGTGCATGTAGTACCATGGAACGTTGTAAGGCCAAGTTACCTGACACTACATCTGAAAATCTAGGCCTTTAAACCTAAATGAGAGTTGAGCTCTTTTGGATGTCTACTCCTAATATCTTTTTCTTTATTACAACAGCCTCGCGCTAGTTGAAAATACTGTGTTACCTCTAGGTGGTATCTACCTCCTTGAAAATGACTGATCCTCAGAGGAAATACAGTTATGGGGACCATGAGTTTAAAGAAAAACAAATTACATAGGAAAATGAAAGTTATTCAGAGAAGAGCCACAAAAATTCTGGGAGCTTCTATCAGAGCTGCTGGAGGTCCATGTGCAAAGCAGCTGTAGGATGCTGGGGATCTGAGGAAAGGCTGAGCAACAGAAACTAATAAGGAAGACCAAGATGACCTATCTGAGGCCCCGGCTAACCCATGCAATTGCACGAGTTCACATTTCAAAGAAAGATGAGTTTAATTAGTTTATCCTGCTGTAGACGTGACTCAGTGAGTCGTCCCTTGTATTACTGCATTCGTTACCCCGCAGGACAGCAACGTCTCTTTGTGACTAGTTTACTCTTTTTGGTTTGCACTCTTCAAAGAAAAGGCCTGCTTTCAGGCTTTGTCCCTCTTGTTTTGGTAGCTCCCACCTCCAGCCTTGCCAGAGCTCATCTTCACACAGCTGGACTCTTATTTCCTTCCCAACAGCTTGTCGCTTACTTTACTGTCTCTGCAGGGAAGCGCGAGTCCCTTTGCTGTTCAGCCCTGTGTCTTCTCTCTCATCTATTGATGAAGAGACAGGGATGAATGAGCAATCATTCACTTCAGGGACAGGGACCTGGTGTCAGAGAGCCTGTGGCTACATACCATACCAGACTAGACTTTTGCTTGGGAATGTCTAAAATATGCTCAATTCAGAATAGTAAAATGTGTTTGTAGGAGTTTACATTTATTGCTTTTTCTCGACCTGGGAGACCCAACGGTTATCTCTTTGGGAAATCAGAACTGAATTGTCCTAAGAACTTGGAGAAGGATTTAGGGTGTGCACAGGGGATCTAAACATGGTGGGGATCTCGTCTGGGTGTGGAGCAATCCTGACTCAGATCAGGACATGAAATAAGAACTACCAAACTGAGTGTAATTTGGGTCACAAGGCTATGAGCTTAAAAGCCCATCTTCAACCTGAGTGAGATTTAGCCCACGAGTTACACGAGAGATGGACCTACCTCTGGTTCATCAGAAAGTCTGGACTTGAACTAAGCACCATGTTACTGGACACTGTAAGGACTCCTGGCTGTTCTTGCTGCAGAAGTGCAGATGCCCAAGGCACTTATGTTCTGCACTTTCAATGCGTAAGGGAATAAAGGTGGAGATTATGTAAACTGCACTGAGACCAGCTTCTCACTGGACTCCCTTAACACCCCAAAGTCTTAATCATTCCCATGTGTGACCCAAAACCTGTGAATTCACATCATCCGCTTTGTGCCCTAATTGAGGGGCTCTGAATCATTCTCTGTAAGTACTTACCTCTTTCCCCTGGTTTAGATCCTCGGAATCTCACCTAGATGCCTGAAGTGGGCAGTGGAAGATACTTCCAAATGCCCATTTGTTCAGACACAGAGAGTACAACTCCGTGCATGAGTGCTTGTCTGCAGGTCACCGCACGTTGTAAAATACAATACAGAGGACAGAGAGAACGCAGACAACAGTGACAGGAACACCACACTGCCTATATATAGATAAGTAACTGTTGTGCTCTGACTGTTACAGTTATTAACAACTATCTCACTTTTTGCTCCCTCTGATTGTTTTAACCATCTGGTGTCATTCATTATATACTTAGACAATATGATGCAAGCAGGAGATGCTTTTGTATCCTCCTTCATAGTATGTGCAGCACTATGGGGTCCTGCCCCTAACTGGGGCCTCTAGGCACTATCCCATTATAAATAATACATAAAAATAGATGAGCAGTGTAACATCCATCAAGAAAACCATACAGAGACCTAAACAGTGCTTTAGTATTGAATTGCTCTACTGTCTAACACGGGGTTCATGCAATAGCTTACCGTAGTTTTCTGATTTAGAAGACAGATCATACAAAGCCTTATATCTATGGGCAATATGCAGGGAGCTTAGGGGAAATCTATAATTACTAAAATTGGAAAGCGTGCCAAAGATTATTTACAAGTATGGGGAAAAATGCTTCTTTTGTCATGTTCAGGACTTTATCAGGTTTGTTTTGGAGGCTTTCCAAGATTAATAGAAAAAAACAGCCAAAAATTGTGAAGTGAATCAATCAGACCATATTTCAGCTGCAGCAATAGCTGCAGTAGCCCAGGGGTTTGCCACAGCTTCCTTTCTCTTGACACAGTATGGTTTGTTCGTGTAGTACCGGGTAGGATCACAGTAAGCAAAACAATTTGAGTGGCACAGACAGCTTTTGAGTTGTGCAAAGGCAATACACAACAGAAATAAGTATTATTATTACCTTTATTACAGGCATTGTTGTAAAGTTAATCTGCACTCAGAGCCTTACTGTACTACACACTATGTACAAAAAAGTTAAGTTAAAACTCCTCTGGAAAAAAGTTAACAAGTATGTTAGAGAACAAAGATGTACCTCAGAAATGAGATATTACTATTCTTATTTGGATTGGACTCATGAAGGTGTAGTGATTTGTCTTTGTAGACAGTTGTTCCTTGAAATCAATTTAATGGGAATGCTGAAGCAGATTTTGGAAGGTGGAAACGAACACGTCCATGGCCACAGACAGAAAACCTTGGTTCAAAATATTTAGTTCACTTTGGTTGAAGTGCTTTTTAGGCAGTGAGCTGGGGTGAATCTCTTAACTGTCGACACAGAAGCCTGTTTCAGTGCCAGAAGGTTTGGTCAAATAACCTCTGTGCTGGTTATTTTTTCTCTCCCCTTCATCTTTGAAAAACATACTGTTGCAAACTTGCAGCAGAAGTAGCATCTCCAGCCTCTGCTGCTGAACCAGAGTGGGTTTGTATGCGTGTGCACCAGGATGTGCTTCCATGTTGGTGACTGGTGGCTGCTGGAGCAAATTTCCCCTGTTGTTCACTGATGGTGCTGCAGGAATGTATAGTATTTAGTGTAGGAAAAACACATAGTATTTGATTTAGAGCCATCACTGCCATGGCTGTTGAGAACCTAGGTGGCTGTTTGTTGAAGGGACTGTGACAGCTTGCTGGGTGCTTTTATGTCACATCACAAATGACATTAAGATGTAAATCAAAGAGAATATGACTGAAGAGAGTAAGACATTTCCCTCAACTTCAAAGAGTTGGATTTGGCCTATTAAATCCAAAATACACACATGCAGGAAAACAAAGACAAACCTTCTTATTTATCTGTTTTCCACAGCATCTGTGTTAGTCTTTTATGGTTTAGCTGGGGTCATGGTGGCCATTTTCCTACCCAGGCTGGAAGAGGGAGACTTCTCTGTGGCATCAAATAATTTATTTTTGTAAACTTTTCAGACATCGAGCATCCCTGTAAGTGCATCCCCTGTATAAGTGCTGAGAACTGTGCAAGTCAGACTCTTGATTCTTTCCATATCAGACAAACTAGTGGCTGATTTCAGAGTTTCTTCTTACTAAACAAAGTCTTTCAGTTCTGCAGTTCTAAGAGTCCTTGGTTTCCACAGAACCAAATAAACCCATGAAAAGGAAAAGGCTTCTTTCATTGCTCTCAGGAAGAGTTAGGCAAATAACAAGCAGCAAGAGAAGAGGTAAGCAGTTGTGCCTTCTCCATTCATATCATTCACACTCACACATTGGAAAAAGTATTCTCAGCTCAAGAACGGGCTCATAATTAAAAGAGAAACATCCCCAAGGCTTTTGGAATAGGAAAAAGAAAAGAAGCTGCAGAAGCTCAACTCTCATGAGTTGTTAAAACAAAACAAACAGCTGGATGGCAAAAGGCTGTTCTTTGCTGTAAAACATTTCCTGACACTGTTTTTTTCCAAGATCCATGCTGTTTATTTATTTGTTTTAGTTTTTCTTTCTCATGAATTGATTTGATTAAAAAAAAAAAAGACATCTCATCTTCTGAATATTACAAGAGGATGCCAGCAATAATTTTGCTAGTTTCTTGAGTATGATCAGTTTTTATTCCCTTCTTCTGAGCATGTGGTGGAAGAAAGCAAGGGATTCATTACATATCCTTCTTTGTCTGCAACATTACCATCTTAGAAGTTTATTTCCCATTTCCACTCTCATTTCACCGTGAGCCTTCTGTCCTCAATCTTGCAGATCCTTTTCCAGCAAGTACAGCAGCACACTGAACTTAAGGTGTTTAAAGTAAATCAGCCAATGTGACTGCAGCTGAGGGTGACTCCATGAACAGGTGCTCTGAGAGAAGGGAAGAGGTGGTGACATGTGGCACGAGGGCCATGACAAGTACTGGAGGTCAGTAATGCCCCCCTGTCACAGCATTGCCTGCCTGGCTTTTATCACCTTGCTTTCTTTTTGAGGTCCATATCTCATGGAAAGTGAATTAAGAACATCCATGGAGAAGTCAGTGATCTTCTGTTCTAAAAGCATGTCTCTGAGCAGGATCTTGTAGGAGGACAGTTGTGTGCACTGCAGTTGATACCATTTACTGTTTTTTTCCAAGTTTGTCAAAACTTTTCTGAAAACAGAGAGTTTCAGTAATCATATCATAAAAAAAACCCCAAACAAACAACAAAAACAAAACCAAAAAACAACAACAAAAACAAACAAACAAACAAACCCCAAACAGCTGATGTTCTAGCTTAGCAGTGCCTTTTTTAAAATTAAAAGGGTTAAATTTCAAACATTTCACCTGTAACTTATGTGCCCACACACTCACAATACCTTGAATCCCCTTCCCCTTTGAACTTCTACCTGATGGTCATGTTAGCCTGATTTGGACATCTGTATTTACACTGTGGAATATTTTGCATGGCTTTGCCACGCCTCGTATTTTCCATAGAAATTACACAATGAAAGGCAGTATTTTTTAAGTGCCAAAACTTGATGGGATGCTTTGCTGGCTCTGTCACTGACTGCCTATCTTGCTTGGCTGATGACATTAGTGGCACATTTCCCTTGTGGGTGCAGGGACTCTCAAGCAAACCGCAGGAGGGACAGATGGGTCACATCTGTATTTGCAAGTCAAACAAGGCTAAAAGATGTTATTGACCTGCAATTGCCCATGACATTTGTTAGTGTGCTCACTGGGCTGTTTTTTGCTGTCGTCAACTGACACATTTCCAAACTCCCCTGTTATAAGCTGAGGGGATGTGGAGGGCTCCCAGGAAGCAACATGGATGGAAACACTGGGTTTTCAGGGGAATGGAGGTTTAGCTGTGTGGACAAAAACTGTGCCAGGCTACTCTGTCTCAGGATCTGCCACATTTTATTTATTGATACGGACTTAGGTTTGGGGTCTGGAAGCTCAACTCAGAGCTGCACTGGGGGTGACTGTACCATATTCCTGTAATTGCACAGGCTTTTCCTCCACCCATCTTTTATTTGTTTTGTCTTCTTAGATGTAAGCTCATCAGGAAAGGTCTTGACACTTGCTCTTTATTTGTAGAGTATTTAGTACCATGTGGCCCTGACCTGCATGTGTTTCAAAGCAAATTGAAAGTTCCAAGTTGAATCTGCTCTTGCCTGCTTGCTCACAGCTTTATATGTTTTCCCTGACTGTAACTGTACCATTAAGGAGGGAACACAGGGTAGATACTTAAGAAATGTAAAACCTGCCTCACTTCAGCCCTGACTATTTAATTTTGTAGGCTTGTGTCAGACTCTTAAGGTTAAAAATGTTTCTTTTCTTGTCTTGGCTTGAAAAGCAAATGGAATGTTTCAAAGGAAAAAGAAAAAAAAAGAGTCCATACGGCACAGGCCAGAGTGATGGAGTGATGCAGCCTTGCCTGTTTTTCTTGATCTGAAACACTTTATTAGCTGGAGCACAATATGGCCTGGCTGTCTCAGTTTCCATCCCATTTTTGGATGGAAAGTTGCACATGAAACAGGCACAGGAGCAACCATTTGCTCGTGAACAGGCAAAAGTTTGCCCATTTTCTTTGCAACATAATATTTTCCTTGGATAGACTTTTCTTCATCCCTTCCTCCTCCATGAACACCCCCAAAACTGCAGAGTAAATAATTTTAGCTTACAATGAGCAAATCTCTGAGATGATAATGAGAAGGAGTGAATAAACTCTCCATGTCTTACATGATACAGACTTGAACTCTGCTGAAGGGGCCATATGCAGCAAGGTCAGGAGTGTGATGAAGCATAAGTTTGGAAGGAGAATCTGCTGGAATGATAGTATAACCCACTGAGTGATAAGTGCTGACAGACTGGCACCCTGACGTTTGAAGTGCTTTCCCTTGCAGCAGAAGTATGTCTCTGATCCTGTTGTGTTATGGCCAGACTCGGTCTGTTTTGAAAGCCTATACTTTCTTCACGTGGAGCCTCAGAAAGATTCAGGCTGAATGTATTCGACAGAACCCTGAATTTTGGGCCACAGTTAAAGATAAATTTTAAAGATTTTATATGACCTTCCCAAAAGGCATTCGTAACAATAATCATAAACATATGTCAGTACATTTACATTATTATTATTACTATTATGTGTTCACATTAATGTTTTTCTAATACTTCACCATTAAGTCACTGTGCTTAGCGTACTAGTTCATAGAGAATAAAAGCATTAGGTTTTGATTTCAAGAGAATGATAAAAAATAACACTGGGAAGTTCAGTCATGTTCTAGTGCTTAACAAATTGGGACCATTATTCAATCTGTCCAGGCAGACTCTTGAGTGGTTCCTGTTCTTCTCTGTTTCTTTCCTGTGGGTTTAGCTCGTGAGTGCTCCCAGTATGGCCACACAGGGAGAGAAACTGAAATATGTGAGTCCCAGAGTGGGAGGTGGAAGATTAAGTGAAACGTCCTGGGACCTTCCAGGAGAAAGCTAGTCTGCTCTTTACCCAAACTTCAATGACAGAAGTAGTATCAGAAGCTAGTCGTGGATGGCTTGACTAATATGGAGTCTTAAGAAACAGTAGCTTTATGTTTTCAGTTCCTTGAATCAGTTTACTTCAGTTACATTTGGAAATTTATATATACAAAAAGAAAAGAACTAAAAACTTTGTAAGTAAAAAACGTTAGGAGAGAGAAAAAAGAGCCTTTAAAAAATATATTTATTTGTTTGTTTGTCTTTACATTTAGTTTCTAGTCTAGGATCGGGAGAAGTTCCCCATCTCATTTTCTGTATCTCCAGGACAGCAATATTCTGTCACATTTTCATAAAATTTCTGGTACCTGACACGGCAATTCTATCATCTAGTCTGGTTCTCTGACAACCACTGAGCAGAACATTTCACTGATTTGGAAGACAAGAGGAGACAGGGATATGACCCTTAATGGTACATCAGGCCTCTTTATCTACTTGAATACAGAGGGTATATCTGCATAGACAATAGAAGAAAACACTTTTCATTTTAGTTAAGAATAATAAAGCACTAACAGACATGTAGATATGTCAGTTTTCAGTGATTTGCAGCCATGCTTCCCTCCATCGGAAACAATGAGAAATAACTTGCAAGTGCTTTCATTATCAGCATCCCAAAGGATAACTCTCTATGCTTTCATTCCTTCCCACCCTCTAATGTATATGCATTAGGCTGCATTTTCTAACCATGCAATCAGAAAGCATGTGTTCCTTGGGACCTCTGGGTCATTCCTACAGAGGGTGGATACTGAATGAGAAAGACACCAAAGAAGTAACAATGTTGTCTTGTTATTTTTAAATGAGCTTAGTAAAACATTGCATTTATTTTCTCTCAGCTTCGTGGCCTTACTGTGAGAGGCAGGATCACATTTGGCATCATATCCCAGCTGTAGCACTGACATTTGTAACTTTTCAGTTCTTGGCCTTATAATCTTCTCATTTAATTTATCATGGAATCCCTTTTGTGTAGCATGACATTTTCTTTCATTTCCCCTGAAGTGAGGATACTGCCACAATAAGGACATGTGCACCTAACATCACTAAGAGACTTTTCCTTTTTAGCAGCAGGAGAACAAAAGCCTGTTGCACAGCCATGAAAGGGATTCATATCTTCATCGCCTACAGCCGGCAACCATGCTCAGACATGTCAGAGTTTTGCGATGGTTCAACAAATGATACTCAGTGAAAGATATTACGTAGGGAGTAACTATACGTAGATCTGGAACTGGAGCAACAAAAATAATTGTTCTAGGAATGTTTTTTGTTGGTTTTGGAAGCATTTGTTTGGTCTGGCTATAGTAAAATAGATAAACAAGTAATAGCATAGAGCTACATTTTTTCCTCCCATATAGGATCTGATACTTAACTAGAGTCCTCAGAAGGCGCTGAGCAGCTCGGGTTATATACTAACGGGTTGGTAGTTTCATTTTCTGGTGGATATTGTTTCTCTCTGTTGGTTATGCATGCATCTTTGAGTGACCAAGCTGCCAGCTTCTATTTTTCTGGTACCTAATCTGAATGGAGGTGAGTCTGAACCTTAGAAATATTATCAAATATTTTTACACTAAATTTATTAAAGACAAGATCTACTGTCATTCAAGTCATCTGAATGAATGTGCTCACTTATTATTCTGTCAAAACAATTCAGAACTGGAATGAAGACGATAAATTAAATATTTCTGTATTAGCGAACACAAGCATCACCAATATTATAGGGCCATGATGGTCATGATCTTTTTCTACCTAATTAGTGCAACTTCAGTGAAGTCAGTGGACACACGCCAATGTTCCCGTACTGATTACTCTCTGCATTACTCTGATTAGGCTCCACAGTGGAGACTTTGTTGTAAATCTTTGTTATAAATCTCTGCTACTTTCACTAAAAATGTGAAGACGTCTAGTAAAATACAAGGTAGTTAGTTGCTGGGAAAATAATGTAGTAGAAAAATGATAATGAATGATTAGATAATTATTATTTGCAACTGCAAGCTTTTCTGAAGTATTGATCATCATGATTTAGGCAAAAAAAATGCATTTTCATGCTATGCTTAGAAATTGCATGATCTCAAGGGGTTTGAAAACCTTTAAAGATATTGAGCATGGGCAATGGTATTACCAGGGGTAATAGTATTCTTACCAATTTATGTATTTGGTCTAAGTAGAAGAATATGTCCTTAGGAAAATTAACTTAGCATTCATCTGTAATGTCATGTGTGGATTTCAGAACATGGAATTTTCAGTATTTAGTTCTCAAATTAAATTTGATATAGAGCTTTCATGTTTACTCCAGTAACTCATTTGCTCAGGAGAATCAATTTACCTGATACACACCTCGTGTTATGGGACAACTTTATGCCTTTCTAGAGATACAGTTCATCTTAGCAAAAACAGAATGAGGCTGTCAGTATGCAGTTGTTTAAAATAAGCTCCATGCTTCACCGATGTGGTGGGTAAGACCATGACACAGTTTACAGATCTACACAGGATTTTAGAAGGAATTCATAGGGATTCCTATGGGGCTTAACCTTGTTGACAGTGCTATTGACATAACGCATTTTCTTCTCTGTTAACATGATGGAAATCTAAAATCCAGCCTTACTAAATAGCCTCATAGAGTTGTAGGAGGGTTACAACTTTTTTCAACTTTTTTTTTTTATTTAATTTTTATTTATTAACAAACACATTTTCCTATTAGGAGAATTTTCTGTGGACAGAAATGAACCATCTCTTTGATGTATCATGTGTGATGAAGAGATATTTCAAACTGAAGATTCTGTAATATCTTTCCTACATTTCTTGGTTGGCTGAATGAAAAGGAAAAAAATATGGGCTTAATTCTGTTTTTCATTAAGATGCTTGTGCTGTGACAATTGATACAACACTTATAGAAAGCTCTGTAGGAACTGAAAACTAGAGTGCAGAGAGGGAGATGTTGGTTTGCACTCTGACTCCTGTTTTGTACTTCAGATTTTCTCACTATTGCACAGCACAAATTTAGGGCACAGTTCAAAAAAGAAACTGCTAATCAATGGCACTGCTTGTGTTTTTCTGTTCTTGTGAGTGCTTCTGAAGTATCACTTTGTATGAACATTATTTTGCAACAAAATTTGTGCCTCTGTAATTGGGCATTATTTTGCTGACATTTTTCATTTTACACCAAAAAAGAATTCCAACCCTGCATTAAAAATAAAAAAATAATAATTAAAAAAAAAAATTCAGATTACATTGGCTTAGTATATTGAATGTGTTCCCAGAGACGTGTCCCAGAATCTATCTTTTTTGTTGCAGTGATAGTTTATAATTAAACTTCTTGTTCCCTAGAGGGCCCTTGTTTTGGCTTTCTAAGAGTAAAAATGCAATGTGATAGATGTGTCTTTGGTTTTTTTCACCTCAGATGAATGGAACAAATGTCCAGATTTGCCTTAATTACTGCCAACATGTAATCTTTAAAAATTAAAACAACAAAAAAAGAGCTGTTTGTTTATTTGAAGGAATTCTGCCAGTGTTTGGAAGCAACATAAATGCAAGAACAAATGGCTATTTAATTATTTTAAAGCACTAGTATTGTATTTATTGGCCTATTGTTTGTGCTAAATTGAGCTGTTGTCATGACGTTAGTCTTAATAAAACACACAAATATGCAGCTAATATCCTGAGTGTTTTTTAAAAAGATATTGCCTGGTCAAATGTCTTTCAGAACTACCTCTGTTGTGACACTTGTGTTAGATCGTCTTTGGTTTGGGTATTGTTCTTATAGTCAGTTAACACAGGGTAACCAGTTCAGCACTTTCAACTCTATTAAACCTATTTTATCAAATCTGAAGTGTTCCTTCCTCCTCCTCCGCTCCTTTTGCAGGTGCTTTTCACAGACATGCTCTGCAGATTCCTGACAGTGGCAATGGGCAAAGTACAACCCAGCAGGGCTGACTGAACGGGGCTGTCAGACAGATAAATCGATGTCCACAGTTCGTCTGATCAGATTGAATGGCTTTTGTGAAGACGTTAGCTCAATATCTCACTAACGCATGAGTTCCCAGCCTTGGCCATGGCTGATAGCCTGTTACTGTTCAGAAAGACAACATTGCCTTTTGGTCCCCCTCTGAAAGCTCTGCTTTGAGTGCTCCAATTAGTGGAATTAGTGCGTGAGGGTTTTACAAGCAACATCCTGCCTGGAACCACATGTTGGACAGGCTGAACTAGAAGATACACTCAGGGTCAAGGTTAGTCTGACATGCAGGAAAGAAGGAGAAGAGTTGTTGCAGAGCTTTGAAACTTTTCTGTCCTCCAACTTGGATATCAGACTGGGCCAGATCCCAGTGCATGCATCCATTAGTTCATTACTTGCATCTACTGCATGTTAAAAGTTAGAACAGGCTTTTGAGAGTGATCAAGCTCCTTCAGTTGTTTTTTTGTTTCTTTGTCTGTGGATGTATCAGGGAGTCATAGCTAACTATCTTGCAGCAGTATCTTTCTAAATTAACTGTCAGTTTAGATTTAGGTGCTTAACATGAGCATAGAGCATTTGTGTGTCTTGTGATTGAGTTTGATAGACTCCTTGGATATGACAATCTGCCAGCTGCAGGTATGCATGTTCCCATTCAACTTTTGCTATTTGAATAGTGGATGATTTCTGTGTCATATAGGTTTTCCTCCATTTTTGAGAGGAAGACTGAGAGTCAATACTCCCTTCCATGCCAACCATCGTGGTGTCCCAAGCATAGGCTTGCCCCAGTCCAGCTTGACACAGCCAAATACAGGTGCAATGGTGGTTTGGGGCAGCACTTGCAGGAACAAGGGCTAGCCTCCAGTTTGCTCAGGAGACCTTATCCTTTCTTGCTTTTATGTGCCCTTCATCCTCCTCAGTGATCATCCACTATACAACAGCCCCAGCTTTTCCCCAGACCAGGGCTTGGCCTTTGCAATGGCACGTTTCTGCTCATGGCCAGCTTCACTCGGGTCCCTGTCCTTCTCGCTGGCTTCCTCGCACCACCGAGGTTGTCCATGACAAACGACAGCATTGTTTCCCTGTCTGGTTTCTGAGATTTCTCACCATGCCTCCTGCCCCCAGAGTTAAGCAATTGCCGTTGCATGGGGCGCTGAACTCTGCATGACCAGTTTAAAGCATTTCTCAACTGTGGGCTCCCACAGTACGACACCAGAGCCTGCCTCCAATTAGCTCAGGAGCACAGTTCCAGACACATGTATTTGGTTCAGCAGATGCTATTTGTTTGTTGGGTGATGATGTTTTTCTAAGCTTATGCTTTATTCATAGCATGAGTGACATTTCTGCAAGAGGTGGTGATGTGTCTCTAGGTATTAGTTTTTTCTGGGTTTGGAAACATACATCAAACAGCTATAGCAGTGCACATTAGATGACTTATGTATGAGTAACACTGTAGTGATAACCAGGGACTTATACATTAAATTAAACAAATAAAGTCACCAGGCTTTAAAAACAGTATGGCATTAAGATGATGAAATAAATATTTCTGATTCAAGGATGGAATAGATCTTATTTTAAAATTTAATTTTATTTTGCTATTTTGTGATTATCCTTGTTGGATTATTCATGGAATTTAAATGCACACATTTCAAAAGGAAATGTAAAAATAAGAATATTTAAACAATTCATTTCAAGATCACTAGGTACGTTATTACCTCATCTACAAGATAATTTCATATTTGCTTTGATCCCCTTGAACAGATAGCATCCAGCTTTCAGTAGTGTCTCTTCGTAATGTTTCTTTTTCAATATTCCCATACCTTGGGCTAAATTGCTTCCATTGAAGATGTTCAGTGGCCAAAATGACAGTCTTTGAATTCTGAGTTTGCTGGATCTTTTACCCTGTGTTTTCTTTTGGCCTGTTTTCAGATTAATAATGTGAGAGTAGATAAGCTTCAGAAAAAAAAACAGAAAAAAAGTATATTTCAACCTGATAGCCCAATAATACTATTACGCAGCATCAAAAGTCTAAAGCTGTGTGCGTTTCTCCAGTGCCCTGAGAAGAATACCTTTTTTAAACCCCTGCCTCACAGACATTTATATTCCTGTGGGAATGTAAGTGATACCAAGGGCAGCAGCTTTTGGGAGCAGCTGCAGTTATCATTAAAAGAGATAAGCATTTGAAAGAATTTTGATATTTCAGCCATGCTTTGATATCAAAGGTCTCTTGTGCGAAATACAGAACTATGCCAACAAAAATATAGATGACCATTGATTGGTACTTTCTACTTCATTTAAAAAAGCCTCTAAAATGCATTATATTTTTAATATTTAAGAAATAAGGTCATAATAAGCTGAAAACTCATGCATAGGTGCTGTAAATCACAATAATTTGCTATAGAACTCATTTTCACCAGGGGTCACGTGAGCCTCGTGGTTGCCTTTGAAGAGCTGAATGTAATTTTAGGACTGTATAAATTCCTTACCTAGTAATATTAAATTAGAGAAAAACAAGGTTTTTATATAAAGTCTAAAAGCCTAGAAAATTACTGAATAGTTTGAAGCACTGCCTTCAGCTTTCACAGATTTCATTGAGAAGTGAAGAGTCACCATACTGAAGAAGGTGCACAGTAGCCTTCACAGGATTGACAAAAGCAAGGAAATCTGTGTCCTGAGTACATGATGAAACATTAAAACATAGCTGATGAAACACTAGAACACAGTTGAAAGAATACCAATGTTAGATTGGGAGGTTCCAAGTTCATTGCAACTCCCGATTCATCTAATAGATTTGCTCTTTTTATAATTGAAGCTGTGCTTTGAAAAGAGGTAATGATGTAAAAGTGGAGGGAAGTGAAGCTTTAGTAATATCCCTTCTCCTTTTGCTATTCTCCCAAAACAAAACTTGGAGACTCTCTGAAGCCGTTTGCCAGCATTTACTATTGGTCTGCAGTCTATGTCTATATATTTTTTTTAAATTATTTTTAATCATATTCAGCCAAGTAGTCATATTAATAAATCTGCTATCCAGACATTATTCATTTAAGAAACAATGCAACCTAAATGTATTGTGATGTTCCTATTGCAAAACCTTGTCTGTCTTCTTTTTATTATTTTAGTTTTATTTTTCTGAAGGCAGAATGGATTCAAATACAGTACCTGTCAAACTTGGAGAGACTTCAGACTTAAGTTCCAGTTTTTACCAGTCTCTAGTGATTTGTGGGTCCAGATTCAGGCATTCTAACTTAGAACATGCAGATATTTTTTAGCCATTTAATATTTAGGAGTCAAAAGTCACACTGGCATGGAGGAAGGTATGTAAATGCAGTCTATAAGCCCATGAAAGGACGTTGTTGCATTAGAGCTGCTTAACGAGTTATTGCACATCAGCTGAAGTACTGTAATTGTCTGTCCATGCACTTGAGCTTGCCCAGAGTGAGGTAAACATCCATGTGCTCCAGGGATTACTCATTAAATGAAGTATTATGTTTTAGTACTGAGAAGTCTCTGCTGTCCTTCCATTGTTTTCTGCTTTAAAGACAAATTTACTCTGCATAAGAGTAATTTTAATAATGTGGCTTGCTGTGTGTATATGTTGGATATTTTTCAATTGCTCACGCAGACTGTAGACAAACACACATGTATGTGTGCACACAACATTTTCCCTGCTATAATCAAGTATTTCTGGCATCTTGCAATAGCAGAATCAAAGCCAAATTGTAGCTACCTTTGGAAAATTTTGTAAGTAGCTGTAATTGAAAAAGGAGGTGTAACTTTTCTGTTTCAAAACTTAATGAGTTTTTGGTTTTGTTTTTGTTTATTTGTTTTCAGAAAGTGTAAGGTTTTCCATTATCATTTTAATGTTAGTTTTTGACAAAAAAGTCACAGAATTTTTACATATGTTTATTTTTTGAAACAGCTTTGAAACTCACTAGGCAATGACAGAAATGTCATTACATTACCATGATCCACTGCAGATACAAACAACTTGAAATTTGACTTTTGATAGATATACAAAATAACTTTTAATTCTAAATAAGTAAATATAACTAATTTGATTCTTTGGAAAAATTACTGTTTATAACAGTGAGTTGAAAACTTTGTTGTAAAAAGAAAGGATTTTTTCTTCTATAGGGCTCACTGTACTATTTCTATGAAGTGTAACCCATTGAGATATTTGCTGCCCCTCGTGATTAACTATATGTGTTATTGCTAAAGAAGCTGTATTCTGACAGGCTCTTAAATGAATAAGTATGCATGTATGAAGTATAAGTATGGAGTATATAAAGTACAAGTGTGTTTTAGTATTTGTATTTATGTACTAATCCACTAGAATATAGCAAACTCAAATGAAGAATCTCTTTCATGAGCAGTAAATTTCAAGTTCTGACCTACTGACTTCATGACAGTAAAAATGCTCCAGTGGGAGTAAGATGTTCAACATGTCTTAACACGAAGTCCAGGAGTCAAGGAAACTCCTGACTGGAATAAATAAGTAGCTCATCCAGTCTGCCATTCTAGCACCAAGAGTGGGTAAGACCAGATGTTTCAACGGAAGACATAAATCTTCACAATTTTATTGTTGTAAATAGCAAGATGCTGTTTCTTACAGCACTCACACCTTGAAATATGAAGATTAATAGAGCTTATAATTGTATATCCACATAGTCATTTTATAGTGTAAAACTTAAAATACATTTTTGAAATTATTTATCCTAACAATTTTGAGAACAGAAGATTTTGAAGATATATTATCAACTCTACAAAAGCAAAATCCTTCACCCCCCCCTTGCCCCTTTAATTCATTTATAATGAGAGTAAACGTTCTGAATGTGGGAAAATCTGGACATTTCAGTACAGTAAAACTGAATTTTGCTGCAACATAAGAGAGGTGGAGGGCCTTGCCAGGGAGAGACGTGACAGGGCTATCCAATTGCTGGGCACTGGGATGCTTTTTTCATCCTACCACCTGAAAGCGATCACCAAGAATGAGTGAGAGCCCTTCTGCTACTGGTCTTGAGCCACTGTTGGCCGCGTTTCCTTTTCACTGATCTAAGATGTGATTTTGCCCCACCCATGTATTTGCTAACCTTGGAACATTCTTTGGTTGAATGTTTGAAGCTGGATTCTGACCAAATATTTAGTTGTGAAATGTTATATCTCATCTTGTGCAGTGACCATAGCGAGATATTTTTCTTCTGCAACACTCATTGGAGCTGGCCACTACTATCACCTTCTTAATTTTCTCAGAACAATTTTCTCTTAATTTTCTAGCCACTCTGTGAGTCTGTTATACTAAGTAAAGTAATGAGGTAGTATGCATAATGCCTTTAGCATTACAACAGTTGAATGATCATCACAACTCAATCAAAATCTTTCTATTTTATTGCTCAGAAGGATCTGTTTTACTTTCTGGCTAATGTTATGAAGACGGTGGTATATGAGGGGGAATACTATGATGTCATATTGCATTGGTGGTATTAGAAGTGGTTTGTCACACATTAGGTGGCAGACACACAAAATTGTTTGCCAGATGGTGTTGCAGATGCAAGAACTTTACAAAGTCTTGAAGGGAGGCTGGACAAGTACTTGAAAGTGATATCTGCTTGGGGGTTCCAAAATAGACCAGCCAAAATAGGTTCAGGAAATCTCCTGAGCTGAAAATAGATGCAGAGAAGGGGGAGCACAAAGACTGGGGAGATATATATGAATGTTCTATTCTTGTTCTTCCTTACACTTAGTGTTGAAAACAGACTACTTGACTGGATGAACCTTCAGTCTTGCCATTACAAACATATTTATATATGTATTTAAGTAAGGAGTTGTTGTGTGAGAGGGTTTTCTGGAACAGGAAATGAATGATGAAGGTGGAGAAAACCCAGAACTGCATAAATGTAGAAAAGCAGTAATGTGTTTTGTGATACATATTGCTAAGGAAAGCAAATTGAGAGACAACTTTAACATTGAAAGAAGCTCAAATGTGATTACTTTTCTCAGTTACAGACTGCACAGGTTTTCAGTCTTGCTGTTTTAGATTTTCCATTTCATCTTATATTACTGTAAGGAATAGATTTGCATTGTTTTCTTGGTGATTTCTCCTGGTAATTCTCCAAGTACATAAATAAAGCATTTGCTGATCTAGCTGCACATCTACATGCTGCTTTCTAAACCTGTAGCCATACTTAAGTACTGTAACTTGTGCTACAGTACACATATCTATTGATCGAGAAAGAAACAATCAGTTTTAGCAACTATGTCTGCTAAAGATGTTATTTTCTTTTTCAGAAAAGAGATCCTTCTCTGGAACAATTAAAAGGGGCATGGTCAATTCGTAGTTCACAAGTCAATTCAGTGACTCATAATATTGAAATTTATTATGCACTTAAAGCATTTATTTTAATCTTGTTTTCTTCATTTGTCTCATCCTTTGTTAGTATTGGCCTTGCATGCTGGATTCTTATATTTTTATTGTTTTATGCTTTTTAATGTTTATATAAGCACTTCTGAAAATCAAGAATGTGGCTGAGGTGCCTCTAAAGGAATAGAGATGCCAAGGTTCCAGTGGGCTTTTGAATTGACTCACTCTGCATGTCCTGACTGCCATAACTGGGTTATAACTTGTAAATGTCACTGGAAAGAGCCTACTTTTTTATCAACCATAAAATTTTAATTTGCCTCTGGCATAACTGTTGTTGCAAAAAAAAGGTTTTTAGAAAAGTAATGGTTATCGGTGTTATTGTTGTTCCTAATATGATGAATATTAATGATGATGGTGAAAATTATAACTGTCCTTACTCCCAAAATTGCTCTGTTTAACATTGAGAAGAATAAAATTCTGTTTTTCTTTGCATATTTTAATGTTTTGGCAGATGATATCAGCCACAAACTGGTATCAGCTGTCTGAAATAACTGCTTGCTGATCATTAGAGTGATTACAACTCACGAGCTCATAGATACTCTAGAACCTGTCATGAAAAAATGTTGTGAGAAGGTATTTTTCCAGAAAGTCCATCTGAAGGAAAAATGCTTTTTGCTCCTCCCAGTTTATTAATGGTGTGAGAAAATAGCAGTTTAGCAATAATTTTCTTAGTACAAATTGTTAGTCATCTTTGTTTTTCTTAGATTATGTTTCAGTGGGTTTTTTTGTTGGTTTTTTTTTGGTCATTAATGGTACTTCTGTCACTGTGTGTCTTAGTCTATCACAGATCTCCAGAATAAGAAAACTCACAGTTTACATGCATGTGTCTGTGTTTTTCCTGGCTTCCAGAGAAATGTGACTATTCTGTGTGTCTTAGAAATGGAGTTGTGAGACCTCACTCTGAACTGTGCATTACGCAGAAAGAATTAGCAATGAGCTCTTTCTGTGCCTCAAGAGGAGCACAAAGCAGCTGTAGTGGGACTAAGGGTCTAGACAGCTGATCTCATTGAGGATGGAGGGTGGCCAGCACAACAGAGAAAACGTTTGATGGCTTGTCAATTCATGACCCTAAGGTCTAAGAGACTTCCATTCCCTCAGACAAATACTGATGCCCATTAATATGAATGGCTGAACTTCATTTGACATCAGTCAGTCCTGGGTCTGAGTGCAAGTACATTATTTCCTCTGCCATTAATGCAAGTCACATACCCCAGCTGAGCAGACAAGGGAAGCAGGGTTTCCAGTGGTCATTGTTGTTTTGCAAAACTGTGTGAAGATGGTCAATAGATTTATTCCTCTGTAACCATGTTCCATGCTTGAGGATCTTCAAGATATTTCATAAATTCATCTTTACATTTGTGCATGTTTATTTAAAACTGATATGCTACATCAGGTAAAATATTTCACTGGATAGAAAGATGAATATCAAGTTTAGGGTAATAGCATCAATAACTATCAACTAATACAAAGGGATTCCACTTCTTACTCCAAGTCCACCTAGGATGGCTACTGAATACATTTTGTGTCAGCTTCCCCAGCTATGAAACTGGAATAGTAGTAATATATTTCCTTTGTAAAGACTCAGTTATATGTGTTCTACTTACTGTTTGAATTGGACATGTGAAAGGTACGACATAAATTAAAAACTACATCTTATTAGTGTTTTACTCCCCTCCAGTCACAGGGATTTCAGTTTTGTATTGCAGATTAATATATGTATATGTATATATATAAAACAATCAAGAATAAATTTGTCTAACGTACTATCATCTATCTCCTCATTTTACTCATATTGCTGAAGGACTCATGTAGTGAGGCTCATTTTGAACAGTCAATATCTAGCTTTCCTGACAATTTATTCATAGTAATTCTGTTTTTCTAGTTTCTTGTGAAGAAATTGCCCTTCACAGGGTCTGTCCATGTAAGGCTTTTGTATAATGCATGCTCATTTAGTTAGTTGTTATATTTCTAAGTTCCAGCTGCAGCCATCACTCTCTAAATCTGTCATTGAAGGATTTTGTTTTAAATTCTGCCTGGCTTTGTTTTCAGATGTCTCTGAATTCCTCCCTCTGTTGAGTCACAGCTGTGAAAAGAGAAATCTACCTCTTTAATTCAAGGGGTCAGTGGTTTAAAAGCACTAAAGCCCGGTGGGGAATAGCTTAAGGAAGATAGTTAATCATGATGATCCCAAGGGGTTTCATAAACTTATATAGGTCTCATCTGACATGAGGAGTTCTGTATATCTTCAAGCCCTAGTTTCTTTGGGGGGTGCCTGTTTTACCAGGGAATGAGATCCTCTTTAGGACAAGCACCTGTGGTGGATGTTTGCCACCTGCTCAGCTGTGTCTGTGGAAACAAAACTTAATCTTCTCCACCACATCCTTTTTTAGCTGAGATGGTGTGGAGGCCAAATCCTTTCTAGTAATTTTTCTCCCCACACCCTTGAGAAGCATTTAGTTTAGTGACTACAGTGGCTTCCACTTCTTGATCCAACTAGGAGATAATAGACTAGCAGGAAGGAGCTGCTAATTTGGACAGAAAAAGAGAGGTCAGGCTGGAATACACAGCTGATATTTTGTCTTCTGGGTAAGCAGAATTCATTGGCTTGGTTTGTGTGTCAGCAGTCTATCTAGGGATCTTTCTCACCTAGCTACCTCTTCCAGCTCCAACAGGGGGATCCTGGAAGAAATCTCCTTCTTGTCTCATCAGTGCAGAAAAAAAACATTATTTCACATAGAGTGTCAATAATTTTGACACTCAGTTCTGTGTTTAGTTCTCATGCAATGGGCAGTCCAGGGCTGTGTGCGTGAACAATATCTATCAGCCTTGAGATGTTGGATTAAGTTATATAGGTAATGAAGTGTCTGCACCTATTCTGTGTGTACTTCGTTTGCCCTATACGTGCATTACTATTTTTGATACAGGGGTTTATGATTTACTTGTGAGTCAGCTCTTGAATGACTGCAGCTTTCAGGCAGTTTCATTAAAGGAAAGCGTTCCTTTTATCAGTAGATTTCAGTAGTAAAGGAGTTGATTTGTGAGCAGATCGGGTAAGTGTTGCCCTCATCAAAAGAGTCCTTGGAAAGATAAGAGTGATCACTAGAGAGTAGGAAAAGTCAGTTGATGGATGTCAGAGCCTTAAATTGATCAATAGAAAGGTGTTGGACGCTGTTTAAGACCTTCAGCATGTGATCCAGTTCAGTTATTCCTCTCTCCATTAGCTGTTAAAAGAAGTAGTAGAAAAAATTAAGTTGGAAGGGACATCAAGAGGTCATATGGTCCCATTTGCACTTAAAGGAGAGACAGCTTCAACTTTGGATCAGATTGCTCAGAGGTATGTCCACTTAAGTTTCAAATGTCTGCAAAGATAGAGAATCCACAAGTTCTCTGAGTCCTTGTTCCAGTGTTGACCACCCTTGCAGGGACTGAAGACTCAGAACTTCCTCAAGATCAAGACTGCCTCATCCTCTTAGATGACAGGTGTCTACTGGGGAAAGGAAAATAGAGGTGGTGTTTTACACCCTACTTTTTTCTTATTATTAATAATCTTGTGGCTATAGCACCTCCCCAGCAACTAACTGGTTAACTGTCTAAAAGCTTTGCTATTTTTCAGTTAAGTATTGATTCGTCTGTGCATTCTGTGTCCTCACTTTGTCCTCACGAGACAAAGGAAAGTTATTGTGGTTTGAAACCAAAGTGGAAATAGTTCTGCGTTGAATGGAGGTGGTGATGCCTGAATTCTTGTTTTCTTTTTCAGTATGACTGTTTCAGATTCCAGGAACTGTCACGCTAGCACACTTCACAAAGCAGCTTAAAAATAGACTAGCAAAACAACTGTATTGCACCAAATATAAATTGATTTCTGCTGCAACACAAGCGGACAGTTCTCTTAGGGTCTGATAGCAGCTTGTTCCAAGCCTTTCAAACGGTAAGATTAGTAATCAGTGAACACGGGACTGCTAAAGCTTTGGTAACCTGCAGCCTGAACTCACACTGCTTGCTTGTTACTCCTTACGCAGCTCTATGAATTTCTTGCTTATGGAAAATGAAACTGTACTTGTAATTTTCTGCAGCTTGTACAAGGGTTTAAATCAAGAGTAAAACACTGGAAGAAGTGGTATGTGAGTCATGGATCTCGCCGCAGGGATCACAGCCAGCAGTGTGCAGTCCCTGGTGAGAAGGGTGGCCGGGTGACTAAGGCACTGCCTGGATGTCGAGGGGATGTGGGTACTGGTCCTAAATGCTGCTGTGACCTGAAGCAAGTGATGTCATCTCCTATGGTAACATTAAAAAAAAAAAAAATCAATTAACTCATAACGACAAGGATAGAGGATGGACAATAGAGGCATTAAAGCTTTTAAATTGCTCGAGTGTAGTGACAATGAGCACCTGAGGGAAACCCATCAAGAGGAATAGGTTCACATTAAGTTAGTGAATTGTGTAACCTTACAAATGGGATGTGTTATAGTGGCTCTGCTGCTTCTCTGTCACACATCCTCTAAATGTAAATGAAATCAAAACTAGGAAGAAAGCAAGTACCTTCAGCCTAACGGTATAATAACTGGGTTAATGTGCCAACACAGATCACTTGCACTGCAGTGTGCATGTTCATATATATATAATTTTACATATTGGCTGCACAAAATGTTGATCCATAATTAGTTGGACAATGAATATGAAAAACCCTCCTCCAACAGAGTTCAAGTGTACAGTTATGAATTATTAAATCAAAATTTGTTGGAAGTGTAAATTAAAACCCTTCTGGCATGTCTCTTCCTATACTGTAGTTTATATGTTAAAGCCCTGCAGATTGTGCTGTACAGAGTTCACTGACAGTTCATCAAATAATGAGGCCATACATCGATGAAAGGAATTCTACAAAAATATGCCATTGGATATAGAGCAAACATATTTGATCAAAGCCCAACTGTCATACGATCACTAAACTGTAGTAGCCTGAATTATTTTGATAACTACCAGATTAGACTTTTGCACAGCTGACAATGAACTAAATGATACTGGCAGCTAATGAAACATCCTATCAAGATTAGTACAATAGAAATATTTTTTTTTAAACAGTTAATTATGTTAAGAGGCCAACCACAATATATAGTTGCCTGTCTTCAAAATTTGTAGCATCCTAGTTTTCTCTGAGAGTGCCATAGGCAGATATTAGATACAGCTGGGAAATCTGTGAGTGCCTACAAGCACTTAAGCAAAATTCCAAACTAGTTGGCAATACCAGTCCTAGTACTAGCGGGACTTGATGATCCTTATGGATTCCTTCCAACTCAAGATATTCTGTGATTCTACAAAACACTTCTGCTTATATCAGATAAACCTAGCTGCAATTTATAACACAATGAAGTATTTGCTATGAAATTAAATTAATATTATAAATATATTTGTATATGTAAATCTTTATTCCTTTATTTCTTTCAATTTGTGGGGGGGCTTCTTTTTTTTTTTTTTTTAGTAGAGTTTGATGGGTTATGATTGTATGAACGGGCTGGGTGGCTGTGGGAAGAACCAAGATATTTCTTCCTGCACACCAAGTTGGCTGGCTGGTGGTGCCTTTGATGCATACATAATTGAAATGTGTGATGTATTGTTGTGTAGTATGCAATTAATGGAGCCATACAACTGTAGGAGCTGGTTTAGGTCTTTATTGCTTGGATCAAGGACAAGATAAACCTACTTATTTGCATCTATAGATATATCTATGCAGATAGCCCCCTGCCTATAGTCTTTCAGAGTATTACTTACCTTGCTGCTCTGTAGTGCCTAGAAGTAAGTCTGGACTTGATTCTTGACAGATTTCACCAGAGTACTACACTACCTTCCCATCAAGCTGGGTTTTTCACAAGCATGCAAAATACATGGTGGAACAAGCCTCCATTCAAGTAACTAATCTATAAAATATCCTATTGTCAGTAGTTACTGGTGACCCCAAAAAGAACAGCAATCCCAGACCTCTGGTAGTTGGACTGTCACTACTAGAGGACTCATGTTCCACTCCTGAACATGTTGGACAGTCTCCTATGAAAGGAGGTACAGAGAACAGTTTTTCCATAGTAAAATACCGGCAAGAATTCCTGGAGGTGAAAAAGAGACTGTAATCCTTCTTTTGAGTTGGCCATTGCGGGTATATGTTTCTTCTAGCAAAAGAATAGTAGTTGCAGAGACAGTGGTTTAGCTGGCTTGACTGTGCTGCTTGGGGTTAATTCAGGTTTTAGCAGGACAAATATAATCTGTTAGTGTTTAAATGCTCAGGCAGGTCATCTCAAAAGGAGCATTTCTTTTCTCTGATGGCCATCACGACACTTTTCTGGCTTTTCAGTATTTTCTCAACAGCAAGCCAAGGCTGTTCCACAGGCAAAGTTTCCTGTATGCATGTGTTCTCCCCCTGTCTACTCTGTTCAGAGCAGAGCCAAGCCACCCCAAGTGCTGCAGGTGGTGACAGACATTTTAGAGGAAAATTCTCTGGCTCTCTTTGAAAAGGTTCAGACGTCACGGTACTCGACAGGAAATGGTTTTCATCTAGTCTACCTTTTCATTAATGTCTCTAGGAATTTTCATCCTACCGCCTCTTTCTTTTCTTGGATACCAAAGCTATAAAACCCGTCTTAGAATCACTTTTCATAGCTTCAGAAGTTTTTTTGGTCTGCTGGGGAAACATGCTGTACTTAAAATAATGTAACACTGAGGTTTGGCTTAGGGTTTCTTTTGCTTCTTATATGTTATTAAATTGTGCCATACACTGCTTGCTTCTTTGGTTTGTGTTTTTTCTTTTTCCTTCCTTTTTTTTTTTTTTTTTTAATGATCAGACACGTAAAGTGTTCTCATGTCATTCTAAATACAAAAACTATGGGAAGCTGTTATTACAGACGTAATATCTGAAGTCTCAGTTCCTTCCATCAAAAAAAGAAGAAAAAAAATCTATATGAGATGTATATGCACATAACTTTACAGTGAAAACCACGTAGGTATTTATGTATGGAAGTTATCAGTTGCACATCTGACTGGTGGAACGCTTTATTCATCTGCCTATCTCCTTTTTGCAATATCATTATCAGATGACAAACTAGTTTCCATCCCATCCTTTTTCTTGGACAATATACATTGCGCTTGAGAAGCAGCTTATAGAATGTAAAACTATAGGTCTGATTTTATGCAGACACAATATACAATGAATTAGGAACAGAGAGTAACATTTATTTTATCATCGTATGTCCAAAATATACAATGACACAGATAAAACTCCTCAGAATCACCGTTTCTAGTGATATGTTATCATATATTAACATGTCTGTGTGCATGACTGTCTATCTGTTGCATTCTGAAAGGACTTCTTCTATGTCTATGCGAAATCTTTGGGTGTAATCCTGACCCCACTGACACTGGCCTGAAAAATATCCTGGTATCTTTTGAGGATAAAGTGCTCATTTCCTATGTATATAATTTTAAGTGCTCGATAGTAAATTTCTTGGTCAGATAAGCTCTTCATAGCAGTGTGACACAGAGCACTCTAGAGAGGTTACCCATTCTTACCAGTATTTCTCTTCAAACAGGCTACATGCCTTTTATAAATGCTTCTATCAGTAGACTAGCTTCAGAAAGATGCAGAAAACCATAACAAATAAACCAAATAAATGAGCTTCTTTTTCTCCTCTTGTTTCATTTCCTTAGTCACCATTTTTACTGTAACTTGGGTTTATCTTAATGAACAAAAAATCCAGTGTAATCCTCGGACATACTTTCTACCCGTTGGAGAGCTTTATTTATTATCAGATAGTTCTCTGCAATAAAACCAGATTTTTTTGCTGACTCTTTGTTCCCTCAGTTGCGTCCTTGTCTCTTAGTCCCTTCATTTTTATTTTCTCTATTTGCTCTTCTCAAGTGGAAATCAGAGCAGAGATTTTCCTTGCCTTCCAGATTACTGGTGTTGAATGGGTAGGGTATAAATCCTGTGAGGAGCTTGGTAAAGGTAAAGCCTGTAAAGCTTTGTAAAACTCATTATAAGCTGTGTTATACATCATATGAGTCTTTATTATTCATCTGGGTATTTAACAATAGCAAGGTCTGCTTTATAGCAAAGCCTTATCTAAGCCAGATATGCCAAAACTAATGATTTAAGTAAAATAAAACAAAACAATCATTATGGTAGACTCAAAGAAATTTTTTTATTATACCGCTGTCTTTTTACTGAGTAATTTTCACTAGTGTTGGGAAGTCATGTAATACTGATCTGAGGTTTTTGTAAAAAGAAGAATTTTTCAGAATCCTGGAAGAGAATATTTACTGCGCTATAAACAGCACAAAAGCTGCTTAATAAATGGGAGAATAGTGTTTACCAGTTCTTGGATGGAGTTAGCTTTAAACTGAGGTTTCACAACGAAGAGAAAAGCCTCCTCTGCCAAATAATATATCAACAGACCATTTATCTAAGGGGTACAAGAACATAGTTTCAATGTACTCTGGATGAATATCATCTTTGTTATTTAAGAAGCAAGTTAAGAATGTTAAGTAAGTCTGGAAATGTAATTTTATTTTTAGTCTGTTTTATAAGCTATTAATCTGACTCTCATATGCTTGTAGTCTTCCCTTTTATTAACACAGAATATTTAATATACAGTTGATGATTATACTACAGTTTTGAACCACAGAGTAGAAAACCATAGTAATTTTTCTTTTGTAATATATATCATTTATAGGTGAGACATCTACAGGTAAATGCATTGGAAACATATATCTGTACATTTGTGCTTAAAGTGACATGTTTTAAATTTGTATGTATATATAAAATATGTGTACAACATGAGAAAAGAGATAACGTACCTTTCAATGCATTTGAATTGTGAGTGGGGTAATTCTTCTTTCTTTTTGCAGCTAATTAGTTTTAAATCTTTTAAAGCAATATGATTGTCTAACAGGCCACTCATACTGTTTCGTTGATGTCTGCAAGGGACATTTTTTACTCTCTTCTCACTCTGTGGAAAAATAAAAAAAAACCTCAAGCTCTCAGACAGAAATAGATGAGGAGAAGAAAAACTCTGCCATCAGAGAGCTTACATATTAAGACTAAAAGGCCTAAATAACTTATTCAGCCTACTTATAGGTCCACAGTGATTATCAGACTTTTTTATTCTATTCCAGCATTTTTTAATCAACACGACCCAACTCAAAGGTTGCTCTAGATTTTCAGTAGTTACTTGCAATTTGTAACATTGATGTTAGATTCAGTACAACTGAGACATACGATCTGGTTAATTGTATTTGCTGTATTTGCTACAGGCAGTTTTCATTGTTCTTTGTTCTCTGATTCCGAATTTTAAAATGGCCTTGGAAAACTAGTGCCTGAGACAGGTTTTAAATTATTCTCCAAATCTGTATAGATTTTTTTTTTATGGTATTAAACCGAGAGTTCTATGAACTACTGTTAAAAAAGTGTGTGTTTGCAGATAGGTCACAGTCTTTCCAGCTCTGGACTTCATGACGCCAGAAGTCAGAATCCTACACAGTATTTGTGAATGCAACATTTTGCATTTAGATAGGTTTGAGCAGAATGTTCTGAAAAACCTCCCATAAGCACAGAACTCCCTACTGTCTGTGTGTTTGAGGAGGCTGAAGAGCTCTGTTTATTGCAACAAAGGGCCTGGAATAAATTATGTTTAGTAAATTGGCTCCAGGTTTTCCTGTTTCAGACAGTAGCTCCGGAGCAATCTGTTTTATAGGCTCCACTAAATCTGACCAATTGCAGGAAGGTGACACCTCATTTCGGGGACGTGACATCATGCATGTGCCAGTTACGTCCAGCCGCTCCTCTCTGGCAAGATGGCAGGACACCAGCAGATTGATATTTTGTCTTTTGGCAGTTTTAACCTACAGCTCATTACAAATTTATGAGCCCCACAGGGAGGTCTTGGCAGGATGGACCCAGGTTCCTTGGCCCCTCTTCACCATCCTGCGTCCCACCCCCCTCTGGGGCAAATAATAGCTCCTTTATTCCATTGGAAATATCCCTATTTTGGTGAGGTGTATGCATAACTTCCTTCCCCAGTCAGTCTCTCAGGTGATAATTAACACAGTGCAGATATTTCCTAGCTGAAGCTGAGGTGGAAAAGCAGCTTTAGCCTCAGCATTTTTCTGTTTAGACTCTTTTCCTTCATTTACTTTGGGTCTGTTCATGATGAGGAAGTTTTAAAGTATGTTGGTGCTTAGCACAAGTATCAAAAACCTAAGGGAAACAACATTTTTTCCTCCTCTGACAGAAGTCTTCTTACTTTTGAAGGGATGAAAGAATGAGGGAGTTAGATTTGCTTTTAGCCTTTGTATTTTATTTTTGTTCGTGGGTCTAATTAATTCTGAACTGTGTGACTGTGGCTTTTTTAAGCACAAGACACTGATTGACATTGCGTATGTTACAGAGAGGAAGGATATTTCCTGAAGATTAATGGCCAGTTAGTTGGTCTGAAGTTCATTAACCTAAGCTAGTCATTAGGCTGCTGGAAGGACTCTGTGTAGAAGATGGAATTGTATTAGGAGATCATCATAAACTAAAAATACATGTGACAATCTGGCCAGATTTGCAACGAATCTAGGGCAAGACAGGGTTGGCTCAAGCTCACAGAGCAGCTGCCTCCAGTGTAAACTAATCGCCTTGTGTCAGGAATTAAAGTGAATGGTCTTTCACACACAGTATTCAACTAGAAGGCGGAAGAAAAAAAAAGTAAATGGAAAAAATCAGGACAATTTCCATTAGCAAAAGAACCATATGTGAAAAAATGAGGTTGCAAGGTATGGTCAAAAGGCCAAGTTTGGTGCTCGTCCTCAATCTTCAATTAAGTGTATGACAATGTGTTCAGGCGATTGTGATTTGTTGTTGTTTGTTTGGGGTTTTTTTCTATAAGTGACAAATTTAGTCTTGATTCTTCACGGTACTTTGCCTCAAGAATACGAGCCCCAACTCCACTGTTGAGATCCCTATTAGCTGAGACTCAGACCCTCAAGCCATGGCTTCTCAGCACATTTGCAGTGAGACTGGCTCTCTCTTAATTGTTTCTTTTTGAAGTATGGTTAGTCTCTATCATCTCACTGAAGATGAAAAGGGCTGACGTCTCTTATCTTAACACAGTCCTCCTCCTCCTCCCTCCCTTTTCTTTTGTCTTCTTTCCCCCAAAATAGACTTCTTTAAGGTAATATAGCCTTGTGATAGTCTAGCCAACAGCAGTCCTTCGTAGGCCAACCACAACTAGAAGTACCATCATCGAAGAAGTAAGGACCTTTTCTCAGGATCCTATACTCTAATAAAGGGAGAGGAAAGCTAAACCAGAGGCATTTCATGTTGGTTTTGTTTTCTTTCCATGTCATCTCACTTGTCCAAAAATAGTGCCTACAGGTACTGAATGCGTCAAGGAAGGGATGGAGAAGAAAAAGCTCAATGTTCTGTGATAGGAAGGATGCTTTGGGCATTTTACAAATAGTTTCCCTCTTTCTCTTTCCCCACCACACCCTTCCTGCACACTCCCTTGTCTCTTGCTATTGTTAGAAGGCCTGGAGGCTCAGAAAGCCCCAGCTTCATCCGAGAGGTTTTTCTCTGGCAGAGAGAACTGAAGTGGTCCTCTTTCCAGTCCCTTCATGCCAGGAAGGATGTACTGTCTGCATCATGAGGTGCTAAGTTGATTCTAGATGCCTCTGCAGCTTGTAGAAGTGTTCTGGCATCGGTGCTGCAAGGAGCTTAAATGCCAGACCTGAAGAATGGCTCTGGGGCCATGAGCTGGGCTGCATCTTCCATGGGCTCACAAGGAGCCTTTCCCTTGATGGCCATGCAAGTGCTGGTTGATATGGGCACTGGGATTACTCTTTTAATCAGACGGTTTCAGTACCTTTCAGAAAAGAATTTTCATGGCAAGTCATGAGCCATTAATCTCACTACTAACCATAACATTTCCTTACTCCTTGATTTACAGCATTACTCAAACACTGGCGTTTGTCGTTTCACTATCTCTCCTGACCTCCGGTATCATGCACTTGCAGGGGGAAGGATCTGCTCTCACAGATATTTTCACGCTCAGATCTTCGTGGTTCATTAACCATTAAATTCTGCCATCAGAACTCAGGATGCCATTTCAGATAACTTCATATGCAAAAGCGGAGTTATTGAACAAAAAGGATCCCTTTTAAGTGGATACAAACAGGACACCAGCAGAACTGCGGCTGCTTTCTGTTCAGCTACTGGGGTGGCTTGAAGAACCTTGAAGAATTAGGTTCACTGCAGTTTCATAATTCCATTTTTGCATAGGGAAAATAAGGACAGTGATAATTACTTTCATTTGTAAAACACTTTAAGATTTGTGGAAGGTGAATGACTATTATCAAGTGAAAAGTGTTGCAAAGCTGCCTTAGTTGCACACTGTACTAACAAAGTCCCATATCAACCTATTGACCTCAGCATGAACCACTTATTAAAGTTTATAGGACATTTTGGTGGGTGGATTGAGGCAGTTATTCTGCTGGAAATATCACACTAAAAGGACATTTAAATCCATCAGCCAGATTGACTTTTTTTTCTCTATTAAAACTAAACACAACCACTTGCTCTATCCATTTTTTTTTAGTTTATTTATGAAAGTTTATGATGGGTATGTACTCACTGTTAACTCAGCTTGTACACCCATGGTATCTGAGATATTACAGTTTATTCTAGTCACAGCACAAACATACAATAGCTGTTGTACTGAGATAAAGAAAGAGTTATAAAACATTGAGATATCCCATGGAGTGGTATGAACTAATGAGTTTCATGGTCAGTTTTGAATGGCAAATGTTCTTTTTATGGATACTGCATTAATTTAATTTATGCTTAAACTTTAGCTATGCTAGACATTGGTATTTCAAAAGTTTGCATATTTTTCCAACCTCAAAGTGTGTAAGTTTAGTATTAAAGAAAGAGATTTACAACATTCTGATTTATACTAGAGGACAAAATACTTTTGTAACAAATGTGTTAAATGAACTACTCTTTAAAGATAGATCTGGCTTGCTTTCAGAATTGTTTTTTATATAATAATGCAAAAAAATCTACGGACGTTTTCTTTTTGTTTCCAGATTAAATTTGGATTGTTTGAAAAGCGGGGAGATATTCTACCATAGTGCAAAAGAAGGTACAGAAGAAGAGAGCAGAATGAAAGCTTCCCAAGTACCACATGCCTGTAGCCTGTTATCTTTAGCCATGCTGCTCCTTCCAGTCACTGGAACGTCAAAACAAAATATCCCGAGACTCAAGCTTTCCTATAAAGGTAAACTTTTCAGCAGTTTTTCTGATTCTGCCACTTTTGTTTTGATGTGATGTTGCCAGCAGTTCATTTGTATTATTAATCAGGAAAATGAAACACAGTTGTCCTTACATTTCCCAGAAACACATGACAGAAGTCTTAAAGAGAGATGAATTCTGCCTGGGGACAGTATTAAACTGTCTTTTTTGGGTGGAGGGGTACATGTTTCTGAAATAAAACTGGGGTTTTATATTCTTATTTCAATTTGCTCCAAGAGAATATGAATATACCATGCATAAATTATGGGGAAGTCATCACCTAAACAAAGGCTTCTCATGCTACTTAAAATGCCATGAAGCCCAGTAGAGACGTTCCCATCTGGCTGGTGGGGGTGACATGGGACAAGGAGGACACTCATGCCTTTCTAGAGTATCAGGGAAAGTTAAGAGAGCTGCCCCAAGTGTTTCTCATGGCACTGATATTTTATTTTTGTAATAATTTTTTTCTCTATCACTAAGGTGGTATGTGAAAATATTGTTTTCTTTCTTCTTACCTCTTTGGATTATAAAAGTGTGCTTTTCTGAGGACTTTCTTAGCCTTATGTGTACTTCCTGTTGAGAATGTTATAGTCTGAGGGGTTTAAACAAATGTATTTTTAATTTTTTATTGGACAAATTGTTACAGAAGTTAGATTTCTTGTTGCTTTGAACGTACACTTCCAGAGTACTTACAAGACACAGAGAGACATCACTTTGATATTGTCTTCTTTAGCTAAAGCAAATGCTCCCCAGTTAGTTGTTTTTCAGTTATGTCAGCACCCTGCCCTTCTGGGGCTTAATCCTGCTCTTAGTTTTTCAAACTTAGGTCTTCCTATGCATTACAGAATTACACTCAGGATGATGTGACGTGTCAGGAGGCTGTAAAGCCTTCATCAGTGGTTATGATATGTTTATCATGAGTTTAACACACACAGGAATTTATAGAGTAAGCACAATGACATATTATTTATTTACAAGCTTCTCTTTTGTTAGACTTTTATGCGACTGTGTATGGTATTCCCCTGTGTATATATGTGTTTGAATGTGCGTGTGAGACAGAGACAGAGGAAGAAAGATCAAGGGATCTTGACAACATTTTTATAAATTCAGGAAACAGTTGCACTCACTTAAGCCAATGAACACATAAACTGGAAGACCTGACGTGAGTTATGAAAGTTAGCAATAAATACCCTCTAACATATAGCCAGACTTTTCACAACTAGGCCTTTTGAGATAATTCCCAATAGCAGCATATACCATATGGTGATGGCATTTATTGTGGATTTGACACTCATGATTAGTGAATTCCTCTTGGCTTCAAAAGCAGACAGCCTTTGGCAAAATCCTGATGGATGCATTTGGCAGGTGAGCAGGGGGAGAGAGAAAAAGTATTGAGATTAACACAGGAAAAAAAAAAACCAGCAAAACCAAACCACTGAAATCTTAGTTAAAATAGTGACAGAGACCTGCTGGGAGCGGTTGGGAAAATTCCTGAGCTCGTTCAAAGAGACAATGAGTGGATGATTGATATTTAGGCACTGACCCAAACTTTTATTAGCAACTTTATAAACCTTTCAATTTGGCTTGAGGGATAGAGTTTCCTATCCAAACTTACCCACCTATATCCCTGTAGGGGGGGAAAAAGCAACAACAGATACAAAATGGCACATAAATCTTAATTTGGAGAGCTGTGATGGAACTGAAAAGCCAAAGAAAAAAGAATTATCAGACTTTATTGTGCCTCCTCTTCTCTTTTATTTATTACTAGTATTTTTTAAGAGGGCATATTTTTATTCTTCCCCAGGGAACAAGAAAAAAAAAAAACTACTTTGTTTTCACACTTTTGCGTTATAAATGGTGCAGGTAGTGCTTGTCATAATTAAATCATGGGTTTTTTTGTTGATAGTAGCATGTTAGATGTCCTGTTGTCAGAATTAAGCTTAACTTGCTTCCTGCCCCCTCCCGCCCCACCAAGTATTCCAGCCAAATTAACTCCAAGGTTCCTCAGAAAAAGAAGTAGGAGGAATGATCTGTCTTGCCAGTTCTCTTCACACTGTTACAGTCACATCATTGGCAAGTCCTGGTGTCTCCGTTCTTTGGAATTAAGACTTGAAATATCAAAAGGAGGATGATTTACCTCTTTATGGAAAACTAACCAAAAATGGCTACATCAGGCAGCTCTGAAAACCTGGTCACACACGTGTGTTCATTTGGCTGCTAAGGATGTTGTCTTTCATGGGAAGGTTTCATCCCTTTCCAACTGCAATGCATTTATGGGATGGTACAGCTCCATCTTCACAGAAGGGCCAAGCATTTCCTCGGGCAGGAGAGCTGGAGGTGAGCAGGACTTTCCCCTGCAATTACTTCGTCTCACAGCTGCAGCCCATCGCAGCTGAGGACTAGGAAACTGCTTCTTCCTAGCCCTGGCAGAAGGAGAAGAAAGAGAACGCCAAGTGCTGAAAGTTGAGGATGAAGAGGTGTAGCGGACAAGAAGAGAGAAAGAAGAGGGAATGGTATTAAAGGAACACAGAGAATGGTAAAATTGAGAGGGAAAGAAAGAAGGCAGTGGTGGATAGAGGAAGAGGGAGAAGAAGCAGGGTGGGGTAGCTAAAAAAGTGTCTATAACTGCAAGAGTACTTCAATAAACCATCGTGCGTCACAAGTCCTCTGCGTTCAGACAGCCGTTAAAATTTTAGAGCTTGTCTGCAGAGCAGTTATAGATTTTCATCTTCTGTGAGGTAGTTTAAGGGGGCGAAATTTGTGCCAGAAATGGCAAGATACAGATATTCTAGTGAGTATGTGAGTATCAACATGATGTCATATGATAGATTTCCTTTATTATTTGCCCCAGTTCTAAAAATGTGTTCTGAAAAATCATACACACATAAAACTACAAGCAAACACAAGTCAGTTTAAATATCTTGTAATACAGAGGCAAAGTCATATATACTCCACCTGTGTCAACATAATACACTACGGTCTTTAATTGCATACTTCATCTTATATTCCCACATTTTCCCTGATTCATTAGTTGAATAATTCTTCAATATTTCTTTTTATGTTCTTTACTTAGACCTTAGCTTTTAGATATTGGTACATGTCATTCAAATCCCAGAAACTGTCACTGCTCTCATGATGCTTCTGGGGTTCTCTCACTACATAGACCTTAATTAATCTATATCTCTTAGATTCTTTTACAAGATTCTGAGATGGTTTTATTAATATGTTATAGCTTTAACACTAGAAGGTAAACAAACTGTCTTCTGATAAAGATTACGATCTTTAGAAAGCTAGGGACTGATTTTTTCGTATTTTAATAGACTTTGAATAACATTCCATATCTTAATAGTCTTTGAATAACAGTACATTCAATCTCAGAGCAACAGTGTGTATTTATCATTCATTTCCACGTAGCTGGAGATACCCTGTGACCATCATCCAAACTGCAGAACTCCTCAAGCACACAAGTGACATTCAGCTTCCCTAAGCAGCACATCCTCTTTGCCTGCCACCTCATTTAACATCCTCATTCCAACTTCTACAGCAAATACAGAAGGTTTTTGCATACCAGTCTCATTCAATAATGTCATTTGCAGGACAGCATCAGTTCCATTACTGAAGAACAAAATGGCCTGTGTCATAATTCATACATATAAACATGTTTAATTCATACAGTGTAGAGAGTCTTATTTCTGTCTAACTTTTGGGTAGCAGTCTTTGCCAATTTATTGACAGGTACTTTTATAGAGATTTTTTTGTGTGTGTTTCTAGGTTTTATTTTATAGGCAGAGGCAGAGAATAATCAGACCAGGAGATTGATTGCCTTCTAGGAAAAAAATAAATAAAAATCAACCTTTTCTATTTGTGGCCATCCTAAAATTTTCCAGTAGGAGCGCAGACTCCCAATTGCAAATTTAAGTCTAATGATTTGTTTTACTTTGTTGCTTTTCATGGACAGCTTAGAAGTAGTCTGTGCATTCAAAGAATGCATTTATATTACAGAAGTGTGAACCCTGCTTTCTTGTCTGGGGGCTATGCCCCAGCCCAGATTTGGACATTGCCACTGCTGACATGTCCACATTGACATCCACAAATACATATCATTCCCATGCAGGGATGTGGCCATGTCCCAAAAGCAAGCCACACCTGCTGTGACCGGTGCTGGTTTGGTCAGAGGACCAGAATCCTGCATTGTGACACAGCATATAGGAAAAGTCAAGACTGAAGGCAATCTTTGGATTTCAAAACAGGATTCACGTAATACCGTTAAAAATAACTATGGCAGTAATGTAAATTTAATAAACAAAAATATTACTCGCAGCTGATTTTTTTCTTCTTCACACTGAATGAATTAAGATACATTCTCACTCCCACTAAAGCCATGGCAAGAGTTTTGACACTGAAGTAAATTGAAGAAGGATTGAATTTCCACTCCTTGTTTATTTCATCTTAAATAAGTGAACTAAAGACATGCACTTCTGTCTCATCTGTTGAAGGATGACAATGCTAAATCATCAGCTCCACATGGAAATTAACCATGTCTAAGAATTGTTTAGCTTCATGCAGTGTTTTGCATGCATGATTTTCTTCCCCCTAAGAGTGGCCCATTCTTACAACATGGTGAAAAAGAAAGCAGAGGATAACATTTTGGTGCCAGGAATTCTTTTGAAAATTTGACTAGATTAGTAAATTTCCTTTGAACATGCTGCTTTACAATATGAAGCATCCTGTTTTCTAAATAATTTGTGCATTAAATGTGTTTAATTTTATAACTGATGAGATGCTTAACTGTTGCATCAGAGCAGTTAGTTTGTTCTGCTTCAGTAAAGCTGGCTTATTTCCATGACATGCATTGTTTAACTATGCATATAAAATATAGTTACAATCGTATAGCTCCACGAGCCTCATTTAAACTGTCTGTGATATTGCAGTAATCCCAGTACCACGGTGAGGGTGTTGCACAGCTATGAATGTTGGGAACATGGTAAACTGGTGATGTACAAAAAGCCTTAGAAATGAGCTTGCATTTCTGCAGCTATGACTGCTCTACAGGAAGAGGAAGAAAAATCAGTAAAAACATGCTTTAATAGTAATTTCAGCAGCTGTAATTCTGAATGTCCATGAAGATCAAGAAAAATGTGCTGAGTGAAGAAGTGCTGCTTTTTCTGAATCCCTTATTAGTTGTTTAATTCATTTTTGATGATTTGTGACTTCTCAGAAAAATCTGTCTCAGATTCCTTTGTAGAGTAACATAAAATGTTTATATGTGAGTTAGGATCCCAGTTTCAAATGATTGTCTAGTTATGGAATAGATTTTCCCTGTTTTGTCTCAAAAGTGCTTTCTGGAGGCAGTGAACACTGAGACTTAATATGTACCCTTGGCTGAAGATGGATGGGCATTGCTGTCCATGTGAGGAAAGACTCTTGTATATGCTGTAGACTAAGTATAAACTTGAAGGGGTTTATTACGTTTTAGTAACGGGAAAACAGCAAGTTTCTTACAGACGCTTTTTTCCTTTTTTAAACTAGTGAACTTGGAGGTCAGATCCAACTATATGTTGCGTTTTTTGTCATATAATTATCATATATATAATGTCCTGGAGAGCAGCCTCCAGTCAGTGACATCAACAGTTTACTTTGCAGTTGAACTAAGAATAACCTTAGAGAACTGACCCATATCAACCTCTTAACAGTGTAAACAGCCTGTAGCTCACAACAGTTTTTTTTCATGATCACAAAAGGGCCTCAATTGGATAAAAAAATACTTGTGTTCACAAAATACCAAACTATTCTGCTGAGTGTTCACTTGATTAAATCTCAGAAGATGAGAGATAAAAACAGAAGAATAAGACTTTGGGAAGGATGAGACAACACCAAAAACTGCTTGTCTAGGAGAAGAACTTGGGGAAGACACATGATCAGTGGCATCATCTTCAAAGAGGGTACTTTCAGAAATATTTGTCTAATTGTACTTATACTAAAGACATTTGTAAAGCAAGCCCAATTGTGAGTAGTTTCAAATGTTCCAACTTTGTTCTCTTTCTCTCTTTCTGTGCACTAATTCGAGGGCATGATCCTCTTGACGTCAATTTGTCTAGCGGTGGACATCTGTGGTTGCAGTGCAGGTCCTCGAGTCACATCCCATTTCCCTTTCCTCCCTCCCTGTTTCTGCTGTTCAGTTTATAGAGAGGTTCCTCAAAAAAGGGCTGAGGGGTGCAGGGGAGGTCTGTTCTGTAGTCGAAATCCTTTGGAGATAAATACACAAAGAGATAGCAGAAAGAAACAGGGACAAAATTTCCTTTATCACACCAGAGCACTGTCAGAGAAGTCAGAGGGATTGTCTAGCTGTGGTTAGCAGAGGCATTTAGACAAGGGTGGGAGTGACAAAGGTAACTTTTTTCCTACTAGGTCAAGAAAACAGTCATTCTCCTCTGTGATCTAAATCCTGGCTGTCCTAGAGAAGTATGCTGTGTTGTACCACAGAGTTACCTGGCAGCTTTGGGATTACTTTATAACTCGTTACTAAAATGTATGGGAATTAATGCTGATATACAGTGACCTCTAGTTTTAATAGCTTTATAAAAACTGAACTCCTGTCAATGTCAGAAAGTATAACTGATAATTATATTTTACTTTGCCATGGGAGAACATTATGCTGGTCCAAGGTGTTATAATGCAAATTGTTTTTATTTTCATTACTGCCAGTAATAAAACAAGCTTGTTGGAAAAAGAGTATAAGGAGAAAAATCTTTGAAGTTTTGTGAAAAACAGTCATTCTCTTCATCTAAACCACATTTTATTAGAAAATGTCCACCCTGTGCATCTACTCCAGATAATGGCTAAGTGACTTAAACAGTGCTTCCCTACAGCAACTGCATCTCTGTGCTGCTCTTCTGTAGCAATTTAAAGTAGGGCTGTTAATCGTGCCTTGTGAGCTCAATCAGCAGTCCTGATGGTAGAAACAGCTAAAATATTAATTCCTCCACCGTCCTTATAAAAGTTCTCGTTCCTCATTCAGAGCATGGGAAAGAAAGATTATCTGGCCCATGTCAGAGAGGGAATCCCCCTGTGGGAACAGGAACAAGCAGTTACGTGCGGGGAGAGCAAGCAGGAACCTCCTAAAGCTCGTTTGCTGCCAGCAGAGGAAATATCTGTTCCACTGACAGGTAAATCTGCTTTCAGAGTTCCCTGCCCTTCACCTCCTTTCCTGTTCAGGCACTCCTCCCACCGCAGCCCCTTCAGCCCTGCCAAATGCCACCTTTGCTCCCTGGGTAGCAGGTCACACTGGTGAGCTGGTTATTGTTTCCCAGACCTGGTTTCACCTCCTTTACTATATCTGCTCTGCCTCCTTGTCCATCTGGGCCTGACACAGCTGAGCCGAGAAACCAGAAGAGGTTTTTGAAGCTAGTTATGAGGAACTTGCCTTGCTCCCAGGGGGACTGTGGGAAGGGCGTTGAACGACCATCAGCACTTAAAAGATTTTACAGGCTCTCTCAGATGGTGGTTTCTCAGCTGAGCCAACATAACTGCATGTTGCTTCTGGAAGGAGGGCATCTCCCTCCCTGCTTCCTTCTCCCCAAACACTCATATCCACTTCTTTCCCCCTCATCTGCTCCCAGATGTATGGACCTGCCCTTTCTCTTGCACCAGCTCCAGCTCTCGTCAGCCTCTTTGGCAAGGACATATGCTATTAGTATTTAGGACTTTATCTCTGTATCTTATTTAGCTTTACAGCCTGACCATACAGCTTGTGTGGGCTCCGGTCCAATGCTTGGAGTTGGAGAGGAGAATGGACGCAATGTCTCCTTGCTGTATGCTCAGGGTTAGATCCTCAGCTGATAAAATCATTGCAAGTCCCAGTGGTTAAACTGAGAGTCAGGCTACAAGTCTGGATGCAAATACAAGCAGGGTGTGTGTCTGTGTGTCTGTGGAGCATGCAGAGGGTGGGGAAGGGTGGGATTTACAGCTATTGGGTGTTTCTGTACAAATCTGTGTTGCTCACAGGCGCTGTTTGCAACTGGTGTGTAGTAGCTGATTACACTAGTATGGAAATTGCAAATAGTTTTCAATAATAGCAACGTTAGGTAACAAATCTGGATTTTTCTGTCTGTGAGCTGTTCTTTTAAGTCTTGAAAATGGAGGTACTAATGAAGTAACTGAGCAAGCAAATCTGTTGGGCATTAACATCCCTTTGCACTGTCAACTCATCTTCTTCAGGAATAGCTCATGCTGTTTTATATCTCTCCTGAGCCTGTTAGTATTGATATTAATGTGGTTTTCAGGCCCATGACATCCAACACTTGTTACAACAGAGTCATTCATGCCACTGAATTCAAGGTCTCCCGTCTTTTAGCATGAAAGCATTATTTACTTTGTTAGAAACATTACACTCATTAGGAAGCTAGCAAATACATTTGAACCTGGTGAGAAAAATGTTAAAGTGAAAGTATTATTAAGATATCTGACCATTTTAAAAACAATATGTGTCATATATAACAGCTGTAGGCTCAGTGGAGCAAGTCCTGGTGTCACATGCGCAGTGTGAGAAAGCAGGTCTGAACAGCGGGAGTCAGACGCCCAGAGAGATCCGTCAGCACCTATCGGTAGTGTCAGACCAGCTGCCGAGCCAAACCCAGGTTTCTGTAGCCAGTTATACTATAGATTTAGTTAAGAAAACTTCCCTGCAGGTTTAAATCCTGGACACTGAAGTCCACAACAAAATTCTCTTTTGCTCCAAGTGTGAAACAAAGTCCGTTTATCTTACTTCCTAGGGCTGGAATGTCATCAACAGAGGAAAAACTGAGTAAGAATTTAAAAATGTGTCACGTTCTGTACATCTGGTGCCAGATAGTGTGGGTGGAGGTAATAGCACAACCTGCTGTTATTTTATGAGCCCACAGATATATGGGCTACAAGATTTAGCAAAGAGCTCCTCTGTCTGACTGTCCTCAGGGTGCTGTGTGCATCTCCAGAGAATATCGTGTTCTCAGAAGTTTGTCTGAAGATGCAGTTAGTTGAAAATTGCAGGTACAGGTGCTTGAAGATACTCTAGCCATTTTTGCATCACTCTGAAGAAAGTAAAGTCTCAATTGAAAGCTGGCTGTATAAGGAAAAAGCCTTTTAGTCTTAGAGAGAAATATTGCCTCACTATTGGGATACTTTGAAGGGTATTTTATGTAAGATGGAAGTGAAAGAAGGCAGATTTCCATCAAATGACTCAGATTATTTACTCATTGCACAGAATGAGGATCTGTGAGAGGTGAGGGGGAAAAAAGGGTAAGTTTCATTCTGACAATTGAAAATGAGAAAATAGAAATGATGAGTCCATTGTCTGCGTGTTCTGCCTTTCATTTAAAGAGGAGATTTGGTACTATTTAAGTCTGTCAATATGCCAAGCATTCGTAATGGACAGGTATGTGTGATGAGATGTCAACCATTATCTACGCATTACCAAAGCTCATACACTTGCCAATCATTTATATTGCATTACATTTGTAGTGCATATTCTTTAAATATCCACCATATCACTTTGAAAAAAAATGGTGATTTAATTTTGCCTTGGAAGCAACAGTGAGTTTGCTTACTTTGGCAATTTTGCAAGAAAGATAAACTACTTAGGAAAAGGGAACCTGTACAAATTCACAGTCTTAGGTCTTCTTCAGAAAAACAAATGTTTCACTCAGATACATTTTCAGTAGGGTTGTCTAAAGTTAATTATTTGGTTTGACTCTGTGAAGTTTGTGAATTGGACCTTTGCTTTTTTTCACCAATAACATGAAGTCACAAAACACCTTTTAATCATCTCTACAATAATAACACTTTACAAGTTATTTGTGCAGCTGTTTCACCAGTCAAATTTATTTTCAGTTGAAATGCACTTCTATACACTTCTATACACATAAGTGAGAATTGTTTAGTTAATGCCCTATTGGGTGTATTTTTGGTGGTAAGCACCTGCCTAGTTTGTTTTACAGTATTACCATTTTTACAGATTTTAAAAAAAACCACAGTCAGACAAAGACAGCACTGTAGATTGATTATATTCCCATCTCTGAAATAAACGAACTAAATAATCTGCAGTAGTCTTAATTCTGATATTGCAGAAGCACATCATTTCAAGTGAGCCTCACTGATATGAAAGAGAATCAGATCCCACAGCATGATTTTTTTTTCTTTTCTTTATGATTGGAGTAGATATTGCAAAGGTTGTCTGAAGGGAAGATGGTCTGTCCCTGCTCAATGAAAAGTGTGAAATATGTCTTCACAGCACTGCACAGAGAGAATTATTTCTTAGTTACCACTGTCTGTAGTGAAGATTTGAGAAACATAGTGCATAAAGGAGCTGCTTTAATTATGATTTTTCTGGGTTGTAAGATGCTGACAGATTTGACATCTATCAATAAGTATTTGCAAATAAAGATGTGGGAAATGTTAAGTTTGCTGATTGCTGAGCAGGTCCATAGAAGTGCCTGAAGCTCAAAGTGAAAGTGCCCTGAAATATCTTAGATCCTGCAGCCGACTGTTCCTCAATTTCTGGAGCAATCTTTGAAAAAGTTTGCTTCCCAGAGTCACCTTCCTAGACTGTAATACCCTCATAGAGAACAGTTCAATCCTAAAAGAGGAACAGAAGTACGTAAACCCAAAATATGTAGTGAAGAACAAGGTGGTTTTGGGGATCACTCAGAAAGAGAACCAAGATTTTGATAAAATATTGTGCCAACAAGAAATAATATTTTCTCTGTTCCCAGTAATCCATATCCCTTTGGAAAGCCCCTGTTGCGCCATGAATATGACATTTTCCTCCAGGCCAAATAAAATTCATTTTATAGCAATGAGAGCAACATGGCATGCACAACAAATCACCATTGTCCATGGTGAGATGCAACTAAACAAAACATAACTTGCTTCTTGCAATAAGTACTAGAGATTGGTAGTAGACTGCAACTATTCTCTTTGCCTTCATACAAATACATCTGGGGTCAATTGGATCTTTTAAACTCAGAAGATTTAGGAATTAAGTAAATTGCTGTATTCATGCTATATTGACATTTCTTTATCCCAAAAATTTAATTGAGGCTTCACACAATACCCATGTAAATTGTCATGGATATTTTCTAGCATGTGAGAGGAGTCGCTTCTATCTAGGAGAAAATGACATGACATTTGGTTTTTTACTGTTTATGAAAATTAGAGAATTATGTAGCCTTTAAATTCAGAGTCCGTCAAAGGTGTCATTAGGTGTAGCTGTTTTGTACCAGGTTTAGGAGTTCCCTTTCTGTCAATTTAGGCATAGCGCATTGTTACAAAAATGTCTGTGACCGGCCACCAAGGCAATTCTGGGTCTTGACCAAGCCGTTCCAGATTGATGCATGCTTATGCCATGATGGATTTGAGGAATGGCGGCACATTCACCACATACGTGACTCGAGGCTAAGAAGTCTAAATATGCTGTATAAATGTAAATACGTGTTACCAGAACAGAGAATAACTTTTTTTTTTTTTCATTTGAAGACTTTATGCTGTAGGCCTGCTGCTGGAGATTATTTAAGTCAACAACGATCATGCTCTTGTGAGCCAAGTCCACTGAGATACTTTTGTAAAAAAAATTAAACCAGTCACTATTCCAGCTTCTACTACTTGGCAGTGAAATATTAACTCAGAAAGGGAGTTTGCTGCATATTCATTTAATCACCAGACTGGAAAAAAGTATTTAATTTTCCGTAAACCAGTAAACAGACACAATAAACTGAGTGGTGAACATGTACTCATAAAAGACCATCCCTGTAACTACCTTTGTGATGTGAATTGTGATGATGTTTTTTCTGTATTAGCCTGGCTATGGAGATGCAGTGATTCAAATGAACAGCTTGCTCTAAGCTTGAAAACCATTGGGAAAACACGTTTTTCTTACTATTTTTTTCCAGTGTAGTATCCTTTATGATATTAAATACATCTATTTGTGAAAGGCAATTTCAACCCATAAGATTGGGTTGTTTTGCTTTTATAGAGTGAGAACAATGATTAATTTGGCTATAGTTTAATCAGTTCTTTGTTAATGTTTACTTGACAAATTTTATTAGGTCGTGTTTCAGTTTTAATCTTATCAGTGGCCATGTTCAGGGTCTTATTTCCAAGCTCTTTTCAATAGTTAGTAAATAACTAACCAAACCTGATTTTTCACCACTTTTCAGCTTGTGTTGTCACTGGCGTCAGTAAGAAATCAGTGTGAAATGCTGCCATTTCAATCTGGAACATTGTGTAGATGTTTTCCTTATGATGCAGTGAAATAAGTGACTGTACAAGGCATCAGGCAGAGCTCATTCCCATTTGGGCATTTCAGACATGAGACAACTTTTTCCCTTCCTCTCATAGCTGTCCTAGGTGATTCTTTACTAAGGAATACTAGAAGTATTAAGCAATATATGACAAATGTCCTTTTGGGATGGTTACTACAGAGATCATTCCTTCCAAATATGAAAGAAATGGGAAGTGGAGAACAGTCTCAGTCATCTCCTTTCAGGCATGTGGAGAATCAGGTCAACATATTTTGGCAAGTGACAGATTTGCAAAGACATATGGATTGCATGGCTCTAAGTAATGGAAGTGCTTTAAAGCATTTGCACAAGTATCAAATTCCTGTGGCTGGAGAAGAGAAAGAATTTTCCCTCATATTCTGCATCTTAGTTACCCATGTCCCACAGGCAAGCACTGCGATATGACTGTAAGCTTGTCATCAGAAGATATTTAAAACTAATAGAGGCTGCTATGGATTGCTGAAATACAGTAGCCTGTGAAATTCATGAATCTCTTCTGTTTATTCATGTTAATGCCTGAGAATGATTAATTAATAGATACTGTGGTGCTGTGTTGTTATTCTTCCCTCCATCCTATCTACTAATTGGGACACAGAACTGTTAAAGAGAGATTTAATCTAGACTGTAGAATAATAAGGCATTTATTATTATATATAATGTATCAGATAATCTAGTAATGCAGCCGGCTGTGATGTCATGGGTGGAGAAGTGAAAGACGATTACTCAGAAATGATGTTCTCCAGCAATGCTCAGCTGATAAACAGTATTTTAGGGAGCAACTGAGAAGAATTTGAGTAGCCCAAGGGAGTTAAAACCTCCTGCTGTGCTGTGATCAGCATCAGAGAACTCTTTCCCAGTAAACAACTCCATCATAACCAGCACCAAGAATTTCCAGTCAGAAGAAAGCAAGGGGGGAGATTTGTACACAGTACGATATTTAATGAAGACACATCTACGCCACACACAACAATTAATAGATCTTCACTAGGAGTGGCTGCCCACCCTGTATCAGACAACCCAGGAAAAACAACTGTCAGGAGGCATACATCTTTATTTCTTATTTGGTGAAAACACACTAGTGGCATGAGCTAAGCTTCAGGAGTTCTGTGCTTACAGGGCTCTTCTTTCTCCTTTTTAAAATTTGTATTTATTTATTACACTGCCTTGGTTGTTCTTCAGCCAAGCTATTCTTCAGCCAGCTCTAGTGTAAGAAGTAGTTTGGAT
Source organism: Caloenas nicobarica (assembly GCF_036013445.1). Taxonomy (NCBI): domain Eukaryota; kingdom Metazoa; phylum Chordata; class Aves; order Columbiformes; family Columbidae; genus Caloenas; species Caloenas nicobarica. Next base: position 9,512,257 of record NC_088245.1, read on the forward strand.
GGGTCTTATGTTTCTATAGTACCACGCTAACCTTAAGTTGTTCCTAAGTGACCTTGCTGCCAATTAATAAGCAGGTCTTTTAAAGTGTTGCTAATTGAGAAAAAAAAAAGGAGAGAAAAAAAACCCCAAACCCTGACATCTTTGTCTTCAGAAAACATAGGACAGGCGTAAAGCAGTGTAGTGCTTAGTGTTGGATATAATTTTTCAATGTGAAGAAAGATTTTTTTCAAAGTACTGCCAAATAAATCTCACCTAGGGGAGTAGGGGCTGCAATACAAGACAATTTGTTTGCAGACTGTACCTTAACAGCATTCAGCAATGAGCCAGACAAAACCGTATGAGCTTAAGCAGAAGTGACTGAGCCAAAAAATAATTGTCATAATTATATACCAGGTAATCAGATTAATAAAGATAAAATATTTTTTCTCCCACAGTGCTGTTTATTATCCAGCAAGAGGACCTAATCTTTGCCTGTCACATGTTTTGTGAGAGACCTTGAAGAAAAAGGTTTTGTCTTGTTTTATTTTTTCTCTTTGTTCTGTTCCGGAGTTACTCTGCAAAACATTGCCCCTGATTTTCATCATGAGCAGGAAGAGTAAATACCTTGTGCTGTTAAGTCTGGCCCCTCTAGCAGGAAGGCTACATTGTCAATACAGTGTCAGAAGGTGGAAATACCCTTAATTCAATTAAATACAAGATTTACCTTTCAATCCCAAGATCTCTGAATAGTTTAGCTTGAAGAGTTTGCTTGTGGAAGAACCAATTTACATGTTTATTTTCATTCTCCCCAAACTAATGACTGCCCAACAAGACTAAACTCTTTTTATGCTCTTTTCTATACATTGTTTGTGTCGTCATCCAGAATCACATCCACAGAGTCTTAATTAAGCAAAAGGTTACAGGCTTTTTACTTTACAACCTTTTAGCTTTTTTACACGAGAAGCATAGATTGTTTTCGTTAGTTTCGTAGGGAAACTTGTTTTTTCTTAATTACCTTCTGAAGGAGATTGGAAGTCACTTTTAAATCACAGTAAAACTCGAGTGTCAAATTTGTGCTTTTAACAGGGAATATTTCCTCTGCAGAGAGGGCAAGGATGCAGGAACAACCACCTGTTGCCACCTCTATAAGGAAAGTAAAGCCCTAGGGACCTTACAGGTGTTGCTACTGGATGGTCTCCTTGATATGCCTTCATATTGCCTTCATTTCAGTACTATACCCTAGGAATATACCTCTACTTGATGGTTGTTGATTCAGTTCTCAGTTCTCAACTGAAATGATAGTAATTGAAAATTTAACTGTAGCAATTCTCTATACTGCCACCAAAGCATAATACTAGACAATGGAAAAACTGAACCTTATATCAAACTTTCTATACACATTGCAGTTGTTGCCTTCTTCCAGTTCTTCTTAACCATATATGGCTTAATGTCTAATGAGTAATGAGTGGTGTCCCTCAAGAGTCCGTAATGGGACCAATGCTATTTAATATCTTCATCAAAGACATAGTGGGACTGAGTGCGCTCTCACCAAGTTGGCGGATGACACCAAGCTGAGTGGTGCAGTTGATATCCTTGAAGGAAGGGATGCCATTCCTCATCTGCTTGGACTAAATGATCTTTGAAGGTCCCTTGATAGGCTAGAGGAGCAGACCCATGCAAATATGTGAAGTTCAACAAGGACAAGTCCAAGGTCCTGTGCCTGGGTAGGGAACAATCCTTAATATCAGTACAGATTGAGTAATGAGCAGATTAAGAGCTGCCCTGCACAGGAGGACTTGAAGATACTGGTAGATGAAAAACTGAATATGAGCCAGCGATATGTGCTTGAAACCCGGAAAGCCAACTGCATCCTGGCCTTACCAAAAGAAGCGTGGCCATCAGGTAGAGGGAAGTGATTCTCCCTCTCTACTCTGCTCTTGTGACACCCCACCCGCAGTCCTACATCCAGTTCTGGAGGCTCCAGTACAAGAAAGACATGGACCTGTTACAGTGGGTTCGTAGGAGGGCAATTAAAATGGTAAGAGGGCTGGAGCACCTCTCCAATGAAGAAAGGCTGAGAGAGTTGGGGTTGTTCAGCCTGGAGAAGAGAAGGCTCTGGGGAGACCTTATTGTGGTCTTTCAATATATAAAAGGAGCTTATAAGAAAGATGGAGAAAGACTTTCTACCAGGGCCTGTATTGACAGGACAAGGGGCAATGATTTTAAACGGAAAGAGGGTAGGTTTAGATTGGCCAAAAGGAAGAAGTTCTTCATGATGAGAGTAGTGAGACATTGGGACTGGCTGCCTAGAGAAGCTGTGGATGATCCATCCCTGGAAGTGTTCAGGGTCAGGGTGGATGGGGCTTTGAACAACGTGATCTAGTGAAAGATGTCCCCTCCCATGACAGGGGCATTGGCCAAGATGATCTTTGAAGGTCATTTCCAACTCTAACCATTCTATGAGTCTATGATACCTGCCACATCTAACTACTGTTTCTTGTTCCTGACTATTCTTTCTGGCATTGACCTTTGCTGCTTTATATGTAGAGCACTAAATATGGTAAGATATTGATCTTTGATCATGTGTATCCATAAGTATGATATAATCACATACTACTTTTCTTGCAACGAAGGAAGTGTATAGCACATATTTTGCAAAGATCTGTCTTTTTTGTTTGTTTCTAGTTTCTGTTGAAGAATGTGATACTTTTATGTCATAGACACAATTTATTAAGAAAATTTCATACAGAAAAATGTTTTATGAAAGTAAATATTACCCAGTTTGGAAGTAAAAAATGACAAAGAAAACCAAGGTTAACAGGACCTGTACTATGACCCTGGAAAGACATTCTCTAAGACTGCAGTTATCTCACCACCATACTCCATGCTGGCTGCATATATTTATAAAAGACACCAATGAGTCATATGTAAACATTTTGATTATAAAAATTTTCTTCATTTTCCCACAGACTTGCTACTTTCAAACAGCTGCATCCCATTCCTGGGCTCAACAGAGGGGCTTGATTTTCGAACCCTGCTGCTAGATGAGGAGAGGGGCCGGCTGCTAATCGGGGCTAAAGACCACATCTTCCTGCTGAACTTGGTTGATTTAAACAAAAATGTAAAAAAGGTCAGTTTATTTTCTGTAGAGTTCATCTCATAAATTCAATTTTGTTCCTTTTTCTCGTCTTCTTTTTTTTTTCCTCCCTTCTTCACTGTGTAACTGGAAGATTCATTATGCACTGCTGTGTACCAAGATTTCATAATCTCCCTTCCCATGATTACACAAATTATCTTTAATAAATTGAATTTCTCATAGTATGTGACCTCCTAAGATACCGATGCCCTGCAAGAGGTCACCTACCTGGAGGAGCCCTGCAGTGCATGAAAGTAATATCAAAATATCAGCAAAAAGGCAAAAATGCAGGTCAAAGTGTTTCCTGCTTAATTTCTCTGGTCATGGTCACCCTCCTCAAATGAAAGCATTTGGAAGAAGATAACTGAAGACAGCTCTTTCCCTGCTCATCACTGGGATTACATTATTTTGATATTAAACAGAGCAGAGACAATTTGAATGGTTTCAATTATAATAAAAATGTTAGTGGCAATTTTAATATTAACATTCGTATTACTGTCTAGAATTGCTAGTCCTAGGAGAAGCTTCCACTCCGATCTACTGTATTCCTATGCCCACGCCCTATGACAATGTATTAACTCCAGATAATAAGATGGCAATTTAGCCTTCATTATTTCTAGTAGACACGATGAATTGGAGCTTTTGTAAGCACAATTGACTGCTACGTGTAAAAAACAGATGCTTGCACAGGAGCACACATGGCTTTACTGCTTCTTCCAGATATGCTACTTACTGAAGAAAATTTAAATTCTCAGCTGTCTTTGATATTTTCTTTAAGCACCAGAAGGAGGTTTTAAATTACTGTGTTCTGCTGTCAGCTCCGAAGAGGTAACTGACCCTGAATTAATACAACTGCAGTGCAGGGGCTTAGCAGGTGTAACAGGACACTATTTTACCCCACATGTCTGAGTGCAACACCTGGTGTGGTTGTGTAGAAGAGATATAGTACCAGGTTGAATATCTTATTTCTTATTTTGACTTCTGCAATACTCCACATGTCAGGTTCTTTAAAACTGAGATTTTGAGTGTTTCAGGACGTTTCTTCTCTGGGATGCTTTATCAAGCACTTTAATCTTCCATCTCAGTAGTTTGCTCAAGAAACAACACCTTCTCAATGTATTGTATTGATAGCAGCATTATTTAGATTGCAGATTTTTCAGACTAAAGGTTGATTTCTGGCATAGGCTTTCTGTAGAAAACAAATTTTGTTTGTGTGAAAAGCAGATTTTTGTTTCTGTGGGATGCTGCTTACCTCGTGGGACATGCTGAGTGCTGTCGCCTCCCATTATGTTCAGTGATGCTTGATTAGTTCAGAGCTTTCTGTAGACGGTAGCATCCCACATGATCTGCCCCTCTGCTGGAGTAACATTTTCCCTTTAGCCAAACCAGCACTGATCATTATGGATGTTGTGCTTTCCAAGAAGAGCAGAACACAGACTGGGCTAGGAGAATTAGTGTGCAATCAGACAATGCCATTTAATATAGATATTGCAGAGCAAAGACTCATTATATTGGAATGAAAATTTGCATTTAGTAAGCTGAATAGAGATGTATGTCTACACATCTGTGATAAGCTGAAAGGAGGGAATAAAATTCATAACCACTTGCATATCTGGATTAAATAAATTATTGTCTGCAGGTTCAAATACTTCCACTTCTCAGTTTAAACATTCAGATCATCTTTAACTTTTCAGACAAAACATTGAGGCAAAGTATATTTAAGTAGCTAAAACTGACTGAAAAGCTCCGTGAAGCATCCTGCTGTGCTGATATCCAAAATATCTGTGAGCATTCAGCAACTTTATAAACTTACCCTCTTGGGTAAATGGCCAGGTAATGCAAGACGACATCACAGCAGCGTTTCTTTTTGGTTCCTCTGTGCTGAGTTGGTAGAAAGATGTTTGGGAGGGAAGAGATGACATGAAGGAAGTTATATGAGTGGTTGTGTATAAATCTCAGTCACTGAGGAGGTCTCAATGCTAAAGGATACTCTCCAGTAGCAGGGAAGTGTCAGAAAGTAGCGTTTGCCGGCGCTGTGTTTAGACTGACCGTGGTTTGGGTTGGCGCCGGGCCAGGCGGCTCACTTCCAGGCTTTCCCGGTGCGAGGAAACCACACACGTCAGGACTACAAGGGTCTAAAGTGTGTCCTTTGTACTCCTCCGGAGTAAGAGTCGTCTGGAAAAACAATATCTGCTTATGTGCAGCCGCTAAAATGAGAAGTAATTGATTAGAATATTAAGTTTATACCTATAAACGATGTGTTTCCTAATGGCTTTGAGAGAGGAGGGTTAAAAAGAAAAAAAAGTTGTGGGGAGTGAGAGAGGTGTAAGAGCTTTGAAACTAGAATGCAAGACTGTGCATAGTTTGGGGTTTTCTTTCTTTAAAACAAAGCTGAACACAAACTATAGAATGCTCTGTGCTGGATAGATTCAAGTTACTTTAAAAAAGCTCTCCATTTCAGACATTTGTTATGCTATGCTATGCTATGCTATGCTATGCCATACTATACTCTGCTCTACTATACTATACTATACTATACTACTGGTTCACCAAAAAGCCAAACCAGGATCTCTAGCAATTTATTTTCAGAAAATCCTTCTCTGTGGATATAATTACTTGGAAACATTGTATTAAAGACCGATGCTCTATATTCAGATGTTTCTGGAATAGTATTCAAAGAAACACCCAAAGCACTGTATCCTTTTTCCTTTTTTAAGGTATACATACACATAATTTAATAATTCCTTTTTGAAACCTAATTATTTACCTAAATTAGTTAATTTAACTTACACATATTAAGTTATGGCTTTATTTCCTGGTATATTTTTCCTGATGAAATAAATCAATAGTTATTCTTGAGTTCAAATTTCTTAAATTATTGTAGTTTTTATTCAATTTATGATGTAATTGGCTGAAAACTTCCTTAGCTGGCAGCTTGAAAAAAATCCATCCAGTTTCCAGTGCTTGCAAACCTTATTATAAAACAACAGCAAGTACCACAGTATAATAGAAAGGTCTCCCACAATGAAAGATAAATGCAAATGCTAAAATAGTTGCACTCTACAAATATCTAAAGCTTAGCAAAGGATAACCATCCTTCTGTAGCAGGGACATAATTTCTATGAGCTTATCCTGAATAGAAGCCTACAGTTCCTGTTGCAGGAATAACATTATGAAGTGCCATTGTCTTTTCTTGAAAGATCCTGAGGTGCCTGACAAGTATTGTAAGATATTTATAAACTGGAGGATTTGTGGTTCCTCCCTATGAGTAAAATAAAGATGTTCAGCAAAAGAAAGCAGAAAAGAGCAACATCACACATTTATCAGGGCATTGCAAATGCGGACAATAAATCTGAAGACAACTATGCCATAACCAATAAAAGCTCAGTGTAAACCAAACATTCATACATGTTTAATAGCATGACAGGCTGGAAAGCTGTAGAAGAAATTGTATAGGAATCCTAAGCTCTGGAATCCTGCTGGAAAAATTACTTTGGTACATAGAAATTTCTTGTGAGTTTGACTAAAGCCTTCGTTATTTCACTCCTTAAACTAAATAAATACTAAATACAAAATGTTTTCAGCTGGGTAAACACTTACGAAATAGCTGCAAAGAAATATTGTACCTTTCTGTAAGTCCTGTGCTGGCTAACAGTGCAAGTGGGGTTATATGTCAGCACTATTATCACTGTGTAATCCACAGCGCAACCCGCCCATCTCTGCAGGAATAGGAATGCTATCAAGGGCTGACAAGCTTTTGAAAAGCTGCCAACCTGCAGGAGCTGTCAATGCTAGAAGACGAAGCCACATGTGGGCCAAATAGATAAACATGTCAGATCCCCAATAGCAGCTTTGGAACAAGTTGTTTTCATCGGCCTCAGTGTGTGTTGGCACAGGGTCACAAATTATTGTTGCTTGGAGCATCTTTAGTTGTTACTATTTTTTTGGCATTACCAGGTGCAGCTGTCTTGTGACTTACCCTTTAATGCCCTCTTGTATTGATTTTTATCTGTATTTCACACTAAAACTACATATGCATATATATATAATATCAGCTGGTTAAATGCTTATGGAATAGCTACAAAGAAATTCTGCACCTTTCTGTTACTTGAGTGCTTACCAACAGTCCAAGCGGGTTATATATCAGCACTATTATCACTGGGCAATATGTGCAGTGTGACCCACCCACCACTGCAGGAAGGGGAACATATATACAAATACATATGCATATTTATGTAAACCAACAGATACAGGAGCCAAATTTTACCTTCGTTGTGCTGAGAGAAGTCCTGTCAGTCTTTGGGGGAGTGAGGGAATGGTTGTGTGTGGTGTTTGGCTGTGTGATGGGTTAAATTACAACAAAGTGTCACCTCAATTAGGAATGAACCCACTGGGAATTTAGCCTGCATTGAAGGGAGGCTTTGGTTCTTGCCATCAAGCCAAAGCCTCTGGAATGCACAAAAAGTTGCAGATGTTTATTGCAGTCTTGAAACACAGTAACACCAAGATTAGTCTTGCCTAACCAAATACATGCTACATATTCTATATGTCACATGGAAACCAGTGGAGTTATGGAAGTGGAGGCATGAGTACTAGGATAGTGTACAATAAACCCAGTGGAACTGGAGGAGGATGATCATGGGTCCATCTGGGATCATGTTCTTTTTTTCTTAGTCTCTGTGAATAGAAAAAGTTCTAAGAAAAGAAGTGAGGTGAGGCTGAGATTCCACAGGAGTATAGTTTGACCCTCCACACATGGGGAATTGTTTCCCAAGTGTAAATGCATGCTGATGGCCCTGCTTTTGAAACGAAATGAAATTTTCTGGCTGTTGCAGTTCATAAGATACTACTTTCCGCCTATTTTAGAGTACTTCCCTTCCTCCTCAAATTAGTAGAAATATTATCTGTCTATCCATCTTGTCTATCATTTACAATAAAACAGAACTGGTTCTACTGGGTAGCCATGTAGTTTAGTGTCCTGTCCCCAAAGATGGTCAGCAGTGGGAACTGAAGGATGAGTGTAAGAAGCTATGATGGTGCTTCAGGTTAGGGACTTCCAGAGGCAGAGGTGGTAACTTTTTGCTGGCTAGCCCTTGGAAAACTTTTATCATTGAGCTCTGTAACTCTTGTTTTGAACCTCTGAAAACCTCTTGGACTCCATAAAATTGTTCGATAAACTTTAGGCACCTGTGTAGACAAGGCGGAAGCTTTTAAATAGTGTTTACAGACACAAAACAACAGACTGGGGCAAGATGTGAAGAAATCGGTAAGTAACCAGAATGACAGCAATCCTAGGTGGAAAAGAGTGTCTCTGTTATTTCCTTTTGCATTGTTACCATAAATTATGTTTCTATAAACATCCGCTGCCATTTTTATATTTTACCCATATGTTAAGGTTTATAGAACTGCCAATATCCTGCTCTCTGAAAATATTTACTCATATTGAGCTTTGAGTTTTTCAAAGGTAGGATTTGTCTTCGGTCTGCAGTGATAAACATGTCAGGAGCAATGCCATTTACCCTAAAAATCCTGGTGTATGGTTTCTTTTTGGGAAAAACAGGCAGTAGTCAGAAGTCTGCTGTGGTTGCACTGTGGAAAATGAAGTGTAAAGGCAATGAAGACTTTCAGGATTTAATCCAGTGTAAATGAAATCAGTATCTGGTCCATTTGCTTTTAGCTTTCACATATGCTCATTACATGTGCCCTTTTCAGAAAATCCTTAAGTACTGAAAGCACTGTCTACTTGTAAACCTGTTTTGGAGAGCAGATCACAGTTTAAGAGGAGAACTGTGGCATGTGGGGACTTGTGTTTTCTCAGACAGATGCAAAATGAAAAAGCCCATTTGGTTCTAATAAGAAGTTTCACTGCCACCTGCCAAATTTAAGCTACTAAAAGTCTGTGAATCTGTCATCCCAATACAGAATAGTTATTTCTCTTTGACTTCCAGTGCATTTTACTCAGTGTGACAGCACCATGAAAATAAAAAGCACCATACACTGGCACTGGCACTTCCCGCAGTGTTGCAAATCATTCTGAATCGTTCCTCATATCCTCTCCCTCCGGCACTGCACCATGCTATATCAAATTATATCTTTCAGAGATCCATTCTGCTACTATGAAATAATTGGAGTTGAAAATTCCAATCAGATCCCTCCCTGGATATATACGGATATAGGAATTAGTGCATCAGGTATAGGAATAACAGTTGGAAGAAGGAAAGTCTGTGGCAGATATAAAAGATATTTAAGAATACATTCCTGGCTTCTAGGGATCTCGAAGTTTTTATGAGATAAAACTGTTGAGAAGACAGCTAGGTGAAAAATCTAACTCTAAAGACAGTCTGGTTAGATTTCAAATACAGGGAGAAATTCAGAGAAGGAACTCAAACGTATTAACTTCCTTTGTTTGCTGATGACTTTAAGGGGTTGGATTCCAGAGTACAGCAAGTACAGTGGGGGCTGGTTACAAAAACTGCTTAGGGCAGCCCTCCTCTTAGGATTCGTATATGAGAGCAATCTGCCCAGTTCCCCAAGTTGTGGACTTTCCATACCGCACACATGAATGCAGCAGACATGAAGTGTTTAGAAAGCAACTGGTATACATGCATGCCATACTAAAATCAACTCATTTACTCATTAATTAAAATACTCTTTATTTTCAGCAAAATAATACTAAAAACCCATGAAATTCTTTCCACTCTTTGTTGGGAAATTCAATACATTTCTGGTGCTTTCAGTAATTTTCAGTGAAGTGACCCAGGGTCAGCATATAGAAGTGACAAATGTCCTAGTTCTCAGGAAGCAATCCATGAACACCCACTCTTATGGGTTTGGGCTGTGGTATGTATTACATTGTCTTATGCAGTGTGTGACAGTCTTATTGGATCACTGTCATATCTTTTCTCAGTGCCTCTCAATCTTTCTATTTTCCTTTCATTTTCATTTTTTAGCAATGAATTACTAAATTCTTCAGGAAAAAAAAAAAAAAAAGAACAAAAGAAAAAAACCAGGTCACATTATCGTCATTTTACTAGTGGGAAAATTGAGACCTGACTGTCACATACCGTAGGGCAGTGGCAAAACTTGGATTAGACTGTCTCCTGGTTTTTGGATCATGTTGCCCTCTTTACTGTGCTGGTTTTATAGTTGCATTGGGCTAAGTCATTGATCTGTTCTTTTTTTTTTTTTTTTTAAATCAGGGGAGTAGTTTCTCATGGAGGAGAGTTTCTCATGGGGAGTATATTGCATATGTCAGTGTGACAATGGGCTTAGAGCTCATTCTGGCTTTGTTCTTTGGAAGCCGCAGTTCGGAGCGTTGTATGGGGAATACGCTCATATCAATTAGCTTAAGTTTCTGAGTTATGGCCTGGATGATTCACAAAGCCTTAATGAGACACTTTGATGCTCCGGAAGCTGTAATTCAATTGCACGCCTTTCCTCAAGCATCGATACAACAAATATCCAGAGCTTAGAATAAAACAAGGGAAGAAAGTGGGCTTTCTCTTGCTGCATCAAATAGTTGTTTAAAATCACTGTATTTTCTTCTTAAGTGCTTCTACCACCTCTTATTCCTTTGAAATAGAAAGGAAGCAATACCTTTCTTCACGGGACTCAAATTCAATGAGTGTTACGAGACACGTTGATCAGCTGGTGTCCTTCACTCCAGACACAGACACATCCTGCTGGTGCTACATGTACCACTAACAAAACACTTGGGGTTTCTTGTAGCAGAGACTGCACTGATAGAGAAGTGCTGAAGCACGTGTGCAGCGTCAAGTACATGAAAGGCTCCAGTGAAACCTCCAGGGCTGCTGAAAGCCGTCGACCTCAATGGGAGACTCAAGTGCTTGCTGCTGGCATGAGCGTGACTATCTTGGGGACATGAGACTGGAAGGAGTCACATTGATCAATTGGTCTCACTCCCGCTATCACCAGCAACTACCTCATGTAGCAGTTATTTCTTTCATAATCTGCTCCAAACCTGCTGTAAGGGGTCTTGTGGAATACTTCATGCAACTTCTTTAGTGAGGTTGTTGTTACAGACCAGAACCTCATTAGTCTGATGTTGTACATTTATTTGTTTTTCATCTACAATCCATATTTATTGATGACCAGTTTACACCATTTCTTCTGACTATAATTTTGTTCTTCATAGCCCTTTGGTTCTTCCTGCATGATATTATTAGTCTTCGTTTGTATCAGTGATGTTTCCCAACTTTGTGTCATCTGCACGCGTTGCAGAGTGCTGGGATTTTGCCAGGGCTACTGAAGGGTATAAGAAATAGGATGAACTCTGACACTATTTCTCAAGGAACACTATGAATAACTTTCTACCACAAGCTCTTACCAGACCTTTTTTTTTTCTTGTAATGATGCCTTTTTTTGCCACCTGAGCAGTTTCCATGTGGCAGCTTATGAAATACTTAATTGGAGCCCTGATGAAGAGGAGCTCTGTCACATTAATGCAGTATGCAATTAAGGTAGGTCATTAAAGAAAAGTACGATATTAGGGTAGAATAATGGCTCTTTACCAAGTTATATTATCCTTTGTACCATATTTCATTTTCACTGGAAACTTAAGTTATTCCCTCCCTAACTTATCATTTGTTTTGAAGCCTTACAAACAGATTAAATAAGACCAATAGACTTGTAATTTGCTTAGGTATCTTGTGTTTGTTCTTCCCCTTTTATATTGTGACAATATATAGTATTTTCCACTCTTTCAGTAAAACCCTCCATCATCACAGATTTAGTAACTTCATTAGAAATGATTCTTGGAAAAGCTGTAATTTCATACAACCATTTCCTTAGAGTCAGAGTTTACTCTTTTATTTTTGAGGTATCACTTCCCCTAAGGATTTACAGTCTGTTAACCCAAGAACAAAATTGGTTAAAGAAAGTTACATGCAGAAAGATTAGGAAAATACTCGCTTTTAAGCAGTATTGCTAATTCTTGACAAATGGCAGCTGAAATGAAACTCTTAGAAGTGAGTCCAACTATTATTTGTATCTACATATAATTATATATATTATCCATATATAAATTTATGGGGTTTTTGTTTGGTGGTGGTGGTTGTTGTTGTTGTTGTTTTTGTTTTGGTTGGTTTTGGTTGGTTTGGTTTGGTTGGTTTGGTTGGTTTGGTTTGGCTTTTTGTTTGTTTTGTTTGAGGTTTTTTTGTTTGTTTTGTTTTTTTTTTTTTAAATTCACTTTTCCCTTTTCATTCCCTTCTTATAGTAAAAATACATGTTTGGAGGAAAGAAAAATGTTACTTTTAGAAATTCCTCTGGTCCTGATCTGAAAAGGACCTTTGTGGTTTTTAATGTTTTGTTTTAATCAGATATCAACTTTCAGCTACCATTTAAAGCGATACCTTATCTGTCCTACACTTATGTACTACTTAATTTTGTACTCCTAGGAGGCTTTCTTTCACTCTGCTAGCAGAGAACTTCTTAGCTTGCATTCATTAGGAGATTTTAATTTCTTTCCTGTTGCTAAATTTAAGAAAATATTTGTAGAATGATTTAAAAGTAATGGCAAGGTATCTTTTTTATTGACCTGTAGAAGATAAAATCAGGAAATCATGACAATAGCCGACCTTTGGAATTTTGATATGGATGTTTTGCAAGGAAAATAAACTGAAGATTAAGGGAAGAAAAGAATCCTGTTTAAGTATGTAGTTCATGTGTTTCAGCTAGTTACATTCTTGATTTAAATTCAGTAAGCCCACCAAGTTATTCTAAGATTTCTCTAGAAATTTCAGGTACAGATGTAACCATGAAATATAGATTATATATCATTTGTGCTGTTTGTAACACAACATGATTATAGTTTTACATGTCAGTAACATTGTCACCATTATCATGAATTTTTTGGGGGTTCATTTGTTTGCTTTTACTTTCTTTGGGGTTTTGCTTTTTGAAGAATTTAGGGAAAAGACTTTGTTAAATAAGACATTACCATTGTGAATTTAGCGTGTGAACTGAAAAAAAAAATGAAACTAAATGACCAATTTAAAAAGCATCAAAACATCTACAATCTCAAAGATTTTAAATATAAAAGAAACAACTGCAGCATCTATTCTAGTTTTTTGCATCTTGTGAAACTAAGTTACTTGTCTGAATAAAATATAATACTAAGGTTTAATTTCATCCCTTAGAGAAAAGCCAACACAGATGCATGTAAATAAGCTTATGAATGTAAAGATTCAGTGACACTATTTCACACGTATAAAATTACTTATCTGTCAGCATTTGAGGGAACCAGACCTGTGGTACTGTTGCAGAGCATGTGAACTAGTAAAAAAAAAATAAAATTAAATTAAAAAAAATGCTTTCTCACTCAGTACATTGGCTCATTATTTATTATGCAATTTTCTTGACCTATTACAGATCTGAACTGACAGTTTCTGGGAACCTCTCATTTCTTTTCTAGAAAGAAAATTAATATCACTTTAACTCCCCCATATATTATTGCAAATTGATTTTAAAGTTGGATAACATAGCTTCACTTTTCATTGTCTAATGTGGCCTTGTAAAGTGCTAAATACTGACACTGTTGAGTAGCCAGAAAGTAAAACAATTGATTTTTCCATGATAATTGACTATGGTCGATTATTGTAGAAAAGGGGGTATGTATGTCTCTAGCCTGACTGGTCCAGTTTGTACAACAAACACTATTTCCCATGAAGGAATCTGTACAAGAATTGTGGGTAGAGTCGAGACCATTAGTACATGTGATGTCTTCAGGCAGATGTCTTCAAATGTAACTGGGTCTCCCAAAGCAGGCGTCTGATTCTTCTGTGTAGTTGGCAGGGAGGGCTGGGCATTTTCAAAAACCTACAGAGAGACATTTGTCTACCTAACTAGATACCTAAACTTTGGCCAAAAGCCTCCAAAATACCTGAAAGACCTCTAGCCTTCTCTGTTACTGATAAAGAGGTCTTGAGCAGAATTAGGACAAGAGAGCTGAAGGTCAGATCTCAGCTTAAGTCTGCTTGGATAAATGAATTTGGAGATCCATGATCTTAAATTCCCAGCTGTTTCTTTTCATCAGCTTTTCTTCACCTGGACCTCTTAAGCCTCAGGCTCTCCTTCACCTTTACCAGTGGCACTTGGGAATGATCAATGCTACAAGAGAGACCCATCCCACTCTGCCCAGGCAACAGACCAGATGAGTTCACTGGTGCTCTCTTCAGCTCTTCCCCGTAGCTTTGCAATGCTTCCAGTATTTTCCTCTACACTTTCTGGCATTGCATACTGTGTAATCCAGACACACTGGTGTGGCTGGCTTCAGATTACTTTTTTGTACCTGGATGCTATCACGACGTCATTCTGAGAAAATGCTCTGGGAAAGTGAATTTGTGCTCTGGTGCTGAGATGTTGTTATGTAGCCTTATCTCTGACTTTAAGTAAATATTGCTGTAAAAGGTTAAGGTTTAAATAACTTTAAATACGTTATCTGTACCAGAGCTTCTAATCACCAAGGTAACTGTAAATTCACTTGAGAGGAAATTAATTTCTTTTCAGAAAGCCAATACATCCATTTTCACTGGGAAGAGAAAAGGAAGAAGTGAAGTAAAAAGCTTGTTTCCAGATGGAGAGGAATACTGACTGTAGATTTTGAACAGTGATAAAGCTGTTCGACACAGGGCACTCTTTCACTTTCCTTACCAGTGTGAGACTGTGCCAACGGCTGGGTGATAGAAAGGGAATATTACAGCAGTTAACTCCTCCTGCATGTCGTTGACTTGTGCATCCTTCATTTATGAGGATTTTTTTCTAATGTATAGTATAATAATTCTTTATTTCTAAAGAGTTCATTATTTAATATTTTATAAAGTGTGGTTTGATACTCAACACTACTCTAAAGCTTCTGTGACTACTACTAATCTGCATACTGGTTCCTGGGACTTGGGGCAATTTCCTAACCAATATTTGCTCAAAAATTAGTGTGATTTGGTTCTGTTATTATTGATCATGAGAAATGGCATTAACTTTGTCCTGTCAAAATGAGAAGGAAAGAAGATCCATGTTTAGCATGGTGATTCTGGAAGACTCTATATTTAGTTTCTATTTGAATTTAATAGAATCAAACATATACTGAATAATATCCAATTTTGACTGTGTGATTGAAATCAATAAGCCAAAACCTGAGCTGTTGCTCATTGATATTTCTTCACTAACATAACCGGGGTTACAGTAACTGGTAGTAATTTGTCATCTGGCTCCATCCACACCAAAACCTAGTTTACAGAATTCTGTAGTGCACCAAATATACTTCTTTTGTTCTACAAACTTCCCTTAAGCTACCTTTAGTTTTTTGAACACAACTTATTTTCATTCAAAAATTGGCAGTAATTGGCCAATTTCACTACACCAAATTAATCACAAATGCAATTTGCCTTGTTTTGCAGTCAGTTTAGTTCTAAGGTGACTTGGCTCATCATATCTTTGAGAAAAACATACAATTCTTAACAGTGACAAGGTGTGCTAGCCAGATCAACTAAGTATTTTTTAAAATACTCCGATGAAGAAATGAACCAAGACCAGGCATCTTAATATAGAGCCCTTTCATCTTTGTAAAGGAACCCTGTATTTGAAGTCACGTCCATTTCAATTTACATTCAAATTCCTTCAGCATAAATAAATTGTTTTAACTGTTCATTCAAGGAAACAAACTACAGTCACTGGACAATTTCATAGTATTCATAATCTTTGTCTTATTTTGACTATGTTACAGATTTACTGGCCTGCAGCAAAAGAAAAGGTAGAATTATGCAAATTAGCTGGGAAAGATGCCCATGTAAGTATGGTATATCATATTATATATCTGTGTATTTGTTCCTAAATGCAAAAAATGGGTTAGTAAGCTGTTGTTACACTTTTTTCCTGAACTAATTAACTAAGTATGTTTTCTTCATTTAAAAAAATATTATTTTTCTTTTTCTTTCTGTAAATGTTAACGATTCAAGAAAAAAAAAAAACACTGTTGCAAGCAGCAATCATGCTAAGCCATCCTTGCATGTAGTAAATGCAATTGAGAGATGAAAGGACTTTCCTCTGAAATGTATGCCAGGCAATACTCCTCTGAAATCCTCTCTTTCCCTTCAAACTGCTTCTTTTTTCTTGGGAATATCCTGAATGTAACTTCATTATAATTCATTAACGAAACAGAGTAGCAGAGCAGAGTACCAATTAACTTAATTTGCAGACAGTTGCAGTTAAGGTTAAAACAAAATCTCTGACTTATTAGCTTTTTCCTGGAATCACAAATCTTCTTTAGGAAGTGTATTTAAGGTGCATTCATATATACAGTAAAGTTTCATATCTCTTTTGGGTAGCACAGATTACATCATGTGTCTAGAGCCCACTGTAAATGTAAACATTTCCTGCCTGTATAATAAAGTTTCTTCCCTTTCTCTCCACAAATCCTGTGGTTTCTATCCAGCTTGTCTGTTACCAAGGTGGACGCCAGCTCAAAACACTCTCTCAGCTCTCTGTCTGAGGATTCTCTACTTTTTATCCTAACTTATTGCTATCCTTATCTTTACAGCAGACAAAACCTAAACAACACCTCTGCTGAGCACTGGGAAAATTCTGATACCAGTCTATATGGAGGATTTGTGCTGATCTATTTCTAAACTAAGACAAAAGGAAAGGGACCAGAAAGGGGAATATTTTTTTGCACATAGATTATAAATATCTCTTTTTTGCTTCCTACATTGTCTCTGCAGCTTGCCTCTCAGGTGTAGCTTGAACCTATGAATAACTCTTGTGTATTTCCTCCTAAGTACTTTGTTATATATATATATATATATATCTGTATGTATTTATTTAATTTTGAGGAAGGTCGAAGCAAGCCCTTCCACCAACCCTTGCAGTGTGTGGCAGCCACCTGTGCTACGCGCCAGCAAGGACCAAACCCAGCTGGAGCCAGGACTGACCTGAGCATCCTCTAGGACTCAAAACCACCCAAATAAAAGTGACCAATAGGATGTGGTCGGTGCAAAGAAAATTCACTCGTACACAAAATATACCGTTGGAAGTATATGAAGTTTCAGTCTACCACAATGATTTCTATCATGTAATTCTTGGTGTTAAAGCTTGTGCAGAATCCTGCATTGGGAGCAAAGGCAGGAGGATTGGTAACGAGACTAACCCAGCGTCTCTCCAACCTCTGTCCAGTTGTTGACAGGGCATGTTTGTTACAACACAGGCTGAGTAGATATCCTCCAAACTGTGCTGTAACCACATCACTTCTCATGGCTGTAGGCGTTAGAGCAGAATTAGGCTTGCAAGTCTGATTGATGAACTGCCTAGGAGATAGCCACTGCAAAATTGTATCTGTCACAACTTTGAACTCTTTAGTAAACAGTCTCTGCTCCAGTAGTTTTGGGTTTACATACACCAATACTATGGCTATAACCTAGTACCTATAATACCTAGTACCTATAATGTGAAAGAGAAGAAGAAATATAAAAAATAACCTTTCTCTGTCTTTTCCCAATAGACAGAATGTGCCAATTTTATCAGGGTTCTTCAGCCCTACAACCGAACCCATGTTTATGTCTGCGGCACGGGAGCGTTTCACCCTCTCTGTGGATACATTGAACTTGGAACACACAAAGAGGTAATTTATTTCCTCACTGCTCTGACATATCAAGGAATAACCCCCATCTTGTTTAGCATTCATCATAGATGGGAAAATACTACACGAGTGTGTAAAAAATGAACTGACAGCAGCCTGCGTAAATAACAGGGTAAATGGTGGATTTTCCAGGTCAGACAGGAACTCGTGTTCTCACATTTGATATGTGCGTATCTTTTTTGAACAAAGCACTTTCCTCAGTAAAGCTTAATACACAAAGTTCTTCAGAATGACACTTTCATATGATTAACTAAGTGAAGAGAACATTTAACCCAGATGTCTTTCTTCATAGTAAGTCATTTCCGCACATACTTTCTCCTTACGTACACACACACACACGCAGAGTTCAAGATGACACTTGTAGGTCTATTTTTTTTAAGTATATACACCCTTGGTCAGCAGAGATGGTTTTGTATTCCTTGTGATACAGAAATTGTAAAGGGTCTCTGAGCCTGAGTCCAAGGACAGCATCTCACGACTTTGCAGATGTTTTGCAACCCTGTCACTAAGTAGTTGTTGGGTATGCTCCATCACTAGTGGCATATTCCTGAACTGAAGTTAGCTGCTGCTTGGTCTTCGTTTGCTGGTGACAAAGAAATCTCTATCTTAAGTGGTAAATCTTTGAGACTCAACCCCCACAACGGCAGCATTTTGGTGCTGTGTCAAGCAGCTACTTAGTACACAAGTCTCTTTTTAACTCCTATATGTATAACACCTTGGCTATATTTATAATGCCAGCTCTGTTCTCAGACGGTGTCGAGATGTGACCTGTCTGGCTGCTTGCCTGTGGTGCAGGCTTTCTATTCCACTATAGATATATCTTTGTCTTTTCTTTAGGTCTCAGTGAAATTCTGGAATATAAGAAATGAACTCTAATGATATATTATTAAGTGCGATAACCTGAAGTATGCACACAGTGGAGTTATTCTGACATACAGTATCAGGGGCAGATGCTCACAGGAAAGCAAAGTAAAAAAAAAAAAAAAAATAAATAAAGGTATGAATGCTTGACCAAACTGAGATCCATCATTATATTCCACAAAATCTGTGGGTGGGTTGGTTGATCACTCCGGAGGGGCTGCCTATATTACAGAAAACTGAAGTTGCCTGAAATCTGTATGGTGGTGTTCTTTCTCTAATAAACCATTAATGTTCCTGGTGTTGTTTGGTATATGCTGTGTAAGTGGTCTTGCGATGAAATAATTTTGTAGGCTTCTTTGCTTCGTTACTTTAAATATTCCAGTTGAAGCAATTGAACTTTTAGATCCTTTGTACCATGCTGATTCCTTAGCCTGAATGATCAAATACACAGCTGAATTGAAGAGAGCAGCTCTCAGCGAGAGTATAAGTAAAACTCTGTTTTACCTCAGGGTCATTAGCAAGATGCCTTATTCACTCTACCATTGCACCTTTAACTACTTCATTTGTGAAGGTTGTTTTCATCAGACATTATGAAATTATGGATTTGGTCTGATTGTTCAGTCTGGCAGCCAGTCTAGACAAGGGGTCTGTCTCAATTAGATGTGACCTATTACCTTATGAGAGGAAATAGAAGAAGAATCCCGGTATTGTATTTCCTAATCCCTTCCCTGTCCCACAGTCCTGCCTCTCCTGCATTCCTCCTGGTTGCTCAGCTGCAGTGGTAGGTTGGAGAGTGTTCAGCACTACTTGTGCCTCTTCTGATGGTGCATCTCTTCTACAACCTCTTACTGAATTAACAGCTTTGAATGGCACGAGGTATATTTTCCCTTTCCTTCTTGGATCCCAAACACCTACATTCACTGTCCTTGTCCTGCCTCTCCAGATAAATGTGGCATGGCAGGAGGGTGCTGAGGACAGACCTATTGACGTGAATTTGACAGGCAGCTGCAAATGTCTCCTGCCAGGAGTCCTGAGTGGTAATTCAAAGCACTTCTATTGCAAATCTGTTATTTCAGTGTGTCCCTCCCTTTTTTTTTTTTTTTTTTTTAATCTTTGGGTTATAAGAATGGATAATGGATGTTTCGTAATTAGCAACATCTACAGGAAGCTGTGGGATGCTTGGGAGAGCCAGGGCCTGAGATGGCTTCATGGAGGCTGTGAAACCACGCAGTGCCTTGCTGACCTTTGAAAGCTGCTGGTGGATCTGCCCAGCGGTCTGCTGGCCAGGGCCAGTGCTGTGAAAACAGAGAGGAAAACAGTGTGGGTCAGGTGACTGAAAACCACAGCAGATACTGCTTTTGAAGCAGTACAAATCCCCTACGGTATCACACAATTAAAGGGGATTAAAGTTCTGGTCTTGTTATTGCTGAAGTCACTGCCAAAACTTCTCTTGGCCGGTGAAGAAGAGGCTTGGCCCGGTTGGTGCTGTCAGCCACAGTTCTCCAAGGGATGCTCTTTTCTTTGAAAGCTTTGTCCAAAGTGAAAGCAGGAGGTTAATTCTGTGTGAATGGCTGGTAGTGTCCATTAGTTTGTCTGGGTGAAGTCTGAAATATTTGATGCTGATCTATAAAACCTTCAGTACCTTGAGTACTGCTGGACTTGGAGACAACCCCTTTTCATGTGATATAGAAAGGACCTTCTGAGCAGCTCAGGACTGCACATCTTACAAAAAATAAGAATGGGACACTAATATAGTAAAAAAAAAAAAAAAAGCTTAATTTTTAATTTAGCTTTGTGCTTGGTGTGCTCTGACCCTCTTCAGTAACCTGAGAATTTGGTTTACCTGATATCCCACAGATTTGGGAAGATTAAAAGGATTGTTGTTTGATTATTATATTTTGTTTCATATCAGCCAGGATTGCTGGAGGAAGTGGAATTTATGTTCATAGATTGGAATTGATTTTTTCTTTTCTCTTAAGGAGCTTAATTATTCAGTATCCTGGGCTTTCGTCTTTTGAGCCAAGACAGTTTAGGAGACACCTCAATGAAATTAAAAAGTTTGGTCGTTTATAATCTGATGTACGTTAAGGATGAATTAATGTGTTGTGAAGTCTGATCCTATGTGGCCATCTTTGGGCATACTTAGCTATCATTTGTATTCTTCAGTCCTCTTGCAAGGCAGAGATATCGAAATAAATAATTAAAATCACTTTACCCTTTTCAAAGTAGTTGTTTAAATCATAGAGGTGTTTTGGGTTTTTTAAACTAACTTCAAAAGCTGTGTCTCTACAGTAGACATTAAACCCACAATGATTTGATTCCTGAACACTAGTGGGATTTTCAATATCACTGTAGGTGGAAGAGTATGTTAACTGTACTTCTTTCTGTTGGCAGTCTGCCTTCTCTAACGGCAGCAGAACACTGAAGATCAGGTCTCTATACCTGCAAAGACTTCACTTTACTCCTCTGAGCAACCAATTTGCCTTCAAAAGGACTCACTGTGGTTTTCAAGTTAAGTGTTCTTTTAGGAAACTAGTGAAAGGAACAAGTAAAAGCATTCATTTTGGCAATTCCCAACAACAGTAAAGCTTCAAATTGCTGCTTATAGCAATGGAGTTGTTGATTGCCCACTGAAAACATCAGGAATAGTTTTAAAATAATGTCTTTTCTTTATCTTCCTCTATGCCCTTGTTCTGCGACCCAGGAATTAATCACACTGTATTTGGGAACTACAAGGAAGGATCTATTCTGATATCTCTTGTATCATTAGCCTTGTTAAAAATGACAAGAGAGAGCATATGCTGCTTTCATTTAAAAGGGGCTGAACTGTATCTGCCACAAACATTATTCAGCAGTCCCTGGAGAAATTTAGGAGTCAGCCAGAATCCCTTCTGGGTCTCCTGTTGCAACACACTCTATCAGCACTTTTCCAAATAGAAGCCAGTGCTTTTTAAGTACAATCCAATGTTTAATCTAAATGGAAATGAACAATGCATCATTTTTTTCTGAAAATAATGGTGTTTTTCTTAGATTTGTGTTTCACTATAGAGTAAACAGGATACATTAAAATGATAAGTGAAAAAAATCCAGAGAGAAAACAGAGGCACAGGCTGTAAATATCAATGCTGAGATGACAGTTGTGTGATCTAATACACTTCACTTCATACCTTAGCAGAACAGTCCATCTAAGTAAGTTTTTCTCTGCAGCCACACCAGGATAATGAATATGTGTTTATTCTCAGGAAACGGTATTCCGGCTGGATACTCAGAACTTGGAGTCTGGCAGGTTGAAATGCCCTTTTGATCCCCAGCAGCCATTTGCTTCAGTGATGGCAGGTAAGAAACCATCAGAGCCAGTTGCTCCCCTCAGATGTGCGATGGGCTCATAGCGCAAAGTTATGCCCTGACTGAAGCTCCTCTGGTTGTGTTTCTGATGCTGGTTTGTGCTCTTGGAGCTGAGGGAGCCTTCAGTCTGCAGACACCAAGGAACTGGAAGTGCAGCAACACAAACAGAGACATTTTGAGTGACTGCGAAGCCTTTGCCACTTGAGCAGGAAGGCGGTTTCATCCTCACCCAGTCATTTCTCCTTTAAGAAGAAAGCAAAAAAACCACAGAGACAGACAATGTTTCAAGCGCTTCTGGGCCTCTTTTTGCAATTATCAATATGTTCTGCCCTTTGAAGTCCGCTGACATCCACTATTTCCATAAATACATTTTTGAGGTTTCTATTTACTCGAGTAGCCACTTCTGAAGCTGGAAGCCCGGGAACAAGATAGCGCGATCTGCCTGCTGCGTGCATTGCAGCGCTGTGTGGTCTGACATTTGGTGCCGAGGAATGTCAGCTTGACCTCTGGATTTCAAATCACTGTAAGAGCGACTTTTGTCATGCTTTCGTTCATAGCTGTGGACAATTTTCATTTAACTTGTCCGTCAAGCGTATGAATACAAGATAAGAGTGAAGCACCATGACGTTTTCATTTACAGTCAAAGAGCAGTGGTGACAGTGCTTTGAAGTATCGGTCACTCTGCGTTATAAAAAGAATATGACTAATGTTCAGTCTTTATTCTCAGATAATAAGATAGATGATTTGTGATTCTGACCCAAGAGATGGGGCAGGACTTCCTTTATTAAAAACAATAGATTAAAGCCAGCACTTATTCTTCTCAGGGACCCCTAGTACTGTTTAATGACCGTGAAGTCTATTTTTGAAATGAGATTCTAGAAACTTTAACTTTTTTATCTTTTTTTTTTTTTAAATGCAATAGAAGCCCATGATTTATTATAGTGTTGGCTAATTTCAGTAGCACTCTAGTGCTTTGACTGCTGTATTAAATTTTGTGAAATGAAGAAGCTGCTGTGTTTCAGCTAACTAAAACATGAACTTCAGTACATAAGAATGTTCAAGCTAGATAAAATTAATGGTCAGAGTTTCTAGTATCCCTTCTCTGTCTGTGCCTGCTGTCAAGTGCTTTGCAATAATGTACAATGGGCATTGTAAAGAGTTATAGGCCTGGCCAGAGAATGCGTTCTTGGTCTATCTTTTGGTGACTACTTTGTTCCCAAGAATACTAGAAGAGCAGAAGAGCTCATGGGTAAGATACTGCACTGGGATGCAGTTCCATCTCTGCCACTGATGAGAGCTGCAATCTTTGGCATGTGACTTCTCTCTGCCTAGTTTTATTTACCTACTAAATGGCCATAAATATTAATTGTATCCTTCAGAAAGCACTTTGAAAACAGTTATGAGCTAAATAAAGTTTCATTATATTTTCATTCATATATGTAGGTTAATAAAACTGTGTAATTTTAACTCTTTGTAAAAATGTGTAATTTGAACTCTTCATAAAAATGTATAATCTCTCTTTGAATTCCACACATCATTTCACCTCAAATAAATTCCACAGACAAATTTGAAAAGCTAGTCTTTTTGACTGAAAAACCACCTGCTCATCATCCGTCTTCTATTACAAATTACTACTCACTAAAACTGTTCTGGATATAACTGGAACTTGGAATGAGAGATATCAAAAAGTGAGAGAAGTGCTGAAAACGCCTTGTCAGCAGAGCCTAAGCAAGGATGGAGAATTTCTGTTGGCCCTTCAGATTTATTGATCACTGAGTGCCTGTCAGTTAGCAAACACCAATTACCCTGCCCATTCCTCATTATGACAAATACCTTTCAGAATGCACTATTGTTTCTTTACAAAGTCGACATGCTGTCTGAAAGATGTGTTTTCCAATACTGTCATGGAAATAATACCTAAGTAACAATAATAATGAGGTAAAAAGAAAGCTGATAGATCTTTTTTGGCAAATAAAGTGCTTGTGGATTGTGGGTTGTGGTTTTGTTTTTCTTTTCTTTTTTCCCTTTGATGTTATTTTTTTAAGTCATTTACATCTTTTGCAAATGAAAACACAAACATCTATGTTGAATGGTATTTATTCTGCATTCACTCTCAACAAAGAACTTCTTTCTAAAAGATCTTGTGAAATGTTCCTACCCAGAGTATCAGAAAACCTGGAGAAGGAATTCCTAGAAGGGGGTTTTTATGTGTCATATAGATTTTTATATGATTATTGTTTATGAATGTTAACCTTTTTTTATTTTTACAAACTCCAAGGATTTATTGTTGTAAGTCTTTAAACAAAAAGCAAACTCCTCCAACCAATAAAGCTATCTTGTTATTTTGCCAAAAAAAAAAAAAAAAAAATTGTAAAATGCACTATGTGGTAAAAAAAAATCACAGTGTTACTGTTTCTTTGCTTCTTTTTAGAAAAGTACTGTGATCTGAAGGAAAAGAGAAAATATTGTGCAATTCTTAAGGTTCTGAAGTTTTACTTTGCACATAGAGCTGGCAAAAGACTAAATAGTAACTGCAATTGCAGCAAGCACACTGTACTGCATTATAGATATAGTTTCCTTGTGAGACAAATTCTAACTGCTTTATTCAAGCAAGATGTCTCATTTATTTTAGTGGGACCACTCGCTATGTTAAAATGATCATGATTGGGTCTGTAGCCATATTCCTACCATTAACGCATTACGTAGTTGAGAAGAATTCCCATAGTACCTAAATTCCTCTTTGTGAATGAAGTGTTGGATTGAGATCCCTGTGCCAGGAAAGGACCAAGCTGTGAAGTTCCCATAGTGAGGCATCCATCATGTTCAGTAGCTCAAGCCCAGGAGCAGCAAAACCGTTGGAGCTGTGGCAAGTCTGGGACACAAGAGCTATTAAAGCTTGAATGGATAGGTGGTTGTGTCACTGCCACAGCCCCCAGGTCCATGGTCAGTGCTCATAAGACAAGATGGTCAGTTCAAATATACCTGTATACCCTTAAGGGCCCAGCACGCATTAAAGCCTGGAAAATTTACTTTTCTGAGTGCCTAAAAGGTTTGAAAATTTGACTTGGACTCCTTCAGTTCTCAGACATATAATTACAAATATTACGTCTATTTAAATGTAAGTAGCTTCACAGAATCCCAAATCCCATTAAAATATAAGTCAATAATACTTTAAAATATTAAATTACTTTATAGGCCAATTAAATGCAGGTGTTATTCCCTCAACAAAACACAAATAGTTTGAATTTTGTTTACTCCACAGCTGTAGAAACCCTATCTCTTTTTTCATTTGCAGATGAATATCTTTATGCTGGAACAGCTTCTGATTTCCTTGGCAAAGACACTGCTCTAACACGTTCTCTGGGCCCTTCTCACGACCACCATTACATCAGAACTGACATTTCTGAACATTACTGGCTTACTGGTAAGATCCTAAACATATGCTGTTGTCATTTGCATTGTCCCTTCCTCTCTGAAGTTAATAAGCCCTTTCTTATATAAATATATGTCCAGTTACTATAAATATAGATATTCTATCATGGTATCTTTGGATTACATAAGCTTTTTTAAAAAAAGCTAAGTGGAACAAAAATGTACATGAGAAAAGACACAGAGGTGAAAATGCTAATTAAGGAAAGACTAGGGGCGTAAAGCCTAATCATTCTTCCCGTCTTTGATCTGTACATCTCTATATAGTCCTGTAATTGGAATAATATCATGACTTAAACGCTTTTATTTCCAGCCTTGTTGGAACATTTTTTTAAGCCCTTTTTTCCGATCACTTGTTAAAAGCTCTTCCCTACAGCATGTTGAAATGACAGACTAGAAATTCCGTGTTTTTAGGTAGGAGGTCTTTTTTTTTTCTTTTCCTATTTTTGAGGGGGAAAAATACCCTTTGTTGCTGTGAGGATCATTTTAAAACCACTAAGGGCACCCTAAAATAGCTTCCCAAGGAAAACACTGCTTTTTCCTGCCTGTTAAAAAACATTCTGAGCTAGTGAACCCTCTAAAAAACTGACTGCGTTTACACCCAGCCAGTCTCAAACCACACACAGAGTAACATGGAAAACTTCGCTCACAACCTAACCCTGCTCAATTAAAGCATCCCCCTTTTAGCCGTCAACTGTCTTTAAAGATGTGGCAACGCTGGCCTTGATTCAAGATGCCTGTGTAGCTATTATGGGTGCATTGTAAAGCCAGGGCCTGCTGACCACAGGGTTAAGTTGCCTTCCCAGCAGAGACTTCTGAAAGGGATAATTTTGCCTCTTAACTCTTTGAGACCTCAGTCAGAGGAAGTGTTCTTTTTCTATTTTTTTTTTTTCCTATTCCTCTCCCTTCTTCTAAGCTGTCCCTTGCGTTTCTGTCTAGATATAACTCCATAACTTCAAGATTTCTGCTGGGAGATGAGGAGGAAAGGAGAGGACACTTAAAGTCATTTTACCTTTCCAAATAGGAATGGTCCTTTGGCCAGATAGAAAAATCTCACACCTGATTTTGCTGACCTAACCCCACTTTCATCTCCTGTGTTCAAAACCTTTATTGTCCCACCTTTCCTATCACATTTCTCTATTTCTACACATCCCTTGTGCAACGTAGACCAGAAATGGGCTGTAAGCAACAGGGACTAGGATGGGTCCTTCCAGCAGGCAACTGCTCTAATGGCAACTACCTGTGAAACTGAATATCCAGTTTTATCACCGGCAGCCTGCTGGTGCTCAGCATGGAAAGATGGCTGGGGTAGCTGCTTTCCTAAGGGATGATATAATATCCTAACAAGAAAGATTTACTGCAGTCTGGTCCTGAGGAGCATCTGGTGTTTTCATTAGTATACGTTCACCTTGATGAGCATTACAGGGTTCAGTTCTCAGCCCAAAAGAACTTACAGTTTAAACATCCAGTTCCAAACATTTATTTGTGCTACTAATGTTTCTTCATGAACAGTTTAAGGCAAGGGAACGGTATAAGAACACAGGATTAACTAAAGGTTTGAGAACAGTTGATGTATTTTAGTTTGGAGGCTGGCGTAGAAGTGTCTGCCTTTCTTTTTTTTTAGACATCTTTTTTATTCTGTTTTCACTTAGAGCATCTTTATTTGTGAAAGTTTTCTACAGAGAATAATTTATTAATATGTCTAGGTTTGAAAAAGTGGTTTAGTGTGCTAGACTGCGACATGAAAATTACCCCACACTATATAAACACTGAAGACCCCATATATTCTCCAGGTTTGCCTTGTTTCCAGCCATATAAAAATCTACAGCCATATTCCGTGTAAGACTTCTCATACACAATCCATGCAGTGTTATACTAAGAGGCATAGATATAAGCTAGGTGCTTTTAATATTTTGAAACAGTCCTTTTAAGGCTGGAGAAAAGTTTGAGTGCAATTCTAAATGATGGGATCATTTCTGCAAGAAGCCACAGAGTAGCAAATGTATTTCTAGTTTATTGTGTAATGTTACCAATTGCATACATTTGTGCTTTCAGCTGGTATTGGTATAAAAAAAAGATTTACTTAATTTCAGGTTTAAAACTCCCATCCCATACAAATCCCCTCTTCCCTAAATCTACCACCCATTTACCAAGCATGTGTTAGACCTCCAGGAAAGGTTGTACATACTTGAGTAATTGTACAATTAGAAATAAATTATTTCCAGGCATGACTCATGTTTTACTTAGGATAAGCATAAAATGTATAACTTGTTTTTTTTCCAGGGGGCTGAGGAAGTTTTGCTATAACACACCTTAATATTTTTAAAATTTAGTCTTATTCTCTTTCTGGAAACAGGATTATCCTTTCCTGGGAGAAGAGAGGGAAAGACAAAGCATAAGGGAAAAATGCGTAGGATACCTTCCAGTTCCTTGCAGGGCGTCTCTATCTTGACTAATTAAGACATGTCTTAATCTCAGTGACTGAATAGCAGCTCCACAAAGGAGAAAGGGAGGAAGGCAGCTAATCTTTCCCATGACTCACGCTTGCACAGGCTCATACTCCTGCACGCGGCAGCACTGAACACAAACGGGATGCTGCCTCTGCTCAGACTTCAGCCCTTCTCCTGCAGAGCTGAAGAATCAGATGCTACCATAGCCATTGACCGGAGCTGCCTCACCCCTGGCCATGGCCATGGCTAAGGATGAGACATGTGGAGCTGCTGGCCCCGCTCCTGATGGCAAAGCTGCCCGCTGGAACCAAGTCTACTCTGCTCCAGCCCAGTGGGCAGAGGAGGTTGTCCTGTGATGGGATACCCAAGCCCCATATACAGGCATGAAATAAACAGCTGCACATTCCTCCCTCGTTTATAGGAAGCTACAGGCATAATTGGAATGAATGCTTCCCTGAATCACATTCATCTTTCTTTTTTTTTTTTTTTTCTTCATTGCAATTTAGTTGTCTTTGCCAGGGCAAAGACTCACAGGCAGTGACTTCTTTATATCCTGCAAACTTTGGGTGGGATTCAGCTCACTTAGCTTTAGAAGGCAAAAGTTAGCATCCTGTCTGAGCTCGGTCGTTATGCTTCTCTCTGCCTGTAATTTACGGAGAGAGGTGACACTTCCAGAGGGTGACTCACCCCACCTATTGTAGGAATCTGTCTTAAAATAGGATTATTCATTGTGATTTTCTTACTTCTCTCCCTCCCTGAGAGAGGACCTGCATGAGCTTGACTTCTAGGTGCTTAAAGGCAAATATGAGCACTGTCCTTTGCATTTTATCATGCCCCATATTTCTTTCTGGCAGCCCAGCTGCAAAGATCTTCTGCCTCTCACAGTTTTGGGTTACTTTTTCATTTATTCATGTTCTGGGATTTGCTACTCCTTTGCTGTCCTCTTTTTTCTGAGCCTTATGAATCTTACTTCTCTGTAGGTCTTATTAAGCCATGCGTGGTTGTACTCTCTGAAACTACTGCTGGTGTTAAAAGGCTGTGATAGCCAGCAGGTAACTAACAGCAAACACGACCACTCCAGCAAACCCATCAGTGAAGGACAAGGTGTAACACCTCTTCCCACTAGGCCACAAGAGCATGTTTCAAAAAGCACGTGCAACACCTGAATTTATTGTACTGTCTATTGTCTAAGATCAGGATGCCTTTAGCCCCTTTCTACATCCATTCTAGCCATGAAAGTAGTATATGGGAAAACCTTCTATTGAAGCAATTAGGGGAGATGTCTGTGTGTATGGGAAAACAAACACTGGTTTAAAATCATCATCATATAACTTGATTCCCATGCAAATAATCCAAAAAACTAATTCACAGTAGGTTTAAACACACTTTTCTATGTTGTATGGATGGTTTGGAAAAGATGAGACAAAGATCTCATTTGCAGAATGTAATGTGCTTTTCAGATCATGTTTAATTGTTTTCAGTCTCTTTATCTTCATATCTTTTACAGTGTATTTTTGTTTGGAATTAACTTTCAATTTCAGTGTTTTCCATTGTGATTTAAAATCATTAAATATTTGTGTTCCTTTAATTTGTTAGAGATTCTTCTAAATGCGTTCCAGGAATTGGTATTGAGACGTTTGTTTTTGCATTTGGCTTGCCAAGTAAAGCAATGAAATTTAATTTTAAAACCCCATATATTTAGAGTTTTCTTCTGTGAATGCTGATTGAAAAAAAAAAAAATCTATGTGAAATTCAAATGAATGCTATAGAAGTATTTCACAGGTTTTCCTATTAAATGACGGTTTAGCTAACGACATATTTAAGAAACCGTACTGGAAGCATATTTATGTATTTATTCACGCCTAGAGATCTAATCTTTGAAGTAGCCTTACAGACTCTGAGGGGTAATTGAATATTTCTTTAGACTCATTTTGAAATCCTAACTTAAATTTATAGGGCTTGATGCCTGCATCATTTCATTTTTCTACTGATGCCATTCTCTAGTGTCAGAAAGGTTTAAAATGGAAGCAGCACTGTGGCTATTTTGACCCATAAATTTACCCATAAATTTACTCTTCTGTCACGAAGGTGCACATTCAGCACTTAACACATCCCATTTTGCCTCGAGCCTTCTACTGTGAACTCTGGAATCAAGGACCCTCTTTTTGTTCTGTGTGTACTATAGAGTTCATGGTGAAAATTCCTTGAGGCTAATGTAAAGTAACAATTAGAAAGGACAAAGGCATGATGATACAGTAAAAGCCGATAATAGTATTCCCCACATATCGCCAGGGTGCTCTGTTTGCTCTGCCACTTTACGCCATCCTTCCATTGCTTTCTACTGCAGCCTGTCTGCTTATGGGGACAAAGACTGTGTATTTTATTGCTGAAAGAATGTGTTTTAGAGTCAAGGGTCTCTTTGCACTGTATTTGTTTAACCACTTCTGTTTAAAGAAAAACATCATTGATCCAAGTGCCCTCAAAAGAGCTCATCTATTGTAGCGCATTGGGGAATATCTTAAAAATCACTTCCCCATGTATCTGGTTCACCTTTGCGAGAAAGTTGTTGCCTGCTCTGCTGCAGACAGTGTTCCCTGGAACTCCTTTAAATTCTGATTTTAGTGCAAAATTTAAAAGAAAACAAAACCAATACAGTCAAAAAAAAAAAAGAAGAAAAAACAACAACCAAACAAATGAACAAAATAACCCACCACAATTGGCGAGCAGGTAGAGCAGGACAGCAGATCATGAACAAGAGAGCCAAGGAACACAGTGAAGAACATGTATTCAATTCTTAGCCCAATCAGGCAGAGACAGTCAAGCTTGCTTTGGAAAAGACCAGAAGTAGTAAAACTGCTCAGCATGTCAAGGCAAGGCATGTTGTAGCACTCCTAGGAAAAAGCAAATTTAAATAACCCAAACAGCTACACTGTTATAGCTAATGTTTTCATGCACAACAAGGAACAGCGTCCTTAAGATTGACCAGTCAGTTGTGGAGTTTAGCCTGCTAACTTGGGCACGCCAGCATGGCACCGTGTTGGATTTGGTAGATCTAGTCAGTAAGATTGTTATAGCACAGATATGTAGAAAACTTTTAACTTGGGAAAGCTATCATTTATATTGATTTTTGCAAGCTTTCTGTAGTAAGCAGTAGTGTATTTCTGTACTCATAACTGCTGCAATGTGTAATTAAATTAATTTAAATTCTACTGTGTGATTTGGGAAATTCTACTTAGCTAAATATTGGTGACAAAAGCAGTAAGGCAGATTTTTGTAGGCAATACTTTGTACTAAAACTCATCCTACTTTCAAAGAGAGAGTGATAACCAATGCTGTATATTTATGCAAGTGGCAGTAAAATATATACACAAAAACATCACACTACAAGTAAATACTTCAGAATCAATGGCGGATTTTGCTCAGAGCTAGTAAGAAACTTGATACTATGTGTCTATACAGTGATATTAATTTATTGGCAGATGCACAACAAATGCAGATATTGAAACAGA
This sequence comes from Caloenas nicobarica, assembly GCF_036013445.1. Lineage (NCBI taxonomy): Eukaryota > Metazoa > Chordata > Aves > Columbiformes > Columbidae > Caloenas > Caloenas nicobarica. The sequence continues at coordinate 9,543,613 of NC_088245.1, forward strand.
AATTTAGTATCAAGTATAAGACTTTTCTTCACAATTTAAATCTTTTTTTGGGGGGAACTTCTAGGAGCAAAATTCATTGGAACATTTCCCATCCCGGACACCTATAATCCAGATGATGACAAAATCTACTTCTTTTTCCGAGAAATATCACAAGATAGTGGCACATCTGACAAGACAATCCTTTCCCGAGTTGGGAGAGTTTGTAAGGTGAGAAGTCTATCTTTTTACTTTATAAAAAAAGGTTTGTTTATCTGAGAAATCTGTTTTTCCCATTAGGTGAGAAGGAAATAGTTTTATTACCCAATGAGCCATTGTAGTATTTTTTCTGAACATAGATTACTAACGTAGTCTGAAGTTTACTTGTCTGAAAAATAGACTTGATATGGAATGTGTACCACTTCTAGAAAAGCTAATATGCTTATAAAGGGTAATCCCACGTGTAAATGGCAATGTATAGACCTTCAGTTATACACCAGTGACCTACTTTGTTTCATAAGCTTTCAGTGAAAATTGACTTGTCGAAGTTTACACAGTGGCAAGGTATTTGGGTTTTTGTGGAAAGTGCCCAGTGAATGGAGGAATATACAAATCCATCCTTTCAACCTAGCTCGGTACCTCATTCCCAGGCATTACTGAGAGCTGGGGTCAGTCATTTGTTTCTGCACATTCCTGATAATCAGTTGGGGTGAGGGAGGCTAAAAAATGTCTACAATATCTGAGCTACACCCACATCTGCCTGGAGGCTTCCTCCTCTGGGAAGAAGTGCAGTCCTTGACCTGTTGACCAAGAGGACCCAGGTCCTGGGTCTGCTGCAGTGCAAAAAGTTTCATTTGGTTAGTGCCTGACCTCCTTTAAATGATTACTCCCTTTACTTTCTCTTTCACTACACTTGGTTTTGACCCTCATGAAAGATTTCTGCCCTTACGGTATCCACACTGCAGACCTGGATTTTCATGAGCTGCACTCTTTTGAAGAAGCATCTCTGTCAAGGACAGAAGCCTCCTCAAACAATAATGAGAAGATAAACTAATTCCTGCATATGAAGACAGCAGTCAGTATAGAGTTTGCTGTTTAGCAGACTAATGGTTTTGCTAATATCTTCTTCCCACTACAACAGAAGGATCTGTTGATTTATGTGTCAAACTTTCTATCCACTCCTTTGTCCCACAGCAGTGTAGTAACAGAAGCAGTGTAGGTGCTCCCATCCCTTCCTTAAGTCTTCAGTGAATCCAAGTACCCAGGAATGACTGGAACAAGACAGGAAAATGGGACTTTAAAGTTGTCATCTTATTAGTAAATATAGGCTTTGAACAAATGTTTATCTAGAGATGAACTAGATATCAACACCACCACCACAGCAATCATAAAAATAGGTACATTTCTGTGGTATTTTGTTCAGGTGTCTTTGTTTATTTGCATTTTCTGAGCAATGTGACTCTGCTGGCAGTGAAAATGATCTTCTTAAGAAGCTTGAAAATTAGTAAACAAACAAAAGAGTATATGATTTGCAGTAAGGTGTGTCTAACAGAAGAGCACCCAGAACATTTACCAGACATACACTGAAAAAAGAAAGAGTGGACACGTTTATGAATAACTAAATCTAGACTGTTGTGCAGCCCAGCAAACTCCTAACAATCAAGATTTCAGTGACCACAGCCATTTCACTCTTCTGTCCTTGACCTAAAATGTTAAGGAAACAAAAACTCATTCATAAATCAGTTCTCTAGCAGGTTTTTTAGCCAGACGAAAGAATGGATAATCTTTAGTTGGGTATTTCACAGCACGGTGATTAATGGCAGAATGGAAACGCAAACATATATGATTTGCTGCTAGACATGACATTTGCTGATTATGAGAAAGCACTTAATGCATTTGGAGAAATTGGTAGGCAACATTTTCAAGCCGAGGCACATGAGAGATTATAGTAAACTAAGATATATTAGCTAGAGATCACGAGCATCCTTTACCTAGAGAAAAAAGCAGATAAGATATCATAATAAAAGCAAAAGCATTGTAAGGAAATCCTAATGACCATGTGTAATCGTATCTCAAAATTGACTGAATTTGTAATCATGTTAATGGGAAGAAGATGTCTTGAATTTTATTTTTAATAGTCAAAGCAAAACAATGGAAAATTTTAAGTAAGGTGATTATTATTAATGATAATTTTGCACTGTCTTCTTTATTTACTGAGCACTTCCTAGTAGATACAGAATTCTTTTGAAAGTTCAGTCCTGGTTTTTTGTACATTTGTCTTAATTACCTGTAAATAAAAAAACCCCAAACAAACAAACCACAACTATAACACAAATTATCATAACGAAAATAAAGTTATTATGGATATATAATATAAATTAAAATATGCATATAGACTCCTCTGTTTAAGGACTAAGATCCTCTGGATCTGTGCTCTGACGTGAAACATCTGTTGTGCTTAATTCTACAATACGTGATCAATGTTTTTAGTTGCAACAATTGATAACATAACCATTTCTGTTTGCACTGTCTCATTAATGTGACCTGTACTGCACAAAGTCGAGCCTTTGCCTTCTTTCCCTAGCAAACAGAGAATAATAGTGAATGGGAGGAGCCCAACAATTTTTGAAATCTTTTGCTTGGTGTAGACCCAGTTTTTTTCTACTCTCCACCGCACTGTGCCTTAGGGCTCCTGTACATTTATGCCAGAGACACATGCTGAAATTAGAATAGACTGTTTTTAATAAGGAGGTTAGTCAATGCAGCCTATTCTTTGGCTAATTTTCAATGGCTCAACAATATGGTCTAACCCTTAGGGAAAATTTTCTCTGGAAAGCATTCTCTTTTCCCAGCTACTTTCAGACCCAGAAGATTACAATGCTCTTGCTGGCAGCTCCTCGCCCAAAGTCAAACAGCTGTCACTTGTCTTGTTCGTAAGACCATTCTTACCATCTCGAAGCATGCATTGTAATAACGTAGCCACCGTAGCACTAAATAACACTAATTTAGATTTACGTCATCTGCATTCTGTATATCATTAGGGGTTATCAGTATGAATTGGGAGGAAGTGCTGTCAACAGTCACTTTCAGAACCGGTTGTGTAATTTATCATGGCAAACAGTATTTCCTATTTTTGGGTTGAGGGAGGCAAAAAAAGTATCATTTGCCTATCCATAATATCTGATAGTACTTACAGTGTGTTCCTACTTACATAAGTGTAATCTGTTGGATTTTTCACTTTCTTTTCAAGCAAGGTCATAAATAAAAAGAAAAAAAAATACTACTATCAAAGATTAGCCAGCAACATTTATTTGTTTTTAAAAACACACACAGATACACATAGGTATATTACATACACACATCTGAACCTAAGAGCATGAACCAGTGTATTTCTATCTCTGGAAATGCAGGCATAAGTTTTTATAGTTACGTTGTCTTCAAGCCCATATTACTGAACCAGTTTGCATCAGTTAAAGACATGACGGAGTCATGACACACTGAGACAGATTTTGTAAAAAAGAAATGCAGCATCCATGCACTGTGCCCTCTGCAGTCAAATAACAAGTCAGCTACATTTTTATATACATATCCACCACTAAATGATGATAGAATTGTAATTCTATTTAAGGACAAGCTCACGTATGCACAAATATAGCCCTAGAAAATACTTAGCTTTCCCTCCTATTTTCTTCACTCAAATAAAGTCAGGAGTGAAAAATCTAACTTACAAGAGTCCACAGAAAGGTTTTGGACAGAGAGGAAGGCTGCTGGAGTTTTGTTTGTTTGTTTTCTATATAGAAACACATTTTTTCATAGTTACGACCTCATTCTATTGGAATGGAGTGGAAATTAGCCAAAAGCAGTAGTGTCTCTGGTGCAGTATGAAAATCCTGTTTATTATTACAGCGGTTTGCGTTTGCTGTGTTACAAGCTTCTCTTTAACAGTTTTGGTGATGTATTGCAAAAGTTATGGTGTGCTGTCTTAGAGACTGATTTCCAAGATTTCAACTGCCAAGAAATCAGACTTTGGGCCCTGTTGCTTTCCCATATTTCCCAAAGTGTTCAGTATCCAGAAGCGGCCTTTGTTCTAGTGGGAACAATTGAGGTCTTTCTCTTTTTATTTTGGTATGCCATTCCACCCTCATTTATACCACGCTGTACCTGGGGACGAGAATATAGCAATTAGGCACAGCCCTCTTGGTTAAACTGTACTTTCTAAACACAGTGGAATGTAATCATTTTAAGAGCTCCTGAGTCGAGAGCCCAGGACACACCCTGCATTCCACCTTTAGGTAATGTGATTTATTTCCAAAGCCATGAACACGAGCAGAGTTCAAGTCTATGACCTTGCCTCCTGTCTCGTGCTTTAAGGCAATTTGTATTCCCGGAATGGCAGGAGGGAGCTATTGCTCTGCAACTCCGACTCCAGGGTCTCTGGTGGGCTCTGCCATGGGCTTGTGTGTAAAAGTTAGGAGGTGTTTTTCTTGTCCTGGAAATAGTCTAGCCATGGCTTTACTGTGGCTAGGGATAACTGGGTCATTAACATTCTTTGTATTTCTATATTGTGTAATGCATCACTCTGTAGATAATTGATCTATCTCCAAAACCATTTGAGTTGTCCACATAGCATAATGCTTTACCATTCAGCCGTACTAGCTTCAGTCCCGGAAGCGAAATAGCCATGTTAACATGTTCTCAGCAGGGCTAATTAGTCTGGGCTCAGAGCCATGCTCGTGCAGCTATCCTGCTTCCAGTACTGGAGGCAACTCATTCCAGACAAGATTTAACTTACTGCATATTACATGCTTACATACTTTCTTTGTCACCATAATATTGCCTAGCCACAATGTTAACCATGGGTAATGACTTCTTTGTTGCTTCTTTTTTATTTTTTCTTTTTCTTTTTTTTTTATTAATTTCTCAATGATAATGATTAAAAATACTTCTAAAATGTCGTCCCGAGAAAAACTTTGGCCCTCGTTTGACTGTTGAATATCTTTGCAGCAGTGGCTTTTTCAGCAGCCAACTCCTTTTGGACATCCAAATTTGATATTTGAACATTATTTGCCATTTGAAAGTTTTCAAATTATATAGAAAAACAGATGCTCATCAAGATGATTTCATTTTAAGGGCTGGTATGTTGGAGACAGGCCAGTTCCTTATAGTATCTCCTTCTAGCTATGATGAATTAAGAGATAAAACATCAGGCTTTGTCAGGCCTTTTGGTCCAACTTTCCTTATTGGCAAGTGTACAGGCGTGAGTATAGGAAGTTTTGTATATTTTTGTCCCTCATGGATGTGTTTCAACAATGTAATTGGTGTCTTTTTGAGGAGGGAAATCATGATTTGCAGATGAAGCAGAAATATGTAAGTTATGCTTCTATATAAAGAGGTGTGACTGAATTTTACTGAACCTCGGGGAAAATGAAAAAGAAATCAGTGTCAAGATAGAGCTTTGAAAACTGGATTATGGAAATGCAGCTGCACAACCTCTGGAAATCATCCTAGTTGCCAGAGAGACTCATTGCAGAAGACACTGTTGGTAACCCACTGATTTGGAAGTGGGAAGGCTGCAGTTAATTGGAATGGATTTCCTATGTCTAATCCAAAGACCCTGACTTCAGAGTGCTTTGATTCAGATGTTCAAATATCTCTAAGTGTACAAAAAATGATTTTGTGATTTGGGGAATTTTCTGATGTGATAAAATTAGCTTCCTGGGTTTTTCCTGTCAGCACATATAATATGAAACTGTACCACTGTTTACAGTGCAGGCTTTGCTGTTATCGATTGACAATTGAGTACATTGTCATAAACACAGATGTTTCAGGATGATAAATTCTAAAAGACTCTGTAAAATGTTGACCTACCTTTGTTTTTTGGTCTCATGCTTTTCCAGCTCTCAAATTGCGATTGTCCGTACTCTAGGCAAGCTGTCCCACATAAGTGACTTTAGGCACTTGTATGTATTCAAACAATTAAAGTAATTATCAGGCATTCAGTTCAATCAATAAAGGCAAATGGCTATTTTTTAGAGGAAGGCTCCTTCCATCTTCAACCCAAATCACTCTTTGAAGGATGTATTTTCCACTGACTATAAAGGGAGCTATTAATATTTGACATTAATTGCATGATCCATCTAGTCACTTGACTTGCCTGTAGCTTCATGATCAAGAATGTTATATCTCATAACCTGAAGGTTTTGTTCTGTGAGGGTTTTTTTATTTCTTTCTTTGTTTGTTTGGGGTTTTTTTTCTCTCTCTTTTATTATATGAACGTATTTATATCATATAATTTATATTAAGCATATATGAAAGTTTAGGTGAGTCACAGGTAAAGACAAGTCAAACAAACTGGAACAAACCAGGAACAGATTATACTCAAAACTTAAGGTAGATTTTCCTGCAAATTCCTGAAGATATTCTATTACTTCAGCCATCACCTTTTGCTCACTTCAAATTTCTGTTGAAGTTGGAGTGAACAGCCTAATGATGGATGTAACAGAGTGCATCTGCTTTGTGGCAGCCTTTGAACAGATTTGGGGAATGTTCTTAATACTTGCAAACCTGATGGAGGTAATCTTAGCATTATTGTTGAATGGCATTGAGGTAAAATGGTGTTGGATTTTATTATTTTGTTCGGCCTAAACCATATTCAAACTTGCTTTTCTCATTTCCCTGCCTTATCCAAGCCTGCTAGTTTCTAGCATTATTTTTTTTTTTTTAGTGGTATGCTTAGTAACAGTCCAGAATTTTTCTTTGCTGTACAGTTAGATTTTCCAGTTTGGATCCCATCCAAAGATAATTCAGTAGAAACCTTTAGGTGTGATGCTTAAAAACTTTCCAAAATAAAACTCATCATTTTCTGAAGTGAACCAAACAGTTATGCATGCTTAATGTGGGTACATTGCTATTCTGAATGAAATTAACAACAAATCTGCTTGAGGAGCAGGAACTCAAAGTTAAACACTGTTTATCTCACTCATAGTTGAGACAGAGGGCTTTTCCACAGTAGATATATCCTCCAGTCTTGTAGGTTTTGCTATGGTTGTGATAAAGACCCTCTTTACCTTTGTCTTAATGCCTAGAAATACATGAATGCCCAGAGTGGCATCCTTACCCGTAGGTCTTATATCAGCTTTCCAATGACACTGAGTCATCTTGCCATACATTCAGCTACTTGAGTTTCATTCTGGTTTCATGCCAAAGGCTTCCCTGGTTTCAGTCTTGCTGGGTGTTTATTCATTTCAGCCAAGAAAACCAAAAATAGGCTCAACAATAGCCATGACACTCCTTCATGCTGATGACTGTAGATATATGTGCCCTTCTTGCCTAATACTACTGTCTACATAGACAAGGGCATGGGTTGAGACAAATGTTTAGTATTTCTGGTTTTGTTTCATTTTGTTTGTTTTTGAGATCTGTATTTGACCCTGATTATGCAATCACAGACATGCACAGAGCTCAATGAATTATTTAATCCACACCCTATAATCTTAGTCCATGGAAAATACTATACTATTAATGTTAATACTATTTAACCTCTCTAATTCTTTTTATGATTAAGCCAGCCAGTACAGAGCAGTGACAGGCTCTGAGATCAGTAAATATACTGCACTAATGATAAAAACCCTTTAGTCTTAGTGCCTGACACAGTGGCTCTGTCTCAGGATGTGGAAAATAAGCAGGGAGCCAGGACGAGCTGTGCATTAGATTCTGGCCTGTAACAGGTGACAATTTCAGAAAGATGTTCAGAAATGACAAGTCCCAGGGAACAAAAAGCAGTCTGGGGTATTGCACATCTGTATTCTAGACTATGAGCTTTCTGTTTCAAGTTGTGTTGGTATTGAGTTTTCAAGAAAGATGTGAAAAATGGTTGTATAAGGATGCTCTGAAAACAGGTTTGCCTAGGGGAAGGCTTAATGTCCAAGCCACACAAATCTAGAGGAACTTCTCATTATACTTTTGTAGGAGATAAAGGGCACACAGCCTTCACTCCAATGGTCTGAGGAGCACTGTAGAAATACCAGGCTGATGCATGACCCTGGAAATCAGGAAGGCTGAGTTTATGCCAGGCTTTCTTGTTGAGGTGATGTGCAACTCTGCACAGTTCCTATCAGGGGTCTGAGTGTGTTTGCTCCTTTAGTTCTGTTGTCAAATTATATACAACTGCTACTGATGTTGTAGGGACCTTGCAAGGCACAATCTATAGGCTGAAGAATTGCATCATTCTGCCAGGCTAAACTTGATAAGGGGCGTAGCTGTGAGTGAGCATGAGGCTGAGTTCCACTCAAATCTTCATCTTTGGATCAAGTAGTTCAAGCAGCAGAAGTATTATACGCTCGCAATATCCACAGTGTCCACAGGGACTGCTGTCATTTTATATGAAGCAATATGCAATCCTATAATGAGAAGCTTTCCCCATGAAAGGTTCTCTAATCTCAGAGAAACAGCAAAATTACTAAACAGAGTTACCGCACTCACTGTCAGGTGGGGATTGCTGACACAGAGGTGAACTGACTTTCCGAAGTTTACTCAAGGTATCCATAGCAGAGCAATCAAAGATCTAAAATCACATGTACCTCCTTTCTCTTGTTTGTATTGCAAGTGTATTTTTAATCTCTCTCAAGTCACAGTTCATGTGTTTCTTAATGGTTTTGGATCTGACCCATAGCCTGATTAAAACACAGGAGGAATCTTTCATTTGACATCAGTACCATTTGGATAAGAGATTTTCAACTTGAATTCCTGAAATAGTAACTCTTACTTTCCCGTGTTAGGTCAGTACCTAAGAGAGATGCAATATGCAAGAATATGCAGAATATGCAATGTAAAATGAAATAATTAAAAAAGAACTATGAATTTGAAGACAGAAATGCAAAGAAAATTGTTGTTATAAAGTCTGCTAGAATTTTTGGGTTTTGTTTTGTATTGTTTGTTTGTTTGTTTTTTCCCATAATGTTAACCTTAGCTTTGCTGCAGGACATGCTGTTTGTTTCTGGTGGGTTTGTAACATAGCTAGGCTTCACACAAGAGAAGCGCTGCAGGGCCTTTTGCAGTTTTAGCACTTTTCCTCTCTGTTCTTCTTTTATTCAGACCAGGAATTCACTTTGGATGGTCCTTCTGCACATCTTGCCACTGGCTGTCATTAATAACCTGCTTCTAGGAATTCCACTCATTGTCTTTTTGTCTTCTTCTTTTTTTTTTTTTTTTTTTTTTTTCTTTGAGAGGCTGTTCAGGATAATTACTGTCTTTAAAGTTTTATGAATCACAGTGTTTGACATTTTTGATGTTGATTGATTTTCAGAAAACGGCACTTTTTGTTCTAATGTTCAATTTGTCACTGTTACTTACAAACAAATAAGAGATTTAAAACCAGAAAGATGCAGATGTTCTTTAGATTGCCATCTGTTTTCCTGCCTACTGGATTCCAAGACTAACATTTGTGCATTTTAATGAAGCTACATTTATATAATATATAAGATACAATAGAATAGAAAATAGATGCAACAAAGTGTTTAATATAAGTTGATATTTAAATCACTTGTTCATAGAACAATGTTTTTTTCTCATGGTTTTTATTTTCATGACAAACATCTTTAACTAGAGGATTTGAAAAATCTGTTGTTTTGCTCAGTTATACATAAGTTGCAGATCAGAAAACTGAGATTTCTATGGACGTCTCCAAAGAAAATCACATGATATAACTTTGATTTACTTTACAAATTTTACATCGTGGCATTTAAACAGTATGCTTCCTAGATGTCAGAAAGCCATACGCTTACCTGTGCTCATTGAAGTTGTATATCAGATATTTGAATTCTTGATGTAGTTTAGTAGAATCCTGATTTCTCCCTTCAACAAATTAGTTTTAGAACCAGCTCCTTGAGAAGTGTTGAAATGTTAAGATTTCAGTAGAATGAAAGTCTACCTCATTTATTAAAATCATATTGGATTACTTCCTCATTTATCTAGATAATATCTGTCTTTTATTATTTGTGATTTTTTTGGTAATATTTCCTCAACAGGTGACAGATTGAACAGTCCACCTTCTAGCTGACAGTTATCTAAATCTCTAACTCAGGCAAGCACAAGTAACCAAGGTTTTACAGACCCTTTTTCTTCTGTTAAAAGTGAGGTATTTCAGGCAGAAGTGTTGATATCTGTTACAGCTTGTGAGATTACCGAGCAGTAAGTGCTAATTAAACCTTTACTTATATCCAAAATGAAGTATGCAGTCCTAAGTGCTTTCATCTGTACTACAACGAAGTTTATAGTAAACACTGCTAATCCAGTGTGCTTAGAAGTGATATTTTGGGAGATAAGAGTTCATATACTCATGGCTGCTCATCTGCTACAAGTAGATTAAGCCATATTTTTGGAATGAAAGGCTTGCTCATGCTGCCTTCCCCTTCTCTCAGCACTTAAATTTATCTTGTCTTTGTCTCATCTCCCTGAAGTATTTAGCATTCTTTGTCTTCAGTACCAGTGTCTCTTGTCCGAAATCATTTCAGTGCATCCAGACTGGCCTTTGTTTTAGTGATTTTCTCTCTTCCATCCATTTTTTCCTATCCACTGACTACCCAGCCTGTACATCTTATATTCATATCATGCTCTACATCTATCTCACAGCATTCAAGCATGTCAGTGATTCATTACAAACTGATATAATTAAATAATCTTTTCCACAGAAGAGACTGTCTTCTTTCTGTACCAACCCAGTCTCAAAAAAAGATTGTGGGCCAATATGTGTTTTGTCCAGCCTCTCAGAGACCAATAAAGATGAACTATGCTGATCCAAGGAATCTGCAACAGAGTCGTCAGATATGATGCAAAGCTAATGAGTTCATGCTAGCATGTCTGAAGGAAAGGAGAATAATTGCATGTTCTCCAGCACTTGGAACCTCAAGCCATGTCAAATACTGACCAAATATGCACAAAAAATAGTGTCAGGAAGGAAGAAGTGCACTTTCTTAAAAAAAACCTGGACATTTCCAGAGCGTAATAAGACAACTATTACTTGAGAGTCCAGCAGCTAAGGTATTCCTATACTATTAATAGCTTATGAACCTACTTGTCCTGAGCTGAACTAATACTACCTGTACACAAAATCTCCGTGACCTTTCTCAATTCTTGCATTTTGTCAGTCAGTGATTTTTGGCACATATTAGGAAAACAAAGACACTGCATTATTCGGAGATGACATAAAGAGCTGAAGAGTATTACATGGATGCTAATCAAACAATAACAACAAACCCTAAAAAACGTAAACAAAAACATCCTCCTAATAAAATGCACATTGGTACATTTTGTTTCATTTACCCATGGTTGTAGGAAGGGGCATGTTGGAGGGTATGTCAGCATATTAGATGCGCAACTGTCTAAATCAGTGAAAGGTCTTTTCGGACTTTCAATTTCTGCACCATAAATTTTTCACTCTCTGGCTTCAGAAGGATTTGGTAGCTGGCGGAGTGCTGGCTGGTCGTTGAATTCCCCTTGCTGCTTTACAAACTGCACAGTGTTATTGGCAACTTTTGGATATGTAAGGCACACCCAGTGAATATCTGTTCTAATGTCTCTTAAATTCAAGTAGCATGGTTAACATTGTGTCCTGGCTTGAGAGTGAGGAAATATGGATACATCTTAAATCCAGGGGAATCTTATACTTTAAAGCACATAGCACTTGCTAAGACTGCTTCGTTTGAACACAGTATTTGGTTCACACTACTCTTTAGGAAATCAGTGGAACTACTGATATATTTAAAATAAGCATCTGTGAAAATGGTCCGTTGGATCACAGCTTAAGGGTAGTAAAACACAAGTGCGTATTTTCCCATCTCCTGCAAAAGCGAAATGCCTGTGACGACAGGAGCAGGAGCTAGGCAAGCGTGATTTTTCCATTCCAGCCTCATCACATCTTGCTTCCTCCCCACTTTCTGATCCTGGCCAGGCAGTTGGAGACATCTCAGAGTCCTGCGATGCTGCACCGCATCCACCAGAAATCAAAGTGGAAGCCGTGCAATGTGAGAATTGCTTAGCTAATCTGAGTTGCCAGAGGAAGCAAAAGCTTAACGCTTCTTCCTTTTTGAAAGTCTTTGTTGCATCTTTGTAACTGTTTTGTTTTAATTACACCGCAAAGTTTATCTGCCGTGCCTTTGAACAGAACACACACGTGCAGAGATTCTTTTTCTTATTGGCTCCAGGCTGCCAATTTTGACACCGTTGTAATAAATCTGTTGGCTAGATGCAAAGCTTCAGGCTTGGCAAGACCTCAGGAAATAAAGGAAGGAGGTGGCAATTCTTGTAAGAACAGGAGTTCCAAAGGCGATAGATTAACGGGAATCATTTCCAACTGAGTTAACCTATTTAGAAGTAGCAAGTACATGAAAAGGGAAAATGGTTAGAGTGCATTACCAGAGAAGTGTTACTCCTTGTGAAGTTCAGCACTTAAAACCATCTTTCTGAATGCCTGTAATATTTATGATACAGCCTTGGAGGGCCAAATAGAATCTATGGAAATACCATGTAATTTCCACCACCCAGTGTTCCCTTCTGGCTGGTTCCATACCTTCAGAGCCTCACAGCCAATTACAAAAAAAGAAAAATATTGAAAAGTAATTTCTCCTAAGGAATCTGGAGGGGATGAATACTCATGACCAAATTTGCGGTGCTTAAATTTACAGCACAGATCACCTAAGCTTCAAAGTTTATAAACTAAAAGAAGGAGGCAGCTTCATGGGGTGATTCAGAACCTATAGCTGGGTGACTACTGTTGGTAATAAAAATTTCTTTTAAGAGTTTGATTTCTTGGTACCTGCTGGAATATCATTGTCCTTACAGTTTTTCAGTATGAAAAAACTGGGGCCTAAATAACATTGGGGAACCTAAATAGATCTGTTATTTGAGGCCAAAGGGGACAGATGAATGTATTAATTAGACTTTTCTGGTACTCAAAGGAAGGAGGTAAACTCCTAAGCAAACTTCTAGTTCCAGCTTCTTAAAATTTAAAACTTTCATCTAAGATCCACTTTCTCCACATCCTTCTCTTGATCCAAGTCAATAAGTCATCTACCCGACAGAAGGGTAATTCAAATTTCAAGCGACCCTTTATAGGATTTTTTCTTTCTCCATTGCCTAAAGGAAATTTGGGCAAATATGCTCATATCTTGGAAAACCATAGTAAAATAAATCAAATAAAAATCCCTATTGAGGAGGATAGACTGATATTTCCATAACAATGATTATTAAAATAATGTGACTGGTTTTCTCTGGAATGTGTATATCTATGTGCACTATGTACACAAACCAAACTGCACAGTATTTACATTACAAGAACTGCTGATGAATTTTTTCTCTTTTTTTTTTTTAAGAAATCTGTCCAAAATATTCTGTATTATCATCAGTTTTTTAAATAAATCTTGAAGAACAACTGATTGCAAAAAATAGCACCACAAGGAACAAGAAATCGCATGATATAGATCTATGTTCTCGTAACTTTCCAGCTGTAGAACTGGTGAGAGAACTTTGCAAACATATTTGAGTATAAGTAAGAAAATCGGGTTGCCCATTGTCTGAGCTTAGAAGTGACTACTGGAGCTACCTATAAAAAGGCTGTCCTACGCTCTTTTTGGAAAAAAAAAACAAAATGAAAAAAAGACTTTTTAGTTGTTGTACTAAGATCGAACTGTGGAATCAGCCTGCAGAAGCACAGTCAATACTCTGTTACTATCAAATATCATATGATAAAGCTCTTTTTTTTTTAATATTTAAGTCCTTTAATTTTTTATTTTTATTAGAATGATATAGGAGGTCAAAGGAGCCTAATAAACAAGTGGACTACGTTTCTGAAAGCCAGGCTGGTGTGTTCAATACCAGGTCCTGAAGGAGCAGACACACATTTTGATGAGCTGCGTAAGTTGATTTATCTTTAATGTTCTATTTTAACATCGGTTTTGCTTGGGCCTTTTTTGTTGTTTGTAGAAGCACTATGTCTTGCTCTGATTTTACTTCTCAAATAGTGCTGGTAATACCTCTGACTTTTATCAGAAGTCCCTGATTATAACTGGAATTAGTCTGATCAGAAATATGGGGTTTTTCCCCTCTCACTCCAAAAGCTGGAAAGTGAAATTCCAATCCTTTATAAAAAACAGACTATCTGCAAATGGACAAACTTCAGAATATTAGCACAAATTCACATGGCAAAAATTAGAATTCAGACAAAAATAAAGCTTTAATTTATATTTACAAATCTCCAAATTATAAATTGTAAATGCAGAAGTATTCAGTGGTGTTTAATTAAAAATAAAAAATAAAAACATTTTTCCCATTGCAGAAGATATATTCTTACTTTCTACAAGAGATGAGAGAAACCCACTGGTATATGGAGTCTTCACTACGACAAGGTATGTGTTAGGGTCACATTTGCCTCTGGAAACAAATTCTGAAGATGTTACTACGACCTTTTATTAAACCCTTCTATTACTAGATCCTGATTCCCAAGAACAGTGAGAAACTGCTTCAATAAGGCTTGTGATATTGGAGCTGTAGTCACTAAGGGCAATATTTTCAGAAGTGGAAATATAAATTGTGTTTCTAAACTTTGCGTGCCTGACTTTTGAGAATAATTGTAAAAAATAATGAAATTTTAACCATCAAAAAGCATGCTAGTTTATATTATCCTCATCGAGTTGAATTTACAAATTTCAATCATATTTCTTGAGCAACCAATATTTATTATTTAAGGTAAATCATTGTGGAAGCATTATTCCTGTAGGTGACAATTTCACATCAGCTCTTTCTTAGGATCAAAACCCACTATGCTCTAAAGAGCTATTTCAGTGTTTACATAGACAGCAGTTGATGGAAGAATAACCCATCTTTATCTAAAGGCAATAGATAGATTAATTAATTAATGAGCCTCTCAGCTGCAATAGTGAAGTGGTCTATATAGAACTGTCAGCAAGGAAATAAATAATTATTTGTTTTGTCTCCAGAACCTTTGAATTAAGTGTAAATAATATGGACTAGCCAAATGCTGAACAGTATGAGTACAATGAAAAATTGCCAAGGCACTCCTTAACTCAGAAGCAGCCACCGCAGTGGCTCCATAGAATAAATAACCACTTAAAATACGTAAAATTGAATGAAATGTTGCACAATAAATGTAATGGTGTCTGAAATAACTGAAGTACATGCCACTCAACAACCTGGAATGGTGTTCTTTGGGAAACTGAACTGTTTGGGGTTTATTTTATAAAAACATGTTAAAAACAAACAAACAAACAAACAAAAGACACAGAAAAATAAGTAAGTGTTAATTTCTATCTTTTTTATTGTCTGTCTAATGCAACCTGTAATTCTCAGGTGCATCACCTATAATATCACTAATGTACAGACTTCCAGATATGAATACAATGTAAAGGAATGTCCTTCATTTCCATAAAATTTTAATCAAAATAGCTAATAAATGATATCTGGAAACTGTCAGCCACTAGAAAAAAATGGCAGTCTATCAAGCGGTCCCAAAGGCTAGTTCCAGGTTTCAAAAAAGCAAAGGTTTAAACTCTAATGGCAGTAACATTAAATATCTGTAGTTATCAGACTTGTGCACGTTGTCTGTTATTTAGCACCACTTATATCAGCTCTCATTTGTAAGGTTGATCCAAACCCCATTATACTCTGTGGAATTAGTTAATTTGCTGGATGGCATGCACTCAAGAGGTGTTTACAATATCCATATCAATCTATCTTCTTTTTCAGCTCTGTTTTCAAGGGCTCTGCAGTTTGTGTGTACAGCATGGCAGATATCAGGGCTGTTTTCAATGGCCCTTATGCTCACAAAGAGAGTGTGGATCACCGGTGGGTACAATATGAAGGTCGCATCCCGTACCCCAGACCTGGTACAGTAAGTGTCTCCTTAATTATATACTTCTATTTTTACACAAAAGCAGTCATACTTCACACCCCTCCCCAGATCGGTAATTTATATTTTCCACTCAGGATGTTTCAAATTATCCTCTCAACCCTTTGCCTTCTGTTGACAGCTCAGACTTCTACCTACCCTATAGGTATATAAATATACATTTTTCCATGTCTCTGAGATAACATTGTGTCCAGACTGTCTATTTCCTGATTGTCTCTCGTATTGTGGTCTCCTACTGTACAGCTGTATTTCTGTCTGTTGAGATCACCTCTAAGGCATCAACACTTCATAAAAAGCCAAAGGCATTTCTTTGTGAAGCATTAAGTTATGATGACGTGTTTTATTTGAAGTTTTGTATTTCTGTTATCTTTGTGTCTGTTAAAATCCTGTTCCTTGAGATACGGTCATTGATTCTATTATGATGTGTTTGTGGATGTGTTGTGTTTTCAAGTAAAATAAGGAGTTGCTGGAGATTTTATGTGTTGAAAGATAAGTGCTAGGAAGAAGAGAGAAATTTAATACCTGGAAACACTTCTAAATCCCAGTCTCTTAGACTTCAGATTCAACAATCAGGACAAAACAAAGAGGAAAGTTTTGAAAGAGTTATTAAAGAACTCTTCCCCCACTTCTGTCTTGGTATTAGAAAGAAGGAAAAAAAAAAAAAGAAAAAAAAAAAAGAAAAGCATGGACCTACATTACAGCTGAGGAAGAAAATGGTATTTCAAAAAAAATTCATGTATTTCAAAAAAGTCATCACAATTTTCAGCAACCCTTCATATGTAGAGTATAAAAGAACAATGATTTAAGAGTAAGGTAGATATTATCAAGGACAGCTTTATACTATCTTGGTCAGGTACTCAGTGAACTAGTATCAGGCAGCTGCATAAATCCAGCCTAGGACTGACCCACTAAGGCTGGACTGCTGCTGGTATCTTGCCTAGAAGCCATCTGAATGTTTCTGCACTATTTCTCTGACATCAGCACTGGTGTCACCTTTGCTCCAAGCCACATTATCTAGCTTATTTAGCTCTTCTTTTCACCCATTTCCTTGTGTCTCTACGTTTTCTTCATCATCCTTCCAACACACCCAGTTGCATGGCCCAGACCCATGCCTTTTGCTGCACTCAGTGGCCCCAGGCTTCGGCAGGTCAGGCCCTGAGCTCTGATTCCCTCCTCTCAACTGCAGGCAAGTCACAGTTCTGTATAAAGACTAAGGCAGCTCCAGAGATTGATTTGGCCTTCCTAGGATCTGTGCTGCTGAAGCAAACGAGCTCCTAATTTAGACAATTTAGGCATTGTAGGCTTAGGCGTCTATCTCTCACACAGAATACATAATGCCCCCAGAAAAGAAGATTACTTTTTTTTTTTTTTAAAGCATGTGGAACTCCATTACGGGTTAAGAAGTGCAGATGAACTTATTTTTAAGTACAAAAATGGTGCCAGTGAGAACAATAGCTGGTCCCATGGCATCTAAAGAGATTAAAATAACTCTCTCGAAAAACTCAGAGTGCCCCATAAGGATGAACACTCTGCACAGATAGACGGGTCATAAGCTCATTGCATATTTGAGTGTATTAGCCATCACATGGTTGAGTGGGGATTCACAAGGAAGGAAACATGTCATGCTGAAGCATGTCAATGCTGATTTTTATCACTGATTTGAATACCCACACTTGCAAGTATTTTAAAAGTTGAAAAGTTTAAAGATAAATGGATATTTTTCCATAAGTCTCCCCTTAACTCTCCAACTGCTTCCTTTAAACACCTGATAACAGCTGTGAGAAAATGAACTCATAAAAATCCTTAGGACCTCCATACTCAGTGAATTTCTGTAGGAGTTTGTCTGACCAAGGGCTGAGAAGGGAAGTGGATTTTACTGAAGAAAGCTCTCAGAAGAAAGATATCTGTAATATTTGCTATGTAGATAAGGTAAATTTATTGCTGCATCTTTTGTCTTAGTAAGCTGGACTGCGACATATTTTGGGCTCAGTAGTTTTATATAGGGTATCCAAATAAGTAGATTCATGGTCTCATAATGGGCTATGCCCAACCTCTGGATATGAACAAATTTAGGCTGGGATCTGGAAAAGCAGCACAGCGCTCGAAGGCAAGAAAAAGAAGCAGCATGCTGCAGCCCTGCAGAACACTGTGATGTGAATACTGAAATGCTCTTCCTTAAAGATTAATTTCATAATTTCTTGCCAGCTACAAGGTGGTTCAGGAATGCTCAGAACAAAGCCAAAGAGGGATAATCTATCCTTTTTTAAGTTACTAGAACATTTTTTAAATTTAAGCTCTACCTAAGTGTTGCCTACAATTATCATACCTAGCACTGCCTGATTTTATATTTCTCATATTTTAAGTTACTAGCAAAGTCTAAAAATGGCTATACTAGGAAATGCGTTTCTTTTGATGTTTGGCTTTGAGAGAAGCATTAACTTCCTTTTAGCATTTATACAGAAGCAGGAGACTGCTTACCCTAATTTAACTTTCTGCTCAGCTGCCTTTATCTCCTAAGTAAACAAAGCTGTTCACTATAGAGGCTGTGAGTTCTTTGATATTGAAATTTTGACAAAATGCTTCCTGTGGCAATTTGTGTCAGAGATAAACTCCCGACATGACCATGATATCATGCATTCGCAATGCTGAGCGGTGTGCAGGCAGCAGGAGCCCTTGCCCAGGGTCCCAATGCTGCTGCAGGGTCCGCCTGCCCTCTGCTGTCGTGGGGAGACCACTGAACGTGGCAACTGGGCATCACCAGCCTGCTGCACACCATCGATGCTGCAAATCATACAGCTCTTTAACTTCTCCCAGCAGTATTAAAGAGCAAGTGGAAATAATGGGAATTAAACAGAGGCAAGGCTTCAAATCTATTTCAATTTTGAAGCTGGGGAGAAAAAAAAAAAAGAGGTGGAAAAACCCTGCAGCTTTGAAAACTGACAGAGCTTGTGCTTTGTCTTCTTTAGCTGTTTAAAAATTGGACTTGCATATCTGCAGCTGTCCCCAAATAACAAATCCAGTTTTCTTCCAGTCTCTTAGGGTTTCACTGAGGAAATTGTCCATTGGTAAAGAAATCATCAAGGACTTTCTTTAAAGAGTGTTCTGTATTCTGAAACAGTGTTTTCAAAATGCCCTCCCGGTAATCACAGAAGGAATTTGAACAAGATTTTCAGTGAATTAGGAGATAAAAGAAAATCTAGCCTATTTATTTAGCTGTAACAACTGCAGTATCAGAGCAACTCGCAGTGCCCGTTTGGAAATTCTGACAGCATACAAAGGAGTCATCCTCATTTCATTGATGTGAGTAAATGTCACTGAGATCAGCTTTTCAGAGGAACGTCAGTGTTTAAAAATGCAAACTAACAGTCTCATCTACTACAGAACAGAGGACACTAACTGCTACCCAAGTCAACGACGAATATTTTTGATATATCGGGATATTTTACTAACTGATCTGCCAAAGGTTCCAAACAAAGCTCTGGATCAGTAAAGTAAGATTTTTGCAGTCTAAGTCACTTCTTAGCTACAAGAAGAAATAACTCAGCATATTACTTTTGTCCATTTGAAGAATTTTATGTCTCACCTCTTTTCAATTAAATCTGAAATGGCCTTGAGCTCCTGATTTTTTTTTTAATTTGTTTTTAAAACAAGTCCTTTTACAAGCCCTCAGATTCTACTGTGATCTTTTCCATCTTTTTCTCTATATATTTTTTTTTCTTCCTTTCTTCAGTGAAACCCCTTCGTTTATTTCTTCCGCTCATCAAGCGTACAGGCTGCTCGAGATGTGATGTCTATCCCACTGGGACTTGGCTGAGCCACAGAGAAATAGTGTCTGCCAAAAAGCCTCCCCCTGTCCTCCTGTCTGGTTAGCTTTGCTGCTTTAATAAATGTGTTCATAAAACATTGAGGTTGCACAGGTTTCCCTTGTTATTTTCAGACTTATCTTCCTCTTCCACCTGATCTTTTATGGGACAAACTGCATTCTTTGCTTCTCCAATTCCTCTCTCCTTTGATCTCACCACTGTAAATGGGGCTGCTTAATTAAGTGAAATGTTTCACTTTATAGGTTTATTTTCTTGAGAAAGCCTCCTCCACCTCCTCTTACTTACCAACCTGTTTTCCCCAGCATGAATCACCTCTCAGTTCATAGCAGCCTTTCAAAACCCAGTCACCTTTCCTGCTGGCAGAGGTCATCAAAGAATTGCAAAGTGCCATCCGCAAAGTCAAGTTCACTCGCCTAGCTGGTCTCAGCCTAGTTAGCCTCAGATTAATGCTCTCTTGTTTCAGTCTTTTCTATCAAAAACCACAAGTATTTTAAATCAAAAAATAATCCAAAATACTCAAGACGAACACTGGAACAAGGTAGAATGGGTCTTGCACATCTAGTGGGATGCAAACCCTATCTTAAAAAAAAATAAAAATGGGACTTCAATTTATTTGTAGGGATTTTACTTTGTTTCTACTTTTTCTAGTGGGGATGGAGTGAGGCTGATTCCATTTAAAATTTGCACTCTTTGCCTCCTGCGGAACCTGACTCATTCCCCTCTCCCATACCCTCTTCCAGGCTTGTTCTGAGTAGCTCCAAGGTTATCATGGAAGTCTTCCTTCTGAGTGTCCAGCCTTTCTGGCACAACCCATCCAGGCTGTGGAGAAACAATAAGGCTTATTTGCAGGCATATCCAAATGCAAAATGTATTTTGCAGCTCTAATCAGACTATTTAGGCCACTCAGGAACCCAGTTTTCATCTTCAGAATAGTGCATGGTTGAATCTAAACCCTTAGAGCCACCTCTTAGCTGTCATCTAATCCACAGAAGATTGCAAACCTATAGGTACCTCATTTTCTAAAGTACTTCTGGGCATTCTGGAAGCTCATACCAGTCCTTGGTGTTACATCTTAACCCCTCAGGACTCAGACTTTGCATTTTTCTGTAGGCTTATACAAATAAAGTTCAATTTGTTGGGAGGAGGGTCCTCATTTTACACAAGAGTGACTAATTGAAATTAATTCTTTTGTTTCTCTGATTTTTCTTGACGGATCAGTGATAAAGGAACTTATTTAGAGCTTGGAAGAATTTACATTATGTTGGAGGAGAATGCCGTATCTCCTTGTTAGTTAAATATTTGTTCACTGAGAAGTTGAAAGAAAAGGACCGTGTGATTAATTCATTCCCTCTAAGGCAAGGTCTGGTGTTCCAGTACCTATAGCACTAATACAGAGAGCTTTTAAAAGGAGATTTTCTTCCTTCCAGGTTAATATCTGAGCAACATTCTTACTACTTTTGGCTAAGCCGAGAGGTAATTATCCCACGAAAAGTGCAACACCTTCAACAGGAAAGAATGAAGAGCTCCCAGAGTGGCGCTGGTCCACATGCCTGGAACAGAGGGACCTCTCCCCCAGGAGGGAAGCCCAGACTAAGATAGCTGATTCCCAGATATGGGAGAGATTCAAGAAATATTTCATTCCTTTATATTTCACGCTGGCTACTTCAGATCAGATCACAGAATCACAGAATGGTTGGGGTTGGAAGGGACCTCTGGAGATCATCCAGTCCAACCCACCTGCTAAAGCAGGGTCACCAGAGCAGGTGGCACAGGAATGTGTCCAGGCGGGTTTGAATGTCTCCAGAGAAGGAGACTCCACAACGTCTCTGAGCAGCCTGTTCCAGGGCTCTGGCACTGCTCAGATGCTCCCAAGAGCATCACTTGCTGGTGAGATGCTTAGTTCTCCTTGCGAAATGCGTAAAAATTCCCAGCCTGGACATTTCAAAATCCACCAAGCAGATGCCTACTGCACTCAGTATTATCAAGTCCCTGTTGTAGCCTATGGTTGGTTAAGTATAATTGTTAAATGGGTCTAAGGCTTAATGCGACAAGTCGCTTTTAAACTGGGATTTTTAACACACTTGAAATAGAAACCCTTTTGAAGCTCACACGGAACAGCCTTCTGTCACAAAATTATCAGTAGACAGCAATGCTGCTGAAGTAAAGATGCACTGTTAAATGAAAAGGGTATTTTTTTACATACCTTATAGCTAGGTTCCCAAATAATTGTCACAATTTTAATAGGTGTTAAATCCATCAGCTGTTACTGACTCCACTGGAAGGTGTGGGGCACTATATACATTCTGGCATATTGGAGGTTAATTTAGGAGCCTAATTCTGATGCCAGCTTTTGAAAATCTAGGCCAGATTTCCCACATAATGTTAACACAGTCACACCGTATGTCTTGGTATTGTGTGAGATCTACACATCCAGCACTCTGCTAAGCTGCAAATTTAATAAAACAAGTGAAAAAATGAGAAAAGCTTACATGTGTGCAGTGTTGCTAAGTTAGTGTGTATTTGCTTTTATTTGAGGAAGATTAGCCTAAATTTACCACCTCCTGACTAGATTTTGATACAAATACAAGGTGAGAGAATTAAAAGGCATCTTTGCAGGTCGTCTGGGATTAGGACTTAGTCCAGAGTGATTATTGTCAAATCGAGCTGACACAGAAGGCACTGGAAAAACTTCAACTATTGAAATAATTCTGTAAAAGTTTTGTGCCACAGAGTTTATACAGCAGTTGAATAGACATGTCTTTAGCACTTCTCTGTTTCTCTGTTTTGTTTGGGTTTGTTTGTTTTAATTTATTGTTTTTTATTTTTTCATTTATTAAAATACATATTTATATTGAGTTATCATTCACCACAGTGTAGACCCAAGCAATCTCAGAAAAATAAGTTATATGGTAAATAAGTTTATTGCAGGATTCTTATCTAGCAGTAATAATTTTACTAATTTAATGTCATTCATATTTCTTTATGTCAGCTATCTAGAAGAAAAGTATCAAATCTGAGCTAGCTGTTTAGACTTCTCTATCAGAAAGAAAGAGATAGGCACCACCTTTGGGCAGTTCACACATAGCCAAAATAGGAATCTAGGTCAGGTGAGATGAATCTCACTCTGTTGCAAAAGGAGAAGATGCAGAGATAGCACAATGATGGTGTTACCAGAACTATTACGCAGCCTGATTCTCTTATAGCCCCCGTGAAACACTAGGCTGGAGTAATCCAAGCCACTTCTATGACATTTCATATAAATGCAAATCTCTTATTGTCTCCAGTGTGAGATGTCACATATCTGAGACAGCATCTGGTGCTGATGATGTGAATAAATGTCCCCTGTGAACTGGGCAGAGAACACCGATATCATTATCACGAGACATGGAACGGGATGTGAACTCACATTTTCAGAGGTGAAAGGCGGCTTCATTCATGCACTTGGCCATGAAGCCTTTATCATCAGACATCCTATTGATTGCTATGAAAGGAAGCACAAGCCTACAGGAATTGTTCTACAACTATGGGTGGACACAGCTTTAAACAGCTGCCTGAGGACTTTGCCAAAGGGTGGCCAAAATGAATTTTTCATTCCCGTGTTCCATCCATCATGCCACAGTGAGTGAAGCCTCTGGAAGTAGCTCCCTTGGCCAAGCATAACAGGATCACACCTGCCCAGCTGTTCTTGGTGGTCGTGCTGTCTTAGGATGGGATCCAAAGCCCACTGAAAAGCTTGTTGACTCAAACGGATCTTTGGATCAGACCTTTAGTCCTTGTTTCTACTAAATTAGCTGTGCAAGCTGGCAGAGATTTCCCTATATCATGCATGGTAGAGTTTGGGCCTTTGGGATTACTGTAACAACTTTATAGTTCCATATCAGTAGATATTTTATCCTAGCGGTTTCCAGTAAGTGACGTCATGTCTCTCATCTTCCTCTGTTGATGCATTTTTGGCATACATCTAGAACATCTTTAAGATCTGTGGGGTTACTCCAATTTTTCACACAGAAATGGACTTCAGGTCTTGAGTAGTGAATAGGGGAGCAGTCACTGAATCGTTGAATTTCCAGAAGATGTGGACTGTACTCAGAGTAGTGAGTGAGAACATGAACCACAGAAAATGCACATATATGGAAAAATCTACATCTAGTACTCTGTGAGGGGGAAGAGAGTTATTGCATGGTTGGGGGAAGTGAAGAAATAAATTTCTTTCTCATTGTGTATAGAATAAATTGATGCAAAAAATTTAATCCAAAGACAACTAAAGCACATGTGTTTCTATCTATCGTTTCTAACAAACAGTCCCTGCAAAGACAAATATGCTTTTGAAATCAGTAGAGTTTTTGAGGTCTGATTCTGATGTAAGTGGCAAAGGCTCAGACCTTGATTGTTCTAGAGGTAAGGAGAAATGTTAATTCCTGAAGTACTGCTTGTGTAGCAAGTGTGCATGTGATTTGGTTTCTGTGTATTTATTGTGCTGTATGAATAATTTCTCCTGTATTACGGTTCATTTTATCTTTTGACCACAAAGTCTAAAATCTAAATTGTCTTTTTTTTTTCCTTTTTTTGTCACACTTTTCTGTAGTGTCTTTTGCTATATAATACAAAAGCACATACACCTTTGTGAAATTTTTAACTGATATTGTTCTCTTCAAAAACTAAGATGACTACAGCCCACCTCAATGGTGCACCATTGTAAAGACTTCAATTTTTGAAAACATAGCAGAAAACAGAATGTCAAAGATCATACTCAGCAAGACGGAGGGTCAAGCTCTTACAGAAATGCGACCATAAACCCCCTAGGGATAACTCCCTGCAATATATCATGTTTCCAATTAAACTTTTTTTTTTTTTCATTTAATAGGACTTTCCTTTTTTTTTTTTTTTAATTAAACTGTATTTTCAAGTGATGTCCTTGAGCAGTTATCACAAGACAATAATACAAACCCGCCTTAGTTTTATTGTCAGTTCTTTCACAGCTGTACACTAAATTGTATATTGAAATAAAATGACTGAATATGCAATGGAATATATATTAGCTCAAACTGGCAGAGGTTTACTGTCCATGGAAAAGTTTTCAAAATCTTTTAAGTGATTCAGGAGCCTAAGACCTATTTTCAGTAAACAATTCCAGAGTGTTTATGAAGATAAGAATGCACAGGCTTAACTTTTATGTATTGAAACAATGCTAAGCAAGTGGGCACTTGCATAGAAATCAGTCCAAGCAAGGGCTAGAAATAAGTTCTAGTCTCTTAAATCACTTAGGTTACAACTGATGTGGCCATAGGAGTGGATGTAGAATATCAGCTGATTGGTGCTTCACTGGCCTGTTTTATTTCTGAATGTACAGGTAGTCTCTGATACTTCTGAGAATGTTATCCTCAGTCAGAATTTTTTCGCTTAACTCGTTGTTCTTGTCTTTGCATTTAGGGTATTTATACAGGTGCACGTTCATATAGAACTGTATATGAAGGAAATAATACTGTCTTGTATTAGATGTATTTACTGCATGAAGAATTCATCCTTAGGCATGGGTACATAATACCTCTACCCACTGGGTGGAGGATACATCCCCTTTTTAGCTGTGTGCATCTCTCAGCCCAGGCAGAGAAAGGGCAGGGGAAATCCAAGGGAGAAAAGGGTTGAGCCTGGTCCTGACCTGTGGGAATGTATTCGCTGCTAGTGGCTGGATCTGTTAGCCATGAGAAGGGAGTTTAGCAGCAATGGAGGAGGGACACGCTCAGCCCTTGAGTGCTGTGTGTGTTCTTCCTAAGTCAAATGTTTTGAATAACTTTACATAGTGAAACAAATCCTAACCACAAGCCCTTAACTAGCACCATAGATTGAATGTATGTCAAAGTGGAGATTTGGGAACATGAACTAAAGTCTCCTCTGTCTAAATTAGCCATGAAGGAGAATTGCAGAGTAACTCCACCACAAAACTTTCTCCTGGCATACTACAAAGGCACTATTTAATCACATTTCTTTCTTTATAGACTGTGTTATGGCTCCACCTGGCAGGGAACCCAGGGATTACTTGGATAAAAACTGTTGAAGCAATCAACAGTTCATACGTAAAAGGATGTCACCAACTGGAATAGTGTTTCCAGTTAGTTGTCTTATCCAGGATTTGTAGTGCCCCTGTAACACATCTAGATGCCCTCCCATTCAAAAGAAGCTTTCTCAGATGCAGATTAGACACTAAGTGTAAAGGGATGGAAGATACAAAAAGCTAGGAAAAGGAAAACAGAAAAGGGTGAGCATGAGAGATGATGGGTCATCAACATGCCTGACCTTGCAGGTGGGTTTGTGTGTGGTCTTCAAGCAAGACATGTGAGAGACAGCTTATTTTGTGTAAACCAAAGAAACAGCTGAATTGATTAGTTCATCAGTCTAACAGAGGTGGGAACCAACCCCAGCAGTAAATGACCGACACTGGGGAAGTGTCTTAGGGAGTGATTGCTGTAGCAGAGGTCTGGACCAGAACAGGATGAGACTGTGCTATTCAAAGCCAGAGAAAAGGATGCTGCAGCAGCAGAACTGTGGGCCTGGACAGCAGTTTCAGCCATATGCATAAATAAGGAAAGCAACTTCTGAGAAATAATGAGCTACAGGGATCATCTGGCAGCTGGAGAATCTGCCTTTATTAGAAGAAAAATAAACGAGAGGTGTAGGAGGTGCAGTTCACTGAAAAGCTATGGCCTCTGATTACATAGATAAGAAAAAAGATAGGTGTGGGTGTTTCAGTCTGGAAAAATGAACATAGTTAAAGCACTAACTAGAGTCCTCCTGCCACAATAAGTCCGAGTGTATCTCCCACGACTAATCAAGCCGTTATCCTAACATGGGGGCATCCTGGTGCTGCCCTTGCCCAGTTCTGGCTCTTTGCATGAAGAGGGCAGAAACTCAGCTTCGATAAGAGGAGCGGAAATGCAAAAAGCAGAAGAACTTTGATCTGTGAGCAGATCCTGCGCTTTAAATAGTTGTGCTTTTCCCATGCTGGCCACGGGAGGGCACTCCAGACTTGCTGTTGAAAGTCATTACACTGATAACTGCACTGGTTTGTTCAGCATGTGGCAAATATAACTGTGTGTTGGTACCTGTGCCCTGAAATGAAAGCTAGACAGCATGACAAATCTCCTTCACTCCAAAATTGATTTCCTTGGCTTTTTAAAATATCCAATGTGATAAGGCATCCATGATAGGGGCAGGGAATGAGGAGGTAAAATTTGTTGCAGGTGGACTGAGCCCATCACAAGAATTACTCTGGTTCTAAAGCAGTGCTTTCAAAAAATGAAGTAACGATGACCAAGTGCTGCTTTGGAATGAGAAAAATCACTAAGCAACCCGATTTCTTACTGGCTTCACAGGTGTTCTCACAGAAAGCTTGACTTCTACTTGAATATGGATCTAATTTGTGACTTATTCGCAAGACCAACTTTGCAAAGTGCCTACACCGATGACATCTATTATGATATTATATACAAGTTTCTAAATATTTAAATAAAAATTCAGTCTTTTCCTATATTATTAGATTGTTTATGATTAAATTATGCTGGCTCAAAAATATGTTTAAAAATGTTCTTAGTGTATCACAGTAGTGAATATACAGCATGAACGTTAATAAGGTATTTTCATTATTGTTGATAATGGTATGAATATTATGACATGCCTTAATATTGATCTTAGAGATAATTTGGTGTTAAAACTCAAAAAATTTGTGTAGCTTTTAGTAGTTTGTGTTTACAGATATGTTAGTGCAACAAATATTAATTAATTCACTGTTTATTTACCATCGAACAGACAATTTCTCATTTCTAATGCTTCTTTCTTTTCCCGAGTATGTTAGAGAAGCTAAGGAAGCTCATATCTCCTCTAAGTTTTAATTCGGGTTATCCAAATCTCTCACCGAGAAAGAAGAAAAGTCTATACAATTTTTTCTTCAAAGCTTGGATGTATCTATAGGTAGTTGCAGGTGTGGGCATATAACTAAAAGGAATAGAAGATTTATATTTATGAGTGGTAGTACAAATGAGTGAGCTGAAACAAATTAACAGTTTTGGGTGGTTTTAAAAGATAAAGGAGAATAGGTAGGGGCAAAATAAAGGAAAAATGAAGATGTAGGGAAAGAGCTTTTGAAGAGAGGTAAAAATGAAAAGAGGAGAGAGTGGAAAAATGAGGGAGAAAACAAACCTTTGAAGAACCAGAGAAGCACACACTGCCAGTGTTCTCCCATGCTTTCAAATCAACACTGAGCTTTTCCAATTGAGAATCAAATTACCAGCCACTGAAAAATGTACTTTACAAACTGATACAGCTGATCTGGACCAGACAGCTTTTCTACTACAGAAAGAAACCTGCACATTGCTTGTACTTCTTGCCTAATATGCCTATTTTTTTTCTCTCTTTCATTCAGTGTCCAAGCAAAACCTATGATCCGCTTATAAAGTCTACCAGAGACTTCCCCGACGAAGTCATTAGCTTCATTAAACGCCACCCACTGATGTATAAATCCGTTTATCCAGTGACGGGAGGACCAGTATTCACTCGAATCAATGTGGACTATCGTCTGACTCAGATTGTGGTGGACCATGTTATGGCAGAGGATGGGCAATATGATGTTATTTTCCTAGGAACAGGTATGAGAGAGGACTTGTACTATCATTCTATAGAAACCATATCCTTTAAGAACACTTCTACTCCAGCAGGTCCTGAAGAAACTTGTTGATTAACAAACTTTTCCTACGTATGCAGCTTCAGGAAGCATTTAAATGTGCCTGATTCTGTGCCAAATCTTCATGTAAATGCTAAGATTAGATTAATTTATCAGCTCAAGACATTGCTACTATTATGATTTTAATGCCTTCTGGTCCTGAGGTGATAAAGCATTTAAGAGTCAGAGTACTTGGACTTGCCCTCTGAGTACCATTCAGTACCTGTTTTTACATTATATGGCAGTCTGGCTACAATTGCCCCTGGCAGCACATCAATAGCCAGTTAGAAAAACAAAAAACCAAGCACATTAATAACTTCAAGGAGTACTTCCTGTTACCAGTAATGACATGGTGCTTCAGCATTAAATCTCATAGGACATCGAACAAATAAGAAAGATTTAAAATTGAACCTAAGGCAACAATTCCACTTAAACACTTTTAAAGATATAATTTAGCAACATGAATAGCTCCAAACAAGAGGATCAGGATTGAACAGAGAGAGGTTAAACTACTCTGTCAGGGAAGAAATCGACTTTGCAGATTTTTTAATAGATAATTACATATTTGTTTATATTTTTATGATAGTTATATGCCTTAAGGACAATGTCTACTTTTACCATAGTAATTAAATTTAGATTCACTGGAAGAATCACCCAGCAGCACTGTATGCGAAGAAACATTAATATATCTATTCATAACACTTCTGAAGTAATAATCTACCATCTTACTCCACTGGAATTTCTTGTTCTAATCCACAATTTGATGTTCTCTCACTAGTAACAGATCTTACAAAGCACTTCTCACTGGTAGATCTGAATGCTTTAATAGGAAGGTCATTGCTGCTACCCCCATTTCAGAGCAGGTGAAACTAAGGGACATTGAGGTGATCAGGTTTGTCCAAGGGCAGTGGATGACCTACTGCCATGAGCTGCAAAGAAATTAAGATTTCTATGTGAATTCTACCCCAGTGCTGTTGGATTAGATAGCATTTTATCTGGCCTATAAGAAAATTTGGTGTCGTACAGTGTAGTTTGATAAGTATGGATATTCTGAAGTGAGTTGGGAAAGGAGCGGATTGTCATAGAGCATTGCCTCTTGTAAGGTGTGGGTTGTCTCAGCCTTCAAGAGCTTCCCAGCTGTGTTATCACACATGTGAGTCCAGAGATAGCCTCTCTCCTGGGCCATTTATGTCTTTCAGTCCAATTCCCCTCACAACTCTTGTCTTCCAAAAAAAGATGGTATGAGAGTCCCTCTGTGATCCCAACAAGTCAAGTACATCAATTTCAAAGAGAATATCACACTGTCATAAAAAAGAATTTTAAAGTGCTGTTTGCTTCTCTGCTGCCTGAGAGGGCTGGGAGTAATCTCTAGCTGTGATGACAGAAAATCTTTGTTGCTTTCTGAATGCAATCTTTAATAGAGTCATCAGAGAAGGCAAAAGCACACATTCCCAAGCTGTGAGCTGGCTAGGATTTGGGAGTACTCACTAAAACTTACTTTTCTTCTGATAAGAGTGAGAAAAAGTAATTTAAAACTTAGCTGTCCAAAAAGACAAATTCACTAGTTAAAATGCACAAAATATTATTTTAATGGCTGTAGAGGCTGCTTTCAGATGTTTGTTATACTTCACTGTAAAATTTGTCATATGAATAAAATTATATTGAGACACCAGCAACTCAAATACCCCCAGGTTAACTGTTACTACCCAGCACCAGTGTTCTTTCAGAATAAACCATCCAGTTTAGACATGTCAAGGCCAGCATGTACCATGCAGTCACTAGGTGGCACTCCATAATACGCAGATATTTATTTATCTGCAGTGCCGTCCTTAAGAGTGAGTTTTCTTTTCCCAAAACACATTTTTGTTCTATTTTATCCTCTATAGAGAGACTAAACACAGATACACCAAATAACCCAGGAGACTTTGAGCAGCAACAGATCAGAAGCCTATTACATGTTTGAGTCGATGCAACCAAATTGTGCATATGCAAGCTTTGGCAATTACGTCAAACAAACAAAAGCTCTGAGGCATAAGGCAAACTGAAGTACTTCTGGCTTTGATTGGTGATAAGATCTTCAGTAGTCTGGGAAAACAAGAATGCAAATCTCATTTCTTTCCATTATAATGCATTATTTTTCATCATTTTGATGTTATTCAGAGTGCTTAGGAATAAGCTGTGCTGTGTCATTTCCACGCTGCACATCTCAACACCCAGTCCACTTCACCTGAGAAGTTTTAAGGATTCTTTTTAAAGCCGTTCATGGATGTGTAATGGTCTGAGATGAAATGAGCAGCTACTTTTTTCACCAAGCAGGAACTCAGGTTAAAATTGATAAATAGATTTAACTTTTAAAAGTTCTCCAGATAACTCCAAAGAAGTAATTTCTGTAATGATTAAGTGGAGATCTTGGTGTTGAGTGGAGATCTTGGTGTTGAGTGGAGATTTTGTTCAAAAATTTCCCTAAAATGAAAAAAAAAAAAAAAAAAGAAGGAAAAAAGAGTTCATTGTTTAACACCCTACATTAAAATGAAACCTGTTTTAGGTGCTATACAGGATGAAAACTAATTCTATAAAAAAATAGAAAAAAAATTTCTGCCAATGTAGCCCCCAATCTGGGTCTCTTTGGGGTCAGATGGGCCTCAATTCTGGCTCAAGTGCATAAACTTCTAGCTGGCAGTGTGGACGTGCTTGCATGCATGTGTGTGTGTTGGTGAAGTAGCAGAAGGGTTAGACCATCCCTGCCAGGCACAGCCTACAATCGTATTGGCTCAACCATACAGTAAAACTGTAGATATATTGTATAGTGCTATGTAGAAAGAAATAGATGCAGATAAGGATAGATGTTCTTTGAAGGCTACATCATTGATGCATTAGTTTTATCTTTAGGACCAAAAAGATTTTTAGCTTTTCATTGCCACGTAAGTTTACAGCGTGAATTGTTAAAAAAAAAAAAAAAAAGGATCTGAGATCAAGTTGCTATGAAGAATGGAGTGGCACATAAGTACTGCAAAATAACTGGGTTTTCCGTCATTAACATTTTTTTCAGATATAGGCACAGTCCTGAAAGTTGTGAGTATCACCAAGGAGAAGTGGACGAAGGAGGAGGTGGTCCTGGAAGAGCTGCAGATATTCAAGGTAAAGCCTTAACAGCCACAACATCAATTAAATATTATTCAGGGGACTTCAAGGCCCAAATTGGCTTCATCCGTCTGGTTGGTTGTTTACTGGAACTAGTTCAAGTTTCCAGAGGGACACTGTAAATTTTTAAATGCCTTGGTATTCTTCGGGTAAGTCAATCGAAAAAAGTCCAAAACCAAACAGACCATGATTTTTCAAACTCATAGAAAGTCTCATTTCTCCTGCTTTGTTCTAGTTTGCAAGCTTATTATAAGCCTGAATTTTTAAATGTGTATTAGTTTCTTTTTAATGCAAACTTTTCTATTGTCTCAGCTTTGGGACTATTTTAGTAAAATTATATATATTTTTAAAACAAGCAAACAAACAACATTGAACAGATGTAGAGAATTTTTTAAAAAATAATAACTTTGGGAGTTGAAAACATAAAGAAAGTAAAACAAAGTTAGTTTTGATTATCGGTGCAGACTCAATGTTTTTGAGCATTTTGATTTTGTTATTCTTAATTTGTGATAAAGAAGAAAAGTAACTGCAGCACTACTAACACAGCTTGTAAAAAGTTCAAACGTCCTTTCTTTTGCATGGGCACAATTTCTGATTAACCATGTTGCTCGTGAGGGAGCTGACATCAGCATACTGTTGCAGTAGGAAAATGAAGTCCTATGTCTTCCCTACTGATTTTCTTTTCCATTTAGTAGTTTCTTCTTCATTTTTCGCGTTCTCGTTTTGCTTGCTTCCCACTCTATATAGGTCTTCTTCAGTTTTCACCTTGCTTTTTCATCAAGTTTTATCTGCATCCGTGGCATTTTGATTACTTTCTCACACATCCTCTCTCCCATGTGCTGTATGAGGTCTTAGCCAGAATTTCTGCCCATATTAAATAAATGAATCTGGCACCTAGAGACAGTGTTTTCCAAGCCTAAGGACAGGACCTTTAATAATTATTTCAAAGAGTATATTTCTTCATATGCCTTTTGATATGTCATGTGTATAATGAAATTTTGATTTAAAGGGTCTCTATGTCTTCTTCCTACTGTCTTGGACACCAACTATAAATATCACTCTGAGTATACCAAGATTTCTCAGTGGCCTGCCAAGTAATCAGCAGTTTCAGCATGTGCACCGATTTGCTGCATTCTTAAAACTTAACGTCAATGGCGAATGTACCATATCATATTTAAAACAAAAAAGAAGTTATTTTTTTTTCCTCCTCAGCAGACATTCCTTCACGTTTTTGTTGTTAACATTTATAACTGTTGCCCCTGTGTTTTCAAATCCAGAAAACTGAAGGGGGTGAAAGGCTGAAAAAACATCCCTTATTTCCTTTGACTGCATTAACATTAAACAATAGGCTTAGATTAATCATCTTCTATTAGGCGATAGATAATACTCCAATCTTTATCCTGTTCTTACAACAGTCACTGGCAAAAATTTCGCTGTCTCTCATAGCAGTGAAATGCATCCTATTGCAGAGGATCTGCCTCTGTATCCCTTAAATGCCATCTAAGCCTTTCAAATAGTGTTTAATAAGAACATAAGTTGATGTGAAGGCTCAGTGCCAGTCTCTAGGATGGGGTGAATTGCAAATTCTAAGAATTAAAGTCTGTTTCCTTGTAAGTATCAGGGACAATTTATGAGAGGTATTTTTAGATGCAGGAAGTTAATGATTTCTGGGGTTTTGGTTTAAATATTTGTTTAAATCAAGCAAATGGATCTGTAATTTTATTTACTTTTTAATGATAAGTTCTGTACTCTTTTTCATTAAGACCAGGAAACACGTAAACTAACAAACCTTACTAATTCATTTTTCAGCACCCTTCATTTATCTCGACCATGGAGATTTCTCAGAAGCAGGTAATCACAAGTTCATTTAATTCCTGCAGGATATATGCTACACTGAACATCTAGCTTGTTGTTTTCAGTTGATGCCTGTTATTTACTGACCAGGCTTTCCATGGGTGACTCTTAAAATGTATCTGAAAA
Source organism: Caloenas nicobarica (assembly GCF_036013445.1). Classification (NCBI taxonomy): domain Eukaryota; kingdom Metazoa; phylum Chordata; class Aves; order Columbiformes; family Columbidae; genus Caloenas; species Caloenas nicobarica. The sequence goes on from NC_088245.1 coordinate 9,577,166, forward strand.
GAAGGAGATATGTTTGAACTTGTTTGCTTGCCTAATTCACATTTGCTTAAAAACTGCAATTTGTATACCTAAGCTGGTAATGGAAACAAATCTTTAGTCATACGGTAGTGGGTTTTGTGAATGAAGTAAATGCATATTCATTTTCCGGACACTAGAAATACTTTTCCCTTTACAACCTAATAATAAATTATTATTACTATTATTGTTGTTATTTTTATTAGCAGTCAAGAGAGATCAGGGACTCATTGTACTAGAATTTGTGTGCACACAGACTGAAAACCAGTTCCCCTCGTCTAAAATTGCACTCAAAATCTGGGTGGTCCAATCCTGGCAGTCACAGGGGCCCATCCCAGTTGGGAATCTCCCGATGGGAAATGGTTTTATACCAGCTCTGAGCTCTATGGTGGCTACATGCACATTCAGGAGGCAGTGTGACACCAGAGCCACCCCTCCCTGCCCCACAGAGGTGACCAGAGCAGCTCCGGCACAACATGCCTCCTTCACACGGCAGGAGGTATTTTGCCGTTCAGGCACGAACAGCACAGCTGGGTTCCATCTCCCCTGGAAAAAGGTGGCAGGCCAGCTGGAAGCACTGCATGAGCCAGCTCCGGCTCAACAGCAAGCACTTGGACCACCCTTGTCTCAACAGGCAATCTACTCACACGCTGGGAGAGGGAAATAATATTATCCCCATCCTACCTAAGGATCAGAAGCAGAAGATGAGGTTTTATTCATGCAAAGTCATCCCTAGTTCCCAGATTCTTAATGTCACGGCTATCCAGCCACTCATTTTTAAACTTGTATTAAACCATTCTTTCCATGGTTTGCTTCTGATTTTTTATCACAGCACAAATCTAAAGGTGTAAGGGTGTTGAGTGCTGGTGTCTGTCCAGGACTGCAGTCCCCGTTCCTCCCTGCCGTGCTGTCAGGGATGGATGGGGACTGGCCAGTTCACACAGAGCCCTGAGAAATATTTTGTGGCAAAGGAGGAATTCTGTCTTGCTTTGTAAAATCCGGGGTAAGGTTGGAAGTCTGCAAGTGTGGCACTGAAGCAGGGAACTTTTTAAATGGGCTACTTGAACAACGCTCCTAATTCATTCGTTTTGCCTGATTTGCAGCAACAATTGTACATTGGTTCCAGGGATGGATTGGTTCAGCTCTCTCTGCACAGATGTCACACGTATGGGAAGGCTTGTGCAGACTGCTGCCTTGCCAGAGACCCATACTGTGCCTGGGATGGAAACTCATGTTCCAGATATGCTCCTACTTCTAAAAGGTAAGAAAAAAAAATATACAACATGCTGTAAAAGATCTTGCTGCTTGCAAGAATTTTAGAGGTTCCCAATCAGAATGTGTTGCCTTTTTACTTAACATGTCATTTGCCTTCAAATTTGATCACAGTCTGGCCATGTTTCACAGTTCTGCTCAAAGAGCTGTGAAGACCACATAGCTTTGTTTAAATGTGTATGACAGTAACTCAGCTAGTGCAGCTAACATCATAAATCCAACACTTTCTTTTTTTATGCTGAATGCTTTAAGGTGTGAGACACTCAGATGGAGTTTCAGGTTGTGCCTGACTCTGCCCGAGATGCAAGAGCTTTCAAGCTTCGGCCTTTTGCATAGGGCACCACCATAGTTATAAAGTGACATTTAACCTAGAATCCCAGAGTGGTCAATAATAAAATACTCTTAATTTCCTGATCTAAATGAAGAAGCTTCTTCTGTCTGATTTAACTAGCCCACACAACTTGAGTCAAAGTGTCACTCTCATCAATTGTATTTGTGGTCTAGCCATGAGAGGGAGACAGAGATTTAAGTACTGTGATTTTACCACATGCAGAGCAGGTTTTTCACAGTGAAAGAAGCTTCATCTGAACTTTCTGTACTCACCAGCTAGGACAGGCTCTAGCAGGCTCATGCAGGCTCTAGCAGTGCAGTATCTAAGTTGCTGGATCTGTTTCTTGGAGGTTTTGGCTGATTTAGCCAGAGGTCTGAGCTTGCTTGCTGAGGCAGGGTCCTCCACAGCCTCTTCATTCCCCTTTGGACGAAGCCTTCCTGACAGTAATCATTGCAGTGAGGGTCAGGGATTGTAATCTGAGTTCAGGGTCTGGAACAAGACTTTCTACCTTAGAGGTTATAGGGCTAGAACCCAAGCAATTAGACAAACCATTGAAGTTAATGACTCATAGGTTATCGTGTCATGGTGTCAAGGAACTTTATGTGTTTTCCCCCAAAGCCAAAGCAAACTAAATTCAGAGGAGCGTAAATGAAAGGGGAAAAGCAAGTGTTCAGGCTCACTGCAAAGTTAGTGACACATGAGGCTTGCTGAAGCCTGAGGTGAGCTGGGACACGGAGATTGATGGTCCATGCCTTTTAACAGATGTGCAGTTTGGTGGGAAGGCAGAAGTCTGTGCCTCCAAAACAAAGGATGGGTGACTGACCTTGGGAATCCTCCAGTAGATCAGTTACTTGAATATTTTTCTTCTGTGTAGCAGCCTGTGCTTCCAGCATGTCTACAGCTTTTACCACAGTGGACGGCTTGGCCTTGGGAACCCATTCTGCGGAGACATTGCTCTGCACATAGGAGGTCCCACTCCTGTTATCTCCGCTGTGGCTTTGAGGGAGGAACCAGTTCCTGGCTGGGTCTCCAATTCTTCTACTAAAACAAAGAAATTTTTTTTTTTTTGGTAGCTCTTGGGAGATAAATGCAATCATCCAGAGAGGAAGATTTTTCTCTTTTTTTTTTTTTCTTTTAATGCTGTTACACTGAAATTACACTAAATCACAGTGAGTTTAAGTACCACACCCAGGGATCAGTAGGCAAGTTAGTTCTGGAAGGAAACAGGTCATCTCAGACCATTGTCTCAAGCATTTTTGCTGTCCATAAATATGAAAGATAATCAGATTTGTCAATTGTTTGTTACCAAACTAAAACATATGCTTTTCTCTATTTTAATGATTGGTTTACTAGTCAGTATTACCTTGGGCCGATTAAGCACAATTTTGAATATCACCTCTTGGATCTCAGATCTTTTCCATGTGATACAACATTACGTTTTTAAGTATTTCCAAGACAGTCCATCCCAACGGGAGACCCGTGCCCCATGCTTCTACAGCAGGTTTAGATGTTCTTTCTGTCGCTATATTGTATACTTTTTGTTCTAGGCAGAATTTTTTCTCTTGCTTTTTCTCTTTCCCCTCCCAGTGGTCTTCCCAAATAACAGGCTCTTCTCTTGATGTCAATTGTACAAATCTCTCTAGGCCACATGCTGCTTTGAGGGTGAGGCTGGTTTTAGTTAAGACCGTAATTGTCAGCAGTAGGGTGGGAGCAATGTGAGTCCACATCTGCTGAGCTCCTCTGTATTTTGTTGTTGAATTCCAGCAATTATGCCTGAAGTGTTACAAGTTTGCATGCTTTTCCCATAGGCGAGCCAGAAGGCAAGATGTCAAATATGGAGACCCCGTTGCACAATGCTGGGATGTGGAAGACAGTGAGTGTTTTGCACCTTTCTGAGTCTCTTGTCGTTTTGACAACAAAGTTTGCTGTAAGGGTCTCTGTGTGCGAAAACTTGCTGAGCTCAACAGAATAACACCATTAAAGTGGTTGCCTTTCTCATACTTCATATACATTACCCCTCCTGCATTAAAATTTTCAGAGCCGGGACTGATAAGGGACAGCTGGCATTGGATGGAACCCTCACATGCTTTATGGGCGATGCTCCCCAGCACTCACCCCGGGAAGGGAGAGGTGCCCATGATGCAAAAACATCACACACATCCCTGCGAGTAGCTACTGGGACGTGTGTGATGTTTCAACCAGAAACAGGGGAGATAATCCCGCGAGAAAACCCACAGGGGTAAACGGGGAACATGCCATCTTCTCCCCTTCAACCACACACACTTGACACAAGTCCCAAAGCCCAGCTCCAGCTGCCAAACCAGCCCCTTCCCCTCCCCGCAGCTACTTAAATACTCCTGTTATTAACAAGAGTCTACCCCCTCACTCCCCGTCAGCTCCCCGCCTCCCTTTCCCACACCCTCTTTTCAGATGCCAAAAGGTCTGGCTTGCTCCTTTGGCAACTGCAGCACTTCTCTGACAGTGAGCACTGTCAGTATGAAATCCTGCGGTTGCACGGCAATCTCTGCGGCAGCGTAAAATAAATGAAAAGCATTCAAAACCAAGCTCGGGTTTGTCTGGGGCTCTTCTAGCCGCTTATTAAAGTGAACAACCCAGTCAAAACAGTATTGATTGTATTGCTGTGCTGAACATTTGATTTGGGACGAGCCACCGCTTTCCATTGATCTCTGGTTATTTTCGTGCCACTGTGGTGTTGGATGCCTGCCGCAGATCTCGACGAGAGTCACTGCAGAAATCAGAGCTGCTTGCCACAAGATCAAAGACTTAACTCTGTTGCACGGTACAGAGGGCTCTGACTGTACATGTGTGCTTGCAGACATACTTAAAAAGTCAGGGTAAAATCTCATTTCCATTAAAGCCGACAACAAAACTCCTGTTCATTCCCAGGGGTGAGAATTTCACCACTCACTGCTTACTATGGCTCTCCAAATAGTGGTATCTGAGACTGTGCAAAGCTCAAGGTTAAAGAAACCCTAGCAGAAAGGCTGACAATGTCACATTTTCCTGGAAGGATAAAGAGATACTGGAAGAGTTGGCTTTACTAAACAAATGTAAAAGGACTTAGCACAGAAATTGGTATTAATCCTTTGCCCTGATGTAGCGTCACCAACAGAAATTTTATCCAGCTGGGGATGACCCCTGTGTGCCATAAAACCACAAAGCTGACCTGTGGCACTCCAGGCTCTTGGCTTATTTATGCCATTTGCCATAATTAATAACATTACGGCCCCAAACCCTATTTAAATTTGGTACTCCACTGTGTCAGATTCCCTCCCAGAGACTTCATTGGCTGCATGAAGTTGTTTGGCTCTACTGAAATCTCAGTGGCACAGTGAAATAAAAGAAAAGTATTTAACATGGAGAGCTTGAATTTCTATAGATCTCATATAGGTACTTACTATGCTGAAAAAACAATCTGAAATTGTGTTCATTTTGCTTTTGAACTAACTTTTGATTTAGGAGACACCACTGCTTTCACCTTTCTGTTATTGGCAGGGCATAAGAAACAGCTTTAGACTGATGGTAAGGCAAATAAGACACAGATAAGACAGACTGGAAAGGGAAATAGAGATGCAGAGATTAGAAATTACTTGCTTAGGTTTGCAGAAGGCCAAGAAAAGAGACCAGATCTGCTCATGGCTCCTTCAGTGTTTGGTCTGAAACATACTACAGAGGATTTCAAATTATACTGAAAGAAGGTAAACTTCAGTTTACTTTAGCCCTGTGACTCCTTTAAAGTGTTTGAGATGAACAAACTGGACTGTACAATCTACCTTTAGCAGCTTTACCTCAGATTTAGTAGTTGCATTACTTAAAGGAAAAATACAGGTCAGATTTTAAATTCCTCAAAGGTGAAAGTCTCAACTGTAAAATGGAGCAAGCTCATGATATAGATTTTATTGACCTCCTTAAAAAACAGTTGCACTGAAAGAAGGTTAGCAGCCGCCTCTAAATCCTCATAGTTATAGTTTAAGCTAAAAGTTAAGTTTCCTTTTGCTTTTTTATAATTCACTCATAGCATCTGTTCTGAATCAGGCTATTTTCCCATTGCTTTAAAAAACAGGTCAGGGTTAATCTCCTGTACCATGTTTGCTTTCCAGGCATTAGTCATGAAACTGCTGATGAAAAGGTGATTTTTGGCATTGAATTTAATTCAACTTTTCTGGAATGTATTCCTAAGTCCCAGCAAGCCTCTATTAGATGGTATATTCAGCGCTCTGGAGAAGAACATCGAGAAGAGGTAAGTTATAGTCATCAAGGCATGTTTCTCTATAGAGAATCCAGCTGAGCATTGAAAGGCAGGAGTTATTGGGATTAGTTGATGTTTTACTTTTCCTTGCCTCACCTGAGGTATCAAATAGCATTCTGGTATCACCATTTGGGACATAGTGTGGGGAAGAGAGAAGCCATTTGCACTCTGTCATAAGCAGATTTAGATATTCATTTTGACTTACATGCTCATTCTATTAAAAAAAATAGGCTTTAAATAGTAGTAAAAAAATCAAAGTACTGGAAAAAAAGCCCTTTTGTCCAGTAATTAACTCAACAACTACTTCTGTAGGTAAAAGTATGTTCAAAACCCTTTGTTTTAATAAAACCTCTGTTCCAATTGCATTCCCTTATCATGTTAAGCAGTGTAGGTAAGAATTGCACATGTGGCTTGCTGCTTCTCTCCATCTCTCCCTGGAGAAGGAATGGTCTGTGCAGTAAAAAGCTTTTTATTTGCTTTTTTCTTGTTAGTGGAGTGCTCTGTGCTGATGCAGAGATGTCAAGGAATTGCACCTTGCATCTGGAATAGGAAGCACTGAGACTTTTGATGACCCCTAACTTCTGGAGGAAGCAGGTTTGGGGTCCTCACTGGTGGAGAAGCCCTGGAGAAGCCTCCAGGTCCTTGCATACCCTCTGTACAATTTTCTGCTGGTTTCTGTCTGAGCTTGTGGCAAGGAGCCCTCTGACATGCTCAAAAGGTCGATGTGCTGGGACTGATTTGGACTGGGTTTGAGTGAGTTTCAAACCTCAGGAGTTTCCATAGCCTTTCTCTTACATGAGTGATTTTGCATGTGTGGCCAAGTCCTGCTGTGATGGCAACCATGGCAACGAGGAAGGGAAAAGAACTGTCTTTTCAAATGAGCTGGTCTCAGGTGTTAGAGATGCTTTTATGTTAAATGTTCATCCAAGACAAAAATTAGTTTCAATGACAGGAACTATCAAACACCCAATGAGTCTTCCACTCTCAATGATAATTCATGCTGTAAGACTTTCTGAGTGCAGAAAGTGTTCTGGTTCTTTCTAAAGGCTGGGGAGATGCAGACCAGGGTAGGTGCCCATCAGAGCATCACCCCTGGGTGAGATGTGACTCAAGGCAGTAGTTCCAAAGTTGCAATCCCCGATATGTCTTGGCCCAGAAGCCAGAGTAAGGAGATACAAGGCACTTTTGATTTTCCACCAGATAATACAAAAAACCCTAGCAAGGTTGTATATTTGCTACAGTACTTTTAATTTACTCTCTTTCTTTTACTCATGCTTTGGATTTGCAAAGATTCTTTCCTTTCCTGAGAACTAAAACTTCATTAATTTATAGACACAGTGATTTCCACTACATGCAGTAAACACCAAAGAGATTACTGGTTTGAAATACCACCTCTTACCTCCATTACAGTTCATAACTGGAAAAAAAAAGTGACCTTCCTGTCAGCAGGCCAAGGATGTTCACAGCCACAGGTGGTTGAAGTGAAAACCCAATTAGAAATGTATCAGCCTTTAAAGACCTATGTGCATGCATTTTTTATGCTTTAATTGATTTATCTTTAACTGTTCTGTACATAAGACTGTGCTCTACTTCCCTAAGGCAGCAGTTTGTAAATGCAATTATATATTTGTTCAGAGAAACAAGTAAAATACTTACTCAATTCTAACTATGTGTTTAAGACTAATTTATAAATAATTTTAAGCAGATAGGTGACAGAGTATTTTTGGATTTATTTTTTTTAAGGAAGTGGGGTTTTATTATTTTTTAATTATGATTTTTTCTGGACAGGAAGTTGTTGCAAGTTTTGAGGAGACTCAATCTTTTTTTTTTTTTTTTTAATAATATATTGCAACTACAGCATGTGCCTGAGCTTCTCAAAAAAATCGACAAACTTTGTGTAAAGTAGCCAGTTCCCTGTGAAGAATGTAATATTTTTGTATCATAATGAGTCACATTCTTAAGATCTGAAAGCATCTTTTGAAGGGGTGCTTCCGAGTTTTATCTGTATCAATTTAGGAAAAAAATATCAGTTGATTTTCTCATAAACCACAGGTTCAGATATGCCTCTGAAGGTCAGGAAGACAAGTTTAAGATACCTTTCTTGTTTGATTGTAGAACAAACTGCAGGTCAAGCCAACATCTGAACACAGGGCAGGCTAAACCGATACCACATAGCCTAACTTCAGGCCATATTATTTTTTGTCATGCTTTATATTTCCAAAAGATTTATTGTAGCAGTGACCTTACCCCTGTTGCTTATTCTGGGCCAAATATCAGTTACCCAGGTAGGATGATGCCCAATACTGCGGAACTTGACCTGGTGTGCCAAGGATGTGAACACTGAGAGTCAGGGAATGTGCGCATGTGTGTGATGGCATTTCAGTCTCCAGCAAGCACACAGCATTACATCTTTGCACATTAGCAGCCTTCCACTGCAATGTTTACTGGGCTTGCTCTGTGTAAACAGTCTGACATCTGTATGAGAAAAGTAAAGCTTTGCTAAAAGGCTAGATTAACCTTTGAGGCAAATTTAGAAGAAAATTTGAAAGAGAAATCTGCAGGCAGATTTTCTACATTGTGAATGCTAACAGCAGGCAAACAACTTCTTACCACATATAGTCCCTAAAGCCACAGCAGTGTTTCTGTGATCTAGCTTTGATAAAATAGTAGTTGGAGCACATATTCCGCAAGTCCTCGGAGTGGTTTTGTTAGTTGTTTTTTTTTTTAGCAGTCTGTAAACATAACAATCTATATAAATACATATGCGCTTAAAGACAGTGTATAGCTATTAGTTTTGTTTGATTCCTGTCAGAAAATTCTTAGAGTAACAGAATTTCTAGTATTTTGACCCAGGTTAGTTCCAGGGTCCTAAGAACCTGAACTCTTTCTGAGCAAAGTCAGCCTCAACATCTCAAACCATCATATTAGGAGATACCATTTTTAGAAGGGGAAAAATAAAATAAAAGGAGCTTTTTTGGTTATTTTTTAAGATAAATATATTAGTCTAGAAATGTCACATTTTGAAATGCATCTACCTAAAGCTAAATTCATAATTTCACATATGGCTGCTTAAATAAATGACCAAGTAGGGAGAGATGCTGAACAGTCACTCCTCCTATTAGATAGAATAGGATATTTGGAGGTTAAAATGTTAATCTCTTGTTAATTTGGGGATCCAGAAATTGAGATTTTCAGGTTTTGTAATCTGACTTAGTGAAAATGAATTCATTGATATTAGAGCCTAATTGGAGGCCTTCCTATAAAATCCAAAGATAGGCAGAGTGATTGACTTTCTTTTCAAAGTACTTCAATTTGACAAAAATACCATATGTGACAGAAACAGTGTGGCCATAATGTGTAGCTTGATCTTTGCTCAGCCCACGCCTTACCATAACTTTTCCCACTGCAATTATATTTTCTGCTCTCTCTCTCCCTTCCTGCAGCAGATTTCTCAAATAACACTGTACATTATTTTAGTGCATGTCTTAGCGGTGTAACTTATTGTGATGACGATACCATGCTTTGCAAATGACTCCGTGCACCTGGAACTTAGGTTACGGACTTTTAGTTCCAGGGCTGGAACTGTAATATCTCAGCAAGTCTTTAAACCTGGCTTTACAAATCGATGGCTATGCAGCATCCAGGACATGTACTGCAGCTTCCTGAGGGATGGAAAAGGGCAAAATCCAGACTAGATGGGAAGCGTTTGGCCCAGCAGGATGTCCTCAACATTTCACCCTTAGGGTCATGGCTCAGAATGTGACTTCCAGGGAGAGTGACCTGTGGGGAGGGACAGGATCTCCCGTGGTACAGGAGCTGTCACCAGGTCATTTTGCTGCCAGTGGGAGTACATTTCCCTGTAGTTTGGGGCTGGTTTAAGGTCAGGAGTCAAATATCTAGTGCTTTTGTGTTTAGTGTTACTCATGCAATAGATCGTGTTTGTTCCTGTGCATGCAGGGTTAGTCACTGAGATGAGGGAGAGCATTTTGGTGGCTGGAGTTCATAAAATAAAAATAAATAAAAAAGGTGAGGACGTTGCATGTTCATAATGTCTTAAACTGCTGACGTTTTCTGAAGCTTAAACCAGATATTTATTTCTCAAAAAAAATCCTATGTGTTATGTTATGTATATAATAGGTGTCAGGACTGCAAAAAACATATGCATGGCTCCCTACAAAGCCATTAGTTTTGGTCCTCCGTGGCTCCGACAAGTAATAGCCCCCCTGCTTTAGGCTGCACTTCACCCCGTCTCCTGTGGCTCCAGGTCTGCCAAGCTGCCACCTCCCCTCCAGGGGACAGAACAAACCAAATGGTCTGAAGTGACAGAATAGGTGCAAATCGCTTTTAACTCTCTCCTTCCTGCTCTATTCATATCTGGGAGTGAAAATAAATCCACCCAAAGGCAGAAGGACATTCCGGTTTCTTCTTCAGTGGTTCTCATCCTTTCCATATTCCTGCCCCACAGGCCTGGGCTGTGTTTTTCTGATAGACTCAGCTTAAAGGCCATCTGATGGTTTGGTAGGTGAGGGTTTGACCCACTCTTGGATAAGACATCTTGCCAGGCACAAGACTGTGACCTAGTTCCCCCATCAGAGCAAAGAGATGTTGTTTCCATTCCACATTTTAGCTAGACTGAGAAGACTTTTTTTTCTGTTTATCCAAGACATAAGTTTACATATCCTTTGGTGGCTGGAGATTTTTGCTTCATGATGGTGATTTTCTTTGTTACAAACGTCTGATCAGCAGCATGTTGTGAAAAAAGGTCACAGATTCAGTGACAGCCCTGAAATTTAAGAGTTGGATGAGAGCTGAGTAAGGAAGAGAACATACACCAAGGAACTAGTTTCCAGTAGTACCTTCTGGTACAAGAAAGTAGTTCAGTGTTTGAATCTTTAGGTTAATGAGAGATCAAGAGAGTGGGAAAAATAAGAAGAGATTCATTCCGCAGCCTAGGGACTACTTATAGCTCTCATGCTTTCACTCTTTTTTATTTTATTATATGACACACTGCCTTTCCCCTCTACCCCCAATACCTTGAGATTTCCCCAAACCCCAATACCTTGAGATTCTTAAGACTAATATTTTTAGCAGTTTCCTGGGTCGGGGGGAGGTGGAAGTAACTCTGAACTGAGATACAGCATGTGACATTTCTGCCTTGATTTGGATTTACTGGGGGGAATTTAAAATTTAGTCTAAGAAGTTATCTTCACCTTGAAAACAACAGGAATCATGTGTCTCCATAATGACATTGTACCAGCAACACATTCTTAATTTTTCTTGTGGCTTCTTGGTAAATAAATAAATATGTAAAAAAAACCCAAAAAACAAAAAACAAATTAACTCTACAGCTGTGTTAGAGTTAAATGATTACTTCCCTAGTACAGGAGAAACAAAGTCATGTGTAACAATAAGGCCCCAAAAACCCAGAGTGATCTTTATTTCCAGGCAAATGGTGAGGACGAACAATAGAGAAACAAAGACAAATGTGAATTCTCAGCAAATGTTCCTCATTTTCCTTTTTCCCCCTCTCAATTTGTTCAGGGGTTGCATCTAACCCATGATTAGTCCAGCTTTACCTCTAACATTTTTTCACATGTTGATTAATGAGGGAAGGCAGGCTTTGAAGGCACTTTCTTCTCCCAGACAGGTGCAGTGTTTTAACTGTGAAAGAGTTGACATGTGAATTATTTGTAAAGAGGGAACTATCTAAACACATCATTAGCAAAGGACAAAAGGCATTGACCTAACCTGGTGCCACAGCACTTTCAAATTGTTGGTTGTTTTCCAACTTACTGATTATTTAAAGATTTGCCATCATTATTGGCAATGCTTATTTTTCCTCCATTGTTAAATTCAGCTTGTGAAAATTAAGTGTTTGATTTGCATGGAGATCTTTTCCCTTTGTCAAATATCGCCAGTATCTATGGCATATGCCATCCTTCATATAATGTAATTTTAGGCAAACTTTAAGGACTTACAATGTTGATAAAATATTGTCAAGAAACTGCTCCCACTCCACTAAGAAAGGAAAGTTAATGGTAATAAATTGCATCATTTTTGTGGTTTATAATTTGTTCCCTATTGAACAAAACTATGTCTCTCATGTTTAATTTTTATTGTGTGCTCAAATTTAAGCACATGTCAGCAAGCTTTTACGAATTACAGCCTTTGTGCTTCTGAGTTGTTAAATCCTATTTACAAATATTTTAGGAGAGTTATTGATTATGACATGGGGGGTAGGAGGGAAGCAGTGAACAATTGACCAAACCAAAATGGTGTCTTTTATCTAACTAGTCTTTTCACTCTCCTCAAAATTTAATAAAATATGTTTTACATCTATAGGTCAGGAACCAAAGAGCACATTAAGCATTCAAGTGAAAGGTTAAAGATCTACTACCAAGTAATGAAATGCCAGGTGTTTATGAAACTCCAGAGCCCTGTGGGGGAAAAAGTAGAGAAGAAAGTCAGGAAGAGTTCTGAACCTATGGGTAAAACAACATAAACAGGATACCAAAAAGAGAAGAGGGGGGGAAGCTGTAATGAAGTGTTGCTTAATACGTGTGAAATTGGAGCCATAATTTCATCTTGCCAGAGGATAAGAAAGGAATGAACAATGAAGGCACGGAGAAAGAGGAGGTGACAGTCACCGTAAATCAATATCCAAGGTTAACACAGGACATTCTGTAAGAACGCTGCTTCATTAAAAATAGGAGTCGCGATGGGCTGGGATTAAGGGACACAGCCAATTTAGACTCTGTTAGCTTTCTCTGTGGTATCCCAAGGCAGAGGGGGGGCAACTCCATCAGTTAACACATTTACGACTAGAAAGTCATGGCTGCTACACAAATGGTAAATAGTTATGTGTAGCAGGGTGTTGGACTTGGGGGTCCAGTGATCTTTTCAAGTCTAGAACTGCCATTATTCTGCCTTCCTTTCACTGAAAATAGGCAAAGCACTAGTGAGGACTCCTTGGACTGGCGCCTAGCCAACCAAAACAGCCAGCTGGAGACCTTCCAAGTGTAGGAGGTACACAGCTGTCAAGACGCTCTGGACTACAATACTGGCAGAGCCACCGATAGGCAGATACTACTGCTGCAATTGCATCAAGCCCTGAGCTCAAAGAGACCCGTCCTGTTTTCACTCAGACAATGTGGGAACTTGGTCTTTGCATCGTGTCTTATGAAACCCAAATGTCTGGAAATTAGCTCCTTCTTCCCATCCTTTTCCCAAAATTTCTCAAACTTGAGTCTTTGTGTTGACATGAAGCCCAGGCAGAACAAAGAGGGGCTTCCTTGTCATATCACAACAGCCAAGCCTCTGAGCACTCCCATCTGGCCCCTGCTCCTTTTTCTCTCTGTGGAGGACAGCACCACAAGGAAACACCTGCCCTAGACATATTTTTCCCTACAACTATTTATTCGTGGATTCATTTCTACATTCTATGCTCCTGTTTTTACTGTAAGAAAGGTACATTTACTTGGAATGAAGTGTCACTAGCTGATAAAATTGAGGACTACTGCTCTATGCTGTAGGTTCTGGAGGTGGAAAAGTGGTATTTTCTAGTCTGTCTCCCTGCTGTCTTCCGTATATGTGCTTGTGGCATGACCATGATTTCTCTGGTTTAAAATCAGTGTAGTAAATCAAAAGTAGCCTGTGTTCATGTAGCACCTGTTGTCAAGACAATCGATTTTCCAGGAATTTCCTGAAATTAGTATGATTTCATCCTGCTGGTGCCAAGTAGGCATGCTTATCTACAGTTTACAAACAAGAAAACTAAAGCTCACGGTTGACCCAACACCGTCAACTGATGGCAGGGGCCAAAAAATATTTGGCCACAGAACCAGGCAACCAGAGCCATGTTCTGACCAGGCTTTTGTAGCAGCTGATTTCTTGTCTCTGCTGTAGTCAGATCAATGGTAGTACACAAGCCTATATCCATCCATCAACATGCCTATCTGTCCATCTACCTACATACCTACGTATCTACCTATCTAATCTGTATGATGCTGAAGACTATTATAACTGATACAGTAGTAAACCAAAGTTTTACTTTCTCTCTGTGCATATATTGTAAATATGTGTGTGTTGCTTTTTTAAGTGATCTTTAAATGATCTCTCAAATTATTTAACCCTTTCAAAGTTTCATAGACACTTAGAAAAGGGTAAAACCGAAAGCCCTGGAAGGTCATTTAATCCATCGTTTTGCTCCAAGAGACCCTATTATGAATAAATACTAGTGAGTTAGAATCATAACAGATGGAGAATCATATGTATGTGTACATTTTTTCCCATGGAGTAGAAAAGGGAATCATGTGCAGATTTTTTACATAAAGAAACAGTGTGTAGCTTACCCACTGTGAATAAATCTAATTTAGTCATCTATATGCCTCCCTGATCTTCATCCTCTGAAGTTTGTGGAGGGTCAGATGTGCACTCTGGGTGATCTTCCAGATTCCGTGTTGGTTCTCTCTGCTCCCACTCCTTAAACCCACTGCTCAGCCTTGTGCTGGAGTTTTTCTACATGATAACAATGCCGCCAGCAGTGCTGAGGCTCTCTTTAAAGCTCAAGCTTTGCTGCAGGCTGAGCAAGCAGCACTCCAGGTCCTTCGGTGCTGTTGAGTGCTGCAGCCTCTGTGTGGCAGCAAAACATAGCACGCCTGGGAGGTGGCAGATTTGGACTAGACCAGGATCATTTTCAAAGGAAATGCTGGTGTTGGACAGAAGGAGTTAGGCCTCTGCTTTCTACTTCCACCTCTGCTACTAATTTTTATATGGTCTTTGGCAAATCACTTACCTTCTATGTTTCCCAGCTGCAAAAATACTTAGGTGCCCAGTGCCCCATCACGTGGACTTTTTTTTTTTTCCTTTTTTATTGGGGGGTAGGAGGGAGGCAACTTAAGCATTTTTTTGGACTTAGGTTATTTTGGAAATAATTTTCATATCACCAGATATATAACTTACCTGACAGTGTTATTACTCTAAGGTCCACGTTATTTTTAACTTGTGAGTCTTGCTGTATTTTTTGAAATATTTCCATTTGTAAATGAAACTGCAGTTCCACATTGACAGACTTCAGCTCTTACTTGCAGTCTCCTCTTTTCTCTTTTCCTTTCTTTTCTTTTTTCTTTTCTTTTCTTTTCTCCTCTCTTTTCTTTTCTTTTCTTTCTTTTCTTTTCTTTTCCTTTCTTCTCTTCTCTCCTCTCCTCTCCTCTCCTCTCCTCCTCAGTTCTTCCTCATAGATCTTAACAATAACATAATTGTACTGTGTTGTATTTGTCTAAGCTCATTGGGTGCTTTTAATCACTTTTCAATGAGTTAAAAACAGGGTCAACTTCCTTTTGTAAAACCCAGTTGAAGAAGATCAGGGTCACAGCATTTCATTTTAAAAATCAGTAGTAGTATTTATTTTCAGTGTAATAGGTCCTCAGCACTCCAGATACATAAAAGCACCCTTGTATATTGGGTGCATTACAGAAACCTCAAGAAGGGTAGTTTAAAAATGAATGAGATTTGTGGAACTAAATAGCTACCCTTCCTTGGAGAATGCAGTCTAATTTATTGCATTTTAGTGTGATGAGTATTTGAAGGGTGTTTTGGTATGCACATGCCCCACTGTGTGCTGGCATCTGAGGGACAGACCACGTCATGTGCCAGCCAAGCATTTTCTCCGCCTCAGTATCGCACAGACACGTGTTCTGTTTTTGCCAATGAAGCTCACGTATCTCAATCTTCTTTGTCCAACCCCACAGCTGAAGGCTGATGAAAGGATCATCAAAACAGAGCACGGGCTGCTGATCCGCAGCTTGCAAAGAAAGGATGCAGGAGCCTATTTCTGCAAAGCCCAGGAGCACACCTTTGTCCACACCATCGTGAAGCTGAATTTAAATGTCATCGAGAATGGGCAAATGGAAAGCACTCAGAAAACTGAGGACGAGGAGGGTCGGGTGAGGGATTTGCTGACGGAGTCCCGGCTGAGGTACAAGGACTACATCCAGCTCGTCAGCAGCCCCAGCTTTAGCCTGGATGAGTACTGTGAACAGATGTGGCACCGGGAGAAGCGGCGGCAGCGGAACAAAGGTGGTGCCAAATGGAAGCATGTGCAGGACATGAAAAAAAAGCGAAACCGAAGGCACCATGAACCAGCCAGGCCACCGTCTACATAGTTTGTAAATGCTATTTAAAGAAAGGACATTTTTCATGAAAAAAAAAAAATACTGTGTTCTGGTTTTGTGCATCTTGCCTATGAATTAGTACTGCTTTTTACTGAAATCAGATAACTCACCGTCACTATTAATCTGTATAAGACTGTAAAATGGGATTCGATATCAAATAAGATGTTCCTTGTTGGAGTACCACAAACCAGGCAGTAATGTCAAGTACATTCATTAAAAAGAAAAGATGTACACTTTTAGCTAATTTCTGTGTAGCCTGAGGCTATGTGAGCTGTATTATGTACATCCTGTACAATTTTCGTGTAGGATTTAGTGCCTGTGTTCCCATGTTAATATTTGATGCCACATTCCACCCCAGAAGTGGCTACATTTTAGAGGAGGGCAGATGTAATTCTAGTTCTTTGGCATCTTTCTGAATAAGAAGCATGGTAGAAATGTGTGAAAGATCTGCAAAAATACCTGCTAATTTACCCATTGGGTTTGTATACAGGCACATGAGTGGGGTTTGTTAGCACAGAGAAGCATGTCAAAAAATCAAATTAGGTATTGGCTTAGGGACAACATTCATTCTCCTCATTAAAAAAAAAAAAAAAGAGAAAGTATAATCATTGTTTAAGAGAGTGGAATTATCGAGCATTGCTCACTAGAGTTTGAGTAGCCACCAGTTTGCAGTCCATCTGCTGAAACGAAATGTTGACTCTAATTGAAACTGCCACAGAGATACTTGGGAGTAAATTTCCTAAATGGTCCATGGGAGGCATGTGCACAAATCCTATCAGCAAATAATGGGATTCCTGCCTGAACCTCTCCCATCTCTCCAAAGGCTTGACTCTGACTGTTCCTCTGGCCATTTGCTGGCTTTGTTTTATGCAGAGGAAAAGAAAAATAAAAGACAAAAGCAAAGCTAAAATGAAAGACGATGAGGGAAATATTTAGTGACTGAGACCAGTGCTCTTGACACAAAGCTGACATTCCTCAGATGTGTGTATTCTTTGGGATTTTCTTCCAAAGGTCTTATGTATTTTTAAGTTGAAAATTTGAGTTGTTGGAATTAATACTTTTATTATAATAAAATAAAACAAAAGATGTCCATGTGTAAATAAAACTTGTAAGTTAGAAATTTGCTATATACCATAATTTCATTTGTAAAGTGCACCCTGTTCCTTGGTTTATATTTTGGTTTTAATAGTGTAAATTTTCCCGTATAAGCAAGAAACACTGGCCTCATTTTTATCTATTTTACATTAATGTGATTTCATTGATTTTATTCCTGATATGCAGCAACAAACACCAGCTCAAAATCAGGTCCACTGTCTCTTGTCATAAGTCACAGCCCCCCTTTCCTCTCTCCCATCTAACCTCCCTCCGTTTTGCCTTTCACGCCTTTTTGAGTGTGAAATGACAAATTAACCACTTCCTCACATGGAAGAGAGCTTTGATGGATACCAAAATGACAGACTTTACTTGTTTCTCATGCATTCTACAGATCTTGAGAGCAAAGTCTGTGGGAAACCCCTGTAATTGGTGTGCACCTCATTAAGGAACCAAAAATGTTTGCTCTGAAAATTGCAGATTTGCCCTTGCCCATGCTAGTGTTTGTGTGCGCATTCAGTCCCTGATCTGTAAATGTGTAGATCCAATTTGCATCGTTGTTCATTTCCTCTCTGTTGAAAGTCAGATATGGTGAAATGTTTGTCAGATTTCAGAAAGGAATCTCAACTTACCCACATTTCTTGTAAAACTCGAAAGCCGAGTTTGCATGTGTTGTATAAAAGCCAGCGATACCATATGTCATTAATTTTCAGTGCTTTTTTTAATAGGAGATGTATGAGTTAATTAGGAGATATTAGACAGCATGCGTACAATGCTTTGATAGTCTAAAGCACTGAGTGCTAAATATTACAAAATACGTCTGTGGGGAGGAGGGAATTTCTCAGCACAGGACCTTTAATCAGCAGAGAGATTGATGCTGAAGATACTAACCAGTTGTACAGCACTTTGAGAGCACACAGAGAACTTTTGGCATTTTTGTTGCAAAATAACATTGGCCAGGCATTTCACAAGAGGCTCGTCATTTTGGGTACCTTGATTTTAAGGCCAATTAAAACTAGTTAAAGGAGGTATGGGGGGGTATTAAACTACTACCTATAAAGCACCCTAAGACAGGGATACTCAATATTCTTGGCTGGAAGGTTATGCTGTCACCATACAGAACCTGACCAATTATTCCTTATTAGATTTTTATCAGTCCACGAAGTCCTATTTCTCTGACTTGGACATTAAGTAAATGAGTGGAACTACACCAAGGCTATGGAATAACAGGTGGTCTGCATTCACATGCATTGACAAATGGCCTACTTTTCTCCCTGGTGGCGACACAGTACTTCAATTATTGCATTTCAGGCAACTCTTATCACATGTTTGCCTCCTTCATAAAAAAGCAAATCAATTTCTTCTTCTGTTTTTTTTCTCCTCCATGAAAACTAAATCATCTGATTTATGTTTACATATGATTGGGGGTATGTATTCTACAAATGAACCCCCCCACTGACTTCACTAGAAGTCTGGGATGACTAAGGGTCTCAGTGCTGGGAGCATTAGGTTTAAATGGTTGAATTAAAATGTTATTACTCTTAAAAACAACTTTTATTTCTTTTATTTCAAATGTTGTTGCAATGAGATTCTTCTTAAAGAAATGACCTCATCAGTCTGGGGTACAGTGGTAATGGAAAACCCTAAGTGAGATACAAGGCCTCTTCCATCATGGGAAATAAATCCAATATCCTCCAAATCGGTGTGCTATATTGGGTTCATGCCACACCAAGGAGCATATTTAACAATACTGCATAGATAAAAGTCTGTGTTTTGATACATTGGATAAGATGTGTGCTATGGCTGGCAGGGCTAGCACAGCTCCTCACACACAGTAGGTATCACACACGCAAGGAGGTCGAAGTACCTTGGACACCAGGGAATGAGAGAGGCAGATCAGGGATCACTACAGGACATAAGAAAGATTTTGTTAGGCAGGACTCAGCAGTGCAAAGCCAAGAGTAAGAGCAGGAGGGGCAGTGGGTCTTGCCACAGCCTCAAGTCCCAGACAGGGTTTCGGAGGATGAGCTAGCCCAGAAACTGTAACAGTAGATGAGTCCCCTCTTTTCAAAAAATTTCATCTTCTGTATAATAGAAAGGCTCAACTCGAAGTCTGCTTAAATTTAAAATCAATGGTTTGGGGGTCAGCTAGGCTGCTGCTGAGTTAAAAAGAAACTGAGCCTTGCCACCTTCAAGAGCTCCATAAAAATGAAGTTTTGGTCAAGAGTGAAAAGAAGTTGCTTTCACCTTAATAACTATTGCTTTTAAACAGATCCCTTAGCGCATATGATACATGATAGATATTTATTTACATATTCATTCAACTGGGAATCCAATTATTAATACATTATCTTTTCCTTCAACAAAACCTTTCCATTGACATTACTTCAGTGTTGGACTGACGTGGTTTCAAACAGATTCTCAGAATAACCAGCACAGTGTGAGCTGTAGTTATAAATATGCTGCAAACTGACATAAGCTTTAAAGCCCAACAGGGTCCTAAACTTTGTAGCGATCTTGCAGTCAGTTAAAATAAAACAGAAAATGGGATTAGCAGAAAAAGGAATAAAGTATTAACACTTATTGTGATAAACTAGTTCTGTTACTGGAAACTGTTCCAACAACAGGTGTGAATGTGTGTTCATGCCATAAGCAAATACTTCCATCTCCAATCAATTGAACTTACATTGCTTGAGGTATCTAAGAAGCTGAATATTTTCTAGTTCATACGTATATTTTGAACCTTCTTCTTATGTCACTAATAATGAAGTAATTAGGTTAATGCAAAAATTTCCTCTGGTTCATGTGCTTTTGAGATCAGAAGACCCCTACAGCTCAGATGCTATGAACATTTTAATCTCACCATTATGGATATTGATCTACATTTGACATATCAGATAATGAATAATTATTCATTATTGTTACACATTATTCACATAATGAGCCTGTGTCTCATAATAATGCCTCAATATTTAATAATGGCTATGGGAAACTGAGTTTGCTAATGTTTTGTCATATGAGCATATGTGTATAGGAGTACATATACAAATGTCTTCTTTTCTGTTCATTTTGTAGCAGAGGTTAATTTGCAAAAGTCAAATGTGATTTCAAGAGTCAGGGTTCAGCTCAGCTCCCACTGACAGCAGAGATTAAAATCCTCCTATAATCTATTTTTAGTCTGGTAGTCAAATACCCAAAGCTATGTGTTGTTCGGTAGAGTATATTGACCTGGTTCTTTTTGCACACAGTTGTAGATGAGATGTGGACGTCTGAGGAATTACATCTGCATGAATGGAAAATTAAGCCCACATGTCTCTCTAATATATTCTGTTACATTTTATAAAATTTAAATGGTCTCTAAAGTAATATTTTACCATAGTGTTGTTAATATTACCCTGAACTAAGCTTCTGTCATTAGCTGAAGTGTGACATTCTTTGCAGTTGTAATCCAGATTTCCAGGTTTGTAAAATAAGTTCATTATAGTAACAAAAAAAGAAGGCATGGGAAAAGAATTTAATTATAAACTCTAAAAGGCAGATTTGTGAGATTTTGTTTATATGTATCAAAATAGTGATTATCCTAAAACGTGTTAGAAACATCAGTATTTGTTTTCCTTTTTTTGGTCAGGTAAGGATACACAATTAATTGTGATCTCGAGTTTATCACTTGTCAATGTGTGGCTGAGACATCTGGTCTGACAGCTGTGGCAAGAATGGGTTTATACTTCTTCTTGTTTTTTTTTTTTTTCTTCCACCAGTTAAGCCCATTGTCTCCTACCTTTGAGACTCTCTTGTCTGTCAGGTAACCCCACTTTTATATAAGGAATACTTCAGGATCTCATGTTTCCTTGACATACATACATTCCTACCAAGTCATACTATCACAGACGATGACTTTCCTGAGCATTAGATTTTGCATTCAGTTGCAGATGCAAACCAAACACTGTGAGGTAAAGTGGAGAACAGATGGGGTTTTTATTTACAAAGGAGATTTTTGTGACTGTTGCTTAGAGCTCCTTTTGCTTATGTGGTTGTCGTGTATAATTCTCCAATTTAAAATCAAAGTCTTTTGTGCTTTAAAGAGTAAGATATTCCACATGATATAAAAAACCAGAAGAATATATCCAGGTGATTTTTTTTTATTGTGATGGACTGCTGATGAATAGTTTCAAAAAGCACAAGTCAAGGAAATCATCCAGCCAGCCACAGATGGCTGTGATATTTGTAAGGAGCCCAGACACATCTCAGTTTTGGTGGTGTTTCGTATTGTTTCCTTTCTCTTATAGTACTTAAAGTGCTTTGGCTATTTTGTTGGTGGTGGTGGTTTTGTTTGTTTGCTTGTTGGTTGGTTTTGTTTGGTTCGGTTGGTTGGGTTTTTTGAGGGGGCATGGAGCGGGGGTTGTTTGGGTTTTTTTTTTTTAATGTTGTTTTTACTTGTTTTATTTTTCTATTCTTATTTTCTGTTTTGGTTTGCATGTATGTGTGTGTTTGGTTTGCTTTTTGTGTTCTCCTCATTTTTTTCATGTTATTTCTGCTACTGAAAGGATCCATGCCCAAAGCCAGATGCTTTCTGGTAGTGCAACATACGATGAAGCAGTAAGAGGAACAGAAGGCTTGAGCAGATATTTTGGTGTGGAGACAACATAGTATATTTGCAAGTGGCACAGTCTTATGGCTTAACTGACTATGCTGAGAGTATAAAGACCATTGTGCCAGTTCTCTGGCCTAGCCTGATGTTGAGGCTAGATTTACAGAAGGTATATTTTTAATTTCTGAAATATTGTCGATATAAACAGATCCAGAAAATCTAAACTGTTATTAGGCCTGTTATCTATACTTGCCAAAAATATCGAAATTGAAATAAAAATACATGAACAGAATTTCAGGAATTTCCGCTTTCTAAAACTGAATGCAAACCATATGAATCTATGAAAATACGAATGAAAATTAAAAATAGACTATCTTCAAATTTTTACTTCTTTTTTTTTTTTTTTTTTTTAATGTATCTCCATTACCCTCTCCCCCAGTGACTATCTCAGGATGTATATTGGCTGGAAAGAAGGGAAGAGACTACGAAAGCATATAACCCCCAAATTCCAAAATGAAAAGTCACGCTAAATGGACTTGCTGCAAAGATTATGATTAATACCTCACATTGACCAATAAAGACTATATTTTCTCCTAAGGTGAAATTCATCACTCCTTCAGAAGCCCAGCAGAGGAACAGTATGCCACATATCTTCTTTTTTAATTTGTAAGGCATGAGTGGTGCTTAGGTTGACTTTGTAGGTAAGGTTGATTTTCACTCTGTAGTATAACTATTTATAAAGTAATAAGACTGAAACATTTTGATAAGAGTATCTATTTGTAAATGGTGCAGCTCATTGAGTTGATATGATAACTGAAGTATAGCTTAAATAAGCTATGTGTTTGCCATGCCTGCTGTTTTACAAAATATTTAAATCTTATATGCAAAGGTAACTGAAACAAATGCATATTTAGTTCTTACTACAATAAACAGCAAATTCTGAGTTTTTGCTTCTTTTTTAAAGCTATGTCAAACTACAGAGCAAAATATGAGATTTCAGAGAAATAAAGTCTGCAGCATGTCATGGAAATGGGAAAGGTATTAATGCAAGGTTCACTAATCTAAAGCGTCTTACTTAAGTCTTACCTGGATAAGGACTGAGATTCACCCCTCAGCTTGGGACATGCCTAAAACCAACAGACTGAGTCTACAGAAACTGCTTAGACACACAACATGCCTCACAGTGATTTAGATTAATACATGCAAAGCAATACACAATAGACATGTCTATGCTGCTTAATTTAAATTCAATAATAGCTTTTTAATGCATGCATTTCTACATGATTAGCAACTACTGTTGTCCTTAAAGACTGCACTGACATTGTGTTTTACAGTTACCCTCAAGCCAAATTGATTGCCTATCCATCTTGGACTGTCTCAGGAGCACCTTTGGCTCTAAGGGAGTGTGACTTTCTCCCGCTTCTCAGAGTGTTTTCAGGATGGGGGTAACTGTGGAGAAATTTTTGGAAGAAAACAATTTAAAAAATCTTTAGACAGGAAAATAAATAGGCTGACTGGTCCACCTCCTCTTCTAGCCTTCAGCACAGGCCCCTGTGTTTGAGGGGATTTATTAAAGGTTAAGGAGTCTATTTTGTTAACAGACGGTCAGCATGTTATTTCCAAGGACATCCTCATTGGTGCACTCAAGGATGCCTGCTTCCCAGTCCCATGCTGTGTCCATTAGACCACGATGCTTCTGACCTTTTGCTGGGAAAGGTCCCAGTACTGCTGGCCTGAAAGTTGATGCCAAATCCCAACTGTGGCAATAGCATTCTGCTCACCTAAATTCCACCTGCAGTTGCAATTGGATACAGTATTCTTCATTTCCGAGCCTGAACTCTTGTTTCTGTGTTACCATGTGCTGCTAAACAGCTGCTGTGTTCCCCTACTCCCTCCCCACAGGTGGCTGCATTTGATAATGTCTCATGTAGGATCAATCTTGGTCCCATTGAAGTAAGTGGGAATTCTGCCAGCGTGTCCCAGATCTGGTCTGCATCCAGCTGGTAAAGCACTTTCAGCTCCTGCAGGAGAAGAGGTGTTCTGCACAGGATGGCTGATTACCCAGGTTCATTAGCAGAGGTGGACATCAGAGGGAGAGAGAAAGAGAGAAAGAAAGAGAAAGAAAGAGAGAGAGAAAGAGAGAAAGAAAGGGAGAGAGAAAGAAACGGAAAGAGAAAGAGAGAAAGAAAGGGAGAGAGAAAGAAACGGAAAGAGAAAGAGAGAAAGAGAAAGAGAGAAAGAAAGAGAGAAAGAAAGAGAGAGAAAGAAAGAGAGAAAGAAAGAGGAAGAGAGAAAGAAAGAGAGAAAGAAAGAGAGAAAGAAAGAGAGAAAGAAAGAGAGAAAGAGAAAGAGAGAAAAAGGGAAAGAAAGAGAGAAAGAAAGAGAGAAAGAAAGAGAGAAAGAAAGAAAGAAAGAAAGAAAGAAAGAAAGAAAAGGAAAGAAAGAAAAGAAAGAAAGAAAGATCTTTCAGCTTCTTTCTGCCACCACTCAGTAAGAAATTAAATGCAGCACCGTTTTGTGTGCACTCTAGAGAAACAAAAGCTAATTAAGCTGAAATCTGTCATTTTCTCTGTAAGGATTTAACAGGGTCGAACTTCAAGACAATTAGTGATGAGTCTCGGGAAGAAGCACACGAGCTCTTCTGCAGTTGCTCAGAAATATTTCCGGAACTGATTGGCTTCCTGAGCTCTCTCTGCTCCACTCTTTTCAGTGTGTGGTGCCTCTTTTCAGGCCCTTAGAAACCAGAAGGGCTGTTAGCTGAGGAAGTCTGTGCTTTAAGCAAGAGGTATGAGGTAAAATCCAGCCCTTCATGATTCAAATGGCGGGAAGTGTTCTGGGATGTGTTCACACACAGAGTCCATATGTACTGTGAAAATAAGCAACTGGGAGCTAACAGCCTGTTCATAATCATTTATATTTCTGCAAAGTAAAACGGTGTAGACGATACTTAAGGGTTCATATATTTTGCACCACTGTGTCCATGTAGTTACTGTGTAGAGTAATAACCATATTGGTGCAGAATGACAGAGTCTGCAGTTCCCAAGAACATTTCTGCAGGAAGGCTCATCAAATACCGGACAAAAATATACTCCAGCTTACAGGGACAAATTATGAAATACTAATACACATAATGTCCCTCCTCTCTTTTGCTTAAAATTCTTTATAACAATTTGTAACTGAATGTATAATGGAAAAAGTTAGCTAGTGTTTTTAAGAGTTGCTAGATGAAACTGAAGTGTCTTTAAGACAAGGAATGACAAACCTTGACTTTTTGGCCAGAGTTTGGTTCTTTGCCTTGCAATAAAATTGTTAATCACTATAATTTTTTACATCTTTCAGTGTTGCAATTGCATTACATCACAATTACACCTTCCAGTGTTAGATGCATTTCCACATGCAGGAAAGAAAATCAGCAGCAAAAGATCAAGCTGCTACTTTTCTGCTTCTCTAATACAGGTAGGTGTGGCACCTAACTTTCTCCCAGGAAAACCTGGCTGTTGTTTTTCCTCTCATAAAGAAAACAACTGCTAACACTCAGTGTTTGGACTGTATCTGCTGACACATACTAGACTTGCTTCTCTCTGTGTTTGGGATTAATCTGAGTGATTTCAAGTTGAGCATAGGTGTTGGCATGTGCAGCACTGAAACTGTTGTTTTAGCTTTGGAAGGTGACAACTTGGGCACAAAGGAGGCTTTTTAAGAAATACTCACATGAGAGTCATTGTCATTAGGATTTATTATTTAAGGAAATACAGAATTTTGTATATACATTTTGGGCGATGCTGCATTATAGGAAAGATTGGTCACAGTATAAAATTGTTGTTCCCCTTAAGGTAAAGCCCTTAGATGTCAGCAGCTAAGGTAGAATTTGCTCCATTCCTCAAAGCACAGCAGTGGACCAAAGCTTTTTGAAGAGATAATTAATAAAAATGTTGCAGGAAACAGTGATAATTCTCCTTTAATGAAGGAGAGACTAGAAAATCCCTGTCTCTTAGATGTCTTAATTTGTGTCTTCCAACATTTTTAAGGTAAAGAAGGTAAGATATGCATGGTATATGTAAGGTATACCAATGGTATGCATAGGCTGCGCTGTGTGAGACCTGCTCTAGTTCATGCCAAACAGGAAGATGTATCTATTACTGTTTATTATACGGAAAAGGTACGACTGATCCCAGTTACGTGGGAAGCAGGTATCTGGCCTTGATAATGTAAAATTGCAGATTCAGTGCCCATCCTTCTGATTCTTCATGTGCGTATCTATGCATGATGGTGACTCTAATGTCTGGACGTGTGCTCAGAAATTCTGTTGGGCCTGAAACAGTTGCCCAAGTAACACAAACAGACTGTGTAACTGTGACATATACAAGAATTTGTGGATTTTTGTGAGTCAGTGGGGCACTGAGGATAAACCCAGCATGGCATAGTACAAGAAAACTTACCAGCTGCTTTTCTAGGCAACAGTTGGGATTGCCAGTCATTTTTGTTAATCTAACCATCAGCTGTTATTTTTTTTCCCATCTTTTCCAACACCTTTTGAGCTTTGTCTGGTCAGCAGAGTCATAAAATCCAGAACAAAAAATTTAATTGTGGAGACTAAGCCTCTAAAGCTCAGGAGCTGTTTTGCCAAGTGGCAGTGAGTGTTCTTAAGAATCTAGACCTAAATCACACATTTTGCCATTTGTGGTACAGAGAAATAAGTGAACTCTGAACATCAGGACAGAGGTTGCAACTCAGCTATTGAAACAACCTTTTTCTGTGTGTATCTGCCTTTTATTGCAAAGACAAATTCTGAATGTGTTTGAGCTTCAGTTGAATGTTACAGTGTCATCTGCAGGATGCCACTACATAATGAGGAGAGGAAGTTAGATCAAAACCCAAAGTTTTAAACAGGGAAGAAGTTACAGCATGTTTCAGTTTTCAGAATGTTCAGATTTTTCTGCCTGAATGAAGCTGTGGGCAAAGCCAAAAACACAAGAATTTGTTTATCTGACATGAAGGCAGTTTCAGAAGGATGGAGTACGAGTCTCTGCTGGCGTATCTCTTGTCCACACAGAAGGTAATGGCAGTAGAGAATATGCTGCCAGGTCAGAAAATCATAATTATATTCTCATTTTGGATAGAATGGATTATGAGCAAAGTATGTTGCGTAAAACAGGCATATTACACCTTTCATTTCAAATTACATTCTTTTATGAAAATAGAATCATAGAACATGAATAGGCAACAATCACCCATTCTGAATCTGAACATTGTTTCCTTTGTTTCTTTTCCTTCCAGCTGGTAAGTATTTTTATTTCATGTTATATTTTTTTCTTTCTTATTCCTGAGGGGATGGCATATTCTTATGTGGAGCATGCTTCAAAGTGCATTTCTGACTAGAGGATTTAAAACATGGTGAAGAGGGTAACAATGTTTTATTTCACTTAATGCAATCTAAACTCCATCTTGCAGAGGTGCCTTTATCTCAGGAATTCACAATTCACTTGTTGCATGCTTCAGCTTCCCTCCTTGGTCTTTTTCGATGTCACTAAAGCACCATATGAAAGTCCTCTATGATAAATGAAAACGCTCTGGAATATAAGTGGTAGGAGGCACACGCTATTTTACGCACTGATTCAACTCCATTCTGTTCCTATTAAAAGAATTTTTTCATCATGAGTGCTCTTGTCCTTTGTCTCCACACACAACACTAAATCTTATGGGTTTTATTTTCTAGCTTTTGTTGTTTGCATTACATGTTCTGCTTTTGTTTAGACTGTAAGGAGACTATTTTTATTCATAACAGAATGTAGGATTACATTTATGGATAGAAGTTATTTGAAAGAGGAAAACATAATACCAAGAAACTGTCAAAATTTCAGACATAATACGGGAAGCTTGTTTTATGCAACCACTTGGCTAGATGAAATGACAGGAACTCAAAGACCTGGAAAGTATATGTGTAAGACTGCTGTATGTCTTATACTATATTGCATTTTGTCATATATCACGTTTTTTCAAAGACGAATCTTTTTTTGTTTCCATAATACAGACTTACATTTAATCACAAATCTGAACTTTGGCTGAGACATATACATATAAGTAATTACAATAACAGGAACTGTTTAAGAAACATTAACAGCAATAGATGTGTTAAGAAAGTTGAGAAGATTTAAAGAAATCTTAGTCTGGAAGAAGCGGCCATTAGTTTAGCAGCCACACCACCTTCTTTGGCAGTGATTTGATGATATGTGACATCTGTAGGAGAGAGAAATCTAAAATATGGAATCTTGATCATAGCTTTTTGAGGACAATGAGAGATGTATGTATGACTTTTAATGACAGATCCTAAAATATATTAGGGCAAGGTAAGTCCTAAACTAACTGAGTCACTAGGACTATATTGTGGTGTCATAAGCATCATTATTTCAGAGGTGGCAGAATGAATAAAAAACTTTATGCTGAAATGAAGATAACAGCAATTTTTCCTTTCTTCATAGAGAAATAATGGAAATGTATTTTTTTTATTATTTTTTGAAAAATACATCTGTGAGAGTGCTGAGTGTCTATTTGAAAAAAGAAATAGGATACACAGATGTTGCATATTTGTCCCTATGTCTTCATAGATATTGTTGCAGGAGCAAAATATTTAAAAGAAAAAATAAAAATATTTCAAAGCATTTTCTGAAATGCTGTTTTATAGCCCATACACAAGGATCTTATTTTATTACAAAAGATATTTTATCAAAGGCCGTTGGCAAAAGCCATCATTATCTGGCTGTGCCATTTGTATCTTTACTTCCTATTGAAATATGGGATCCATCTGCTCACTGATGGCAGGATAACAGCCATCATTCCCACTTGCCTACCATAAATGATATATCTGAAAGTACCAGAAATGTGATGGAGTGCAATCCCAAACCTTGGTCATTCCCTTAAATCATTCATAGTTAACTTAATTTAGGCCAGACTGATATGCCTCCAGCATATTGACTAAATTCCAGCTTCAGTAAACTCAGTCTGATTCACTCTCAAATTTCCAAGGCATGTCTAAAAATCACATTCTCCTTTATTTATTTTCCTAATAGCTTATTCAAATTTGTGTCCCATTTCAATGCTGCGTTGGTACATTTTGAATCTGATCCCTGTGATTTAGCTTAGTCCTGTGCTGTAATGACAGTTTTTCTAAACCTTTAAATGAGTGCATAACAGAGTTTGAAGGAGATAGCTATGAAATCTGTCACGCTAAGGACCAAATCCATGACATACCTACTACATGGAAGTTGGTCAGAGACTAAACGAATTTGAATGTCACTTAAAAACATGTTATGTCTCTGTAAGCAAGTTGATGTATTTTCA
Organism: Caloenas nicobarica; assembly: GCF_036013445.1. Classification (NCBI taxonomy): domain Eukaryota; kingdom Metazoa; phylum Chordata; class Aves; order Columbiformes; family Columbidae; genus Caloenas; species Caloenas nicobarica. The sequence continues at coordinate 9,606,244 of NC_088245.1, forward strand.
AATTCCAAGAGGTCTGTGTATAACATTTTCTAAATAAGAAAGCTTTATTTAAAGAGTCTTACTTGAGACTATGGAGTCAGCATCAAAAATCTGGTCTTTTGCACTCTCATTGGTATAGGTAATATAATAAGCAGCCAGGAGTCATACTGCGAGTGACAGAGTTTTCTAATCATGCTGTGACTCATAGGTTATCTGAAAGTTATTCCTATAAATGGATCTTATTCCACAACCATTAACCCTCTATCCCTCTTCCCAACCACTTTTCCAACCTTATAAATAACTTAAACTCCCAAATTTCAAAAAGATGTTTTGGAGCTCTGAAGAGCTTTGGATACACCTGTTTCCAGCTTTTATTCAATTGGCTATCAACATAAATTTATCCACTCTATCTAGCCAAAATTCAGAGTTCATTCACTTGCAAACCTTCTCCTGACGAAACCACTCATGAGGTGCAACTGAACATTATTCATTCATGAGTAGCACAGAAATCTATTATAGTAATATATATTATTATATTGTATATCTATTATAATAATAATAATCTATTAACTGTACACAACCAGTGATCTCTCAAACTCCGTACTAAAATAGCCTAAACTGTGTTTGAGGATAAAGGGCTAGAGGGCTAACGATACGTCCTTTTACTATTCAAAATTCCTTCCAAATTCATTGTTTGAAGTGATTAAGAGAGCTAGTAAGATATAATAGACTTGGAGTCCCTAGCTTCTGCTTTGGCAAAGAGAGCACTCTTTTTCAACCTTAACACAGTATGTGTTAGTAAAGTACAGAATTATTTGTGCTACTGAAAGATTGCTGCTTTGTACATTCATTTATCACCTAATGTAGTACATAGGCATGGTCGTAAATTCATTTTGCTTGAAAATGGCTAAGAAACCTCAGAGCTGCACAGTTATTCCATGTGACTTGATCAAAGACACACTTTCACTGCATAATTTTAGAATCCCATTTTGCTGTCTGACCTGTTCTAAGTAGGACTCTATTAAGCAAGTTGTCTTGTTCAAATCTTTTGACCTCTCTATGATTAGTTAGCAGATGATGTAAGCAGTGTTGAAGAAATGGGTTGTAAGTCATACTCTGACATTGTTCCTCACTAAGCAACTTCTCTCATGAGACCCCACCTGGAGTATTGCATTCAGCTCTGGGACTCCCAACAAAGAAGGACATTGGCCTGTTGGAGTGAGTCCAGAGGAGACCGCAAAAATGATCAGAGGGGTGGAACACCTCTCCTAATGAGGAAAGGCTGAGAGGGTTGGAGTGGTTCAGCCTGGAGAAGAGAAGGTTCTCTGGAGACCTTGTTGCAGCCTTCCGGCACCTAAAGTGGACCTACAAGAAAGCTGGAGAGGGATTTTTTATAAGGCCATGTAGTGACAGGACAAGGGCTGGCTTTAAACTGAAAGAGGGTAGATTTAGATTAGATATAAGGAAGAAATGATTCACCATGAGGATGGTGAGGCATTGGAACAGGATGCTCAGAGAAGTGGTGGATGCCCCCATCATGGGAAGTTTTCAAGGCCAGGTTGGATGGGGCTTTGAGCAATCTGGTCTAGTGGGAGGTGTCCCTCTCTTTAAGGTCCCTTCTGACTCACACCATTCTATGATTGTAAAATAATTCAGTTGATTAAAATGAAGCAGCTTCTGTCCTATATCAGCATTTGAAAAGGTTTGGGCAAGTTTCAGCTAAACTTGGAGTTAACTATGTTATTTGGCGAAATGTAGTAGATACATCTGATTTTCGTTTGAAAGCTTCAATTGAAACTATGTAAATACAAAATAATAAAAAAACCTAGATTTTCTGCCAAGAATTTTAAATGTTTTGCTAAGTCACTCATTGCATTTTGTTACACATTCTATAGAAGACTTTTAAAATATGGTGCGTCTCATTATTTCAGTGTTTTTTAAATGCCAATGAGTCTAAATATCTAACAGCTCCTCTGTTGCCTGGGATGAGCTGGGGAAGAAAATGATAAAAAATAAAACAAAACACAAACTCTTATTTGCCAAAGTGAAACTTGCTCTGAAATATCTTTTTCATGTGTCTGGTTATTTTTTGTCTAAAAGCAATGATTTAGTATTGAACATAGAATATTTCTATTTGCTTTGGAGTGCAAGAGTAGGAACCTAATTGAATTATTTGTGGATTTGCATTAAGAGTTTGCCATAAACTGTGAATTCAGTGTTTCCAGGGAGTCTGACTTCAAAGAAAATATATTCAGAACCATGGCATTAAACAATTGCTAGCATGATCATGAGGAATTGACAGAAATACTTTCTTTTTTCTCATTTCCAGCTAGGAAAACACTGCTAAGCATCATTCTAAGGCTTTGTGGAAACAGATGGTATGTGATAGCGAAAGACTATTTCAGACTAAAATGTGCTCACTCTTTTTTCTTATCGTTCTTTTCATTTTGCCAACTGTCCTTCATTATAGTAATTTGTGTGCATATTTTCTATGTAGTCTTCTTTCAAAAACATAACCCAGACCTTTAACATTTTCTATGCTTCTGTGCTGAATCAGATCAAACCTGGGTCACCAAAAGAAAGATGCTTGTATTTTCTGTGTGTGCATTTTGCCACCCTGTTCATATCATTTAAAAAATCTAGTTAAATCCACACAGACTGGTTTCATTTGTGCATTTAACCTCTGCAAAGGTAAGACCAATAAAGATCATATCCAACTGTCACTGTGTTAGATCAAGATCTCAGGCTAAACATATAATACAGAAAGATTTAGGTATATAACCCTCGAATCTGGATTTGTGGCATTGAATTTCTGTTCTTACTTGGTAAAAGATGTGACTGTCAACAGTACAATTTTCTCAGCTTATATAGCTGGAAGTCTGGCATGAGAATATATCAGTATATATTATAAATAGAAAAAGACCAGATTTAGTATGTGCTCTTTTCAAATGCCCATCAGTATCACTGAATAATTTAGCAATTAAACCTGTCTTTATCCAATATAGAACAATTTTACTAACTCCTACCATCCTTGTAGACAAATGCTGAGTGAAAGCAGAAGACTTTTTGTTGTTTGTTTTCTATAGGACAGTATGGAACAGTAAAGTGCATTTCTGTTGATTTCCTCTACTAGACACCTCAACTTCTAGAGACAAAACATTACATTAGTATGAGTGGCTAATCTATTCTGCTATGGCAATTTCTATGAATATAAAATATACCTAGAGTTAAATATAAAAATAATTTTTAAAATAGATCTTAAAATGACGCTTTTTTTTTAATATCCTAATTTCTTCTGCTATGTCTACCAAAACCCGGCACTGTAGCTATATTGATAATGCAAAAGAAAATATTAGGAAAAGGATTAGGGAAAAAAAGGAACTAAAAGAACAACGAAAATAGTTTTTACTCAAGGTTATTTTTACATGCTTAGATACTCTGGAATTCTGCCCTGTGCTACTTCTTTTGGGGATTGAAACAGAGAGAGAGAGAGAGAGAGAGAAAGAAAGAGGATGCCCTGGAACAAGACTCAGTGTACTCAGAAAGGTAGTATTTCAGAAGAAGAAATGGAAAATTCTGCTTTCCAAAAGGAGTCAAATTTAATGTTCATTATGTCGATGTGCCATTATAAACAGCAAAGTCTTTCATTTACTGATACGTGTATGGCTTTTCAGTCTGAGTTTTATAACAAGGGAAAGCTTCATGTTTGAGGATAATTAATCTCACTCACAGATTTTTAATGTATCACAGGGGTTTTTCCATATGTCATGTTGTTAATGCAGATTCCATCTTCCACTGTGAACTTATTCTAAGTTAAGTAACTATTTAGATAACCCTCAAAGGCAATACTTTCCTGCAGACATTTGACTATTGTGGTATGAATCACTAAAACAATTTACTTTAACAAAAAGTAAAAATAAAGTCAACTTCTGAAAGAGGAGAGGTTTTCATTCCCATGCTGTCTCGGAATTTATTTGCCTATTAACGATTCCATAAAAACATAACTGGTCATATTGCATTCCTGATTCATCCAATAACTTTTAGAAAGCTGGAAGACTAATTGCGAAAGTGATTATTTATAATATCTGAGTGCTTTATTCAGGGGACCCATTAAAAGCATAAACAGTGGGGACAGAGGAAGGTTACAACTGCTTTAATGAAAAGAAACATATGAAAGTTTTATATAAATATCACTCCTAAACTTGTCTAGATTTTAAATAAAGGCATCTAATGAAAATAATGCTTTCCTTCAGAGGATCCAGTGTGTTTTATACTAACCAAAATAGACTGGTTTACTCCCAATATAGCTATTCCACTTCATTTGCCCATGTTTTTGTCAAGATTTTCTTGTGGTATTCCCAGGATTAGATGCTTTCTTAAAGCCATGTTATTTAGTGAATTAGTGAGAACTTAAGCTTGTACTTTTTAAAAGAAAGGCTCCCGAAACCACTACTCTAACTTCAAGTGATTTTTGTTTCATGTGTGGTGGGGTTTTTTGTTTGGTTGTTTGGTTGGGTTTATTTAATAGTCTTATTACTGACAAATCAATATGACGGCTGTCTGAGATCAGAATATTTTACATTAGCACTGTTACCAGTCTGCTTTTCAATGAATATAGCACCTCTGAGGGCCAGCAGGGCAAGTGGTATCATATACCGCCTGCTGTTCCCTGGCACATCCAAAAGTATTTTCTTTACCGTAGCCATGATTCATGGGTTAAATGGTGAGCTTTTTGGAAATAATAGTTTTTCCTTTCACATGTTTTCACTTTTCACATGGTGGTAAAAAAAAAAAAACCAAACCATAAAAAAACCCCAAACAAACAAAAAACCCAAACCAACCAAAACAACTGTTAAGTTCTCATGCCAGTCATTCGCAAAAAGACAGCTGAGGCTTTTGATTCTTTTTTGTTGTTAAAATACGATATTTCATTCAGACAGAAAAACCCTGCTATTCAGCTTCAAACTATTTCAGTTTTAGTTTCATGAAATGTGATTTTGGATGGAAAGAGAAAAGAAAGAACAGGCTGTTTAACACTCCTGTTTTTATGTGTAGTGGTCTTACGCATTAATGCATAAGGACACTGAGCAGGGATGAGACTTAGGTTTTATCTGCCTGTGACAGACTGATTTTGCATGTTTGCAAAGCTCGAAAGATGATTTGGAAATCTGAATATTTCATATTCCTTGTTAATGCCCTATATCCACACTCAGTTCAGACTAATGCTTGAAATCATCCTCTGAGACCAGTTGTGGTTTGTTTTCTAAAGAAGAATAAAAAGTTGTGAACAGTATTATTAGAGCCAACTCCAGTCCTTCATATAGCCTTAATCTTGAATATTTCCTACCCCATTGGAATAAATTGTATTTTGGGTTATTCAGTGACTCTAAGGTATTTTTGTAGTGAGTTAATATTTTCCTAATATATAAGAACTTGCTGGTGTAGTTTGCTACAATTATTCCTTAATTTAACTAGTACTATAGTTTTTATATCACTTATAGTTCTAAACTATGATATTTCTCACTTTTTTCTTTCACTTCCCAGTTTTTGGACAATATTCAACCTGAGACACTATATGAGCAAGTCACTCTTTTACTTTACAGTGACAGCTCTGCACTGTATGAATAGACAGAAGTGAGGGGTGTGTGGAGACAGTGAGGAAATGGAAACTTCTGTGGATGGACGTAGGAGGACAAGGTAATTGACAATGGCAAATGATACTTGCAACACATCTATCCACATGTTTTATGTTACCCGCCTCAAGCTACATCTGTGAAATAATCAAGAATATGGCACATAATGCCAATGTGAAGGTAGGTACAATCTGAATGAGGATCCACATCTGGAATGTAGATGCCCTCCTGCAGAGTTAGGTAGCCAAGACATCTGTATCTGGATACACCCTGGAGCAAAAACATTCCCTTACATAGGGAACAGTGCAACATATTGACCTTGGAAACATTCATTATGGCTGGAGAGGGATTTTTTAGACAGAATGTTCTTACCATCTCTAATTTTTAGTTGATGGGTAGGGCAAGGGACAGCTTGTGTTTGATGTGGTGAAGAGGAAGACATGGCAAAACTCTCCACCGAGCTCCTCCTGGGAGACCAGGAATGAATTACATGTGACAGATGTTAGTTACTTAACGAATAATTGGAAGGGCCTCAGATACAACAGTGATGAGAGCAGTGTAAGAACCCATGGAGAATATAATCATGATGGTAACAAAAGATGGGGGAGTGTCCAGCTTCAGAGCAACATGCCAAGAACATGATCTAAGAAGTTAAACTGGTTAAAATATCAACAGATCAAACTGAGCAAGGCTGAGGTATAAGTCATCCTTCAAATTGCAGATCTGGGACCGAATTTGCATTTAAAATAACAGTTTGATACTCTTCCCGCTGAAGTCTGCGGCAAGCTGCCAGCTGACCTCAGTGGGAACAGACTTAGGCCAGAAGCTACTGTGCAAGTAGAATTCGCAAAGTGCTGAGCTGCTACACTGGAAACAAAATTCACAATTTGAATGCCAGAAAATGCAGTGTGGGGGCAGGGAAACACCACAAATGACTAAACCAAGTGATAAAGCACAACATAGTCCAGGATGGAGAACCAATGGCAGCAGCCAGTTGAAGAAGGTAAGGTAATAAAAGATGGACTAGAGAAATACGTGAAACCAGCACAAACATCTACTTGTAAGAGAAGGGGTTTGGTGTCCAGCCAGTCAAGTGACACCACAGAGATGTTCTGGCTGCTAAAAGTAGCAATCTGGTGCTGGGTCAGGTCTGCAGGGGACAGGTTGAATGGAATATTAAAAACAGTACATTATACTTATTTCTCTTAGTGTGGGAATGGATGAAAATAAAAAAATGTGCTGATTTGATAGGGAACTCTTTACTCTTGTGGACTGTAGGATTAACCACAGTAACTATATACAAATCCAAAATAAAACATCTGCCTACCTGAAAGAATGGATAGAGCAGGCAAGTTCTGGAAGCAACTGTAATACTGAAGAAAACATCAAAATGAAAACAAAAGAATTAATCAATTTTGTGAAGAAAACAAAGTGCTAATGTAAAATGGAATCCTACATGATTTCAGCTAATGATGTGACCTGCACTAGGAGGAAATCAGCAGTGATAGAAATGACCTCATTGCCCTGAGTAAATGACAAATGACATCTAATGTGATTTAAATGAACAGTTTAAATTAAAACATCACATTCCTGGTAATCTGTGCCTCTCTGAATGAATGTGTTAGGAAATTGTCACAATGGATCTGCCTTGAGACACAGCACCGCAAATGGAAATCACCCAGAACATTGCCATTGTTGTTGCCCATGCTACGCATTAGTTTCTTGACTTTGATGTGTGTTTGAGCTCTTCAGCTTATTAGCTTCCATTGCATACAAGTGCCAAAGCATTCCTAACATCAGCTTTTCATGGAAATTTCACTGGTATGTGAGATCACTGGGGCGTGGATCACCCATCACTGGAGCATGTAATAAGGTTGCCAGAGCCAGTGGAGATCCATGCCTACCCACTGGTATATCAGGATGGCACAAGCTTATTAGCTCTAACATCATGACTGTGGCAGCTGTATTTACTTCACTATGAGGGCCAGAGTCCTTGATCTAGATCTCCTTTTTCATCAGAAGTGCACTAGGGCAGAATTTTAGCCACATAGGAACCATGTTCCCATGGAGCTCTGTTTATATGAACAACTAAAATTAATAGTTGTTTGCAATGCTACTTGTGCTGTTAGTAATGGTAACTCTAGCACTGAAAAATTAAAATCTATCATGTACAAGATATTTTTTTTCCCTTTCTTTGTAGGAAACTCAGAGTTTTTTGGGTGTAGTTTGTTTTGGTTTTCAACATCATTTTAGAAGAAAGTTTGTCAGCGTTTTTGGTACTGAAGATTGAAAAATATCATGTTGTCTTCAAAACACAGGTACTTGATTCAAAAAGAATACTTCATTTCCAACGTATACCCGACAGGTACAATCACCTCACTTTTATTAATATATATTTCTGATATCAAAGATCCTTTTGACTTGAAAAATAAGAGTTTTCCTTTGAAACCAATGTTTTCCTTTTTTTAATGTTTTTCTTTTTAATGTCAGTTCTTGTTTCCATTGCCTAACACAGCACAACGCTGCAACATGGTTTAATAAAAAAAATACTTTGTTCAATATTCTTTCTGTCTGAATCTAGATGTAATCAGCAATAGCAGAATCATTATTAACAGATTTTGTTCTACAGAGACGACCCCAACTCTATAAGGTTCAAATTGGTCTGTGACTGTCTGTTTAGTTTCTAAGAGCTAAGTTGTCTGCTTGTCATCAGAGTTTCTGTGGAAAAACAGGAAAAAAAAGAAAAAAGAAAAAAAACAATTGTTGTTGACCTACTGTCAGTTGAAACTGAGGCATCTTTTTCTGTAGTTGTTAGGATATTAAATCTGTCTTTATAAATCTGAAGTACAGAAACATGACAGATGTCTATAAGAATGGCAGATAACAAGGTGAAGGATCTGAGGCTTAACCAATTGCTCCCTGATGCCAAACTGAGAATCAGCAGAAATGATCATTTTGGCATCAGACAGGAAAAGTCAAAGGTTAGGATTTAATGTCATCACAGAAGGATTCTTCAAATAAGCCAAGCAGGTGCTTACTAAAGCATGATTATTTGTTGTATTTAGGGATTGAAAGCAAAGCATGATGTGAATGGGAATGCTGTCTTATCTGTAAAACCTTTCCCACAATCATTTCTTTGCTTGAACAAGTCCATAGAAAATAGCTGAGTAGTCTTCTCCACTTTCCTGCTTTTCTTCTCCTCATCGAATAAGATTTGTGTTAAAGAGATATAATTATTTTGCAATGAAATAAATAGCAATGTTCTGGTTCACTGAAAACTGGATGTGTTAGTGAACAGCAAATGCAAAATTGCTCAAGAGTCAACCTGTCGGAGCAGAAGAAATGTCTTAGTTATTGTTCCAGTGCAAAGGGGCAAAATGTGACTCCTGATGCCTCCTGTTGTTGAGGTTGCTCAGCTGCAGAGTACCAGCAAATCTGTTGGCTGGATTACTATCCCCTCCCCCCATCAAGATGACGTCTATTTGTGCAGTCCTGCTTCTTATCAGTGGATGTGTTAGTGCCACGTCAAGCAGAAGGCTGGATCAAGTCCCTGGATTTACATATCCACCCTCAGAATCTTAGTTGTCAAATTGATAATCTAGTCAAATCATCACCTCTTGAAAGTCCTCTAAGTGTCTACACTCCTTCAAAAGCTCCAATAGATGTTAGGTTGTTACATCTACTAACTAAAGAAACTGCTATCACACATTCCACAGCAGATCCTAATTTATTTGACGTATTGGGAGAAATCAAACTGAAAGGTGGGAATGAACTCAACTCATGCACTATAATTTACCTGTGCCTGAAACCAGTGTTCGTGCTGATCTTTCAATGTAAGAAATAGCTCAAAGAGACATGCCATTTCTTGAAGGTGATGGGTAATGAAAATCCAGACCTAGCTCAGGTTAAAACAAGTTGCACTAGTAAGCATCAGGTCATATATTGAGATACTGTTGTTCAATGATCAAATATTTCATATTACTTATAAAGTTATTCCCCATTATACAGAGTGCTTAGGGGAGAAGACAGGGATTTGGGTAACTTCAGATTGCTTCTACAGGATGGTATTAACTTTTGAGGCCAGAGTAAGAAAGCTTTACTCATTCCATTGATTACATCTTGAGAGTTTCCCTGATTCCCTTGCTCAGCCTTACAACATAAATTCATGTGTATGAGTATGTACAACTCATGAGCAGCTGCACATTTCAGAAGTTGAACTTTTTGCCATATCTTAGATAAACTCTCGAATTTATTGTCCCTCCACACTCTGGTCTCATTGGAGGTAATATAGCAAACTCCCTTTAAATGCAATAGAAGCAAAATACATGCTTAGGGTAGCTTAGTATCTAGTGCATTGAATGCCAGAAGACTGAGGAGAGAAAATGAGAATATAGAGACAGCAAATGGAAAATTAAATAGAGTGGGACTGCTACAGGCAGCACTGGCCATGCCATCAACCCGTTGTCATACTTTTTAACAATTGTAATTTAGGATCTACATTTTTAGATCCTTGACAAAATCTCCTTTCTGATTTCTTAGATGTCTGTATGATGGCCATTTGGATATCATCTTTGAATATTTGAATGTTTACCATAAGATTTCTATTTTTTTTCCCCTGTATTTTTGCTTTATCTTACCCACCCGTCACCCTCTTACAGCATATTTAGCACAGACTGTAGACCAAGGGACAAATTTGCAGAAGAACCTGAACCCCTGCTGCTTCTGTTGACAGTTGCTGGAGGGTTTAGGTGCTTTGCAAACAAAGTTCCTTCTGGTTTCTGAAATAATCAAATAAAATAACAGTTTCCCATCTGCCATGAGCTAAACAAGAAAGTTTCCTGATTCCTTGTCATGGCTAGCTGTGTTGTGCATGTGAGACACCCAAGTTGGAGCTGCTGGAATCCATTGCATGAAAAGAGGCATCAGGTTAAGGGAGGAATGTAATAGCAGAGGAACTGCTTTAACCAAATAGATCAATAATCTGTCTTATCCAGCATCTTGTCTCAATTCTGGATGCTACAGAGGAAGGTGTAAAACCCACTTAGTGCACGTAATATTATACCATAGGGAATATTTCTTCCTTTGCCCATCTGGTGATGAATTTACACCCTGAGGCTTATGGATTGAATTCACATTAAAACTGTTCAATACTTTCATTTTCAAGATCCAGAAAATGCATGTTTCCAAATGTTGCTACATCTGACTACCAGATACAGCAAGTCTGCAGTTTTAAGCAAATTTCTTATATAATTTTGCTTTAAAAAAAAAGTAACCAAAATCAAAATACAGGCAAGCAAACCATAAAAAACCCAAAATAAATGAAAACAACAACAACAATAAAACAGCTAAAAAGGAGAAAAAACCACACAAATTCAAAAAAACCTTATAAGCTAAAATTTTACTGGTCTTTTCACTTATATTTTAAAAAATTACAGCTACTCTAAAATATATTTTTTTTTTTTCTGAGTACCAATGTCAGGATTAAATTCAACGGATTTTGAGCACAAGCTCTGAATAACGTTCTTTTAAAGAACAGCGTAACTGTGAAGTTTACTTATGCAAGTTTCCACTACTTAAAAGAAGAATAAAGGTGAAGTGTCACTGAAGATGTTCAACTTACTGAGTGGAATCAGGATGTACGATGTTAATTTTTTCTCAGAATTCTAGGGCCAAAAATTTAGTAATCTGTCGTAGTTAAGGGTGCAACCTGCTCAAAGGTCTTCCTTTCTTTGTTCTTGGTGGCTAAGATTTTCAAAGGAGTGGAAGGATGATTGCCATCTTGTTCCATTCAATTCTATTAGTAAGTGGTTCCAAGCTGCTAACATAGCTTTTAAAAAGACTGCTCATTAGTTTATCTAGAAGGATGTATTCCCAAACTTCACATCAATTTTCATTGTTACCATTTACAGTAATACTTCTCCTAAGAGTGGGTTCTAAACCAGTTTCCTGACCCAATGGAAATTCTGACATGTTGACCATTGTTTTCCTTCTGAATTGTTACAAAATATCAAATGCTTTGAAACTTTATGTCAAACACAATATTCTGAAATATTTCTGGTCTGACCTTATTAAAATGTTTTCAGGTAGAAAGTATTTTAAAGATTATTTACCAAGATAAAGCAAGCATCCCGAGGATTTCCTCAAAAAAAAAAAAGTTGATAAAAATGTCACTCATGTTCCTCCAAAATTTTCAAGCTCATCTAGTTAATGTTTTTGCTGGAAAACTAATTCTTTGGAGAAAGATAATGCTTAGCTTTTCTATGACTGATCATTGCACTCTTGGACTGTCAAACTATAGGGTAAAAGTATCAATTTATACTGCTATTGTCATGGAAGTTCTTATTAAAGTACAGACCACTTGAAACTTGAGTAATCAATCCTAAACATGAATAGTCACTTCCAGTAACATAAGCAGGACTTGACTCTCCTTTCTTAGCAGTTTCATAAAGGAACAATGTTGCTGATATCCAGTGTGGTTTGAAACAAAAAGTATTTTGCATTTATCTGAGTTATTGAAATGTTAGTTCAAATTCCACTGAAAAAGAAACTGTGCCAAAACATAAAGCCTTTCACCTAATTGCAGTGTTTTGTTTGTTTCTTTGATTGTTTTGCTTTAGGACTGTTGTTCTTCAAGTGGCATATGAAAATGTAATTATTTTTAAGATTTCTATTATATATGGTGTAATCCAATTCCTTCATCCTAGTACAACCTCCAGTGGCATCACTAGGAATGAGAAAAGTATGAAAAGATGAGAAATTTTCCATTCAAACCTACTTCAAGGTTTTAATCGACATGTAAAAAATATATGTGGTGCCACTGCAACGAAAAGGGAAAACAGGAGAACTTTATTCTTACAGCACGAAGTAGCATGGAGATGCATGTTAAAGGAGACAAGATTTTCAGGAGCAATCAGCACAGGGCTAACACAACTTCTGCTTAAAGCAAAACAAACAAGTTTGGCCATAATCTCTCATGCCCTTTCCTGATAGAAGAGTGTCAAAAATTGAAAAACATGGTCTGAATGTCTCCATATTTCACTGACTCAGAGTTTATCTTTACATTCTAAAAGTAATTTAGAACAAGCCTTCTAAAATTGCCATGCATTCTCTCAAAGTGGAATAAGTTACAGATGATATGTTACATACTAGAGTATTCCCAAGTGAAGTTAAACGATACTCTCAACAGCACCCAGTAATGCCATTTGCAGTTGGTCTTATCTTGAAAATGCAGATTGCTTGCCAAGAGGCGTTCCTGATCATTCAAGTCTGGGCAAAATCTCACATGATCCAGAGGGCGTGTGTTTGATTTATGTCTGAGATACTCTTTTACGCTCCATTATTCACACACTTTAATTGCAAAACACTGCATGAGCACATGTGTTGGAGGACAAGACTCATTTACTACACAGTCCAAAGGGGAAGCATCAAGTTTTCTGGATTGATATTTAGTACTTGAACAATGAAAAATGTTGTGTTGAAGCTAAGGAGCTGGAATGACTGTCAACTGGTGTCATCCTCACTCTGGCTTTCAGTCACTTTCGGTAATCAGATATTAAATTTTATGCAGGGTACACTTGATACTTCGAACAAGTCAACTTTATTAAAGTAAATACAAATCTCAGAAAGAAATGCAGAGAGCCTAGATATTGTGGCCAGCTTTGAAATCAGATGTTGTAACTAAATGTCTTCATATTTTTACCATTTCTTTTCTTTTTTTTTCCTTCATGAAGGATGAAAGTCAAATATCTCACAAGTTTCTAGGGACTGCTGAGTCAGTTGGAAAGTTACTGAATTATGTTCTTCAGTCTGATGAATTAGTAGATATGGATTAATGGTTCCGTAAGATCTTCAAAGACTGACTTCCAGCTGAGAATAGTTTATTGCCGTATCTATCTGCTGACTCAGCTAAAAGAAAGTTCCTGGTTTGAGTCTGAGAGTTAGACATTTAAATATACATTTTAAACTAATTCAGTTCAGAGTTGATTGCTTCCCCATGATTCTAAACTCACAAGGTGGGAGCTTTAAATTAAAAAGCTAAAGGGAGATCAGATCTACTTCCTTTTCTGTTTCATTCTCAGTCCTTTAAGTTCTTACTAACCTACCCAGTTTGAGGCTGAGACTGCTCAAACCTGCAAATTATAAATTTTTAACAACATTCTGCTAGTAGTATACCTTAATATGATACGTCTGTACTCTATTATAAAGTTTATTAAAAAAAACAGCAACAAAATCTGAATTATTCCCGGAGAAGACACTTGATGCTTAACATGAGGTATCGACTCCTATAAAAATTATAAAATATGGTTGAAGCCATTTGCTTTTCCAAAATTCTCTGTGCATTGTAAATCTTTAAGGATATACAGCTCTGCTTGAAGTAAGTGTGTTTCAGCAGCTAGAAAAGAGCAGGGAAGAGAGACAGAGAAAAATTATGATAACATTTATTTTAGATCCTGTTGTGAATCAAAGACAAAAGCAGGTCCCTTAATCTCCTTGGTTAAATAGTGCACACTTTACTTCCATTGGTCCCACATTACAATCACATTTTTCTTCATTTCTAATTTGCTATTCTTATTAATCACTATCCCAACTATTATTGCTGTCAACTCTCTCTTAAGCACTGATTGACCTTAAACGAACTCCAAGAAAGGATTTCTGAAACTCAGCTTCAGTGTAATGAAGTGGCATTTTAATTAATTTGGTTTCTTAAGCTATTTCAGTTTATCAGATAGTTTGATTTTATTTATTTAGTTAGTTATTCATTTATTTATTTAATGTGAGCCCTGGAACAGGCTGTCCAGAGAGGTTGTGGAGTCTCCTTCTCTGGAGACATTCAAAACCTGCCTGGATACCTTCCTGTGTGATCTGCTTGGGGTAAACCTGTTTTAGCAGGTTGGTTGGACCAGATGGTCTCCAACCCCAACCATTCTCTGTGTGTGTTTCTGAATGAGGGTTCAGTATGTAGTGCTTGGTCTTTTCATTTCTGAAATAAATAAAAAAGAAGAAAAAGGAAGAAAAAGAGCAAAAAAATGTTACAGTGGCCATTCAGGCTAGGTTACTCACAAGTAAATATACAAACTAATATACTTTATGCTTTAAATACATATGGAAAAGAGATATTATAACTGGCTGCAATATTGACAAAATTCTTTAGTAAATACATCGGGAGTGCTGGGAGAAGGCAATAGGGAAGGTGAGAGAAAGCTGGAGAGAAAGACTGAGACACAATTCTTACTTTTTAATAAGCCTCACAAATCATATAATATCCTTTAAACAATGGTTAAACCTCGGACTCCTGTTGGGCACACCCCACCATTGATATTGCAAGCCTGACACCTCTTATCCCTTTATTAACCTCTCCACTTTATGATCTGTTAGTCACAGATGCACATCTGCTTCACAGGCCATAACAACACCACCTGCCTGAACATCTTAAAAACAAGGCCTCCAAGTGCATAAGCAGGACACGTGCTCCCCGGCAATGGGGAGTGTGTCCTGGTGGTACAGCCAGCTGAGCTGCAACAGCCTCAGCTGCTCATATGGTGCACACTTGTGGTCGGCTGGCATGGGGCTTGGCTGGATAGTGAGAAAATCTCAGGTTCAAACAGTTGCAAATTATTTAACGGGAATAGGAGTGTGAATTTGTTATGTGATCATGTAATGGAAGAGCCTCTCATGATACGTATGTGCAAGCCACAGGGTCAAGGTTTTGAACACTAAGCCTGAATCTCTGCTCTTTCATGGAGCGATACTATACTGTAGCTTACCACTCAGTAAAAATAAACTCTGTGAAAGTTCAAATGAGTTATCTTATTTAAAGTTCAGGGGAGATAGCTTTGGTGTCCTGGATATTCTAGCAATCAGACAGTCCTGTAAATGAACACTTTCTGGGTTTGAATACCTCTGTCCCACCTCTCCTTCCTCAGATACTTCAAAAAATCTAGCCGTTGCTCAGATGTTGAATGAATATTCTTGCTAGGAGACAGTCATAGGAAATATTTCCTTGGCAGTCATACATTAGAAAAAACCTGTCTGCTGCCCTTTCTTTTATTCGTTTGCTTAATATAGGTATCTCCTGAAATAGCTTATATATGATAAGTTGAATTAATGTTACGAACAAGAGGAAAGCTTCTTTCCGTATTCCTTTTTTTAGACACAAGCGTTGATCAAAGGCTAGAGAGCAGTAGCAGAAAAGCTGCACTGCTAAAGAAGCTCCACAAGTGGGGGTTATGTTTCACAAAAATGCAAGCCCTGTGCTCCAACTATGGTTGATAAAGGTGTAACTGGTGAGACAAGTCTGTATTAATGTTTGAAGGAGGAGAAATCTGGACCTTGATCTTACCACCTTTGCGTATCCCTGGGAGCTCAGTGGCTGAGAGGAGGGATCAGTGTGTTCCTGCTTGCTGAGCAGGCTGCACCAGGGATAACAGCCTGGAGACAAAGAAGTGACCTCATATCACCCTTCATCTGGAAGAAGAGGCAGCTTGGCACCAGCTTTGCAATCCGAGTCCTTGTTTGCTCCATGCAAGTGTTCCAGCTATTTCGCTTATAAGCAGCTCTATTTTCCCCACCTCCTTCCTTACCTGCCACTATGCTGTGCGAAAAGCCCAACGCTAAAATTGGACCATGCAGGAATTTTGAAGTAATTATTGTCTTGTGGATGAAATCAGGATGATTTTTAATAGAATTATGGTTTTGTTGATGTTATTTGTTGGTGTAGAACATGTGAAGAAACGCAAACATAAGTTTTTCAGCAGTGAGTTTTTGAATTGATCTCAGTGGAAATGCCTGTAACCAACAAAACAGTTCATTTAGCTTCTGTCTTTTTGGGAATCCCTTACCTGACTTTAATTGCTAAAACACACTGAATAAAATCCTGGTCTTTCCTAAAGCCATTAGCATCATTCCCCTAGACTCCTCCAAGGCCTGGATTTTACCCTCTTCCTCACATTCTTACTTTGGCCTCCAAACTTTGTAGCTGAGAAATTTCATAACTGAATTGCTCATCTCAGCCCACAGGGCATGGCTCTTGACCGTACTTTTATGCAACTGGTGTGGAATACAAGGACATTTCAGGAAATTTCATCTGCCAAGAGGTGCTTTCCACCACGCTATCTATCACCTTAATAACTGCTGGAGCATGAGTACATAATGTGCTTGACATTAGCACCTGTTTTTATAACACTCCAGTTAAATACCAGAGGCCAAGACTATTGGGTCTTATTCAAAATACTGCTTATCCTCAAGCCAGATTGTTTCCCAGAAAATGCTGGAGAAGAAAATGATTTCCCAAAAGAGAGTCAGCCTCTTTGATGTACTGGGATGATTGCTTGTGAAAAATCACTGATTGCACCTCTAAGTTGAAATTAGTCATGTTTAAATGTCATTGATTGGAATACCTAACACTGTAAACCTAAATGAAGGAGAGATTGACAAAATATCCTTATCAGGAAAGGAGAAAATTAAATTAATTTAATATTCTAATGTACTTAATTAATTATACAAAGGGTGATTAATTCAATTCTTAACCAAATCAATAGTGACAGGCGGTGGATTTTTTAGTTCTTACTCAATTGTCTACTTAGAGGTTTGTGTGTGTGTTGGCTTTAGCTGGGACAGAGTTGGTTTTTTTAATTAGTAGCCAGTATAGAATTATGGTTTAGATTTGTGCTGAAAACAATATTGATAATACAGAGAAGGGTTTTTTTTATTGCTGAGCAGTGCTTACACAGAGTCAAGACTTTTTCTGCTTCTCACACTACCCCACTAGCCAGTGGGCTGGGAGTGCACAAGAAGCTGGGATGGGACACATCTGGGACTGTTGACACCAATTGACCAGAGAGATATTCCATACCATGTGATGCTCAGCATATAAAGCTGGAGAAGAAGAAGGAATGGGGGGACATTCAGATTTAAGGCATTTGTCTTCCAAGTGACTGTTACACGTGATGAAGCCTGGCTTTCCTGGAGATGGCTGAACACCTGCCTGCTGATGGGAAGTAGTGAATGAATTCTTTGTTTTGCTTTGTGTGCAGCTTTTGTTTTGCCTATTAAGCTGTCTTTTTATCAACCCACAATATTTCTCACTTTTACTCTTCTTATTCTCTCCACCATCCCACTGCAGTGGGCAGGAAATGAGCGAGCGGCTGTGTGGGGCTTAGTTACCACCTGGGGTTAAACCACGGCAGTGTGGTAATTACTTTGATAAAATCTCTGTCCAAGTCTTCATATTAAGATATCCAAATAGAAAAAACAAGCAAGGTTGGATGTCCAGTGGCTCCTGTATCTACAAGCAGGAAGAGGAGTTATGATCATGTGGTTCTGCTCTTGATGTGGCATAAGCAACATAATTTTGCCTAGTAAATCCTCTGCAAAACTTACTATGTCCAACCAAAGCACATATTTTGTTCATTGTACCTTTTATTTAAAGTTCTGGTAAGTTTACCACAATCCCAGGAAAATTATTCCAGTGACAAATAACCTCGTACTGTATCCTAGTGTCTGGTCATTATATTATGGCATTCATATATTTGACTTATAAATAAAATATCTTTTTATTAATTTAAAGCTCTGATTGCATTGACAATTAGGGATCATAATAACACATAAGTTTTCAAATTATTACACTGGATGAGAATTTCCAAGTGTCCTGTGACAGCCATGAATGGTACCTAGCCACTACAGACTTTTACTGAAGAGTACATAACCTGTTATGTGTGATTGTTTAGATTTTCTGTTCTTATTTTTAAGTGAAATGTAATAATAAGAAGCTACCATACCGGTACGGGTGAAAAGAAACCCATAATTTTGGTGTACATCCAATAGAGATAAAAAAAAGGTGACACAACATGACCCTCTTCTTTGACCAGGGTCACCCTAGTCTTGTGATTAAAATGTCACATAGTCAAACACAATTAAATTGTCAAGGAGTTCAGCATCAAGGGTGAGATTTGTTACCTCTTCATTACTTCACATAACTCTTCAGATGTCTATTGGTTTAAATACAGGTGTTTGTGGTTATCAATCACCTTGGAAAATAAACCTCTGGGCCAATTTTCACTGGTTTGTTGATGGGGTGAACACATCTGCCTGCAGCCAGTGGTTAGCAAGCACATGTATTCAGGAAGAAACAGTTGCTATTGTCCATGTTGGAGCATCAAAATTATAAGTGTTTACACTGTTGGAAGGGTTTCTGGGCAGAGGAGAGAGTTTCAGCAAAGCATTTTCCAGTGAAAATATATTAAAGGAAGAAAATGATGTTTTCTATATTTCTGAGTGTTTGCTAAGATATATAGTTCTTTATTTTGTGTCTTTGAGAGCTGTAGTTAACCCGAGCATTTTTAACAGTACCTTAGGTGTGGAACAGTTTGGAGAGAATATTTAGGAAGCTGGTCTCTGAGGCAGGGACACTCAGTTTCTGATTTCTGCTTCTGGAGCTGGACTACCTAAAAGACATGGAGCAGGGACCAAAGTCCAGGTCTTCACTTTACTCAATGACTGTCCTAATCACGGGGTTAAAAAAAGGATAATCCCTCTTGCGCACTGGATCATGAGTCTTTTTCTAAGCGGAACAAAAGAAACATTTTCACCTGAAACAGCTCACATACTGTTCTCCCCGGGGGAGTGAGAGGTGTGGATTTGAAATTAAGCCTTTTTATGAGAAGATGAGCTTCAAACACAGGTTTTCTGATTCCTCTCTGAGTTCTCTGGGCGGGAAGATAATATATAGAGGAGATTATATTCTGCTTTTAGAAATTCACACCTTGGATGTCCAGCCCCAAGAGACAAATCTGAACCCTGAACTCTAGCTGAAAATTATCATGGACTTCATCACAAACATAGTCTCTGAACCTGCTAAGAAAGAATAGGGATCTGGTGCTATTTTTCCAAATATCTTTTACTGTCTGTTTTGGTTGGCGATCTCAGGTGGCATCTGCACTCTACCTTCAGGAGCACTGTATGTGGAGCTCAAATATTTAACCGTCTAACAACAGACTGCACCATGAGCAAACACCTAGGAGTTAAGTATTGTTCCAGTAAACGTAGTGATTCAAAGTTAAGCATTGTACTAGTACATGTAGTGATCCCTAAGTTCCTTTGGTGATTCAGTTTTTGATTAACTTTAATTTCTAAAAACTTGTCATCTAGAGCTTTTTATATCAGTGGAGATGAACAGGCAACTCCAGGGGGAGAGTGACCTCATCCCAAGATAGCTGTACTGTGCTGGAGGCACTTCCTTCAGGAGATTCATCCTACCTTAACCTAGACATTTTCTTTTGTTTGTGGATTTTTCATAGTATATTGGTTTTGTTTGGTTGGTTTTTGTTGTTTGTTTCCTTTCTTTTTTTCTTTTTTTTTCTTCTTTAATTTTTCCCCTAGAAAGAGAAATCTGTTTCTGTTGACTAGAGAAGCATAAGTGATCAATTTAGACCAAATGCCTAACTTTCCATAGGTAGAACTGGTTAAATGAATCCTAACCTTCATTACCTACTTTGCCGTCTGTAAAATTACAGCTGTTCTCTGCCTCACCAGAAGGCTGTAAGGCTAAATATATTGAAGATTGAGAAATGTTCAAAAATGGAAATTGTGTATGATCTATGAACACAGAAGTCAGCAGGAATTTTGCTACTGACTTCAGTTGTGCCAGGATTTAACCTGAATGATTTAACTTTGGAGGAAGCTTTTATTGTTTTTTTATGTCCTAGTACTCATAGAACAGGTAAAAAAGTCAGTATTTGATGGCTTTCAGAAAACCAGGCTTTCTTATTATGGACTGCTTACAAAAGACGATAATAGAACTCTCAATAGCAAGGAAGGCTTAAATAACCTCTTGACCATCTTGCCTACATTATGTTTTATAACATTTCTAAGTATGATCACTTTTGCAGATGCTGGTTGTTAAAGTTCTTGAATGGGGACTTCAACTATTTAGGGATGCAGGGATGTATATAGCATATTGTTTCACTGACTGTCAGCTACTGAGACACTAGATACACACAACTAGAGAAAAAAATGTTTTGCCATTATACAGGAGTGTGGTAAATTCACAGAAAATCTTTGGTGTTGACAATCTCAAAACAGTAACCATCTTAAAACCATTATTATATTTCCTTAAACAGTAAAGATGCACAGTAGACATGATTATGTTCTGTATAATATCATCAGATGCTGGAGGGGTGCCCAGTTGCACCCCAGCTCCATACCAGTCAGAGCACACCAATTTTTCTCCCCTATCTTTTGTGTAGGCAGGGGAATGGGCCAGTAAGACCCTCAGTGCACTCTAAAAAGTTGGTTGGCCAATGAAGCATAGACACAGGCTTTCATGTCAGAGGTTGTCTTCTTTTTTAATAAAAGTCAAACTTTTGCAGACAAGTAACCTTGGCCACTGTTGTGCTGACGACTGCTGATTGCTTCTCAAGGAAGCTTCTGTCACTCTTTCTCCAAAGTTTCAGGAGAACTTGGAAACACATGGGTATCTAATAAGACAGGGCATATGAAAATACCATCTCCTGTACATTTAGGTATGCATTCAAGTGTGTAAAACTAGACTCTGCCAAGCATTAGGAATATCCTATCCAGTAAGTCCTTTCCATGGCAACTATAGTATTGGTTCACTGCAGTTGAAAGGTGACAGCAAGAATATGTGTAAGACACTCGAAGTCTTGCAAGGTGTCTAGAGGTAGCCTAAATACTAAGTGTTTTAGCTAAGGACAGAATTTAAGTTATCTGGTGGAATCATATAATATTACTACCTTACAAAATTATCAGAGAAACAAAATGTTCCATTTACCTCAAAATATTTCCCAAAAGACCTTGTGAGATAATAACACTTGGCTCACAAGAAAACGAAATGTTTATAATTTTCCAAATACAGAGAAATTACACTTCTCCCTACAAAGCTCAGCAGAACTTGTGGAATTTAAAAAGCAAACTCTTCTCCTTCTGTAGTTACAGAAAAAAATGATTCCCAACAAGAAGCTACAGTTTGCCAGCTCTGACCTCCAAGCTTTTGGATGTCATGTGTTTTCAAGCCCTCACAATCCACAAGAGAAAGCCTGGCAAAGAGAGAAGGGTGGGTTGCTAAGGGAGTTCTACAGTAAAAAAGGACCACATGGTAACTCTGTGAGTGAGAGGGTAACCCCTAAATCACACACTGGAGTAAACCCAAATTTCAGCTACTCATGGGTCAGCAGAACAGAATAACACTGGCAGCTTTAGGGAGAAATCTCTGATGTGGATGTGAAGTGGAAACTACTAATTTAAGGACTGGAAAGCTTTTATCTTTAACCTTTTGTTAACTGTTGCAGTAAGTCCAAATCTTATCCAAGCTGAAAGATGATCTTGATATAAAAAACCACGTAGTTATCGGAGGATGATGTTTGCTATCACCATGACAGAAATGCTTACATATTACTTGTCAAAGTATTAAACTCAATTGGGCTGTTCAAGCTGAGCCCATTTGCCTGGAGCACCTATAAGTTCTTTGCTCAGCAGTAAATTAAAGTAAATCTTTCTAGAGTTGCCTATGTCTGTCATAGGAAAGCCTCTGTTCCCTCTCCCTTCTTTTGCAGAACATTTCCCTTTTTCAGACTTTTTAAATGCATGCAATTCAGCACCAGGGAACATTCTCAGAGTTATGCGTGAGCCTTAGATACATCTCCATATAGTTTTGTTTCAATACATGCAGGAATATAATCTGAAATGCCTATGGCTTGTGATGTCTTGTAAACTGAAACAGGTTTTTTTTAATGTGGTGAGGTTAACATAGTTGAATTTTTATATAAACATCTGTCAATGACATGAGAAAAACAAGAGTCTTGACTATCTGGTAGCCATCCATTGTGCATGCATGTTGGTAACAATAAAAAATGATCTGTGTATTTGGCCCAGGAAAAAAAGCACACATGGAGTCTATGGGCTTAAACTTCAGCATTATGTATTCCAAAAAGAAAGAACAATTCAAAGATTAATGAAGAATCTCTAACCTTTTTTCCCCTTCCAATGTTGCTGTGGGAGAGCATAATTTCTATTGAGGAGAAAAAACAAAAAAAATCGATCAAAAATATTGGATTTGAAAAAAATATTTTACATAGTATTTTAATTAATTCAGTGTCATATTCCCAGAAACTAATTTATAACGTAGTAGCTATTTTCTTCCTGAAACCCTATAATGATTCCAGAATTTAAACCAGGTTCAAATAACAGCCACTATTCTTTTCCACTAATCAAAAAAATGGAGTCACAATAGGTAGATCAGGGTAAAAGAATTGTACAACAGCTCAACAAAGAGGAATAGGATCCTTTCTTTACTTAGTGGAAAACTGATTCGAAAGCTGTCTGGTTCACATCAAAATGTCTTCCACAAAACTGATTCATTTTACTTTCTAAATTACACAGGACTAAAGGGTTTGGGATTTTTTCCTTTTTTTTTTTTTTTTTCTTTACAATGTCCAAACTACTCACATAGAATGTTTTACAATGGTGATCGAATTTGATGCCCAGAAAAAGCTGTGGGAATCAAGGCCCATGAAATCTTGTTTCAACTGCTTTTATATTCGCTGTCGGAGATGGATATCATTCTCCAAAGGAGAAGGGAATTACTTTGGCTCCTAGTGTATTGCCGATCCCTCTCTTGCGTGCTTGTCTCAGGAGAAGCAGGAATACTTGTAGAGCTTAGCCCTCAACCAGTGATCAGTAAAACTATTTATTGGTCATCACTTTGTACCCAGAAACAGTGCTGTCTGGGAGCCTGTAAAACCAGGAAAGAGTTTCCCAAACTGGAAAAAGAAGGGCAGTTATCTGCCCCAAGCCCCTTATTATTGTGGTTTTTGATAATTAAATAGGTTCCTGGAGCTTTCAGTCACTTTTCCCCAGTACTTTGCTTGGACTCCAGAGGAGGGAAGTAAAGGTAATAATTCAACAGTTTCAAGGGAGGAACGAGGCATTTATCTGGGAATAGACAGATCTACTATCAAAAGCTCGGGTGTACATTAGCAACTAGCAACCAGCACTTGAAATTAGGGAGGAGAACAAATATCTAACAGCAAGAGATGCAGGAGCTCTTTGCATTATTTAGAGATTATGATGCATGTTGAGTACTTTCTTTCTTCAAGAAGTTAGGCATTGAAATCATGATAGGTATTAGTGGAGCATAGTACTATTTCTTCTGAGGAAGAGTCTGATTTATATGGTTGAATTTTTGATGGCTTACAATAAAAAGAAATGATCCAATCCCTCTGATAATTCTATTTCAAAGCCCAATATACCGTAGAGAATGTTAGTAAAGGTTTTTCCATTCAATTAAATATTTGAGTGTGTTTATTTTTGTTTATAGTGTAATATTCCTCTTGTATTGCATGTAACTTACTCTTAGTGTTCTTTTTTAAATTGACATTAGACATCTTTTGCAATTCTCAGCAAAAACCTGTAAAATTATTTTAAAAGTCATTTTCTAAATTTCTATACAGAAATATAGCATAAATAGCTACTCTTGTACAACTTCAGAAGACATGACTTATATTCTGTTGCTGGATGATCCAAAGGAAGTTTATGTTGTAGAAACTCAACAGTTAAGCAATCCATGGGGATATGTTGTGGGTTTTTTTTTCCTAGCAAAATTACTGAGAACTACATCTTCTAACTTGAGAATGTTTACATTCTCAAAAAAGCACTGAACTAATTAATCTGTGATCACCATCAACAAAACCTAGAGCAATAGTCACTGTGTGAACCAGCACAAAGGAAGCAGTCAGATAACCCTGAAACAAGCTGCCTGGCCCAGATGGGTGGTCTTGCAGGTTGTCACTTGGTTTGCTCTTTCTGTTTACATCACTTAGTTATTTTTTCCATTAGAGAAGGCCTTTAGATGTAGGGTTGATTTGTGTGTTTTCTTAGTTTCATACCTATTCATCATGTTTTAAATATTGATTCTGTAGCTAGAGGCTGCTGTCACTGAAATGCTGGTTACTCGGATCAATAGAGGATAGTCTTGTTACTGGGCTGATAGGATCTCCATGTCCGTGACAAGTCTTTAATTTTCACTGCTAAGGCCACCACTATGTAGAGATAAACTTTCTTGTGAAGGACCTGATTTTTAAGGTACCTGCATACTCAGAATGAACATAATATATTTAGAGTTAAGTGAGAAAATGCCTTTTTTGTCCCTCAATCTGAAATCTCTTTCATCTGTTTCATGCGACTGCAGATTTCATGGAGGCTTTGGGGAAAAAAAGGGACTACAGCTCACATCCTAGGATAGACGGTAACCTAGAGCAAGCAAATCAGAAACTTGGAACTTTCCACATGCCTGCATCAAGTAATGTGTTTTGTAAAAGTAACATTAATCAAATAGTTTGCAGTTAAATTGTCTACATGCCAGATTGCCTCCATTCCACAGGGCCTATTGTGGATTAAGTGAAGATCTTTCTTCCATCCCCGTCCCATTCACTCATCTAATATTACATTTAGAAGAGGTCGTTTCCAGCTTGGACTCCCAAATGTTTCCATTGGGAGACAGTAAATACTCCATTTGTGTAGTATGAGTATTCGGTGTATATGCAATCACTGTTTAATGAGATAAAACACAAGCTGAAATTCTGAATGGGTCTTGGATATACTTGCAAATGAAACACTGAACCGTATGTTTAAGAAGCAAAACTTAACTGTACTGGAAGAGAAATCAGACAAGGAAATTATGACAAATCTGTTTTTCAGATTTGTGATTTTTTAAAGTGGATGTTTACTGGTAAACTATATTTCACTTAAAATTAAGAGACCAGTACAGATAAATAAACATACATATGTATATATATACACACACATATATAACCCTTGAATTGCATTACACAGTGAAATGGTCCCTTTTGAGAGAGAAATGAAGTTTTAAAGGTATGTTTTTACCTGTAAAAGAAATATTTGCACCAAGAAGCTAAGAGATTTGTGTTAAACTGCAGCATCAATAACAACAAAAACTTACTCTGTAGCTCAACTCTAGGGTTGACATTTTACAATTTCCAACTAAAACCTTTAGACAGTGACTGAGATACTGACTCATAGTGAGTACTAGGGAAAGGAGGGGGCTGGTTACAATTGCTTGACTTGCCTACTGAAAAGATGTGACTTAACAGAGTGAGAGAGAAGAGACGGAGCAGAGAATTTCAAACTGGTTTTAACAGTTAAAATTTATTTTTGTGTGTGTGAAAAGCCAAATCTTTTTATAAAAAAAAAGTTTGCAAACTTTTCAGCCAGCGTTCAACAGCTTTTTTTCCTCAAAACTAGCAGCAAAATTTCTCATTAAATGGAAATTCATTTCATGTTAAAACAGTTTCCTGTTGAAAATACCATATATCCTTGATAAAAATTGATCCTTCTTGGTATGTGTAAAAATAAAGAAAAGCAACTTTATATTTTCAAATACTTTTTAAAATCAGTTTTCTGAAAGGAATAAGTTAGAGATTCATATGTGATACCTGTAGGGGCCTACAACCAAAGTTTAGAAAAAAACAGAAAGAAAGGAAGAAAGGAAGAAAGGAAGAAAGGAAGAAAGAAAGAGAAAGGAGAGAAAGAAAGAGAGAGTGAAAGAGAGAGAGAAAGAGAGAGAGAAAGAGAGAGAGAAAGAGAGAGAGAAAGAGAGAGAGAAAGAGAGAGAGAGAGAGAGAGAGAAAGAGAGAAAGAAAGAAAGAGAGAAAGAAAGAAAGAGAAAGGAGAGAAAGAGACAAAGAAAGAGAGAAAGAGAGAAAGAAAGAAAGAAAAAGAAAGAAAGAGAGAGAATGGAGAAAAGGTTTTTGCAATAGTTCAAAAGTTGGACTGAAGCCTTCATTTCGGTCTTTTGTCTGAATCAACTGGCTTGTCACTAACTCATTTCCGTATAGTGAACAAATGAATACATTTGCTTTTGAGTCCTGGTATGGTCAATATGTGATCATTCTTGTTGATAAATGGACTCTTAAAACTTAAGTGAAAAAGTCATAAGAGCTGAGTGTTTGAGAATTCAAATAAATAATTTGTCAGGAAACTGTAACCATCTGTCAGTTCCTTGTACGGTTAGGCTTTTTCTTCTTTTTTTCCCATGTCACTAGAGAAGACAGCCAAACTGCCAAAACCAAATAAAGAACATACCTTTTGGGCTTTTGATCAAAACAAGCAAGAAGATGATCAGTCACGTAAAGGAAAAAAAAAATAAGATCATAAAGAGATTACTTTGATTGTCAAAATGAATCACAGATTTACACTATAAAATAGAGACTAAAAGTACATTCCTGAGTTATTCTGTGTCAACAACCATTTTAGATGGCAAGAAACTTATTCTCCAGTTCTATTCCACAATCAGCTTTGAAAGAACTAAGACCAACATGGACATGACAGGTGTTTGATATGAAACAGTTATCTGAAAATACTGGCATCTCATTAAAAGTCACCTGACTTGCCGAGGTGTAGAGTTGCATGACAAACCACTCAATCTCTGGCTCCTCTAGAATTTAGGTGTCATATCCTGCTTGGAAACTACACCAACTCCTGATAGGCTGAGTCTGTTTCTCTACTTTGTTACTCACAGAAATGATAACGACAATCCATGAAGTAAACAGTCAGCATAGATCAGCTCAGATTTAACAGCACTAACTCTAATACCAGAAGCAACATTATCACCGAGAAACAATGCAGTAGCCTGTGCAGGTTTGTTGCAGCAGGTAGACTTCTGCTACCCAGGGTAGGAATGGTCTCACCTGCTGCAGGCATCTACATTTCCTCCTCAGACAACCCTCCTGGGGTCATGGTGATGTCAGAAGAGAGAAACACACACTTTTAGGGACTAATTGATGTGACTTATTTTAGACATCTATTTTAAGAAAAAATCAGGGATGTCTATGCTTAGGGAATGCACTGGCTATCTAGAGGGAGGTCTTCTTAAACCTTACACTGTATATGCTGCGTGGAGATTCAGAGAACAGGGAATCAGCCTTGTTGCCTGTAGGCCATTAACACATATAAGGAATAGGCTGCTAATTGCAGTGAGTCCCTGTTGCAATTAGAAATTTCTTAAGGTTGTAGTTGTTTTATTATTTTTCTGCTTTCATTGCTTTTTCTTTTTTTCCAGTTAGATCCACAAGATACCCGTGTTCTGAATATTTCCCCAGCAATGTATGATAGCTGACCAGTTAAAAAAATGTAGAGTTGCCAGACAAGACGATAATTACAGACTTTGTGTGGTCTCCTCTGCCTGGCATATACTCAGGCTCCCTAAAGACATGAAGCTGCTACTTGTAATACTGAAGACCTCTAATACTCTAAAATCTTTAGCATCCTCACTGTAAGCATGGAATGCTCTTAGTTTTTCAGCATTTGGAAATCATTTTAGTAAGAAAATAAAGACTTTTAAAGTAATTATTTTCAAGGTATAGAAAATTGGTTGTCTGGTTTTTGAGTCTTTGATGTTTTCTCCTGATTAGTAAGGAGAGAAAACTACCTCTTCCTTGTCTTCCCCCATTTCCTTCTGAGTGAAAAGTGAGCTTCTTGCATACCTCTCAGTTTTAGGAGCAGCTATCTTCAGCAACTAACAATTATCATGAGAAAGGAAGTAAAAATAATGAGAACTGGCATGACTGTAAGATTGTGTAAAGAAACTACAAAAAAACTTTAGTTTTCTGAAATCTCTGCTCTGCCGTGAGCAACTTAAGTATGCTAATGTAAATTATGTACAGAACTTCCTTTTGATCCATCCATTAGAATATCTTCAGCACATTCTGAATGTTCATTAGGAAGCCATAAATAGAAAGAATAGTGCAGAGGCAGAGATTTAGCTTAGAACATTTTCAGTACAATATTTATTCTAATTGTCTCCTCTAGCTTGTTGAAGTGATATAGGTGTTTGAAGATACAGGAATAATGTATTGTGGAGCTTCTGCCAGTTAAACCATTAAGATTTTCAAAAGCATGCTCTAGTATAATGTATGACTTAAGTAAGTGTCTAGCTACATGTGAAGTGGAGAAACTTTTTAAGTTGGCATCTCGACTGCCCACAATTTTATTTTAAATTATTTCACTGTGAAGGGCAAGGGGCTTGCTTTCTTCTCTCTGAACTTTAGGGCAACACATCTGAGAAAATCACCCCATTTCTATTTAATTTACATTCTAGATCTGAGATCATTGTATATGGGCACCTCTCTGATCCTATAAATAATTACTTCACTTGCAAATGTGTCATTTCCAAACATTGACACAGCCATTATTTTTCATGATATGCTATTGTGATGAAATATTGCTCAGCTCTAGCCTCAATCCCATGGATAAGAAAATATTTTAAATTTCTAGGTCTGCTAAAAAAATAAATATAGGAAAAGAGAGATATAGTTTGTAGAAAGCTATGTGAAATAAGTCCTAGTTCTTATACGAGGCAATATGTAAGCAGCTAAAAACCAAAAAAAAAAAAAAGAGAGAAGAAATACAGAACATTATTTGGTATAGTATCCATCAGGTACTTACTTGCATAGCAGACTATGTAACTCCATTGAAAGCATGTTGATTTTCCTGTAGAGAGTATATTTCAGATGCATTAAAAGATTGTAAAAAAGAAAAAAACTTACCTACCAAATGGATGGATAGGACTGAGATCCAAACTCTTGACTTTGCCTCAAGCTTCATGTATAGCATTGGGAAAATTAGAAAAATAATGTTATTGTTCTTGTGATTCTCTTAGCAGCCCTAAATTGCCCATGGCCATGGCTGCTTGAATACTCCAGTATCACACTCAGCAGACAGGTGTGGGAGACCCGGCAGTCTCCTGAGGTCCACCCAAGCTCTTCTGTCCTGGTAGTATCACAGGGTAGAAAGTTAATACAGTGTTATGGTCATGCTTAGTGGTTATGGTGGTACAGTCTCTAGATTGAATTTTTCAACATTTAAATAATATTTCCTGTCCCCCCTCTTTTTGTTTTCTATTTATATTTTTTTTACTTTGTTATAAAGATACAGAGTAAATGTCCACATTGTTTTGCAAAGTGTCTTTTGGTACCTTTCTAATATTTGCTAATATTTTCCACGTTACTAAAAGTTGGTGTAAAATTAGTTCAGAGACAAGTTGAATATAGTAGATTTTCTTCTTATTATGACTACTGAAAAGCAGTATAAAATACATCTGCCAAACCACTGGAAAAAGCTACAAACCATGGCTACAGAAATAGGTATGTGCTAGTAAATTCTAAGTTATGTAACATTTTTATTATTGTTTTATAGCAATGTCTAAAAAGCATATGTTTGTTATTTTGAGTATAGCCATACACCAATGCATTCACAAGGAGAAATATAACAATTTCTGTTTCCTTTAAGTACTCCAGTAATTTCTGTCTGACAATCAGATATGAGCAAACTAAATGGCAAAAACTTGAACTGGTTTAATTGTTTTCCCTCAGGTAGTACCTGAGGTGTTCCATGGCCAATATTTCTCCGCCTCCAAATCTCCCCTGAAGATTTTCTCTCTCCTGGAGAAACCATTAACATTCTCTGTATTGTTGAACATATCTACAAACCTTGCGCAGCATTATGGACTAATCCATCAACAGTCAACGTCCATGGTAATTCATGGTGAGCTCAGCTCTGTATCAAACAGAAACTACATCTTGTCCACCTTCCTCTTAGAAGGAAGGAAGGAAGGAAGGAAGGGGAGGGGGGAGGGAGGAAGGAAGGGAGGGAGGAAGGAAGGGAGGGAGGAAGGAAGGGGAGGAGGGAGGAAGGGAGGAAGGGAGGAAGGAAGAGAGGAAGGAAGGAAGGGAGGAAGGAAGGAAGGGAGGAAGGAAGGGAGGAAGGAAGGAAGGGGAGGAGGGAGGAAGGGAGGAAGGGAGGAAGGAAGGGAGGAAGGAAGGAAGGGAGGAAGGAAGGAAGGAAGGGAGGAAGGAAGGCAGGGAGGGAGGAAGGGAGGGAGGAATGGAAGGAGGAAGGGAGGGAGGGAGGAAGGGAGGAAGGAAGGAAGGAAGGGAGGAAGGAAGGCAGGGAGGGAGGAAGGGAGGGAGGAATGGAAGGAGGAAGGGAGGGAGGGAGGAAGGGAGGAAGGAAGGAAGGGAGGAAGGAAGGGAGGAAGGAAGGACGGAAGGAAGGGAGGAAGGAAGGACGGAAGGAAGGAAGGAAGGAAGGAAGGAAGGAAGGAAGGAAGGAAGGAAGGAAGGGAAAAGACCAGTCAAGGGAGAAAAGAGCACTTGGGAGAGTTTTCTCTGAACTTCCCAGTCCGATCTGGAGAGCTGCCTCATGATGAATTCAATAACAAAATGAGAATCTTTCCTGGCAGTGCTACCAAATGCCTGAAAAAGGCAGTTTCCATCTGCATGGGCCAGAGTACCATCTCTTCTACCAGAACACATACCTGCCCCTGCTGGAGCAGAAATTTTTCCCTCTCAGACTTGAGTAATGCAATTCTCCATTCCCAGGAATGAAGTTTCATAAACCAAGAAAGCCACTATTTGTTTGAAGCATAACAGCAGGCTCTGCTTAGCAACGTGCTATCCTGAACACACCACCACAATTTTCTCCACTGACCCCACTGATCACAGGGAGAGATTTAGGCCATCCCTCATGAGGTTTTAGTATAGACATGTAAACCAATAATTGATTTTTTTTCTAATTATTATAGTTTTCACAGGCAACAAATGGTTACAAGGTACCTAAGACTATATTTAGTCCTTTTCCAAAGTAGAGACCCACAGGGTGTTTCAAAAAGATGGACCCAATTTGAAAAAAAATAACACACTGCCTCAACATTGGATAGGTCATATGGGACCCCAAGACTTGGTGCTACACTCTTGGTCTCCAAGATTCCCAGATATTACACCTTGTGACTTTTTCTTGTGGGGATATGCCAAAGACCTTCTTTTTGTGCCACCATTAGCAACTAATCTGGATGACCTCAAAACCAGAATCACAGCAGCAGTGACCTCAGTGGAAGAAGACACTCTGAGAGGTGCTTGGCATGAATTCAACTACAATCTCAATGTTGTCCTTAGAGCAGGTGGAGGGAACATAGAGCATTTATAAAAAGGTTACTAAAACTTGATAACTCATTAAACTGTTTGTAAACCCTTTGTGTAACAGCAACGTGCTGCCATTGTGAAATATACTGCTTTGCAATTGGGTCCATCTTTTAAAAAAAAAAAAACCTGTATAATCTCTTGGGGATGAGGGGAGAGACCGGGAAAGTGTCCAGAAGGACACAGGAAACCTCCCTAAGGATAGAGGGAACGTGTTGCAGCAAGAGGTGCTGCTTTACCTCAAAGCACCCTGCCTAGCTGCAGGACATTCCTTTGCGGCTTGTGTCCTTCAGCTCTCTGGAATAATTTCTAATCTCTGTGTACCCCTCGGTTTAAGATATTTCAGTGAAACACTATTAGGAAGGTGAGGGCTAGGAAGTGGAGTTGGCCAGCGGGAGCTGGTGGACGTGACTCACTGCTGAGTAGATCTGACCCAGGCATGAACAGTCTGGGAAAGAAGATACATGTGTGCAGCCCACCCCCTGAGAGAGCATGGCTGCAGGTCTCATCACTTCTGGAACAAAACAGTGAAATTCCCATATTTAATTTATGGCATGTCTATTCTACAGGCCACACTGGAGAGTAGGATTAGCCCAAGGTAGCTGTAAAGGAGCCAACTCATGCACGAGACAACATGATCACAGCAGGGTGCAACTCAGAAGTATGAGCTTTTCTTCATAGTGATGCTAAACAACCTGAACTGCACTCCAGCCTTTCTTGTTTACATATCTCTAAATTATTCTTCAGAAAGAACATACCTTTTCTTTTTTACTCAAGCTCACAGACTGGGAAGGAAGGAAAAAGAAAAGAGCCAAATAAATAAATCAAACGATGTCCTCTAGACTAAGAAGACAGGAAATAAGAGAGAGAGATTTATTGGTTTTAATTTTTAAATCTTGGGAGGTGCGCAAAACTGATGCTGATGGGACAAAATAAGTAGCTAGATAGAGACAGTAAATATCAGGAGAAGCAATGATAAATCTCACTCATGTTTTTATTGGGACAAATCCTGAGTTTATATAGCTGAAGTACATGCCAACAAATTTCAAAGTTGATTCTCCAGAAATAAGTTCCTATATTCATGTGGGAATCAGTGAGACCCATGAATTCTCGCTACCTCTGAAAATTGCTTTCAGATAGACAGAATTTATAGGACTACCTTCAGACACTGAGCTTTGAAAAATCTGGCCAGGATTCCTACCTATTTATTGTTTCCTGGTCCAAAAAGAGTGATGAAAGTAGCTGGCTTTTTATTATTATTTCCATATGCAATATATTTATAAGAATATTTATGCAAGGAATGTTACAGAAATTCCATGCTTTGTTTCCTTTGTTAAAGATACCTTCCTCATAAGAAACACATTATGCTTGGTCAAATATTTCTCTCTATGGGAGGATTAGATCCACAGAACTGTGGGGTTCTCATTTATCAGAAGCACTTAATTTATCACCTGGATTTTATTAAAAAAAAAAAAAAGAGACAGATCTATTCTGTTTGGACAGCCACTGTACACTGGATTTAGGAGATTAAGGTTTACTCTAGAAAAGTGTTATTGTGAGATGTGATATGAATAGCATGACATCATTTCTGGCAATACAGTATCAGTGAGTGAAAGAAAAAAAAAACAACATGCAGAGAGCTTTCTGATAAAGGGAAAGAGTTCAATACGCCTTTCAGAATTTACTGTGTTTTAAGACTATATATGCCATATACCAGTCTAGAAATAAGAATAGACAAAACAGCAATAAATTCTTCTGAGGGCATTATTTCAAAATATATTGATGTTTCCAAGTGTGGGAGAAAGAGGAATTTAGGGTAGATTAATGAGGAGACAGTGGGCTTGGATATATTTTATTGCTTACCAGAAAGCTAAGTATTTCCAACTTTTACTTTAAATCTTTGTATGGATACAGCACTTAAGATTTTAACAAAAAGAATTCATTATATTTCTCTTATTGACCAGCTATATGACCTTGTTCTAACTTGCATGACATCACGGAAGGGCATATTTATTCAGAAACTAGTTCATTATAATCACTGTATTCTCCCCCAAATCAGGACAAATTTTTATTAAATCCTTTTTGCTTATTATACTTGACCAATTAGTTTGCATGGAATAAATAAATATGAACTATCTGTAACGAAGTATATTTAGCTACACAAGACTCTGTGCTACTTAACAAAATTTTGGTTTAATTATTTTTGTATTTGCTATACAGTTTTTATAACATATTTTCCCTACTTTTGAAATAATTTCACTGCAGAAATATGTGTCAGGATATTACCTGGTTTATCAATGCTAAATTTCCCACACACCCCAAGTGTGGTGTTTTAGATTAATTGGATTTAAGGTGTATAAGATAGTGTCATAAACAGTACTGTTGCTGGGTGGTCTTAACAGCAGAAAGGGTGAATGCATATAAGGAAAAAAAAAAGTACATATATTTTCCTGAGTTTTCAGGCTGGGGATACACAAGTAACACTGTATCCTTAAAAGAGCTGAGAGGTATCATTCATTCTAAATCCAGTATTAAGAGTTGTAATAGACGCATTAAGAAACATTGCCATCCTTGAGCTTAACAGCAGCCATGCAGTAAGTCTATAAAGTATAAATATTCTTTACAAGAAACAGGTTGTAGATATGTCTCCTAGCCTACAGTTCAACTGAGCTCTTTAGTTGTAACTGATTAATTATATTATTTCTGTATCAAGTTATTCTCCTATATCCAAATGATGAGAAAGGATTTTATATATCCTATGGTCTATTTATCATTGTATTCACTCCGTATTTTAACAGTCTTTGACAACTTCCTTACATTCCTAGGATTAGTTTATCTATTGCTTTGTCTTATGTTAATATTTGCAATCCTTTCCATTATGTCAATTAACTGCTAGGACATCTATCTAGACACAGTGTACTCAAGTATAATAAAGAAAAGAAAAATACTTCAAGATGCTAACAAATTATAACCATGCCCAGATATAAACCAGATGTATGAGTGATAAACACAGAGATACAGAATTGTCACCACCCTTCAAAATCACAATTTAAAACGTCTCCACCTTTGACCTGTGGCAATAAGCTTTACTGGGGCACAACAGAGATGGGAATCTAGCCCTATGTTTTCTTATTGAGATTTTGGAAAGTTTTTCTTTTTTTTTTTTTTTTCTCCTTGTTGCTTCTTTAGTACCAGCTTCTCTTGCACTTTTCCTAAAAACACTAACAAGAGTGGGGAAAAATAAGTGGCTAATGAAGTTGTGCTTGTCTGTTATTAGTGCTCAATGCAAACATGTGCTTCAAGTTATGAAATGGAGAAATGCTCTCACTACCACACAGCCTTCTCCACTCACTATTTCACAGCTGTGTTTAGCACTGGAGAATATGTGTGCTGATATAAACCAAAAGCACACACAGGCCAAATGCATTTTATCCATGCTATCTAGTAACAGCATAGTTCCTGAACAGACCCTCCAACTTTGGAAGAAAGATTATTTTCTAACAAAAATTTTGTCACTTTTGATTTGATAGAACTGGAAGTACACTGACTTTTCTTTAGCAGTTCAATGAAAACACGTACCACTTAGTGAAAAAAGATTTTTTTTTTTCTTTTTAATCTCTTTGAAACAGTTCTTATGAAACATGAAGTCAGGTCATATCATCTGGATTTCAGGTTTTTTAATAACTCTAAAATGAAAGCAGATTCTTTAAATCAAGATTGGTTGGTGTTTTGTTTTGTTTCCTTTCCCCTGGAAGATGCACTTCAATATAGTGGTTTTCAACCTGTACCTTGTGAGTCCCTGGTGTTCCAAGGAAAAATAATAAAGATTTAGAAAAGGTGATTAAAAAAAGCAAAACCAACTCTCAGAGAGCTTTACTTCACTATACTTCTACTGTAGCCACTGGGGTCTGAGTCAAAAAAGTTTTAGTTCAAGCAAGAATGTTAACCAGAAGTCTGGCGATCTCTCTTGAGAAGGCTGGAGGTTCAGTACTTTCCTTCTGACCTTTCAGACTGTGAGACCTGGCTGTGCTTCACATGACCTTGGAGCAAATTTCAAGCACAGCGGTTCATACTTCTACAAGGAAATAAGGAAATTGACTCATCTAATACAGCTTTTCTCAAAAGTGAGAAAACCATAGAAGTTGTTTTGTTTTTTATTTTATCAGAGCTTAGCAATGGGACAGTCTGGTTGTACTTCTGGCTATATCCATGAAGGATCTGCATTAGCATGAAGTATAGAAAGAAAAAAAATCAAACCAAAAAAATCTACTGTGAGCTGAGGACAGTATGGTTAATATACATATCATTCATTCAGTCATTGCTATAAATACAGTACAAGATAATTCTGTGAAGGTAAAAAAGCTGATCACAATTTTACTTGAAAAAATTAGTCTTGGATGAAGTGTTTGATGATACTGCTCAAAAGAGTCATTCTGCTTTGAATGCTGAAGAAAATGAGTGAATTCAAATCTCAGTCTTACCATAATAGAGTTTTGTGTGCAATTCAAAGAAAAAAAATACAGTGATAGTTTTGAGGGAAAGTTGCTCAGTATTAGCCCAATGTGAGTGTTATTAGCCAGTCACATTTAAAGGAGGTAACTCCTTTAGGACATGAGGTACCTAAAGGCCAAAAGGGATTCTCGTCTGTGAATACTTGTATCATGTAGGTGCATTTGTGTTTAAGACTTAAATCCTCAAGAGGCAAAGAGAAGATTTCAGATGCATGACTCACCTTAACGTTTCTTGTTTAAATATCCCATTACTCAGCAGGTTGGCCATTGTACATTGTTTTATTTACTAGCAGAGACATCACCATAGTGTCTGGTGCCTATATGTCTGGAAGGAGTGGCAAATTTAAGCTGAAGCTTCTGAACTGAATCTAGATGCTGTCAGCATCAAGAGGCTGCCAAGACAGGCATTGCATATCAAAGACAGGATTAGCTGCAATTTCAAAAAATCAACAAAAAAAGCTGCAACTTTTAATCCTTTGAAGGATGGCTGTATCATTTCACCCAGTGCAGACTGCACATATCTATTGTTCAGAGGATATTATATAAACTGCCAAAGTCTCTTTAACAGCAGGGATAGTTAAATGTGTAAACAGGAATAATTCTATATTTAAACATTATAGTTCTTCTGGTTGTTAAACTATCATTAGAACAGGATGGAAGCTGGTTTACAAGCTCCACTGTTGTATTTCTACACTGTGGGTGGTAGAAGCCAAGCCATTTTAAGACAATAAAATTTCTTTGTCAAATATACTGTAGATGACTGTTTATACATAGCAAGATTTGCTTCTCACCTTCTGAACCTCCAGGATAGAGGATGGATGAAATGGATATGTTGTTTTTAGTTGTAGCAGCCTGGAAAGTCAGGACTTGAATCTGCTGACATGGCTGTGGTAATTTGCCAGTAATTAGCCCTACTTTCTTCCTGATCACATAAGACATGCTAAAAGACACCTCCTTTAAACTACAGAGTGAGAAAATTAAAAGCTGAAGCCCTGCATGGACATACAGGTGCTCTATTGTCTAAAAATAATATCAGTTACTGAGAAAACTTTTTTTTTTCTGTATAAAACAAGAAACCTACCAAAACCAGTGTTAGTGTGATGACAGTATTTAGCATGTTTCTGTGGTCCCCAAATCAATGTGATATTTACTACATAATTTACACTCTAATTGAAAGCAAATTTGGTCAACCTATACTGACAAAATCTAATCCTATTAGTAAGACATTAAGTCTAAAATCCAACAAAATTTCAGCTGTCATGTATCAATGCTTAGATAGTAGGCTGAGACCCTTTGAAGAACTGTGGTCCCAAATCCACAGCAGGGTTTAATCATTTATTGTCATTTAAAATAGTTCTTTTTGATAGGAACCGAACAAGCACCCTTGTAGATTTGGGATAAACTACCTGCACAGCTAGTTGCAGCAGCTGAATCTCGAATTCACAGAGGTGGGTCACCTTGCTGTGCAACCCAGAGTTGCCTTTTGAAGACCATTCAGGAAAAAACATCAGCAGAAATCCAGCTTAGATGTGCCCACAGCAGTAGAACGCATGTACACTGATTCCTTTCCCCCTTGGTCATGTAGCCTAACAGGATATAGGAAACAGAAGGAGAGAAATTTCTCCTGAGGGAAGGGAATTGCAATTAAGTTTTGAAAGTGCAGGCCAGGATGTTTATTTTAAAACTTGTTATCAACCCACCACTTTACTCTGTAATAGCCTGGTGTTTAGTGTCCTTATCCAGCACTGAGACAACAAATTGATGCCCTCCTGACCAAATCCTCGGAAAATGTGCTGACATTTAAGGGCTGTTCTGAATGGGGACATTCTGCTGTGGTGGGCGGAGCACTCTGCAGGAAGGACTATGGGATTTGTGATGTCAGAACACCTAAGAGGTCACTGGCGTGGGAAAAAGCAGTTCTGGACACCTGCCTCTGCTCAGAGATTTATCTCTGCACTTTTCCTTCCGCTCCTGCTCCATGAGAACTGTGTACTGTAAAATACCAGCAATAATTAATTAAGCATTTGGGGAGATTATGGTACTTCTGGGTCTAGTTGCTGGATCCAATGGAGAAACAGAGAAATTCTCTTTTTGGAGTTATTTATTCATGAAAAACAAGGAATAAAGTTCTATTTTAAGGAATGTTTTGGAAAACCACGTAATAGATCATGTATTTTTCTTATAGGCATGTTTCCCTAAGATGAACAATATTATTCAAACAGAGCACTGTTGCAAATAGCTTTTGCAGTATTTTTCAATTCATTTCAATAATTTGTTATATATATAGCTTTAAATATACAACTGACGTAACTCTAATTTATACTCTAGCCTAGCAGATTCAATAGTTGGTAGGATTTTGTGGTCTGTTCAAGTCTACATGTAAAAGGCAAATATCTGTTCCACTGCCATAACTAAGGTAACATAAATACCAGCAGGAAAAAAAAAAAAAAAAAGAACTAGGGTTTGAAGAAAGTACATCAGCTCCTTTCCTAATATATATCCTGGAAGACACACATAGTCACTGAATCAAGAAACACTGTTCTTCATACAAATAATTCATAGCTATTTTTGATGAAGTATTTTGAAAACATCTGATATTTTCTGAAAAATCAACACATTGCTCACATGAATTATGAAATCAAGCAAGGGAAAGTTTGCTTACTGAAGTGAAAAGCGAATTCAAGTATCTGTGAATTGATGTATACAATTAAATGAAGCTTTTTATTTGTTTTCAGCTTTGTCCTGATGTACTTTCAGATGCATCAAATTTGTGAGCTGATCATTTGTCAACAACCTGCCATTGGAACTTGTATTTATTGAATTAATTATCTGAAAAAGTTCAGCACATTTAAGACCAGATTGCTCTAATTTTAAGACTGCATTGTTAAAACTTTTAAACATGTTTGAAAGAAAATGAAATTATATTCAATCATTGAAAGATTCTCTTTTTCATTCTCATCTTAGCTGCCTAAAATATTTTATAAGCTACATGTAGTCAGTCTTCATCTAATGTACAACAGCAACGTTTAGTTGCTGAAAACATGACCAGCAGGTTTTCAGTTACTGGGTATGAAGAAGTCTATTTAGACAGGGGAAAGTCCTCAACATTTCCACACATTTGAATCTGATTTTGATTTGTGGGTTTTTTTGTTTGTCTTTTTTTGTTTGGTTGGTTTTGGTTGGTTGGTTGTGGGTTGTGAGCAGGAATGAAAATGTGGTTATTAAATGTTGACCCATCAACCCACGTGATCAATCTTAACATAATTTGTTGACTGTGCTGTGTACAAACCAGTCAATTAGCTGGAAGAAAATTGTACTAAATTCAAGACATACAGTAGCCAACATCAACATTACTAGGCAAGGCTATAAAGAACATTTTAAATGTCAAGTAAATATAGTCGATAGTAGGTTAATTTGAATTTGAATTCAAGATGGTCACTCAAGGTTTTGGCTAGATACGAAGGCTGAGGTACCAGGCTGCTGTTTTACTGGTATACCAACAAGGTAAATCAAAAATACTCATAACTCTTTCAGGAGAAGGTATATTTTGCAAATTCAGATTAGTCTAAGATAAACAGGTAGCTGAACAGGCTCCTCATCTTGAAATTTCTGAAGTTCACCTAGGTTTCATTTTAAGTGCCTAAAATCAGTGTATCTGGTGTCCATGCCCAGATATTGGCAGTGAGGGGCTGCATGGATGGCCCCTGTGAGGAGATGTTGGGACTGCCCCACGCCAGACACAGCTGGTTCCAGCTGGCTCCAACAAACCCACCAGGGCACAGCTGAGCCCCTTGGCCAAGTGGGTGGTGCCTCTGTGAAAAAAAAGTTTAAGAAAGGGCAAAAAATGCTGCACAGGCAGAGGAGGAGGAAGCAAAAAGAGTGAGAAACAGCAGAGGGAACACCAGAGTCAGAGGAGGTGGGAGAGAAGGAGGTGCTCCATAGCACAGGTCCAGGTGTCCACCATGGCCCATGGAGGACCCCGCACCACAACACTTGGATGTTTCCAGAAGGACTGCAACCTGTGGAGAAGAATAACAAAAGTGTGAAGAGGAAGGAGAGGAAGAGAAAAAATGTTATGTACTGATGATAACCCACTCTTCCTCATTACCCTGTGTTGTTTGGAGATGGGTAGAGAAGAGAGGAGTAGAGGAGTGAAGCTAAACCTAGGGAAGGGGGCAGAAAAGGTGTTGGTTTGTCTTTACCCAAGTTTATTTTAATTGGCAATAAAGTTAATTTTCCCCAAGTCTTATCTGTTTTTCTCATGAGAGTAACTGCTAAGCAATCTCCCTGTCTTTATCTTGATCCATGGGCTTTCTCTTCCTTGTTCTTCCTTTTTTCTCCTGTCTTCAGGGAGAAAGTGAGTGAGCAGGTGGGTATAAGTTTAGCTGTTAGTCAAAGACAACCCACCACATACAGAAACAGAGAGAACTCGCTTAAATGCATAGTCAGCATGTGAGAGATGAAAATGGCAGTCTGACATAACACAAAGATGCTGTGGACTTGGAGGGACTGTGACAAGATTAATGTCAATAAGAGTGGAATATCTCAGATTAAAAAAAGCCTTTCCTCCTACAAGCATACTTTTACTTAAAATTTCAGTGCTTGTCACCAGAACACAAATTTGTCAAAGTTTGAACCATGCTAACATGTAGAGCTCCAGAGATTTCAATCCTATTCCCAGCTGTTCCAGGCAGCTGCTTTAGCAACCTGGGCAAATAACTTGATTTTTCTTTCAAACGGATTTTGCTGACAGTAGTCAGACCGCTTTAAACCAGTGCTTAAAAATGCTTACAACGCCAAGTCAAGGTTTTATACATGGAAGTGTAGCGATGTTAGAAGTTAAATACAGGTTGTCATGCTTCTGCTTCCCCTGCAAGACTTTGTCTGCTTAGTCTATTTAGCTTATACACCCTTGAGGAGGAGTTGTCTGAATGTAGTGCTTAGAACAATGATATTTAATCCAACTGTATTACCATGCATAGTTTTAAATATAGGAATGGTCTCAGAGAGGCTATTTGCAAATACATTTGCAGAATGCTAAGCATGAGCACAAACGTTTATGGGACTAGAGCCTCCAAATGCCTGAAAAGGCAATGTAAAATGAGCAAAATTTGGAATGGCTATACTGAGCTTGGCTGGGAGATAGTTCTACATTAAAACAGGGATGAAAATATTTTTTATAGTGAATAAAAAGTCAGATATATCTTGAATTGCTAGTGATTTGAATGTTTGTTAAGTCACAGGTTCATGGTTCTACAGAATAAAATAGAGATTTTTGACTATGTTTGCTTGTCATGATATTCAAGCACATAACAAGGGGCTGTTGAGCACGACTTTCACTATGCAGTTTAAGGTAAATCCCATTAAGATCCAAACACAAGACTTTTCAACTAACACACCTCTGCAGGCTAAGACATCTTTGAAAATTGAACTTGCATGGGATTTATCACCTTTTTTTTACTTTTCTTTCATATCCAGTCACTGATCAGTCGTAGAAACTCAGCTTAGTGTTATTTTCTGTTCACTTATGTTTAACTCAGCTGCTATACTCAAATTTTTTTGCTGCTGCAACGAAGGTGATTCTGAAATAGCATTTACAGGAAAGTTCTGTCTTTGATTTCTGACACTCAGATATACACAGTTGTATAACAGGAATTAATGCATTTTAGGAAAGTGTTCCTTATAATTTTTGGAAGATAAGATTCCATTTAAGTCAGAACTATGATCTTCTGCATTTTCTCATTTCCCCAAATAAATCCCTTGATAAGCCTTTAAAGAGAGGTGTCACTGATTTGGTTGTGAGCTGGGCAGAAGGCACTGCAGACCATGAGTGGGAGGTGAGAAGTGTGGCACTGCTGGCAACATGGTGCCTGCTTGTAGAGATTGTTCAGTGTGTGTCAGAGGTGGAAACAAATGCCGTGTCGAGAAATATAAACCAGATTTCCTTTTGTTGGCCTGAGGATAGTAAGTGGAGAGAAGACGACAGAGAGGGAATACTGTAAACTGAGACTGAAGTGAGTTTTCCACAATAAGACTACTATATTACCTAGTATAAGCTCCCTGAGGGTGAAATTCACTCTTCTGTACTGGGATAACACATGACTGGGGTTGAATTTAAAACCTGTTTTGAAGATTTTAGGGAAGCTACAGCTCTGTTCATATAATCCACTGGCTAGTAGCCCTCACTTCCCTCTCTGTGCCTGATTTATAGAGCAAAATCCCCATGTGTTCGATGGCCACCAGACAAGGTAGCAAATTCAGCACATTAAGAACTAGAAAAAAATATGCTCTGTAGCTTGAACCAAATACTGAATCTTTATTTGTGGAGATGTTACAAATCTATATCCTTTGTGTATAGTGAAGTGGAGGTAGTGCAGAGATTGCTTTGTAAGCAAAATGTAATAGCATTTCAAAAGACTGAAAAAGATGGAAAATGCACAACTAGAAACTCTAGTTGTGCAAAAACAAAGCATGAGGGAGAAGTAAAAGAAACTTTTATCATTCATTAATGTAATGCATTAAACTCTGTCTCTTGCAGCAGAAAACCGCAGAAATAGAATGAGTTGGAAGGGAGCTTAAAGATCACCTAGTTTCAACCCCCTGCCATGGGCAAGGACAGTTTTCACTAGAACAAATTGTGTGGACTCAGTGTGAAAGACAGAATAATTTCGTCAAATATTTATTCTTGTGCCTATTTTTTTCATTGCAGTCAGCCATTTAAGACATAGTTTTCCTTTTAAAGAAAAAAAAAAGAGATAGCTTTAACAGTGAACTTTATGTATTGTTCTCAATGTTGCTCTCTTAAAAAAATAATGATAGTAAGAACAGTTTATGTGTCCAACTCTTGAGTGAACATATCAATTTTATTTATGTTTTATAACACTTCGATGGGCCTGGTTCTGAAAGCATAAATGGCAATTCTTAATAGCACTGTAGATTTCAATGAGGAGGTATTAATCAGTCTGAAGAAGAAGAAACAAAATCTACATTCTTAATTTCATTTGCAGTGTAAGATGGTGCTGTGTGATCTAAACTATAACACAGATCTTTAAATTAGCTCTAAAAATATGCTAGATTTTGTTTGCCTTTCGCTGTTTCCCTAGCAGTTATAATTCACGACCTATTCTCCCTGTGAAAGGCTAATAGATGTTTTAAATTCCTTTAACACCAAACCTGCAATTTGAGGAATAAATGCCGGTGGGTGGAACGATTCTTAATGTTTCCTTTCTCCTCCCAAGGTGTTAACATACCCCTACCTAGATGGTCACCTGATGTCTTTATTTCTCAGTTTTCTTGTTTTATCTCTTCCTCCTCAGTTGTGCAGCTTGCCATCATCTTGGCATTTCCCTTGAATTTACTACATAATTGAAGGGCAGCTCTGCTTTATAGCTGCTGTCTGCCCTCTCCTTCTCTTTTTCAAAGACAGCTCAATTCCAGAATGCAGGTGTGTGGTTATTTGCCTTATCTCCATTTTCACAGAAAGATTAATGAGAGAGCCACTTAGTGAGGTTTTCCAGGTAGGAAGTAGTTACTAAAAGGGAATGACAAATATTTTAAATCAATTCCCTTATTTTTTAATGTCACAATACCATTCAACTGTGTCAGCTGACATCAAGACATTATTGTTCTAGAAGATGTATGTATACTTCAGTGATGTGAAAGTATCTTTTGTCATAGTGGATCACCTCTTTTTTAAACTAAACTGTACAAGGCCTTTCTACTCTGATACAAACCAAGGTGTTGCTAAAGAAAAACATCAAGTGATTTGTACTACTGCTTTATTTCTCATCCCATTGAGACTTTTTTCTACACACAGACTCTATTGTTCTAATCTATGTTTTCATGATTTCTTATATATTTTGGATTTAAAAAATAAATAAATAAAAACAAAAGAGAAAACAACACCAAATCAAGATGGTTCTCACCTGAAGATGCTAGGGATGTTATAGGATCGTGTTATCTATTTTTATTTCTTCCAGGCCCTTTAGTCTTGTGTCTCTTCCCACTCCTCCCCACCCCCCCTTTTTTTTTTTAATTATTATAATGATTAATTACCTAGTGGAGGTATCCCACTAGTACATCCAGACAACTAGACCTATAAGAGGTAGATCCAGCCTACAGAAGTGTTCTAACCTCATCTTGCTAAAAAGGGAAACATACTATCATTACCTTTTCTCCATATCTGGTTGTGAGAGAAATGACATTGCTGCTGTACTTTGAGCTTGGTACTGTCGATGCAGAATGGCTTTACTTTTTGCATAGTTATTTGTTGGAACAGTTTGGGAAATATATCTTTAAGGTTGAGTATCTGAGCAGTTTTACAGAATTTTCAGTTCCACTTTAGTATCTTAAGTTGTTCTGGGGAAAGAAAGAGGTCTTTTTCTTAAATGATTTAAATATAATATTTTCTCAAGAAAGGCATAAGCTCTGTCCACTCTTCCCACTAGTCTGTTGATCACTTAAATGACAACATTAAACTTA
This sequence comes from Caloenas nicobarica, assembly GCF_036013445.1. Lineage (NCBI taxonomy): Eukaryota > Metazoa > Chordata > Aves > Columbiformes > Columbidae > Caloenas > Caloenas nicobarica. The sequence goes on from NC_088245.1 coordinate 9,650,854, forward strand.
TGCTGACATTCAGCTAATGATTCTGAGTATCCTCAGTATAGTGCTTATAAATTCTACAATGCTATTGGGTGTTTTCTGACAGAATTCTGAAATATTTTTGCATGTGTGGCAGTCTTTCATTGTTTTAGAAATTTAATTTGATAACAATGCCAGCACCACTTAAGTTCTAGAGTATATTTTTTATTTCCCTAAATTTTAATTTAAAAATGACAAGTGTGCTGCCACTGTAGAATGCTATAGAGTTTCTGGTACATTAGATTCTGCATAAATTAATTAAACTTTCTGTGTAACATCCCGTTCATATGAACCTACTCTTTTGTCTCATTTTTTATACGTACTTTAACTCATAATATATCCAGAACCCTTGTAATACTAATCCCTTATTGCAGAGATTGTTCTGCATGAGAGACATGATTTTCAATAGCAGATATCTTAGGACTACTAAAGAATTGTAAAGAAACCTAATTTACCATGTCTTTATTTCATATTTTTTAAAAAAAGTGTGCTTTAAATTTGATTTGAAAATTCCTAGACTTTTCTGGGGAAATTTTCAAATTTGTTGTGATTTTATGTATTAAAAACATCTAAGTTTTGCACTTACAATACTTGGGATATTTTCAGTATATTTCCTTTAGCTGCCTCCTTTTATATAATAATTGGAACTTTCAAAAGGTTAACAATAGTACACACCAAAAATTGTTTGAGGGATTAAAATATCAATTAGAGATGGATATGTAATAATTGGAAACAGCTTCTCAGGTCGTGAATGAATCCTGTTTCTCCTTTGCATCCCTTAAGGATTTGCTGGTAAACTTCTGTCTGACTAATGTAGCCTTTTTTGAATGGGTATTTTATGGCCTCAGCAAACCATCATGGTAATTAGCTTACAATTTAATGCTGAAAGAAGTGTATTGTTTTCGTGAGGATCCTGAGAACCAAAATAATTGGATTAAAAGTAAGATGGTTTTCAAACACTGAGTTATGCTAAATACTGTGCTGTGACAATGGTACGGGTCTCATTCTGACTACTCAGAGAGAATTAAAACCGAGAACCTTACTCTCTGTGATGTTGATTATTTGGAGCTGGGGAATTCAGTTGAAAGGATATAGCTGCAATTTAGTGTGATTAGCCTGCCGTATCAAGTCATTGGATAATTGTAGACCTTGCAAGACACTGCTCTTACGGTGTTGATATGCACTGGCCTTTGGGAGCACTGATTGAAGAGGAATGATGAGAGTAAAATAGATTCAGATAAAATTAGAGACAACTGGGGCAAATGAATGGGGATTTTTTCATTTTAACACAAAAGAAACCTAGCTTAGGTGAAATAGAATCTGGCTGTAATATGCTGAAAAGCTACTTATTGCAACTCCCTATGGTATATACAACAAATGTATGGAACAAGCAGAAGGCTTAGCTGGTCTACCTAAGTTCATATGACAGGTTCATTATTTTCCACATTAGAGAGAATATCAAGATCAAAAGCTCAGTTCTGATTAGTTGGCAAATGTGCAGTATTGTAGTACAGGGCATGCATTCATGTATAACTACCTTGTTGTATTTGGAAAGCAATTTGTTTCATTCCTGTTGAGGAAGTACTATAGTATCATTTAACGAGAATGAAAGGCCTCAGTTTAATCACTGGCCATATGATTCTGAACTCTTGTTCATCACCCATACCTCCCACAAAGCATATGTCAACTCCACTGCTGTAATTCTGTTTTATTCAGAGATTACACTAATTTTGATTCACAGATACTTGCTCCATTCATACCATTTATCTAAGGATGGAACTATCCAAAGTTCATCAAAACAGATAATCAATTTCGTAGTGTAGATACAAGCCGCTGATGTTGCTACCTATGCACAGCTAGAGTTGAGTGAACGGAAGATGTGCTTTTGAAGTAAAAGCAAATTAAATTTGGGTTGCTAATTTATAATCCAAACTTTACATTTATTTATTCAATATTATATAAAATAAAGTTGATTCCTTTTACAGTCCAAGGGATCTAACTTGCCTAAGTGTCACTAATATTTTTTACTTATGTAACACATTATGAATTACCCACAGTCAATGACATCAAATCTAGATTAATAGAATCACACAAACTCCTCAGTATTAAAGAATAAAATTACATTCTTATGATAATCAGAAACTGTATCTTGCTACTTTTTCCTTTTCTAGTACATTGCATCTGAGACAATAGATTCCACTAAAAACCAAAATTGGAGTTTGGCCTATTTTCAGAACGAGGTGTCAGCAGAACGAGGTGTCATAGTGTCATTGCATTTAAACATGCAAATCTTTTGAATTCAGGATTAAATCATGATGTAGAATCATACAATCATAGAATAATTTATGTTGGAAAAAGACCTTTAAGATCTTTGAGTCCAACTGTAACCATTGAGTCCAACCACGTACAAGCACAATAAACTGTCCTGACAAATTTGAAAATGTAAATAGACACCTGGAAGACACCTGTGCTAACACTTCCTTAATTCAAATTAATAGTAATCATAAGTTTCATTTTATTATTTCACCTCAGAATAAAAGTCAACATGTTATTCTTATTTACATTTAGACATGATGCTTCCTGCCATTTGCACTGCAATAAAGGTTATGGATCATTAGTTGGTAATGTCATATACTGTATTAAATGTTCAAATATGAAAATACTCCTCCTAAGGTGGAGACTTTGTATTCAAGGATTGTAGGAAGCTCCTTCTTTAAGTTGACATTAGTAACGTGGAGTGCAGAAAGTAAAAATGGGAATTTCAGCCTATTTTCTGGTAACAGGAATAGGAAGATAGTTTTTTATGTGTTTTATTCTTTACAGGCGTGCACACATAAACATACTCATTCACCCAGACTTTTCAAAATAAAAATAAAAATAGTTAATAAATGGTTATTCAGATGCAACAAATATCTGTATTTTTTTAGAAAAAGGATCTTATTATATACAAATAATACATTTCACAGACCTTTGTCTTCAGTTCTGTATTACTATCAGGAGATGATAATATTTTTAAAAGTTTGTAGAACTAGATGTTGTATGCTTTTCTATGAAAGGGCAAAGAAGAATAAACCCGGTGTTTCTTATAATCTGTTCTAAAACAATTAAAATTTAATTTCTAACTCCAAAGTTACATTTCTTAATTCTCACTTTACAAAGCTGAATTGTGGTTCATCATTTTATTGTTATTGCTTTTTTATGCTTTGCAGTAAGCTGGCATTGCCAGTAACTTAAAATCAGAACAGATACAAATAAAGTCTCTCATGTCAACAGATATTAAATCTAAATATTTGTAAATATAAATAGTACTCAATGAGAAAGTAAATTGTGTTTCAGTTTTACACAATGTTCATAGATTAACGATATCTTGGTAATGATAGAAGAAATGCTGCACATATTCTCACATGCCAACATTAGCTCAATGACTTTGGATATCACTGGAGAGGACCCTGAGTAACTAAGACTGTCATGAACTCTGAGAAGCCTTTCCAAATAGAAAGTAGACTAAAGTCCCTAATGGTCAGCAAGCACAACATGGACACATCCAATATCATCAGTAATCTTCTACGATCATTTAGAACATTTAGTAGAGAGAAATAAATTTCAGGGTAAAGTTAAAAGATTAGCATACTTGTTGAGTCCTTAATGCCACAGTTCATAGTAAAGTAAGTAGTGATGTCAAAGACCTTGGCATTCTTTCTAGGTTTTAATGGATTTCCTCCATAAAGGTCTGTTCTTCCAATAGATCTCTGATGATGCAGTACCACAATCAGGTGCACAGAATAATTAGTCCTGTGTCTGGTATTCAGAATGCAACATGAAGATGGTGATTATTTTTTTTACTTTGATATTCTGTTGTAGCTGTAGTATGTTATCTTCATTGTCCCCAAACTAAGACATATTTGTTGTTGATGTTTATTTTTTGCTGGTCAGAATACTGACGCAGATACAATTCAGTAGCTTGATGAAGGTCAGTATCATCCACCTCTGCTGTCTAGGCTACAAGGTCAATTGCTCATGCAATGGCAGTGATAACATTTCCTTTCCTCTTATTCCTTTATCCTACCTAACTGATGAATATATTTGATCTGGAAGCCAAGCATTAAATTTGGCTTCTCAAGCTTGGTGGATCTGGAAGAATACTAATCCAAAGGGAGTTATTGTGCATTGTAAATCATAAATATCTTGAGAAAGATGAGTAATATGTCAAATCTGGAGCAGACATCAGTTATAGCACAATTTTCTTCATAAAATCAAGTCCTCTTGTGTATATTTTCTTCTATCATTTCAGTGTGAAAGCAGAACTATTCACATATAATCTGAAATGTATGTTGTTCTGTTTCAGTTTGCTATTTTCACCCACCAATAAGGAAAACATGAAATTTCGTTAGGGTCGAGAAATGAGAAAAGTGTATTCAAATTGAAAGTAATAGCATATATCCATGCTAACACTTAGATACATGATTAAAACATATATAGTTGTTTTCATCATAACTATAATCTAGCTGTAATGTGTCAGTATGTTATAGTATTGCTGTAAAAATGCAGCTTACAACATGGTCTAACCAAATCATAAATGTACTGTGTGAATTTACTTGTGAGCTGAACCTTATACTGCTGAATAAGACTTTTGCCTCAATTTGCTGGATTAACAGTGTACCCATTGCCACTTTCTTTTCAGTATTCCATAACTATTTATGCTGTTCTGACTTTTCTTTCTTTTAAAAATAAAAGCCTTTCAAAGATATTCTCTAAACTCAATTTTTCTTTGTGTTCCATGTATTTGCACTGTTGCCAACATCATTCTCTTAATTAAACTTATCAACCTTCTTTTAGACCTGTTTTCTAAACTTAAGCACTGAATTAGAAAACTGTAGAAAACTTAGGCGAGAGTTGACTGAAACAAAACCTTGAAATTGTTTTCTGTAATGAAAGTCACACTGGAGTTTTCAACTGAACTTGAGGAGTTTTAAAGTACATTTTTATTATCACTTCTTTAAGTTGTGTTACTTAGATATAGCGCAATGTCTCACTTTAGCAGCTGGTGTTTACACCTGAAGCTATTGTAAAAATCTAGAATCTCATCAGTCTGGGGTTTTTTTTCCCATTATTCTCTTGTTGTGTTTTTTTTTTTTTTTTTCTTGTGACAAACGAGGCTTTTATAAATTAACTCAGCTGGTGTACATTTGACCCCAATTTTTGAATGTATTCCCTGGGTCAAGTACTTTTGTGTGTGAGAATAGAGTCATTCTTCCCACCCTGAGGCAATCAGAGTACTCATGAACTTAACTTACCATCAACACATTTTTAATCATAAATAATTTTATACAGATTTCATCTAAACAAACAAATCTAATGCTAAAAACAAAGGCAATTACAGTTTATTTTCTAGCCTGTGCTTGCACATATGAAAGTATTTTACTGAATAATAAATTAAAAATATAAATCTGTTACTTTAGAATAGCTAGTACGTGGGTGTTTAAACATATTTAAGTGAAAAGTTATTTTGCTCTGAAAAATCCAACAAACCTCGTCTTCTGATTTTTATGTAAATGTGAGAATGATATTGTTATAGCTGTACGTGACTGTCTCTCTCTATATATGTTGCTTTGCCTTATCAGTTCCTTCCGTTGCTGGAAGTTTTGCTCTACAACCTAAGTGCCAACATATGGTTGCATTCTGTAACATGAACTCATAGCTAAATCTATGAAGTTCATTCTTTAGTCTCCACCTTTGGGACATCGGTAGGTGGTAATCTTAGCAACCTGGATGTGATATCACCGTTGTGGCATTTTCATTGACACAACTCTGCTACAGAGACCCCTTGCCCCCAAGTATAATTCCTGAAAAATTAGCCTCTCATTACAAAACATTAAATCTCTTGTCACTCAACCCTGTAGCTTGATGGAAGTGTTGGATATGCAGTGGGGGTAAAAACCTCCCCTAAGGATTAAACTTGGCACTTCCCTACTTTGTGATATGGGCTCTGGATGGGTGGTCCCTCTGGATCACCTTTCAATAACAGGTTCACGGGCAAGTAGACAGCAGCTATAGAGAGGATTAGAAAGCTTTAATTTAACAACCCCCAAATTTTACGAGTTTTGTAATGCCAACTATACCATTCCTATTCTTTGTCACATTGGCAAGGGGAAAGGATTGCCTTTGATGAGAGAGTAATTTCTTATTTATTACCATAAAACATCACAAAATCTTCCCTCCTGGGCTGTTTGCCTTTTCCTAATTTAACTTTCTAGTGAATGTTTGAGTTGCCCCTTCTTTTCTCCTTGTAGAGATTTAGGTTTGGTGAAATCTAAACAATGTGTTTCATATTTCTTATCTGCCAAGAGAGACTTTCAGGGCAAGGCTGAAAGCAAGCAATGTTTTTGGTTAACATCTCCCATGAAAGCAATGTATCTAGAATAATTGTCCTGGGAAAAGCAAGCCAAAGAAATTCGCCCAGCTGTAGACTGACTGAAGAGCTCAATGATGTGATAAATGCATTACCTTATCTGAGTACTGAATAATGTCAACCTAGATATAGCAACTTTGATATTCGTGCAAATTGTTATCACATTTAGGTAAAGAAAGTACCTTTAGCAATGTAAATGTTAAAAACGTTCCCACTCCCTCCAAAACATTAGTGATATTAAGAGTCAATCATGTGTAGTGATTACATTTATATAAACTCATTCTGGAATTTAAAAAATATAAAATAATATTAATAATTTTAAGAATTTTTTTTCCTATATTTTAAAAAACTAAGCAAGAGAATGGTAATAGTAATTAGCAATCATTAACATAGAATTTAGCAGAGAGATTAAATGATACATGCAATACTTTGTTCATAGTATCACTGGCAGATGATAATTTTGGGCAGCATTTTTAGATATTGCTCAAGGATTTTTCAGAAAACCTAGTCAAAGCACTGCTATCTCATAATTTGAAATAAAGCACACATTTTGTTAAATGAATAAATAACTGTTAAAAATGTGACTTCTATTTTTACCTTTGAACGGTAAATTTCAATGAGAGTTTAACAGATTTGCCCTACCGTTTTGAAATTTGTTTTTACAGTCATATTTTATTTAAACTGTGTCACAAGTGTACAATAAATCATGGCAGAAAATGGAAAGTAATCAGCGGATTCAATAACTAAATGATCATGTCTGGATTAATATTGACTGTAGTGTTAATATTTAGATGTATCTCTTATAAGAATTGAAAGATAGAAGTTTTTCACTTCAAAGGACATAACCTGCTGAGCCACATTCACTATTGTTTATTTATACTGCTTTCTGGAGTTGAAGGGCACTCTTTATCTTCTCCTTATTTGTAGTTTAAATCAGAAGGTCATAGAGCCCATAGTAAAAAAAAAAAAAACACCACCCAAAAAACAACACACCCTCCACTATATTTCTGGGTTTTATTGCTTATTGGCCGGTGTAGTTTGAAACAGTGCTTGGAAGAGATTCATTCCCTTGAGGTATCATGATCATTTTTCAAGTAAAACGACTGTTCATTCTCTCTGGAGACGTTCTGATTCACTTTCAGCCTCTCAGCTACATATGTAAGGTACTTTTTCAAAGTATGTATCAGTGAAATTCTTCTCCTGGCTTTTCACCTACTAATTGCAAGCAGGGAGCTAGTTCTCCTTTTTCAAACAAAGCCACAATTTTTAAATCTTCCCTCAGTTTAACTATGGTTTTAGAGCCATATACTGCATAAATTGTGATCATGATAACGTAAAGCTTTCATCTTAGCTTGAAATAGCATCTGTCTGCTGCAACATCTTTGAAATCTGGATTGATAAAGGATTTAGACCTGTTTTTAATTATTGTCTTATGTACTTGGCAAAGGTTAATATTTTGCATGGGGAAAAAGATCAGGCCATAATTCCTGGATTTAAGGCAAGATCTCCAGAATTTTGCTTGGCTATGCCTTCCAATGCTAGATAAAAAATACATTTTTGAAATGAAGAAATTTACTGTTTATTTGAGAATTAAGGTACTTTTTTCATGGTTTGTTCTGTTTATAAACAGAAAGCTTATTAGCTCTATGTAGTTAGGAACAAAAATAATTCCATATGCATTTGTTTAGAAAATCAAGTTTTTAAAGCAAAGCCCCAGATTGGTAAGCATAATATATTTTTTTTGTTCAGTGTTTCGAATTAATTAGTGACTCATTGGTCCTAAAGTTAAAGGAAGCTTGCTCTCATTTGACCATATTTTTCTGATAAAGAGAAGTTGATCAAACCCAACCGCACACCAAATGAAAGAAGTTTGCAAACTCTCTTTTGTTTCTTCAACTGTTGCCAATTACATGAAACGACAGTTAAATCTTACTGTGTCATATTAATTCTTGTGATGCTATATTTTAGAAAATGATCATATGTATCTTTTTGTTTCAACTTTCAGCATGTCTTGATTGTTTGTTTGGTTGGTTTTTTTCCTATGAGTATTTTTTTGCCAGCTGGATCTATAATCAAATACCATTATATGGCCTGGGTAGATATTGCATGACATTAGTATTTTAAAGAAATAACAAACTCTAAAGTTTCTAAAACAGAAATGGAGTTTCCATATCATCATAGCATCATACATTTAGTTCATTTTGCTATATAAAGTGTACTTTTATTTTAAGTTTATGAGAAGAATGTCCTGTGTTTGTTTTTGATTGGTTGGTTTGGTTTGTTTTTTTTTACTCATGACTAAGAGGATTAATAAAGAGACTGATGTTGAATTAATAGGTTTCTGGGTTTATATTCTAACCAATATCTATACTCAACATTGTCATCCAGACTATATGACTATCATATCCTATTTCCTAATCCTCAAAAGGAAGTAAATGCAAGCTAAATGAAAGTACAAGCTGGTATTATCTTCCCAATCTCAACAGAGAACAAGAAAAAATTTGACATAAAAACTGAAATATCTTTTATTTTGTAAAGATGATCTGTCCTGGTTTGAAGACAGGAATTTTTAGAATTCAGTGTGATCAAACCGGAATATAATGAAATTACTTCTATAAAGAATGAATTACTACAATGTGGAGTGGACAGAACTACTTCATACACTACTTAGTGTGTAATATGATGTCTTTACCCCAAGTCTTCAACCTGACTTGTGCATACCAGTGATATTAGTCAGAGACCACAGACTTTTCAATGATTGCAGTAATAATGTTTGTGATCTACTGGTCAAAGAGCTGTGGATATACTAATGTTACTTTATTCTGAAGATTGAAAAAACTTTTTAATTCAGCAAATATCTAAGCTTTTCAGAGGCTTTTCTGAACCTTCAGAACATATGAATCAGAGTTACACACTCTGGAAATTATCCAGTCTTTCTGGTGTTGAACATTGGGTTGATAAAAGTCTTTGGTTTCCAGTCTTAATTTACTTTTTTTTGTATCTAAATCTTCCAGAGTGACAAACCCATGTAATTTATTAATTTCCCTTATTCAGCTTTTGATTTTTATTAATCCTTCTTGTGTGATATTATGCAGAACACACCTATAAAGTAATTTTTTGTTTACTTGAAATATGGTGTGCATTTTTTTTGCCTTCACAGACAATGTCTTTGGCTGGCTGTCAGTTTATTTGAAACCTTTTTAACTACTGTATTAATAAACAGTGCTACTTACAGATCATGGCAATATGTTTTGCATTTTCATTCCCCATTTTTGTATTATACAGACATGTAATGAAAACAGTATATGGGGGCTAGCTTTTAAGCATTTATTTTTAACTACTGTTTATGCCTGCAAATTCATTCCTTGTGTAAGATGTGCCCAGAAAGGCGATGAATATGGATGAGATTGACCCATGTTCCTATATTTTCACATAATTTCTGCAAAAGACAGTTGTCTGTGCTAGTCCCTGGGAGAACTGTATCATATGCTAACTTTGAAAGAGGATATAATAGTTTTTCTAATTCTAGTTCAATTATTCTTTATGATGTGATTATGAAGTGAGCAGTCAAAAGATAAATAAAAAAAAGATGAGCTTTTAAACCCGAGGAATAGCTGTTGTTCACATATTTCTTTCATAGAATAAAGAAAGAGGAATCAAGTAACTTCACATTTATCTGTCAATTCAAGAGAAGGCAACAAGTTGTTCTTAAATGCTGAAGGAATTTGTAGGATTCCATAATCCTTATTTGTTGTAGATGTGTCCTTTGCTTAAAAATGTATTTTTCCCAAATACTATGACACCCTAACCTGCTATGGCAAGAGAAGTCTCTCTCATGCAAAAACATCTGATTTGCTGCAGTTAAATGAAAAATTTTCTACCCATGAGCATTTTTTTTTAAAACTTTATTTTTTTTTCTTCACACAGTGTGCTTATAAACAATTGAAGACTGAGAGATAGGAGCCTAATTAGAACCAAAACAAAACACAGGGAATTAAGAACTTGATTTGATTGGCTTTCACTGTGACTTTTGGACTTCTGAAGATTCTTCACAACACTCCTTCTGAAATGTTTTCCATGAAGCGTCATTCATTAGTCCAGGTTCCCCTAAGGTTAGCTGCTGCCATTCTAAATGTATTCTGCTAATGCAAAGAAAAATGATCATTCCAATTGTGTGGTCTTCTGTAATCTCTGCTGTGAGGCCAATAAACCTGAAATAAGCATTTGCAAAAATGTACTGTAAAACACTCCCCAAAGCCACTGGTGCCATCTAAAAAGACATTTTTTAGTCTTTTACAGATAAAGAAAAGCACTTAAGGAATGAAAGGTTTAGTTTTCTGGTTTTGTGCTAAGTAAAGCTTGGCTCTAATGGCAAATATTTTAACATTGGACTGAGCAATAGAAAGACATTCGACACTTCCATAATAGAGCTATTTCAGGGAAGAAGCAATTTTGTATATTGCACAATAGGAAAATCATATGGAAATAACTCTGGAAGAAACTAACAATAAACAAAATATGCACATACTATCAGTATTTCTTCAACACATTGTGAAAGTAGAACCACCCTACAATTATCGTACGTTTGTAAAACTCCTAAAAAGTAATGTTTAGTTATAACGAAATCTGCTTGTGTGATGATGTCGTGCAATGTGGTCTCATTACAGCTAGCATAAACAAAATGATGGTTAATCCGCACAAAATGTCCAACAGTTTATAGGCTTTGGCTTCAGTTTTACGTTCTGAATGTGTAGGAGCTTTCAACAAAGTCCTGTCCTGCTGCAATTTCCCACAATTATCTTCTACCTCAGTGTATATACAGTGACCTGCATTCTGCAGTAAAAAAGCTGCTGCCAGAGGACCCCACATTTGGAACACGTTCTGCCTTTTATGGGCACAAGGAAAGATTTTTATGTGGCTCGTGAGGAGAAAGCAGAGTACAGAGCTCCTGCATTGTGTTTTGTTCTTTCTTGTTTTCCTGGGTTAAGTATTACAAGTCAACACTTCATTGAATTTGCTAATATCTATGGTGATGTGAACTTTGTGAACAGGTACAGTACTATTAGTACAGGCAAATGCTCCCTTAGCCACCACTAAAGATAAGTAAGGGTTAAAAAGAGGAAAGCTGCATTGGAAATGGTTTGTCTTCCTTTTGTGACTTCTATGATTTACTTTTTATGATTTTTGCAGGGGTTTTTTTGGTTGTGTTTTTTTTTTTTTTTTTAATATTCATGTAACTGCTCCTTCTGGTCAGGTATTTAATGGAAAAGCTGGTAAAAGACAAAAAATTACCCTTTTGAATGCTAGACCTCATTACTAGACTTCATCAGATAACAGATTTTAATGTAAAGTGGTTTATATTGTTTAAAATGAGTAAAATTTAATGTTAAAACCAGTATACTTTTGCTCAATAAATGGCACTGAAAACACAAATAAAGATTTATGTCTGTTGATTTACCATCCCCCAGTATTTTTGATCATCTCAATCACCAGAAGCTTACTTTTATTAATATAAAGTATTTAGGAAAACCAAGCAGTAATAACTAGCAAATGTAGTTTTTTTCTTATTTTCTGCTTACAAAGTAGTTAGAATTTATTCAAGCCATATATAGTTACAGGAATAGCATGTAAGATTATCCTTCCTATTGCTATGTTGGCACAAAAGAATATGTTCAGAAGATAATGAGCTTCATAATTTTTATGATAGGCAGCTGTTAATACTTGACATCAGTACAAGAATGAATATCACAAGGAAAACAAACAGGACAACAAGGACAAAACCGAAAGGGAAAATAAAGATGAAGAGAGTAGCTGATTTTTCTTTTTTTTTCTATGTGTCAGTTCAGTACATTCTATAATTCTATCATATCTTTTAAGTGTTTTCTTCTCTGAGTGTTGAGAAACCAACTTATTTAACTGATTGATTTCTTCGAAATTAATTTTTAGTTATTACTGAGGTCTATTCTTATTTCTTATAAGATCAACAGATACAAGTCTATATGTAAAAATATTTTTTAGTTATGTTCTTGTACCATTTTCATATTTCTTCATCCTTTTTTACCAGAATATTATTTTCATATTGCTGGATCTTTGGTTTAAATTAACAACTCATTATTTGACTAGCCTGAAGAAGATTTAGACATTGTGCTCCTTAACTGCAAAATAAATTATAAGTAACAAAAAGAAAGGCAAAAAAGCAAGCACAAGTGATGTTACAAAGAAAGAGGACACCATCTTATTTCCCAAATAACACTGATGGTTATCGGGTATTTGTGGAAGGAATTGTTATGTACAAAGAGGTTATGAAAACATTGATCCTAAAGATCAAGTTAGAAATGTCTTGTATAAATTGCACATTTTTAGTGATTGAGATTGGTAGGGGTAAAATATATAACCAAAAAGTTATGTAAATTGCAAACTGTGTAAGATAGCAACCTAGAACCATTGGAACATAGTAATCATGGGTGGTTGAAAAAAAGTGATGTTGCAAATATTGATAAGGTAGTTAAAGTACAGTAAAATAGATATGATGGAATATGCATATTTATTCAAGCGTTGGCCATTGAAAGGATATTTTATGATGAATACTGGATTTCTTGAAAAAATATTAAATCATGGAATAGTAATATTTTCTGACTTTAATGCAGTGCTTTTTTGTCTTTTTTACTAATTTAGAGAAATGATCTAGAATAAGAATTAGCCCCCACAGAAACTGAATATGAGTTGAGGCTTCTTGGCAAACCTGCAGATCAGATTCTGAGTAGGAAAATAGGTCATAATATTATAATTATACGTGAACACATCTTCTTTTTGTGTGCAGTGGGAGTCCTGACTTACTTTAGCAATTTTAAATTTATCTTCTGATAGCACCTTGGGACCCTCTTATGGTCAGTACTGGAGACAAAAAACAAAGTTTCTTAGTCTTCACCTGTCATATTCTCATCAGTGTCCATGCTTTACACTGGTCATAGTTTACAGCAGAGAGGAACTGAGATAGTGTACCATCAAGGAACATAATTGATATTTATTTTTTTAGCTTGTAATGCACATGTATTTTAAAGGCATGAAGTGACTCTTTCCAGCACATGTAACCTCTTCAGCTTTCATGACCTCTCTACAGCTTTGAAGAGAAAACAGTGCTTAGCTGATTTAAAGACTATGAGGGGGAAATGGAAGAAGAACAACTGCTGTAAATGTAACTCAAAAAATCATGACAAACTGGGTAGTTTAATGATTCTGTGGTTTCAGTAGATGATGTTCTGTCTGGAGTAAAGATTTGTCAGAAGAAAACTGTAACCACATAACTTGTGGAAATGCCTTTCACTCTATCAGTCTTCTCTCTTTGTTTGTTTTAGTCTTGTTTTGTTTTCAAAGATTATGTGAATTATATTAATCGGCTGACCTGGCTGAAGTCAGATGTCACTCTACCAGAAAACAGAGCTGGCAAAAGCAATGGGAATATTCTCCCTGAATTTTACGTTCAATTCAGCTGTAGGTTATTTTAGGTTTCATGGGGGTTTGTAGAGTGACACTGATGGATACTGAAATGCTTGGTTTAAGCCCAAGTTAGTCACAGAAGTAACACTGACTTTACTCAACTGGAAAGGGAGACACCATAATCAAGAAGGTCACTCTTCCAGGTTGAGATTTCCCTAACACTCTGGATGTGCTAACCCCTTTGATTTCCCCAGCTGAAGAAAAACTGACCTCATATTTCTGCTACAAGGAAACTGCAATGAAAAAGTTGAAAATAGGGCTTTTCTTAGATACTAGGCAGCTACAGAAGCACAGAAGTCGTATAATAAATTACTTGAGAAGGAACAAAGCTGATGACCCATAACACAATTTCTGATGTAGGAAAGGGAGAAGTAATGGTAGAGAGATTCTGAATGACAGAGATGATATTTACGCTTTGCAAGTCTACCCTTAACTGTTAACACTATTGGATTTATGATAAACTAAGAAAGTTCCTGTCTCCACCTCACCACTGGCCAGCATGATGTTTACTCCCAGTCACTTCACAGGAAAACAGCAGCATTTCTACATGCTTACCTTATCACCTTTACGAGGTCAACCGTGAATATTTTGAACAATTATAATAGCAGATGACTAAATTCTGAGGATTTGAATCCTGGTTTCTGATGTTGTTATTTTCTGATTAATATTGTTCTAATAATTTATGTTGGTGATTAAAATAAGAAGATGCGTATTGTAGATTATTTTTCCAAACAACCATTAATGTTGTATTCACTTTATTTCTGCAATCTTTTGAAAGCTATATTTGGGAAATCTAATTTACAGCTGCATTAAAGCCATCTCCTTGAAAATCTGACTTCTAACAGTATGACAAGTAAAGCTACTTATACATCTCTTCATTTTATTATGTAATGCTCTTTGGTGTGTGATCTGTTGGAAAAGTTGTCAATAGAAAGTAAAGAGGATAGTTACCTTTGGTCTCAGGGTCAAGGGAGCCCCCTGGAAGGAGAAAGAATTTGTTTATGCTCAAGGATGAGCCCAGATCAGGATAAAAACCTTCCTGAGCCCTCCAGGAAAGTGCTGTACCTGTTGTCAGAGGGCAGAAGGCAGGTAAAGGCATTAGCCAGCAAATGAGGAGTTTACAAATGAAGGGCAGACACAAGAGGATCTTGAGCAAATCCGTGCATGCAGAAGGGAAGAGCTGCATAGTCAGGCTTCAGTGGTGATGGAAAAAGAGGAATTTCCTTGTGACCATGGGGAAGGAATGAGACTTCAGATGAAGTTTGGCCAACCCACAAATCACTGAATGTGGCTGGATGCAAAAGAGCGAAGGAGAAGTTGCATCCTGCCAGAACAGAATGAGTATCTTTGTTTTCAGACCTCTTGTTCTAGCTGACTAATACCACACAGCTCATTTTCCCCTAATTACCAAGCTACCTTACTCCTATGTAATATATTGTAAAAAAGTTACCTCTAGATATTGGAGGGTATGTTTATTTTGCTCTTCAAGGGAAGAGGGAGCAACTCTGCCTCTCAGTTTGGAGTGCCATCAAACAGCAATATATTTAATAATGCTTTGCAGCCTCTATAGCTTTAGATTTGATAATGTATATTGGCCTTAATAAAAATCTGTGAATCAAACAGACCCATAAAGATTAGATTTTGTATATTAAATCTTTTCCTATCTGAAATACGACACCTCAGTGAGCAATTGTATTCAGATTAAATAGCAATTTTAATGCAATTTTATTTCAACAAAAATACGTTACAAATAGAATTAAGTTTTTACATTTATATAAAATACAAAAATATTATATACATTATAAAAAATAGATTTCAGTCAATGACTTGAATGAGATTCAAGCAGAGAAATTGTGATTAATTGGATTGATTCATTTGGACTATTCACATGAACTAAAAGCCCGCAAGTTTTAGACAGTTTCCAAATCCTGAAAATTGTAGAACATAGTCACTCTGGGTGCTGTTTTTTTGCTACTGGGAATGGATGAAGTCAATTGAATTTCACCCAGGATGTGGACTTAAGTGTGACTGATCCAGTGTACAGACATTCCTTTGAAAGACGCAAACAAAACCTTTCCTTGACTTACCTTATAATTAGAAGCATGGACACCTTTGTACTGCAGACATTAGAAAGGATAATTAAATAGTCTTTTTTCAACGATCTTTCCTCCTACAGAAGTAAAAGGAAACCTTAGTGTTCAGATACAGCAGTTTTTGTCTCCTCATTATTACAAAAGAGTGTAGGCACAAATCTGATTACTTTTGTTAATACAAAATACCTGTACTTGCATGTATTGTCCTACTGGTTTCATTGTGCCACTCTTACAGGAGGGGATTTCTGTGATCAAAGCAAAGGATCATTAACTTTCTCTGAGTTTTATGTTCTTTGAAACAAGATGCTGTGCTTCAAAGAGATTTGTGTGGCAACAAGAAAAGCCATTTTTAAAAGCACATAGTACAGGATAGAAAGAGAAGTTATCTTTCTCAATTTACCATTAAAATCCTTTTAATCTCTGCAAACACAAGAAAGATAACACATGGATGTTGATGACTGGAACAGAAAATCTCAGTCAAATTTAAGTTACTGAACACAAACTTTGAGAATAAATCTACCTACTGATGACAGTTTAAAGGAATCCAATTTTTCTAAACTTCAGAAGGTGTCAGTAATATTTTAACAAACTTAGAGTGCATGGTGACATGCACTGTAACCATAGATTAACCTATCAGACTTTAGGATTGAAAGATTTATTATACTTTTTTTAATTAACCTTAACCAGGAAGAGAACACACCTGCCATGCATGTTGAACTATTCGTAATAATCGTAACCTAGAATGGGTTCTATTCTCTATGTACTTTTATGGTGTGTTTTTCCCTAATTAAAAATACATACTTGAATAATAAGAATTAACACACTGATGTTTTCTCAATACAAGCTGATGTTGTTCCATCCCTGGAAAGTGAGCTAGTTTAAATCCATAAACTAATATGTATAGGCACAGATGCATCATGTACTAAACAAATCTCTGTGTGTCCCTTCGTATGTAACTAGGTTCTTGGCAATGAAGGTTGTAACTCCAAGTCTTTCCCAGTTTCATGTAACTAACATATTCAGCCTAGTGGAGAATCTGATTTTTGTATTTTAAATCAGTTGGAAATCTATCTCCACATGTTTCTTCAAAGCATTTGTAACTTTCAAGTACTTTTTTCTTGGTAAGTTTAACAATAAATGAGCTATGAAAAGGATTTGTTTGAAGTGCACATCTGTAAACTAGTCTTTTAGCACGCTTGTTCCATTTTGCTGTGATGTAGTTTTCTTTCTCTTCCCATCCATACCAAGAACTGCACCTCTGGAAGGAAAACAAAATCACATATGCGTATGTCACACTAAATGAAATTCTTCAATGGTATAGTAGAAAAATGCTACATGAAAACTAAAAGTCCTCTACTGCATGTGATAGCTAATAATTCATAAAAGGAGTAGTGATGATTCTACATATATACAAAGAGAAAAATGCAGGGTCCAGGCCTGAAACATGTATCTTAACTTATTCCAATTAAACAAGAGGTGGTAAAGCGTGAATTCATTTACTCAGCAAATGTGACTGGTATTGAAATTGCAAAGCTAGCTGACTAGTATCAAACTAATTCAAAAACAAGAGGCAAAGCACCAAACAATTCTAAGATGAGGGAACCTTGACATCAATTTAATGTAAACTATTTTGAAGAAAATATTGTTCTATGTTTGGAGAAAGTTAATTTGAAAAAAAACCAACTTATATCATTGTGATTCATTGTGGCAGAAGACAGAGAGTGAGCACAGGAAAAGAGGACGAGGAAAGAGATTTTCTGTATTGCTGGTAATGGTCTTTAGAAATCTACTGGGAACAGTTTTGTTTTCTTAAACCAACTGCTCTGAACTGCCTGACTGCAATCCTGACCTATCATCATAGCAACAGATAATGTCATAACATATATCCATCACAATTTATTATCTAAATATATTGGATATCTTTTTCTCTCTTTTCTCTCAGTGTCCCCCAGCAGTCTGAAGCTGCTTTTGATGACAGTTCTGGAAAATTAAAAAGTCGTGGAATGTGTGGGAACCAGGAGTCTGGGACACTACTAAACTGTCATAACTTGAAAACTGTGTCATCCGTGAAATAACACATGCTCCAGTTTATATTGTACTGTTTAGATTAAAACATAAACTGTAGCACATGGAAACTTTTCTATATGCACTGTGTGCCAGTGCCTAGAGTTAAAGCTGAAGGCTCAAGTCTCCAGGTTTAGGTCTAGGAGCAAAAAATCCCACTCAGACATCACCTATCTCTCCTCTACATTTTGTCAGAGAACTGATTTTTTTTTCGCTGAGGTTCTCCGGCTGCCTGAAGCTTAATATCTGTACAATCCAGAAACTGGGTAGCCCACAGTGTTTAAATGTTCCTTTTATTTTGATTATTTCTATTTTGTTTGACTAAATAAAATACAAGTTGAAGACTGGAGTTCTGAATAGGAAGCCAGAGTCTGTAAATACTATAATGTGGATATAACAAAGTAACTGTTAATGGCTGTATGTAATTAGCAGGAAAGCCTAGTTGTAACTTGAACAGAAGTTACAAGTCAAAACATCTCTGTTGTGTCCTTATCACTAGCCACTGTTTTATTTGTGGCTCTGGATAAGATGCAAAGACACAAATTTTCAGAGGAGATGAGTTATAAAAAGTGGATTACAGCATTCCTTCACTTTTGGGAAGCTCTGTGAGGTGATGTGAATCAAAAATGCAGAAAATTTGCAAGTAGTTTGGAAGGTGACAGCTCAGGTCAGGATTGCGTATCACATATTTTAAGATGCTTAGAAGGCAGCCTGATTTTAACCACTTGAAATTTTAATTGTCAGCCCTCAAGATGAAGTTTTCAGCAGATAATTATGGCAGAAATTGCCCAGCTATTTCTCTTTCTGAGACTGAGAATTAGAATCATGTGGAGGTCAGAAATTACCTTCAGGAAAGGATTTTGAGGCATTAAAATGGATATCAGTGGGAATCAGAATCATTCCACAGAAATGTTAGTATTGTTTGGGAAGAATAATAAGAGGGGATTATTGTCCTTATGTTTTCTGGTTGAGAAGTTTTCTGTTATCATATTTCATCAAGAAAGAATGTTTAATCACTGATCACGTCACTTCTTAACCTTCAATTTTGGAAAATAAATTATTCTTTTGTATTTATTTTTTTCCTTGTAGGAGATGTTCTACAGTCCTTTAATCATTTTCCTGGACTTCTCTGAACCTTATATAATTTTTCATCATCTTTCTTTGAACACATAGATACAATAATCTAGCACTGATGATTTCAGTGCCAGTACAAATGTAACATAACCTCTTCGCTCATACTTGGCATTTTCTTACTAAAACTTTCAAGGACTTTTGTATTCCACAATGAAAACTCATGTTCAAGCAATTATCCATGCTGACCTCTAAGTCACTCAATATTTCTCTCATTCCTTAGAATTCCCAGTCCTGAAGAATGACTTACATTCCTTGTTCATAATTATGTTCTCTCTACTTGGCAATGATGAAACACACATCATTCTCCCACATTATGTTTACCAAGAAACTGAGTTCATACTGCCTACATTAAATAGTCTGTTTGCTACTACCAATTCTCCTGATATTTATGTCATTAGAACATTTTATAATAATGTACGTATATTGTCTTTCCTCAAGTGATTGATTAAAAGGGTTAAATAGAATGTGTTCAAGAACTAAAATCTACAGGCCTACGTTAGAAACATTACATTATAACAATAGTTCTTATTAAAAAAATCACCTTGCTTTAAATTTTTAAATGTGTAAACTGCTCACCAGTTATCAAGATGTAGAAGTCTAAGTGTACCTACACTGAAAATATGAAGCTTATCATCCAGTTACCAGATGTACACAAAAGTGTATGAAAGTTAAAAAAAAACAAAACAAACCTGTCAATCGCATATAAATACACAATGGTAGATTTCTTTTTGCTTCCCTTATAAATATTTTCTGTTTCTATCTTTTGGTATATATTTATGACTATTAATTCCTCCTCTGTTCTATCACAATTACCAGTTAATTAATTCATGCTTTCACATCCCTTCTGTGTCTGTTTTAGCTAGCATAACCTTCTTCCTCAGCAGAAATTTTGACATTTTTGATACTTAAGGAATTCCCAATTATCAGTCACATTTAATTACTTTCTCCCAATAGACTTTACTCATAATTGTTATCAATTTCATGAAGCTAGCCTATAAAATCTAAATGAACTGTAAATATGGTGGAGGTTGGGACTTTGTTCTGCACTCTAAGACATAATTGACTTGTCATTTCTTGTACGGTACCAGTTGTTAATTTTTGCTCTGAGATCAATGCTTCCTTATATGTGGAGATAAAAAACCTGAAATTCCTCTGTATTAGGTATAATGTTTTTGTTTCATATTATGTTTTATATAATTTTATAAATCCTGAAAGCATGGAAGGTCTCCCTGCATACATCTTCCAATCTGTGTCATTAAGAACTGAAATCCCTGAAGATAATGCATCTTTTTCTATCTATGCATGATATACTGGTCTTTAAAAGATTGATCAACCTATTGACTGGTGTGCTGGTTTTGGCTGGGACAGGGTAAGTTTTCTTCATGGCAGCTAGTATGGGGCTATGTTTTGTAGTTGTACTAGAAACAGTCTTGATAACATAAGGATGTTATTGTTATTTTTGAGTAGTGATTACTCACAGTCAAGGCCTTTTCTGGTTCTGACACCACCCTGCCAAGGAGTAGGCTTGGGGTGCAAAAGAAGTTGGGAAGTTATACAGCGGGGACTGCTGACTCAAACTGACCAGATGGATATTCCATGCCAAATGACTACATGCTCAGCATATAAAGTTGGGGGAGAAGAGGAAAAGCAGGACATTAGAGTTAAGGAATGTCTCTTCCCAAGTAACTGTTACACATGATGGAGCCCAGTTTTCCTGGAGATGGCTGAACATCTGCCTGCTGACGGGAAGTGGTGAAGGAATTCCTTGTTTTGCTTCGCTTTTGTGTGTGGCTTTTGCTGTACTTATTAAACTGTTTTTATCTCAACCCATAAGTTTTCTCACTTTCACTCTTCCAACTTTTTCCACTACCCCACTGAGGCTGGGGAGGAGGGGAAATGAGTGATTGGCTGCGTGGTGCTTAGTTGCCAGCTGGGGTTAAACCACGACACTAGTGTGGTTTGGTAATCTGTGGCTCCCCGTATAGTGCTTTATTTATTACCACAGTAACTCTTAATTACTAAAGTGTTTTTGTTTCACAATATTGGTAACTTAGAAACAGTTAAAGTTATTTTTAACGTATCATACCATCCCCTTCCTTTTTTCCCCATTGACTTCTTCCGAAATAGGTTGGAATCATCAATGGAAAGATTTCAGTAATGTGAATCTTACAGTGTGATTTCATTTAGGAATTACTGAAATATTACAACCCAAATTCAGTAATTCCTAAGTAGGTCAAACTCTTCTCAGACATGAGAAATTCCATTTTTGTTTGTTTACTACCTGGACTTCTCACAGTAACATGTAGGAAATTAAACAGTTTCTCCTTTGTGTCCATTTGTGACTTGGTTATACAGGATCCTTATTTCATGGTTTAGTGTTAAGTGTACATGTACATTTTTTCAGCTTTTTACTTCCCTTTTATGTTTATCCCTCCTGGCTACTTTAGCCATACTATTCATGGAAGATTGATTCCAGGAAGCTCTAACAAGGACACATCCTTCTTTTGCCGTACAAGAAGGTTATAACTTCTTCTGACCTCTGACTGCTTTTACTCGTAACGTGGGGTGAATCTCTGGAAAATTCTTTAATGTTCTTTTCCTTCAATGCCCCTTAGAGATCTCCAGAGTCTTTTACAATTAGTCATATATAGTGCTATCAGTTATGGCCATGATCATGCTCTTAGGACCACTTTGAACTACAAGACCTTTTTCTGACTACCTACAAAGCAAACCAGAGTAATTCCAGTCTCGTAATTGCATCTTCTGTCTTGGCTCCAAGGGGAAAGCACAACATCCTTTTGTTGACTTGCTCATCACAGTACGCCTATTATGTTCTTTGTAGGACAAAATACCAATGTCGGGTGTTTTCTTTCCTTGGATCATTGAAGACCTTCCTGTGTCCTTTAAAAACAGCTTCATTCCTGTTTGTAAACCCCAAATTCCAGCAGTGGTGAAGGTCTACAAAGATCTATTTTCAAGGTAAAATGTAGTGTGTTGTTTCAATGATGTGTTTCAAGGAGGCCCAGGGGTAAAAATTTAACAATGAAAAGTAAGTATTAATTGTTCAATGCCTATTCTGAGCAATAAATGAGCTGCGTTCTGTAGCAAAAATAAGAAGTGACAGGAAATCCACACATAAGTGTATATATAAGTACAATACAGATATATATGGATTGTACTAAAGACTGACATATAAATACAAGAATAAGCAGTAAATTGAAGGATTCAATTAAGATAATCTTATTTCTGTGATTTTACATTTTGTATTCCTTAGTTTAACAACACTAGTGATATTAAACAGTAGATTTTACATTGTTACTAGGTGTTAAGTGTAGTTATTAAAAATAAGATGCTGTCATTGTTAGTATAGTTTTAATTTAGTATTTAGTAATTTTCTTCTAGAATCATTCTTTATTTCTGGGGAGTGAGTCAAAACTATGAAAAGCATGAGCTACCTTGAGATCACCTAAAAAAAAAAAGATAAAGAAATTAAATATTTTCACACATGAACAACTCTCTGTAGAATTCAAAACTCCCTTTCACCATCTAGATTCTCTAAGGCCTAGCATTTCATATCCTTTTCTTTCATTTTATATGGTTAAACCAGTGCATTGCACTAGAGAATACACTGTGATTTATCATTGCTGGTTTAATCAGGGAACTGCTCTTTCAGATGAACTGTTTGCCTGAAATGCTGTCCCTGCTGGACTATTTAGTTAGATTGGAAAAACAGTGGCAGATTGTGTCCCTTTTCAGATTTAAAACCTGATAATTTACTCTTTCTTTTTCCTTGTAAGTCCTTTATTGATAATTTTTTTTCATCTGATTCTCACATTACTATCCTGCTTAGCATTTTATCCTAGAAGGCGGCTTAATTAACTGATACGTTAAAGAGCTGAATAGACACCTAAATACTCAAATATTAAATGTTATTTTAATGATATCGAATTTTGCAGTCAATTCCAGAATGTTCTCTAAAAGCGGGTTTGCCATGTCCAATATTGCTTGAAGTAAAATGCAGGTATTGAGACTTATGGGTACAGGTTTTGAAACCTTAATTTTGTTCTGTAGATAAGGAAGAATTTTACATTTTTGGCTCCCCAGATCTTGGGTAGAGAATGGAACTGGGAGGGTGACTGCAAACTTGAGGCATTTTTATAAATGTGCTATTTTTCTTGTTGTGACAGCTGCACCGTAAAACCCACAGTGATGATACCAGACAAAGATCAGTAGAAGGACATTTGTGAGTCACATACCTTAATCAGTCATGGATAACTAAATGCCTGTGTATCTTTGTGGACAGCCACAGTCCCTTTATGCATGCTACTTCTGACTGCTTCAAAAATCTCAAGCCTCCTAAATATTGATGACACCACAATCTTTTTCCATCTTGGTCTTTCTTAGACAGCTCTGACTATGTAAAGGCAACATAATATAAACTTTGCTGGTTGCTGTTATTTTTTCTTATGTCCAAATTTGATCTGCTGATACATGCTCACTGAAATCTTATATTGAATGTAGTCCTGTTTTTTTTTTCCTTAAATCAATGCAAAGTAGGTTAAACTGCCTATATAGTCTTATTCCTTTTGAATTCAAAAATCCATTATAGACACAATTTTCTACTTTTACTTCAACAAGTGCTTCCAAAGTTTCAGTTAAATGGCTTACTAAGCTCTGACCCTAAAATGTTTCTTTATGTGGACAAAATGAATGATTGGTGAGTTAAATGGTATGAAGGAGAGCTTTGAAAATTTCCCTTACTCCTTGAGAGCTTCATATTGGTTCTGAAGGCTGGCTCAGTAACAAGAAATTTTACATGATACTCCAGGTAATGAACCTTTTAAGCCAAATTATTAATTAATGAAGTCTGGGAAACAACTTGCGAAGCCATATAAACCCAACTGACTTCCAAATGCACGCTCATATCCTCACTTTCACTGGGACTGACTTTGGTGTTAGAATTTAAATGAGTCCTACTTTACTAGCTCAGCTTTTAAAAAAGTTCTTTCAAATTGGTACAAGTCCCTTATGTAGAATTTTTTCATAAGGTTTAACTCTTAATTAAATCGATTCAGCTTGTAGCAGTATGTTAGGTAATTAAATTACTTAAATGGCTTTACTTATGGCAAACTCTTTTAACTATATTTTCATATGGAATTACACTATGAAGTTTTGAAATCTAGTTAAAATGTTTCAGTTCTTGACTGAACAACATCTAAATGAAGTGTAACTTTGTGGCACCTAGACCTAGTCACGCGTGTGACTGATTTATGATCATGATGAAAAAAACCGCTTGAATTTACAGTTACTTTTGGTTTAGACATTCAAGAAAACACAGAAAATGTGCATCAAGTCAGAAGCACAAAGCATGTGCCAGATCTTTCATGTTGTGTTGCACAGAAAGCAAGTGCTAATATCAGGCAGTGTGGCTTTTCCTAAACCTCCAGCAGCACATTTGCCACCCAAATTGAAAAAGTGTGTGTTGTGACACACATTTTGAACAGCCATGCCTTTGTCATTAGAGCAGTAGTGTCTGGGAATTAGTTTCAATGATGTAAACACAATAAATTTTAATAATAATAATGGTGGGGTTTGGGGTTTTTGTGTGTGTTTGTTTGTTTGCTTGTTTTGTTTTGGGTTCATTTGTGGGCGTTTTTGTTGTTGTTTCTTTTTTTAAGAAGCTGTCTCTCTAAGAGATGCTTATGTGTCTCCTGTGTCATCTCCTGCATTAATGTTCAGTGAAATAGTTCATCTGAGATGGTCTTGGATATAAATTACTCTCATCTGCAAATAAAGCTGTTGCTAAGGAATGGCAAAGGTGCACAGGGTGATGTAAAGCCAAGCAAGTAAGGATTTGGCTTTCTGTACTAACAGAATAACAGAATCACAAAATAGTTTGGGTTAGAAGGGACCTTTAAAAGGTCATCTAGACCAAAACCCCTGCAGTGAGCAGGGGGAAAGTTAGTTGAAATTGGTCAAAAGTAAAATATCTTTGATGGAGCCACAACTTTATAAATGGGGCAAAAAATGTGTTCTGAATTATGTGAGAGGATGCTACACTGAAATTCTGCATGTAAATTGAAGTTGGAAGATACTTTGTAGGACTAAGTTCAGATGGAGATGGTTCTATCACACAAGCGAAAAGTTATTGATCTAAACAGAATTACACCAGATCTGAAACTAGTAATAGACCAGAAGTTATGCGCAGAACATTTTGTGAGTACATTGATTCTTATAAGATTTTAGTATTAAACACATGGCAAAACTTGTATTTTTCTTAACATAGTATTCTCTCAGAACTTAAGGATACTCACTGAACTATTAACTGTAGAATGAACCTTAGACATCAGTGTGAAAATAGTTAGACAACTCCTTTTCTTCTCTGGGTTTTGGATTTTGAGTTCAATATCTTTGTTCCCACTAACACTGCACTGAGGAATATTATCTGACTTCAGTGAGCTGTGGATCTGGTGCACCAACTGTAATATCCTTACAAGCATATTCTTTGTGTTAACCTCCATAACCACCCGGGACAGGTTTTTCCAAACTTTACCTCCTACACAATCCGTATCTGTTCCAGCAGCACTAGAGATACAGCACTTGTCAAACATGTGAACATAGTGGTAATGTACTCAGGGACTAATAATTTTGGATTGCTACAAGTAACAATGTTTACTAAAACAGAAGTCTTCATTAAAAAAAGCAAAACTAAAACAAAATTAACAAAAAAAACCCACCACAAACCACACACACACACACAAAAAACCAAAAAAAAAAACCCCAAAAAACCCCACAAAACCCCCATAGGTTATTTAGTTTATATGGTAAAAGTGGGTGTTAAGTTCCTTCCTATCCTACAAATACTTCTGCTTCTTGTCAGAAAAAGTACTTTCCACAAGCCCTCTCACCTGGCTTTGTTAGCATCTCACTCCCTTTCCTGGAGGCTGTGTGGGAGCTGCTGCTCTGTTTTCTGCAGAGAAGCTCAAAACGCCTGTTGAATCCTGTCTCCATGGACAGGACTGCTAAGTTTCCTATGCCTTAGAGTTGTACTTCGACAAGAAAAAAAGAATTTGGAAGTGTACCAGCAGAAATGATCTAATATTGTAATAATATTGTTGTTTTTCTCTTCTCCTCACTTGTACCGTTAGTTCAAATGCTGAGGGGTATTGGATGACTCAGACTCCAGGGAAGTATGCATGAGTTTCACACCTCGCCTTTAAAGCATCAAAGTAAAAAGTGATTTTGTTATTTTGTGCTTCCATCTCTCTCACTTTCTATTTCTCTCTCACATTTTCGTTCCCTGCCCCCCCACCTCTTCCCACTTAATACAGCATGACTAACTGGGAAGTATATATGAACATTGGACATTAGGAACCTGAATGTCCAGTGCATAGATCACCGCATATTAGGAAGCATAATTAACTTCTCCATGTGAACAAAATGTTTACACAACAGCTATAGTACAATAGACATATTTTTAAATAGATTTGTCATGTTGATAAAAGCATTAGCTAAGCCATATTTCAACATGAAATACATGTGGTTTTCTAGACTTAAAGTAATACTGAAATATCAACTTCTGTGCTTTTATTGTCATTCAGTTCAGTTTTGCAATTCTTGCTAATGTTATGTAGCTATGTGTTGTTGATTTTGAGTATGCTTCCAGCTGTAATCACTCGCACATAAAAAGTCAACTGCTACAAAGCTGGCATGCTTCTGCTGTTAATATTTTGAATCCTAACACACTCCACATGGACTACTCCCATGCCATTGTCAAATATTTGTTCACAACAGAGCTGTGTGATTAATTATTTTTCCAAGACATCCATAAAACTTGAGAAGAAATCCTTCTTGAATGAAGTAGTGCGAGTTTTTCATCACTATCACCAAAACAAACAACCCTTGCCCCGAATTCCATACTTGGCCACAAGTCTCCTAATTAGAGACAAAAAAAGAAAAAAAAATTAAGTACATTTAACAAAATAAAATTAATTTGTGGGCTTACACAGCACTCACAAAATAGCAGTGGTTTCCATGTTACAAAATAACACATATTCATAGCATGTTCCTATGATTATGGAAGAACATAGGTTCATGATCCTGTTATGCTTCAGGAATTTCAAATCTAAGCATGAGAATGTTCTTATATTTTATAACCATGACAGAACTAGTTTAGATCTTTTCTGTTAAAACTATTTCATCTAATGTAAACTACTTAGATATTCTCTAGATCAGAGACTGTAGATCACATTTCTAGGATAACTACCCTAAATACTATACAGCAGATGAATTATCTCACAGTACTGTTTTATACTTCAGTGAACATCTGAATGTTCTGTATGGAGTTGAAAACCTCTTAAATGGAGAAACTGAGGAAAACAGCTTTGAAATGTTACCCAAGGCAGAGTCCTCAGAGTTAAGAGTTCAAGTGACTGCTCATACATAGATATTACATTCGTATTTGCTATTTTTGCACTCTATTTTAGCACATTAACATCGTTTTCTGTTGTTGGGAAGCTATTCTGATGGTGTATGAAAGTTTGCTGATTCTGGAGCGTATCTGAAATACAGATATAGGAGACCGGGTTTCCTCTCTGTGTTCCCAGTCAGCAGAACAAGTTGAATCTGAGTTTTTGCATCCAGTTTAGATCCCATAACTCAGCTCTACATATATTCTCTTTTTCCTCATATGGTTACAAAGTTGTATAGCAGTGTTATGGAGAACAGCCAGTACACAGACTCCATTCTTTCTCATGAATCCTACAAAACCCTTGAAACCAATACAGAATGGGGTTTTCTTTCAAGATTAGAGACAAAACCCTGAAAGTTTATACTCTGTTACTCCATATTCTCAATGCAGAAATCCATGTGGACTTAATCTTATCTCTCCATGGAGATGAAGCAGATGATACAGTTTATTTCTTTTTTTTATAGGTCCTCATAAAAGTAATGTGTCAAGTCCTTAAAAAACTTGGGATCCAATCCTGTTGTAACCTATATCATTGCAGATTTGAAACCACTTTGCTGGAATTTCAATGACAGAACTATGCCTATAAATTTCAGTAAGTGCCTGGAAAAGTGTGCTGCTTAAGAAAGAAAAATACAGTCTAGTCAACTAATCCTCCACTATTGTCTCTTCTAAAAGATTTCTTGTTTGGCTATGCTATACTAATAATTTAAGTGACATGTAGGAACATCCATAGGCAGTTGAACATGACTGTCTCAATTATCAAGCAGTTAGAGTATTTCCTGAGATTACAATATTTTGGAAGGTGTCACTTGTCCACTTGGAGAATTTCCAGGTATTTTCAGGAGCTGGAATTTCTTGTGGACTAGTCTCAATAGCTTGTATAAAGCCAGCCTGTTTGGAGGCAAAGTTGAGGATGAACACAGGTGCAGGGTGTTCTGGGTCACCTGGACTCTGTGATGATAAAGGATTCTAGAATGGGTTTAAATTAATAAGTAAATTAACATGTGAAGGTCACATTCTACACTCAGAGGTCAGTTAAATATTTCCATTTCTTCATTGCCAAAAATTAAACAAAAAAACCCTAAAGTTTGTTGTATTACATGCATTTTCTAAAGAAAAACAGAGGTTATATAACTATGTAGCATGCAAGATTTTTGCAGCTGCAAAAAATAACAAAGAATTCATCCTTTTGCAATACATTTAACATTCCTGCACATCTTATGGTCAGTTGATGCTCTTGAATACACAGGTGTGAGAACCTAGTTGCCTCAATAGGCATCACACTGTTAGAAATAATCCTCTTACAGTCATCTTATGGGTTGATTTCAGTAAATACGTACAGCAATATTTGAAGCATAGTAATTCTTTCTCTTATAAAATTCTGTGAGATTAATTTAAGACAAATATGTATGAATGTATTTAATGTAGCCTGATTTTCCACCCTCTGTTGGGTATTCCTTCCAGTCTTCCACTCCTAAGGCAATAAGAGGAAACGAAGGGAAAGTCTCCGATGGAGCTGTTATAAGAAACACTTCTGTAGTGCTTCAGTCCTACAGAAAGACATGAACAGCATATTATTCTATTATCCATTAAATTGTTCCCTTGAACACTCTAAAAGCAGAGAAAAAGTCTTCATTTGATGTTAATAGAACAGGTTTTTTTGTGTCAGCCAGAAGATGAAGTCAGTGTATTTGTAGGAATAAAGTTGTTTTTTGATTCCTATAAGAAGAGAATAAAATTCCTGCATGGACATTAAATGTCTGATTTGCAGGGATATGAAGGAAAGATAATTTATGATCCATTAAAGAAGTGAGTCTTTTCCTGTTGAGATAAAGGATGCCTGTGCACTCCTAGGACATCAGCAAGCTTCAGCACCCAACTGGTTATTCCGTCTGTTCTCATACGTATTCTGTACCTGTGAGGAAATGTCACTGTGTGCATTCAAGGCTCTGTCACCTTGGCCTTTGAAAAGCAATATTGTTTATCACGATATAATCTCCTTGCCTTCTTATAGAAAGATTCTTACTGCATTGTTTTTTTTCAACAGAGGCAGCTGAGCCACGTTTTCTCTGCACCAGCCTCTTGCATGGCTGCTGCAATATGGGGAACAATTCACACGTTTTCTTGGGAGGCTCCTACTTCTCCTGAGACCATGTTACAGCCTGTACCCTTCATATGTTTAAGTTCTTCTGAATTTCTGTGTTCAGTCATGATTGCTCATGTTCAACCATTTGAAGGGAGGGTAGAAAAGGAAAGGTTAGCCAATCTGCTCCTGTTAAGAAATGTAGCAGAGATATGTCTAAAATGCTTGAAAATTTAATCTATGATGTTGAAACTGACTACTGTAAGTAAATCTGGTGTTAGGAAACCCCTTGGCATCTCCAAAAAAAAGAAAATATTGATGAAACTGCTCCTTCTGAAGCTGTGGAAAGATGTGAGAAAATAGCTGGAATAAAGTCAAGTCAATGACCTCTTGATCTATTATTGCTGTGATCATATTCTTGTAAACCCTGTGATAATTTACAGTGTAGTCCAAGGCAATTGTCCATTGCTGGTGCGTGATGGTGAGGAGGAAAAAAAGTCAGTAACGGATTAAATTGTTTTGTCTAGCAAGAAAGAAAACTGCATACTAAACTTTATATGCACACTGTTTGATTTACTTTATGAGTCTTTATGATCTACCCTAAAGCAATTTATGATACAGTAGCTGCTGATTTACTTGAAATCTGAGTGACTGAAGTTACACATGCTGTTTATAGAGAAGATAAGGGTTTTCTATAGGGTCCTTTTCAATTCTGGTCTTATTATAAATAATTTTTAAAATTGGTGCAATGATAAGACTATAGTGTCTTCTATGCTTTCTCTGACTATCAAAGTCTAGGACTGCAAAGTTTAGAACAAACAACAAATACTTGAAAAATGAGTATTCAGGATTAATTAAAATCAGCAAAAGTTCCAGGTATGCAATTCCAGTTGACTTAATTTGGAACGTAACACTAACCGTAAACTCATTCATATTTCATTGCTGTTGTTTTTATCTTTAAAGAGGAACCCACCTATACCCCCCAAAATGCAACCACTCCTGAAAAATAACCCAAGCCAAAAAACCCCATTAAACTAGCCAACCAAAAAACCCCCTGTATACAGTTACAGTACAAAATATTAGAATGAAGATAACTTTCTCTATTGTAATATTGTCCTTTTTATATTATAGTTTTAGCAAGGTGTAAAATGCTTTTAAGCTCTTACTAAAATTACTAAAGCTGTAAAGTTGTAAAGGAACACAAAACAACAGTGTTAAGAGAATTTTGCAGTTTTTCTTTTTAAGCCCTTTATCGCCCTCCAATTTTCAAACCTATACTGGAATTGCAAACATGAACTGTACACTTTCCCTCTTAGGCTGCACTTTATTTGCACTTGTCTTTTCATATAATACTTAATTTTCCCCAGAAAGCCAAAAAATTCCAGATGACAGACAGAAGACATGGACATTAATATAGATCATTCTTAAGACAACTGATTGGAGTATTTTTTTAGCCAGTCCTAATGAAAGCCATAGCAGTTACAAATAAAGATCTATGTTTATATGATAATTTATGTTTCTAATAATGCCACTTATATGAATAGCATGTTTCTTATAAACCGGATAATAAACTATATGCTAAGACCATAGCAAGCCAATGGCACATTAGTTCCTGCATTTTTAATCAAATGTGGCTCTAGGGGCTAAGCACTACAATCCAGATTTTACATCCCTTCATTGTTGGACAGGAGATAGGGGAGGAAAGTCATCCTAAATCAGAAATGGAAGGTGTAAAGCAATATCGCTTAGCCTGAAAGCTCACTGAATCTTTCATTTCTATGCCTTTGTATCACAGGAAGGAGAATATAAAGAAACTGTCATTTGGAAATGAATGACCTTTGCATTCAAGTAATAAAAGCAAAACCCCTCGGAATCCTTTCAGATGAAAGACGCTATATAAAGGTATGATTGTTAGTAGTGATTTTCAATTGTGGTGACGCAGCTTAGTTACGAGTCATAGAAAAACTGAGTAAAGATTTAGAACATTTGTGAACAAGGTTTACAACAGCATCTTAGGACTATTACTGTTTTGCAAATCCAAACATCTTTAGAGCATGGATGTATTCTTAAAATAATCTTTATGGAAAATAGTTACTTTAGAATTTATTTATGAGGTCTGCGTATATCTGGAAGAGAAAAAGATGACTCATTTAGAAATTGAATACATGTTTTGTTGCAATTTTCATATGGAGATAAAAAGATGCTCTGTCCCGTCTTATTGAACTGAAATACTTCTTCTAGCTCTGAGCTGCATTTTTGTAAATTTACAGAGACATAAACCATTCAGCTGTAAAGTTTAGTGTCTCTTTTTTTAAAGAGTGTCTGCTAAAAGCATATTATTATCAAATAATTTGTGAATTATTTTTTTGAAAGAGATCATTGAAACTAGTCTTATTGAAGAAAACATTCTTCAGAAAAAACAGAATTCTGATTAAATTTTATTTTAAAAAGGAAGTAGAAAAATAAGTACTGATTTTGAAATATTGCATTAGATATTTCTATATGAAGACTTTCAAGTTTTAATTTCACAATCAATGAGGCAAGATCTTCAAAATAATTCAGTTTATATAACTGAACAGAAGGGGACAGCTACGCTTATTGCGAGTGTATATAAATGGCAGTGATATGTCCTGTTAGGGCAAAGGGTAAAATGGATATATGTAAATAATAGATTTAAAAAACAAGTTTATTGTAATGTCTGAGGATAGTATTTTTCTAGATGAAGAACTTGACTAATGTCAAGTTGTAGTTCATAGAAGCTCACAGTCTGTGCAGCAGAGATGGTACCTCTGGAGCAGTCAAAATTGAACATTGCTTTTTCTTCAAAAATGGGGAATATGATGTTTTACCTTTTTTTTTTCAACTTGTGATTGAAAACCAGGCTTGTGGGTTTCCTTATTTTGTTGTTTATTTGTTTGGTTTTTGTTTGTTAGGGGGTTTTTGTGTGTGTTTTTTTTTTTTAAATCCATTGCTCGCTATGTAAGAATTCCTCAAAATTTACCAGCCACTGTAGGTAGTACTTCATCTTCTATCTAAATAGATTTCTCAGCATGTTAGTTATTTAAAACCAAGATTGTTGCTTGGAACCCCAAGGTTTTAGATCAGAACAAACAACATAGTAATAAATTCAGTTGTTACCTAAATTATTCACTCCTTCCTGGTAATTCACCATTTGTATAGCTCTGTAAGTTGGTATCTACTGAGCTCCCGTGCCCTGTGGAGACATAAATCTTTTATTTTTCTTATTTCTTTCCTAGATTCCTGATATTCTTTCCCAGCAGTTCTCTTTTGCTTCATTACCCAAGCAATACTATGAAATCTGTGTACAGACAATAAAGTCAATTGATCTGAAAATGATTCCTGGTTTGCTTAATGCTGCAGGTAAGATGAAGATGTTCTATTATAGGGTTGTCAAACTGCTGTATTGGAAGGTTAGGAGAGCACATAAAGGCAAAATAAATTGTAAAAATCTAAATTTAAAGAGTATTTTTTTACTTCCATCAACCAGTCATTCCTCTTCATCCATAATATTGCAATCTGGTTCACTAATGACTTTTTCAGAAATTTTTGCAAGGGTAAATAGCATCTCTGTAACTGATCAGGTCACCAATGAAATGTATTATTACATCAATTAGAAAAAAATATTTATTGGAAATGCAAGCTCAGAAGCGAAGTGACTTTTTCATCAGGATGCCTTCCACCATAAAATATGTTACAGTTTGTAAGCCTAAAGCAAGACCAAACACATGGTTTTGGATTGAACTCGCGCACCAATAATTATCATCATACATTACTGAAAACTCCTTGACTGGAGATAACCATAGCTTTTCCATTATTTTTCTTCTTTTTTGTGGGTGACACTTCATTATTGGAAACCTGTTCTCTTTTTTTCCTTTGCCTCATAATTCTGATTCTTGGCACACCATGTTGAATTTTATGGTTAAGAGTAGAGCAAATCATTCACAGCTGTCTGTTGGTTAGGTGTGCTCTGTGCTTAAAAAAATAGTCATCTTGGTGTTACTTCAACCCAAAATCAAGTGTTCCCAAGTCTCCAGTTTAAACATGCCAATTTTAATACCCAATTTTCTTTTTCCTTTGCTATTTTGAATGTGTGGCTGACACTTTACAGGCAATGTCCAAACACTGATGCCTGGAGCCAAAATGGGTCTGAATTAGTAGTAAACAGATATTGCCCCAATGGGAACACTAGTTTAATTTTCCATTATTGTACTCTTTCTTCAGCAATATAGACTTAAATTTCCAATCAAGGTAATATTTGGATTAATGGTATTCAACATTTGGGCTGGTGGGGTTTCAATGGTTAGTTTTAAATTCTTGGAGCTTACATTTTGAAATTTTTCTGAGCTCTTCTGGCAGGACATATTCAAATAGACTTTTTTTTTTTTTCCTTCTGTTGGCAAATTGTGAGCTCTGTTTCTAAGCAGAGACATGATAATACAACATCCACCTATCGTCTAGAAATCAGCACCTGCCTGTGTGCTGGAAAGTTCATTTGGACTTACATATCCAAGATTTCTCTATTTTGTTGTTAGGATTTATTAAAGATAGTCCATCTTGTCTTTTCTCCTGTGTTCAGTAAAGCTGTCAGTTCCTCATTTCTGTGCCCCAGGAAAAAAACACCAGGAAGCAGTAAAGCTTTTTATCATTTGGCAAGAAAGCCTGGCGTGCAGGATGCCAGCTGAGCGTGGCCAGCCCGTACTGCGGCTTGAGCTTTTAAAAAAGAAAGCCTGCTTAAAGGCTTGCTATGTCAGATCTATGCCGACTGGAGAATCTGATCTGGTAACAATCTAAATGGAGATTCATAGCGAATATCTGCTGCCTTGATACAGTTCAGGAAGTGCAAAGGGAATGCACAAGGCCAGAAAATGGCCTCTGTCACTGAAATGAGGATCCATGTTCACTGCTTCTTGATGGCTCTTGGTCAAACTTGCTCAGATTTGAACTTAAAGGATGAGTTGAGTGTTTTTGCGGTTTTTGCTCTAAAATCTCAGCTCTACCAGCATGATCTGGGATGTAGAAGTCAACTTGTGGTCTCTCTGGTTCTCATGTCATCTGAGTTATAAAGATTCTTGGACTAAAACTTAGCTGCTTGAGGTAATTGTACCAGAAATTAAATATGGCTTGTGCATTCCTTTTAGGGCATCTCTTATAATTTTAAATTCTAGGAGGATTTCTAACTAATTGTGAATGGTGAAATATCTTCTCTTTTGATCACTGACTCTCAATTAACCTAGATTAATGGGGTTCTTTACAGGCATCTTACAAGGATCTAAATGAGTTCAGTATACACTGACGATCTGATTCTCAATTCGTTAGGTCTGTAGTAAAACAAACAGAAACTTAGTGAATTATGGTAAATGCATTTCTATGGTCTTCTCATTAGAAAAAAAGAATATATTGCTAGAGCAAATATTTATTGACAGCATAAATTTTTGTGTGCAACATACAAGAAAAACAGATTTCAATACCAAAAAAAAGTAGTGTCTTTGTATATAGTGAGATGAAAGATGTATATCACTATAGGACCATGCCTATTAATGTTCTCAAGGGTAACTTTTGTCATGGCTTTTCAGTAGTTACATTGGAATCAAATAAATCTCTTGAAAAAAAAATGTAAGCTGGGAGAGTTATTCCACTCTTCTCTCTATCTATGTCCAGTTTGCATCAATGACGACTCATGCTTGGATTTCTTAGACATTGAACTCTTCTGTTGGTAGTTGCCATGCTTTAGAAAGCCATTCTTTTACTTAGCAGAGCACATTTCAAACACACTATGGTCTTCAAGCTCATTACTGAAGATGTTGACATCCTACTTTTCTTTCTCAGCAGATTGCTGACCTCTTAATGCCTGACAAGATCTTTTGCTTTCACACAAATGAGCATCTTGCGTTACACTATAAAGTGTGAAATATTCTAAATAGATGGACATAGCACTACCATGGTCTATTGATGTTCAATATTATTTTAGATTTCTTGAGATTGAGTCTTACGTGCATTGGACAATATTTCTGAATTTAGTCTGAATTTCTCTTTATTCACAACAGAGTAAAAAGAAACAGAATCTGCATGCCTTTATTGTAGATAATTTATAGATAATTTAACTTATAGAAGTTTATGAAAGAGAAGAAAATAATAAATTTGTAGACAAATTAACAGTTGGTATTGAGGAAAACTAGTTGAAAAAAGACATGTATTGAAAACTAATTTGAAGGCAAAGCATTCACAGAAGTATTTTTTGATTGATAATAACTTTAAGGATTTAGAGAGCAGTGGTTAATAAAAAAATATATGTTCCTAAGTTATTTCAGACAGTTCTTAATTTGTATGGGAAAAAAAAATCACTATATCTCTCTTATAAAATAAATTGTTGTTAAAAATAGAACAGAGATTGTGGTGTATACACGGAAAATGTGAAATTGTTGCCAATTCAGAGTGGAAATTCTGTCTCAGGACATCTTATCCCCGCTTAGTGCTTTGACCAAAAAGTCAAAGAGGTCTTGTGAGCATCGTAGACTCTGGATCTCGTAGTGATTTTCTTTGTGAGTGCAAGTTGGAGCAAAGTGGAGAAACTAACAAAACAAACAAATAAACAAACAAGAACAGGTTTACAGCTTTGAAGCACTTTGTTTCATCTCCATGTAGATGAGGGCAGCTCTCAGAAAATTTTCCTTTTCAGACTGCACTGTTACTGAAAGCAGTTGTCTGGAAAATATTATAATAAACAGTGCTATTAGCAGTACTCCTGGCTAAATGTGGTAGCCCAGGCATTTAGTTGCAGTCTTTTGAGCTCAGATAGGTGTAAAGCTGTTCAAAGATATACTTTAACAACTCACATTCCAAAATGTGTTATTTAATTGCAACATATTTAATATATTGACTCAAAGATAACAGTCATTTATTGGTAATCTGGTGAAGAAAAAACTTGTACAGCAGGAAACTTCTTTATTCACCATAGGTGAAATTAACTCCTTAGATTAACAAGAAAAGAAAAAATATATATTCCCTTTATCTTTATTTCTTGTTAAAATGTTGGTAGGGATGTCGTTGATTCTGACTGCCCACAATTGAATCTGAGGCTTGGTGCTACGAATTCAGGGAAACTTTGGAAAAAAATATTGAGGTTCTTTCAGGATTTAGCTGAAATGAACATAAGGATAAAAGTTTACAGCCTTCTAAATCCTAACCATTTGTATATTTGTTTTATATTAAACAAATAATTTCTAAGTTTTCAGTGCAGTCACCAAGAAATAAAATAAATACTAATTTCTCTCCTCATGAAAAATTATTTTGGGACTATTGAAAAAAAATCTGCTTCTTAAAAGAGTATGTTAGCCCAGCCCTCAGTTGATTCACAGCATTTTACAGCTGTCATAAATATGGTGGTGCAAAACACACAAAAGTTCAAAGAACAGCTGCATATTTGTGATCTGATCCAGCAATGTGATAAAGGCAGTCAAAAATCAAAGCAAATGAAAGATGGTTAGAGTATTGTGCAGGACTCGCTCATATTCTTGTAGCATCAGTCTCCAAATAAATTACTGTGATAAACCTTCTATAATAGGGAACCTCCGTAACAGTTACTTCTCTGTAAACAGCAGAGTGAATGGCAGAGCATAAAACTAACAAATGTTCTACATTAAAGCTCCAGGATCAATAACATTTTTAAGATGTTATCAAACAAAGCATTCAGTGTTGAAAATAACAGCCTAGCTTTATGTGGCTAAAAAATAACCCCAAAAAACAGCCTCCATGTCTTTATGGAGAAATGCAGTTGCAGAGCCAAAGTTTCCATTGTTCCTTAATGTTTATATTGCACTGTAATGAGAAGATGCTCAATAGAAACTGAAATTAATTGCAGATGAAGTTAGAAGGAATAAAAGATATACATAGGTCAAATAATTACCCCTTTTGACCCCTTTTTCTTTGTGGTATGAAGCAATCTTCCAAGTGTGGAATACAGTCTTCCTGCTTAGCGATCTTACGGGAAGAGGGACATACTTCCATGACAAGGTTGGAAAGCTGAAGTGCAGGTGACACGAGCCCTCCTTGTCTACCAGCTGCAATGGTCTGATATTGTCAGATTAGTGAAGCATTGCTGCTTCAATCCTCAGAAGAAAAACCCTTTCCAGCTGTTGGAATGAGTTGATGGAATAAGATTAATTAGAAGCAGAGAACAATGCCAGCTTCCTGAGACAAAGACAGAAGACTTGTTCTTCTGAAGATGAGATTATTTCCTTGTGTATATAAATTAGAAAACTACATGGAAACACATAAAAGTTTGATGTTGTATATGGTTCAGAGATAAAATTATAAACTGTGCATGTAGTCATTTGGTGTGAAATTTGGTTCTGGATTTAGGCACCTAACTGTAGACAGCCATGTTTCTCGTGGATGTCTCCATATATGGCCAAGATGTCTAAGCTCACTTTGTAGGCAATGCAGACGTGTTGATATACTTAGAGTCTGAAGAACAATAAGGCTGTGCAAATCCAAAGTGTCTACCCTTACGTTCAACTTTTCTTCCCTATTTAGCATCCAAAATTTATCTTGCAATGATTTGCTAATTTATGATTGAAATAACAACAAAAAATTCGTCTTTTCTTTATCTTCTTTAATTTCTTTCCTTCCCTTCTGTATTCTTTCCTTCCTTTCTTCTTGGTGTCCATAATTCATTGTTCATTTTTTCTTTTGCAAAAAATAAAGACATATTTATTCAGTCGCCAGTTTTTTGTAATCTGGTAATCTTCCTGCAAAATTCTAACATCTGAGTCTAAGTTGAAAACATCTATTTGATTAAAACATCAGAATATAACCATTCAAAAAATAGTCCAATTAACTAATTCACTCACTAGCTAATAAGAGATACTGATGATTCTTCTTGTCCAGAAGTTATTACAGAGGACACAGGACAAAATGCAGCAAATAAGAAAGAAACACGTTGTGACAAACAGAATGGTTTAGCACTATAATTTAAAAACTGCATAAATCCATGTTGAATTTTCTAAGCTGGAGAGTAAGAAGCTAATAAATTTGGCAGCTAAAATTAGAAGCCAGTATGTTTCTCGGGTACAGCACTAGAAATAGATGTGAAAAGAAAATGTTGATTTTCACCCTGGCCAGGGCATTCATTCACTCTTGACCATGCTTCATTTTCCTCATCTATGAAATGGAGACAGTGAGACCCTCTCATCCCATGTAATCCAATTTAAATTGGAATGAGAAATCATTTGATCTTCTTAATGTTGTTATTTCTAAGATTCAAGAGATATTGTAACATTTTACTTTTTTTCTCATGTTTCTCCACTCTGATACTGATGCCATATAAACTAAACTTAGATAAATAGAAAAATGCAAAGTCATGAACTTCATTACTCTCCCTTTTTATCTGGACGATATCACAAACTGCTGATCAGGGAGTAAGAACTTACTGTTTCCTATTGTAAAGGAATATAACTTTCTCTTCACAGAGAAGAAAGAGATTCAGCAAACTGCAGTCTTTCAAAAGTCTATGTTAATTTTCTTAAATAAATTCTGTCTCACTTTAAAAAGTTACAATGTCTCTTTGTTTACAGAGCAGCTTATTCATTCAGCTTTTTTTTTTTCCCCTTGAGCTTGTCAGAAGCTGTTAATGTTGATACGGTTTGACATTTTGCCCAGACTACATCAAACCACAAACTTGAGAAAAGAATATGGCCGTTAACAATTTAATAACCTGTTGCAATACTTATTTTTTTTCCACATCAGCCATGTCACACTTGATGATGATGTGATTTTTACCTTTACTGAATACGACGAGACTATTTACTTCACATGGTGTAGTTTCTAAAGTACCTCAGAACCGAAACTATTCAGAAGTTCCATTTTTAAGTGCTGGCTAGTTGAAAATGTCAGAATCGATAAGTATACTTGAGTTGAGATTTGACAAAAGGCAAAAGTTTTGTCTGAGGAGTAGACATGAAAGTCTTGATTCGGTATAGTGGATAGGCACACGCTCAACCTGAAGAATATGAAAGCCATTGACATCAGTGGAAATACTTACACATCAGCTAGGTCTATGATAAAATACTTTTATGGCTAAATCTTAAGCTTCTATACTTGTCATAGGCTTGGTAAAATTATTAAGGCATATAAAACCATTTCATTGATTTCAGTATGCTTTGACATTTACATGGTAATTGGATCTATGAAAACTTTATATGGGACGTAGGGTTTAGAACTGTTTCCATTATCAGTATGCAGCAGTAGATTTTGGCTAAAATGAGAAATATCTCAGGTAAACCATGGCTAAGTACATATTATATCTAATGGTGGATTTGCCAATAAGATAGAAGATGACATAAATATTTTCAGAAAAATTAGCATTCCAACAGTGTTAAGATGGAGCAGGAATATCTGGAGAGGCTGTCCAGTATTTTATCAGTGTTTAATGTAGTCATGCTGCAATAGAAAATTTTGTGACTGTCTCCAGTATCCTGGCTAAGAGTATGTTTTTTTTCCTGATGATACTTACGGGAAACTTTTATAGACCGTTGGTAATCCACCACAGTCTATTACACACAAATCTAATCCAGTGCTCACAATTCATTTTACAAAAACTGAAACTGCTGTAGTCTGAAGTAGCTCAAATCTCTGTGTTATTTCAAATAAATTTCTATAGACAAATGTCTGATCTTGGTTATACCTCTACACATTTACAATAACTTAATTCTTGCCAGTTTATATTGGCCTAAGAACACGCTTTGGCCACACTAGAACAAACCTTTATTAGGTAACTTTGCTTCTTTTGTAGTATGGTAAATACTTTAAATACAGTTTTTTTAAAGGTACACTTCAAAAATTATGATCTTTACTGACCACTGGTTCTTAGTCTGATGTTGACTGCTTCACAAAAGTTCTGTCATTATATCCCTAGCTTCTCTAACTGCACTTTGTTCATTTGCAGATGCAGAGTTATTATTTATGCTGGTTGATAATCTACTTCCTTGTGTCTTTTTTTCACCAGTATAAAAAATGTAAGAAATTTTGTTCTGGATGCTGCTGAGTCAGTATCCTTCTTGTACAAAGAAGTTTTACTTCTTTGAGAAATTAATATTTCTTTCAAGAAGCCAGTTTTCTTTCTTAGTCAGAGTGTGGCTTTTTGTGTAGATTTACAATTTAGCCTTTCTAGAAGAAATTGGAAAAATAATAGTGTATAATAGTGTATCAGAATACTTTTTGTACCTTTCAAAATGGAATAATCGGTTAGTTTTTTTCATTATATTCTTTAGATTGAATCTGTGTACCATGTTTCTGAGCTTATTTTTGGCAGAACTATGTGAAATTTTCTTTCAAGATTTTCTGTGATGATCACTGTTAGGGTCATTGCCTTAGGTGTGAGTGACAGCTGCAGCAGGTCTTGCCTGCTTCAAAATTTCCTTGGCTTCTTGCAGTCTTGTGGGCTGGCATCATTGCAGGAATTCTTGCACTTTCTGCTTGCAGTAAAGATGTGAATCTCTGACAACAGTCTTCTTAAACATAGTTAACATATTAGTCAGTACATGGTGGAATAAATTCCCCCAAGAGATAAAATAACCCTGGACTGTCTTTGTCTAAAGAACTAAAGAATAAGGTAATAATTTCTTTCAGTAACTTCTTCACAAATGCATATATAGACCTACAAAGTATGCATGTCTAGCTGAGCAAAAACATACTGGATCAAGCTACACGCTTTTATTAGGATGGACTTCCACAACCTCTGAAATGAGATTTTGAGGTGGGATTGCCTATGTGTGTTTCTCTGTGTATACAAAAAACTGTCAGTCCTAGAAAAAAGTCCAAACTCACTACCTTCCCCCATATGATAAAAAATAAGTAGCAGATTAAATACTAGCAGATTAGAATTAGATTAGAAACAATTATTTCATTCACTTCTTCAAGCACCATTTTCTCATCCCCTAATACACTTATCAAATTTACGCAAAAAAAAATGTGTATGGGATAGCTCAAATCAGATGAGAAATCTATGAAGATTCAATTAAAGGTATTTCTTTTTTTGGTCCGTTTTTTGTTGTTGTTTTTGTTTGTTTATGTTTTTTGTTTGTCTGGTTTTTGTTCTGTTTTATTTCGCTGGTTTGGTTTGGTTTGGGTTTGGGTTTGGTTTTGGTTTGGGGG
Source organism: Caloenas nicobarica (assembly GCF_036013445.1). NCBI lineage: Eukaryota > Metazoa > Chordata > Aves > Columbiformes > Columbidae > Caloenas > Caloenas nicobarica. The sequence goes on from NC_088245.1 coordinate 9,692,790, forward strand.
TTCTTTTGTTTGTTGGGGTTTTTTTTCATCATTTTTGTTGGTTGTGTTTTATTCCCTGTGTTTTGGTTTTAGATCCAATGAGATTTGCCTTTAATTCCTGTTGAAAAACACCTAACTCAGCATACAGGTGCTGTAAACATTTGGATGATGTGCCTGGAAAGGCATTCAGGAATATACAGTGCAGTTCTGGTTTTCTAGCACCAGTTATATTTGTTGTTCACAGTGAATTACTTCAATAACTCTTCACAAATTTGAACCTTATTTTACAACTCCACTTTGTCAAAGAGACAGTAGATCACATTCAGTGGTGTAGCACAGCTGATGGCTTCTGCAAGATCAATAAAATATGATGCGTGCTTTAGATTTATTTCTCTGACAGTCCATTCCATCAAGAGTTAATGAATATGTCCCTCATTTCACAACTCAGTTTTGTTTAACAGCCAGGAGCCTTAACCTGAAATGGACTGAGAACTCTCATACTGGTTTTTGGATTTGTATAATTTTGCCTTTGTAGCACCTTGATGAGTTTATAGAGATGCTGTACTCTGATGTCAAAGGGAATTTCCTTGTTGGCTAAAAAATAGCAACACCTCAAGAGCATTAGGAGAAATAGACAATATGATGTATCTCCTCTTGTATAAACAATGACATCTAAAGTTGCCATTAGTATTCCCTAATCTGCAACTAAGTTAAAGGTTATCATCTGCTGCAGATTTAATGGATTGCATTAGAATTACAGCAAATGACCCTTGCAGCTCTTTTAAACTTGATCGATCACAATGTAATTGTCGAGGCGGACTAGCAATTAATTTTCATTAGTCAAGGAAGTCATTAATGCTTGCAGTTAGGGAAAACGACTATTAGATTGAAATGGAAGGGATACAATCGTTTTTTACAATTAAAGTATCTGGCCTAATTTGCTGCTTCCATATGTGCAGAAGAATATCGTAGTGACTCCATTACCACATGCTGTTCCTGCTGTGATACACTGGTTCCAACAAAGAGTTGGGCATGTCCCTTTTCATACTGAAAGGGAAGGCATTAGTTACAAAATTTCTATTGGGAATATTATTATTAAAGAACACTTCATCAATATTTTTTTCTATTGCCTTTAAAGATATGCTGGAATTTAATGTTATGGTGAAAGGTGTGGTTCCTCAATTCAAAGTGCTATTCCTTTTTTTCCTTTGACATTCCTGTTTCCTTTGACATTCCTGTTTTTCCTTTGACATACAGGGATTTTTTTACTGAAAAAGACATAGGAGTTGAAAGATCTTGGGATCATTCAGCTGCCTTTGTAAATACTAAATTGCTTGGCAATGACAGTTAACTGTGATATAGCTGCTTGACATCACAGGTGATATAACAATGCCCTTCATTCATGCAGAACATTTCATCTGAGAACTTTGAAATATTTTTTCAAACTCTACTTTCAAAAGGTCCTAGTCTAATATGGAAGTTAAATTGAAAGAGAAAATGAAATACCTTAAAGTCCAAGATGGAATTTTCATAAATGCTTAGTCTTGTCCAATTTCTATCCACATTTTAAAAATTATTATTGTTTTCCCATGCCCTCAATATTAAGATGCACTTTGCTGAGACACCTTTTGTTGTCCTAAAAGCATATTCTGTTTCAATGCATCATGTTTAATATATCTGTATGTGTACTTTTAATGAATTTGAGTAGAAGAAAAACAAAACTCTCTAGGCCTGATGTATTCCCTCTGAGATTAAATTTCACCTTCATTTTAGGTACCTAATGAACAGCTCTATTTTTCAGTATGTACAACCATTCTTCATAAGGTAAACGCTAGAGTGTAGTGGCATTTGAATGTTTTCATAAAATTGTCTCTCAGTTTAGGTCAATAAATTAGGGGAACACGATGAAGCTTTAAAGACTTTCAGAAACACTTTATGCTTTTTCTTGGCTAAAGGAACTTAAATATTGCAGTGAGAAGCTCACTTAAAATTTATGTGCTTGAAGAATGCAAAATTTGAGTAAATTGACTCTTATCATGATGACTAAAACATATCGAGGAAGATATATTAATGCTGCTTATTATACTAAGAGAGGTTTAGAAAGTTTCAAGCCAAGCATGAAAGTATAATATTCTCAAACATACCTATGGGAATACGTATATGAGTAAAGCTAAGTTTTTAGACTTCAGAAGTTCAGTAAACTTTTGCAAAGCTACTGAGTAACTAAAATTCCACTTATACCAGGCCTGGACAAGTTAACATGTATAGTCTTTTCTAGTACTTTCTTTTTTTGTGTGTGTGTATAAGGGGTGTTAATGGGAATTAGGTATTATTTTATAAATGCCTCTAAGAACCTGATTTTCATCTTTAGCAATCTAGAACAGATTATTTAGCTTGGTATATACATTGGCTTCTATATATTTAATGAAGGCAAACCCCATACCCATGGGGTGGAATTAATCTGATCTATTTTTATGTTGACACTATAGTGATATTCTAACATCATCTTTTCATTTCCCCACCAATTTTAAGGGAAACTGTGAGGACTAGTTCGAACCTAGATGTCTGTATTGTGAGTGTTTAAACAAATATGAACAGCTCCTCTACATCTGATCTTTCCTGACTCAGGAGCCTGAAACACAATTTTGAAGCTACGAAACACTTAAATGCCTAAAAGTCCTTGAAGTGATTTATTTGATTCAAGCTTCGAAGTCACTTTTGAAGATGTTACCTTTTGTTATAAAATATTTACTTTCTCAATTGGAAGATTTCCAATAACACTTTCGTCACATAGGATATATTGTTCTGTGGTTTGATGAACTGCCTCTTTTATAAAACAAAAATATGTTCAAGATGTGTGCATGATAGTCTAATCCTATTTTCAGGCATGTGGCAATCTAGATGTTCCATTTTTAGAATAATATTTTCAAAGCTGGGATCTAAATCAAAATCATTACTAATGTTCAATGATGGCTAACATTCAGCACTTTCTTTAGACAATGAAGTTCAGCAGTTCTGAAATTTAAATATTTAGGAAACTGAGGTTTCTTAAGTCATTAAATAGTCAATTCATACATTATATGACTAGACAATTAACTTATTTGAAAAAATTACACTTCCACTTTTATAGTTAATACTTTACTGGCAGTTGTCAAGTAGTAATTGGCAACAGCCTAATGGTTAAGAAACAGAAAGTTATTGAGATGAGTAGGACTGTATTCTCTGGAATTGTTAGGTTGTTCATATAGACACATGTTTCTCACCTTGTTATATTCTTCAGTTTGAATATCTTCTGTTATAAGGTTGACCGGTGTAACTCAGACTTCCTCCTGGCTTTTATCTGTCACTCAGAGCTGAATCCTCAAATCATTATGTGCATTTTGAGTCTCAACATTTGTGGCTTTCTAAATGAAAATCAGAGGATGAAGTCTGGCATTTTCATGCAATGTTTTATGTGGTATGCATTATGGTAAAGCAGGACACTGTAATCAAAAGTTTCTGTGGGAGCTGGTGTAGGCAGACTGGGTAAATCCTTTCCTATTAAAATAAATGATTTTTTTTTCCCTGATATGAAACATATTATAGGCTACCATAAATCGTATTTCTTAGTATTCAAAAAATAGATTAAGAACAAAACCTTTGCCTTCTCACCTAACTTTTTATGCTTTTACTGTTCTTTTTTTATTTATTTATTTCTATTTAAAAACTTTATTCTTGCAAAAACAGTATTTGCAGAACTACCTTAAAAGTAACAGGCCTTTGCTACTATTGTTAATGATTAAATCTCTATTTTTATTTATTAATTTTCTTTAAACAGTGATGCTATATGAAATGAAAAGCCACAAGCCTGGAAACTTGTTACAGAAAATCTTGAAGAAAGAGACTACTAGTAATTCTCTTCTCTTTCTAAAGATATAAAAATCCTAGAGATAGAACTAGGATTAGAATTTTGTTGCTTTTCAAAAGCAGATTGCTGCAGAGTTCTCATGGGTTAAACACAAAGATAGAGGACACAAGCTGGGGATCAGCCATAAGATACTGCACAGCCTTTGAGCTTGATGGGGAACCTTGCCAAAGATCATGTTACATGGCCAGAAAAAGATGAACTTCTGAAACCTGTGTTATTCGTCTGTTAGATGAGTGTGTGAAAGTGCAGAAGCAGCTATAACTAAAGTTTTGTTCTTCAGGAATTGATAAAGACTTCTAAGTACAAGCCCTGGCATATGGAGAAACACAGATTCTTTTCCTCGTCAGTCCTCAGAATCCCTAAGTTTCAAGGCTGCACTGAGATACTTCTACGTCAATAAAAGAAGCTCAAAAAATGAATGTAATGAATCTACACTGTCATTGCTAATGAGTGCTCTAACATAATGTTGTGTAGCTTATTATTTTGCATTCTATAATCTATTTTATAAATGCCAACTTAATGGAATCATAGAATCAGAGACTCATAGAAACACAGAATCATAGAATCATAGAGTGGTTTGGGTTGGAAGGGACCTTCAGAGATCATCTAGTCCAATGTTTCTGCCGTGGGCAGAGAAGTCTTTCACTAAATCAGGTTATTCAAAGCCTCATGCAGCCTGCCTTGAACTCTTCCAGGGATCAGGCATCCATGGCTTCTCTTGGCAACCTGTGCCTGTGTCTCATCACCCTCATTGTAAAAAATGTATTCTTTATAACCAATCTAAATTATTTAAGAAAATTGTTCCTTGTCCTGTTAGTATAGAACACGAATCAATCTATTGATTCTGTCCGTCAAAAGATCTGCATTTACAGAACAGTGTAAAAACTTAGGAAATTATGTATTTTTCAGTGATTCAGTCCAGTAAATAAAAGACATAAAAAGAAAGTTAATGAAAAGAATTAACCTCTCTTTGTGTTCCGGTATATCTTGTAATTTCCTTCAATTATGTGTCGTATAAATATCAGGCTGTTAAAGCCTTGATAATACTTTTGATGGCAGTGTACATCTTTGCAATTGTCATCTGACAAATACATTTAAGCTCTTCTGAATTAATATTGGAGGAGAAGAAAATTATAAACCTGGAAATTGGATCAGAACAGATTACTTTTGGAGTGTTAACTCTTCTTGTCACAAGAAACCACTTTTGTTATTTTCTCTTCTTGTTGAAATTCTAGGAATAGGAATGGGGTATCAACATTTTAATTATTCCAGTTTACTTTGAAAATATTTTATTATGCATCTCATTACTGTATGGCTTGGGTATTTACTTGTCATTGATATTTCAAGAAAGTCAAATAAGTTATTCAAAATAGAGCATTAATAAGATCATATTTTGAGTCAGTCTTATTTCTTTTTATAGTTTCAATTCAATAACTTCTTTTGCTATTCAGATGTTCTAAAGAAGGGATATTGAGAGTATAGTTTTCATCATATTGCAGAAGTCTATATTTGCACAGATCTGCTTTGCTGACATAATCTTCAATTGGGCTCTATTCCTATTGTGCTGTACCACTTTTGAATCTTGGGTTGTTTTCTCTTCTGACTGTGTACACAGGAACTTTATTAAAAGAACACTACGTAAAGTCAAGTACTTGGAAAGAATAATAGGATGTCTGTAAAACTTTGATTTGGTTTCCTTTTTGCATATGCATTGTTATAATCTTTCATTGCATGACCACACACAATTTTTCCATATAAATCTGAGCAATGCTCTTTAATTAAAAGCTATATTATAACTCTTTCTTCTTCGTTATCTTTACTTCTCACTACAAAATGAAAACAGCTTTTTTCCAGGAATTTATATATCATGCTTGTTTCTGTCATTTTTGAATGCTTTACAAATACTAACTTTCTTTGAGAATCTTTGAGCTGAAAGAGTGATCTTTTCCATATGGTTTAGATCAGAAGGGCAAGGATAGAGAGATTAGAGGTCAAACAAATTTGCTAACATAAAATGAACAATTTGAGACACCCATGGCCTAATTTTTCCAAATATATGATAGTTAGGAATTAAAAAAATCTAAATCTCCTCAATTTACATTGCAATTTTGAAGCTTAGCACTTCTTCAAATCCTACTCTCTGGTCTTAACAGGGTCTTTCAGCAAATGGAGAATTTGGTGCTAGTGAGCACCAGCTCTAAGTCTGAGATGAAGCATTTACTTACACACTGCTCTGCGGCGGAAGGAAACCATTAGAGAGAGTGGCATCCAGCTCTCTTACCTCTCTGGCTGCTCTTCTCTTTCTGTATGTGAGTGCATTGATGACGAAAGGCAAGGAGGGTGCTGAACTGATAAACTCCTAATCTCTTGTCTAAATTCATAGCACAGTCTGGAACAGCTCCTAAACATATCTTCCCTTCTTCATGATGTGTGTATCCAGGAGATCAGTTTTGTATCTAGCATCATTTCAACTTCACATAGATGTCTATTGATACATATAACTCATTCACATACCGAATTCATAAAGCAAAGGGTATATGCCTCTAGGTCACATAGGTTTTTGTAAATTCAAGCTGTAGGTACTCTTTTATTTAGAAAGAAAGTGTTTTTTCCTTGCCAAATTCTGTCCCTTCTTCTACCAGAAGCTATGGTTATGCAACAGCAGACTAACAGGCTGAAGGTCAGCTAGTCCAAGCCCCTACTCAAAGCAGGGCTAATATCCCAGTTAATTAGGTCACTGTGGATCTCATCCAGTTGAGTTTTGTGTATCTCCAAAGATGGAGATTCCATAGATCTTCTGGCCAATCTCTTCCATATACAACCTTCACAGCTGAATCCAAATTGTAGCTTTTTTAAGAAGAAAGTCTTGGTTTTTACACAACTGATTTCAATTCCAGAAGTGTATTCAACTATTTACAGTAATGAAAAAATAATAAATAATAGCTTATTTTATCATTCTGTTTTGTTTGGGTTTGGTGTTTCAGGGTTTTTTTGGTTTGTTTGGTTTTGTTTTTTTTTTTTTGAATTGGGGAGGGGATGGAACATAAAAAGATTCCTTTCATACTACTGAAAAAAAAACCAAAACAGCTCTCTTTGTGTTAAGCTTCTAACACAGCCTTGAATAAAAGTGCAGTGAATGTTTTTAAACTCCAAGACAGTGAGTTAAGGTTTTTAAAGGATTAAGTTTGAGTAGAGGTTGCTGCTATGAAGGAATGTTACCCAGATGCTTTATTTCACATTCACTCTGCATGCATACCTGTTCTTTGGTACGTTAGATTTGAAGAGTTAAACAAATAGGTCTGAAAATATTTTTTTAAAATTCTTTTAAGTGTGATGTCATAATTTGTAATTGAAAACCTTTCCTGATTAGTGAAAGAATTTGTGAAATACAACTCATTTAGAAACAGTTTTTTGTTTCAACATGTGCTTTTCTAAAGTATTTATGCATCATATTTCCCAAGCAGAGATCCTCAAAGTGTTGTGGAAATAACTTAGCTTGGTAGCCTGTTTCCCATATTTGTTCATCTCTCATGGTTCCACTTATTTCTTAGACCATGAAGTGACTTGTCCTCAATCTCTGTCTAGGTTGTCATATCTGATGAGAGGTACTTGTGCATTAATAACTTTTACTTGCCAGTTATATTTAGAGACCTTTTCTATACACTCTTTTCTTTCAAATAAGGCATTAGAAAATTATTATTACTACTTGCTGCATACTTAGTGCTTTAAAAGTTAAAAGAATTGTGCAAAAGAACTTTGCTTAAGGATTAATTACATCTGTGACCCAGGGGATAAAGGATCTCCACCTGTCAATAAGGCTTATAGCTACTTATACTAGCTGAACCAGAACGTTTAAGTAACTTGCTGTGGAAGTGACTTTTGGTTAGGAGTTGAAATGAGGATTTCTTTGGTCATCAAAGTTATATTTTACAAGGAAAATTGCATAGAGATCAGTAATTTTCTTACTCTTCCCACCTGTTAAATCACATTCTATGGAAAAATGAATAGAAGCTCCTGTAAAACTATTTTACAGTGTGAACTATTGCTGTCATTGCCACTGCAGTACAGCAGGATGATGAATGAGACAGGGAATTGATTCATGCAGGTTTGACTAGGAGGCAACACAGCCTTTTGGTCCACAAACCAATTTTTCTATTAAGGTGTCACCTATTCTAGAACGGTAGCTTCAGTTCACTGCATAAACCAGTGACTCCTTGCGTAATTTCCCCTCAACTCCCTTTCCATTTTGAACTGTATGCCACTCTCAAATCCCTTCTGTTTTCAAGAGTACTTTATTTTGTCCCCGTTTCCACACATTTTCCTTCTTCTTTAATAAGTCAGAATGCCTTTTCACCCTCTCATTGAGACACAACATAATTTCCATCTAGAAGAGGGGATCTGGGAGCACTTCTGAGCTCCTCAAGTTCAAGACTTCATGTTAACCATGTGCACCTCTGACTCCCCTGCCCACTTCCCTGCAAAGACACAGAGGAGCTGCTGCTAGGAGGTCCCTTGTCCTGGATGAAGCTGGGGTGAGAGAGGCAGACGGCCAGCTGCAGCATGTGCCCACCTCTCAGGTTGGGGGAAGAGAATACCTTCCTTTCATCCCATAGCTCTGACCTCTCTCTTTGAGAGATAAAATTTTGAGGTTGTCATCATTTGCAGACTGTTTAGGGAGAAGTGATGATGTTCATTAATGGCTTTCATTGAGGTGTTATGTGTTAGGGTGCAAAATCACAGCGGCAGTTGAAGCTGCTGGTACTGACAACCTGTCTAAATTACTTTGTATTCTCCAATTTTTTGTTGTCTAATTTTCTTGAAAATTTAAATACAGACAGCATTAAAGAAATGCTAAACTGAGTGTGATGTATTGTTTCTCTTAGCTTTCACTCAATAGATTTTTTTTTATTCTTTTTGCTAAAACCACTGGATGTTCTGCCCTCACAGGTTAGCAGAGCAATAACCTTTGGAGACTTTTTAGACCACTGTTGAGTTACTTCTTCTTTCTCCTCAATAAAATAAAAAGGACACATTAATGCTCTCAAAGTAGGTTATTTATTATGGCAGTGGTGTAAATGAGGGCAGGATTTGGCTCATAAGCAATAAAGAGGAGGAGAGCATGTAATTCTTCACACCATTGTGAGAAAAACTCTGTCTAACAACAGTAAATTATCTGAAATTCTTTCACGATATATGAATGACTCCATAGTCAGAGAAAGCTTGTGAGGTTTAAAACATAAAAACGACAACCATAAATAAAGGTAGAAACCCCTAATCCCCACTGAAATGAAATAACATAACATTCCTGAGGCACTGGTGTCTTTGGAAAACACATTGTCTGGCTGACTAGGGGGAAGGCAGGGAGGAAAGTAAACCCATCATCCTGCTTAGAACTTTGTCTTCCAAAGTAAAGTATAATGCTCTTGCTTAAAAAGACATTTTTATCTAGGAAGACCTATCCTGTAAGGATGTGAGTTTATTGAGTTTTTAAGACTTTCAAGCATACATAAATCAACAAATATATGCATATGCATTTTAATAACTAAGTTTACCAAAAGTGTTTAACAAGATGGATAAAATACAGAGAATATCAATATCCTTTAACCTGTAGGGTGCAAATTAGCAACAAAGGACAATAAGTGCACAGCTTATCCTGGGACAGTTAAGGTTTCTAGAAAAAAAAGCCTGCAGTACTCTGGACATTTTCAATACCGTAACACAGTTAGCGTAGCCTCATTTGTGTTAACATTACCTCAGTTCATTAGCATAATAATGCCCACTGTAGATAGCTGGATAAAATGGCTTCTCAAAATATGCGTCTTGGAAAAGACAAACCTGCAATCCCTGTTTTGATTTGGCATGTTCCAAAAGCTTCACCATCATCGTAGCAGCAATTTAGACAACAGAATCAAGATCCATAAACACTAGGTTAACTGTTCCATTATCTCAATATGCATCAATTTACTAGTTCTGCATTGAATATAAATGCATTGTGATGCTATAGACGTACCACTTTTTGCCATCTCATTATGCCCGAATGAAATTTTAACTTTGCAATGAATTATATATGAGTGCAAACATCAAATTGAAGAAATTTGTCAGTAATTTCTCACTGCTACAGTAACAGAAGTGACACATAAGTTTTAAAATCAAGCCAAAGTCACAAAAAAGTTAAGAACACAAAAGAGTGAGATAATTTTGTAGATGGACAATATTCAGAGATAGGTTCCCAGTGAATCTCATTTGGTTGTAGCTTGTCTAAGCTAAAACTCTGTAGTTACATGCTCTCTGCCATCAATAGCAGGAATTTGTGTTCAGCACATCATGAAAATGGGCAACACGCTTGTTTTAAAACTTTGAACCGTAGATGTTCATCTGCAATATCAGCTTAACTTTTGGCTCCTTACACAACCACTGAATATGGTCCACTGATTGTATGATAGCCTGTGATGATAGCTTCTCTGATGAAGGTCAGATGTTAAGGAATTAATAAAATGACACAGCAGGTTCATATTAGTCTAGTCCCTGTTTCAGCATAAATTTTTTTTCAAGTCTTTGGCATGTACTTTGTCTCAATACAGAAATTATATAAAATTGTGTTCTTTCCTCACTAAAAAATCTGGCCTTGTCTTTATATACAGATTCCTCTTAGCATAAAGTATACATACATGTCTGTACATACAAATTAGAGTAAACATTATAAATATAAGAGATAACTTTCTTCTCTAATAATGTTTTTTAAAATGAGTAGAACTGCATTTGTATTCAGAGTTCAATCTCAAACAATAGACTGACCGTACCAAGAAAAGACTTCTCTTAGTCTTTTTTGTTTTGTTTTGTTTCTTTTCCACTTCTTAAGTGATCAATGTGTGAAGTCAATTCAAGAATAGAAAGCAGCAGGAAATATTATTTGATTTTGTGTACCGCCTGAAATTTTACTACAGATTTCTCTTTTTCCTCTTCTTCGTTCTACTTTCTGCTGAAAAACTGTCTTATTTACTGGGAAAGACAATATTTTGAAAAGTAGAAAATGAATTTAAATGTCAACTCAAACATATTAATTAAAAGATACTGAGCTAAGACTAATGACAGTTTCCTACAGTGTGAGTACATTTTTCCACTCATTATATTTTGATTTAGTCTTCGAGAAAATGCTGGAAGGCAATATCATTATACTGACATGCTGATTTTTGATGTCTTCAAAACAAATGTAAGATAGAGAAGCTGTATGTGATGTACCACCTGTAAATAACATGCTTTTAATTATGTGCTATAACTCTAGAAGGTTTTCTAAACATGGAGCATCCCTGCAGCCTTTATGACTGTTTAAGACATATTACTTAGTTCCTTTTCTTTACAATAAGGCATTGGGCTGGGAATTCAAAGTGGCAGTGGGTTCTCTTCTCAGCTACACTATTGATGTGCTATGTGCTCTTGAGTGAGTAGTTTTACCTGTCATTCTCTGTACTGTGTGCAACTCAGGTATAGTTTTTGCTACCCTATCATACTGTAATAACTGTTTAGCTAGTGCACATGACATTATTTAAATATTGACAGTTCTGGAGAGATCTGCATTGCCAGTGCAAAGGAACGTTACCAGTGACAATATTGTTAGTATTTCTCGTAAAACTGAATGCAAGATAGCAATATGATACAGTGAAAGTATTGTAGTGCTAAAGTCCTGTTTATTTATAAAAGACAGCTTTCCTGACTTTAATTTTTTGGATAATCCTTTAAACAAATATATATGTTGACCAAGAAGTTTGCTTATCACAGTGAATTCCTTAATAAAATAGATCCTTCTGTTATGATTCTTCTGTACTGTGAACACCTATGGATTCACCTCATAGATAAATGCATGAATATCGGCATTCAATCTTCATCTGCACTGCCCCATTTCTCAGTTTTCAGGTCTCAGCTGTAAGATGCTGGCCTACAAAACGATGGCTACTTTCCCAGGGAAACAGCGACCACTCGACATTTCATGAAAGTGACTCTCTGAGATGAAAGATTGTCTGAAAGTAACTTTTAAGACAACAACTCATCTCAGATGTGATGCCATTAAAAGGTATGAACAGAGAACAAAATTATGATCTCTAAATGTTTCATCTTAGATAAAACTGTCACTTTGACTTGGAATATAATGGCAGCTGGACAGAGACTCAAGGAGTGGATGAAAGCGCAAGCACACCACCTGAACAATGTTTCATGCACACACCGCATAGCTCCTCACAAGTCAGGAGTAGCTTGGGCATCTTCACATCTGGTAAATACCGCTTCATCTCAAGATTCCAAGGTAACTTCTCTGCCAATATCAGTTGTATTGAACAACCACTTTGTTAATGAACTGATACGTCCACATTGTAGGTAGAAATGTTCTTTTGTCTGCATTAAGCAGCTGTATTGGTTCTAGTTTTATACACTACTTCTGCAAGTTGTTTGATGTCTATGTCTGAACCAGCATTTTATACAAGTGGTCAGCAACATATATATATGGATCCAGTGTAAGGTCTAAACAATTCTTAAAATAATGGATACTTCTTCTCATCTTCTGGGTAGAGTCAGAAAATGAGATCAAGCCCATGTACAGCCACTCAACTGCAGAGCAACAAGTAGCAAATAAAATCAAGTCCATTTTTTGTCACTTTTCCCCAGGTATATGATTTCTGTTAGGATTTTTCTCTTATTATGTATTTATACTGTCAGATTTTAGCTGTGTCTCTGAAAAACATCATGAAGTTATAAACACTGTGCACTGCTATACAGGCGATCAGCCTGAACATTAGAACAGCTTCTAATTTTCTATGCCTCTTCATTATTTTTATAATGTAAAGACAGGCTAGATACAACGAACAATTTATATTTCAATATTATGCCAACAATCATTTTGCCAACTATTTGCTAGTGTGTAAAGGAAAGCCGTTGGAAAGGTATTATTTGAAGAAAAAGATTAAAGCTTGAAAGATAAGTTTCAAAGATGTGCCAAAAATAAAGTTATGGATTAAACTTACTTTTGTAATGTCCTATATGACGGGGGGGCGAGGTGGGGAGGAAAGGTATAATTTTTTTTGATAATATGATTTTTTATTTTTCCACAGCTAGAGACAATTGCTATCTTGAAAATACATAAACTAAATAGTCATGTAAGAGGCTCAAGAAAGAAAATATTATCATTGGTTTCTAGATATAGCACAGGGAAAAAATGAAAACAAAGTGCAAGACTTCCGAAATAGTATGCAGAACAGAGATAGAAAATCAGTAATGAACTGCACTTGTCAGGGTAGTTTGAAAAATCCCACCTCATTCCATTTAAATCTTTCAGTATATTTATAAATGAAAGAGACTTGCTTAGCTTCCTACAGAAACCTATGGCAGAGGCAGGGGCTTTGTTTCAGCTGTCAGAGTACTGTGCTTCTGCCCTGCTAGCACATGTACATGCTATATTCACCTGAGTTCAGAAAACCGATTTTTTTTGCTATGAACATTCTGGTTTACAATGAAGGATAAGTTTTGTTAGATGGATAAAAGTCAAACCAGTCCATAAACCTATTAATCATGGAACCAGATATGCAAAGTGTTACTTGTGTGCATACAGGGAATGAAGCTGGCCCCATAAGATTTTCTTGTGGGTATTGACTGATAATATAGTATCTCTGGTCTCACATGCTATGATTAGACAGGATTTCCTCTTTAAACACTTTGAGTTCAGAAGCTTAGTGCATTATCTGCAAAACCTATTTTGAAACAGACCTAATTTAAATGGATAGGTTTTAAGAAAAAAAATAGAAAGGAGACGTCTTTGAGAGGAGGTCTGAAACCTTGGCTTCAGAGCCAAGCATTAATTTATTTTTGTAAACGCATCATTGTTTTTGAAGACCCTATATCAAATAAAGAGTCTTCCACTCTGTTACCTCAGTTTATGGCTCAAGAAAAACCATCCCCAGGCTATAACACAGTCCATATGGCTGGCTGTTTGAAGTACGCTTAGTAGTCCATTAGGGATTCTTGATTTGTACTTCTCAATCTGATTTCGATAAGACACAGGTTTCCTTTAGTGGCCTGACCTGGTGCAAACACATAATAGATTAATTCTATAATAAATTATTCTGGCAGTAAAGCTTTCTGGACCATTTTGGTTTTTAAGTAACAATTTTTTTTTATGTACCCTTATGAAGCTGAACCAATGTTTCATTTGTAATCACTTTCTCTATATACAGAACTACTTGAAGCTTGGGAACATAATTTTGCCCTATGTGCATTACTTCTGAGTGTATTCCATTTTATCATGTTTCTGCAGCTACTGACAAGTTCTGAGGAGTACAAAAAGCTTTCTGAAACGTTATGCCTAGAAATGTGCTAGACTACTATTGTACGCAAAACTTCATTTCCATGAAGTTCACTATTACCTTTTACTTTTATGTGTTGCTTCTTTTTTTCTTTTTACATGATACTGTTATTTTCAGCTACTGAGGTTTTTTTTTAGATTTGTTATCTCCTTAGCACTTTACATAGTTCTGCTGCCATTTCTAAATACTATCGTTACAGAAATAGTAAACTATGTTATTTTAGGCATTACTGCTAGTCATAGTTGAGGACCCCAATGTGCAAGCATTCTGCAAATCCAAAGCCAAGATCTTATAGGTGAAACATAAAGCAAAAGATGACAGATGTGCGTGGAAAAACAAGGAAGTTCAAAAAAACCAATGAGACAAGATCTGTCGGCAAGGCTGGCAGCCCACTGGTAATCTAATATTATTTAAGAATCATTTGTATTGTTAAAGGACAGTATTAAGGAGAGCAGTGGAGGATGATTCAGCAGACATGTAGTCAGCTGGCTACCTGTGAAAATTTACTTTTCTGTCCTTTATCATCCACATTCTCAGTTTTTTTCATAACAAGTCTCTTAGAGATGGCTTTACATTGTGATTGGAAGGTCATCAAGTGAAAGGAAAGAATTGTCACTTGAACAGGATAGTAAAAAATAGGAATTCTTTCATTATTGTGATTTTCAAGTGTTAGCTATTGAGATGGACAGAACTGATAAGCACTTTCAAAATCCAATTTAATTTTCTTGAATGCATAAAATCAAGGACATGGTAGCAAACCTTTAAATAAAATAAAGATCCATTTAAATATGTGGGATAGTTAAACTCTTAACCAACCGAGGATTCCAACCATCGGAAACAGTTAAAAATTATTATTACAATAGACGTCCTGACTTGATGTATAAGACAGGAGTTAGTGGAATAATTCTCATCCCCTACATTCAACTTAAATATTTCTATGTATTTAGGAGACCACAGACTGATTTAATCCTGCCAAAAATGAGCATCTAGTGAAGTCAAAAACCAGCATGCTAGTCATCCAAACTCTCCATGGGGAGGAGAGGCACTATCTCCACTGACCCTGCTGGGAACCTAAGGCAGCTAAGGCAGCTATTACAAAGCTTCTCGGCATGGACCAGGTGGATCAGACAGGGTACAAAGTTCTTGCCATAGTTCTAGATCAGTATCATCTAGACAAAGGGAAAAAATACATTTTGTATACTTGTGTTATTAAGTTTGTTTCCATCTTTTCACTCCTATGCAGATAGGATGGATTTTGACATAAAATAACTAACTATACATTCAGTTCAAAGAGGTCACAAACTCAAAGCCCCTTTCAGTTAGTGTATGTTGTCAAAATCAAAGTATTGATTTATTCCTTGATTCAGTTTGGATTCATAAATGTATTTTAACTGATCAAAAGCTTCCAGTGACAAATTATTTCCCCTAAGGAATTCCAGATAATGATCAAGCAGGGATGTTTAATTCTTAAGCATTAAAATTTGATTACTTAAAAACTGGCTGATGTCATATTGGTTTATTCTAGCCTTTAATATATGTCAGGACACGTGTTCTGCATGCAGTTTGTTCTAGAATTTCCTTTCTCCCTCAGAAGGAAGTAATACAAGAGTGTCTGGAGTTGGAGGATTTTAATTATCTCAACGTCAGAAGGTGCTTCAGAGAGTGTATCTGCAAGTTAAAAACATTTAAGGTTCTTTGTTCTCTGGAGTTTTTTTTTTAGAATTGATTTGGATGTGCAATCAGTTCTTCCTGAGTGACATGGGATCTTTGTAGGGACAAACTTTTTGATTGGAACTGCCATCTCTGTTCTGCTTCACCCTCAGAACAGTGTAGGAAACTCATCCAAGAGGCAAATTTTGAGCCATGATTCTCATTATGGATCAGGCTTGAAGAGTGCTGTGATCTCTCAGTTGGCTCCAAATCAACTCAGAAATAGATGTGTCTTAGAAAGCCAAAATAATTATAGTGGACTTTGCTGAGTACACTGCTGGGATAGCAATGTCACATAGGACAGTACATCTCCTAGCTGTTGACTGAGTAAATGAGTACTAAAAAAAAAAAAAAAAGGCTACATATTCCCTGAGTCTCCTTGGACAAGAAAATGAAAAAAAAATACTTATAATTCCTGCATAATTATTCACATTCTTTAACATGATCTTAGAGAATCTGCCAGTAATTACAATTTTAAACAGCATAAATATGTCCCTTCTTAATGTCCCAGGTAATAAATCTCTTGGGAGCTAGCAGAGTATGTACCAGGTTAGAACACTTTCTTTCCTGAGGACTGTAAGATCATTCCCGTGATGCTCTCAAATCCATAGAAGAGGCCTATTTCTTTTTACCTAATTTTTTCATAGGGCTGCGATTACAATTATATATCAGAGTAATAAGAAGAAAGTTTACTTTAATATAATTGACTGATCTGAAATTTTTTTCGTAGTTTAAAGCAAATTCCATTTCAATGACTTCTGAAAAGGTCTTTTGTTTAGCTTTATTTGTTGATTTATTTTATGAAAGCTCAAACACCTGTCTAGGGCACAGCATAAAATAATATTGGAAATAGATAATTTTGTTTGGCAAAGCTTAAAAAACTCCAAAAAACATTGTTTGATAACTGATTCTGAATATATATAATCCTTGTATAGATGTGGAGTCCCTCAAGGGTCGGTACTGGGACCAGTACTATTCAGTATATTCATCAATGACCTGGATGAGGGAATAGAGTGCCCTGTCAGCAAGTTGCTGATGACACCAAGCTGGGAGGAGTGGCTGACACACCAGAGGGCTGTGCTGCCATCCAGCGAGACCTAGACAGGCTGGAGAGTTGGGCAGGGAAAAATTTAATGAAATATAACAAAGGCAAGTGTAGAGTCTTACATCTGGGCAGGAACAACCCCAGGTACCAGTATAAGTTGGGGAATGACCTATTAGAGAGCAGTGTAGGAGAAAGGGACCTGGGGGTCCTGGTGGACAGCAGGATGACCATGAGCCAGCACTGTGCCCTTGTGGCCAAGAAGGCCAATGGCATCCTGGGGTGTATTAGAAGGGGGGTGGTTAGTAGGTCGAGAGAGGTTCTCCTTCCCCTCTACTCTGCCCTGGTGAGACTTCATCTGGAATATTGTGTCCAGTTCTGGGCCCCTCAGTTCCAGAAGGACAGGGAACTGCTGGAGAGAGCCCAGCGCAGGGCAACAAAGATGATTAAGGGAGTGGAGCATCTCCCGTGTGAGGAAAGGCTGAGGGAGCTGGGTCTCTTTAGCTTGGAGAAGAGGAGACTGAGGGGTGACCTCATGAATGTTTATAAATATGTAAAGGGTGAGTGTCACGAGGATGGAGACAGGCTCTTCTCAGTGACAACCAATGACAGGACAAGGGCAAATGAGTATAAACTGGAACACAGGAGGTTCCATTTAAATTTGAGAAGAGGGTGACGGAGCACTGGAACAGGCTGCCCAGGGAGGTTGTGGATTCTCCTTCTCTGGAGACATTCAAAACCCACCTGGACGCCTTCCTGTGTAACCTCATCTAGATGTTCCTGCTCTGGCAGGGGGATTGGACTGGATGATCTTTCAAGGTCCCTTCCAATCCCTGACATTCTGTGATTCTGTGATTCTGTGATGTTATGGATTGTTAAATCCAGGCATGTTTAGAACTGTTTTTAATGAAAAAGAAGCTGAAACACAGAAACATGTAAATGAGTTAGGGGTGGGGAAGTCCTCTGTGCTCAGAATCATAGTCTCAGGTAATGTTCTTAAATTGATTTGTTTGATAATCAACAAAAACCTTAATTGTCCATTTACAATGAGCTATGTTGAAATGCAAAGCTTTCCTGAACTCATTGCTATAATATTTTCATTATATTAAATGGACAAAATTTTGGTCTGCTTTATATCCAAGTTGAGACCAGTAGAAAAACTGCAGGCTTGCGTTAGTATTATAGAGGGCAGATTTTATTATATTCTGTTTTTTTTTTTCCCAAACTGCAATTGGCATCACCAGGTAATGATGAAAGAAACCTTGAAAACTACTTGTGCGTTTTGATGACTATCTGCACAATTTAGCTTAAGTCTGGATTTCTTTGATTAAGAAAAGTGCCAAGGGATTGCTGAGCAGGACAAAGTATTTAGCATATGTTTTGCAAGGAAGTAAATGCCTAAAAGTGGGTATTTATTTAAAAAAATGAATGACATGAGGATTAGCTTTAGAGAAAATTAATAGAACTGGTAGTTTAGTCTAGCCTCTCCCTCTTAAATCAATAATATCCAACAACCTACTTGGAGAAGTGGAGTTCCAACAGCAGTGATTGACTTCAGTAATAGCTGTGGGTTCTATGTACTTTTTCAAAATCAAGACCACAAGCTCTTAGACCTGGAGCTGAATCCTTAAATTCAACCTAGGTATCTCAAAGACAAAAAGAAGCATTCTGCAGAGCTATTTTTGTCATATGTTTATAGAATCCTGTCCTTGATTAACCTCACTATGTGATCACAAAAGGAAGTCGAGTATAAAAAAATAATGAACTTCTGTACTTTTTCCTGCAGATCCTGTTTCTAATCTAAACAGGAAAATAAATGAAAGAAAAGAAGGAAGGAAGTAATAAACCCAAAACTAACACCAAAAAAACCAACCTTTGGAATATACTACTAATGCACTTATGTGATTTAAATTCAAAAATGTAAGTTGAGGAAGCATATCAAGATGTAAGTACAAGTAAAATCAGGTTAGATTAAAAGTCCATCTAGGCCAATATCTATCTTCAACAATGTCTAATTCACAGAAGACTAGAAAAGAATAGAGTAATGTGGAAAAAAAGTAATAATTCTTCAGAATAATCACACATCTTTAAACAAGTTTTGTATCAGGAATTTCTTAAGCCAGCAATTGTCTGTCTTAGGTAGAAAGTAATCTTATGTCCCTTTTAATGCAATGAACAGTGACTCCAGACTTTCCTCTTCCCTTTCGCTCTTGATTTTATAGGCTACATCATGTTGGGTTTTGTACTTTTTTCTTTTGTTTGACTCTATTTAATTCTTCCTTATATCAAACCTTCTCCATAATATTTCTGGGTTTTCTGTCCTCCTAGGAGGAGAGAACTTGAGCATCACATAGACTCATACCCAGGATTTCTGTTTGGTTTATTCTCAATCTCTTTTTTAATAATTTCAATATTTTTTGCCTACTTCTGATCACTGAGACCATATTTTCATAGAAACATATATCATACTTCTAAGATCTTGTCCCTGCGGGACGAGAGACCATTACTTTATTAGCAAGGTCAGAATTGTTTTTCTTATATGCACCACTAATGAATTAGTGCATCCATCTGAAAAAAATTTTGTCTGCCATTCTAATGTTCAGTCACTTTCTCTAATAAGAGTCTCCTGCAGTTCTGCTCCATAGAACTTTGTCTTTACTGCCCTGAATAATTTAGTACCATCAGTAAACTTTATCTTCTTGGTATTCACTCCTTTTTACACATTCTTTCTGAATATATGCAAACAGCATGGAAAGGCACAGACATTCACGCAGAAATCCACCCGTACTTTTTATTCGCTATGAAAACTGATCAGTCACTCTGTTTCGTATTCTAATTAATTATATAGCTATGTGAGTATCTTCCATTTTATACTGTTTTAGTTTTTTATCCTTTACAAACTTTGCTGAAGTGCTTTTTTTATTTTTTTTTTTTTTAATCCATGTGAGACACAGAGCAAATAGGTTTTGTTATTACAAACTGTAATTGCCAAGGAAATGAAAAAATCAGGCCAAACTTTGTCAGCTCATCAAAGAAATTGTGTAACAAGCTCTTTGGTTGCCAAAATCTTTTCTTAAAGTCTAGCTGGTAGAAATCACCTGATAATTAGATCCCGAAAAGGAGATAGAAGCATCTAAAATAACAGAGACAAGAAAAGAATTTGCCAAGAACATAACCTCTCAGGAGTTTATAATGAGAGTAGGGAGTATTTGGGAAAGTAATCAAAGTCAATAATGTGTCAACAATAAAAGAGTTGCTTAAAGAATGCTACGAAGGTCATAACAAACGATTCTCAGACATTGCAAAGTATGTTTGAGGGCTAGCTAAATATTTTCAGTGGAGTAAGTGAAGACCAGAATTACACTGATGGAAAAAAAAAGGACATATGGGAATATGGTAAAGGAAGTTGTTAAGTACAGAAGAAGGAAAGGGACTTGGCATTAGAAGGTAAAACAGAGTGGGTTGAATAAAATAAATAAGTAACTAGTAAATTTGTTATGGAACAAGCTGTTAACTGGGAGGGCAATCAACTCTGCCACAAGTAAGGTAATTAAGCATTCAGAGAAGCAACAAGAGGGATAACTTGAAGTATTTTGGATGAATTACACAATTAAGCAGTAGATAATGAGGCAATTTAGGAAAAATAGAACTACAGACTAAAGAAATAACCTGTTCTTAGTGGACAGTTACTTATATTGGAATCCAAGAGGAGTAAGACACCAGGTAATAGCCTCTTAAGGACAATATATGAATGAAGTCAATATGTGGAGCCTACACCCTTAATGCTGTAAGTCCCAGAAGAGGGCAGTGGTGCTCCATGGAGACCATCAAAGGATGGTGGTCAAGGGTTTTAACGACTCTGGTCCGATGCCCTTCGTAAACAAGTGTTTGCCTACGTGGAACTGAAGTCAGGCAGCAGGGCGCTGCAGAGCCATGTTTGAACCTTGGTTTCTCATGGAGGTGTTAAGCTCTCCTCCAGCACAGAGGTGAAAATATTTAAGCTTTCTGCTCTCCAATATGTCTTTTATTGTTGGGGAGTGGCACTTTTTTTGAAATACGGTGAGCATTGTGTGCCACTTTGGTGCTTATCTCATTTCTCCTTGTGGTTTTCTAAAAAGACTTGATATGGAATGACTTACATCATTTGGCCTTCACTGGAGAAACAGTTCACTGGGATTCCTGGGGTCCCATTATAAGTTATAGCAGCTGTAATTTCAGACACTTTATGAAGCAGCCCATTTGTGTCTGCTCCAGTTCCTAATGCTACCAGCCAGTCTGTAAAATGATCCTAATCTATTACATTTAAGTCATTTGAGTCATCTTTTTGAAGATTGTTAAGTGCAGAGATACCCATAAGGAAACAATGTAAGTTTTCCATATACCACATATGTTATATGTCTGGTGAAATGTACTGCACACATTTAAAAAAGTGACAGTTTTACAAAACTGACAACTTTTCATGACCTTTTGTATTATAATGTATTTTAAACATATGGCAGGATTCTGTTCTTCTCATGGCTGTGGCAGATACAGTATGAATATTTCATGAATTGTATGTGCATGTGAAAAAAAAATTGTTAAAGGAACAAGAAATTCAAAAAAAGACGTTAGCCTTTTACATTTAAAGTGGGAAAACAGCTACTGATTAAATATATTACAATGAATATTTATGGAGAAGCAGTGAATATTTATTGAGAAGCAGTGAACATCAAGACGTAAAACAGTAAAACCAAAATTATGATGCAGTGATATTCTTTACTTTTTGTTGTAGGTTTTGCTATTATTTGCAGTGCAGCATTTTTTGTTACTTCTTTTCATCTCTGTTTCTTTTGTATTTTTTTGTATTATTTGTTATTTTAAATATAAGCTCTTTAAATCTTCCGGCTTTGGTACTGCGATGTTCACATCTATCAGTTATCATACCCAAAGTTCAGAGTAATTAAAATTAGATGCTTGTAGAGGATTCCGTCTATTAGACATACAGTAACAAAAAGTAAGAATACCATCTCTTCTCAGTGTTGCACAGAACCTGTTTCTTACATTCCTATTTCTTCCAGCTGCATATTGGGCACTGTACAATACAATGTAGTTAGGCTGCTTGTACTGAAAAGCAAGAAGCATAATGCAGCTGTGTACATTAAAGACTATTTCTGTCTAAGGTCAAATATCTTTCAGATAAGTATGCAAATACTTTGATTGAGTCATTGGAGATTCAAAACCACGTTCATGCTGTAGATATGAAAGGAGGCATTACTGCAGAATTTCTGATTTAGAAAATACCCATAAGAATATTGGGAGACTCAGTGTTGAATTTTGTTTTTTTACTTGTAACTCATGTTTCTTCTGGACCTATTTCTCCCAGATATTCCAAAAGGTAATGTTGGTAAATTGCTTGACTTCTTTTATGAATCTAAAGGAAAGAAAATGTCTGTGTTTGTTTTTAATTGAAAAATGTAAACGGTTGTTCTGACTGAAAAGAGTGTTTTGGGCTTCATCCAACAATGCAAAGTTAACATCAGTCTTAGAAAGGTGATCTACTATGCATCTGTTTCCTGATGTTTCTTAGCTTCTCTGGTCAGCAGATCTTCTGGTCCTTCTCTGACAATGGCAAGGATAGTAGCTAATTCATTTTCTTTCGACAAATGCAACTTTATTGTTGAAGAAACTGATAAAAAGGGTGCATTGAACTATAAGGAACTATTTGAAAATAGGAATACAAAGCCTGTGAGTGTGGTGATTGCTTTCAATATCTTAGATAGCCCCCTCTTATTTAATAGGTAGCCATAGATTTAAGAACATTTAGAAGTGCATTCCTCAAAGAAGTAGCTACAACTGAATAAAAATTATATAAGCAGTTCAATTTAGGAGTGATTTTAAGGGAATTCCTTCAACTTACTAACACCAGATTTGCACCATGAGTTCTACACCGTGACTGCATAAAGCTTTCCAGAGTAATCTTCTTGCTCATACAGTTCTGGCACAGTTTACATTTTAAATTGAACTCCTTCTTCGAGAAGGACAATACTTGAAGATGAATGAGAGTAAAGAAACTATGTCAGTATTTGCAATTTTATTTTAAACAAGATGTCACAATCGTTTAATTAGCAGTTTTCAAAACAACCTCAGTTTATATATGTGTTGCTGAGCAAAAAGCATAATAAGTTTTTAGATCAGAAAGAGCAGTGGGAGTTCTTGATGAAAGAAATAGATAGGTGTCATGGTTTAACCCCAGCCAGCAACTAAGCCCCATGCAGTGGGATGGGAGAGGAAATCAGAAGAATAAAAGTGAGAAAACTCGTGAGTTGAAATAAAGACAGTTTATTAGGTAAAGCAAAAGCTTCACACACAAGCAAAGCAAAACAAGGAATTCATTCACCAATTCCCATCACTGGTCAGGTGTTCAGCCATCTCCAGGAAAGCTGGGCTCCATCGTGCATAAAGGCTAATTGGGAAGACAAATGCCATAAGTCCAAGCGAGCGTCCCTCCTTTCTTTCTTCTTCCCCCAGCTTTATACGGAGCATGACATCATATGGTGTGGAATATTGCCTTGTCAGCCCAGATCAACTGTCCCACAGCCATGTCCTTCAGCCATGTAGTTACTATTATTTATGAGGTCAGAAGGCCTATCCTGCCATCTGTATGCATACGTAATAATCTATCTGGTTTGTTATCTAGAAGTTTACAATAATTAACTTTTTGAATATTCCTTGCAGAAGGTTATTACCACTTGTGCTGACTAAGGAAATGAATTTTGGGGGCAATATAGGAGTAGTAACTGAATTACAGGACTAAAATAAG
Source organism: Caloenas nicobarica (assembly GCF_036013445.1). Classification (NCBI taxonomy): domain Eukaryota; kingdom Metazoa; phylum Chordata; class Aves; order Columbiformes; family Columbidae; genus Caloenas; species Caloenas nicobarica. The sequence goes on from NC_088245.1 coordinate 9,716,573, forward strand.
GAAGAAAAAAAAAAAAGGTTCCATAATAATTTACTGCACCCTTTAAAGAGTCACATGGTAGAAACCTCTTTTTCAGATTTGTGGTGTTGTCCCAAAGCATGTATCTCAAGATAATTAAGGAGTCATGTGAACTTCAGATTAGTTAGAGAAAAATGAGTCGTCGACAATGAGTTTGCTTTCATTCCATTATAGTCATGTTGCTACCTCAAAATGAAGTAATCTATCTGTGGTTATTGTTAGTTATATGTCAAAAGCAACTATAACTTTAGAGATGCTGTTGAGTCGAAGTGAAGTATGCCTGTAGAGGACAGACAGGAAACTGAGCTTTGCTAATAACAATGACAGGTAGGCAGATGGCTTAATAAAGGCGTATAGTTTTAATGAAGAAAAAAAGGCCTGTCATACAGAGACACAGCAGTGTTTTGACATTGGAGTAAAATTCAGACTCAGGAGCATCACTCAACACATGAAGAAAGCCTTATCTGTTGGAAGGTGACTTTACCTGAACTGTTCTTAACCACCATAGTATTCCCATACCTTGCCATAGAAAGAATAATTGTGCTATTCAGGATTAAAATAAAACCACATTTTATTACATCTATATTGATAAACATAAACACAGAAATATGCCGAGAAATATGTACATGCACGTGTACATAGATATATAAAGATTAGGTTGTTTTGATGTTGTGATGCCGTCTCTATTCCTAACAAACATGCTGATGCAACTGTGGTAAAAGAACTGTTTATCATTTTCCCTGCTTGCATACCTGTGCTTCAGTTTTGCTGGACTGTGAGATACCTTCACACACTGCTGCAGTAAATGTTGTGTTTCCTGGTGGAATCAGTAGAAGGCGACAGGAAGGTGAATGTTTAGAGGGCAGTAACACCCAGTGTAGGAGATGATGAGGGACTTGCCAGGGAAAGAGAATGGGGGGATATATTTGTTGAGTTCAATAACATCAAAAGTCCAGTTGGGTTCAGTCAAAAGATAGGGTGTGACATGTGCTTCTTTAGAGAAATTCAAAACTCAACAGCATGGAGGTGGGATTCCCTGTTTTGAGGAGCTTAGACTCAATGACTTCCAGAGGTCCTTCAACCCCCGTTTACACTGTGGTTCCATGGCTCTGTGATGTAATATTTTAATGCAAAAAAATTGGGTTTTTTTAATATTCTCGCTCCCTTGGTGCCTGAAAACATGTGGATGGAAACACAGGAAATGTGGATGGAAACACAGGTAGACTAGTACAGACTTACAGGCAGCAAGATATAAAATGTTCAAATGTGGTGTTCATATTGGGTGGAATTTTCTCTAAAGATAATAATTTAAAAAGTGTAAAAACAGTAGTAGTAATTTCAAAGCTTAACAATACATTAACGGTTGATAACAGAAAAAAAACATTCTTTTTAGTCCAAGAGGTGCAGTTATTGATTCCAGATGGGGGTTTTTTTGCAAATTCCTAACACTTAAAACATTTAATGTACAAATAACATTTGACAGTCCAGGTTTGGCTATAAAATGTCCAGCAAACCTGCAAACTCTAGTAGTAATTTCTCAAAATTGAGACTTTACAAAAAATGAGACTTTGAACACATTATATTTTTATGTTTATTCTTTTACCTCTAGTGTCTGCAGCTTGTGTGCTTTTTCAGGAAACACCTGCCTTGTTTGGAAGTTCTAAAATAGAAGACATAAATTATACTCCTTGAAAACTTTTACTTTTAAAAAGGATTTTACCTGTTCTAACTCCTGTAGTGTAAATGTGTGTTACCTTTTATCTTGCCAGTTCAGTGTAGTTTTTCAAATGGCAAGATGACCTCTGCTGCTGTAATTAGATGTAAATCACATTGATAATTCCTTTGGAATTTATTTTCTACTTGTAATTGCAATATAACTTCTATTAGCTTTATGCTTTTTGCATCTAGCCTTTCACTTCAGCTTCTGTGTTATGGCAGTCTTTTATTATTGTGAGTTTAATCAGTGTTTCATTACTATTTTAATTACTCTAGTATAGCAAGAGTGTGCCAGAGAATGTAGATGGAGAGCACAGCAGACTTTTTAATAATGGTTCACAGTGACTAACTACATTTGAATATATTATAAAATGTGCATTTTCTGTAGAAAATATTTGCAAGGTCTGGTTATTTCAATTATGCAAAATTTCCAACTCTGTATTTTTCAAGACTATATTTTGAGGGGGGTTTTTTGGTCATTTTTCAATTCTTGTCATGAAAATCACACATTCTTAATGAAATTTATTGATATAACAGAAAGTGTGTAAGATCTCGGAAAACTGGATAGAGAACTGGAAGTGTTTGTAGAGAGCTTGTAGAGTCCTGCATCTCTGAGAAGCACTTGGAAATCAGTCTGAAAGATACAATAGATGAAAAAATAATACCTGCAAGGCAGTCACAAGACTCTTATCAACAGTGACGGGGCAAGCATATATATAACACAACCCTGGTGTGAAAGAAAGAGATAAATGCGTTGACCATAGATTGCTGTTTTGCTTACCCACAGAATATCATAGGCATTGGGAGATCGCAGAAAAGTATCATAGGCAAAACTCGAGAAACACATAGGTTGAATTGCAGAGACCTTATGTAATTCATCACAGAGAGGTTAAGAGGGACATAGTTTTCATTTCCTTAAGAGTGAAATGGAAATACATAAACAGGGATGAGCTTTAAGGTGATTTCAGCCATAACATCCAATGCTTTCCATTATGCAAGTACTGGTAAACATGATTAATTTTGTGCCTGCAAGTATCTTTTTTTAGTAAATAAGTTGAGAATAAGCTACTTTGACATACCATAAAGTGAATACCTGTTGTTATCCATGTGCAGTTTCACGGTTGATTCTGCCATTATCTTCCATGTTCAATGTTGTCCCTTACTTTTGATCAGACTTTTGTATATGTATCTTGATGTACGCTTAAAATTATTGTATTCCAGTATTTGTCTTAATCTTCTTTGAATATGAAAATAGATTCTTTAAAAAATCTTCGAATTCCATCCTTATTTTACAAGCTTTGGTCTTTAACATGGTAAAAGTAGACATAAAGATTGACTGAAAAAAAAGCTTAGGAAACAATTTGTTTCTCTCAGTTGGGGTTTCCTACTTTCAGAGCTAGATCTATAGAATGCCATCAACTGGGAAGGAAGATACCAGAAGGAAGTTGAATTTAAGCTCTGTAAAGGGAGAAGCAGAAAGTGTTTAGAAAAAAATATTTCTTTCCTAATGGCTAAACAATTTTTCTAAAATAATTCTAAATGTAAGTTATTTCAATAGAATAGTGATTACGATAATTAAGAAAACAAACCAGCTGTCACACAAATTGCTCTCAATGACTTTCACAGGGAGACATTCTTGGCAAGGTACTGAGAAAAGCAGTATTTGGGGGAGCAGTTCGGAAAAATCCTCCCTATCCTCCTTAGACATCTGAGATATTTGTCTTCCTTTATCTGAATGTCGAAATGCTTATCCCATCTGGTTTTCAATTAGGGCACATCCCAGTACATAATTCAGCGTAGGAGTTCCATCTTCTTGTTGAAGTCTGAGTAATAGATGCTAGATACATGCACACCCTGTAGAGCAGGAGTGTGTACCGAGTGTCTCGTTTACTGTACATTCATACCCCAAATTCCTTTAGACTGACTTTTCAGTGCAAAGTTGCGAGTTCATTAACTCTTTCTCATTAAGGGTTACCAGTGTGTGGGCAATCCCCTAATATTATGAACATCCCTTTTTTAATCTCTTCCCAGAGTGTGCACAGGACTTAAGCTGTGCAATCCTTTTATTGTGTCTTGGAAACAGTGATTTTGGCTCATTTTATTATAAATCCCTTAAATACAAGAAAGAACCACAGCACTAAAATATAATTTTCTAGGGCAAATTTCAGTTTCGTTTGTGCAGTGCATACGCATTTTTAATATGCAAATATGAATAGTTTAGACATAGAAACATGAGAAAGATGAGGAAGGTAGAATCTTGTACATTTGGCAGCAAGAAAAAAGGGTTAATTCAGTCATATCATCTAACTGTACCTTTACATCCACTGTTCTATTGTATTTTTCTGTGCTTGGACTGCCCTGGATATAAGGTAATGCTTCTGAAGGGCAAAAATTAGCACACAAAGGTCTGCAAAGACTAAAGATTAAATTTAAAAAGACCTGTATAGCTGAGGAGCTTCAGCCATTTCTATCATTTCTATCCATATAACTGAAGATTGTGGGCAGAATAAATGAACTACAACTATTCTTTATTATTTCTTTTTCTTTCAGTAAAATACACATACTTTTTGAAATACTAAGATTTTTTTTAAAAATAAGTTCAAAAGGACCGTGTTTTTCTTGGGTCATTTTGCCAGTGTTTGCCCTTTTGATAATGTCAAAGTTTAAAAGATTGAGTGCAGGTTACCTATCCTCAGAAAGAGTAGGGATATTGTACATTTCTTCTTTCACTTCTAATGAAATAAGTAGTCATGTTTTGTCTAGTATCCTTTCTTAGACAACATCCTGCAATTGTTTTTATCTTGTTTTAAAGATCTGATCATTTTATAACATTTGACCAGTGAATTATTGCTTCATGAATCAAAAATATCCTACAATCTTTAAAAAGCACTAGACAGTTATAACATATAAGGGCAGTTCATGATCTGTGAAACCCAGGCCCTGAAAGCAAATACAGTATCAAGCCACTGCAGTGGAACTTTGAACCTCCAGAGAATGATTGCAGATCTTGGCAGGTGTCATTTACTGCGTCATTCACCTTGAAGAGTCCTGGCTATATCTGTGGTTACTTTACTAGCAAATTTCAGACTGCCAGGGCAAACAAATGTTCTGTTTCTCCAGTTCATTCAGTACATACATCCGAATTTATATTTGCCCCCTTGGGCAAAAGTCAGTCTATTATCCATCTGTCCTGTATTTTTTCCTTGACCTCTTTGTGCTAAGTTCCTGTACAACGGGACAGTTTAACTACCTGTGCAATTTTCTTCTATCAGTCTTAGAAATCTTATGTGCACTTTCTAAATTCAGAAAAGTAAGAAACTGTATCAGATCTACTAGATAATAAAAAATTCTGTTGTTAATGGCATGTCCCACATGAAGCATAAGGGACTGTAATTTTAAGTTATACATGCCTTAATTCAAAATGTATATGGTTATATATAATGTATTTAGATAAAGTATAGTTACCCATAGCTACACTCTTAAAGTAAATTACCAGCATTTGTAAAAATAAAAAACAAATAAACAGCTAACGGAGATGGCATGCTGCTCTTTGTTAAAGTCACACCAACGACGTAAGTTCTTTTAGTCACAGTATTACGTTATTATTTTTTGAAGACCACAGCATAAAGAACTATTGCTCATGTGAGACCTGCCCTTATTTCCTTTTGGTGTGCAGGACTTCAGTGAATCTGTTATGATCATCACTTCCTATTGAACTGTCATGACGAACTTGGAGAGATACCATCCAGGATGCAGGTGTTCAGGTCAAACAAGAGAGAAGGAAGTTCAAAGGCATTCCCTCCCACCATTCCTGATGCTGTAATGCCAGCACACTGTGTCACGGGAAGTCTCTGAAACACCCATGTCACTCACCCAGTAAAACACCCACACATATTTCATAGCAGCCGAAAGTCAAAAAATGAATGGGTTTTATTCATCGGTAACTGAAAGAAAAAAAATTGTTCATATATATTGAGAAGGCATGCTCAATTATAAAAGACCCTTATACTTTGTCTTCTACAGGCTAGACTTTTGCTTCATCAGCCTGTCCAGATTTTCCCTGTAAATTGCAATAAAAGGTGTTGTTCAATAAGCTTGTCATCCTGGCTTTTTTTCCAATTGAATATAATAGCTGGAAAACTCCTGAAACTACATATGTTGCTGTTGTTATCAAAAAAGCCAAAATTTTTTAAACTCTCCAGGGGAAAGAGAGTTGGAATTCATTCTTCCCCCTTCGTCTCCCTGGAGACAGACATAACTTGTGTGAGTTCAATGAAATTTGCTAAGATTTCTGTATATGTCATTAAGCGTCTCTGTGAAACAATTACCATGTTGTTTTTCAATGGTGTGCAGCTATCAGCCATAACCAAAGAAGCAGGCAGCTTCTCTATTCACATCAGCAGGTGATCTATATAAAGAAGGCTTGCTTTATGGAGTACTGTTTGGGCTGCGGTGTAACAGAGATGTAACGTGTTATTGAGATGTCAGCTTAAATAGAAGCCATTATGTCATCTAAAAACAATTGCTATTTAGGCCGTAGGCACTGGTGCTAGTATTAGTGCGTGAGTGGTAAATACATGTAATATGACAACAGGAAACATTAAAAGCAACAATAAAACAAAGTACATGCAATAACTATCTAACTTTTAAGTAAGTTAACTTTTATAGGTACTGAGCTGAGGGATGGTGATGCCTACCTTGTCTAGTAGGATTCATTTAAAAAAACACAAAACATTTTTTTACACTACTGTGCTGCAAGATAGCAAGAAAAATCAGATTAACTCTGTAAATGTTGTAGTACAGAGGCAAATTCCCTGCATTTCGCTACAACTCTGTGGCTAGTACTGCTTTTTTAAGGTAATATTTTTGTGTGTGCATTATAATCAACTGTGTGATTGTGCCTTTTATGTTCTGTTTTCAGAGCAGCATCTTAGTGACTGCTGCCCAGGACTGCAGACTTTTCCTTAAATGTTCCCTAGAGTCATGTTTCACTTATAAGCATCATTTTAAATGTAGCCTTCTGTAGCACTTTTCTTGTGATTCTCAACCTCTGCCAAAGACTTATGTTTTAGAAACATGTGGCGAATGCTGGCCACCTGTTAAGAGCTAATGATACTGAAAGAAAGCCTGTTATGTCAGGGCATTTTCTTAGGGAAGGTGATAAAAGAGAGAAAAATCTTTCAAGCTAGAGCAGCATTAACTTTAACCTATTTTAGACTCCATTCTTATAAAGGCTACTTCAAAAACAGTCATAATCTTCTTGAAAGAATTGGGTGAGGGTAAGAAGAGAAGGGAGCTTATTGGCATGATAATTGGAAATGTGCAATTTTGTGTGCAAGTTTTACACTTCTATCTAGAAAAGTGATTTATTTAATCTTGCTTTTCCTCTAGAGAGTACTGGATAAGAAAAAGATCTATAGACAGATTAAGATTAATCTGTTTAGTAATAGTGAGGCTGTCTTTGCGGGTACACTGGGCATACAACTTCATCAGCAAGACAGAACGGGTGGTTTCCAAATGCACTTGAAAATTATACTATTCTATTGACAGAGATATTTTTAAATGAACAGATAGGATAGACAGATTTATATTTGCAGAATTAAATAAAAGTGTAAAACATAAATAAGGACCAATATAGAGGTGAAAAAGCACTCTCATTTTCCACTGTTTCCCTCTTCAAGGTTAAACTGTTTTGCAAAGTATCAAATAGATATTTAGATAACATCTACCTAAACTTCATAAACAAGTAGGATAAGATTTTTTTGACATATTTATATTTAAGTATTCAATCAGTAGATTTGAAGAGGAAAAAAAAGGGGGTGAGGATAAGTAGAATTACCTATTACAGAAGAAACCAAAACCATAGTGTTATAACTTTGGCTTCAAAATACATTTTTTCTTTATCTTCAGATTTCACTAGCAAAATGGATAGTTTGGATCTACAAAGAGAAGAAAAGGTATATTTGTGCCAACATATATTTGACATTCTTATTTTTGTTTGGCATCTGGGAGAACCAGTGCTTCTCATGGGATTCAAATTTCAAAGTTAGATGCCATTTTTGTTAATTACATACAGATGCATAAGTAGGATTACAGCAGGCACATGAAGGGCTCTTTTACATAAGAAGGTGCACTTTTCTGTATTTCTTACTAATCGGTTACAGGGATTGCCATTGTTTTAAACAGAAGTAGAAATTACAATGTCAAAGTATGTCTTGGCCAGTAACCCTTTGCAAACTTTTTTTATAGTATTCAGCTGAATAACATCCATGTATGTAAAAAGTTAATTTTATTTCTTGAAAAAATTGTGTCTGGATGTAGAAGGCCTCATTCTTTCATTTGTATTCACACTGAGTAATATTTTTTTCCATGACAGTCCATGTGATGTTAGCAATGTAGAGAGGGCAATTAGATTATGATTGATAAATGCTTCTTCTCAAATTTCATTAATGCTTCAGACTACAAACAAGAATATATAGCAAATATTAGTTTGCATAAAATAAAGTGACCTTCATTGTCAAAGAGCTGGAAAAAACATCTTTATTTTAATATCACATTCAGGTTCAGACATGGAAAACAAAGAAAATACATATTGCATTAGTAGACTGTGTAAAAATTCCATCCTTTGAAGCTAAAAGAGTTCTGCAAATGTTTTCAATGGAAATATAATCATCACCATAATTATTTGGTTTTGGAAGAAAAGAACAGTAGTATGTTAAAATTACTTTCTAAAATTACTCCTACTGAAAAAAGGCGAAGCTTTATTATTACGGAAACAGCAAATAAACAGTATGATTATTATTTTTAGTGGAAAATGTGATACTAAGTATGCAATTGTAGCTTGACTGCAGTAGCATTCATTGTAACTAAATATTTATCACTAAATTAGAACTTGTAAAAAAGTTTCACATTGCAATACTTTGAAAACTAACGCTTTTTTTTTTGTAAAGTTAATCTTTCATAAGCAAATTATGTCTTCAACAAGGTTATAAAGTATTTCAATGAATTGGTAATTACACCTTATTTTTCAGCTAACCTCATTTCTCAACTGGTTTTCAAGAAGATATTTTAAATGCCTCATTTCACCGAATTTTATCTGTTTTCTCTGGATAAGAACAGTGTGTTTGAAAAGCTCTGTACCCTCGACATGTCAACTCAGGTGTTCATTTTTCTCTTGAACCATCACTGCCAGAGGAAGAGAGGAGGCTGCGTTCCTGTGCTCTGCACAGGGTGTCAGAAAAATTGGCAGCTCCAGCAGAGGGAACACCAAGTCACATCTGAGCAAAAAATCCAATGGAGAGACCTTTAACATCAGCACATTTTGTCAAAATGTTTTTAACAAGAATGTTATGCATATATATCTAATACAACTACAATATACAGCATGCCTATATAATGACAAACTCTGAGTTTTCAGCTAAAATGAGTGTCAAATGCAAAATAAGTTTTACCTAAAGGTATAGTCTTTGACTTTGGCTACAAGGAAAGAATCCTCCACTAACTGCTGAAGACGTACACAAGCAGTGTATTAAATTCTCCACTGTAGTGGAAACTATCCTGTCTATTAAGTGGAAGTAGTAATTTAATAATGTAAATCTCTGTAAGAACATCAGCAATAACTCTGAATGAATGGGAAATTCTTGCCTCAATTCAGCAAATGAATGATGCTTGGGTTAAATACTATGTTAAAATCAATGTAAATATTATAAAATAGCAATAAATCATCTGATCTTAATTTCTAGACTTACTGAGATTCTAAATTTCACTTGAGTAGAATTTCTGCTCAAGTAAAAGTTAGATATGTATCTGTAACAAAATTATTTCCAAAAATCCTCCTCCAGGTCTCTTATCTACATATGCTTACCTTTTTTCTGTAAGGCTGGTATTTTCCTTAAGAGGAAAGAATGTAACATGTTTTAAAAGCATTAGCTATCTTCTAAATGCATGTAATTGTCTCCATGCAACGTTTAGAACACTTAGACATCTGCTTGAGTATCCATGGACCAGGTGTGCAGTTTAAAGCACTTCTGTGTTCAAAGGCTTAATACCTAACTTGCTAGGTAAATCCAGGAATATGTGCCGAGCCCTACAACCACCCTTTAGGTATTTTTCCGTTTTATCATGTGCATATGCCAATGACTGAAAATTGCAGTGTAAAGCAATCTATAGCCATACTAACTGTTTCATGATTTCAACCGTCTTGCATAAACAGGCATATCCCATAAGATATTTGCTTAGCCTCATTTGGTGCTGATTTTTTTTTTTTAATGAACATTTTTCTACAATATTATATAACAAAGGAATGCATGTTTTATTGCAGGCATAATAAATCAGATCAGCATTTCTGTTGGGAAGCAATATTTCATGGGAACAGTAGCATAGAGACCTAGAGTAAAGTTCAGCCTCGTAACTCTCTCTCGTTGGCCTTTTTTGTATAACAAAACAGGTGTCATTAACATTTGGAGCCAACATTCATGCCTGAACAGCTACTTTCTAAACACATTTAAACAAAAGACATTCTTTTGTTTAAAAGGGATTTTTTTATTTTTTTTTTTTTTATGGATTCATACCTTCTGGGGACAAGAGATAAATGAAGGTAATACAAAACCTTCAGATGTTGTCTTCATCAGTGTTGACACTCTTCCTTGGGGGCTGACAGCTGCTAATGAATTCATTTTAAACATGACACACAAGAAGAACAAAAATGCTGGTTTAGTTTTGTTTCCTTCTGGAAGAAGAATAAGAATAGCAACTAGCATTGGTCATAATGGGAAAACTAATCTAGACTAAACATGATCAAATGGAAACAATTAAAAAATCTTCACATTTTCCCAACAAATGAAATAAAGTTGGCTTTTTTAGTTTAATTCTGCATTTTATCTGTTCATATGAGAGTGCTGTAGCTGTTAACAATCCAGAAATATAGCCAGAAGTTAAAATCCAATGAAGTGATTGACCAAAACTCAGGTATTCATTGTCTTCTCTTCACCTGACAAAGGTACTTTTACTCAGTCCTAGCTTCCATCACTAAACTTTTGCATTCTTTTTATATTGATACTGATTGAAATTCTTTTAACACTACTTTGATATTGAGACTTTCGCTTCTGATTTAAGGAAAAGATTAAGTTTTTACGTTTTGTCAGAACTTGAATTCTGTATTGAAAACACAATGGTCCACATCCATAACTATTCTGGATAGTCACTGAAATTCTTTCACATGGAAAATTAAAAAAAATTAAAAAAAAGTAACTCAGTCTTATCTTGTGTCTTAGTACAGCTTGTCCTTCTCAGTTGAGTGTGATTGTTACCATGAATCTGAGGCCTGACTGTGGCCCACTGACTTACACTTCTTGATAACACCTGATATGCCTAACTATATGCTGGTTTTTAGCTACCTGAAGGGCCTGAAGGGCATATGATCATAATATATTCATGAAAAGAATTGTTTATGGTATTTGATTGTATTAGCACAGTATGCTTAATGCTCAGTACTGATTCCACTCTTGAGCTCCTACCTCTTTTCAGAAGACATGCAGAATAACTATTTCACACCGTCAAAGTATATGGAAATATATATATTTAAGGTGAATATGTATATATGTGTAAAACAATAATTAACTTATACTACTTTCATGCATTATGAAATGGAAGCACTCACAGATCTCTTCCTATAGGCTTTGTGTACATAAAGATATGTGGAGCCTAATGAAGACCATCTATGTCAATTTGCCCATGGTAATGATCCTTGAACATTAGAGCTAGGACTGGAAGCTGGGGTGAGCGTGACGCAAGGAAGAAGCCTGTGCCTTATCTACAGAAGAAATTCAAGAGAACATGATGCCATCTCAGCATTAACATACTTTGGAGAGTGAGACGAAGCTTTGCAACACCACACACTAGCCTGGTAGTGATTACATTCAAACCCAGTGAATAATTTATTTAAAGGGAAGACAGTCATGCAAATAAGGTGTAGTATGTTCTTCTGAAGGTGTAATATACTCTACTGGAGAGTTTCCCTGCTACAGGTAAAATATTTTCACAAATAAATGTACTCTATATTCTGTTGCAAAGATATATGAGTCTGGTGGATAGGGCTGGAACTCACACCTAAGTAGCTACAGAAGATCACTTTACTTCTAGAAAACACACACAGGTAGAAATAAATTTTCTTTAAACAAGTGGAGAAAACACATGGGATAAATATTTTCTGCTTTTCCATTGTTGACCTATCCATTGGTTAGGCAACACTCAATTGAATTTACACATTGTTAAGTTGAGAACCAGCTTGTAAACTTCAGACTACTGTAAGTATTTTTTAGTCTTCGAGTCTTAGTGGTAATTTAGATATACACTGAATTCCTAGACTGAGAGAATCAACCTTGAGTCTTTTAAAATAATCCTGACCCGTGCAGACAAACCAAGGAGGTATAAATTTGAAATAACAACAACAAAAGACATGTTAATATGTTAGGTTGGCAACATTTCAATTTAAGAACAGTAATAGTAGTGAACTTAGGTGACAAAATAAAATGCTAAAAATATAAATGAAGCAGGGTGCCTAATTGTCCAGAGTAGGTATCAATAAAACCAGCATTTTTCATGGATATAGGCTTGTCTCGCATACTTAATTTCTTTAGCATGTCCTCATATACTCTGTACAGAGAGAATGATATGCTGAATTACCTAAAAATACAGATATATAAAAACCCGTTCTTAATTAAGACATTAGCAAATAATAAAATTGTGTGTAATCTCAGATTGTTCGCAAAAACATTTACTTCGAAGGCATAAGTTTATGTTCATTGCCCTTCTCTTTCAGATGGGGCTGAATTTGTGCTATAAAAACCTGAAGGATGAAAGTTTTTCTATGCTAATTTTTCCCTCATGACACATTTATGTATATATATGTATATATACGTATATTATGTATATATATGTGTGTATATATATATAAAATATATATATATGACTTCCTATTCTTTAGTCTTTTATGAAATTCAGGAAGAAACATATTAGATAGGAATCCAAGTAGAATTAATTTTCCTTACAGAAATTGCTCACAATTTATTTAAATGTCTCTTCCTTTTTTTCTGCAAGGTAAATGCACTCAGCAAAGCATAAAACAGTGTTTGCAAGTTCCTGTCCTTTTCTGAAACAAAAAATGTTTGTGGGCAGCTTGATCTTGTTATTTTGTGCACTCGGTATTACAAAAAGGGTCCTCCCTCTTTCTGGTACTCTGCTGTTGACATAGCAGATCCTGCTATAAATTTGATTCGCAAAGGTGCTGCTTAGCACGAAAATGTTTCATAGGGGTATTTTTCCCCCAGGCTGCTTTTTGTAGAATTGACTTTCTATGTGCAGATACTGATTTTTACAAGTCTATTATTTCCTTACTCTCAGCTCTGATCCACATCCAGTCTGCCTGCAACTTTTTGCTATCATTGGAAGACAGTCACAACTTTTTTAAGCAAGCACGTTGTATATAAAGCGCTGTGTGCTGGACTTGCACATTTGAAGGAGATTATTTTGTACCCCTTTTCATTGCCAACAGAGATTTGAAGTAATAGCAGTCATTGTTAAAGTGAATGGAACATTAAATAAACTTTTATTGCTCTAGAAACAGCCTATGTTTCTTACCTTTTCATAGTGATACATGAGACTTCTGCATGCTTTGGCAACAAATATCTTATAAAACATTCAATTTTTGCAAACATCAGGCAAGTATATGCCCTTTTTAGTTTATATCTGCAAGACAATATTATATACACTTTAAAAACCAAGCGGTTAAGCAGTATTTAACTGTTTAAACCAGCAGTTCCATCTTTTGCAAAGCTGCTATGCTCTTGTCAGCTGTGGTAAAATTTACTGCTGGAGAAAAGTGTCAGGAGTCACATCTATTGCTGTTAAGCTTCATATAAATGAGATCGCACCTTCTGATCTCTTCCTAGTGATAGTGCCAGTGCTTAACGCATCGCTCAGAAGTTATGACAGGACACAGAATAAGTTTTTAAAGTCACACAAGCAATACCATAATCTCTCACTTTCTGGATAAAAAATCATGAATATGTAGATTTTCCTCAGACACAGTTGTGATAAGTGCAGGAAAAATGTTACTCCAGGAAAGCAAGTAACTATAGTTTTGGTCAGGAGGGGCAGAATCATAGCCCTACCCTTGTACTCTTTGGGAATAAGCCCGTTACTACTGAACAGATACGATGCAGAAAAATTACTCCTAAATTCTACTCCTTAGTATAGAGAATAAGCACTGATTTTATATTTGTCTTCTTTAGTGTGTTGTGTGCTTCAAAACCCAGGGCCTAAAATGATACAAGCTGTCCAAGACCGATCAAGCAATGCCTGCTCTCTCTTTAAAACCTTCATACCTTCATCCACTGCCACTGTCACTTCTCACAGTTTTTCTTCCTTACACATAGAGATTCAGATTTGGGAAAATCTGTTGCTTTTTGCTGTGATGTCCCTTGTTTTAGAGCTCCAAAGTGATATTTTTCAAACATGTAAGAGATAGTCCTTGTCTCAAAGACCGTGCAGTCTAAAAGGCAAGAATAAGGAAAACTAGTACATGTGAAGGCAGTAGTACCAGAAAAAAAAAAAAAAAGTGTTGCTTTCTCTTTTTTTCTTTTTTTCTCTTTTTTCTCTTTCTCTCTCTCTTTTTTTTTTTTTTTTTGATTAAGTAGCCAGTACTATGGGATTCCTAGGACAAGTTTAGCTACAAGATAAGGAGAGGAATATATCATGCATAAAGCAAGCTGATGTACAGAAGTCTTTTAGTGGACTCCTGCAGCTGTTCTGCTGAGTTTAACCTCCAGCCAGCTTTCGACTGCTACTTCCACAGCTTTCTCAGCTGGGAACAGAGGGCTTACTGTGTAATGCTGAGAATTCAGGTACTACAGAACATCTTGTAAGATCCTGGGGTCACAGCACAAGAGAAGACACCCCTGTTAGACCCCGTTTTTCTCCTACCTCTCTTCCATTGCTATTTACGCAACTCATTTTCTAACTATACTATGCAGACTCTGGGTGGCTACTCCCTGCATTTTCTTTGATCTACCAGCTTATGCTTTTATTTCCTTTATTGAGTGCTTAATAAAAGGCAGAGGCTTACTTTTTATAATACCAGAGAGAAACTGGGGGAGCGAAATATGTCAGAAAATATCTGTGTGGCATCAGTCCTTTCCTTGTTATAAATAGCACACATCCTTAGTGAAATAAAGGATTTACATACACCCTCGGAAGGAAATCTGATCACTCATGGATTAAAAAGGAGACATATCCTAACTTTCCCAGAAAATGGTTCATGGAAAAAATAAAAGTTTTGGGGGTGGAGATAAAAGTTCATTCTTAGGTTAGTTTCCAAATGCAATGCAAGATCCTAAACCACATTTTGCATTTATTTTTTATAGCTGAGACTCTGTTCCTGTTGCCTGTATAAATCTTTAATCATGAAGACTCTAATTTCCTCTTCCACATAGATCTTGTCATTAGTTGTTTTTAGTTCAGTGACTTGTGTGTTTAACATTGTGTTTTTGTAGAACAATGAGACTCACTGTGATCTCATTTAAACTGAGACACAAGTCAGGGACAATCCTAGTTAAATCAGTGCAAATATGACAGTACAAAACAAGGATGAAAAAAGCCCCAGGGTTTAAATATTGAAAATACACCTTCAGTGGTGTTACCAAATAAGAAATAAAATAGATGACACTAAAAAAGAGTACCTCATGCTTATAACAAGATTACGATTTAGATTTTCAGAATAGTTTATATAGATTTAATGTGATATCATTTCTGCCAGAGAAAGGCAAATTGAAAAGTCAGTGACACAGCAACTCATGTTCTGTGCCTAGAGGGGTGATTACTGCTGCTAAAGTGTTTAATAACGTCTGGGGTTTGTATGTGATTACTTTGTGGTTTACTGCTAGTGTGACAAAGCCTATGTACATTAGAGAACAGTTTTGGTACAGTTGTCAAAATGCAGATCATATGGTTCAACTAGATCAGTTTGGTCTTGGGCGAATGGTCTAGACAAGTTCAAGTCCTTTTATAAAGCTATTTCTGACTTCATATGTGACCTTAGGCCTTTAGGTTGTTATGTAACAGCAGGTAAAGATGATATTGATGTTTCATGCTTCCCTGTAGACGTTATCAGCACTCAGTCTGAATGGACTTGCAGACCTTTCCCTTAGGAGAATGGAGGAAGAATTCAACTTTCATTTCCTAAAGAAGAGGGAGGAGACACACCATATTTCAGATGTATTTAGCAAAGAGTCCCAATATGTAGGTAAAGAGAATGCACAACCAGGCTATAAAACTCTAACACACTGTTATCTTGTGCTTTCTACAGCATAAATTTGTGTAAATCTAAGTTAATCCTCCTACAGTCCCATCAAAGTCAAGGAAGAGATATGCAATAGATAGAACTTGGTTCCTCTGGCCTCTTTCAGACATTTATCTTGGGATCAGATGACCTGCCCTTTGGAGGCAGTCTTTTATCTCAGCTGCCTGTGAAAGGAACCTAGGGTGCCTAGCTCACACACACTTCAGCATTTAATTTTTAGGTATCTCAGATATAATACATGAGTTTCTTCCACTATCTACTGCTGGCACAAAACTATTGGGTTTTATTGCTTCATCATCGTTCTTTGAATATTTACCATTTTTATATTGTTATTATAACCTTTTCTTTCCCTAACTAATGTATGGAATTCTCCAGTAATGACCTCAGTCTATAGGGAAGGCATGACAACATTTGCAATTTGTTGCAATATTTCAGTGGAATATTGTCATTAAAAATTTTGTGTTTAACAGGTTTTACTCAATACTTATACTGCTAATTTCAGTAGTCAGCAAAGTTTTTCTGTGTTCAAGTCAAATCTGAAACACTCGACCTGCTTGTCATCGGAATCCAAGTGAAATTACAGACCAGCAATTAAAAAAACATTTAAGTGCACTGGTTTATTTTTCTTTGTGTTTTTGTGTGTGTGTGTGTGTTTTTGCACCCAGCCACAGTCTTTAACACATGTGGTTTGGTAATTGTGATATGCTGGGAAAGTTCAGAGTGCTCATTGGCCTTTTAGATTCTACTTCCACCTGTGTGCTCATACATCTACTATTAATTGGACTGTGAGTCACACCAGATAGGTGGCTGGCAGTTTGTACTTGCATTTTCTTGGAATTTGTACCACCTATGTCGAATATTTTCTTCAGTTGCTAAGACTCTACAACAAAATAACACGAGAAGTGAAGAAATACCAGAAATTTACCTCTTAAACTGACATTTACTCTTTCACCACGGTTCTTTCTTCCTTGTACAAATTATAAGCTCCTTAGAGCAGGATCCCATGATGCGTTTGCGTACTGGTAGCATATTGAAGGTCTGCTTTTCATAAGGGCCTTTAAACATTAGCCTAGTAACAGTAATACAAAATCATAACTACTTTCCATATTTAATAGGTTATCCTCGATTAACAAAGGGATGTTTATTCATCTAGTTTTGAAAACAGAAATAGAAGAGTGCCAATGAGTCATGGGTCAGCATATATATTTGGAATATGTGAGACCAGAGTTTAGATGTATGTTTCAGATCAGAGGGATGAGAGTTGTGTGCACTTCCTCTAATCAGATGTGAGACTCCAACCTTCCTGTGTATGCTTCTGTGTCGTTTGATTGTCAGTACCAACTATATTAATAATAATGCAATTTAGTCTGTGCCCAGATGACTATTTCTGTCTACTTCTCTTCCTTATTAACGTAAAATAATACAATTCTAGAAAAACTGAATGCTATTTTTTTACATATTTCATAGTTGGTGAGTCATAAAGCTCAACAATAGAAACTGCATAAATTCTGTTTTAAAACAGTAAGATATATATTGGATTAAACAAGTACAAGTAGAATTTTATCCCGTAGCAGATAAAGTCTCTGGAAAATCAGTTTATCTGACGCATTTCCTTTTAATCTTGCTTACTCTAGATCTTAATAAAGACACTTCTCACTACATATTGTCTGACCAACTTCTTAGTTCCTAGGTATCTTGTAGTAAAATCCAGTGTTCCATCAGCAAGCTGTTAGAGTGCCCATCTGCTTTTCTGTGGTCCTGAGAAAGCTGCCTTGGGTGAAGACTTTGTTCTTCACAATGCCTCTTCCCACTGTTCAGTTTTAACCCTCTATTCTGACCTCACTTTGTATAGTAGTGTTATTTGGTCTTTTTTTTTTTCTCTGTAAATATTCAATAAAAACACTTTTCAAGTTTGTGTTTGTTTGGTTTTAGTTCAAAACTCTATATTTTCTTCTATTTTTCCAGGTTTTTACTAGTATTTACTAGTATTTTTAGTTGTTATTAATAATAGTTTGTTTATATTAGATAGCATGGTATTTTTCCAAAAAGAATTGGTGAAGCCTTACGGAAACCAAACCAACACCAGCTTTGCAGAAGAATGTAAAGGGGGCGTCTGTACAGTGAAGTACAGAAGTGTTTTTAAAGGCTGGGGATCATGCAATCTCTGTCATGATCACACTTGGTTATTGATGTTATGTTGTACATAATGTAATTGTTCATCTTCTCTGGTATCAAAGTACCTAGAAAAAACATTTCCATGGAGACAAGCGCTGAAATGGAAAACCTTCCTTCTAAATGAGTGTTTTTAAAATAAAATTTTAAGCCAGAGCAGTGTTAGGTATTAGTAAAGGAAACTAACTGAACGCACAAAAGTAGGACAGTAAAGAAAATTGAGATCGTACGACATGCGGAGACTTGCATACTGCATATGCACTTTAGACAGATGAATTTTTTTCAGTTTGTGTATCCAGTCCTATGAGTATGCTTCATCCAAAGGCAAAAGTGGTAACCAAAGCCCTGAAATACTTTTGACCCACAATTCACAGCTTCTACTACTTCCTTCCAGTTTTGACAGTGCTGGTAGTTACTAATAATATACAAGAAAAATACATACACAAATTTATCATCAATAATTATTTTAAAAATAGATCTTCTTTGGAAATCAAATTACTTTAGCTTTCATTGTTGAATATTTTTTGAGAAACCAAAGCAGGGAAAATAAGTCTGGTCCAAAACTTCAAAGTATTTCATCCCTCCTTTCCCAGTGAACTCTGTTCTTCATTAATGTAGGCCAGTTCAGTTCTGTTTGAGCCTGTTACAATGCAGAAACTGAAATTCTAATCTTAATTGCCTTTCTGTTGCTGCTTTTCAGATAAGGCTGTAAATTATCCTCCCTTTTTGGAGCTGTGTTAAGTGCATCGTGTGAGAGACTGTTCTGCTGAGTGGAAAAAGTGCTCAACCAAACTTAGGGAGTTCCTTTTCCCAGCTTTGCCATTAGTCTGAAAGAAAAGCCTAGACAATTTTCAACTCTTAAATTAAAACTTCTTTCTCACCTGTCAGTTTTGGTTTCGTCATTTTGATTTGCATAAATCATTTGTCACAATTTAAAAACAGAAGCATAAGGAAACACCTGCCTCGTAGGCACTCTTATTGCTCCTGATTGAGTTACCATTTCCTCGAGAGTATTCCAGGTTAGTCACTTGTGGCGGATCTTAAGAGTGACAATGGTGACTGTTGTACCTTCGAGATGATTAATGAAGAAATATTATTGATATTCTCATCTGCTCACTTTTTGACATCTTTCTTCCTTTAATAAACAACTTATCCCAGTGAGAAGCTCATGAGTGGCCAGATCTGCTTTGTTCTGTACACTAACTGTGTAATGGATACACTTTTCTTTAACCTGTCAACATACAAGACTCAAACTTGATTCAGATCTGCCTCATTCTTCAGTAAAACAGGAGTAGCTCTTTTGAAGTCAATGAAATTCTTCTGGTTTCATGTATGGGAAAATGAAAGAAGAATAAGGCCTTTTGTCTTCTTCCAGGGCAGCCATGCTGCTTAATAAATCATCATATCAGCAGCTGGCTTTCACCAGAGAACAGCACAGTAATTGATGCCTCTGTCCAGAAATCCACAGAGGTTATTGATCAGGCTGGCCTGTTAGCATTTCTGCAAAAATAAACAAGACTGGGAAAATTGGGAATATACTCAGAGAGTCATTTGCAATGTAGAATTTATTCCAACATTTCAAAACAAACTAGAACTTTTGTTTTTATTTTCTATGCTGTTTCTGTAAATATATATGTCTTTACTCACGGAGAACACCACAGCCAAAAATAACATTTCTGCTTACAAAGCAGGAGACCCTGTAAACATTTTAATTGCAGTAAAGTATATTCTGTTTACTAATTATGAAGATTAACCATTTAGACCTGAATGGTTGAGTACATGCTATGCAACAAAAAAATAAGAACTCTGATTATGAGACTGTCATCTTTTAAAAGCAACAGCTAGGGAAAATTTCTGACCTCAGAAGTACATGTTTTTCTAATTTGATCATTATTTCCCAGGCTTTTCATTTGGAATTAAACTGAACTGGTTTATAATAAAGTTTAAAAATAAAAGTTAAACACAACATGTAACTTCTCTTTAATCAAAATTATCCAATAGTATGAAGTAATCTCTTGAAGACTAGAGAATATCAGGGTATTTTTTGCATTTCTAAACCCAGTATCCAAATAAGTAACACAAACTAGTATTCATGAAATGTAAAAGATAAGGCTGTCAATCATTGCTCAAAAGTATTACAAGAGAACTTTCAACCACTAAAAAAAACCCACTGTTTACCACAGATATATTTAATAAAACCAGATAAGAGACACTAAAGTTTTAGTATTGTTATTGCTACATTTAGAAGATAACAGACATTGATATTATGTAGTTGTGTTAGAAAAAGCGGGCATGGCTACAACATAAATGAATTTATACAAAAGAAGACTCCTTCAAAAGAAATGGGACAAGTGTATATACTAACTCCATGGTCCATTATTTAAATCACTTACATAGAAAGAGGGTCCTGTCTGTCAGACTAGGAGTTAACTGGACTCCATATCCCATATAAATGACACAGGTGTCAACCTTTTGGTACTTTGGGGGAAAGTAGAATTTTGATTGATTCGTCCTCGTGCCAATGTTGGCTTCTTTAAAATTATTTTTGTTCTAAATGCAGCCAGATATAAAAATAACAATGCTGTTTGTAACACTTAGCATTCATTTTCTAGCTAACCTTACAATATGAAGCAGAATATAGCTACCAAAGCATAAAATTTATGGCCTGAAAATCATTGTTTTCACTTGTGTAATGGAGCAGGAGCTCATAGATCTTGAAGGAAAGAATGCTTATCATAAAATCTTATCATTGAACATCCTGGAAAAGAGATTTATTTATTTTTTAAATTATTCTACTGAAACACAAACCAGAAGATCATCCTTTACTTGATCCTGCCTCCTTATTACTGAGCTGTCTGTGACAATTTATGAAGCAACACCTGTGTTGATAGTTTGCTGTCCTCCCACTTCCTTACTCCTTTTGGCTGTTTGCTCACCTGTTACTTGGTGTCTGACTCCCTATTTAGAGCTCTCAGGGAGAGGAGGGCTTATTTTTGTTCATTTTAATTGGGCTCTGAATAGGAGAACTTTGCATAGGATTTCCAAGCACTATTGCAAGGAAAACAATATTTTTATTTCTTCTCCAGTAGAAATAAATGTTATAATTAAGGATTAAAAAAAACCCAGAAAGCTCAGCCAATGAATTCAATTAGTAAAAATAAGAAATGGAGAGTAATCATAAATCCAGCTTTCCTGAAATTTTGATATATAACTCACAGCTGCAGGCAAGAAAACAAATGGAAACAACAGAAATTTGGGGAAAATAATGTTTTTGGATTCTATAAATAAAATAGAAGTTATATTCACTATTTCATGCTTTATCTTGCAAGACCACGTTGTATGAACCCATAGTTCTCTGTATCCTCACTGAGTTTTGAGTACTCCAACATTTTATCTTCTCATTTGTAGTGGAGCTGAGTAGTTTATTGCAGCTGTTTGTTCAGCAGACCCCAAAGACCAGAGTCATTACTAATTAAAACAAGCCACACTCAAAACCAATTACGTGTCCGCACCTTGGAACAATGCAGACCTAATTGGAGACCTACATACCTTTTAGGGTGAATGAAAGTAAAATCTAAACTATGTCAATATGTACTATCCATGTTCCATATGAATCCTTGTGCTGTTCTTATCCTGTATCCCAGAGGTTGCACCAAGTGGATACAGAATTCTTGATGGGAGAAAGCATTGCAGCAGGTGATTTTGAATTGCATGTGTTTGGAGCTGCCTCACATACAGCTGTGCTGGGAAAGTGGTCTGTGTGTGCTCCCTGGAGATGCTAAACTCACAAACACTTGGTCTTCTTATGGATCAACAATGAAACTCCTCACAAAATAATGAATGGCTGAGGTCCCCATTTCTGACAGCTCACATTAAAATTGCAGGCAGCTGGCATAGCTGGCATGTCTGGGCAAAGGGGATAAACTAGATTTGGCCTGCCAGAAGAATGATAAAAGAATTTTAAGGCTGAAACTTTGTGCTATAGGTATGCTCAAAAAATACAGCTGTAAATAAAACCAATAATAAGCCTATTTCTAAAGACGGTTTTGTGGTAAATGCAATAGAAGGATGAACTGTGGGGAAAAAAAAAGAAGAAAAACAGTACATATTAACAGCAGTACGTGATATATGAACTAATTAGTTTTCTTTAAACCTAACTGTTCTATCATCCTCCCACTTCCGTTATGTAACAAAAATAGCATTTGTGGTTAAATTATTTGTTGTCCCTTTTCTGTGTTCTGAAAAAGGAAGAGATAATGAAGTAATCAGAAAGGCTTGTCCATTAGTACATGGATGTCCATTGTAGTCAGTGACTACAGTTTTTCAAGTTAACGTAAATATATATTTACTTCCAGTGTCATTGAATTTGTGAGGAATATATGTTGGTAAAACCCAGAGGGCTTTCTGAATTTTAGCTATGTGGAAGGCAGCTTATTCTTTCCACTTTTCTCCTGTCTCTGGTTTGGTTGTTCACTTTAACACAAACTCTATGGCACCGTAGTAACCGGTTTACCTCTTGATTTTGTTTTACCTGAAACTCATTTTCTCTCAGTTACTCATAGTGTTATATGAAGCCTTACAGAAGGATTTCAGGGTATTCCAAAACTACTCTTATCGGCCTAAAAATGTCCTTTTGCTGTGCACAAACTGGCCGTAAAAATCTGCACAAGGATACTGAAGTTTTCCATCCTGGCTTTATACATAGCTCACTGCAAATGAGACACTTTTGAAGGTAATGCATAGGTGATTTCTGCAAATAGTATATGTGCTGTTCATATAGCCACACAAGTTTGTAACAGTGGTCATACAGAGGCAGTACTGAAACAATTGCAGACTGGGTTAGCTGTAGAAGAGCAGTAATTTGAGCATTCTCATCCACAGCAAACTACAAACATAAGTTTTCAAATGACCAAAGCGTGAACTCTCTTCAGAAATGCAGAGAAATACTTCACCATCGTTTGCTGCTGATTTGGAGAGAATGTTACCCAGATAAATAAACTTGACAAACATGTTGAGTTCCTTTGATCTTGTGCCGTGGCATTAATGTACAGCTTAGTGATCAACTTTTTCTTCTTATTGGTCATTTTATTACCTTTTCTTCTTTTCTTATCCTTCTTTCCACACTTTCTCTCAAAATTTATTGGAAGTGGGCTTATAGAAACAGTTTTCGGTTCCTGAACTGTTCAAGGATTAAGATCTTGGATTTGGACTAACAGAAAATCAATGGAGAAAAGTCACTTTTTCTACAACATAAAATAAGATGCTGGTAGAGGATAGGTCCTGTAAGAGTTGCCGTTTCTTCATAATTTCTTTGTAGTTCCTCGAGAATGTTTTCCTGATGCACCATGTTAAATCTGTTATCCAGTCCTCACTGAATATCTCAGTTCTGGATCAATTTTTGCCCAGTGTACTGATCAAGCTACTTGTAATAAGATTTAATTTTCTACAAAAGTTACAGAAGTTTTGTAGTCAACTGGGTTAAATGTGAGGTAGAAGAACCTATGTAAATACACCTTTCATTTGTTTGTTTGTTTGAATAATATTGCTTTTGCTTTCTGTTTCAGGGGAAAAGAAAGTGGTCTGGCATCAACATCTCTGTTTTTTACAAGAGCAGTGCTCCATGTTTATATTTTTCACTAAATGTCTGTTAGCTTGTAGACTACTTGTCATAAGTGGTTTTTCACATTCCATTTTCCAAATCATATTTAGTTCAAGCTAGCACAGAGCATGGAAACTCAACTGTTCTTGTCAGCTTTTCCTTTGGCAATAGTCTAGACAGTTAAAGGAAACAAAAGCTGTTCCAAATTTGTATTTGCTGATATGAGAAATAGCATGAGGGTAAAAGACGGTGTGCAATACAAACCTGATGCATAAAAATATTTTTAAAAGTCTTAAAAGAAATAAAGATGTTAAATCGCCTCATCTGAATGATGATGAGAATCTACTATTATACATAACAGTGGATAAGAAGATATACTAACCCAAATGGAGGCTTCAGTTGGAATATGATTTAACAGCTGCCAGCAAATTCAGTCCTGATTTTCGTCTGTTCCATTGATAACCTGTAGTGGTTTTGCTGGTATGAAAAAATGTCAGTCTTGCCAGTATATGTATATATGATAATTCAACCTGATTATATTGAAACTGAGTCTTCAGCTGTGTAGATTAAACATGCTTGAATATTCAGTGAACACTGAATATCCTCTTACTGGGTCTGACCTTAAAACCCATTGAATTAACATTTGGATTCAGAGTATGGAGGGAACAATAACTGTATCATCACAGAGAAAAATAAATTCTCATTTCTCTTATTTTTTGTAGTTACATGTTCTTCTATCAAATAGTTCATTTGTCGTGTTATTTAAATAAGTCATTGGTCTATTACTGACACAAAATATGTAGCTGTGTTTTTAAAATTTAGATAGTTTAATTTAGGCAAATTCTTAAAATATAATTTGATCTGTTGAGTTAAATCAAATGAAATGTAATTCAGAAGAGTCTATTAGTTCGATCTGATTTAATCTTCTTTAAATGGCAACTTAAACTTGGTGGGTTTAGCAGGCAATCCTAGTGTTTCAAAAGTCTCACTAACACCCTAGTGGAAATCATTGTTTCTTTCAATGTCTTCTGAAGTCATCTGAATCACTAATATCATCAATATCTGGGAAATGGCAGAATGATATGTTAACTTGTTCCAGTAGTGAGAAAAAAAAGCATGTTCTAGAGTTAAGAAAGCAGAGTACGAGGAAGAAAGGGCAAAGTGAGGATAAGAGAATACAAGAAGAGAGTCAGAGCTGAAGGAAATAAATTTCATCATACATTTCAGCTTCTTTTTTGGATGGTATTCAGTATTTTTTAGCAGATTTGTACTAGAGAAAGACTCATTTTGCTATGTCTCAGAAGTGGCTGCACCTTAATGGTGGCTCGTATGTAGAATAATTTCAAAACCAGAGGTATGAGAAGACTCGGTTTTGCAGAGTGCTCAGTTCCTAATGAAAAGAATAAGAAATAAGAAACTTCTCCATAAAAGAAGTGGCTAGGATCCTGGAGGATCAGTCCCAGAAACCTGATGTGAGTCTACTGGCTTCCATTTCATAAGCCTACATCATAAACCTTTAAATAGTTTACTCACAAATTAACATACTTATAATCAATTAAGTCAATTAAGGGACTACCTCTATCCTTATTCCTTTTGGAAGGACAGGTATTTTGTCCCATCCTCTCCTTGCTTATATACCACAACTGTAAATATCCATCTGTTGAGTTGAGTATATTCTGTATTCAGTGCAAGAATAAACCAGTATTATCATTTGTCTTTGCATGAACAAGAACTACTATCACATTATGGACCATGTCCTAGCTCTGTGCATTAATACTTTGCCACCTTACTTTGCAGACAAAAGAAGAAGC
The DNA here is from genome assembly GCF_036013445.1 of Caloenas nicobarica. NCBI lineage: Eukaryota > Metazoa > Chordata > Aves > Columbiformes > Columbidae > Caloenas > Caloenas nicobarica. The sequence continues at coordinate 9,742,245 of NC_088245.1, forward strand.
AGATGTTGGGGCAGGTGTGAAATGAGGGACAAGGGGACCTAAATAATAAAATTTATCTTATGAAGACAGAAAGGGCACCTTTATTGCGGGTAAAACTGTGAAGAATAGTACTTACGTGGGGATGTATGAAAAGTAGAGTTATTAGCATTGGTGTCTCAGTTCTGCTTCATAATACTAATGGAAATGGCTTTAAAACATTAAAATACATGAAACCTTAGGTTTAAAACACGTGCGTGTGTATTCATATACCTGTATGTCTACATGTGAGTGTTCTGTGTATCCTTGTTTCCCACTCCTGTTACTCACTGAGATATCTTCATCCTCTTCACCACAAATGTATGAATCTCCTTTTCAGACATATAAAACAGGAGAACACACTTGGGGGAAAGAGGAATTTCTTCAGACTCCCCTAATGTTTCACAGATTGGATTTCTGTGGCTTTTTCCTAACTTTTCTAGGAAACAAGGTACAAAGTAGGTGGGATATTTTAACTCTGAGTTTATCTGGCAAGAATCTAACCTGCATGGCAAATTGCTGATGCCTAATAGGAGTTTGTTCCAAGCTGGTTTATGTCAGTTCTATTATACTGGGGAAGGAGTGGCAATGTGACATTAATATTGTAGTGTTTTAGGTCCTCTCCTTGCATGGGATCAGATTAAGTTCACTGCATAATTCATGGTTGTATGTTCAATGATTGCCATTGAAGGGTGGATCTTTTGGTTCACCTCCACCCCAGTTTGTTATAACAAACAAGCCATATTTGCGTTTGAATTGCCAGCGAAAATTGGATGAAGAGGAATGCAGAATGCTTTCTGGGGACCTTTTATCCTTTAAAAGGAAACTTGAAATTGGAGTTTTGATTGCTTGAGTGCTGTTTACCATTTAATCTATGTTGATAGAGTAGTAATTTAAGAGTTCTCAACATCTTGCTTCAGACGCTTAACAACTTTTAGTATTTGGTTCCCAGCTGAACATTTTAACTCATGCAAAGGGGGCATGAAAACAGTGACCTACCTCTGAAAACATCTTTTTAAATCAGAAAAATGTGCACTGTATGACTGGAAGGAGAATTTTATAAGTATCAAAATGGGAATTACGAATCAAAGGCCACAGGCTCCAGTTTCCTCTAAATGAATAAGCAATTGCATGCGACAGGATGTGCATCAGTTGGCCAGTGTTTGTAAAATTTGGAGGCAGTGTTGTGCCCTAATGTAACATATAGTGTGCATATATTGGATGATAAATACAGTCCACGGACTAACTAAACTTATAAAATATTTTATTGGACAGGAAAAAGCTACACAAATTTAAGAAGCAATGTTTGAAAAATTGCTTAGAAATGAGCAAATTGTTCTCTAGGGAGGATTGTTGAGGAAAATTGCAAAGTTACTTCCGTTTATAGTAAAACCTTATGCACATGTCTTTTTCCTGCTCCCTCTAAAGCAGCAGAGCTTCAGATTCAGGTTACTTATCCAGTTTTTCCCTCCATTTCCATTCTGCCTCTTACCAGTTCTTGAGAAAAGACCACTGTTAATGCAGATTTTAAATGTAGATCTTGGCTGTACATAAAAAGGCTGAGGAATAAGCAGGAGGGTAGACTAGATGATCTCAAGAGGACTCTTCCAACCTAAATGATTATGTAGTTCTCTGGCAAATTCAAACACTCTCCTTGCCTGAAGTTGGAATACATCTCCACAACCTATTGAGCTGTAGGTATGCACACCTAACTCACCATCACCTTCTCTGTTCCCACAAAAACTCGCCACAGTGCTCTATCCTCTAGAAATGGGCAGACACCACCCCAGTTCTTAAATCTAGCAAGGTGTTAATAACTAATAACATAATAAATAAAAGTATTAAACTATTATTAATATAAGGATAGATAGTGGTTTCAGTTATTTATTTCAATTGTTGATTAAGAATTGGAGGCAGCCGAAGGTTACTGACCTGCAGAAGTCAGGACTATGGATACTATCCTGTTTCCTTTCTTGCATAAATTTTTCAGTACTTCACCCTTCAACATCTAACAAGATTATTCTCAAGTGAAAAAGTATATGTGAGATTGTTATTTTACATATGAACCAAGCTACAGTCAGATATGTTTTTTAATTTTTGAGTATACCTTCTCTTCAGGTGTAAATAGCTGATGGCTTTGGTGTGGATTTGACACAATTGTTATAAGGGTTTCTAATCTACAGATCTTATACTTCTCTATTGCCTTATACACAATTCATATTCTGTCATCACTTAATGTGTTTTTTTGGCATATTTTTTAAAATTTCCTTCATGTAGTGGGCGTATAGTCTTAAGTGTATTATCTTCAGATTCTGTGAGTGCTTGGAATCCTAATATGGCCATAGCCACAAAGATGTTACCTATCAAAAATCTACTTTTCATCATAATTTCAGAGAAGGAAACTGATAAACAAAATACAGTAATGTTAGTTGTGTAGTAATGACATTAATTGCATAGATTTCATCAGTGAAGAGTATCACTAACTGTAATTAAGCATGAAATATAGTGTTATAACTAGTAAGTATATAAGCATATTCTTTACAACCTAAGATTTGTCTAGTCCTTTCTAGTGCAATACAGCAAATATGTCACTATTACTGCTTTGGGCGTAGTTCACCTGGAAGAGGGATATATGGTTAGTTTAAGTATCTCAAACCTATATTTGTCACCAATGTAACTTCATGTACTTGAAGTTTTAATGGTGTATATATATCATAGAAAGAGATTATATTTCTGTCACAAAAAATTTGTAAGCCACGTCCAACAACGTGTCCAAAATGTTAACATTTTGTAAGCACTGAAATATGAAGAAATTCCACACTTCAGGGCACCTGGTCAATCCTCATTCTTGTCCCTACAGTAAAGGCTGCAGGCCTTCAGATTTGGAGTCTCTGGTTCCATGTTTATTTTCTCACAAGATCTATCATCTTCCATGGTCACAAAATGGCAAAAAAAAAAGTCACTGACTTTGCAGAGAAATTATAAACAGTCAGTCAAATATGTCAAGGTTATTCATTTGTAACTTAGTTTTATCTTCCAGAGAAAGACAGAAAATACTTAACATATTCTGATCATTTGAGTGGGCATGAATTCAAATTAAGTTCACTGAAATCAGTGAAGTTTACGTGAATTTTCAACATAGAAAATTTTCAGGGATGATCCTCATAGAAATCAGCAGAGATACAGCACGTCATATCAGCTGAAGATCTAGTCTAGTGTCTGTTTGTGTGACAGGACAGCTAAAGAACTGATTATATATATACATGTAATATATAGAGATATATATTTACTGTTAGACACTTAGTGGCACATTCCTATTATTGCTGGAATAACAAAATCCACAGTGGGGAATTCTATCTAAATAAATAGTCCGTCTGTTGTTGAATACAGGCCAGTTAGCAGATTGACTACAAAGATGCCATCAATTTGAATCAAGAGAAGGCTTTTACAAGTTGCAAATGTCTTCTGACTTTTTTCTGACTCATTAAAGCTTTTATGAATCTTGCCAGATGTTTAAAGCCTCAGGGAAAGTCAAATGTACATGGAAAGATGACAAAAGAAAAATGGGTAGATAGAAACACTGAGAATTATGCTGCATTTTTAGTTCTAACGTAACATGTCTGCTCTGGAATTGGTCTTTTCTTCCTTTGAGGACATAGTTTCTTATAGTGCTTTCTTTCTTTTATAAAACAGAGTCCTATATTTCCTGACATTAAAAACAAACAAAAACAAAACCAGAAACAAAAACAAAACCAAAAATCAACAACAAAAAAACCCTGGTTACCTGTAACACTACATACTTCTGAGTTGGCACTTTGGCTGAATATTATAGGTCATCTTACACACTCTGTGGGTCTGTTTTGACCACTGTTAAGTAGAAGGATAATAAACACAGACTAGAAATTTGGTAATCTTGATTTTTTTCCATGTGCACAACAATATTTATTAAGTATTATCACTTAAGAAACTGATGTAAAAATCTTTTATGAGAGAATTTTACTGAAAATTTCTTGAGACTGTATACAAGTGCTATGTTCACTATGTATTTCTACAACAGCAGTACAGTAGCAACCATATATGCAATATCATAATCAACTTTGCACAGTACATTTAATTTTCCTCCTGTCATAAAATATAAAACATTCCTACTAAGCTTGAAACACAAAACCAGTTGGCAGTTCTGAGCCTGTGTTAGGAATAGTGGTCTCCTGATTTTTGTACGCAGACTGTATTTGCAAATCAATTAATCTTAGCAATGTTGCCACAATAGAGGGGCATACCCCAGGCTCACAAAAATATGGGTGATAATACTGCCTGCAGCCTGGAACAACACAGGGAAGGTGCTTGATGCCAAGGAGATGGGCTCGCACTAAAGCTATAGCAATGAATCTCCCTTCCTACTGTTCAAGAGCAGAAAGCCAAAATACTCTGGCTCCAGACTCAAACAGAATTCAACATTTCCTCTTAAATGATCTATAAAGAGCCAGGAAAATTCTCACCAGCACAAGCCAAAAAGAATTGGATGAATTAAAGAATAAAGCAAAAGAGATTCTGCAGTGGTGTAGTGGATATTAATACTTACATGCTAGGGACAGTTTTGAATCTGCTACAGCAGCTTGATTACTTTCCATCTCAGATAAATCCAGCCAGAATTGTAAGAAGACCTTGCAGTCAAAGAAAAGTGGTTTAATATCACGTCTGTTGCAGCTGACAAAACCCTTTGTTAGAGCAGCTCCTTCCAGTGATGAGGAACAGGATTAAGCAGTAGTTGAAAATATGTCCCTAAAGACCATCTATAAGATCACAGCTCTGTAGTGATGAATGCTTAATTCCAACAAGATATATTACAGTAAATAATTAACGCTTAATGATACAAAGTAATAAAAATGTAATAATTACACTGCATTGCTTAATAGCATTTCCCTTTATGTCGAACATTTCTGAAGTCCAACAAGGACCGTACTGAATATATATGTCAAATATCAATCTTCAATCCGATTTTTCCATAGGAAGCTTTCTGTTAGATTTTTGTGTGCTTCTTTCTATACCTCGCTCTGATCTGGCCTTCTGAGGTAATTCTCTTTGCTAAAAAGGTATTTTAACTAAACCACCCAATACTATGGACAAAATGGGGTAGAAAATAAGGGACTAACGTGAAATGATGGGCTACTTCAGCCATCCTAACCAAATCAGTACAGAAACAGAGGAAATTGCTCATATAATTTGGTTCGTATGTACAGAACTCTCTCTCAAAAAAAAAAAACCCAACAAAAAAACAAACAAACCAAATCAAACAGAAACAACAACCCACAACTAGTATTAGAGCTGAATACCGCATAATTAGTCTTTTAGCTATTGGAAAATCTTGGCATAATAATGAGTTTTGATTGGAACTATTAAAAGCAAAACTTTTGATTGTTGAGAAAAAAAATAAAAAGGTCATATGGTAAAAATAGTTATACAGACAGACTGGGAGAGACATAATTATAGTCTCACTATTGTCTGTGTGAATACTTTATGGCATTAATTACTGAACATATGTAAATGTATTTTTACGACTACTTTAATTGAATGCATTAAAACCAAACCCACTGAACATCATTTATGTGCTATTTTTGGCCTGAAATCTTATATATATAGCAAGGGGTTTTTTAAGTTTTATTTATTTATTTATTTAGAGTGTTAAACCGTTGCAAAGTTTTTCCACTTCAAAGCTTCATTAACAAGTGCTCCTTTGCCTTTGGGTGCAGTCTTCTCACCACCTGCTGCTTATCAAATTGAATGTATGAGTTTCTTTTCTAGTTTCTCCTCTCTCTACAGTCCCCCACTCCAATGCACCTGGGTGAGATTTTAAGCTGTAATACAAAATGAAACAGAGTTTCCAGGTCTCGAAGTGCAAAGACTACAATAGCTTTATGCCCCTTCTGTCCGTTTCTGTTCCAGGGTTATTTCCAGAGGAAACAGTGACTCCAGTTTCAATTTAAGCAGCACTGGGGGCCTGTTTGCACTGTAGCAGTCTCCTTGGGTTTCCCATATTACAGTCACTCCTGCACTGGTGGCAGAGTAGGTTTTTTTGATAATATAGAATCACAGAATCATGGAATGTCCTGAGTTGGAAGGGGCACACAAGGATCATTGAGTCCAGCTCCTGTCCCTGCACAGGACAACCCCACAGTTCACACCGTGTGTCTGAGGCCTTGTCCAGTCTCTTCTTGAACACTGTCAGGTTGGGGCCGTGACACCTCCCTGGGGAGCCTGTTCCAGTGTCCAGCACCCTCTGGGGGAAGAACCTTTTCCTAATGTCCAACCTAAACCTCCCCTGGCACATCTTCCTGCCATTCCCTCAGGTTCTGTCATCAGCTGCTAAAGAGAAGAGTTCAGTGCCTGCCCCTCCTCCTCCCCTTGTGAGGAAGCTGGAGCCGCCATGAGGTCTCCCCTCAGTCTCCTCCAGGCTGAACAAGCCAAGTGACTTTAGCCGCTCCTCATACCACTCTTCATAGTGTCGTGGTTGAACCTCAGCTAGCAATACAACCATGATAGCCGCTCACTCACGCCCTCCCTAACCCCCCCAACAGGGCAGAGAATCGAAAGGGAAAGGACAAACTTGGATTGAGATAAACACAGTTTAATAAAATAACAAAATACCAATACAAAGTATTAGTATTAATATATATTTAATTAATATATAATAATTAACATATACAGTAAGTATATATATATAATAGAAATAAAAGATACTCAAGGCAATTCCTCATGAACTCTGTCCACAACTGAGCAGCCAGTCCCAGCAAGCCACACCTGGTCCCAAAGCCAACCCCTCTCAGAAGAGCAGAACTAACCGGAAGGCCCTGACTCCTTATATACGAAGCATGACGTTAATGGGATGGAATAGTCATTGATCAGTCTGGATATCAGTCAAGCTCTGCCCCATCCATGCCTCACACCTGTGGGCAGAACAGTCAGAACGTCTTTGGCTCTCAGACCAGAGCAATTAAAAACATTAGCTCTGTGCTAGAGTGTTATCTGCTTGTTCTCAAACCAAGTCCAAATAATGAGCATGCTAGTTATGAAAAAGAAAGGTTTCTAATTGCATGAAGAAAATTAACCCATTTTCAGTCAAACAAGCACAAATAGATATTTCTGTTATACTATATTCTAATAGATATCACCTTCATAGCCAACAGGTACGAGAGAAAAAACAGTGAAGTTTTTTGGTTGCCTTTGCAAGGCTCCTAGGACTTGAGGATTGCAGAAGGCCCTGCTGTAAGATTGCTCAGCTTTGCTTTAGGGATTTTGAACCACAGGTACTATTTAATTATTTACAAATATCATCACAGAAATTTTACATGGAATTCCTGTTCCCAGGAAGAGCTAATGTTGTGTCAGATCTGGATTCAGAAGGATCAGTGCTGTCCTGTCCAAAAGTAGTTGTCCATAGTCAGCTTTGTCATTTGCAAACTAAATAGTTTCCCAGCAAACTAATAGCTTGACTTCTTCATCTACTGACGTCAGATCATTGCACATAGCATGTTTAACTAATTTCCTGACAATTTGAGTTTAATTGTCTTAACTATAATTTCCTGTGATGCAGTGTTATTGTAACATCTCCACCTAGTTAACAAGGATGATGTGAAATGTGGAGTTTTTGTATCTTCAGTGCAAGTGCTGCAGAAAAATGACCGGAACACATACTTTAGCAGGTGTGTTGGTCTTGGCTGTTCTTCCAAGCTGGATTTCCTGATGTGTTTTGCTGTTCCAACATCTCATCTCATCTCCCATCCTGGATGTGCACTGTAAGAAAGGGCAATCCTTTCAGGGAGGAGTATGCCTGTATTGACATTTAGAAGGCTTGGAAAATGAAAAGGGACATATCAAATTGAACAAGATTGATCTGTAGTGTTTCTGGCAGTACAGGTTAAACAAATACTGAACAAACTCAAAACAGAGCTGTCCAAACTGCACAGTTTAACTCTTCGGCCCTGTAGAATGACTCATGGGAGACTGGTAGAAGAGTATTTAGTTATTCTAGTTTGAACTATGAATCGTGCCAAGTGATATAGAAGATTGAAAGGCTTGCTAAGTGTGCTTGTAATGAGCCTCCCTTTGCAAGTCTTGGTCAGGCTCCATGCTTTGACACCAACATTCAACCTGTCAGATGTAACCATGTCACATCATTAGTTGACAAATTTGCCTTCAGCAAAAGAAAGGTACAGGAAAAAGCATAGGGACCTCTCCAAGACTTTGCTTTTGCTGAAACAAACTTAAAAAGGTGTCTCTGTACTTAGTCAGGGCAAGGTGGTTGTATTTAATTGTGTATTTGAACTAGAATTTAAAATATGAGTTTGGGTCAAAATAAGTATAATTGTGGGTTTGTGCTCTAGGAAATTAATATTTTGTGAGTTATCAACCCAAAATCTACTTTTAAAATCAGATATAACTCAAAACAAACTGTTGTTAGAGCATTTCTAACATACTTGGCAACAGTAACCTAAATTTGGACTCTGGCTTTTTTTAGGTTTGGATAAACTTCAAATCATCGCTATGAATTCGTTTAAGATCCTGGGATTCCAGTACAACCTCCACTGAAAATGTGCATGCTCTCACATTGCATCTCAGCTTCTAATCTGGAATCATTTAGAAGTTCTTTTGGGCCTTTTGGTCCCAAAGAGAGTCTATAAAGAGTAAGCAATATTCAGAATGGAATTTTACAACATCAGAGAGCAAAAGTTTAGGAACTGAGGAATCCTTTCATTTGTGAACCTTGTAGAACAGTTTTAGGCAGCACAATATAACCTCCCCAATGGAAAATTAGTCACAATGCTTGGAAGAATGGCTTTATCGTTGAATAATATTCTTAGATCTTTACTGTGCTTGGGAGGAGGCTTTATTATTGTCCCAGAATGATAAACCAAATGAAATTCCCTAATGTAACAGGAATCTGGAATCTCACATATTCTTACAGATGTGAACTCTCAGGAACAGAGGAGAAAACAAATAAACTTTGGCTGAATAAACAAGTGCATACGATGTACAAGTACAAACAGATAATTTCCTAATGATTAAAAGCTGCAGGGCATGAAACTCTTGCATTTATTACTCCAGATGCCAGAAGGAGAAAAGCATTTACATATCATTGCGCTGATGCTGTCAGGCTAATCACATGTGCTCACTCTGTTGTGCCAATGACAAATTTATCTTAAGGTCAAAAGCAGAATTTCTTCTAGAAGAGACACATTAGTGTTTGGGCTTTCCTTTGTTCTGTTTCATCCCCTTGGCAAGATGCAATTTTATCTCTCATGATAAGAAGTATCACTGGGTTTTGATACAATTCCAGTTTCAGTCATTCAAACACACTGAAGTCAGCATATTTTATAGGTTCGCGTTTGTGAGCCTTGGCTTTAACCTATGAGTTGAACAGACCTTTGAGAGAAGTGGTGTGTAAGGACTGAACCCAAGAGAACATTTGAGAGAAGTTACATCTGAGAGAGACATCCAAGTCACGTTTCCATTCCACCTTTCTTCAGAATGGGTTAGGATGATAATTTAGTGTTGCTGCATCTGTCTACACTGTTTATTAATCAGGGAGTCTAGCAGAGAAAGCAGATAGAGTATTTCAGATATTCCTGCAGCCCTCTTACTCTCTACCTAAGATACAAAAGAAGACAAATATGCAAATCCTATATTTCTGGAAAGCCCTGAGTCATCGTCCTGGAAATCTGTCAAAGGACAGTGAAATTGCAATGTTTTCAGAAATATTTTATTTGGTTTGCAGTTTTTCAGATCTTCAAACAAACTTGATTTGGTTTTATATAGTGGCACTTTCTTATTCAGGTGACCACTACCTGACAACTCAAGTTCTATCATTTAGCTTAGGAGTATACTGTAAAATTGTTTTAATAAAGAAAATTGAATGGTTGTGCTAGTGGTGTATTGCACATTGATTCTCCCTCTGTCTGCTCTTGGTTTTTTGCCGTGCTATTGTACCGTGTGCCACAATGGAGTTATTATTTTCATTGTTTCCCATTTATTAACAGTTAGTTTGACCTAAGCAATACTATGGTGACCTAATTTTCTAAGGTTTGTTCTTTTTTTCATGTCAGGCGGGTGATAAGAATGATTAAGCTTTTGTATTGTTTTCCTTTATTTTCAAGAATACATGAGTTATAGATATTCAGCTACCTAAAAGAAATAATATAAATATTTCTGATCTTGCTGAAGACTTTTAGATGGGGTTGTTAAGTTTCCTTTTAACATTCTATAAAAATGACAGAGTTTCTTGCTAGAACTTCCAGCAAATAAAGTACTTAGCAAAGGATAAGCAGCAAACCGACTGGGATTCATATCTTACTAAAGATGGATGCTTTCATGGTAACATTTTGTTGACAGCCTTCTAGTCCTACATTCATTTCCAAAGCCTTAGGTGAGCTTTTAAAACTAAATCAAATGAAAAATTGCATAGTTAGATATAATCCTCTGGACAGAGGCTATCTGATGAGTCTGTTCAATAATGGATTATAGGATAAGTCTATAATTAAATGCCGGCCGTCAAGAAATTGTCTTTCTTGTTTTTATGCTTCAAGCACTCTGAAACATAACCCAGCAATGAGTAACATATAAATCTCATAATATACCTGTAATCCTGCTGGGGAAATCTTATCTGCTGCTGTATTAAAGACAGAATGTTCTCTGCTTATAGTGCCTTAATATGAAGGCGTATAATAAGCTTTAAATGACAATCAGGTCCTTTCTCACAGCTGGTCATAGCTGCACTTCAAATATTATGAACACTTTACATCTAATTTCTTCAATCTAACATTTTTGCTGATTTAGCAATATTCAGCTATTGCGTCATTATTGGATGCATTGTAATTTATTAATCCATTGCTTCCTGAATCACTTGGGAATGTGCAATGCATCAGTAGTGGATACTAATGGAAGGAAATCACCAAGTGGAGGCCAGGCCAAATTTATAATTATAGCTCTGGAAAATCTGCATAATATTCCCGGTCCTGTTAAAAACTTCCTATATAATCTTGAGCATATCACCTAGTGTGTGGTTTACTTCATTAGGTGTTAGCAGACAAAAAGTTGTCTAAGCTACTTAATTAGTCTCTTTACATACTAGGGTGATAGCAATGTCTTCAGCAGACAATTCACCTCACCTAATTTAGATCCCTCATCCAGTCTCTCCCAGCTAACAGGTTTTTTGAAGATTGCTGATTGTCTCAGATTCTGTTACTTTAGAAAGAGGCCCACCTGGTCACGCCAATTGTTGCGCAAAGTGTTCAGTTGAGAACCACTTCATTTAGACTCCTTCCTTCTTTCCTTCTTCCTTTCTCTCCTTCCTTTCTTCCTTCTTTCCTTCCTTCCTTGCTTCCTACCTTCCTGCCTCCCTGCCTGCCTGCCTTCCTGCCTTCCCTCATTCCATTCTTCACAGTCTTATCTCAAGTTGAGAAATGGTAGTCCCAAAGTGGGGAACCAGATGGAGGTGGAGGAGAAAAGAGTGTGCAAACTTTTACTCACAATGCAATGCCAGTGATGAGGAAGAATGTTGCTTTGTGTTTTGCAGCTCAGCTCCTCTCAGCTTCTTTAAGCCACTCCCACCAGTTTGGCAAAAGTGGTGATGAGCAGCAGGGAAAAGTAGTGAGAAGTAAGATGGTGACTGAAATAACTCACTGTGGCTCCATCTAGACTACCTTTGTTTGCACATTCCATTTTCATTAACTTCAGTTAAGGTAGATGTTGGATTAAACAGATTGACTCACATTTTGTCTTCTTTCTTTTCAAAATGGTTACATCAACGTATTTTAATTGACCAAAAAACCCTTTCACTTTTTTAATAATTGCTGGCCAAATATTATGAGGGAACCCAACAAAAACTACAGTACATATATTTATGTTAGACATAAAAGTAATTTATCTTGCCACAAGGTTAGTTTGAACAAGGTTAGAGAAGGTGAGCTACTAGGACTTCAGCCCAAACTTTCAATTCTGAAAAAATAAAGACATTATGACTTGGAACAAAAAATCCTTAAATCCTCATGAAATAAACCAATTTGAACTGAAATCACAGAAATATTTCATATTTCCTACATCCTTTATTTTTCTGTGTCTGTGAAGTTCAGATACATTTATTATGTTAACAATTTTTATCAATATAGAGTATGTAATGAAGTTAACTATATTCACTTTCATTATCAAACCTTTGTCATTGACAGTGACATAGTCTTGCAAAGTATTCTTATCTTGATTAAAAACTACTTTCATGTATTTTCAATCAGTTTTAATCATTTTTCTAAGCTATGAAAATCATCATACAAGGAAGGATTTTGATGTACCCTTCAGAGACTGGTATTCAATGTGAAAATAGCACTAATGGATCTTCCATGGTCTTCAGGAAAATTATTTGTTTATCCTGTGTTTCTGTATCTCTTCTTTAAAAGAGGATTATGTTAACCAGTGGATACTTAAGTATGCTAGTTATCTGCTCAAGCTAAATAGTTTGTCAAATTTCAATTTGAAATCCTCCAAATTTAGATGATCTGATGACACTGTTTACGGATATCCATATAGATAAAGAAATAAACAGTTCAAATTAGTAACATGAAAATGTAGCTTTTCACCTTCAGCCAGCGCTCCAGTCCAGTCATTAATGACTGAAAATTAATCCCATCTGTAGGGTAAACAGTACAATTTTTGGTGGTTGTAGTCTTTTTCTTAATGGACAGGTGTCTATATCATTAAAAATCCCCTTCAAAATTAGCACTAATTGGCACCAGTGGTGGGAAGATTGGAATATGATCTGGGCTGTGAGACCAACTTTCCTCTAAACTTTACAGGTGAACTTACTAGAACAGCAATGGAAAGTAAATACAGGGGTCTGAAGGAATTTTCCTTCCCTGGGCACCTCCTGGATTAATGACAGATTTCAGACTGCAGCACAAGCAGATTGAATAACTGATGTACCTAAGAAAAACTGTGAAATGGCCAATTCACTTTCACAGAATTCTTGAATCTCTCCATTTCTCCAGGAGGAAATTATTTCTCGCTGGTAGATAAGTAATGCAATTTAGCATCTATTTTCATCCTGAGGAGAAGATTTTTTTTTATCATTATTCCTTTATTTTTGAGAATTGTTTCTATTATTGTGTCATCTTCCATTCTAAACATGAACTTTCTGGAAACCGTATGCCTCAAAAGAAAATACAATGTTATTCATGTATGAACACTGGCTCAGTCTCTTTATTTGATCGGCTTTTTATGTCATGGCACTTGGAAGAGATTAAAATAGTTCTATGGCTAGTATTAATAAGTGTCATGCATTGACAGTTTGCTTTGGAAAGTGACATTCAACCACATTCTTCCCTTGATGCATTGATACTCAGAGAAGGCAAACAACTTCAAAGAATGTCAAGGAAATAAATCATACCTATATATATAAATATTTATAGCAACAAATAGATCCTCTCAAACCACTGAAGGACAGCCTTATTATCAAGGGAGTTTATGATGAGAATTATTGGCTTTAGACAAAAATTTTGCTGAGAAATATTTGGGCAGGATTAAATAGATTCATTTTAACTAACACCATATCATGTAAATTAAAACAAAAAACATTCCCTTTAAGTCTTCATAGTCGTGGACCTCTGTTTAGACACTTAACATTTCTATGCATTGCTAAGTCAGAACAAAGTAGTTATTGAGTTAGGTCAGTAGATTTTTATATACATTTTATGCTGGTGTAAATACAGACTGTAGAGTAATTTAGTATCATTACTTATTCTGTTAAAATATGTATCTTGCTAAATTAAAGATTTATTTGGGAAAAAAAAAAAGAAAAAGAAAAAGAAAAAGAAAAAGAAAAAGAAAGAATGAGAAAACTCATGGTGAGAGCAGTCACCTATGCTCCATTGCTATTATCCCCACTCTCTGTATCTTTGGACAAACCATTTGATATCTTTGTTCACCAGAGATATCTTCATTTTCTCAAAGATTCAAAACCCGACAAGTATATATATGAACATGAGAATAAGGAGACTAAATAGTGTGAACATCATTGTTCATTTTCTTTAATGTATTTCTACCTCTCACTGTGCATCCCGTTGGTGAAAAGACTCCAGAGTTCTCCAGCGGTGCTGATACAGAAGATGCACATTCACAAAGGTTTTCAGGTGTATCTGTTACTTTTAAGAAAGGAAGAGAAGTATTTTGACTGCTTTTTGTATTCATTAAACATGTTAACACTTGGCTTATTATAGAACTTTTCACCTTATCCTGAAAATAGCCTCGTAATCTCTTATTTGTTTTTAAAAAAAGAAGTGTGTTGTTTTTAGTTTCAGTCCTTTATGTCATAATAAACAGGATCGCAGAAACAATAAAGCACCTACAGTAACATGTCATCTGCGTGCTCCTACAAAGATATATTTTGGGGTATTGGCTTTGGTCATCAAAGCCTTAAATACCTGGGGTCATTCCTTCCTGGGGCATTACCTCACCTGCTGTACTTTAAAGTAAAAGGAGAGATAAGGCTTAGGTTCTTACACTTCAAGATTTGTCTGAAGTTGAGTTCTCTTTATATTCTAAATTTATCACTCATGGACATGAGTCATGTTTTGACTAATTGCAAAGAACAGAACATAGCTAGAACAATAGACTATAGTTTCAGTTGAACAGTGTACTCTGAATGTAAGAATAGAACTAGTTTGGACTTAAATGTTCATAATATAAAGATTTGTTCAATATATTGTAAGTCAGTTTGGTTTGTTAAAAACAGTGACCATAATTGCAATAAAATCTGATTTGTGCTCTGTTGGTATGAAATGAAAAATCATGTTTATGATACCAAAATTCAAAAAGAGGATATTTTTTAGAAGTAATTGAAGGAAAAAATTCAGGAAATTAACATCCAATGAATCATCATGGAGGTTGCTTGGGGAACATATAAGATCCTTACTTACCTCAAAATAAATATTTGTGAATGAATTGAAAGGAAGCACAAAGGGATAAAATAGCTAAATTATGTGGGCTAGAACGAAAAGTTACATAGCCCAGTTTAAATACTAGAAAGTCAGGACAAATGGTGCTAATATAAAGGAATATGAGGATTGAAGGTAAGATGTAAAAGAAGATTAAGAAAAAAATCTGAAGACATAAAGACAAAGAAATCCTCTTTTAAATTATCCTGACAGATCAGAAGTATCGCAGTGCGAGCCAGTGGGTCTGCTGGTCCTCCAGAGTACAGAGAAGCCAGTCAAAAAGCACAGAATTGCAAGGAAGATAAATGGTTTCTTTGCATCTGTCTTCACCACAGTGGGTGCTGGAAAGATGTCTACATCACAGCCAGTCTTTCCAGTTAATTTGATACAGAGGTATCAGAAAGAGGGGAAGCAAAGGAAGAATTGAACTTGTTAAGTTTCAGTTAGGGGCTGTAATACAAAATGCAATACTATAGTAATCTACTGTGGTCGGCACCAGTCCTGCTGGACACTGTTCCAGGACACTTTTCAAGACTCTACTGTCTATTACAATGCTGACTGAGATAACAACATCTGAACTTTTAGCTTTAGGTGGGAAAAAGCAAGTGATGTATTGCTCATTTTTACAGAGCATCCAAATGCATAGGGGAACACAGTGAAAATAAAAGAGATTTTTCTCTGCCTTTTCCTGGCCTCCAAGGTATCTCCTCCCAAAGTCATTCCACATGCAGTTAGGCATATAAATGAAAATCTAGCTTAGGATACTAATTGTCTAGCTTCCCTCTATAGTGAGTGTTGAGAGAGAGGCAACACAGGATTCCATTCATTTATTTCCTGAATCACCTTCTGGAAGTCTTATTCAGTAATTCCTGGATTAAACATTCTTCAGAATCACAGTCAACTTTCTCTTTCACTGTGATGATATTTTGGTCCTGAGAAATTGTTTCAACCACCCTAGCCAAAAAGAAAATAGAAATAAACCAATTGTGGCCCCTGAGAGGAACCTGAGCTTTTAAAAACTAAACATTATGAACAAAAATCAATGTGATTTGTTAGGCTTCAAAAGTGTCTTTTCATGAAATGTTGTAGACAGCAGTTAAGTTTTATCCCTACAAAACAGGAGGCTAAATCCTGAAATAAATTAAAGTTTGGTTATAAGGTAAGAAACTAAAAGAATAATAATATTTTCAGCTGGCACCCTTCCTTTCATTTTGTTTTCCAAAAAAAGACTTCCATAATGCTTCCAAGGACTTCTTAATCTATTCTTTTCAGTATTGTCTGCTGGCTAATTTTATTAAAGAGTGGGGAAAATACCATGAAAAGTGATGTTTTGTTTTGAAAGATGATGTTCAAAACTGGCAAAAGATTATGTAAATGATCCAAGTGTTATAAGATTCATTATTGCTCAGTAGAAGTCCCTGTTGAACTTCATCTTTCGTAATCTGTAGTGAAACTGATTTTACAAGTTCTTCAGGCTTCCTTTAAATAGTGTCAGGAAAGCTGTCATCATTATATGGACAAACAGCAAGAGCCTCTATGTTTATGCAAATTCTTCATAATTTAATTAAAGCTAACTACCTATAAGCATATGCTAATTTTTTACGTGCTGATGCAAGTAAGTGTTGAGTTTAATCAAACCATAACCAAACCTTAACAACAATATTAAGCTATAGTAAAAAATTTATAAATTTCCCAAATCCAACTGAGAGTTGGATTTGAGCTGCCTCCTGCTGTCCATCTCCCATTTTACTCATTTTTTGCCTGTCTATGACTATGCAGGTTTCTTTCAGGGTCCTTATACTTTCAGTCATTTTAATTAGCATTCAGCTGTGTCTCTAATTCTTGGTCCAAGCTGCCAGTAATACGTAGGGACCACACATAGTGACAAAGGGTTTTTAGATGTCTTCATCAACATTTTTGTGGAATGAGACACCTGCAAACCTTGGACAGAGATGGGTCGGTTTTCTTGACTCAAGGCTGAAAGGGGACAGGAGTAAAGCCTTTGCAGTTTCACTTTCTGGCTGTTTACCTTCTTCACGTCTTGGCTGTCCCCAAACCAGAATTACAGAGGATCAGAGCTTGTTCTTTGTAACCTCCTTGAACCTGTGCACACCTGCTTGATACGCACAAGAAAAAGTGTTTATTCATTTGAAATAAGTCAAGGGAACAATTGCATAGCACTGTCTGGATCAGGCCAAGAAGCAATTGCTTTATTGCTGCAGCATGTGTTGGATCTTTATTTTCTAAACATCCTGCTGGGAGACGTGCAATAAACCCCTTTTTGCAATCGTTTCTCTCTCCGTGACACTAAGGGTTCCCTGTTCCATCCTGCTCCAAATAACACATGTGGACTCCTTGCCTTTTGTTTTTAAGTTAGGACAGCTCCACAGGGCACGTATTAACACACATTAATGAATGGATTACGGGCTTGTCAGAACTTCCGGTGATGAATTTAGAGCCCATTAAAGACTAGGCATTGATTGCACTGGAGACTGTAGCTCTCTGTTTAATCCCTAGCAGGTGGGCACTGGTGCAAGCTTCACCATCTTGCATCAGCAGTGAACCTCGAACATGACCTCTCCAGAGGGAGAAGGGTAATTCATTTGCCTTGTTTATTTTATCTTCAGCTCCTTTTTAGAGGGAGGCTCCTAACTCTGCTGAATTGTTCTAAGTGAGGAGTGGCAGATGTGTGATGTGGCTCATGTTCTTAAAGGATTCTGTAGCAGTCGCTGTATACTTGACCTTCAGACAGCTTAAAGTCAAGTCCCCATGCTTAAGAAATGAGTGTATATTATGAGCTCTGTTAAATTAACTGTAGCTTTCTTGGTGGACTTTCAATCCCAGGGCATAGATTAAAATTACAATCTTGCACCAAGATTTTAATTTCTGTTAGGCAAAAGAACTGCTGGGTTGCTACAGTGACTTCACAAAATAATACCTAATGAAAAAGGTGTAAGTGGGCAAAATCGAGACAAATTTGAAATAATGGCTCTTTTTTTTTTTTCTTTGTGGTTATGTAAATGCAGCATTTTTTATTTTCTCAATCACAATGCAGTCCAGGTCTTCCTTGGATATCATTACAGTAATCAAATTAAAAAAAAAAAAAACAACCAACAAAACAACCAACAAACCAACAAACCTCCCAAAAACGATAGGAAGAAACAATTACTTATTTACTAAAGAAACAAACAAACTGCCTACAGATTGCTGAGTCTTGCCTGCTGTGCAGGCCAATGTCTCATTTCATGTCAGATAACTTTCTTAACCACTATCAGTCACTGGAAGATATTTTTGCCTTGAGATTTGTAGGGACAGCTCTTCATCTGGCCCAGGTAGCTGAAATGGAGGATAGGAAGGGAATGGACTCCATCACTCTTTAAATAATCTGAAGGATGCAATGGTAGATGGTGCAGTTGTTAGTGCCTCAGTGCCCCAGTTCATAGATTTTTCATAACTTTATATGAGGAATGAATGCTCTATTGTTATCTGGCCAGTTAATTCAAACATTAAAGAAATGTATGACTAGAAGAATTTTCTCATAAGAGCCAAATTAGATAATACAGTTACTAAAAGGCAAAGGTGGAAATGATAGATGTGAAGCACTGCAAGAAAAAGTATGCTCAAATTACTTTGATCTTATACTACATTCAAATCACAATGTTTTGCTGTCTTTTCCCTTATCGAGCTGCTTTGTTCTCCTTTCATGAGTAGGTGGTTACTAATGTTTCATTCCTTGTACATACCATATGCCTCACTCTACAATTTTTGGAGATAATTTCTCTACTGAATAGACTTCATCAGAATGCACCTCTTCTTGCAGAACATTACCTCTCACAGACTATTTCTTTTGAAGTCTTCTAGAAGGCCCAGAAAGATTTCCTTTCTTCAGTAAAATCTCTTAATTTCCTCATTAAGCATGAGACTGGCTTCTCATGTTTCTTTTATTTGTTTGTTTGTTGGGTTTTTTAATCATTGTTCTATTTCCTTAGAGTTGGAGGTTTCTTTTTGTTTGCTCAAGCACTGTTGTATGTAACTGCTTTATGAATGCCTTTGTGATTTAACAAGGGATAAAGCTTATTTATTTTCTCCTTCCTTCTTTTGGGATTTGTTGTCATATTTTCACATGGAATGTGCCTCATGGTGGATGTATATATGTATGTGGATGTATGTATGTGGATGTATATATGAAGCAAATCAAACTGTTACAAGGAAGCATAGTGAAATATTGAAATGAAACCCCACAATATAAATCTTCTTATGCCCTTTTTTCTCCAACCTTTAATTAAAGCAGCTAGTTCTTTTAACTTATACTTTACTCTTTTCTGTAAGCCATCTTCCCCATTTGTTGTTTTTTTGCCTCTATGTTTTCCTGACTGAGATTTTAGTTTGTTGGAGATACATTTTTGCAAATAACCTCAGCATGGCACTTGAAAACAAGTGTTGGTACAATACAGTTAAGAGTCCAACAGATGAATATCATGTGGAATTTGCAGCTGACCCCGAGAAAACCAGACTTAGGACGGTCTGTATCGGTTCTTACTTAACCTGGGAAGAACTAGACTTCTTCAGCTACTTTGATGGGACTCTTCATGTCATCAGTACACAGCTACTATTACAACAGTATACGTGTTTCTAGTGTGATGCAGTGTGCCAAGAACAACAGAAAGCTCCTGTTCACCAGGCTTTTTTTAATTTTCAGATGCTTCCCTGGTTTTATGTTACCCATGATTCTAGCATTCTTCCGCATCTCAACAGCTGGTCTAAAGTTTGATTTTTGTTAGTTTCAGAGATATTTTATCAGTCCTGAACTGGAGCCTAATCAGAGTTTATCTAAACATTGACCTGGAAGCTGTAAGACAAAGGAGGAATAAGTTTGCCTTCTGTCTCATTTCCCTTCCTTCCTCTGGCACCCACCTTGCTATTTCATCACTTCAAATTTCATAAGAGCATTTCATCCTCATTTTGTGTGTTCAGAGTCATGAGAATTTTTTTCCTCTCATAAGTACTAGTCTGCTGGTAGATTGTATCATTCTTAGCACCTGTCCAAATTTATTAGACTATATAAAAGATTCCTCAGTTTGGAGACATTCAAAATGTGCAATTTCAGTTTAGTTGATGAGGTGTGAGATACGTGTCACAGTGGACTACCTATGCAAGGTGATCATCAACCACCACACCTGCAGGAAACGTTATTTTCTTATTTTCTTTGGGTAGAGATACGCAGTGTCAAGAGATTAAACTCCGCTGCTCCATCTCGTGGGAGGAACTCAGTACATCATGACGCACTTGTCAAACAGGTGCAACTTCTCTTTAGCCTGTTGTAACTGCTCAGAGCAAAGGGGTAAATACTCCATCTGCTGTGAAGGCAAAGCTTCAAAATTGAGAAACAAGTGATGTAAATCGAACGATGTTCTCTGAAGTTGAGTTTTCATTTACGTACAAGTTTTCCATAAGTCCACTTTCACATTCCTCAATAAATGAAATTCCAGAGATTGTTGTAACTCTCAGATATAGGAACAAAACCAGACCAGTCACCTCTACTAGCTCTCAGTTAATGTGTAGTAGCTAAGAGTTGCTGCCTTGTAGCTATTTTACTATTCAGGCTTTCTGACCCTGAGTAATCCTATGTGCTAAATCCTCATCTTCTCTTTTGGAATCTATTAAAACTGCATTTACTCAAAGCAGTCACAGCTAAGTGATTTTCAAGTCATTAATGGTGGCAATGCACTACCTTTGTTACACTGTTTCCCTTCCATTTATTTCTAAATCTTCATGTCCCTTTGATCACAGAATAGATGTCTGTTCCTTGGAGTGTGGGGTTTTGTGTGATTGATTGGTAATGACAAATCACCAGGTACTCTTTTGTGATGATTTTATCTATGAAAATGTCAGTAAAATCCCTGTTTCACCAGCATTGATCTGCACAGTCACTCAATGACTATTTTTCCTTCAAAAAGTCCAGCCCAAACAACATCTCATGGATCACAGAGATTCCCTTATAATTCTGCTGGCTAACATGTTTGAAATAATTTTTGCTTTTGATTTCAGTAGGAAAGAAATGTCAGCTAATATAATATTAAAATGAATTCTTAGCATAACATTCAACACAATAGCTAAAATAGTAAAAAAAATTGAAAAGAAAAAAGAATTATCCTTGGTATTCTAAGAAAGGCACGAAGTCTTTATACCTACAAGCACACATACATCTTCCTTTTGACAAAATTCTGTTTTCTCTCTTCCTTTTAATGTACTATTTACATCTTCATAAAGATATACTTATGAATTTATTCAGTTTAATGATAGTTTTAAGGGAAAATTGTGCAAAATCTTCGGTTTTTTCTTCAGTGTTGTCTGATGAAACCATGAAAGATTAAGAGGAAATTTAGTCTACTTTTTATATTTATCCACTCTCTGGAAGATAATCCTGATTTCAGCAAGTATATCATGTAAGCAACTCTTTTCTCTTGAGGACTGGTAGTGTAGGGCCCTCAGAATGTATTATTGAGAGGGCTAATCCACTGAACAGCCTCTATTACCTTTGTCTGGGAAGAATTCCATGAAAGTCAAACATGAATATTTTACTGGAGAAGGGAATGCCAGTTTGATTTGCTGTAATTTATTTATGAGTTAAATTTCCAAAGCTTTTTAAGACACATATAGGCTTTTTGGGTCACAGTCTACTTTCATTACACCAATTCGCAGAATAACTGCATTGTTTTCAGTGAGATCATGACATATTTCCACAGCTATGAATGAAATAAATATTATGTTAGCAAGTTTGAGTCTAAATTCCTTCCCTTTGCTTACTCACACAATCTGGAAGGACATGGTCGCTTCAAGTGCAAGATGTCCTAAGGAAATTTAATACATAACGTCTAAATGTTCCCCAATTTAATCCACAGGGGAATAAAGGCCTCATAGAGTTTGTGTTTGGCCATGATCTGCATTTATCTTTGCCTTGCCTTCCAACCAAATGAAAGCAAGGTGTGCTTTCACTAATTAGGTGTAACAAGGTTTGGCAATGTCTAGGAGTTTTTCTCCAGTCCAAAAAGCTGCCAGCAGTTTTCTGACTTGTAGAGAAGCATAGGATGAAATCCATGACAGCCCATTGCACATAGGAAGGAAGGTTTGGAATTACTAATTGCAAAGCCATTTACAGTACAAATAAAGGTAAAATTTGAACCCAAGACTGAAGAACACCTGATCAAAAAGAGCCCTAAATCCACCAAAGAGGCATTTTAGATCAGAAAAATAGAAGTAGTGTGAGTTTCTTACCCATTTTGTGGTCCTTGATTTAACACTGAGTTTATAAGGTGGAGGAATTGTCAAATTCTTAGATGTTAGTGGATGATTTATTAGGTGTCCAAAAGAAAACCTGTGAGACACAAGATATAAAGAAAACAGGCCTCAAATGGTCAGTCCAGATTTCCTGCTAAGGTAAAGACTGTTATATTCATTAGGGAATCTAACAAAGAAAAACATTACAAGTATCAAAACCACATCTGATCCTAAAGCTACAAAGTAGAAGTTTAAGAAATTTCAAGATGGGTGATTTGTTTAACATTTGCGTTACCTGCATGACATTGCATAATCTCAGTGTCACACTCTTGAATGATAACTCTGAAGATCAAACTGACCGCTTCACCTCCTGCTGGCTTTCCCATCCATTGTTAATTATGATGTTTGTCTTTGTGGGACTTTTGTGTGGTTGACATTCAAATACCTTTTCCACTTGTGGCCTAAGCTTGTGTGATCCTGCTTCAGCATGAAGGCATGAAGCAGGGCTGTTTTTTTTCCAAGTTTCTCTTACTATGCTTTCACCTGCCTGCCAGAGGTTGACAGAATTTTGTCAGAAACACCAGAAAAATTCCCACTAGGTCAGTGGACAAACATTCAAGCCCAGTAATATTCCTTACCTACCCCATATTGTGAGATTATTAGATAATGTCTGCAAAGCACTCCACAATTTTTGGATGAAAAGTAGCATGAATGTGAAAAGTGGTACTAAAAATGCACGTAGAATTTAAAATATGTGTGTGCATGAGTGTGCATAGGTGGGTGTGTTCTTTTCTGTGTGCATGTTTAAGCATATATACATATGCATTTCCATATACATTTAGAAACACGGTATTTAGGAATCTGCAGATTTGTAGATCAGCACCATCCAGGGGACTTCTTGACAGCTCTCCAGGACTACATCTGAGTCTCCCTTTTTCAATAGTCAGGATTGTGCTCTGTATTTTTCCCAAGAAAGCCTATCCGAGGCTTTTGCAGGGACAACAGTGGTCTTCACCACATCAGCCATGAAAACTGAAAAAAATAAGCTTTTTTAATAAATTGAAATATTCACAGAAAAAAGACATGGTCATATCCCTGCAATTATATATTCTAGCCTAGAATGTTCCAACAAAAATCATTCCTCTTAATTGCTTTAATTTCTTTCATACTGTACTTCTCAGTTGCTGAACAATGAACTGATTGTGTGTCCGTGCAGGACTGATAGACTCAGCCTTCTGAACATATAGTCAGCTATTCTGCTTTTTTTTTTTTTTTCTCTCTCTTTTTCTAGTAGATCTCAAGTGGTTTGAGATATCCTTGAGTGTTTTCTACATTTCAGTATCTATTACTGCCTCCGGTCTTATTTGTAGGATCTTTACAATACAGTGGCTGGGTTGTTTCCTAGAATTCAGATTTCAAAAAAACTTCAGAATTTATGCACATGATGTGGTCAGGAGATGGCACTCTTCTGGACTAATACCCAGCCCAGATCGTCATGGTTTGTTTCACGAGGGAAAAGTTTTCTTAAAGTTTTCTTCATTAAAAAACTCGTTTGCAATTCATTTGCAGTCAGTACTGGTTCTGGAGCACATTTCACAGCCTTACAATGTTTTTTGTCTTCCTCTCAGCACCATTTGTATTCAGTAACAGATATAGCTGTTTCTTTTGTATCAGCTTTGGAAAGTACTCTTTCTCTCTTACAAAAGTAAGTTTACTGCTATTTATTTCTTTATGAGTATCTTTGACAGTTCACTGCTGTTACTCATGGAACTTTGCCCTGGTAATAAAGCTGTTAATAATACACAATCAGTCACCCTTGGGAAAGTAATATAGTATTTTTGGGGATAGCATCAATGTTTATCATTCTTGGTTTAGATTACTTGTGTAGTATTTCTGAAGGAGAAACAAAGTTGTTGGTGAAAAGATGGAGCTGATTCTGCAGAAGACTGGGTGCAAAATTTGACTGGGTGTTAGTGGAAATATAGAATTCTCTACATTTTAGCCGTGATACTCAGTGTGCTATAGTTTAGGGCTTGTTGTTTATGTACCATTTACACACAAACTCTTAAGCCTGTGAAAACATGACAATGGTCCTTCAGTAATCTATTCTGGGGTGAGGTGGGAAAAGAGCCCATCTGAATATTTTTTGCTAATTGTATGTTGAAGCTTGCAGCACGTAATGCCAGATCTTTGTGCTTTGGTACTTTGTCAGCTACTCAAAGAGCTGAAGAACACAGTATTAGTTCCCCTGGGAATTATAGTCCTTTATTTTCAGCAAACTATTCTTAAAAATTATCATGAAAGTTTTACTCCTGTTTGTTTACCCAGACTGCAGCATAGTATCATGGAATAGGAAAGCGATAACATAAACATTTATTGTCAAACTGCATTTTTTTCCTGTCTCAAACTATAGAGAATCTTTTAAATGCTTGGATCAATTTTGATTATGCATTTTCCGTTTTACCCAATTTAACATAGAGGTGATATCAGTGTCTTACATGTTTTAAAAACACACAGATACAAATGCAGCCACATGAAAGGATGGTGCCTGGCCCAAGGAATGTACAGACTGAAACAGAAAAACAGAAAAAAGGATGGAAAAGTTGAAGAATGACAGGTTTTAGTAAGCATGGAAATCAGATTTCTAAGAGAAAATTTGAAAAGGCAAAAATTACATAGTGTTGCCTATCTTTATAAGTAACATAAGAAGCAGCATGAGAGGAAGTAAGAAAGTGCTTGTCTGAAAATGTAACATATAGACAGAAGAATAAAATACCATGAGCCTGTCAAAATCTTTTGCCAAATTCTTGATACTCAATGAGATCATCTTCTGTCCCTGTTTCAATTATTTCTCCATAAATCATGCACACAAACGCTAGTGCTTTTCTTTCTAAATAGACAATAATACAGAAATATTTACATTTTTATTGATGTACAAATTTTCTTTATATCCTACAAAATTTACTTGTTTCACTAGGAAAGCTTTTTCCTATACTAATTACAGTATGGTGCAGTTGTCCTTCTATTCTTGTGCTTTTGGGGAAAGGACAATTTAGGGATTGATAAAAGGAAAATAAGCATATATTTGCAAGATGAACAGGAAGCAGAAAGTGGCACTACAAACTGGAAAAGGTTTCTTCATATTGTGGTGATACGAAGAAATCACAGTCTTCTTTTGAATAAGCATAATTAAGAATAAGTTTCAGCTGTGATGTCTACAGGCTTTACAGTTTCCCTGAACTAAAATTCAGTCTCTCATGTTCAACAAAGTGAATATCATTGTATCAGTTACAGAAAAGTAGTATAACAGACCAAAGTAACATCAAGAAGCCTATTCACCCATTTTTTGTTTTTATATTGTTCCACACAATCTGTTGCCAAATGCTTTCTATTGTATGATTCAATTCCTTCTGAAGCATCTAACCAACAAAAACCTAGTCTGCCTAAATAAAAACCTTCATAATTATTCAGTCATTACAATATTTCAGCATATAAGACTAAATAAATTGTACTGTGAGTGAAAATGTAAAGAGAAAGTCTAAAGCAGTGTGTGTTTATTCTGTTGTCTCTTCTCCATCACATATAATTTGCTAATACCTTTGTCATAAGCCAATGGAAAGTACCAGTCTTTTTATTTTATTTTATGAGCCAAGATGGGTTTCTGGAAATAGGCTTGTGACAGATGTATTCTTTACATCATTTTGAATGAAGTCCATTGCAACTGATGTTGCTGCGTATAATGTATCGTTTTAAAATTCTCTTTACCTTCATAAACCAATAGATCTAAAATGTCTTAAGACTGATGTCATGGAGAAATGTTTAAACGAAAGTGTGTAAAACCTGCAGTTTCGTTTCTATAAACCAAGTCAGCTTCCAGCAGTCTGGTTTGACAATTCAAGCAGTTTTAGAATATTAGTTTTCTAATTAAGACAATTCTGTCTGCAAAGATTGCCTTTCTAGTTAAAAGATTTTTTGCTAAGTCATTTTATACTTGAGAGTTGGATTGTCACTTGTCATGTAGCTCTATTTGAGAAAAGCCCAGATAAAGAATTACTGAAGGGAATCATGTATTTAAAACTGCAAATTCAGTCCAAGAGAAACAGGAACAATAGTTTATTAAACTTCATTACTTATTGAGCAACAGTTTCTTTGAAATACAAGACAGTCAAGGAAAAGGAAAAAAAAAATTAAACTGAACTGAAAAAGATACATTTGTTGTGGATTTGCACTGATATTACGTCAATTCTTTTGCCAGAATGAAAAAAAAAATAATGGTTCTTTATTGCTTAATTCTACCAGGAGAACTATATGAAAAATGCTTAATATCTCTATCTTAACAATGAAGAGAAAAACACAAATTAATTGTGCTAGAAAGAAATGGCAGCTGATATTGCTCAAAAAAAATCATTCTTAGCATTGAAAGATGATTCTGTTAAGAGACTTGCTTGTTCGTTTGTTCTGAGATCAGGTACAATGAAGATATGTAACACATCATGTCTTCCCAGTCCACTAGAAATTAAAACGAATTTTTCATATCTCATTGGTATTCAGACCTAGGCTAGTACAAAATGGTGTCAGTTACATAGCACACTTCAGCTAAAATATCTGCTAATAAATGTAGGATGTAATGGAATTCATAGCACAGTAACTTTCCATCTCTTGGACAAATAGCTTAGTACAGAAAGGAAAAGAAACAATAACAATCATGCTTCATACTGACTGTTATAACAGAAACAAGCACATGGATGCCATGGAAGCATGGCTGCTTTCAGGGTATAACTGGCTATATAAGTATATATTTTAAACTTTTTTTTTTCGCCTTCTGTTCTCATATTTCTTTTTTCATCTTCCATTAAATCAGGGAAATATTTTATTGTCACCTGCAACCCATGAGACTACACAGCATGATAGTTATTGGTAGCTGAAAATGGATGGTTGAAGCTAGGTTGGAGGGGTGTAATCCATCAACAAGTAACACAGCTAACATCGCTGGTGAGAGACAAGGTTATTGATACTTATCCCAGGATAATATTCCCCATTTGTACTGTGATTCAATTAATTAGTAGACCCTGGGGAAGTGAAATTGCATAACAAAATCTGCCTCACAAAATCAGGTAATGAATAGATGTCTCACTAGAAAATAATCTTATTTCAGAGATCATAGCGGCTTGACGGTATTTTCAGATACTGCACGAGAAATGTGTATAGGAAGTTTAGCTAGGATAGGGATAGGGATGGTGGAAGAAGAGAAAGAAGAAAAATGGAAGAAAGTTAACAAAATCTGAAATAATGAACTATAATTCTAATTAAAATATAATTGTCAGCACTGTGAATATATGAAGATAAATTCACATTACTTGGTAGGAACCGCTGCTAGAAAGACAGGTAATTAACAACATATCTTTTTCCCATTTAGCCATGTCATTCAAATGAGAAATACCTGCAGATGTAAACATGTATTGTGGAAGCACATAAAATTTTAATGTGAGCTGATTTTATAGATCGATTTCCAGCTGTTTTTGGCTTATTGTGCTTATGAGACTTATGCCTCTTGGCATAAGTCTATGAACACCTATGAACAAAGTGTCATCTGCAGTCTAACTATCTTTTAACTGAATTTTGAGGTGGTAATTTGATATCCTCATTTATTTGTGTTCTAGCAAGACACCAAGATACAGTACAGATCATCAAAGTGAGAGAATAACAGCATGTGCTTAGCTGGGAATGCCACAGACAGGAGTTCCATGCTGTCCCTAAAGCTCTGCTGAGGTATTGCTAATCTCGCCAGAGACACGGAGTGGTGGCGGAGTCAAATTCTGTCCAGCTGAGCGGTGATTTTGTTATGGAAACTAAATGTGGCCTGCATTATTTCCAACAATGAGACTCATTTTTTTTTATATTGCAAGGTAAATAACACTGTCTCTCATTTCTAGGGATCATAGTGGCCTGTGCTATGCTGATATGTCCCATACTGTACCTCATGGTAGCTAAAGAACATCAATGAGATCTCTTCACCACAAATGAGTTATAATGATATTTAAAATGCTATCCTACACTTCATGACCAGGAATTAAATGCAAGACAAAGACTTATAGAGCAGAAAATGTTTCCCAACCAGTAATCTGGGTTAAAGAATCACCATTGTAAGGAATGCATGCACAGAGACACAAACCAATGATCCCCCGGCCATAATTTCTGATGCTAAACAGTAATAAGTTATTAAAAAGACAATATATTTTGGTGTACATTGTTGAAAGATTCTCACGGAGTCAGCCTGCTACTCATAACTTATATTGCCTTTGAGGAAAAAGTGCAACGCAATGCATTTTTTCGTATGTTGGTTCCGTCAGATCTCTGTATTGTTTAAAGACACTATGATTTCTGGATAAAACAGAATTACACGGGAAATTTCATAGAAGGAAGAGAAATATTAAGATAAAATTGTAAATACAGCAGTAGCAATCACAAACATTGATACATGTTTTCATCATCAGATTTTATGAACCATATTTCAGTATCTGGGTATCTGACCTTCAGATGTAATAAATGGAGAGATATATGTTCCTAACACAGGTACATTAAATTAATTGTTGAAACATTTGTGGAGCCTGGGCATTAAAGTTGGACTGCCTTCAGTAAACTAGGCCCCTGAAGTTAGAGAGTACCAAATGTAGCAGTCAATTGAGAATATATACTTAATTTAGTAGATAGTAAATGTGCATTCCCTGTTCAAATTACAGTTTTCAAATTGCTTTGTTTTTGGGTTAGGCTACATTGAGTTAAGTTTTCTCTTCTGCCTGCTTTTACCAACAGAAACAGCGGAATAGGTGGATCACGTGAAAGGATGCATAAACAGTCTAAGACAATCAAACCAAAGGATGGACATACCAGCTGTGTAAGGACAAACAAAATATATAAATAAGCTGAACTTTAATTATTTTATCAACACTTTTAAAAAAACTAAGCCACACTATCAGCAAGTCTGAATGCTACATTAATACCTTATGTTTTCTAGCTTCTTAACTATACGTTCCTTGGTCACCTTTTTTGCTTCCTAGTGTAGCAAACATACCTTCACACCAACAATACGAAATATGTTTTCCCTTTATCAGTAGAAATATAAGCTATTAAGAAACCAATTGGACTGAAATTCAAGAAGTAGACTGATATTTTCTGTGTCATGAGGTTTTTCAAAAACCTTTAAAAGATAAACCCCTTGAAGATATTTTATTTATATTAAAGGATTCTTTTTCCATATCTGGAATAAGTTCCTTTGGTAGAATCATCTGTTAAGCTAAACTGCATATGACTACACTGTCTTAACAACTACTTTGTTTCCTATGACAGGTTGGATGAGAGACGCGGAAATTGAAATCCATTTTTCTCGTTAAAGGCTGTATTAGTGTCTAAAAAGCAGTTAACCACGCAATACTTGATGTTTATTACCACTTATCTGCATATAACCTAGCAAAAGCAAATTCACTCCTCCAGCAGAAATAAAATTTCACATATCAGATTAATTTCAATGACATTCAGTGAGTTGTCCTGTGAACTTCAGAAGAAATTTCACTAAAATAATTTAAGCAAATTGCAAATGAGTTCCCACATCTGGCTTGAACTCATCTATCATTCATTGTAACATGAATAAATGAAGACATTCATCACAAAGCACGCAACAGAAATTGTGTTCTCCTATTGATATAATTAAATACTCATAGAGAGCTAAATGCATAATAGCTTCCAGACCTTTTATTTCATGCCAGAATTCAATGGCTCCGTCCTCATATGTTCTTAGTCAGAATCATTGTGAACCCTCTCCAGTTTCTAAACATTTATTGCTAGTGCAGTAATAATAAACATCTTGCATTTATAAAATGTAATGTTGCCTAGAATTTTTCATTTTTCAAGAATGTAGATCACACTGTCTAATGGCTCTCATATGTCCAGTATGCCCATGAACAATTTGTCTTCTGAGTGGAGTGTTAATCTGACACCTCAAGGACAGAGCCAGTTTCAAGAAGCATCTCAGAAAAACTGGAATATTTCACATGTTGCAATAACTACTGAAAGTCCAAGTATACTTATTGTGGGATTACTCAAAGCTCTGGAGTATATTACTTCTGCTTTTCAGTGTTTTGTTCAAATGGAAATTTTAAAGATGTCAGGAGATTATTTTTTTTTCTTTGGTTTTGGATGTATGCCCAAAATAATTAAGATAATTTTGTATCTAATAATGACATTTATTGTACAGTCCTCAGCTGGATTTAGAGAAGGGTATGCAATAAGTTTGCAAGATTTCTAATATGCTTGGGGAGACAAAAAGTGATACACCCAATTCAAATCTATGAACACAAGCTGTCTCCTGCGTAAAGCTGAAAATCACGACTTTCTATCATCAAAATCTTATTTTTCTAGAAGAGTGAGGGTTGATAAAGGATTATGATGATGTTCCCATTTAGCTTGTCCATCATGAAATGTATTCCACTAATTTCTGCAAGAATTATATTGACCTAATCAAAAATATGTTTAGTTCTCTGGAGTTGCCTTCTTTCATTACTGAGCTTTAAATCAAATGTTCCTGTGCTTTTAAAGCTACTATTTTATCCATAAAAACATTAAGATGAAGAATTAAATCTGCTTTATTTTATAGATAGAAAATAATAGAAACTGAATTGAGATGTAATGAAAAATATACTCAATTAAATAAAAATACATTCCTTGCTTCTAATGTGACAAATTTGCACTGAATAATTTATCTAGGTTTGTTTGCATGTGGTCCAGCCATATACACGATTGCTTGCTTAGAACAGGGCACAAAGGTTTAGCCAGTAAACAAGACAGCTCTTGGGTCAAGGAACTGAATCACTCAGTTTACCCTGTTTCCTGCCAACAATAAAGTATTTTGTGTTGGTTGGTGACCAAATCCTGGAAGTATTTATATCACAGTTACATTGGCAACTGGCAAGGTACAGTCTCTTTCAACCTTAGATGCCTACATAACTCATTAAAAGTGCAGATCATGTAGCTTATTGTTGTATATCTCGTTTAGGATGAGATGAATCACTATCTCAAAATGCCTGTTTCTCCTCATTGAACATGAAGTGAGCCTGAAGTGATCACCTAAGATATAGATATTTAATAGAGCTAGATGCCCCTTATTTTCTCTTCAGTGATAGGAAGAGTATGTCCATGACTGACATTGACTGTATTGTGTGTTCCAACAGAGCTAAGTATTGTCCTTAGGGACCATTCCTATATGACTGTTTTCTAGATTGAAATAAAGGAGAAATCCAAATGGTGCTCCATTCATGAGTCATGCAGAGCTTTTTTGTGCTTTGAATGCAGAAAATCCATCTTTTGGCTTGGGGAAATTTCCACCATGATAGGGAAACTTGGATGTTAGCTATGATCAAATAACCCTTTGAAGGAGAATGTTATCTTTCCTGGCTATAGCTTTGTTCATAACTTTATCATTTATTTGGGTTGTATTTTCTAGACTTCAGTGTCACAGGAACACTGCTGACATAGCAGGAAATGGATGGAGTGTAACTGGGTAAGTTTTGTTTTATAAGCTGCTCAGTTTGGTTTATGAGGAGGACAAAATTAATATTTTAGATGTTGTCATGCAGAAGGTAAAACAAGTTTTCTTCACCTTCTGTAGAAAATGCATTACTTTATCAATGGAATTCCAGCTTAAAAGCTTAAATCCCCATTGAAAATGAGATTTGTAGTGTAGGAGTCAAGTCATTTAGTTGTTTAAACTGTTAATCAAAATCAGTCCTCACTATTTGCTCTATAAAGAGCTAGAAATTAATTCAGATCTCAAAGCCTGGCTCCAGGACTTCAATGGCAAAACTATGTTCCTGGTTGACTGGCAAATGTGTATTCTTAAATTGTTTCAAAACGCTTTGTGTGCTTTCTGTCTTGGATTTATCATTTCATTTCCCTCTCCTTTTCTTGCCAAGAAGTCCACTGTCTGGCTGAGGAAAAAAAAAAAAAAGTTTATTTGAACTTCATATTTTGCTGTTATGAGAGAGTGATCTGATCTAAAAATTCCACTCATATGCAGTCTTTTCCCCAGACGCTATAGAATCCAGAAATCTGCTCTCACTCGACTTTGAGCTTATAATTCATATAACTCTAATTAAAGTAAATAGACATTAATCTGACTGCTGCAATGTAACAAATTCTATCAATAAAATGTCAAGGGTTGCAACTAAAGAAATTGTCAAAACATTTTGTAGTGACATTTTAAATCACATGTTCATTCTGCTCTTAATCTATCAAGTTACAGAGGTATTTATTTGCTCCTCTTCTTTTCTCTTGAAAAACTTTTTTCTTTTCCTGTATTTCTTTAATTTTAGTAGGTATTGATAGCAAAATGTACTTGAAAAGAATATTGACCATTCATGGCTGAGATTTGTTGCATAAATGTATCCACAGTAACTGCAGCACTCAGAAAGATTCTGTCCCTCCACTCTTCTCTCGTGAGGTGCCATCTGGAGTACTGTGTTCAGCTCTGGGACCTCCAACATAAGAATGATATGGATCTGTTGGAACAGGTCCATAGGAGGACCACAAGATTATAAGAGGGCTGGAGCACCTCTCCTCTATGAAGAGAGGTTGAGGGAGTTTGGATTGTTCAGTCTGGAGAAGAGAAGGCTCCAGGGAGACTTTATAGCAGCCTTCCAGTACCTAAAGGAGACCTACAAGAAAGCTGGAGAGGCACTTTTTACAAGGGCATATAGTGACAGGACAAGGGGTAAAGGCTTTAAACTGAGAGTAGATTTAGTTTAGATATAAGGAAGAAATTCTTTCCCATGAGGGGGGTGAGGCACTGGAACAAGTCCAGAGAAGCTGTGGATGCCCCATCCCTGGAAGTGCTCAAGGCCAGGTTGGATGAGGCTTTGAGCAACCTGGTCTAGTGGAAGGTGTTCCTGTCCATGGCAGAGGTGTTGGAACTAGATGATCTTTAAGGTCCCTTCCAACCCAAACCATTCTATGATTCTGCTTTTTGAAACAGTGTGAGGCTGAGTGATTCTCACTGGCTTAAAATAATTACATCTGAGATTAGTTGTTCAAGGAGTTTGGGTCTGAGCTGTGGCTGAGGATTTGCTTGTAGTAATCTGGCCCCAGCAAGGACACCTGGTCTCAGGGACTGGTAACAATAACCTGGGATCTCTGGAGTGTAGATTCCCTTGAATGCCAACTTTTTTTTCCCTGATCCAGCATTTAGGATGTAGCATTTGTCTGAAATCTTCAATAACTTTCTCACCACCCACAAAAACCCTTTCTGTAAGCCATGATTATCTTCATATTCCAGTTATAATATCACCACGAGGTTTTTCTTTGTTTTGCACACCATTCATTTTTGTATCTTTCAAGAGAAGCCTTGACCAAATGCTGAGTAGTAAAATTAGCAGTAAGTGATGTGCAATGTTGAATAGACATGTTGGTCTTTATGTTCTCTTGCTTTCCTGATTTAACAGAGTATTTGATGCTATTGCAAATGATTTACGCAGATGTCACTTCAGATTCTCCTTATGGAAGAGGAAAAATAAGGATTTACCTAACTTTCCTGTATTTATAGTAAAAACAAAAAACAGATAAAACCCAACAACAACGAAAACCCACAAAAACTCCACAACTTCCTACAATGAAATTTACAAGTCTAATAATCTCTCTGGTAATTCTTCTGTGTCTGCTGTGTTGCTTTATGTGCCAAAAGTATAAAACTATGAAATGTCTAAGTCAGTTACCTTCTTATCATTTCTAGTAAAGTTGTGACATTGTTGCCTTTAGCATGAAAGCTAGAAATTGTGTTTTTCTATTATCATACTAATTCCAGAGTCAAAGAACCTCTAAGAAGAGCAAATGGATAGAGTTAATGCATGCCTGTGCTTTTATAGTCATATAACTTCAGTTCTTTTGAAGTTGCAATTTTAACCATGGTCAAATGAATATTAAGATATGCAACTTTCTCCACCACCTCAGAAAACTAAAAAAAAAAAAAAACACAACACAGAGGATTTTCTTAGTGGATAATCATGAAAAAAGTCTTATTGAAAGTGAGTTTTTAAATAAAAAATAAAAAATAAAGTTTTTAGTATTTCAAAACTATTTTCACAAATAATATAGGAGATGCAATGACGTATTTTTAAAATTTACCTCTAGTAATACAGACTGTCAGGTTTATCTAAAATTATAACATTTTAGGATAACATTAATTCATCAGTAAAAGTGTGATAATTAATATAGCAAGTAAATATTCACTATAATTTGTGTTTATTATAATCTTAGACTAAGGACATTCTAATAAATACAAATGAATATTTCAAGGTTGTTTTTTTTTTAATTGTAGAAACCTGAGTGCTTTCTTTATGTGTTTCTTAATATCAGGAACTGCATTAATTTCATTTACTTTTTCATATCTACACTGAAGAAATTTACAGTGAGATTATTAAATGAAATTACTAGTTATCATTTATTAAGTCTCAATGACTCGTTTGTGATTGAACAGAAATGGGCACTTTGAGGGGGAAATCTGTCTAACTTACATTACTTATTTATTACACTTTCAAGTATTTACCAGCAGTCCTGGCTAACCATAATGTGACACCTATCTACAAGAATAGTGTAGACAGCCAGCAGGACTAGGGAAGTGATTGTTCCCCTGTACTGGGCACTGGTGAGGCTACACCTAAATACTGAGTTCAGTTTTGGGCCCCTTGCTACAAGAGGACATTGAGGTGCTGGAGCAAGTTCAGAGAAGGGAAAGGATGCTGGTGAAGGGCCTGGAGCACAAGTCTTATGAGGAGTGGCTGAGGGAACTGGGGTTTTTTAACTTGGAAAAAAGGAGGCTGAGGGGAGACCTTATCACTCTCTACAACTACCTGAAAGGAGATTGTAGCATGGGGTGTATTGGTCTCTTCTCCCAAGTAGTAAGTGATAGGACCTGACTGAATAGTCTCAAGTTTCACCAGGGGATGTTAAGATTGGATATTAGGACTTTTCTTCATGGAAAGGGTTGTGAACCATTCGAACATACTGGCCAGGGAAGTGAATGAGTCGCCATCCCTGAAGGTGTTTAAAAGATGTGTAGATGTGGCACTTAGGGACATGGTTTAGTGGGACTTGGCAGTGTCAGATTTATGGCTGGACTCGATGATTTTAAAGGACTTTTCCAACCTAAATGATTCTATCATTCTTCAGTGAAATGATTCAGGTCTGCAAAGAACCTCTTCCTCTCTGTTGCCTGTAAATTCTACACAAAAAGGCTACGTCCACAAGGCTACATGGTACAAATCTATTATTGTCAAGAGAATCCTGCCTGATTTTCCATGAATGACATTTTTTTTCCCCAAAAGTTAACATATTGATTTTGTTTTAAAAAAGCTTTTCATATTTTTGGTACTTTTTATTATTAAGTAAGTAAATAAAATCTAGTTCTAGTAAGAGAAAAACCTTACTGCCTCAATTTCCTTATTTCTCCAAAAGTTTCTATAAAACAGCCCTCAAGGATTAACAGAAATATTGCTTCCTAAGTGCTTATTCTACCAGTATTAGTGTGCTTTTTTCCCACAAGAACGATTTTTCTACCTTCACGTGTTTGCTGACATCTATTTGACATTGCCATTGCAAAGACGTTTGAAATTCTACAGTCCAGGAAGTAATGACAGTAAACAATTTGGGAAGGTTAATAATAATAATAACAATGATATTTGAATTTCATTTGAAGTATGTACTGGATGAAGCTAACATTTTTATTATTCAAACCACACACAAAAAATTCAGGAATGAATAAAGCTGCACGTGGCCATTCTGCATTATAGTAATACGCACTGACTTAAAGTTGTTTTGATATGCTATTTATTGATACTTTCTGAATCTGAATACTTGTGAAAATTCCAGAGAAACACAGATCATTACCTAAACAACAGAAAAATGAGTTACAGTTGCAATGGACATATATGGTTTCATTTAAAATAGCTGTTTGAAATCTAATTTCTGAAACACTAATTCGGGCATTTGCTCTGCATTGAACAACTTACAAGTCCCAGGAGTTCCTAGTCCTCTTCACTTTTAAAGCTACTGTATTTCATTTAGCCTCATTATTTTCAATTACGCGGCATAAAAGGGATTTCCAGCATGGCACATGGGAAGAAATGGGCACAGCTCCTATAACTTGTGAGAGTATAAAGGGCATATAAGTACTATTTGCCTGGATGTTACACTGTAAAGACTGATGTTGATGTGATCACTTGTATCTGAATGGTTGGTAAGCTTCAGAACTTTCTTCCATTTCCCATCTGTTTCTGTTTAAATTTGCAGATGTATTAGCACAATTCCGAAGTGTGTCTTGTTATTTTGACCCATTGCACTGTAATTTACATGAATATGGAACAGAAAGGAGCTTCAATCAATAACTGGAATCAAAACATCCATGAAAATCTGAATCCAGATGCTCCTCATCCTATTGCTATAAAATAAAACCTTTCACATACAATTAGTCTCCAGCTTTATGTCTTTGTCTCTTTAGAACCATCTTTTACTATCCTTCAGATAAGTCAACCCATAAAACATCAGGATTTACTCTGAAAATCCACATATACAGAAGGTCTGCACAAGGTCTATATATGACTTTTGTGGTAGCTTGGACTGAACTTCCTACAGTTATGACTTTGTAATAAAAATAAGTTAAGCTCGTTAATAGTTCACACCATGTGGACTGACAGAAAGTTCCTCAAAAAAATAAAGCAGTCTTGTCTCAGTTTCATAATATGAACAAGGATATAAGCTGTAGCAAAATAAACAAATATGTTTCTAATTGTGACCTTTAGCAATAAGTAAAAAGCGGATGAGGTAAACCACTAATGAAACCAGTATATTTTGGAACAATGAGTAGCTTTTATATTAGTTTCTGTATGTGTTGATTCAATTAGGGGTTCATCAAGATTTTATTCTGAATTGTTATTTGTGTTATTCTATGGTCGAGTAATCTCAAGTTGCTCTAGATTTTCATCAATATCACAGGTAAAACTGATTAATTCCTAAGTTTGGAATGAAATAAGCCTGTCTGTGTCTTTTTCTATTTTATTTCCACAAAATGTTCCAAAATATCTTACTTAGGAAGTCTGTAAATATTTGAATTTTATTTTCCAAAAGAAAATGCATCGGACAACTGTCTTAAACGCACTGAGACAGGAGCATTACATTCAGGAATGAGTATGAGTGGTTGCAGATCCTGGTTACCAAGTCAGCATTATAGACTCTTAATGGTTCTGGAAAAGCCAAGACTTATTGACTCAAAAATGTTTAATCTGCTAAGCATTTTACCACAGTAATAATTGGAAAAACAAACAAAACAAAACAACTCCACCCCACCTCTGCCCCTCTCCCCCTCCCAAAAAAGCACAATGCCTAATACTAAGTTTATATATGTATAAGTATATATACACACACATAGGTGCACATATATGTTATTCAAACAGGAAAAATGAAACATATTGGACTTTCAGACTTTCAGACCTTGTAGCTTTGTTCTACATGGTAGTGGTGCTCAAGAGCCCTGAAGTCTGTGCTTCTTTAGTACCTTTTTCATAGCACTTTCATTGCTGTTAAGGAGAAAAGCCGTTTGAGCCTTAGTGGAAAAGGATTTGACATTGACTCATTCTTGCCCAACACTTTTGGGCTAGCAAGTTGATATTTTACAAGAAAATGTTTTCAGAAGGTTTCTAGTTAGAAGGGCAAACTCTGTTGCAGATTATAGGCTCAACTCCCACTAGCTTCAGCAGAAATGTCCACCTATATGCTTAAGGAGAACGACGAAATAAAAGTGCTGGAATTTTGTAATTTACTTTTGTTGCACATGTAGCCCTCCTGCCAGGTGTCAGTGGCAGTAACCAGGACCGCGTTCAATAACATGTCTAGGGGACTCCTTCTAAAATAAATATGAATGGTGGCTTAGTCTCCCACCTAAAACACCAACATTTAGGAATTTAATAATCTAACCTTTTACAGGTGTTCCTTCTCCCCTTGCAAGCATGCAGGAGTTCTGAGAATATGAAACCACAAATATCTTTTATTTGGGAAAATACAATAAGTATACAGTTTCAAAAAGTCAGGAAAACCCACACAGTGTGTTAGGGATATGACCAGCTTCACAGTTCCATTTATTAGTCACATAGCCCTTTATGGTGTAGCACTCTCTATAGGCAAAACATCCTAACGTCAGCTGGGCCCTTGGGATGGCTTTACTCCACAACTTCTTTTTCTTCTATAAGTTCTGCACGACTCTCGTCATACTACCACTTGTTCTTTTCCTTTCTTTTCTTTTCTTTTCTTTTCTTTTCTTTTCTTTTCTTTTCTTTTCTTTTCTTTTCTTTTCTTTTCTTTTCTTTTCTTTTCTTTTCTTTTCTTTTTTCTCTTCCTTTCCTTTCCTTTCCTTTCCTTTCCTTTCCTTTCCTTTCCTTTCCTTTCCTTTCCTTTCCTTTCCTTTCCTTTCCTTTCCTTTCCTTTCCTTTCCTTTCCTTTCCTTTTTTTTCTCTTATTTTCTTTTCCCCTTCATTCTGAGGTGTCAGACATGGCATTTGGGTTACTGCTTTTTGGTCTTAGATGCTGCCGCTATTTTGCTCCTATAAATTAAGCTCCTGTAACATTGGTAATTGTACACCACTGTACATCACTGCCTGAATTTCCTGTTAAAAAAATATTATATAAAGAAATGGATAATTACCAACAGCTAAAGCAGCAGAAAACAAAATAATGAATAATGTAGATGTCTGTTATAAATACTTGCTTCTGTATAAGAATGGAGACCCAGTTAAGCTATAAAATGGTGTCCTGTTTTACAGTGTACATCAGTAGAATTGTCCTGCATGTTCTGCTGAGTTTTTTGATAATTTCTGTTGGTGTTGGTTTTTTTTTTAAATTTTAATTAATTTTCTGAAAAATAGGAAATCATAATATTAAGCCTATTACCGTATGCTACAGTGGGAAATTCAGAAGAAAATAACAGTGAGAAAAAAAGAAAAAATAGAAACCAGATATTTTGAGAATCTAGAAATATCAGTCGACAAATGGCAAAATAAGCTTCAGTTAGACATAAAGTCTAATGCACAATGGGACAATTAATCAGAAATACACACATGCAGTGAAATAGATGATGCCCCAAACACTTGAAAAGGAAGAATAAAGAAATAGTATATTTCAAAAATGTTTAAATCAGATAGGTATTCATAGTGTGGTACGATGGCTTAGGCAAATGTGATATTGATCTGTCTGCACAGGAACATCTCACTGTGTCACCGAGAGATGATAGTCCTTGAATATAAGTGATTACATTACGGCACAGGGACTATTTGAAAGGATGTAGACAAATTGGAAAGGACTTCACAGATATGAAATAAAATATATGGGGCCAGATATTGATTAATGAGGGTTGTGCTTATGTTGGCTCACTTCAAAAATTAAATCCATACACAAATAGCATAAATGTATAAATACAGGGGGTAAAGAATTATTGTTTGTTGAAATACAGGAAAGTACAGTTAAAAGTGCATTAGAAGGGAGTTAAAGATAAGACAAACATCAGGGAATACCTCTCACAGTAAAACAGTCCCCTGTCTGAGATGAAAGAACCTTTTACACCTGGAGTATTTAGAACGTGGTTGCATGGAGGGAAGTCATCTCACACTCCCATGGTTTTGTGGAGGTGATAGTTGTGGAATTATGGACCAAAATTCTACTCAGTGTAAGAATAGCATGATTGGTCATAGGCATTATTCAGGGAGCCTGGTATTTTTCTGAAGTAGCCTTGGGATGACTTTTCCATGAGCTGAAATTCTCCCACCCTCATTTATATCTCCTTGTGTGACATTGAATTAACTGTCAATGTCAAAACAACAGATCCATTAATTACTATGGATTTTTTTATTTATACTCATTTTATCAACTAATGGGAGTGACGAGGTTGCCACATGAACCCTGACGGACCTGTAATGCTAGTAGAGAAGTCCACACTGCTGCCTGTTATCAGTTGTTATTGTTAAAGCTACAGGGAAATGGCTAAGCGGTAGTACTGGCCCTGGCCTGAGGTGATGCTTACTGAACAGAGCGTGGAGAACTGCTAGACATGACACGAGAAATTGCTGGACATAACAGATAACAATATAAGGATTTCACAAAAGTAATAGATAGTGCTGCAGGGAATGGCTGGACCTCATAGGTGATTAAAGGGGCATTATATGAGGAACAACCAAACTTTAGAGATAATTTAATTATTTCTGAATTAGGAATTAATCTAGTTTTTGGGGAGTAGTACTGCAGATGATTGTCCCTGCAAAAAAAACCCAAATGTGTTCTTATGACCATACAACATGAGCTGAATCTGCTTCCATGGTCAGGAAGCCTGGGGTACTAGGGCACACTTTCCCAAAGTGTTGTCACCAGAATGGTGCCCATACCAGTCCCAACAGCACTGACATCTATTCATTATTTTCCAACACCTATCAGTATAGAAGAGAACTAAATTAAAGCTATGACCTGTCTGATTGCAAGTTAAGTATACCCTAAATGTAAGTTGGAAGGCCTAATTAGGCAGAGTGAAACCATCTTTGTTTTCAGAAAGTTCGTAAGGATCTAGAACGTGGTCTGATTTGTATACATTTACAAGTATGTTGTCTATAGAAAGGTTCCAGAAAGTGCAGTAATAGTAATGACAGCAATAACAATTGCAGTAGCAATAGCAGTAATAGCAACAATACCAACAGCAATAGCAATAACAATAAGAAGAGCAATAGCAATAGTAATAAACTGAAGCATTAACCACCAGTAACCACATAAATGTAGAGAAGAATATGCAAGATCACAGTAGCTCAGAGGCTAGAATTAAAAGGGTTAAATCACTGAGACAGCAGAGAGCCTCATTTGATCATGCTTGTCTTTCATCAATGTCCATCAACAATTTAATCTGTAAGGCTAAGCTCCATACACACATTTGCACCTCACTTAGCTGCTATGCTGCTGTGGGAAGTCTGGTTAAGCAGAGTAAGGCTGTCAAAGAATTTTTTATATGACTGACATTTATACCTAGCATGTCCCACGAGCTTTATAAAGAACACTGTTTAGTGCCAGTAATGTTACATCTTGGTGGGTGATCGTGATACAACCATGGTGGAAAAGAGAAATAGATTAAACCACAACTTTGGAAACTAAATCCTATTTTTCTGGAAAGAATATTTTTT
Source organism: Caloenas nicobarica (assembly GCF_036013445.1). Taxonomy (NCBI): domain Eukaryota; kingdom Metazoa; phylum Chordata; class Aves; order Columbiformes; family Columbidae; genus Caloenas; species Caloenas nicobarica. Next base: position 9,783,757 of record NC_088245.1, read on the forward strand.
TCCTGGATTATCCTGGGGAAGGTCAGTTGTCCTCGTTTTTCTTTCTTTCTTTCTTTCTTTCTTCCCTTCAAAATAATAAAAAAACGATGTGCTGAGTTCTTTAACTTCCATCTGAAACCACATCAGAGCTGAGCAGAAGCAACTTTGTTTTTATCAAGATTTGATCTTAAGCAATCAGGGGAGATATCTGGATTACTGATCAGAGCTACCCAGTTGCTGAGCATAACACATTTCTCTGTCTTCCATTTTGTCGTTCTTGGCCATCATCCAGCTTCAAAGTAAACCATCCTGAAATGATTGTTTTTCTTTTTTCCTCTTTTATTTTATTTTTTAAGAAAATACAAACTGTATTAATTTACAGTAAAAATCATGGTGTTATTTTAGAATTACCTCCACATTCCTGGATCTGCATCCTGAAGGAGATGCCAATAATAGGTTTAATGCAAAGCCCCCGATATCTGTGAGGATCTTTCCGCTGACTACATTAAGCCTTAAATCAATCCCATTGTAGAAATGTGCATGCCTTTGCTTCACACATTTATGCCTAGTCACAGTTTCCTACATGCTGCCTTTGCTTTTGAAAATATGTCAGAAGGCTGGCTTGAGGGTTGGAGGTTTGTCTGGATGCCATTCTGTTATTCTGTTACAGACAAAGCCAGGAAAATCCTGAATGAGCTCCAGGAAGAGAGAAATTTGCCAAGACACTAGCTGAAGCAGGAGGTTCCAATTTGTTTGGACACTATGTAGTATTTGCACGAGAGCTTCTGAGGGAGCAGAAAAAAGGGGAAAAAGCAAAAGATATTCTAGGATGAGTGAATGTAATGTTTACTCTTATCTATTTGAGCATTTTGGCTCCATTAAGCTGTGAAACAGATCCTTTTAAACAAAGTACTGACTGTGTTGATGGTGATACACAGTCATCGGGGTGGTGTCAGGTTTTGAGTATCTTCACAACCTGTTTGCAAAAAGAGAAGGCAGATGCATTTCTACCCTGGAACAGGAATGCAAGTGACCTGAAGCTGATTGAACTATGTAGCTATGAATGGATAGTTCAGAGATGGGTAATTATAGCTTGCACTTGGCCTTGTTGAATCTCTTGATGTTCACATGAGTCTACTTCTCGAGCTCATCCAGGACCCCTTCGGTGGTGTCCCATCCCTCCGTCCTGCCAACCAGACCACTCCTCTTGGTGTCATCTGAAAATTTGCTGAGAGTGCACTTGATCCCACTGTCTATGTCATTGATGAAGATATTAAACTGTATTGGTCCTAATATAGACCCCCGAGGGACACCACTCATCGCTAATCTCCATTTGGACACTGAACCATCGACCACCACTCTCTGGATTAAACCATCCAGCCAATTCTTCATCCGTCAAATAGTCCACACATCAAATCCATATTTCTCTAATTTAGAGAGAAGGATGTTCTGGAGAACTGTCTCAAAGGCCTTACAGAAGTCCAGATAGATGACATCCATAGCTCTTCCAGTTGTCTCCTTGACATTTTCATATTTTCTTGGAATCATACTCTGTGGTCTAACACATGTAGGTGGTAAAAGTATTTCTAGGAGAGATAAATGTAGCATAGTCCCTAGAAAGTTGTATTTGATTTCTTCTAGACCCTCTGAACACTAAGTTCCTGCTGTGAAGAGCTTTCAAAGAAAGAAGCCTGGCTAAATGTATCTGGTGAGTCCTGTTTGTCATGAATGTGCTTCTTTGGCAGGGTAGTAGGAGAGGAAGGTATGAGGAGGGTGGGTTGACCAGGTCACAGAATCACATAATGTTAGGGATTGGAAGGGACCTCAAAAGGTCATCTAGTGCAATCACCCTGCCAGAGCAGGAACACCTAGATGAGGTTACAAAGGAATGTGACCAGGTAGGTTTTGAATGTCTCCAGAGAAGGAGACTCCACAACCTCCCTGGGCAGCCTGTTCCAGTGTCTGTTACCCTCACTGCGAAGAAGTTTCTTCTCATATTGAAGTGGAACCTCCTGTGTTCCAGTTTGTACCCATTGTCCCTTGTCTTATCATTGGTTGTCACAGAAAAGAGTCTGGCTCCATCCTCGTGACACTCACCCTTTACATATTTATAAACATTAATGAGGTCACCCTTCAGTCTCCTCTTTTCCAAGCTAAAGAGACCCAGCTCCTCTCAGCCTTTCCTCATAAGGGAGATGCTCCACACCCTTAAAACTAACTGTATGACTGGACATTGATTTAAACTCTGTGTGATCAAATTCAGTGTTTAGAAATGTCAAGTAATGAAGAAGGATATAGCCCTCTCACCTATACATGTATTGCCACAAGGGTTTTAAATGAGTTGTTACATTACTCAGGAAAAATTTGTGAAGATGCTTGAATTTTGCTTAAAAGTCGTTGAAAAAGCAGATACAATATAACAGACTATGAGGAAAGAACAGAGGGGAGTCTGGAGTGTTGTTAAGTCCCTGATGCTCTTGAGCTTGGAATACTGCGTCCTCCACTGCAAAGAATGGGTCAACTAAATTAAGAAAAATATAGGTAAAAACACAAGAATGAGCAAAGATAGTAAAGGGTAAAGTAAAGCAAGATAACGATGGCATTTCTATCTGTGTGGGAAAAACACATGCTATTCTGAAATGTTAAATTGAAATTTAGTCGGACTAATACTGGAATGAAGCACCATTCAGTGTGACGGTTTCAGGTAGAACCCGTGTGAAAAAGCTGTAGAGAAGAAAATAAAAATCTATGGAAAGATGCAATGATTTTAATTTTGTCTGAACTAATTTTATTTTCCTCATAAATTTTCTGAATTTTGGCAACCGATTATTTTTTATGAAGCTTAGATTTAAGCTTAATTTTTTCTTAAAAAAAAGATAGAAAAAAATAAAAAGAAAAAGTAAAAGAAGGGAAAAATATAAAAGAAAAAAGCAAAAAGGAGGGAAAAAAGAAAAAGGAAAAAAGAAATAAGTCACAGACTTTATACAGAAAAAAATTATCCTAAAATTTCTCACCAAAAAAAATCTAAATTAACTATACCAATTCATTAGCCTAAGAAAAATAAATAAACATAGCAAAATATTTTTAATTTTGAGTGCACCAAAAAAGGGTGGTTTCTTACAATTACTTCCCTCATTCAGCCAAGTTAGTGGCCTCAGAATAAATCTGAGTAATACTTTCGTACCTACATCTTTGGTTGAATTTCTAATCTTCAAAACCCGAATCAAGAAGAAAATACAGAATAAATTGTATAACATCTACATAAGAGTACAGTAGCTGAGCTGAGCACTGGAGAACCTGTCATTCCTGAGCCTCAGTGTACTGTGGAACAGACTGGCTATGAGGAACAGATTTTGTGGAATATCCAGGAACCAAAAAAAAAGATGCTCATGGACTGTTGTAAAAAGAAATTAAACAAAATAAAAAATACATCTTAAAAAATCTTAATCAACCTAGCACTGATTTTCAAACCTACTCTCATTACTATAGTTCTTCCACACACCACTCTGAAAGTTTCAGTGTTGTCCATACCAATAATTAGACACTGGATGCCAAAAATTCTTTTTTATTTCTTTTTTTTTTTCTTCTTCTTCCCATTTCAGGTAATTTGTGTCTGATTCCTTATGTGTTTAGTGAAAGTAATTCATATTAGGTATTTCAGCTCTTGCCCTGTCTGTGTGTATGTTTTTCTTCAAATGGCCACTTAACTTGAATGTAGCCTTGACCTCTTTATGTGATTTTAGTGTTTCATTTATCTAACTTCAATGAATCTTGCACTAAAAGGGACAGAACTTGCAGAAATATCAGATTTTATGAACTCCAGATAGAATGCACACAGTCTAGCTTACAACAAATTGTCATTTTCATGAGGATTAGGAACAGAGCTTGAAGTTAAGAATTTCATGACCTTTGGTAATATTCTTCAGTAATTTTTCTCAATGGAAGTGATATATTGGAGATATTTTGTGTAACTTATCTTCATTTTTGAAGACTTTAAGACAGCTTGTATGAGTCTACATAGAGAAATCTATAGATGCAGAGCAGTTAAATGTTATGGCTGATCACTTGATATTTTCTGATATTACATAATCTCCTGGAAATATTATTTTTGAATGACTTTTGCTGAATCTTTAAAACATCACGTCAACACTCTCGACAACTATTGATGAAGTCTTCGGGAGACGGCTGTCTCCAGCGTCTGGTGCTATGAAGCCCTGGTTCTGTCCAGTGTGTCTCTATGCTACTGGAATTATGTGTTTAAAAAAGCTACACCTCTGTAAATGTTGTGTATCTAGAAGTATGTATAACAATAGATTAAAAGTGCCATTCAGGATGCTCACTCTTTGTCTTAGCAGAAAAAGTGTCATCCACTCTAAGCCACACAACACCTTGTGGTGTGTATTCTGAAAGATGTAGATGTAAGAAATTATATGAATCTCATTATAGCCAGGGCCAAATGTAAAGCAGAAGGGCTGACAAATGTCATGTCTGCATCATGTTTCTTGGTGCAGAACACTCTTGTTTCTTCTTGCTCTCCCTGGTCCACCCATCCAACTGTGCTGCTTCTTACCCGGTATATTCTGTCACTATGTGAGATGATGTCATGGTCTGTCCACTTTGTTCAAGCCAGCTAGTTGTTTATAATCAAAACGAGTTCTTTTAGCTCCAAAGATAGAGGTGTATCCTTTAGGTCTTACTATGTGGATTCATGAGAAAATGGTGCGGGGGAAAAAAATTCAGAAGCTAGAGGAAGAGGGAGCAAGATATCAATGAGTAAGAAGTTTAAGTCTTAAGACTTAAAAATTGAGTAGGAACTAGCTAAAATGGGAGCATAAAATTGAAACAAAATTATGCCTGGCACATAAAGATGGGGAGAAGGTCTAAATGAATAAATGAGTAGGAAATGGAACTTGTCTAAAAAGCCTGAATGATGTCATACAGTGATAAGAATGTAAAATGTCTTAAAAATGAGAATAAACTGGAGATTACTCAGAGAAGTAAGCAAAAGGCTGATGCAGGGATCCAGGTCAGGAAGTGGTGATGAGATCTGAGCAGAGAGGAGATGAATCTCAGACCGTTCAGCCAAACCACCAATATCTCTCAGAGACTGAGTTTAATTTGGAATAAGCTCCAAACCTCAGGTTTTTCATTTGGGTTCCAAAAACAAGATTTGGCAACTCTAAACCAGGAAGGATTTATTTTATTCACTACCTCAAATGTGGAGGCCAGACTGGGGAGATGTTGAAGGAGAGCTGGTCAGTAGAAAACCAGAATAATTTGGTAGAAACTGCAAGTAGGTAGGGTCAAAATGAGAAACCTCTTTGGGAAACCAAGCAGTAACAGGCCACTAAATTATGAATGGAGAGAGAGAGGCAAATGTTATGTTAAAGAAACTTAACTTCCTGTGCTTTTAAGTTGTGGTCATAGCAAAATCTGGACTTACTAAATGGGTTGCATTTGCCTTGTAGGGTTCCACGACATAAATAAAATGACACATGTAACTTGCCACTCTGAAATGTGAAATTATTGTAGAATGAGATTTTGAACAATGAGAAACAGCTTCCACTTCCACTTGAAATTTCCTGTGTAAAAAAGACCTCAAGATTTGTTTTAGTTTTGTCTTCTTTAACAGTTACACATAAATAGGCCAAACAGCCATAATCAAAGTTTCTTGATTCATAAACTCCAGCAGCTTCACATATGCAAAATTTGTGAAGGAGGGTGAAGGAAGAATTATACACTAAGATATTTATTTACAGAAATACCAATATCATCACTTAAAGGACCAAAAGAATTTTCCCCTGATGACATCAAAGCAGCAGATCTTCAAAGAGAAAGAGTATTCCTATATGTAGTAAAATGGAGGAAATGCCAATTCTTAGCTCATAGAGCCTGGTGCAGTTCAACAGAGCTATGCTAATTCAAAATAGTGAGAAAATGGCCATTAATTTCTGTCTCCCTTTGCATCTTTCCGTTCCGTAAGAATTACAGAAAAGTACATTACTGTTGAAAAATACATAAACCCCTACTGAAGTATGCATTTTATGACATTTAACTAAGCTTATGGAAGTCCCACCTTGTAATATAATAAAAACTACTGCTTGTTCTGCATTTACCGTCCATAAATCTCAAACCACCTTTCTGGAGGGCAGTATCGTTGCCTTTTGACAGATGGTGAGAATAAGGAGTAATAAAGAAAGTTACCCAAGATCACCGCCCAGAAAACACTAGTTTCCACTGATTTTTACAATCAGAAAATACAGAGGAAAGGCTGCACAGGTACACTGAAGCCCTTCCCTCTGCAGAATTATTTAGCTGATTTCTACAACTTTGTGGTGGAAATAGAGGGTGAGATGTGTAAGTTTGGCTCTGCTTCTCTATGCATACTAGACCCATCCTATTAGTCTGGATTTCAGCCACTTTCACAGAAAAAAAAAATGTTTAACAGGGGCTACTGAAGGAGGAGGAAGGGGAAGATTAGATGCATGAATCCTAAAACATACTGACTTGCTTTGTATAATTTTTTGCTATTAAATTTGAGTTTAGGGTTTCTTGTTGCAACTGGCTTGTGGCAATAGCACAGCAACCCATGTTTATCAGCACTGTTAAGAAGCGCAGTAATAAGTCATTACGGAAATATTTATTACCTGCTGGTAACCGCTGGTAATTGCTGAAAAAACAACCCGAAAGACATGTCTATGCTCTTGCTGGAACAACTTACCATGATGTAATTCCCCAAGCACCTCCAAGAGGAGACAGTAGTAAAAACTTATGAATATGTTCTCTCTTAGCATTCTTTCCTTCTCTTTTTAATATAGCTGAAAAAAATAGCCGTATGCACCCATAAATTCTCTACAAAACAAAATCAGTTGTTTCGAGCAGGCACAGCAATGCAGAAGGACATTTCAGAAAGTCCTGTAATCTGTAAACTTACTGTAAATGGATCTAACTCCGCAACTGCTGTGGCTGTCAAACTGACAGAAAAGCTTCTGATGGAATAACGCTAAGCCCCTGTTTTGAGTAATATTCACCCAATATTTGGGAAAGCTCTCAGCAACTTAATACATCTTTTGCAGCAGTAAGAAATGACTAAACTTAGGTTGAGGTTTTGTGAGATGCTGTGACCCAGTGCCACAGGTCAGCACTACCAAAAGGGAAGCACCACTGCCTCCAGTCCACAGCTTCTCCCTCCCACCTCATTCAGGAGAGGGGGAACAATGGCACCTCCTGGTTTCAGTACTGACAACTTATCAGATTGGCCAAGATTTTGGTAAAATCACAGTTCCAGAACCTGGTCTGTTGCCTTGCATAGGCAAACTGTTGTCTTAACAGGGCAAGAAGGCTTTAATTACCCACCCTTCTCCCACCTCCACTCCCCACACAGCACACTTGGCAATTCCCAACTCATCTGGCTAGTTTCAAACCCATATTTACACCAACTGGTTAGTTTTGTTCTGTTAGCTTGCAGACCATTCAAACCATCTGGTTTTCCTCCAGTATGTCCTAGACCCCTGACCCCAATGATCTCTATATTTGAAGTTCGTCCAGGTCTGAAGTAACTGTTTTTAGAGGTGACAATCCCAATTATCACTCGCTGGTGTGGGCATGTTCCCAGATCATGCAATGTGGTTACATGATGCCTGTGCATCTTTTCCCCTCCACCACCTCCTGCCACATTTGAGTCAGGGCTACACAATCCCTGCAATACATCATCCAGTGTTAGTGAATATTCACATTTTCTTAACCACAAAAAAGAATCTTGAGTTCTATAATAATGCAATTTGCTTCTTCTGCACTCTCTAACTACAAAATTGTGATCTTTTTACCAGGAACAGTTTCATGATACAGAATGCTTGCTAAAATTCTTATGTGATACCATCTCTAGGCCCTCACCCAAAAGCCTGTGAAAATAAATTTCCCTATCTGGGTGTCCAGAATAATAAATACTTCCTTATTTAAAAAACATAAGTTTGCATAAAGGTAGTTAAATGAAGAGTTTTATCTGTGGGGAGACCTTCTAAAACATTTTATTCGGAAACTTAAATAATTAACAGAAGATGAAACTGCTGTTCCCCAAGGCCCAGTCATGGCCCTGAACTTGTCCTACAGCAGCCAAGGTTATGAGCACTGTCCTACCCTGTCCAGTTACATCTAGCTCACACGAGTCATTATCCAGGCTCAAAAAAAAAAAAAAAAAAAGAGGGCAGTTTAAATCTCCTGGCCCAAGTCAGAGGCCCTGAATTTGTACTAGTGTGTGGGCTGTATGGGATCCTCAGCTGCATCATAGACAGTTTGGAAGCAGACAGGGTAGGATGATTTGTTCTGGCAATGTAGCAGTCTGTTCTCTGACATCTCCTTTTTCCTCACAAATTTCTACATCCTCCTACCCACACATTCATTGTTTCTGATCAAAACACATGGATTGGCTGGACATGAATGCACTCATTCGGTGTGTAACCTGCAATTCTGGTACTGCTAGAGGGACTATGATCTAACGCACACACAGAGTAACTGTAGGACAGAGATATGTCATGGAGGTGTCTCCACCACTGCTTTCATGGACTGACCATTGAGCCTGGAAGGTTGCCACCATCCCCTTAAATGTTGTGTAATTTCTGTGATCTTTTCTACCCATCCCCAATAAAGAAGAGCAGGCTTCTTTTGCCAGAGAGGAGGTGTCAGTGAAATCCCTAGACTGACAACTGCTCCAGGTGAGGTACATCATTCCACAGCCAACTCACTGAGCCTCTTGCAGTTGCAACCTCATTTCCTTGTCTTCCCATTACAGCCACAGTTCTGCCACCAGTCTGCTGTCAGAGCATCAGTCTCCCCTGCAATACCAGTTGTCCAATGGGGCAGTTCTTACAGTTTCTTGAGATTTTTTAGAGGGAAATCAGAGACATCCTAAAGGGAAATACTGACTGAATATTTTTGAACAAGGCACTTGAATCATTTAGTTTGTTGAGATGCAGGCTGTTATCTGAATCGTTTGATTAAAGGGAAGATATAGATCCAGCTTCTAAAAATATTCTGGTTTGGTTTTGTTTGGAATTTGTTTGTTTGTTTTCTTTCTTTTTTATTCTGCCTATATTTTCTTGAACAAGGCATTTTTTACATCCTGTAACTCAGGTAAATCTCAGTATAATTGTATGTGAAGTAAAAACCCTTTTCTAGCCCAGAAGCTTTCTTCTGCTGAAAATCAAAGTTGTTGGGTTTTTTTCCAAAAAGAAAAAAGTGAGAATATTTCCATACAAGGTCACAGTTACCTAAATAAATCACAGCCAGCTTCACACTCCAGACTCTATTTATATTTTGAGCCAGGGAACATCTGTTTAATAGTGGGTGGTCATGTAACAGTTTCATAGACAACAGAACCATCCTAACACCCTTGGAGATGTTGGAAAGGGACTTATCCTGACGTCAGTGAGTTGTAGAGGTGTAAATGGGAGAAGAATCAGCCCTACCATTCTGGAAGGTTCTCTTCTCTGAAGTCAAATAAAACTACATGCCAGGAACTACATGGAAAAAGACAGATTTCCCAGGAAAAATCTTATTTAAAATATAAAGGACAAGTCAGAACCCCATGGCAGTTCTTCAGTAATAGCTTCAATAATTTCTGCACAAATAGATGAGAAAGACTCAAGATAAGTCAACGTCTTCACAAGGCAGCAGAGAGCAGTCTCCCAGTGACTTCCAATGGTTGGATGACAAGCTCAGAGAAGGCAAAAACCTTGCTAGTTTTTACCTATACTTTACACAGGTCAGTCACCTTGTTAAAGAATTAGTACAGAAATGAAAACTGTATAATTTTGGATGTAGAGCTAAACAGTATTATTGTCCCCAGTTTGTTGTCCTCAGGCTGCTGTCAACTGTGGACCCATCCAACTTCACTGACTATTGAGGGACTCTTAGGCAAGTATACCTGTCTTTGGACTAAGGTCAGTCTTTCGTGCACACACCCTGACCCTTTCCATAGTGCCCAAGGAACCTAGAATGTTGTTCTGAACACCCAGTGTGCTAAGTGAGATGCCATAGCAAATGGGAGAAGAGGTTATTGTTGAACACCTCCTCCTGTCTATTTGAGGTGCCTCATTTATATGGCAGATCATGTATCTTCTTTCATTTAGATTCTTTCCCTGAAATTGTATGTCTACTAATTTCATTTCAGAAGGTCATAGAAGGCAGGGGGAGGGCAGAAATTATGCCTGTAAGAGAGCTGCCTTTTACTCTAAAATATTTCTTTTGAAACCCCCTTCTGGAATATAAATATCCTGATCCTTGGTCTGGTCCTTTCTCTTCCTGAAGGGATCAAATCCAGCTCTGCCTCCCGTCAAAGACTGTTTGTGTATTTTTCATTGAACTGCCTTTCAATAAGCAGTCTGTGGTAAATATAAAAAGAGACATTTTCCATCTCTGTTGCCTCAGGTGAATGTCTCAGCTACCAGGCTAAACAGTGTAACTCTCCCATGCTAAATCTGACCCAGGGAATCCTTTCCTATCTCATGAAAAGTGCAGGCATTGAAAGCATCTAATTCTAGAAAGCCGGTCGGTATTATTTGGACAGTAGTGCATTAAAATACATTTGATTGGTTTTGAAGATTAGAAGTTAATTTTGTACAAAGTTACTCCATCAGCAGTCTAACAAAATGCTTCTAGATAGAAGGTGAACCCCTTGCTTTCCAAGGATATCAAAAATTTAAGCATGAAAAGGACAATAGACTCTTCAGTCTTGTGAGGCCTGAGACACTCTGCTACTGCCAGACTCAGAATTTAAGACTTTTGATGAACTTTAAATTCGGATTTTTTTCTAACTTTAGGCATAGGCAACCCCTTATGTGAATTTTAAGGCTCATTGATCCCTAACTCATTCTTCATTTATTTTGTGGCTCTAAGAAACTTCATGAAGTGAGAAGAGCATGCCAACAATCTAGCTTCTTAAACTGGGAGAGCAATGAAAACTATATTCTTGTGAAACTCCTGTTGTGCTGAAACAATTCTAGGACAAGGAGGAAAAGGAACTTTGCTATAAAAGGAAAAATATTTGCCCATTTTTATGTTTCCTTTGCTGTTTCAGTTACCTGGATATGAATGGGCCTTATTGAAAAATTAATAACAAGAGCTTACATGGGAAATATCCATAGGATTTTGTATATAAAACATTCTTGTCTAAAGGGCCTGAATAAAACAGCTGGTAGATATTAAGGACCAGCATTCCCTATACACAATAAATAAGTACTATAGTATCCTACATTGGTATCCTAGAATACTGTAGTGGTATTGTTTTGGGCTGCATGACCGTAACCTCCATCCTTATAAAACATCAAAACTACACTGGTTGTTGCCGATTTAAACTGTTTGAGGATCAGACATGCAGAGTGGGGGATTTACCTTAGTTAACTCCAATGTGAAATGCCATGATAATCAATAGGAACAGGATGTGGTGCACTTGACCTCTTTAGGTACCTACATAGGCTCAGACTAGCTGCCTTCTAGCAGTGCCTGTTTCTCACCATTGATCACAGAGGTGTCCCAGGGTGATCAGCTCAGATGCAAATATCTGTGCTGTGGTGTCTTTCATTGTTAGTGGAAAAAACTGAAGTAGAGATTCACTGAGGGAATTGTATCAGACTCATCATTTCTGAGTAGAAGTCCAGCAAAAGGTGGGTAAACATTTAAGTTCTCCTTAAACCTCAAAGTAGACAGCCGGTGCACACATGAGCTCACGCATGGGAGCTCTGTGCTCGAGATCATTTCAGAGCTATACAAGTAGCCCTTCTCTCCTCTCTGCGTAGGAGTTTAACGTGTACTATTACAAACCATTGTTGTGATAACAGGGATTCTCTCACCATCTGCTGTAGCCAAGTTTCAGTAACCTGGGAGAGGCAGTATGACAAAATCACCCCTGACATATACTGGTGTGGTTATAGCAGGGCTGATTTTGGCCCTGTGCATGTCAGACAGAAGTTTATAATAAGGATTCCTTGTTCACTTCTCTGATAATCTGTTTCAACCATTCTCAGAAATAACTACTAACGGCAGATTCACTCCCACCATTCAGCTTCTCTTTTTCTTTTAAACTGAACCAGACCTGACAGACAATGTAAAACCCTCAAAGCAACTCTAATCCATTTCCAAAAGATGCCTCAGACCGTACGGTAGCCTGGGATTCTGTTTTGAATAAACCCATGCTCAAGCTCTTTGCAACTGAGCATTTCTAACGTAAGTGCCTGCAAGGAGGAGGAGGGGAGAGAGGCTCATTAATAATCATGATGGTTTCAGTATTGCATAACTCAGTCAATTTGATCATCCATTGCGCTTTATCAGCTTTGTTTGTGTCTGTACAGTTCCCATTTTGGGGAGTTTTAGTTCCTGGGAGCTTTCATGCTATCCCCACTTCTCGCACTGTAAAACGGCGGCCTGCTGTTTTAATCACGCCTCTCTTTTTGCAATGTTGTTTGCGCCCTGGTACAACCCATCTGCCTTGAATCTAGTGCTCCACTGGGGCTGCACACATCTGCCAGCCAGACTACCTTCGTACACAATTACTCAATCCACCGTAAGGCTCTTTAATAGGAAACAAGTGTGACAACGGCAAGCCCTTTTTTCTCTCTCTCTCCCTCTCTCTTTCCCTCACTCCCCCTCTCTCTTTCCCTCACTCCCCCTCTCTCTTTTTATTTTTTGTTTCTTTAAACTACATAGTCAAACCGTCCTAATAGAGATGAAGCTTGATAGATCCACCCAGGTGTAGGTGAAATGGTAGAGCCTCAAGCGTAATAGATGCCGTGCTCTTGTGCTGAAGTTCAGCACAGTGTCCTGAAGGGTTGTCTAGCAGCAGTGAGATGGGTTGCTCTTTGCACAGTTAAAAAGTCAATGAGCTTCCTCCAGCTTACATGTATGACTAATTTAGAAAGCAACCTGGATCTAGGTGAGCGCTGCAGAACTGTCTCTTCTCTTCAGCGCACGGACAAAGCGCAGCACACAGTAAGTGGAATATTTGCGTTTACTTATTTTACTTGGGAATTAATTAACTGTGTTTACTTTTGAGGGAATCCTCTAAAGGCTGGTGCAGAAACGAAGCAGAATAATGTTTGCATGCAGATCCCTTGTGTGTTTCTTCCTGTTTCATTTTAGTCTGTGCCCTTGTCCTGCCACTTCAGCCTGATTGCTCAGACCATACAGCTGGTCTGCAGCAGCTTTCTTTTCTAAAACTGAGCTATATAATCATACAAGTAACACATAGGTCCATTTGTCTATTAAGACATATGTCTGTACAATATCTGGTTACCGAGCAGAAGTAGGGTTTAATTATTTCTATTATAAAATTCATAAATGAAAATCCTTAAGTGAAGAAAGTAAAATACTGTGAACCACTTTATTTTGGCGGGGGGGGGGGGGGGGGCGGGGGGGGCAGGGGGGGGGAGTGAGGGAGAGGAGGGAAAGGAGGAAGCAAGAATTAGAAATGTTAGGCATTAAAAAATAAAAGTAATTTAACCTGAAAAAGAAAGCTGCATTATTTTCTTTACCAAACAATTTACTCAAACTTACTGAGAATGTTGCCAAACTATAAATTAACAAACTGTATCATCTACAATGATAGTGAAGCTTGAAACAAAAAAAAAAAAGAAGGTTGATTGTCTAAAATGCAAGAGGCATATTAGAACCAGATGTATAGAATCTCAACTTTGACTCCTCAGTCTTTCATGCTCAGTTTAAAGCAGCCTTAAAATTGCCTTTACTTTGCATTTACAACTTCGTATTCACTGTTAAACTGTTCTTGAACTTGAAGGCAAGATTTGATCTTAGCACACATATTCTTTAAGCCTCCTACCAGAGTTTTACTTTGCTATTGGGAGTCTGTTTACTACTGTACTGTATAGTCTGAAGCACATTAACAAGCTTGCTGTGATGGACTTTCAGGTGGAATGTCAGCCAATGTAAAATAATGTGTCCGTTGCATATACAAAATGTTCTGTCTGAGAAGTAAACACATGCAGTATAAAAAGGATCCACCAGTGTCTCAAGTAGATGATGACACAGTGTAAGAATTTATATCATAAGTATGTCTGAATTTATTTTCTGGAGAATCCAATGAGATGACACTTCACACTTCAGGCTTAATTTATTCTGAACTATTACCCAGGTTGGTGGCTGTTGTCAACACTGGAAGTGGAACAAATGAGCCTGCACTGTTATGCCTATAAAATGCTTTCAGTAGCCTTCCCTTCTGCAGAAGAGTTATTTTCTTTGCTCTTGGACAGACAAATATATATGGGGCTTTTAATTAGCATGGCTTTATCTTGTTACAGTTATCCCTTATGCATGATAGCTGTTAGCCTAACTGCTGCTCAGAAGCACCCAGTCTGTTAACAGTAAGCTTCTAAATATGGCAATTTAAAAGAGGTGAAGTTGGAAGTTTAGGAAGGTAAAACAACCATCTCAGAAGAAATACTTAGACCTGTAGTTGCTGGCATCAGACAGTGGTCAACGTCCACCCCCTACAGGGAGAGTCTCTAATTTCATGGTGCCTCCCTTAGCGCAGGAACACTGTAGTAGTTCAGTTCATACACTCTGGTAGTGCAGTTGTTCTCTGGCTCCAACAACTGCCCCTAAATGGCGAGGTCAGGCTGTGATTAACAGAAAGTCATTTACAAAGAACTGGATCACTAATAAGTAGCATAACTAAGAAGTAGTAATAGGCATTTTCTCTCTCTTAAATTTTACCCAGTGGAAAATGGCTTTTAGACTTTAAAAAACATAACCAGCAGTGCTTTTTTTTCACAGCCGCAAAGTGCTTAAGTGTGAATTCACAAGAAATTCCTGCTTGCTTTATGTCAGTATGTATCTATCTTGAATAGAACTTTGCAACAATCCATACGTAATAGTACTATGTAAGAAAGGTCCTAGACATTGCAGTATAGCTATGAGGTTAAGGTATAACAAATATAAGTGAGGTGGTAGTTATGAGGCACATTCTCCCTAACATACTCACATCAAGTACTCTGCCAGTAACTAAATCGAAACAAATTACTCTGTTTTTTCCAGTCCAACAAATTTTGAGTGGTACTTTATCCTTCGTTTTAAATGCGACTCATTGCTTTTTAAAGCATTTAGGGAGAGGAGCAAAAAAGGATGAAGATGCTATCAACTGATACGTTTACATTTACATAAACAAACCTGAAAAAAACATCCCAGTTTGCCAGACAGTTTAATTCAAGAAAGAAAAAAAATGCCTTGTGTTTTGACCATACATACTGTGTAATTATTGGGTTTTAATGTGTTGGGTTTTTTTTCAAATTCAAACATTATGCATTTGAAAGTTACAGTATCATCTTCTATTTTTTGTTACATTTTTGCAATAAAACAACTTTTATATATTTTATAAGCATCATGTTTCTTCCCATTTCTTTATCATGCTTGCGAGTTTTGAGTGTACGCAGTGTAACCACTTAATCTATTTTTTCTCTCTTTCACCATCTTTCTGATATACACATGCACATATACTTACAAGAAATAGTATGACCAATGCTTTCTCCCCACTTTGAAACAGAGCTTTGGATCCTCAAGGTCTCTTCTGTGGGCTTCAGTGCCTAAAATAATTTGAACATGAAAAATATGTCATTTCCATATCATAGAGCCTACTCCTGACCTCAGCGAGAACCCATGAGTGTCACAGAGTTCTGGGTTTATGCATAAACTTCATTGTTATTACCTTTACCCAGAAAACGAGAAAGTAGCAGTTTGTTGAGCAACAATGTTTCTTTCTGACATCAATTATTAGTCAGTGCTGATAGTGTACTTTACAGCAATATGTCAGTTACTGGAATTATTATGCTGTCTCTTTTCGCAATTAATTTTGTGTGTGAAAAGGAAAATGATGAAGATCAGGATCTGAAAAAAATATCCAGATCTGAAAGCACAAGTCATTCACCTAAATGTTCAGATCTAAGTTTGTCTTCGTAAGGTGTTTGTTTAATCACATGAATTCAATCCTAGGAGATTCAGTTTAGGCACAGACATTTGAGATTATCAGTTATATTAGTTCCATGTTCAACCAAAGGCCCAGTGACAAATCGTCAGTTATACGTAAGATTTATAATGGAAACACAGTGTCTAACACTTCAATAATCTATAGTAAAAAAGAATTTGTTAATTAATCAGTAGTCATTTTGAAAATATTTTCTTAATAGACATAATTTGACTATTTTGTTTACGAACAAAACTTCACTGAGGACATAAATATTAAGCAAGTCTTTGTTCTTTCTATAACTAACATTTCTACAGAAGGCTTTAATTTTACTCACATTTGCTAGTGTAGTGGAAGCTATAGGTATTGTATGACACAATTAATCCTGTATTATCTTCTTTGATACTATTACTCATGGCTGCTAAAGATTTAATGAGTCTTAAACTGAAAAAGATGTAGAAAAAGTGCTTATAGGCATAACAATGTGTTACTGATGAGCATCAAAAGATTACCAGGACATTAGCTAGGGTTACAGGAAAACCTCAAATCATGTATATTCCACAAATCCAAAATATTTTTCCATAAGCAATTACTGAAGAAAGCTTCTATTCATCTGTATTATTATTCTTCATATAAAGCAGCAGTTGTAAGCTAGTTCAGATCTTTGTTCTGCTAAGGCCAATGTACTGCAAGTCTATTTAGAAAGCATGCCGGTGCTGCTTACACTAAAATCACACTGATTATTTACATCACTACACTGCAGATTTGTGAATTTTGCTTTCCTAAGTCTTGCTTACTTCTATGAGTATAGGTAGAAATGAACATAATTTGGTTTTCGTTCCTTTTATGTTGAGTAACCATCAATGCTGATTTGATGCATGAGCTGTTACTCAAGAGGGCATTTTAGGTACTGTCATGGAAACGAAACCTTTGATCTAGAAAGCTTATGTCCGTTGATAATTAAGTTTTGGTAGTGAATGTCTGACACATACTTTTTAAATAATGTTTAATACCAAGTAGGTCAGATTTAAAGATAAACCAGTATTTTAGGAATCTGGATACAAAAAAAGATTTCTTGCTGCTGTCTATATTAAAAATAAATCACCTCAAGTAAAAAAAAAAGTTTTTCAAAATTTCTGGTGTGTTCAGACAGTGATTACATTTTCTCTCTTGGTACTCCATATCAGAATGAAAGTCTTAAAATACCAGAAAGCTGTTATTTTTGCTTATTTAGCTCAGTGGTATCACAGCAAAGAGGTGTTGACTTGCTGATCACTGATAATTTTATTCTTAATATATGGACTTGTGGATGGTCACATAAAGTGCTTGTATCAAATAATGCTGTCATTCTGATATATCATTCTGATATTCCAGTGCCAGTTTATCAAGTGATTTTTGTCATAGTTACTAGTAGGTTGATCTTCCATAGAGGTAAGCAGCTTGGGTGCTGATGGCAGTAGATACAAACATTCAGGAATAATTGAAATAAAACTGTGGGAAGAAATTGAAAATTATGCTTGTTTAGAGCCAAGCTGTGTATTGCCCTCTTCTTTCTATGAGGAATTGGAGTGCAAATGTTATTAAAACAAAGAGCAAAGGAGCACATTTTGAGAGCAACGTGCCTCTGTCCTTGTTCTAAAAATGTGAGTTCACTTGAAATGATTAATGGGAAAGGGTTTTCTGGGGTTTTTTACTGTTATTTTTTAAAAGGTGGTAAAGATATATGAACCCCATGATATGCACAAATCCCGTGCACAATGACTATGAGTTTGATTCAGTAGCTTATACTCTGGTGTAAAACCTCAGAAAACAGTGGTAAGGAAACCATGAATCAGAATAATTTATTTTTCATTATTTTTTTTCTTTAAATTTAAGACTGAGAAAAAGATTCAACCAGACTAAACAATAGGATTGTTTTGTGGTTTTTTTCCAAATCTTATTTTGGATTTACAACATTAAATTCAATTCAGGTGTTAACTCATTTGCTTCCTTGGAATTAACAGCAGGGGTCCTTTTTATTTTGAACTGTTTTAAAGTAACACCAGCTACTAGGTTTATTTTTACTCTGGTAACTTTGAGGTTAAAAACCTGTAAAATTGGGACAAATTGGCCAACAATACTGCATACAGGAAGGGTTGAGGTCAAAAATGTGTTTGCTAAATTTCCAGAAGGCTGTGCTGCACTTTAAAAGATCCATGAATGTAAACCAGCCTTTGAAATATCAGCACAGCAAATTCACATGACGCATATCACAGATGTGTGTCCTACCTGTGTAATAACATTAGCATTACCCTCAAAATTTACATTGGAGAAAATGGAAGAAACACGCATTGTACAATGTAATGTGATTTCTACTGAAAGATTTTTACCTCAGTAGGTTTTCTCACAGCACAAATAGACTCTTTCATCTTGAGAACTGATATGTGGTAATGTTTAGTAATGTTGGTTTTTAAACCATAGGCCTTGAGCATCCAAACAAACATAGATTTTCTTTTCAATGCTGTGGCAGTATGAGGAAAAAACCCTATTTTTCTAAATCAAGTTTTGTAAAATTCCTAAAGAACTAGTTTAGTAAGCCCAAATATGTACCTGTTCCAAAGACAGTGTCTGGCATGTCTATTGTCCTAGTCAAGATGTTGAAGAGAATAAAAGCATCTCTATAGGGGCACAAAAGTTACAGACAAGTATGTCATCAATAAGATCACCTCTGTCTGATGTAGACTCTTCCAACACCTAAAATGCCTCCTAGTCCATCCTGGCCTGTCACATAATGGAGCATTCACCTCACATTCCTGGGCATCATGCTTTAAAAATACCACTTAAGTAGCTGAAACACAGCCTTCACAATATTTCATTTGTATCGAGATGAAAACAAAACAAAGTAATAATCTTGGTTTAGGGCAATAGAGACGCCATATGAAGGCTGATGACTCTCTAAGCCAAATAATATGCAGAACGGATGTGAACAGGGCCTCAAGACTGGTTTTCAGAGCTTTTTGCTCTATAGGGCAAAGGCTATTTCTGTTTGCCTCTATCAACAAGACAAAGAGACTCATCCCTGAGAGATCTTCTATTGATTAATGCACAGCTGAAAAGTGATACAGTACTAAGGTCTTGATTTATAACAAGGATAGGATAGATAGGATAGAACAGAATTTACAGGGATTATTTTACTTGAAAGATAATCACGCTTCTACCCTTATTATTGGAAAAAACCCTCTCTTTATTTAATAGAGGAGGTGTGTATTTCCATTTGAAGAAGCAGAGATTTGAGAAGGCTTTGCAGATGACCAGCACTGCAGAGAACAGTTCTGTCAGGGTTCCTTACACACCCAGAAAGACGCGGTATGCCAGCAAAGCTTGATGATCCATGGATCAGTGCCTCCATGTCTTCACAGGCCAAATTTCCACAAGCCAATGAGTGTATGTATGAGGTGGCAAGGATATACAAAGCAAAGCCCCATTTGTTATTTCATGGAACTAGTTGTGGTTCCACAGTCCATCCATTTATCCTGTTACAACAAGCTCCAGCCAAGTGACCTTACTTGGAAGCCATTTTAGCAGACTGAGAAAAAAGATTTAGTGACACGTCAAGTGAGCTAGTCTGTTATCAATGCAATGGCTCCCTTCACACCAGGTTTAAGGCACATTAACAGGGTACTGTGGGAAAGCAGATGCAGCTGATGCCCATGTTGTATTGGATCTGTGAAAAAGCAGATAACTGCTGTCTCCAGAGAGAAAATCCTGCCAAAACCCAGACTGACTTCCATAGCACTTGGATTTAGCATAGGGTTTTGATTTAGCACCTTTACAAAGAGTTAAATGTACATATACTTGCATTCATAAAAGAATACGTCAATCATACTTCACATTATTAGATTTAAGATCTTGTAGGCTACAAATTTACTTACTGTTAGCATTTACCAGTATTTTCATGACCAATCACAAATTTGATGAGGGATGACAACACGCATTTGCAGCAATTAATACAGTCTCACAGAAAGCACAGTTTTATGAACCTGATAATCTCAAGTGGTTTGAATTTGTTTGAGTTTAAAAATGCCAGTGGCTACTTGTCAAACTTCATTTGTAAATCAAAATTGTTTTTAAGTTCTACACCTGCAAAACAAGTGTTCAAAACTTGTAAACTTCTTTATGGATATATTTTTTTGGCTTTCAGATGTGGTGGAAAGACTCCAAAACAATTTTTTATGGCTGAATTATAAACACTTGAAAAATGGAGTTTGTAATGAAAATGCTGACACAGCTTTAATTATTGCAGCATGAATGATTTTATTATACACTATCCACAGTGTCTATACATACCAAGTACATGCTCTAGAGTTCTACTATTTCATTTAAGAAAAAAGTAATTACTTAGCAGATGTAGAGAGCTAAGCATAAGTAGACTAAACGAATACCTTTATGCTGTTTGAAAACCTATATGGAATGTTATTACCACATAAAAGGGTTTATACTTTAGAAGACTCGAAGGTACAGAGAACCAGCTAAAGCAATAAACTGCTCTGGTGTACTTAATTAAAAAGCTTCAAGTTACTGAAATCAATTGAAAAACAGAAGGTTTGATTCTTTTAAGGTAATTTTGTCCTCTTCTGTTAAGTGCTTATCAAGTGTTAAAGAATTAAAATGCCGTCCCAGCAGTTAAAATAGAGAATAATTTGCTTTTCTTCTATTGAAGGCAATTCTTTATGCTGTCAGCCTAGACACATGTAATAAAACGGGCAATGTGGATGTAATTGGGTGACATGGTTGGCTTTAATTTACCTTTAATTAACCGAAATTATAGAAGAAGCTGGGAAATCAGTATTGAGACATTTCTGAAAATAATTTTTTAATGTCAATCTCTTTACATAGATCTGGAAATCTTTGCAAGAAAAAGCAGAGAGCATTGCTAAAATATATTTCCAGTTTATAAGCACAGAATTTCAGAGTGAATTTTGACTCTGTCACATGAAAGTCCAAACTCCAGACTGGCTTTTTTAGTGAAATAAGGAAGATTATGAAAGAGAATGGATTTCTCTAAATTATGTTTCTACACTGCTTAGTTTTAGTGCTGTTGTGTATGATCCATTTTAGAGATGAGGTGTATTGGTTTGATTTGGTTTGTTGGGTTTTTTTGGGTTTTTTGTTTCTTTGGTTGGTTGTTTTTACTTTGTATTTTGCTTTCTAAAATGATGCTACAACTTCTTGAAAATGCCTCTTTTTGGAAAGCCTAGAGTTTGCGCTTTCCCAACAGGAGAGTGTGGAAAGTATATGGCTGAATGGAGGCTCTTGTGGTTCCCTGTTACTTGAGCCAGCTCTACGTTATCCTTGGCATGGTTTGTGCTGTGAGGTGACATCAGCCAAGAGCAGGCAGGGAACAGCAGTGCCTTGGGCCCTACTCCCAGGACATGTTCTGGGGCCAAATGTCATGAGGTGGGTGGTTTAGACTCACCAAGACAGATTTGTGCCGTGCTCCAGGAATGTCGATCTGGAGAGAGCTGCTGATCACCCAGTCTCTACACAGCACAAATAAACTGAGCAGAAGCAAGGAATCTACTTCAACCATAAAAACATAGGATCTATTGCTATATTTACATATCTGCTCTCTATGTTTGTAATTCTGCACTGTTTTACCACCTCTGACATATATGTGGGATTTAGCATTCAGTAACACAGACAACAAAACCAGATTTGTCACTGGCTCAAAGAGATATGCATGTTGAGATTCTATCTGGTTCCAGCGTGGTTTTATGGCTGCAAAGAAGTGCAGAACTGATAGGTTTTTAATTTCTTGGAGGGAAGGGGAAGAACTTGGTGACAGCTGTTTAACCAAATTTGTGGAATATAGGACTTCATTTGCTGAGTTCATTCTTATTTCAAGTCCAACAGTCACAGTAGAATTAGAACACTTGTTAAAAAAAAAAAAAAAAAAAAAGAAAAAAATCCAGGTTGCTACAACAGTTAAGCACCATTTCTGAAGTAGTGATTTTAGTTTTTCTATCTCCAGTTCCAACCATTCATTTTTTTAATGTTCTTGTCCACAAATTTTGTAGTCCTCACTTTGTCTAAAAAGTGTGGAGATTTACAGATCCTTGTACCATACTAATTTCTGGTATATAGAGTCCTCTTTCTACTCATTACAGTGAGGTAAAAACCTCTATTGGATAATTCATTTGTAGGTTGATACATTGCCCTCTGGACATAAGTCTTTCCACTGAAAGACCAGTAGTATCTAGAGAAGGACCTTGTAGCACTCATTTGCAATCTTGAGGTTCCTTTACTAGGTGCTTAATGATATATGTGATAAATCTGGATCTAAATTCAAAAGTCTTATGTTATAAATCATATTTACCCACCTCTTTGCTCACTCTTAGAAACCTTCTGAAAGCATGGACACCAGAACTGGCAACCAATATCCAATGGTAGCTACACTAAGGAAAACCAAACCAAACAAAAAAACCCCAAACAACAACGCGGAAGTAATTTAGTTTCAGCAACTCGTATTTCTTTGCTTAGTTTTGATTGCAGCCTTTCTTTTCATTTCAAGACAATGAAAGCAGAAATCCTATCAGTTCCACTCATTTTAGAGGTGTGGCTTGACTGGTTTTCCTGTGACTAACATTCTACTTCAGTTCATACGAATTAGAATCTGGCCTTGTATATGGAAAATTTTGGGTCTCGATGAGTTCATATTTCATTTAGTCCTAATCTTTTGTTTTAATTAACTGTATTTTTCCAATTCTACATGATGTGACATAATATTTCAATCAATCTTCAAGCTAGTTTCATGTGTTGATATTATGTTTCTTCTGCATTATATATTAGGTGAAATCAAATATAGTAAGATTCTGTTTAGTTCACATTCAAAATGACTTTCTAACAAACAATTTAGCAATCTACTTTATCTTGCAACAAGGATGCTGAATAAATTTATAAATTATTTCTTCATTATCGTCAGAATGCTGCAATGAAAACCAACAGTGGGCCAAATTTTCAAATCCAGTATGGATTTCACACACACCATAAAATAGAAGAGGGGGATGAATTATGAATCCGAGAGAGCAATATGATCGTAACACAGAAAAGAAATTTCTTGCTTTTCAGACAGGTACATTTAATAGTTGTTACTATTTCACTGTGGTCATGCATTTAAAGAAAAAAAATATGGGCACAGAAAAATAAATAAAGCTTACCTCAGTATACTTAAAAATAAGTAAAATTTAAATGGTGTGGCAGTCTAATATTTCATTCCCCAATGGTTACAGTGAATGTAGGAGCAGCTCAGAAACAATGAATTCAGTCTGCCGTTCTCAGCTGCTCTGGTGCAAATCTAGAGATATTTCTTTCCCGAGGTTAACTCCAGAGGACAACAGTGTCATCCAAACCCTGGCGAGTGTACAAAGAAAAAGTAAGTCAAACCTGAAAACAATGAAAACAGACAGAAAAGGGGCCAATTAGTTGTATCATTCATAAAATTAAATATAATACAAATAAATATAATTATGTCTTGCTCTCAATTCATGTTTTATTAGGTTAGGAGCCCTTAGAGGGAGCCTAAACTATATGTCTTATGTTTAGTTTGATGGGATTTTTTTTACCCTGCTTGTTTTATGGTCTCATGGGCTAGATCCTCAGCTGGCACAAATAAGGGTTGCTATTACCTTCAGTAGGACTGGGAGCATTTACACAGTGGAGGATCAGGCACCCCAGCTGGATTTGTTGGCTGACTAACCAAGCTCTTGGATAAATTTGTTTTGTTGTTGTGCTTGGTTTTCTTTGTTTGTTTGTTAACATATGAAAGCATTTAGGGTTTAATCTCACAGCATTTCTTTGCAAGCTTTAGAAAAATGAATGTCACCATACAATTGCCATGATGGAAAAAGGAAAACTAACAACTTTCTCAGTCTTTGTAAAACATGAAAAATGGAGCAGGAAAAAAGTCCCTTACATTCTATAGCAGTGCAAAGGTGTTCTGTAGTGCAGCCTTGATATCCCAGTTTCCAGATCTTGGAACTAGTTAAAGTTCACCACAGTCCTTCATTTAGTATGTGCCCTTCCCATATGAACAGAAATACAGACATGCAGGGGATGGTATGTGTCCAGATCCTGCAATAGCATGAAGTGGCTCTCTTTTGTTGTGTCTCTGGTATAGCACATGGTAAAAAGAATAATAGGTCTCAGCTGGCACTTTAGTAATACTAGTTATAATTACACCCCTGAAAGATGCATTAAAAGAACATTATTATTATGGTGGAGTTAATCACTTCGCTGTTGCGATATGCTGGAATCAGTGTCACTTGCTTACATCCCCCTCACGGCTTGCATAGAATATGTAGTGCCAACTTTGTGAGCCATTTTTTGGTGTTTTGTTTTCTCTTCATCTTTTTGAGGGTGGCTGCAGATCATGTTGTAAATACAATAATCAAACTAGCTTGATGACAGAATTATTAATAACCCTGTACATATCCTCTTAAAAATATAATTTCAGAGGGAATCTAGAGAAATCTAAATGCCAAATTGTCAACAACAACTGAATGCAGAAAGTAATCATTAAAGGCAAATTCTTAAATGGAGGTCACTGTGTCAAGTGAAGGTCACATAACAGCACTTCATTCCCTCATCCATGCACATGATAAAGGCTACAGTGGTCACTCGCATAAGAGACCAGCTGAGAAGCAAAGACACATTTGAGAAATTTTAAATCAGATAAGGTGTAATATTATCCACTGATGCATAGCCACTGAAGTAACTGTGGCTGTTGAAGGCATAAGAGGACAAAACACACTGAAGAGATACAAGGATAAGCATGGTAAAATAAAATACATGAAAGTAAATACAAAGTTGTGTTAATAGAAAGCGATAAGCAACGGTGCACTTACTTGGTCAGATTCCTTCACACGGGCACAAAAGAAGTGGGAAGTTCACAGAGATCTTTCTTGTGCATTTTGCTTTTTGGAAACAAACAACTCAATTTTTTTCTTCTGAAAGTGGTCAAAACTACAGTGAAGAACTAGTTTTTCCAAAGGATTCAGTGGGGTTTGGATCAGGCTGTTTGAATATAAGCTTTGGATCAGGTAGAATGACATCAGGACACCTTTTTGCAAGATGTGTTCATAGATGAGAAGGGACACTCTAAGCTTCAGTTGCAATAATATAAATTGAGAGTAGAAAGGCATGGGTACAACAAGTATACATGAAAAAGTGATATATACAGAAAAAGAAAGTTTGAACATCCACCATCAATCCTTTTCCTTCTTTGAACTATTTAATTTCTGATTCATTACGTATTTTTGCAACAGGGCAATTACATTTTATTGACTTTAAAGAGAAAGGGTTAGGTGCTATGAATGGCATTATGCCGTTTTTAACACCTGTTGAGAGATTTCCTAGTTGATCATAAAGAAGGCATTTTCTGCAGATGCTGTTTTCCTGAAAAATCACTAACATAATCCTTCCATAATACCAGCAGCTGTAATAATACCATTAATAACCACTTGACTGCTTAATCAACATCGGCTGGTTAGCAGTGGTTTTCCCAATATTTTTAAAACGACTTTGCACAAAGGTTGGCCGGAACTCTTTGCCAGAGTATTTTTTTGTGTGAAGAAAATGCCAGCTTCTCACAGGAGAGGGATGACAGTCCAACCAGAGCCCAGCCCTCAAGTAAAGGATATGATGGGTGGTTATGTGAGGGACAGAGAAACTCACCTGAGTCATTTGGGCTCTCAGGTCATCTGCTTAGGCTGCTGTTTTGCCTGCTGAATTCTCTTCTCTTTAGGCAAGAGGATCAGAGATCATTTTCTTCCCACCAACTGAAGGCCTCTGGTGCATAGTTTGCTCTGGGTGAAGGTGTCCATCCCAACACCCCCGCAGCTCAGAATGGCTGGGGGAGAAAGCAACAGTCAACTCACAGCTTAATCTATAACAGACACAGCATGGACCGCTACTGAACCAGAATCAGAGCTATTTGATAGGATAGATGAATATTTTAGCTCTCTTCTCTATTTTCAATATTTTGGTGCCATTTACTTTGTTTTGTTTTGTTGTTTATTTTTTTAAGAGCGCTTGTGTGGGAAGGGGGGGAATAGATTTTTAAAAAATCATTTTCATTTCTGTAACAAAAAATTAAGAGAAAAAAAAAAGGTTGGTGATATAGCTTAAGAAATTTTCCATAAAAATCAGAGAGTATGTCTATACACATGGGTTGATTAGTTTTGGATTTGGTTTTGGATGTTGTTTTGTTTGGGGAATTTAAGCTTTATGGCCTAAAACAAAAAAATATCACTGAAGAAAAGAGCCTGACAACTCTGTGGCTTCTTCTGAGAGTGTTACTATCTGAGATTTTTTTTTTCCATGTGTTTGAGCTGGATTTTGGAACCTCCCAGTCTATATCTCTCTCCCTTGAGATTTTCTTCCAGCCAGTACTATTCTCTATAGTGACCATTACAAAACACAGTACCGACCTGGAAAGCAGAAATGCTAATTTCCAAAGCTTTCACCTCTACCTGTTAAAGAAAAAAAGAGTCACTTTGTTTCTACTCAGTGTCTGATGGTGAAAAAGCACAAAACCTTTATAAAGATAAATAAGTGTGATGTGATTTGCCCATACTAGAACATCACAGCAGGACCTGGAAGTATTGTAAATGTTTAAAGGAAACAATCAGCTAAATGTAGGATATGGTCTTTTTGGCAATTATAATGTATAATGATGAATACTTGTACTAATATGAAGGTTATGAAAAATTCCAACCATTAGAAAGAAGGTGATTTTATTTTTTTCTGTGCATGATGAGCATAATCAACATCAGCAGTTCTCAAATACCAGAATGCTTCCACTGATCAGTGGAAATATTTATATCCTTGTTGTGGATTAGCTGCAGTAGGCTGCTAAACCCTATGCAGCTGCTCACTCACCCCTTCCAGCGGAAGACATAAAGACAGCTTAATAGGTAAAGGAAAAAAAAAAAAAAAAGGAAAAAATAAAAAAGAAACCCAAGACAAACAAGTGATGCAATCTCTCCCCATCAACCAACAGATGCTCAGTCAGATCTCTGGAAAACTCCATACCCCCTCTAGCTTTTATTGCTGAACACAACATCTTATCATAGAATCACAGGGTCACAGAATGGTTGAGGTTGGAAGGGACCTCTGGAGATGATCTAGTCCAACCCACCTGCTAAAGCAGGCACACCTGGAACAAGTTGCACAGAATCCCGTCTAGGCAGCTTTTGAATATCTCCAGAGAAGGAGACTCCAGAGCCTCTCTGATCAGCCTGTTCCAGTGATCTGCCACCCTCAAAGTAAAGTTTCTCCTCATATTCAGATGGAACCTTCTATGCTTCAGTCTGTGTCTGTTTTCCCTCATCCTATTGTTGGGCACCACTGAAAAGAGTCTGCTCCCATCCTCTTGGCACCCACCGTTGAGACATTTATAAGCATTGATAAGATCCCCTCTCAGCCTTCTCTTCTCCAGGCTGAACAGACCCAGCTCTCTCAGTCTCTTCTCATAAGAAAGATGCTCCAGACCCCTAATCATCTTCATAGTCCAGCACTCCCTCCAGTAATTCCTTGTATTTCATTAACTGGAGGGCCCATAACTGGATGCCGTACTCCAGATGAGGCCTCACCAGGACAGAGTAGAGCGGGAGGACAACCTCCCTTGACCTGCTAGTCACACTTTTCCTAATGCACCCTTGCGGTACAGAGGAACATGCCTTTGGTCAGTTGTGGTGAGCTGTCTCTGTTGTCTTGTACCCCCAGTCTACTCACTGACAGGGCAGCATGAGAAACAGCCAAGGTCTTGGTACTGTAGAGGTACTACACAGTAACAGCTGAAACATCAGACTGCCGTCAACACTGTTTGGGTCACCAGTCCAAAGCATAGCACCATAGGAGCCACTATGAAGAAAATTAACTCTTTTCCAGCCAAAAACAATACAATCACTTAACAGTTGCTATTAGATTAGAGTTTGTTTAGGGTTTTTTTCCAGATGGAAATGTTGAAGAGGTTGGTCTTCAGGCAGGTATGTGTGTGACTTCTTGTGTTTTTAAAAAATCGGTGAAAACCCTTGTAGTAAATTCTTGTGATACTCTCTCCACTTCACTTCACTTCACTTCACATACTTCTAATTATGCAAGGATAGTTTGGGAAAATGAATTGCTTTCATTACAAAATGTTTGCAGCAAAATAAAAAATTACTTTTTTCAAGTCAGGTTTCATTAAAACTAAATTAATATTAGGCTACTTTCATAAACCTGCTAACACATCTACTTTAGAACAATATGAGATGTGGGTTTTTTTGTGAAAGTCCAGTAAAACTCCAGGATTCCCAGGGATTTCTAGTTTTAAATGTTTTTGAGACTTCTTTTTTTTTAATGGTTCCAATGTAAACCAGCCATGATTTCCCGATATTTCACTTTCTATTAGTGGATACGAAATAACCTAAAATTTCAATTGAGACAAAATATTGTGAGTATATAAGCCAAATCTAGGGTGAGACAGGCAGGAGGGGAATATTCTATGTAAAATTTTTGAAATCTGAGTCTGAAATTTCTGAAAAGCATTGATATGTTCTTGACTTTCATAATTCTTAATCTCCTTGATCTTGTATTTACTCACTGAAAGTTTCTTATGTTTTAGTAACGTAGGCATTCAGCAGTTATTAAAGCCTAATTAAAACCACAGTCATGAAGAAGTTCCCTAAAGTGCTCCTTTAGGGATGCCACTGTATCTTTTCAAGTCTTGTATCTCTTTCTGCTCTTCCTAAGATGAGGATAGCTGAGTCACGGTAAATGCTAATTTCAGTAATGAGATTGCTTCATGCAGTAGCATTCCCTCTGGACTGAAGAGCTGACAGTGTTGCAAACACACCAGCTCACTTAGAAGGACTGAACTAATATTAACTGGTCACGTCCTCCAGGTAAAGCCAGGGAACAGATAAAGCGAGAGAAAAGTCACTTCAACAGAGAAATTGTTCTCCATGAAAACAGAGCTGCTTATGTTTGTCATTACAACAGTTTAGGTCAAAAGTGAAAACACAACTGGGAGTCTTTTTATTTTATTTTTTTTTCTCATTGCATTTCACACACTTCACAGTTTCCTGCACTCTGTCTCATGCACACTCTTAATCTCTTTCTCTCCCACTTTTTTGTACTCTACGTTCCTATTCCTCTACTGCTGTTCCGACTCATAGTTTTCATCTGTTCACACCCTCCTCTTCCTGTGTTCTGCCTCATGCACCTTATTAGTCTCCGGCTTCTCTTTGACCTTACTGGACAATACTTTCCTGTTCTCCTGTTGTTGCTCCTCTTAGTTTGTTTGAGATCTTGCTAACATGGTTCTTGCTTTCCTATGTCATTCACCAGTTCTCTGCTTCTGAGATACCTCTGAAAATATCTTTGGCATTCCAACCCCCACTACTTAAAGTCTTCATGTTACTATACCATAAAACGCCTTGAGATGAAGTTTTTACAGCAGATGCTGAATAAGACGGTTAAAGTCTTTCTTTAGTATCAAGGGTGTTGGTCATAATGAAAAAAAGAGTATTACTGGAGGAGGTGAAAAATGCAGAAGATGAAGGTGAAAGAATTTCCTTCCTTCCTGAACCTGACATTCACGACTCTGGACTAGTTTCTCCTTTAAACTCCTTTCTTGTTTGTCTAAAATATACTCAATGCTTTCACAATATTTACCATGGTAACAATAATGGTAAGGAACATATGGTGAAGGATAAAGTGTCTTCTTTTATATACACTAAGAAGTGAGCTTCACAAAAGATTATCACTGCAGGACTGTAGTTGATTTTGCCTCACTAAATTCCTAAGAATATGTTTATTCTTCCTTCCTTGTCTTAAATTCTTGCATATTGGTTGTATACACTGACAAGTAGCTGCTACATTTCACCTCAGGTACAGTTGTACTTCAGTGCTTCATCTAGTCTGTACTTAAAATCTCTTGGGATAAAAGGTAACACAAGAAGATATGCAGAACTGCACTCAGTTTATTACAATCTAGTTGTAAAAACTGAAAGAAATTAAAATACAACCAATAAGTTACAGCTAATAAAATTCTGTAAATTCTGTAACACACCTAAACACAAAACAACACAACAAACAAACAAACCAAAGCAAACAAACAAACAAACAAACCCACACTTGAATTGTTTAATTCCAAAATAACATCCATTCACTTCTTAGTTTTTAAACAAACTTTTCATTGGGTGACTCATTCATCAAATGTTGAGGTGGGCAAATAATGTTAACATACAGTAAAAATTCCTAATGACCACCAGTTGCATGTAAGGTATCAATGTTTTGCTTATTGTATACGACACAGAAGGAGGAAGTAACACAACCTGCATTTTATTACTTGAATCAGATGCAAAGGGTTTTCAAAACTTCAAATTCAACTGAAAGCAGCTGTTGGGAAAATATCATTACATTATACCTTAAGCTACAAAAGCCAATTTAATGGTGACATTTTATTTTATTCAGATGGTCCCTTCTTTTATTCTGTCTAACCCAGTAAAGCCTCTGGAAATTGTATCTGGATGAAATCACCAGAAGGTGAAGGGCCCATGACTAAAAACATTCTTTAAAGATTATTCAGGGTTGCAGTCAAATGGAATAGCAGCACTAACGAGAGCAAAGGTCTCCATATCTACAGGAAGTAATATTACATCATTTAGCAGTACCTTTAAGAAAATACAGTCTTGTTACTAGATTGGGTTAGATGTGGATTGAAGTGCTGTACAAAGCCATTGGATACTATAGTAAACACATGCATTTAAAAAGGGGGCATGCCATTTTTCTAGATCAGTATACAATGGTGTTTGCAGGTGGAATTAGCTCACACTGCACTCACTTCAAGTCATAGTTGTTGCACTAGTTTAAGTAACTGTCCCCATGAGTTGAGTGAATTATTTCTGATCTGTCTCTCATTTTAGATGTTAATACATTCACCCTACCTGATGGCTGAGCAGAACCGTTGTACTTTTACCTCTAATTCAATAGATGTGATAAAAGCATGAGAGCAGCCATTCAAGTCAGAGGAGAGGTGAACCTGTGCCAGTGTCCGGCTCGTGACTGTGGTCAGCAGAGGACACTTAAAGGAGTGTGAGAATAAAATGTCTCTGCCTTTTGGCAACTCTCCTGGCTTCAGGACCACAGGTACATCTCATCCTTCTGTCTGGCAGCCCTCATAGACTTTGCTTCCATGAAATGGTGTTTATTTCCTTCTTTAACTAATTTAGACTTTTTGTTTTCCCAACAATCTGTGACAGTGAGCTTCATCATTTAAATTTTTGCTATATGAAAAAATGTACTACTCCCTTTTGTTTTCAACCTACTACCAGATGATACCTTCACTTAGTGCTCTGCTGAACTTGTTATGAGAAATGCTGAATAATTGCTGCTAATCATCTATCAAGATCAGAAGAGATTAAAATATAAAACTAAATTATTCTTCTTTTCATGCCAAGGAAGCCAATCCTGATTAACTCCAAGAACTAAGCCCAAAGGAATAGAAACGTGCATAGAAACTAGGTATACACTTCCTTTAGGAAAAAAAAAAAAAGTAACAAAACCAAACCCAGGGAGATTGCTGCACTGATGAACTTGTATATCTGTATCTTCACTGGCATACTAAATCCAGTAATGCTACCATTCTGAAGAGCTATCTTTAAGAAGGAGATGGTTCTCTAACATGTATATTCTGTTTATTTGGGGCATTTGCCAAAACTTTTCAGAATATCACCGTCAACATCTTTATTTCTTAAAGAAATGAAGATGGATGGCTACAGAGCTTGTCAAGAAATCATCATAGTTACACCTAGCTATCATCAGAAAAAAATATACATATGCATACCTACACATATATCTATCCTTATATTTTTTCGATAAAAATCTAACCTAAGTATTGCAGTATACCAATTTTGCTTTACTAACATTTTGTGTTAAATAAAACTTAAATATAAAACCATGCTTCATTCACAAACCAAACAAAATGATTTGATTTTCCTCCAAATTCAATCATCTGAAAGTTATTATTAAATCTTGGGACATCAGTTCCTTTCAGGTTCTTTCACATTCTCCCAAAACAACAAAGAAAATCTCATTAAGCTATCTATTATTCTTTGTAATGTTCATAAAGTTTCCAGGTACCTTGAAGCTACTAATTCACTTCATGAATGATTTCAGATGAATCTAACCAATGAAGTTTAAATAAACATCTATTATAGATTTCAGAAGTAA
This sequence comes from Caloenas nicobarica, assembly GCF_036013445.1. Lineage (NCBI taxonomy): Eukaryota > Metazoa > Chordata > Aves > Columbiformes > Columbidae > Caloenas > Caloenas nicobarica. The sequence continues at coordinate 9,815,954 of NC_088245.1, forward strand.
CTCTCTGTATTTTCAGAGGTGTCCTTACAAATAATTATCCAGTGAGTAACTATTACTTTCATATGTAGTTTACAATAAACTTAAATGTAAATGTTCTCTTGTTATACATCTGCATGATCAAGTCTTAAACCAGATTTTTTTCCTGCTCATGAATGAATCAGAAAATGGATATTTTTACCCATTGTCAGAAAGACCTTTCCAAACAAAAGCATAGCAGAAGCTTAAATATACAGACGCAAAGAATTCTGAGAACGTTCAGGCTAGTCAGTGTTGTCAAATAAATTTCTTGCAAAGAGGACAGTGTTTATTACTCTGAATAACAATAGTGCTGATGTAGGAGAATTCTTCAAAAATCCCCACTGATCCGACTTCTGTCTTTGCAGTTTAAAGTTCATTGGAGTGGAGTTTGAACTGATGGAGAGATTAGAAGTATGGAAGCATTGCTGAAATTCTGCAACTGTTACGAAGCATAAACATTAGGAAATTAATTTATTTTTCCCAACTGAATTGTCTATGGTGTGCAATATTTGAGTTGGCAAGACTTAAATAGGTTGGTCATTTTAAAGTAGATCATAACCCAATTTCTTCAAATGATTTTTTTTTTCCTTTTCCCCTAAGGCATTTACATTATTTATATAGCCAATGTGGTTTTCTCTATTGTTTTAGACTATTCTTTGCTTGTTCACAAAACACAAAATCATATTTCTTTATGCATAAATGGTTGATTTATGCATCTGTACCAACAGCTGTTTTAATGCAAAAAGGATGAAGTGAAATAAAAATTGAACTGGGAATTTGCATGCTTTTCTACTTCAAAATGTATGTTTATGTTGAAAAAATTACCGCAGTATTTCATTGCATTAAATTAATTTGTTTATACCAATACTGATCTGCAAACTTATTGCAAATGATGCTTGCATTTCTAAAATCGAAAAAGTAGATTGACATGTAAGGAAAGCACATCTTACAAAATACTCTTCCTAGTTCCGTTTTTAAGAACTGATGAAGCAATTTTAATGTGAGAATATCAGTCACTGGAGGCAACATACATTTACCAGCTTTAGGTCCAAATGTAACAAGACATTTAAGTAAGGGAGTTGGGAAGGGAGAAAAATGCTAACAAAATATCGTAAACCAGAATTTTCAAACTATGCTGCTGAGTGGTGGGGTAGAACCTGATTCAGCATTTCTATATGCAGTAAGGTTTTTTTGCCAGTCTGATTCTTTTTTTTTTTTTTTTCCAGGCTGTCAGGCACATTACACATTTGCATTCCACTTAATTTACGTATGATGACTTTCACAGTGTGCTGTAAAGCCCACCTTTCTTTGAAGTATTTACCACTGTTAGAGAGTCCGAAGAGTTGTGAATTGTTAGAAGGGCAGACAATTACATTTAAATTCATCTAATTTGCTGGTTGCTGGTTGTAATGAATACTAATGTATATGAAGCATGTCGAGCAGCTTTTATGTTCATATCTGCTAGCAAGTGTGTCTGGCTGCTTTGCTCTAAAGGTTTTCTTGTTACAACTACCCAGAAGCACATTTTAAAACATTATTTCTAATTAACTTCAGTATGGAAAGGATTTTGCCTGCAGTGATCATATTTTAGTGGAAGTCGCTCACAAAGTATAATGTATAGGTTACAGAGCATGTCTGCTTAGAAAAGTTAGGGCTTATCATGGGATACTTACATTTTTTTATAATTTTGTGATGACTTTTTAATCATTTCATCCAAGAAAAACTACATTGTTCAGCTGAACCATATAAACCTTGTAAGTAAGAAATCCTGTTATCAACTAGAAACAGAAGCAAGACTTTTCATGCTACAGAAGATATTCCAGTCTGTAGGCAGAAGTCTGTACTTTTTCAGAAACTGTGCATGTTTAGTCTGCATCATACACTGTGGCAGAATATAAACAGTTATATGTGATATACACCCCAAGTCATCTGTAGCTGTAGATCTTGAAAAAAAGGTTTCTAACAACCTCAAACAAGGAGGCTAACACATGCCAATGGTTTGCAGAATGTTTCTGTGCAATTCTCCCCTGCACTACATGAAAAGGATGTAGTGGATGATGCATGCTGAATGTAACCCATAAACTTTGCTACCTCCAGTTCCTCTCCATCAGCGCCAATGAGGTGTTCAAAAAGAGCTTAAAATTATTTGAAGATCGTCCTGCAAATTGCTGCTTCCTGAGAAATGATGATAGCTAGCAGTATCATGCTACTCTGGAACAAACTAAAAGAGGTTGTAATTACTCTTCTGCTCTTGCTTCTGCTGTTGAAGGGCAGATATGCTACATATGTGATATAGAAAGGATTTAGAGTTTGAATTCTTCCATGTAAGGAAATCTTTTCCCCGACATTTAATGGAACAAATACAGCTCTGAATGCTTCCTGTTCCTGTGTTGGTGTGGCGTATCATCTGGTCTGTATTTGTTAATTCTGGTGGAAATCACAGATCAAGGAAGCATTTAGAGTTTTAGAGGTTGTTGGGTTCTTTTACACAAGTAGGGTGGGAGTGCTTACTTTGAATAATTAATTAATTGTTACAATTGAACAATGAATTAATTGAACAATTAATTAATTGTTTTTCACGTGAAAATAGTTTGACTGGGGTCAAAATCAGACTTAGAAGCTTAAATAAATGAAGCCTGCAGATAGCTGGCAAAACCACCATTTCTCCTTGCACATTTATCTTATCTGACTTAGGGAGCCTGGGATTAATTAGAAGAACAAAAGTTTTGTTAAACAGTGTTTTGTAAAGTAGATCTGCATTTTTGCTGGATTTAAAACTCATTGGTTCTACTCTCTGGATAAGAATAAAAGAACTATTCACCTCTTGGTATATCCATTTCATCTCACCATTGACATTCAGGCAACTCGAACACAGCAACAAGTCAACCTTTGGTGATGAAACACTAATGAATCTTTAAAAGGAAATGTTGATGTAATACTACGCTTATGAGATGGTGAGTTATATATTTTTGTTTTCTACTTATAAACACATTGATAGAATACTTTGATTCCTTAGGAACCTGAGTATTTTCCTTGCTGAACTTTAATTTTGAAGTTTATTGTTCATTTTTATTGGCAAATTGTTTCCCAATGAAAAACAAGGAAATGGGAAAAGTTTGGTACAGAAAAATAAGATGAAGCAATATTAGTTTTGATAAAAGTGGACAAATTAAAGAAGTAAACAAAAAAAAAATCTCTGTGACTATCTTCTCCTCTATCCCAAAGATGTCCCCATTTACTACAGTGGTAAGACTTTAGGTATAATTTCCGAAAATGAATAGTTTGACTGTTCAGTTTCTGAAAACACAGATTCTCTGGCCTGTTCTCTGCTGATGGGTCTTTCATATCTTTTGCTCAAAGAAACATAAGATTTTTGGACATCAAGAAAAATTCAAGAGGCTCTTTTGATAATAATTTGGTCTTTTCTTCAGTAGTAAATTGGATGTACGAAGTTGTTGCATCCTGCTACTTTCTGCTTTGCTCCTCCATAGTACTTTATGGAAATTTTACTGATGTCTTATCTTATATCTTAATGATCAAATTTATATATACTTTGTTTCAGGAAGGGATTAAAATATATCTCCAGTTTGGAAAGGTTAAGATTTTGAAAGTAGATGTCATGGAACCTTAGAGGGTAAAAAAGATGCCATAAGTATGTTTACATATGTAGAAAGCCTGCCATTTTCAGCATGCTGCTACTCTAACATCAGTGTGAACTGCACACATATGACAATGAAGGATATAACAATATGCAAGGACAAAGGCATACATAGAAGTATTTAGGCAATTAAATCCCACTGACAGATTGATTTTTCAATGGCAGCCAGTTGTCTAACTTTGGACACTTGGAGAAATCAGGGCTGTTTTAAAAACTTAGCACTTAGACTGCTTCCAAAATGCATGACTAGTTATGAAATAACATTTATGGAAATATAAATTAAAACCAGGATATTTGTTCAACAAATACTTACCCAAACAGGCTCAAGATTTCTCAAAGATTTTGCGTGTGAAAGGTTATGTAATTAGGAACAATTTATCTAAAAAAGAAAAAAAACAAACAAACTAAAAAAAAAAAAAAAAACCAAAAAAAAAACCACGACAAAAATAACCAAACCAAAAAACACACCAAAAAAACCCAAAACAACAACAACAACAAACAAACCAAAACAAAACAAAAAACAAAAACAAAAACAAAAAACAAACCAACCAACCAAAGAAACAAAACACCAAGGATGTTTCTGAATTGCATACTAATTTCCACTCATATTTGCAAGATTATTGGAACCAATACAAAGACAGGGTAAAATGATTTGGCACACAACTGGAAGTCTTTTGTAATTTGAACAACTGCAGCTCCTTTGTCAGTTGAGAAGTCACTTGAGAGTAAACACAACCAGACACCATAAAACAATATACTGCATCTTTTCACGTTCATAAATCTACTCCTGTCTTTGTCCTGTAAGCAATCACTTCTTGTGCGTGATTATCTTTCCAAGTATTAGTCAGAATATGTTTCTCTTTGCTTAGCAATATTCTTGCCTTTCCTTTGCTTTAAAGTTTCTAGTACACTGTCCTTGAAGAAAAAAAAAAATCTTGAACTTTTTAATTAGATACAAAAGTCTGGATGTGTAGATTGATTTAATATGATACATTTCACCCCATGGAAAACATGATTTTCAGGGAGAAAAGGGTCTTTTTAAAAATTATTTTTCTTATTTTATTTTTCTTAAATCAAAACAAGACATTTTAAACTACAGATTAAATAAGGCTCTGAAAATTACATAGAGTTTGCATATTTTTAGGAGTCTGTATGTTTGGGGATTTTTTACAAAGTTCACTGAAACACTGAAGAAATTACAGCATTGTGATTTCTTATATGTTGCATATGGTATATAAAAACCAGAATCTTTTGTTAGCTAAAAAATAAATGCTAAGAAAACTGGCTGATTATTCTCTAAACTTTGATATAAACCCAATCTAGAACCAGCTCAGAAAATAATATTTTCTAATCCCAAGGAGGTAAGTTTTTATTTAGCAACAGTAATGGCAGCTGAAACAACTTCTTTATTTAAAGGTGGTGCTTCATAAAAGTTTGTTTAAGATATAGGCCTTATATATAGCCCCTGCAGTAACAGAGGATTGCTTTTGTCACTGTTTGAGGTTTTCTCCCCTGCAACATGCCTGTTTTCCTAATAAATCTTTTGGTATCTATTTTCAAATAATTGCTTCCCCTCTATGTAGTATAATGTATTTTAATTATATTTTATTTAATTTATTATGTGTCTGAGATTACATCACCCCACAGCCCACATTTAAATACCCAAGAAATTATATTGCCATATACATCCACTGGGACAAATTCTCCTCTGGTATATATATATCAAAAGAAATCTTCGATGATGAAGTCTACATGGAAGTCAATTAAGTGGCAATCATTTACAGCACTTAATTTTACCATCAAACTCTAAGCAGGGACCGTAATTTTCCAAATGTGTGTAGACACACTATGATCAGGAGGTCTCAGTTGGTGAGGGATTCATTCTAGGGGTTATTGAAATACGAATACATGATATTCATAGAATAGTGCAAGAAGGACTTTGCTCAGTGAGTTTCATCCACAGTTAGAAATGGTTATGACAAGTACAAAGTCACAGTAAAACCAAATGCAGGAGTACTTCCCCCTTTCCCTCACACAAAACTGTTACATTTACATGACCGTAGCTAACAGTTGTGTGTGGACAAACTATTTCATTCTTATGTTCAGACTAGTCACATGTTAATATCTGACTCCCTCCTACTCAGCTGAAAAATACTCAGGTGACTGGGAGGGTGTTTTGAAATGTTCTTTTTATTGTTTGTTTGTTTATTTCAAATAGTCATCTGAGTATTTTTAGCTGTAATAACCCATTATGTAGTCCCAGCTTCATGGCCATGTTGGCTTAATGCGAAAAAGTGTCTATACATGTAGCTCTACTAACATCAACAGGAGAAGGGAAATATGTGACAGTTGCTAAAGATGTACTTCCGAAATCATGCTTCTTATTTGCTTGCACGAATGGTCAAAGAGAGTGATGAGTGACCTCTTGCTCTGAGTTCAAGCAAGTTACAAAAGGCAAAGAAAAATGGTGCCGCTGGTCACTGACAGATGAACTCCCCATTTGTCAGTAGTTTCATTGGAAAAGCAGGTAACAGCCTGACTAACGTCACTGAGAAACTTCTGCATCAACTTTGCCCCGCAGCACCTGTGCTTTGTTTAGAATTATTGCAGAAGTAATACAAGCTTTGCACATTCTCAAGAGCTAATTTCATTAACAATCAATGAATTGTCATAAACTACTGCAGAACTGTATAATGTAGTGTTGACAAAGAGGATGAAATAGTGAAAGAATGATAATGAAAGAATAAAGTGAGGACTAATACTTTGAAGAGTAGAACCGAGTTAAGTCTCAAAGTATCAAATCTTCTGGAACTTAGAAAAGGCAAACTAAGATGTAGAAACATGGCAGATTTATCAATAGCTTTCCTTAGGTTCAGATTCTCACTCTAACATAAAATCGAGGTTGCCAGGTTAACTAGAAAAGGTAATATAAATTGATGTATTCTGAATTTCACTCAGCAGGTTGACAAAGCCATTTACATCTCTGAGTGTTAGACATAGCAAGATGGGACAAAAGAATCAGCTTACTCCCACTATTGGTTCCCACCTCTTTTGTCTCTGCACCTTCTAGTTCTTTCATCCATTCTTGATTAGTTCAGTCCATATTTCCTCAGTTCTGTGCACTTTTATCAGTCCTACCCCATATTAAGCTAGAAAACCTGTGAAGACATTGTTCAAGGCTGGAACTATTTCAACAGCAGATGCCTCTAAGCCCACTTATAATCCATTAACATCAGTTTTCATGCTATTCTGAAACCTTCAAAATTTCTTCCCCATTTGAACACTCATGACACCAGTTCTACAGTTCTCTCATCTGCAGCGATGAATGTCTTGACAAGGAAAGGCAAAGAAAGACTGAGATCCAATATTGTAGACAATTTTTACAGATGATGACTTCAGTTCCAGTCTAGAACACAACAGGTCCATCCTATTTGCTTCTATGGAAACACTTTTGCTCTCTTTCCACTTACTAGAGGACATATGGCTGCATTCCAGATCACTACCATGAGTAGAAGGCTTGTCCCACACTTTTGCTAGAGACTTGGTCAGTTCACCTCTGCCAGACACTTCTATGCCTTCATTATACTCCTTGAGCAGTATGTGAAGCTGGTCAGATGTTCTTGGTTCCCAAAGCTGTTGAGGCATCTGGGAAGCCCCACTTCTTCCCATCTCACACCTCACACTGTGGCCTTTCTTATTGACATCCAGTACCCAGAAGTCTAAAATGGCACTGAGCAGTGTCAAAGCAAATAAAGCTTTGTGTAAAGATTGTAGTGTTAACACAGAGGGAGAGAGATGACTGTATCCAAATGAAATCTGCATTTTGACTTTCCTGTTAATCCCTAGCTCCTCTTCTCCCACTGCAGTACTAAGGACTTGCAAATTCCTAGCGGTTTAGGTCTCTTCGGTGCCCTGACCTTGTGCACTGCATATGGAAAGGTGAAGAGAAATTGTGGTGCTAGGCAATACCGAAGTGTATGTGCTTATCTTACCTTTGATAGTCCCACAATACGGGGCATGCCCTTGTCACTTCATGCGGAGGGCAGGGGATAAAGGTCATCAGACAGCACCGGGTTGCGACTGCTCCTCGGCTCGCTGCAAGCCTTGCAGTTACAAAGCAAGAACTGGTGACCCAATAAGATGTGTCATGTATTTTAAAATAGAAAGCGGAAAACAATTGCCAATAGCAGGGCACGAGGAGGTATGACATTTTACAGTCTTATCACAGAGTAATCACATATATTACTGTATACCTTTACGCTACCCTAAACCAGATATCTTTGAATAGACCTCAAATATATGTATCCTTAGTGTTTTAATAGTAATATTAATAAAAAAGATAGTAGCAGCAGTTATGTGTGATTTTACTTTTACTTTTTATTGCAGTATTTGTCAGTCTTTATTCAATACATATACGTGTAGTCCATTATTTGATCAGTGAGAGGATAGTAGATTACTTTTTCTTTTCGTGCTGTTTGTGCGATTTCTGGTTTTTAATGATTTTAAAATGGCAAAGAAAAAATATAACAGTCTACAAACAGCCATTCTTTATATATATGGTAAACTTCAAGGCAATATAAAAATGGTCAGATTCAGTTGCAAATATGTCTTTTTAATGCATTTAATTATTTTCACACTACTCTGGGGTCATCCCAGGAAGGATATGTCTTCATCTGATAGCCTTAATCTAATTCTTCTTTGCAGTTAACCTCTGATAGCCTTTTTGGCCTCTGTTTAGAACATCTTACCACGCCTGTCCACGCTTCTAAATATACCCTGATCCATGCCTCTATTTTTGTACACAAAACAGCCCAGAAATTATCTTTCAAGATCTGCACATTCAGTTCAGAGACGTATAACTGGTGTCACTTTGCTGATGCTAGGTACATCCATGCAGAAAGGAAGCTATAGGAAAGAACAACATAGATAATAAGAATTTATATTTAAAAACAAAGAACAGAAAATGTTTTTAAATACATTTACCTAAATAATTTTGAGAAATGTGTTAGGTTTTTTACCTTTTTTTTTAAGTTCTCTGTAGACACCTTCCCTGCCCACTCAGAGTTTAAAAATAAAGTCTGATAAGAACTTAATATTTCTTTGAATCAAATTGGATTTGCACTCAATAATATCTGATTGAAATCTGGTGGTAATGTCATCAAACTCACTGTAAAATCCCCCCTCCATAATATTGGGAGTCTTTTTTTCATTTCTCTGTGACTGAAAGCTGTGTGTGTGTGTATATATATATATTTTTTTTTTCCACAGTATGTCTTTCATGTGACCTTCATGAACATACCCCTTAATTCTCTCATAACTGACTTATCTGACCAAAGTCCTCTGTGGTGTTTTCAGGGGTGATGCTGTAGGCATGAACAGTGATGCCTGGTCAAGGCATATCTGAGATCACCAGACAAACTGCTATGTCCATGTGAAGTATCACAGTGTTTATGTGGAGAGGAAAATCTCAGTTCTGAAAGCAGAATTGTGTCAACCCCATATCATGATGAGTTAAGTGCCACCCTGATGTTATTACCATGTTTCAGAGCTGCCACAGGCTCAAGTAGATCATTCGTATGTACACTCTACCGTGCTGCTAACATATAGACGTAGCCTCATGATCTAAGGAAGTCTGGGGCAATCTAGGTGAATCTGGTAGATGCCCTGACTCACAGCCTTGTGCTCTGATTAGTGGATCATTTTTCCTCTCTTCCACAGATCCAGGTGTTTCCAGCTTTTCTCCAAGGATCTCAACCAAAAAGTTAAAATAAAGAATCCCACTGGCATCTGTGGGCTGTGGGTCAGCTTCAAAATGAATAAATTTGATGTTCGGTATTTGTGTTACAATATTCCTTATTGAAAACAAATTCCTATCTTTTTTTTTCCTTCTGTCTTCCATGCATGTATTTGTTGTCTTTTCCCTCTGTTGACCCAATACTGGCTGAGGCTGATTAGTATTGTACCTTCTCAAAATAGGTCATTACAAGAGCAGCAATGCAGAGCTTTGGTCATCTTTGGGATAACATTGGAAGCCCTCTGGCCCTAATCACATACAGGAAAATAGAGCAGTACTTGTTTCTACAAAATATTATGTGTACCAAAAAGTGTATAGAGTAAGCAACCTGTATTCACATGCATTCAAAAATAAGAGTGTTGAGTGTTTAAGGAGGATGACTCTCTCTTGCTGTTTGGACTTTGTAAGTCCAAAAAAGCCAGTTACAATGTTGCCTTAAGTTTAAGAATTCTCATATTTACCAGGAGCTTAGTTCCAGCTATATATAATATTCATAGTGCTCATGTTTCACACTACATTTGTTAGGTACATACCATACCATAAATCACCTGGAACAGAAACAATACCACGTGGTGAACTGAAGATCTTCAAATGAACTATTCATAAATGAACTGCAGACCATGGCTTGTTTCCTGGGAGGAAAAAAAAAAAAAATCAATTAGGGAAGGCATCAAAATTTCATGATCACTTAATGAATAGACAGAAGTGGAAGGATACTAGAGAAGCCAGCCTTTGCAATTTTTTGCTTTGCTCAAAGTTCTCAGATTCATGAATATGTTACATTTTCTGAGTAAATAACAAAAAAAGAAATATTGCATAGGAATTAAAAAATAAGCAACCTTCACTCTATTTTCATAAGGATTTGATCATCCATCCTGTTTACAAATAGCTATGTTAATCATTGCAACCTGAGAATTCTGTGACATTTTAGTATAAATAGTTTATGACTCTAAGCTTTCATTTAGACCTGGTTCTTATAAACAGTTTGGCTAATTACCTTCCAAGTGTTCCTGTATCTTCTGATTAATGAAAGATCTGTCTTGTGGCTTACATGCTAATTGTTTCAAACCTAATGAAAAATAAAGAAAACAAAATTCTAATATACATCATAACATCACAGAAATCTACATATTCTAACCTACAAAGCACTTAAACACATGCTCAGTTTACAGACATGTTATTTGATTTCAGCTGAAGTTAAGCAGGTGCCTAAGTGAATATACAAGTGTTTTTCTGAATAAAAGTGCTCTTTTTTTCTGAATCGCAGTACTGCCAGTTGACTGAAACAGAAGTATCTCCATTGCAATACTGTTTAAATATAAGATAGATCTATTACTGTGCCCCGGACAGCTGACAAGCCAGACTAGATGTAATCAGAGCACCACATAAGCAGGAAGAATATCGTAGCGCTTGATACTGTCCATTAGTATGATTTTGGATGGTATATTTAGGTAGACAGGAAAACAGAAGGAAATTAAGTGAAGCGATGCAGTTTGGAGTGTAAAATAAGACAAAGAGGACAAGAAGTATGGGATGAAACTGGTAAGGAAGAGAGTTAATTCAAATGACTAGGCAAAAACTGCGATACATTCATTCTCAATGCAGTGAATCTAACGAGGTGAGTAAAGTTACATGCAGTCTTGCACTAAGAGTTTTTAAAGTTGACCAAAGCCCAACATTTGTGGCTTCACTAAAGACAAGGGATATTTGTTCCCAATAAAAAATAACATTTCCTCCTAAGCACAGTTATATCATTGCCACTGCAAAGAGAAATTAAAACTTTATTCTGGCTTTCTGTGAGTGTTTTGGAGATACACCTGACAAAATCCAAGTTGTTCTGAATAGTGGGTAGCCCTGTAGAATTACCAAAGGTCTGCTTGTGTGAGTTGCTGTTTCTCCTGATGCGAAACATTACAAATCTGTATGTCTAAATGAATATTTACCTGCTGAGAGGTAAGATGGACTAAGTATATATTTTTCTGAAAATCACTGTGAATTCAACTCGAAGTATCTGTGTTGACTCAAGAAAAATTGTGACAATATCTGTCTTGCCCAATTTGACCCCAGTTCAAAAGCCTAATCTACAGTCTTCCCAACATGTTTGTTTTCTTCTCCTCCGCATTGATAACTTTGAGGCTGAAAATAACAGAAGTTTCATGGAAAGCATCAAACACCATATTAATAACTTTATCTTTCGACATAAGGGAGCACTTCCGGGATTCATTTTCTTTAAGCTCATCAGAAATATTTGCCTGTAGAGGAAATGGTCTCTAAAACACCTAATCTGAATATGGCTTCATTTGAAAAGAAAGTCAGCTCACTTTCTTCTTTAGTGGTGACTTTTGGTCTTGAAGCTCTTCTGTCTTTTAGTTCCTTTTCACTAGCACCAAAAAGAGATTGTGTGTAAGATTAGATAAAAAGTTAATATTTCTCTTTATCGTAAACAAATACAGTATTAGAATACTGCATAATATCTGTCTTTGTATGACTGAAAGCTGTTGAAACTAGTTTACTTATTGAAAAGTGCTGTTTCTTCATGATAATTCATCCTGCACACACGATGCTTGCCTTACTGGAGAGAGGAAATGATGAAAAATGGAGGGATAAATAAGAAGAAGGAAATATCGTGGTAGGAAAATAAAGGCATGTATCAAACACTACCATAGAAAACATTTATTTTTAGGTGAGCGGAATGTTACTTTGCAATTTGACAGTGAGATAAATCATTAATGATTAGGAGTCTGTTTGGTGATGTGTAAAACACTGGTGTGTCTCCACGTGAACTATGCAGATAGCCACTCACTCTATCGCTCTGAATATGTCCTGTAGTGAAGGACACTGAACCTGATCCTGCTCAAACTGTTAGTGCTGAGAAACCTGAATAACTCCTTCAATGCCAGAAGAGTTATTCTAGATGTAATTTGTCATAACACAACAAAAAGACTAGTATTTAAAAAAGCCTCTGAAATCACAAACATTCTTAGAGCATAATATAGGGAATATATTTTAGAAACTAAGCAGTTGCTAGATAAAAGGGAAAAGAACACTGAATTACATCAGCCGTCACAACCATGAGTAGAATTGAATGTAAATGCAATATGAAGAAATTGGTAGCAACATTCAGAGTTCAACAGAAATACCTTTCTCTTACTGTTCTGCAGTATGGCAAATTTGCTTATAAATCACTTTAATATCTATTACTGTATTTACACAAATCACTCTTCTGAAAAAAAAAAAGTCAGTAGTTATCAGGGCCAAAGTCTTAATATATTATAATATGTTCTGTAGACTTCATTTTCTAAACAAAGGAGCAAAAAAAAAAAAAATAAAGTGAGTTGGATTAATTTATGATGTAATTGAAAATACATGTTATGACATGGAAATAACTCTCTTTTTTTTGTGGTTGAACCTGCTTGGAGAAGTGAGAGTTGTCTGTTTAAGGTAGATACTGCATTAGAATGCAATAGTGGAAATGGAAGTCCCATATGTGCTTAGATTAATAGATACTCTCCAAATAGGTTTATTTCTGGCATATTCAAGAGTACATGGGAAATGTACTTACAGTATGTGAGATGTCCTAATTGATGACCTAATAATAAAATGAACTGGGAAAAAGTTGTCTAATAATGTATTTACTATTTAAAGCACTGATGGCAATGTAGTATGAGAGTGTTTTTAAGTCAGGTGTGACTAAATAGAGAAATTACAAATTTCAGATTAATCATACCTATGTTGGTATCACAGAATTTTTCTTCCCTTAATAAAACCAATTCAGGCTTAAGTGATACTCAACATTAAATGCTATTAATTGTGTGTTTCCTGAACTGACTCCATTTATGTGTAAATATTCATGTTTGAGTATGATTTTTTTCCAATTGAAAAGCACATTACCATACCAAGCACAGAACTTCTCAACCACTGAAAAGTGCAGACTGATAAATTTGAAATTATGACTGTTTGCTATGACTGAGACCAGGAAATTAAAAGAATATCTTACCAAGTCCCTGTTGTTTCAATTATAAATATGTCAGCTTTGGTTCAAAGTATGGCTTTGAACAAAAAAATGCATATGCAGTGGGATTCAACCTGTCATTTTTGTCTATTTTTTATGTAGACAGATAAATTTTTAGTACCATATAAGCAGGATTCATCCACACTTTGCATCCCAGTACTGTTGCTGCCTTACTGAAAAATATGCCTCCTTCTTAGCAACTGTAACATGAACTAAATAAGTTTGATCTTCAAGTTCCAGGCAAAGGCTCTGTTCTTGAAAAAATATAGGTTTGACAATATAAACTGAACTAACTGAATCTGGAAGTAACTGAGAGAGAATGAATAGGAGAGGAAGTCTCATTTTCAAGATCTTTTCATAATACAAATGTATTCTTGCTCTACACACAGAAAATATTCTTATTAGTGTCTGAATACAGCCTAGGGACTAGAGTGTTCAAAATTTCTTTATAACTGAATATATACCTCTGTGTAGACAATTTGTTATGTAACACTGAAGGCACCGAGTATTTCTTATATTTGACTTGTAGAAATAGAGTCTGTGGAATTACCTATACAAATAATGTTCTTATTTTTTTTTTAATAAATGAATCTTTTACCTTCTTCATCACAATCGATATATTCTTCTGGTTATTTTCTGAGCACTATTACAATGTATTCCATACATAATAGCCCAGTTACTGGGAACCTCTGATTTCCTGCACCTTGTCTGACTGACTAGGAGAATCAAGCAGATTTCCTTGTGAAATGATACATTCCCAGCTGGATACACCATAAAGGACTCTGGATTGTATAACTGGTCATAGTCCAAATCAAATACGTATTACTTATTTCAAGGGCTCTCCTTTTATGTGGCAACCTGAATTCCAGTTCAAGTAAATGGCAAAACTCCCGTTGACTTTCAGGGAAAAAGATTAAACTGTATAATGTGCATTAAATGTTTGTTCTGGTAGTCAACTCAGAACTGCAGGGTGGGCTTAGGAATACATCAGACTAAAAATTCATCCATATCAACACTGTGGAAAAAGAAAAATACATTCTGAAAAAGATGCTTCAAAATCCTTTCTTCAGTAGGAGATATGTCTGTCATTAAATCAATGTTATATTAAATTATTACTACATGTACAGGGGGTTAACCTTCCAGCTTATGAGGAAAGAGAAAACTCAGTAAAACATACAAACATCAACCTTATTCTCCACTGTCCAGTTATTTGCTATATTTCTGACCGTGTGGGAAGCACAATACTAAGAAGTACTTGAATCAAGAATTTAACCCCACTATTGAACTTTCATTAGATTGCTAGGATAATAAGGAATATTTTCAGAATGTCGTTATCTGTTGCTTTGTTTTCTTACTATTTTTATATTGTCAAGACACGAGGTGAATAGGAACTATAGAATGCTGTTCCCAAATACATAACTTTAAATACATCCATACAAGGAAGAAATAAAAAGTAGGCTTAAGATAGTAATTACGAGTTTACATACCAGAGAAATTTCACTGAAAATTCCTGGGCCAAAATCATTGTGGAATTACAAGGTGTGTAAACACTAATATTTCAACAGTATTCGTTTCATTCTTGTGCATAGCAGTGATTTAGGCCTGGAGTAATGGGAGACACAATAGTTCCCTTTCATTGCTAATTCAGACAATACGAGATGAACATGAAACAATGAACTGTCTCTGCAGAATACAGAAAAAAGTCAAATCTGCCTCTCCTCAGACTTGTTGATTCTAGTCTTTCATCTCCCCAGTGTCTCATGTATGATTTTTTGTTGTTGTTGTTATTTTTTTCCATATATCACTTCTAAACAAGAAACAGCTGAGTAAACCACTCACCACACTGCATCTAATAGTAAACTATACTAGATAAAGACCTGATTTCTTTTAAGATGCTAACATCTTATATTTTATATAAAGATACATTAACGAAGTTGGTAAATTCTGTTGTAAATGTAAAGGGATGGTCACAATTTTGAAAGAGAGAAACCATTTGGAGAAAAGAAATATCTGTTTGTTCTCCTCTCTGTCTTTTCTCTTTTCATGTAAAGTCTGATTTTTGTCCTCCTGTGAAATTTAGTACATAACCAGTATTACTGAAAAGATTTTATTCTAAAAAGCACTTTGAAATTTTATCACCTCTTAGAAGTTGTGTTTCTCTTCTGTTGAGTTGTGTGTTCCAGTCCTTACTGAAGTTCCTTTACTCACAGCTTTCAAATCACCCACACAATCTTCAGTGAATGCAATGAACTTCAATAGCTTTGTCAAATAGACTGGATATGAGCAAGGCCAATGTTGTGTTGCCTGGATGGTAATAGACTGTGTCTTGTCATAAAAACAGAAGTTATAAAACTATAAATTCCTGAATTGTAGCCAGAAGAACATGAAAAGAAAACAGGCCTGATTTAAAAAACAGGTTAATGACTGCGGAAATAATATTTCAAAGAAAGAATTTGACAAAAATCGTATGAGACAAATGTCTTTGTCTTATTTTTGTTGTGCTCTTTAAAGAGGGCTGAATTTTATTTCCTTCAATTTTTTGTAAGAATATAAAAATTAGGTTAAGTACCACATATTTTGACACCTTTTGTAGGACTGGACAGTTCTTCTGGGAAATAATTGCACGGACAGAGTAACCTTTAGCTGGACAAATACTTCTTTGACTTCAGAGGGCTCTAGCAACTCAGGCATTGCAGGTTTGGAATATTATTTTCATTAGACCTGTTCATCTTAATAAGGCTACTTTTACTGAGTAAATGTTGCAGATCAGAGGGAACGTCTTAACACACACTTAATAACAGCTTACACATACATGTTTAGATGCTAAACTTCTTTAAAACCTCAGGAGTATTTCTATTGTCTTTTCTCTCTGAGCTTGCTTTGTTTTATCTAAAAGTTCAAGAAATGTCAATAAATCACAAAGGAAACTTCAGTTTATCAAAATACCCTTGTTTGGCTGTTTTGTCATTCTTTTATTTGCCTTTTTTAAAAGAAATGGAAAGAAAAGTTGAGGTAGGTGTCTGATGTAGGACTGGAAATTCTAGTTTCCCTTTGGCTTATGCAATATGTTGCAAATAGGTAGTGTTTAGCAAATAAGTGATGTAAGAAAAAACATATATGACTTGTCTTTTGTCCCTTGAAGTCTAATGGGGGATTTTTTTAAGTATATATAACCATCAGTCAAGTTTGCATCAGGCCTGTCTGGTTCTAGATGTGAAAGCATCTCTCAGACACTATTTTTTTTTGGTTCAAGGGGTCTGTCACTATGTTTTGAAGCTCTTAACAGAGAAGTTCTAAGGAAAGGATGAGGATTCTCTGCTCTCTTGTAAATTACTTCAAGTGGGTGGACGGAATATTTTATTTGCATCTCACTTAAACCACTGCTGAGCAAAAGCCGCCTTCAGATAGCCTACGCAAAGGAAGGAGCTTTAGGGGATTTCTAAGTGACAAGCACCATTACTAATAAATTGTCTCAGCATGTAAAAATGTGACCCTTTCAGGTGGTTCAGCCACAGTGTTTGCAAACTGTGACCAAGTATCGGATTCCTGCCTTTTTGCTAAGCGCTCGCCATGGAACAATGTGAGGCTGCGACTTCTTACTCAAGCTCTGCTTGTGCAGACTGTAATTAAGGATTTGGATGAGGATGAATGGGAAAGAATGCCACTGTGCAATTGGCTGTAACCAATGTGACCTGAACTGATCCTGTATCTGGAAAAAAAAAAAAAAAAAAAAAAAAAAAAAAAAAAAAAAAAAAAAAAAAAAAAGGAAAGAAAAAAAAGGAGAAGGAGGTGAAAAAATGACCTCTTGTACCCTCTTCCATGATCCGTGTATGTAGTTAGCACCAACTCCCCTGCCAGGCTTTTCATCGCTGTGCTTTTAACACCATTAGCTTGCTTTGTAGTCTTAGCAAGACATACATTTTTGAGCTATCATAAATGAAATCTTAGAAGATACCTTTCAACATATGCCAGGCACAGCTGAAAAAGAAAAAGGCCATTATGATTCTTTAAAGAAGGGGAAAAAATCTTCAGGATTAAATGGTAGAGGCATTTTGAAGAATATGGAAAATTTGAAATAAGTTAACATAGACTAAAGGGACACAAGAAAACATGGCTGCATTACATAGAAAGGACAAAACCTGGGCAGACTAACATTTTAACAGGATTATTTCCCCCTCTAAATTAGCTTTCATCTTCTGTGGTTGGTCAGGTGATGCCACTTTGTCTCCCACTAACTTGCTTCTAATATTTTTTGCTTTAATAAGAATCAGAATATATTACCAAAGGGTTGTCTGTTATAATCCACCTGTTATCTGCTCTCATAGGAGAAAACATATGACTGGAAAGAATGTATATCTCAATTTATTTAGGAAAAATTGGGTTTATGGCTTTTCCAGTGAAAGTTTTATGTGGATAGCACATGTGGATAGCACCATGTGGAACAGATTCAGCCTCCTGTCTCCCAGATTTCCTCATTATATGGAGAGATGTGCCAAGACTCTACCTGAATCTGGATCTCTGAGTCTAAACTTAGACCAGATATAGAACTTTTATGACTCAGATTGACTATGGAAAGAGTTTTTTATTATACTAGATATTTTGTTAGGATCTTGAAGCTGGCACATTGTGAACTGAGTGGATCAGAACTCTCTGGCATTCATGTGCTGGATAAGAAAGTTTACTGATTTCATTTGAAAATAAACAGGTGGATTTTAGTATTTTAGATCCTGCTGTAGTCAGGAGTGGTAGAAATTACATTCATTCTGCAACAGAGGGGAACATGTATATACCAGTGGCACATATCTGAGGCACACTGAATGAGAGTGGACAGGACACCAAGATCTTTTTCACATTTTATAGTAAACAGCTGGGAAATGTGGAGGAGTCAGTACCCTTCATGGTACAGATGCTTCTCTCTTAGAACAATAAACGATGAAAATCCAGTAAGAAAATAAGTAGCTGTTTTAACTGAAAGAAATACAAATAGTGAATTCAGTGAGACACACAAGCAAAGCCTTGATCAGGTTAATTTATAGCTGTAGTATACAATACTTTGATTTCACTCTTCTGGCTTTATTTCCCCCGTGGATTTTTGTTTTCTTTTCTTTTTTACTCATGCATATTTACTGGGGAGAAGGTGGGGTGGAGAGGGGATGCAGGGAGTGAGAAGGGAGAAACAACCAAACTGGTTTTCTCTGTTTTCTGTCTGTTTGGGATTGACATCTCCTTAAAATCTTACTCTCTTACCATAACTTTGTAATGGTATTTGATTTACCTGTGTCAGTTCCCTGGAGTTAAATATGCTTTAAAAATTACACCTTGGGCTTAGAACTTCTGACCCCTGATCCCATCCAGACTGTCCTCCATGCAGGATAAATCCAGAAAGGGAAAAAGACTCCCACTGACAAATGATGATAGATTCCACCTCGTCTTAGTCAGGAAAGAGATCTTTCAGGAACGTGCCTTGGACCAGGTATGTGTGAAACCTGTGGTCTTACCCATGCCTTTACCATCAGGTACTTGTGAACACATTTTCATGGACCCTCCCAACCACTCTTTTATCTTGAGTCAACAGGTTCAATATAACATAGGTTGTATATGCAGATGTTAATATTGTCTGTATAATTTAAACGGGCAATCTACTATAAAACTACCAATGGGATTAAATTTATTCCTTACAATATTCCTATTCCTCATTTGCATCTGGTCCTTATTCAAAAGTATTGCATACTTTCCATAAGATGTAAGGCGTAGGGATATATCTTCTAGTTGAGGAGATTCAGGGTTATTTGCTCCAAAAGATGAAGTGGATGATTAGAGACTATGTTTTTACAAAGTACATTTACAGGTATCAACATGACAGACCTTTGTGCACTTCAAACTTGCAGGGTCTTAGAGATAAGTTTTGTTTATGCAGAGATAAGGTTTTTTTTGTTTGGTTGGTAGCTGCACAGTTCAATGTATGAAGCAAAACAAAAAATCTTTCTTTTGGAGAACAAAAGTTTTAATGTGTTTTGGCAAAAACACATAAGAAGAGGGGAAAGGGACAGAGACAGGCAAAGAGAAAGGGTGAAATGGAAAGGGAAAGGGTGAAATGGAAAGGGAAAGGGAGCTAGTCACCAAAAATCACACATCTGCAGAGGACAGTAGAAATATCTTTAAGCTTCACTTTCGAGGCATGCACTGTGTTTTATTCTATGTTTTTCACATTTTGATCTTCAAAACTCTTTAAATATGGGCAAAAATTTAACCTTGGGGCAAGTTCATTTAATAAATGATAACTAGACATGTGGATATCCTGGATCATTATGCCAAACTTAGACATTTCACTTTAGTTGTCTGTTCTTCTATCTCATCTTTGACTTCAGTAAAGTGTTCGAGACTGTCTTCCACAGTCTTCTAGACAATCTGGCAAGATATAGATTGGATATGTGGTCTGTGAGATGAGTGAGAAACTGGCTAACGGGTTACGCTTCGAGAGTGGGGTGAATTTTTCTTTTATTCAGGTTGACAGCCTGCCACAAATGAGGTCCCTCAGGGATCAGTATTGGCTCCCAAGCTGTTCAACAGCTTCATAAATTATCTGGATGATGGTTTTTAAAGCACCCTGAATGAGTTTGCTGCTGTTACTAAACTGGGTGGTGAGGTGGACACATCAGAAGTGAGTGCCATCTCAGAGAGACACCTGGACATGTTGGAAGAACAGGCTAACAAGAACACATGAAGTTTAACAAAGACAAGTGCAAGGTCCTGCACCTGGGATGACATGACCAAAGAGCCCAGTATAGACTGGGATCTGTGTGGCTGGGGAGCAGCCCTGCTGGAAAGGTCCTGGGGATCCTGGTCAACAAACTGAACACAAGTCAGCAGTGCACAGCTGCAGCAATAAAGGCAAATGGAATCCTGGCATCTGCAGAGACATTACTAGCAGAGACAGAGACATGATCATCCCACTCAGCACTTGTCAGGTCACACCTGGAGTACCGTGACCAGTTCTCATTCCCACATTTATAAAAGATGTGGAAAGATTGGAGAGGGTCAAAAGGAGGGCCACAATTATGATCAAAAGGCTAAAGAACCTGCCCCATGAGGAAAAACTGAAGGAGTTAGTCCTTTTCTCCTTGCAGAAGAGAAGGCTCAGAGGAGATCTGAGCATAGTATTCCAGTGCATAAAGGGTTACAAAGAGGGCAGAGGCTGTCTTTTCATAAGGATTTACGTGGAGAAGACAAGGGGCAATGGGTACAAGTTGCACCAGGGGAAGTTTCATCTCAATGGAAGAAAGACATGTTTTTCAGTGGGAACAATTAATCACTGGAAGAAATTTCTCAAGTACGTGGTAGACCACCCATCATAGCAGGTTTTCAAGACATAATTGGACAGGGTGTAATGTGATCTCATCTAGGCTCACTTTCCAGTGAAAGGCTGGACCAGGTGATCTTTTGAGGTCCCTTCCAACATAGGCTGTTACGTGAGTCTGTGTTTCTCTTCCTGTATGTTATTCGTTTAGTCAGTAAGGAAGACATTTCTATTATAATATTATGATCTTTCTCATTGAGATTCTCAATGAATTCAATCAAAACCTTATTAGAAGTGCTATTTCTACAATAATTGAGTGATTTTGTACAGCAGATGATGAAACTAGTTAAGCGAGAGGTTAGAATAGAGACTAGATTCATATCTCCATAAAACAAAATATTTTTATATTTTGGAAAGAAAAAGAGACAAAGAGTTGTAAACCACGTCTTCGAAGAAAGGAATCATATTCCCTCATTTAGAATATTGATGAATCCAAAAAATATACAAAGTAGTTCCTTACACATTTAAGGGATTACACACCAGTGAAAAGCTGCAGGATTATTATTATCCTGCAGCTTTTCACTGGTGTGTAATGGGAAATAAGAGGATTTTTAGTAGTTATCAGTTCTGCTTACCATGGGTGAACATGACCAGCCATAAATAAGTTGTCAGTACTGTAAAGCTGCTATCATGAGATGGTGTAGTCCAGGATTCTGCGAGGAGGAAGCAGGGCTACAATCACGGTCAGAACCCTGGACTTCAGGAAGGCAGACTTGGGCCTCTTCAGGGATCTGCCTGGAAGAATTCCAGGAGACATGGTTCTGGAGAGAAGAGGGGTCTAGGAGAGCTGTTTGATATTCAATGATGACCTCCACCAAGCTCAAGAAAGACCCATCCTGACAAGCAGGAAATCAAGCAAAGGTGGCAGGAGACCTGCATGGATGTGCAAGAAGCTGCTGGCTAAACTCAGGCATGAAAAGGAAGTGCACAAGAGGTGGAAACAGGAGCAGCGGGACCATGAGGATTATGGATACACTGTCCAAGTGTTGACGGATGGAGCTTGAAAAACCTAAAACCACCTGGAGGCGAATCTGGCAAGGAACAGGAAGGGCAAAAAGATGTGCTTCTACAGGTATATCAGGAGCAAAAGGAAGGACAGGGAAAAGACAGGCCTGGCGCTGAATGTGGCAGGGGCCCTGGTGACAAAAGACACAGAAAAGACTGAAGTATTTGTTGCCTCAGTCTTTACTGGTAAGACTGACCTTCAACAGTCCCAGGCCCCTGAGACTACTGGGAAATTCTGGAGCAAGGAGTATTTGCCCTCAGAGGAGGACAAGAGGACAAGATTAGAAAGCACTTAAGCAAACCGGACATACACAAGTCCATGGACCCTTATGACGCTCACCTACAAGCGCTAAGGGAGTTGAAAAATCCAAAGGGCTACAAAGATGATTAAGTGACTGGGGTATCTGTCATTCAATGATACTGATAGAGCTGGGGTTGCTCAGCCTGGACAAGGCTCAGGGTGATCTTAGCAGTGTGTATGAATACCTGATGGGACAAGTAAAGAACACAGAGCCAGGTTCTTCACAATGGTGCCTGCTGACAGGACAAGAGGCTGTGGGCATTAACTGAAACACAGGAAATTCCATCTGAACATAAGAAAACACTTTTTTACTGTGAGGTTAGATGAACTCTGGAACAGGTTGCCCCAGCAAGGCTACATATTGTTCATGCTTGAATATACTGAAAACCTGACCAGACGTGGTCCTGGACAATCAGCTCCTATTGACCATGATCTAGCAGGGGATTAGACTAGATAATCTCCAAAGGTACCTTCCCATTTTAGTGGTTCTGTGATAACTGGGAACATCCCAGTTAACACAGTTTGTTGAGAGATTAACTACAAAACTACAGTTTAGTTGCATTGTAATGCTTACTGCATACAAGGTGGTGATGGGCAATTCAACTTCTTAATGAATCATGCGCTCATGGTAAGCAGGCAAATAAGACCATCTGGTTTACACACTGCATATGTCAGAGCTGAGCTTGCTGAACTTGCTCAGTGAAGTGGATATAAAATTCTACTTAAAACAGCTTGAAGAAAAAAAAAAAATCCATTTTATTTCACTACCCACCTGTGAAATAAGAAACAACATCCTTAAATACTCTAGAGTGGCTTACTGATTGTTTAGAGAATGGAAATGTTATAGAGCCCAGTTCAGTACTGTGCTTAACACTGTGCTTAAATGTAAATATATGTTCAAAGTGTGTGTTAATTCATTTTCACGCAGCACTGTGGTACTTTAGATACATGTGCAACTATACAATTAAATGCTTTTCTGAAAAGGTGCCACTGACCTTTCTGAAACATTGTATAGTCCAAGATGCTGAATAATGCTATGATTTGCAAATCTGTTTGCAAATGGAACTGCCAGCAGCTCTCTGTTATGCTTAATGCTCGTAATTTAAAATAGTGGTTGCAATAAAGGTTTATGCCTTATTCCAGTATATTTTTAAATTTATTTTTATTACTTTTATTATTTATTTTTATTATTAATTATTTTATTATTATACACAGAGCATTTCCGCTCTACTAATTGGATAATCTTAATCTCCAGCTATAGGAAACAAGTAATCAGTAGAGGCTGTGTAAGACAACACTGCTGGTCCCTTTCTATAACACAAGGCAAACCTAACACATTTGTCCCTTGAAGCAGATAGAGCATCTCAGAAGACACAGGTATCTCTGATCTAACCAAGACCCCTTGAGCTCTTTGTTCCCTTAGCTCTCTGTAATATCTGTGCTATGTCTTAATATTTTTGCCAATATGAAGATTATGTGATTGATACTACAAGATCAGAAAGACCTGATGGATGTTATTTTCTACAAAATGTGAGACACAGTGAAATTCACAGTCAGTTTTACGTAAGACTCTTAACAAAACCGCAAAACTCCATTTTGCCTTCTGAATGGGTATTATTTCTGAAAGAAAAAAAAATAATAATAAGATGGCAGCACGTCTCATTTTCCAGGATGTAGCAGTGGTGTTACCGGCTACGAATGTAAGATAACATAAGGCAATAAGAAAACAATATTGAAAGAACACGTGAAGAAAACTGTATTTTTTTTTAGCCTGGCTGTAATGAACATAGTGTGTGTAAGGAAAAAGAGTTTTTGTTCCCTTTGAGTGTTTCAATGGAAACTGAAAACTGATCACGTTTTTCCAACAATTATAAAACCCCAGAAAACAAATACAAAACTCAGAATTGCTTGCTGGAGCTTCATTTCATAAAGCTGAGACATACAGAAAAGCTGAGTTTTAGCTGATTTTTTTATTTGTTCTGTTCTGGTTTGGTTTTAGTCCCCACAGTTTTTCTGTAGAAGTACCAGGCAGAGACCCTTTTACATGCAATTTGAACCCCATCTTTGTAGATAATTAGGTTCCTTTTAAAAATTCATGCTAAAAGCATGTATGGTTTAACAGAAACCAGGTGTTGTCACTGTTTTGATTCCAGCTGAGTTTTCTTACATAGATGCACACTGATTTGTGCAGGTGACTTGTGTGCAGTTCATACCTTCACCACAGCTGTTTGTCTAGCAATGGTTTTCTTCAGTGCCCTTGAGCAAACCAATAGGACAGACCTGGGCTCTGTATTAATAACACAGTTTTTCTTTACGTAAAAAGCTTGCATCGTGTAGCACACAACCTATAGCAACATCTCAGCAACACCACATGTAATCCCCTGTTCTGTTCTCTCTCCAGAAGGAGTGATAATTACATACTAGATAATTAGACTATAAATATCCATCCAGTCGATGAGATTTAAACACCCTCATGGATTTGATGTTAAGCTCTTTGTGTCTGAGACAGTCTTTTTTTTGTTCTTTGGCTGTCTTGCACAGTAAGGTGCAGTCGATGCGTAAGGTCCTGGGAAATTTAGTAGCAGCACGGTGAGGTAGTGAGGAAGATACATCTGTGTTTATCTGAACTAATACAACATCAGAAATTTTATCACATCTGCAGCAGAAGGCTGTCACCATATCTTCAGCCCCTCTGACTTTTCGTGTGACAGCACCTATCTTCTGTCTTTATTTAAATTGTGATCTTTCCCAGTGACATCAACAGGAAGAACATCAAGCCCTTAAAGACAAACTGTTTAACTTTCTTATATCAATTTAAATCCAGAGGATCTTAAAATAGCGAGTAGATGTTTTCAGATGTCTTTTAAGACTGGATTTCTCATTTAAAACTGATTTCACCTGTCACCTAAAAAACTTTCTAAAGTGGCCTGTCTTTAAAGTGTGCTTGTGTATTTTGCAAGGATGCAAAGTTCTGTTTGGAGTAATTCTTAGCCTAAGCTCAATCGAAAAGAAACCTTCTGCAGGAACATAAAAACTCTGTGTATTCTGGGTAAACATAATTGTGCTCCCACAATTATGTTGGTGAACAGAGGAAAACCATTGAGCTATGTATTGCCATTAAAATTATTCATTTAAATGGGTTGTTTCCATCGTGCACAGGTGGTAAACTTATCTCACATGTTTTTTGCATAAAAGCCTGAAATAAGTGAACACTGGCAAACAGCATCTAATGGTGTTATTAAAATGATTGTAAACATGCCTGTTGTGGCAGATGTGTGCTTTCTTTCTGTTGATATACATTCAGATTGTTGGTCAAGATCAAACAAACGTAGATTCTTAGAATGTCAAAAAAGTCTGCATTCTAACAGGTTCTGTTTGGAAAGAGATCTGTTTCCTTAAGGGCCAGGATAGCTATAAAATAACCAGACTGCCTGATCAGATCCAACGTCTACTCTTGTTTTCTTTGATTAGAGCTGTATTCCCCGTATTCTCTGCCGTCTATGATTTCAGCTGAACAAGAGATTATGTGTTGCATCATTCTGGTTTGAGGAAACATTTCAACAGATTAATAAATGTAGAGAAATATACAAAACTCAGAGCCAGGAAGCCATCAGCATTTTCTTCTCTCTAAAAACTTTGCCCTCCATTTAACTGTAATTGCCAGCTTTCCAGTGATTATTTACTCTACTACACAAGGTAACACAGGCATGGCTGTTGTTATCCACCAGAGGATAGGATGAATTTAAACACATTTCCTCAGAGCCAGATTCTCCAGCCTAAAACAAAAGTTGATGGACAGCTGGGAATGCAACAGAACCATGTGCTTCCCTTCTGCTTGGAGCAGGAGCTGCGCTCCACGGCTACTTGTAGAGAAAAGCATAGCTCTGCGGTTGCTAAATCCTCCTGCAAGCAAAAAGTGCTCTGGAGTCTCAAGTAAGGCTCATGAGGAAAGAAGCCAGAGGATTTACAACCATCTGTCTGCACCCTACCCTTGGGAAAAAGTCTGTGCAGTGGTTATATGTCCCAGAAGAGAGATTCCTTCTTAGTATTTTTTCAGGCAACGCCCTGTATGAGACAGGATTGGTTTTGCCATCCAGGCTTTAAGCTTCTGTTTACTCCAAATAATGCTCAAAATCCTTAAATGTTCGCAATGTCACTTGTACTAAATCCTAGCATTTAGACTTCATAATTGCAAAATTAATTTAGCTCACATTAGTTGGCCAAGAAACGTTACTATAGCCCAGTGTCTCTTGTATACTAGCTAACATTTCATTTCTATTCAAATGCAAAAGAAAGCTGGATCTTCATTTTGTGGAAGTGTCTGTGGCTCTACAGGCAATGATGGTGTTACGCCAACACATCAGCAGAGACAGCTGGTTTACAGAGAACTACAGTCATGTGTTTTGGAAGTTAAGCACTTCTGTATTGGGAATGTACTGTATTTTAGATTTGGAGCCTGAATCTCTTGTCATCAGCATCAGTGGAACTCCAGCACAGCTTTGGAATTATGTAGGTGTAACACTGATGCGTAAGACAACAAAATCCATTCCGTACAGCACCATGCATCTTAAGAACTGGTAAAAGACATACAATGTCTCTTTCTTTTTAAAACACACAAAGTTCTTCACCTAAAAGTACATCAAAGTCTTAGACTTCCCGACTTCTTTCTGTGCTGTTGAACTGCCTGAATATAGGCTGCCTGTGGTGTTATTAGATTACTGTGTTTGGACTTGAGACTTGATACATAAGCAACCATTATCAGCACAATATCTGTATCCAGCTCACTTAGCTAATGAAAGCACCCCCCATGTTCTCTCAACCAGATGAAACACAGAAGGTTACACAAGGAAAGCTTTCTTAGCTCAACGTGAACTTCAGTTTCTGAATCAAAACCTTTATTTGAGTACACCAACAGCATAGATGCAGAATAATGCCAATGCAATTATTTTGTACATAAGTTGATCTGAATGAGAAAGCGGCTTTTTATAGTGATTACCTCTTCCTCACTTGCAAAAAAACAAGTCCTGAGTTAAAAATAACGACACACAAATTTAGAATGAAAACATTTACGGTTACTTGTGGCTTTTGTGTTCCTCTGTTTACAACCAAAATTGCAGTGTGGGGGGAAAAAAAAAAAAGAAAAAAAAAAAAGTGGTGCACTTCCATATTTAGTAAATTGTTCTGGTGGAGAGAGAGTTAATAAGTCTCTCCATACACCTTGGTGTTCAAATAGCCTTCCTGATTGATGATGCGGGGAGTAAACCTGCACCATGGGTCAGCGCCCGGCAGGGCCCTGCACACAAGACACATTGCAGTTTCTTGTTTAGGTGGAGATAGTTTCTATTCCGGAGCGTTCAGACACACTGGATATCTCCAGGAACAAGCTGAGGATTTATCATAATGGAGGTAAAGGAGGAGACTTAGTATTAACGTTTGTTTTGGTTTTAATCTCTTTTTGTTTTATGAAAGGCAACCTTAGATTTAAATATTTGAAGCTCTTATAGTCACAATGCTAAGCCATTTAAAAATAATTTTCAGTATATTAACTTTCTCAGGCTACTGAAGCTTAATTTCATTTTGTGCATAGTGCAGTACAACTTTTTAAATAGAACACGTCAGACAGAGAACATAGTTAGAGGTGCTCAGACTAACTGCTCTAGCCCCATGTAATTTAACAATGCTGCTTTTATTAAATGAATACTTTTGACTCTCAGTAGCTGGCAAATTCCATGATGACTGTTTTCTAAGCAACAGTAGCACTGGGTTACCTGCATAGGGAAGGCTGTTGGCAACAGTCGGACAATCAGGCAGTTCTTGTTTGAGCCAGGCTATGACCTTCATCAGCACTGACCTAGTGCAATGTGTGGTGTCCTGTCACCACTGTAGCTGCTGCATTTGCTTTCAGGATTTCTTGTTTGAGCCGGGCTATGTCCTTCACCAGCACTGACCCAGTGCGAAGTGTGATGTCCCATCACCACTGTACCTGCCGTGTAGTGGAGCTCTGCAACCTGGAGGAAGCTTCAGACTGGAGTATTCGCACAGTTGCTATCCCTGCAGTACATTCTGAGAGCAGGAAAAAGGTATTCAACATAACTAATATCCACCTGAAAGGTCTACCTGTGAGGCTGTTGAGGTAGGGTTACTACTTTAACTGGGAAACTGGTGCATAGTTGAGCTTCTTTTCTGATGATGTTCTAGTTAAAAGTCATCGACATTAGATTTCTATTAGTCCTTTGTATCCTATGTGATTGACAGCCAAGTAGACAACAGCAACAAGAGGGGTACAGGGTGCTCCCTTCTTCCACAGAACAGATCATGGCTCAGCAACTTCTTTCCTGAAAAACAGATTTCAAACGTTTGGATAAGGAAGGTTTGTTTTCCACATTTAAAATCAGAGTTGTAACCATGAGGCTGTTATGGCAAAAGACAGCCTCCACCTTCTTGTGCTCAGCTTCACGTTGCTCATAGTGGATTTGTGGCGTTCATGCTCCTGTGTATGGTTCCATAGGTTAAGTAGCTGTACCCAATCTCTGAATCTCAGACAGCCTCAAACAGGGGACAGACAGTTGTCTACCTGTATGTTCAGTTCAGACCAGAGATAATGTTTTTAGAAATTCGTATGAGAACAGGATTTTAAAACATCAATTTTGCTGTCAAAGACAGTAAAAGGAAGACAAAGCTATATTTAGAACAGTATCCACAGCAAAATTATGATTGTATATGTTAAATTACAACTTCGTTTGTTCTACTTCAGCAATTTTTTAAAACTTTTTAGAAACAGCTCTAGGTATAAAAAATAGATTGCAAATTTTGACAGTTACTTGTCATTTCTTGTCATGTTTGGGGTTTTGTGTGTGTGTGTGTGGTTTTTTGTTGTTGGTTTCTTTTTTTGGTTTTTGATTTTTTTTTCTCATGATGCTAGGCAAGAAGGAACCGGCCATCTCTAATGAAACCATGAAGAAATAATTTAAATTCCTGTGCATTTGTAACAAGGCAATAAACATTAGTAATTTCTCTCAATTTGTTTTTCATGGAAAAGATACCAAAACACACGCTTCTGTGAATAAAACCAATTGTGTTTGGTTTGTCTCTCACAGAGAGACAGCAGAAATTTGTACACAGTTTTATGTTTAAAGAATATAGAATATGTCACTTATTAGTCAAGGATTATCATAACAGGGAAAATTCAACACATACACTTTAAAGTAGATATTACTCATAGGAGTGGTTCCCTCCTGCTGCTATACAATTTTATTTATGTATGTATGTATTTATTTATTTATTTTAAGAGTCTAATCATAGAGGAAAAATAGTGTGTCAAGGATCTAGATTCAATATTAGGTGGTATTGGTTTTGTGAGGTTTTTTGGTTTGGGCTTTTGAGTTTGTTTTGGTTTTGTTGTTGTTCTTCTTGTGTTTGTTTGTTGTTTTGTTGTTTTGGTTTTGTTTTTGGTTTTTTTATGGAAGCAAATGCCTACTTGCTGTAGTCCTTAGAACTGCTTTCTGTTTCTTTAACAAAGCACTTGTTCCCCACACAAGCCAAAAAAGTCTCTCGAAATAGCTCTGCAGGGACTCATTCAAAATTACTTTTATCAAGAATTTAGTTTTCCAGATTCCTGTTATTTTATTACTTTTAGCCTGGCCCAATAAACATTTATAGTGTGATCTTATCTTCCATATTATCTTTTTTTACTAGTGTTGTTTGGAATAGATTAACTTCTGCATAATTTGGAAAGGCAAAAAGCTCTGCAATAGTCTATTGGGCATAAAAACCTTCAGGCTTTAATAGGGCATGCTGAATACTAATGTGCCAATAGAGGTGAAGAATCAGCGGCTAAACAAAATAATGTTTCCCGTCATGGTCACTGATACTGAGAATTCTTCATATGTCCTAAAAATTCTTCATATGTTCATATGTCTTGGGGAAAAGTGTGTTTGGTTTGTTATGGGGGTTTATTTGTTTTGTTTTGTTTGTTTAACAGTTTGGTTTTGTTTCACCAGGTGTAGAAATCTGGGTTGCTCTAAAAATTTCTTCATTAGAGATTTTTTCCCCCCCCCCCGCCACTTTTCTTCTACAGAACAGAGCTCCACAAACTGGATTTTCATTACTGCTTTATTTGCATCACTGAAGGCTGTTAAGAGGAATAATTGTTAGAACAATAAACATCTGCTTCAGAGGTGCTGTAATCAGTGCTTATGCAGTTATGGTTTTGCATTTTACAGCCAGAGGTTTAGGACCTGTCATGTGGAAATGTAACACCCTTTGCACGTAGGCTGCACCTTTCAAGTCAGATCTCTGACTCAGGACTCAAC
Organism: Caloenas nicobarica; assembly: GCF_036013445.1. Taxonomy (NCBI): domain Eukaryota; kingdom Metazoa; phylum Chordata; class Aves; order Columbiformes; family Columbidae; genus Caloenas; species Caloenas nicobarica. The sequence continues at coordinate 9,846,411 of NC_088245.1, forward strand.
ACTGAGCTCTGTTATGGAGGGAGCATTAAGGAAACGCTATAATACTTTGGTCTACGAACTTTTAAAGAAGAGGGAAGGTGATAGATAATCTTCCCCTCCCCCCACTGCCCAGTACCCATGTGTTTAAATGCAGAAACTTTTCTTGCCCCACTAATACAATGGGACTAAGCATAATGCTTTGGTCTTTTTATAGGGACACATTTAAAATTTATCTAGTATAGCAAAATCTCATCACTGTACAACTTAAAGTCAATTACTCAGTCTGATAATGACCTGTACTTTACAACAGTCATGTAATAAATGACAATCATGTTGTCTGAAACCTATGATGTAAAATTACATTCCCAGTTGAAGGTCATTTAAATAAGGAGTAACGTGGCATATTATTGGGTACACTTTCAAAACTAAATCACAGGCATAAGGCACTTTCCTTTCTGATAAATATGTTTTGTATGCAGCCTTAGATTTGTTCAGATAAGTGAAAATTATTAGATAAAATGTGATTTTCATCCCAAGTTAGACAGACTTCCTTGCAGAAAAAACATATGGTCTTACAAGCATTTGTAATCATGGCTCATAAATATTGGCATTAAAGTAACAGGAAAACCTCGGTAAGACATGAGGTCAGACTGAGCTGGGTGCTCTGCAAACATCTGAAGGCACAAGAGGGCTTGCTGTCAGACAGTGGTAAATAAATGAAGGGTCATTACGTTCCTGTATAAAGTGGATGACTTTTTTTTTTTTAATTGGGGGGCTGAAGTAGACAAGAACCTACTTAACCTTTAAGCCTTGTGTCATCTTTTTTTTCTAAATGTTTTTACTTCTTCACCTTATATTAAGACCTCAGCTCTCTAATTAGCATTCATCAGCAAGAAAAGCTTTTTTTTTTTTAAAAAAAAAGAGTCTCTTTACAGGCAGAAAAAAAGATCTTTGCAGTTTATGAACTGTGGTTCTTTTTAGTAACATGGCATGTAAAGAAATTTAAATTATTTTAGAAAATTATAAATCTAGGTAGCCCTCTCAGCACTATGATAAAGAGAGTTTCCCATTTTGGGGAAGCCTCCTGTTGGGATGTTATGTGGTGTATAGAATGGGAGCAGATGCAACACCAGCTCTAAATGTTATGATAACACATGCACGGTGGATTGACACATTCTGGAAAAGGACACTTGTAAAAACACTGGAAATTTATCCATATGCAGTGCCTTTGCCCTGCACACACCCCATGTATAATGTCCTGTAATTTCCTACAGGTTTAATTCCCTCTCTCCTGCCCCCTCCAAAATTATGTGCAGAAACATCTAATAAACTGTCTTGCTATGACATAATGTGTAACCAAGACATATGGATGATGCAGACACAGCATTAAGAAGAATCTTCTGTGTTCATGCTTAGTATGTGGACTTGACTTTTCAGAAGTAATGACCTCAGCTTCATTCCTCAAGGCTTCCCTTTTTTACAGGCCAAGAATTTGAGTCAAATTTGCCGGGACTTAAATGCCAAACTAATCTAATTTAGTACTTTTAACTATAGCTTGAGTCATGCTCTGAATGCTCTGCCTTGCTTCATTTAATTAAAAAAACAACACAAGGCAAGAATAATACAAAAGCAAGGCTGCCAAAGCTCTGTAGTCTGCTTGTTATCCAAGTGGGATTTGTTTACCAACTTTATTCTTTATGTAGAGTACAGTTAATCCTTTCTCCCTAACTTGTTTGTAATACTGTCACCTCATCCAAGCTAAAAGCTATGAACTCTGCATTTCTTCCAACTGAAGAAGGCAAACCGTAATAATATGCCACTGCTCCCAACACTCAACCACTTTTTCAACCAAATATTTTATTCATTTAAATAAGTCCTATAGTAATCTTAACATACCAGGATGGCAATACAAAGCCTAGGTATTGGTATGTGTGTTTGTGCAGAAGAATTAACAAAAAAATAGCAAGACAAAAACATAGGGAAGTAGTCTGGTAGTTTAATTTTTAGGATTTATTCTCCTCTGAGCAGTAAGTAAATAAGAACCTCGTAGAAACTAACGTGAACTTCCTTAGATAAGTGAGATTCTTATCCACTTAGTTCTTTTTTTCCGATCCTTTATTGTACAGGTCACTGTGCCACTATCTGGTAGAGGGTAAGGAGGAATTTCCCATTGAAAATTTCTTGTATGATTGCCTACCAGGAAGGTTCGTACACCTGTTTCTAAATATCAGCCCCTGGCCTATGTCACATACTGGATGTTGATTTAAAGCAGCATACTAAAATTTGACCTTGTGTAAAGAACATACAACCACAAAAAAGAAGATTTGGCGTTTGAATGTACACACTCTCTCATCTGTAGATACATGCACTCTTGTAATATCTGGGTTCTTTAAACTTTCAGACTTATGTTTTTGTTGACTACTTTGTGTAACCTTTTGAAATAATAATTCTAATCATCTATAATTTATCTTATTAACAATCTCATCAAACTATTTGAAGCCACTGTGAGCATTTTCTGCACAAGCATTGGGATTTATCTGACCTAACTTTAAATGCTTGCAGTGTGGACAAACACATGTTAACTAGCATCAAGAGTCCTTTTCTAGACTCACAAAATAACCTAAACGTGTCTAGAGAGTGATATGTCTGACTTACTTAAAATAATTTCGCTACCAAAAGAACACTCACACCTTACAAGTTTCTATTTCTCCTTTTTGACCATAACAGAAGTCTAAGGATGAAAATAAATTAGAAGAGGAATCTTAACCAATCATGTCTATGGTCTAGGTTAATCTCCCAACAGACCTTGTTGGCTGCAGAAATAATTGTACCGAAACTACAGATTCCTGAAACCTGGAGGCATATTTTAATGGAAAAAGATACCCAAAAAGGTGTAATTCCATATATCTGCACTTCCTGAATAGAGAATGCCACCACAGAGTAAGAACTGAGTTGCACCAGCAAATGCCACCTCTGCCATAGGCCGTGCACGTTCCACTGAGCTGAGCAGACACAGGCCACTGGCCAAGCAGTGGTTCCCCATCTTTGGGGGAAAGGCAGTAGGCCAGATACTTTTCTGCACACACTTTGAAGTAGCTTTACCATTGCTGTTGGTATACATACTATAATTTGATTCAAACAATTTGTTCTTGAAAAGGGAACAACAGCCAAATTATAGGGACTTGAGGAAAAACTAGACAATATCATTGTTTCCCATTTGTTAGAATGAGTGACCTGGATGCCCTCATATTTCAGCAAAGCAATGATCTGGATCCATGCAACAACTTCATGACAAACTCAAATTCTGTTATGAGCAATATAACTACATGTCTAAAACCTCTCATCTTTGGTGAAAATATGGATCTGATGATAAATTTTGATTTTTAGGGTCACCTTTTTCTAAAACAAGGCCTCAGTTTAGACTAGTCGTGGTTGCTGAAGCTTTATTTTCCCTACAGAAGAGGAAAGGAAATGTATAGTCCTGTAAAACTCAGGACAGATGACATTGTTTAATTTCCACTCCCACAGATCCTTCCTGAATTAAATAATAGGTCTGAAATCTATTTTCATCTTTGCACATCCCAGTCTGGCCCATTGGTAAATTCACTTTGACTCAGCTCATAAAATCCATAAAATAGACAGAGCTAAAAAGATTTCTTCTTTTTTAATGTTTAAATTATTGACTAGGGAAGCCACAAAGTGGGGACAGGTAAGTTAGAGGGCAGCCAGACACTCAATGTAATTGCATATGAAATATTAGGAAATATTACGTAAACAGGGGATGGACTTTTGAAAGTCTAGTGTTGGTTCCGCTGAGGTTTTGTCTGGGCTCCAAATATACATTCATGTACTGTTTAAGCTCATCTACTGAGCCACAGGTGACAGAAATAATCAGCATTATTGTTAAAGTATTTTCTGGACGTCTTAAAGCAACTAATATTGTAACCAGGTAGAAAAAGTGGAGAAATAGGCATGTGTTTCTAATGAACCTGACTAAATGGCTGCAGAGAAAAAAAAAAAAAAAAGTCTTTGAGGACCCTTCAAAATAAAAAGCCCAGAGCCTAAAATCTCTAGCACTGGATCTGCAGGTGCCTTGCTAATTGTCTTAGTAATGCTTAATTCATAAGCCCCCAGGACTTCTCTGCAGTTCTCATGGCCATTCATCTGCAGTGACCAAAAATATGAGGGCTGGGAACCATTCTAAAAGCCAAAGTTTAAAAAAACATATTACTTTTTCCACCAGTCTGGCCAAATCTCTGCTCACCAAGAACCCTGAGAGTAAACATCAAAACCAGCTTTTCCAGACTCGTAAACAATTACAGCTCCTAACTAGACATTGCCCTCCCTTACTATATCACTGTGCCACTTTACTATTCCAAACTACTGTCAAGTGCCAATATGCTTTCTTTTTACTGCTGTTTTACTCTGTGATTGCAATATGCTGGTGTTGTTTGAGCTGTTATTATATGTGTTTTGAGACTACAACCCTGACCTCTGAGTCAAATGACTATTCATGAATAATGCAAGTAGGCATTTGTCTGCTACTTTGTTTCTAAGTATTATTCATCGGTTTCGTCCTTCCTGTATTCCTAAAGATGTAGTACACCTTTTATCTAGGGCAGCGGTTTCAAACTCATTATCACCTGGGGCCACATCGGCCTCATGGTTGCCTTCAAAGAGCCAAATGTAATTGTAGGACTGTGTAAATGTAACTACTCCTACATTGATACAGTCCTAAAATTCCATTCGATCCTTTGAAAGCAACCATGAGGCTGATGTGGCCCCGGTGAAAATGAGTTTGACACCCCCGATCTAGAGGCAGGCAAGAGCCTTTACACAGGCTGATAAAATTAAATCTCTATAATTCTTAACTATCCCCTAAATATTTGAGGGAAAGGTAATAAATATCTAGGCATGTCAAACCCTTGGCAATAGAGACCTCTTAATCTAGAACAGTTTCTAAAGAATGCAAATGCTAGTAAAACCTATCCACTCTCTGGCTATCCAACTGTCACGAAACTATGCTAATATTTTCTCCCTATTTTCAACTTTGAATGCAATTCCCTGCCTGTTTTACAGCAAATATAAGCTAGAGCCTTGTAATCCCCTGTAGATATTGCTGAATTCTGGTCATTAAAAAAAAAAAAAAACAAAAAAACAACAAACACTGTTCAGATTGCAGATCTTGCATTGATACATTCTAGTTGTTAGTAAGTACAATATCCCTAAAGGAAAAGCACAAACTATGCCATCATACCGATTCATCTTATAGACTTCCTCGCTGGGAATACTCAGAGTTTCTGTTTCTTTCCCTCTTTCTATTCTTAAGACACTTCTCACCTTGAATTCACCTTTAGTCTCTGACCCAGAATTTCCAGTCGTCATCTGTATTTTGCACCCTAGTAGGTGACATTAAAATCTTTAAGAAAAATGTGTAGAACAATTGTGCTTTCAGTGTTAATCTGCTTTTAATGAAGTATTTGCTTTTAACAGTCTGAAACAGTCTCCTCAGCTTGATCTCCTTTTAATCTAATGCATCTGGAAAAATGGTGAAAACTTCATTCATTTGCCTTATGAATGGATAAAGCATATCTTGCTCATCTTCTGTGTCTGTGCTTTGGAGCAAACTTTATTCATTTCAATTCAACATTTTGGAAATTCTGAAGTTCCAAAGTGCTTTTAACTTTGGATATTACCTAGCCCATTTGTAAAGTTTCTTTGCTTACTCCAAAAGTACCGTTTCTGTCCACTTCCATGGGGTGGTTTTTTTTCTTGGGCATTCTCTGAAATGGACCTTGTTTTTAACCAAAGCTCCATGACTCGTTTCTATTTGTGAAAGATTTTTTATCAATGTTATCCTTTTATTGCAATCCAATTAACTTCATTTTAGCTGCCATTACCTTTCTGGATCTTACCTGCATTTTTCTTGGCACAGCTCAACAAAGTGTAATCGACTGTCACAGGATAGACTATTGGACATAGATAACTCATTTCGCAAGAACAGAGTCGTTTATAACTGGCTTAGTTAAGGGCTCACTTCTCCAGTTGTTTTGTATGCTGAAATTCCAAAACATTCACAGGAGTTTCTAAATAGCTAAAGAATCTTATGCTAAAATAACATGGGCAAAAATGACTTATTTAGCATGTGACTAGATATTTATGGGCTAAATCAGAATGCCAAATGACTTCTGAGCTGGTGACACCCTTGATAATCAGGACTTGCCAATACATGACTAATGATCCAGTACAAGCTGTGCTTGTCTAATTTTTCAGCTATATAGTGTTTTTCCACATTAGGGTTTATTTTCTGTATTTTGTTTTTTTAATTTGAAGTTTGCTGGGCAAGCAGCTGTGCATAGCAGGATGCTGACTCCTTGGTTCTGCAGGAGTGATTTATAAAGGTATCATACAAAGGCACGTATCTCAAGACCCTTGCTCAATTTTTATCAACTTGTTCTCAGACAGATTCTTATAGTCGTTGCATACCATTAAAATATTTGGCTGAAAGCATATCCATGAACTGAATTTCATGTTACTCCTTCATGCCAAACATATCCTTTGTTACCCCAAAGATATTTAAATACTTATAAACATGAATAGTCCCATTGGTTGCTATTTTATCTCACTGATTCCACTTTATTCCTGCTTCTAAATGGTGCATTTCAGTGAACATGTTTTTACTTAAGTTAGATGCCTGTTTCAGTACCTTCTTGATGTACAGGCTAATTCTGTCCTTGTTACATGAACTGGGTAGTTCATTTGATTTTTAATCCATAATAATTCTTTGACTGCCAACATATATATTGGAGATTAATTACTAATTATCATTTCTCTTATCCACTTAATAATCAAAACCATTAGTGTCATCACTTTGGGATCATTTTCCAAGACAAGTTGTGCTATACTTGGATGTTTAACTATCAGTACAGTGGCACTTACTCATAAGTGTTGTCATAGTTTTGAGAGTCGCGGTTTCACACAACTCTTAAAAAAAGTGTGTTTCAAAAATTACAAGACAGAAAAAGTAAAAAATAAAATAATAGGCCAAGAAATTAACATTTGTATTTGGGTTGTTTGCTGTTTTCAAAAAGAATAGGACTTCTTTTTCAGTGACAAGTAAAAAGTAGTAAAAAAATGGGGAAATAAAAGCAAAGTCTGTACAGATTTTCCCCTATCCTGGCAAATAATGGGATGTATAAGTACTGTTTTCTTCCATTCCTAAAAACACTCCCATGGAATTTGGAAAAAAATATGTCTCCCTCCAGATTATATCTTTTTGTAAAACTGAGGGACATCATTAAAGTATCTGGCTTTAGTTTTCTTTAGAATAATTTTTAACAATTTGGAACAGTCCTTATCAAGCTGGTAAAACAGTAATAATAATGATAAAATATATATGGACATTTCACTGAAATGAAAGGCACTTTTCATCTTCCAAAACCTGTCTGTCAGCAGAGAAGAAATATGTAAAAAATGTGAGACAAACAAGCCATATGTTTTGCTTTTCATGCATCTGGCAAAAATGTGATTTCTTTTGCCATGTTTCTCCTGTGATGAGAGTTTGTTTCACAAAACTGACATCACATATTTCCTCTAGTTTCTTTCCTAGTAATTCTGTTTGCCTAAATCTGCTATTCCATAATGTCCTATTTTTAGCGCCCTGGCACATTTTCTCTTATACTCAGGTAATCATCAAATCTTACTGGTCCGTGACATTGCTAAAATTGCAAGGGAGTCTTTGATCCAGTGGGAAATGTAACTAGATCCAAGGGCTGAAACTGTAAGAAAAACAGTATAATAGCTTAATAAGGTAGCTTATTAGTGACTTAAATAACTTAGGTATAGATCTTCAGCATGCTGAGTCTTTTAAGATGCCTTCTGGAAAGATATGTACTGGTTCAATCAAAAATTATGTGTATGCTGCAAAGTCATTAGCTAAATTCTCTGGTTTATGATGTCAGAGTTTGAACTGGATAATGATAGTGGTCTCTTCTGGTCTTGATATCCAGTAAAACATGATTTCTCCAGCAAACGTGCTGAAAAACTGTATCATACTTGATCATCTTTGGCTTACTTCTTCTTAGAGCCTTTTTCCTATCTGAAATGTAGGAATCACTGTTTCATTTACCAGTTACAGTAGTAACCTGTTTACTCCCTCATTTATTTCTTCTTTCATACCTGTGGTGTCACGCTCATTTCTTCATTTTCCTACCTCCAGTGATCAGATTGCACTCAGACATAAGATTTATTTCACTTTGTTCTATTCTGTCTTTCTTTTCTGGTATTTTTTCCTTCTTTTCCAAAATACTTTTAAGTTTTCTCCTGTCTTCCTCTAAATGCTACATTTTCTTCCATTTTAACAGTCATTCCTTTGCCTTTTATTTCAGTGTAAAAAGATGTTCTTTTCTGTGTCATGTTTGCCACAAAAATTACCGAAGAAGAAAAGCTGGCTAAAATTGTTCACTTATTCTTTGGAAATCAGTTTTAATGACTAGTTTTAATCAGTTTATGACTAGTTAAGGTCATCTCTATGAAATTTGTGTAATGTACTTAATTTGCAGAGTGAATTCCTTGGACAAAAAAATATTTCACTTCTTGAGGCCTCGATAACATGAAAATATTATTTTCTCCATTACAATTAGCTGTAAACACTTAAGTCAAGAAACAATTCCAATTTTTCTTTTGTCTTTTTTACCTGAACAGATTTTAAGAAACATCAATAACTGTAATATGCAGTCATAGTATTAAAAAACAAATTATCGACCTCAGTTATAGTAGCTATACAGAATAACTCTACATTGCAATATGAGTTATAGCAGTTTCTTGGATTCAGTAGCTGGATAACTTTAGAACTCAGCTATGATAATGCTGGTCTACTCTTACAAACTCCTATTTTCCTGTTATATGTCATGTGTTCATACCATATGCTTCCAAAACATTCGTAGTTTGGAAACTTCAGGTTGACTACCTCTGATTGAGCGTGTTTGTAAATATTTCTAAGACTGAAACTTAAATTTAAATGCTAAAATTTTTACACTACGAAACTTTCTTCCTCAGAACAAAAGCTTCTGGGCACTTTATCAAAAAATTAACTAAACCAACATTTTCAAAATAGCTATATCCCAAATAAACCATAAAAACTCCAGACAGTGGAACAAAAAGAAAAGAAAAAAATACATAATGAAACAAACCATTTTTGTTGAGTAAAATTGCACCACATGTGCAGGGTGAAATAGTTTAGGCAGCAATTCCTTTCTATTTCCGGGTCCTCTGTGCATCATCTGCCCATTTGTTCTACACACCAACAGACCACATGCAAAATTGCTTGGTGCAGTCCTGAGGACTCAACTCAAATTCAAACCCCTTCTATTACACAGAATATCAACAAGCAGAAGCTGGTTCAATGCATTCCATTGCCAAAGAGTCATTGATTTCAAAGTAGGTGTTCCAATTTCTGCCAGAAGAATATGTGGCTAATCATATAATAATGAAATACAGTCATAAACTCCAGAACATTATTCTGTAAATTTCCTGATTCTGATAGAAGTCTAATATTAAAGTCACTTAGATGAAAGCTTTTAGAACACCTTGCTGGTATATCTCAAACTTATATCCTTTGCATCCCAAAGTTTTCTTTGATAACATTTGAGTACCCCAATTCCAAAAAAGTGCATCAGATACTCTCAGTCACAGAATCAAAGAATCACAAAATGGTTAGTGTTGGAAGGGACCTCTGGAGATCGTCTAGTCTAACCCACCTGCTAAAGCAGGTACACCTAGAGTAGATTGCACAGGAATGTGTCCAGGTGGATCCTGAATGTCTCCAGACAAGGAGACTCCACAACATCTCTGGGCAACCCGTTCAAGTGCTCTGGTATCCTCAAAATAATGAAGTTTTTCCTCATATTCAGATGACTATGCTTCAGTCTGTGCCCATTGCCCCTCATCCTGTCATTGTGCACCACTGAAAGGAGTCTGGTCCCACCCTCTTGACACCCACCCTTGAGATGTTTATAAACATTGATGAGATCCCCTCTCAGCTTCTCTTCTCCAGGCTGAACAGACCCAGCTCTCTCAGTCTCTCCTCACAAGAAAGATGCTCTAGGCCCCTAATCATCTTCGTAGCTGAAGATGTCATACAAACTTTGTATACATAAATATAATGTAAACTTCATAGCCAATAATAGAGTGTAAACTAGAGATACTGAAACACTAAATTGATGATAAAAAAATGAAAGTATCCTGATAATTTATACTGAAGAAAATTATTTATTTTCTTACCAATCTTTTACAGATAGAGTTAATTGAATCCTAAAAGAGAGGGTAAAAAGACTCTACCTTTTTGCATTAGGCACAATGAGACTGTAAATCACAGAATCACAGAATGTTACGGATTGGAAGGGACCTTGAAAGATCATCCAATCCAATCCCCCTGCCAGAGCAGGAACATCTAGATGAGGTTACACAGGAAGGCGTCCAGGCGGGTTTCGAATGTCTCCAGAGAAGGAGAATCCACAGCCTCCCTGAGCAGCCTGTTCCAGTGCTCCATCACCCTCTTCTCAAATTTAAATGGAACCTCCTGCGTTACAGTTTATACCCATTGCCCCTTGTCTTATCATTTGTTGTCACCGAGAAGAGCCTGGCTCCAACCTCGTGACACTCACCCTTTACATATTTATAATCATTAATGAGGTCACCCCTCAGTCGCCTCTTCTCCAAGCTAAAGAGAGCCAGCTCCCTCAGCCTTTCCTCATAAGGGAGATGCTCCACTCCCTTCATCATCTTTGTGACTCTGTGCTGGACTCTCTCCAGCAGTTCCCTGTCCTTCTGGAACTGAGGGGCCCAGAACTGGACACAATATTCCAGATGAGGTCTCACCAGGGCAGAGTAGAGGGGAAGGAGAACCTCTCTCGACCTACTAACCACCCCCCTTCTAATACACCCCAGGATGCCATTGGCCTTCTTGGCCACAAGGGCACAGTGCTGGCTCATGGTCATCCTGCTGTTCACCAGGACCCCCAGGTCCCTTTCTCCTACACTGCTCTCCAACAGGTCATTCCCCAACTTATACTGGATCCTGGGGTTGTTCTTGCCCAGATGCAAGACTCTACACTTGCCCTTGTTATATTTCATTAAATTTCTCCCTGCCCAACTCTCCAGCCTGTTCAGGTCTCGCTGGATGGCAGCACAGCCCTCTGGCATGTCAGCCACTCCTCCCAGCTTGGTGTCATCAGCAAACTTGCTGACAGTGCACTCAATTCCCTCATCCAAGTCATTGATAAATATATTGAATAGTACTGGTCCCAGTACTGACCCTTGAGGGACTCCGCTAGATACAGACCTCCAACTGGACTCTGCCCCACTGACCACAACTCTCTGACTCCTTTTCTTCAGCCAGTTCCCAGTCCACCTCACTACACAATTGTCCAGACCACACTTCCTCAGTTTAGCTGCATGAAGTTTTTCCTAATATCCAATCTAAATCTCTCCTGGTGCAACCTGAGGCCATTTCCTCTCATCCTATCACTCGCTACTCAGAAAAAAGAGACCAACACCCTCCATGCTACAACCTCCTTTCAGGTAGTCATAGAGAGTGATAAGGTCTCTCCTTGGCCTCCTTTTCTCCAGGCTAAATAGCCCCAGTTCCCTCAGCTGCTCCCCATGAGACTTGTGCTCCAGACACTTCACCAGCTTCTTTGTCCTTCTCTGAATTTGCTCCAGCACCTCAGTATTTTACTTGCAGTGAGGGGCCGAAATCCAATTTGAAATACTAGAGCAGGTGATCTACTAGTTTACTATAATGATGTCTGGTATTGAATATTTTCTGAACTGTGTAAAGCAATATTGTTTGTTACTTCTCCCCCTTAAATTCAGCAGAAAATAACCTGAAGGGTTATAAAGTGTACATCAGAGCCATTTGTTCACATCTGTGCCTTGTCCTGCAGAGTGTTTTGAGTATACACAACTGTCTAGGATTGTTTTGATCATATTTATTTTGGAAAACCTATCTTCCATCATGGCAGTGTTACAGGGGAATCAAAACAATAATTCCATCCTGAGCTCTATGTTGTGAAAACCAGGTGGTTAAGAGCTTTTATAAAGTTGTGCTGCCACTAGCTTGATCATATTAAACACTCACATGTCTTTGTTTTCTTTACTTTTATCTCAGTAAAAAGTTACATTTTTCTCAGTAACAGGCTAGTTTGTGAACGGCCTAAGTGAACAGATTTGTTTTTACCACTAGCATGCCATGTAGACTCCAAGCATTAAATAACAAATAGGAGTGGTGCTTTCTGTAGCCCAGTGCGTTCGACACTCATGTATTCATAGCACCTTTAAGGAAATCAATCTGATATTTTCTGTATCTTGCAAAGATATTTACAGCTTCAAATTTTTGCAATATTTTCCAAATGGATCATATATACGTATTCAGTGATTGATAGGCATAGCATCTGGTGTCCTTTTCTTGGACAAACAAATATGCAGAGATCTTAAAAATAAATTCAGGCCCCAGAAAAATAGTGTGAATGTGGGGGTACTTGGAAATATTTCTCTAAATGGGGTTTAGGTATTACATTTCTGAGATGGCATGTTGGAATGTTAGGGAAACAGGTTTCATCACCCTCCTACAAGAGTGGGTACTGGCAATTGTAGGTTATTAATATTAAACAGATTTACTTTTTGAGAAGTGGAGGTTTAGTGTCCTGGAGCATTCCCTAGGATGATTTACTTTGCTGACTGGGTCATACAGGACAAAAGGAAAATTTCATACTTTGGGCCTACTACAAAAAAAACCTAAGCTACACGGTAAGTGTGAACAAAAGATACGAACAAAGTGGAGTGATTTCTTTTTTTGGAGGGGGTGGTAGTGCTTTTTAGGTGGTTTGTTTTGTCCTGTTTTTCTCTCAAGAAACTAAGCACCTTTGAGAAGGACAGAGTTAGAGAGCAGTTTTACATTAAAAGCTGGAGGGTTTTTGGAAAACAAACCTCCAGACAGAAGATATGGTTTTCATCTTAGCGTGTCTGAATCCATTTTCATTAAACTGTTCTGGTAGTAGGTTTACCAATATTTAAAATATGTTTTTTCATTCTTTTTACTGTTAACACTTTAACTGCCTCAATGGTGGGCTCCCTTTCTTACCTGTTACAGTGACTCGAATAGGCAAATGTAACACACACATAAATAGTCTTTGAACTTAAATTGCAGAGCAAAACGTGAATTATTCTTACCAATTTCATAACTAAAACAGAAAAGTCTGCTATTTATTTCAGAAAAGTTTAGTGTTGTAAAAAAAAAAATCATTTAGTTATTTTTCTAACCAAGAAATCACATAAATAGCTATTAGTTTAATGTCAGCAATTTGTTTGCTTTAATCAAGGTAAAAATGGTGTTCATATGATGTCTATCATGAAATATTGTCTAACATTTTCCTTATAGCTTCATACTGGAAGAGGATTTTTTTTAACTGCAACTTTTGTCAAGCTGTTCTGTACTTTCAGTAAACTAACAAAGGAGGAGCCAAATCTGCAACTACAAACCGGGTGTGCTAAACTCAATAGCAATAAATATTGCTAAGGGACAGAGATATTTCCAAAACCTTCCTCAGTTCCAGAGCTGATTGATGGCAAGAACTGGGAAGAAAAGATTAAAAAATGTTATCTTAGGTATTATGTTTTTCTCTTATTAAAATATATGTTGCATAGATCTTTATTATGCAATGATTCGGCTATATTCCATGAAATGTAATTTATATTCACCTAGTTGGCTTTCAGTGACTTTCTAGGAATAATTAAAAGAATGCGTTTTAGAAACTGCTATCAAGTATCACTTCAGGTTGAATAGAAAGGTCTGGGCATTGCTATTAATTATCAAGCTATAAATACTTATTGCAGCTTTCCTTTTTTAGACAGAAAACTTCCCTAAATGCCTACTGTTGTGCCTTAAGCTGCCCAGCTCAAGCAGCCAGTGGCTTAGGATGCAATTTGGTTGTGCAGCTTACTTTCAGGAATATTTACATATCTTACATTTAGTACAAAAATATTACTAAATACTGTGGAAGCAAAGGCTTACTTAATACCACGACTATTCTTCCTGTAAAACAAAACAAAACAAACCAAAAAACTCTGGAAGAGAGGTTGTGACCTACAGTTTGGATTTTTCCAAACTCTGAAACCTGAGTGAACTACAGCTCCTTCTGGGTTGGTGTGAGTTGCCTAAAGAATAAAAGTAATTCAGAGATATCTTGGATTTAGTGATTATCGTTGTCTCATCTGAAATGACTTCTCAGCATGCCAGCTCTTGGTTATTAGGTTTCTTCTGTTGGGCTTCTCTGAGAAATCTCTCTTCCTGTGATGCATTTTGTAAGTTGGATAATTATAAGGTGCTGTTTCCTACTTAGGTCCTTTAGCCAAATTTTGCAAGACAAAAAACCTGCGTAGATGAAACAGCCTTTGCCATAGATTTGATTCAATCAGTCTTTGAGCACTTTCCATCTTGCATTGAGTTCTGCAATCCTTCCTTTTACCCTGTCTTTCCTGCCTAAGATCAGTAAATAATACAACTGCTAAAGAAAGAATATAATTATTTTACATATATACTAATATAACTACTATTTTTTTAATACTAATATAACTATTCTTTTTGTTCCTGTTCATGTGTTACGTTCTCTTAAGAAAAATGGCTGGGTCAGATGAAGCTCCCCAGGTGGAAAAATTGTTCATTCTTTGGTAATGATTTAGTTAATTTAGAGTAGACAAGATTTCAGAGACTGAAAGTTGATCAGCAAAGAGTAAAAAATCACAAAAAAGTCCAGCACAATTGTGTGGGAGAACTAGCTGAGAGAACCAGCAGACAGAGACAACCAGGCATCAGAAATGAGGAAAGAAGCCTCCCCAGGGCCACAAAGAGCTGTGCCAATTTCGCTGCAACTCAAAGCTACTGAGCTGGCTAGAAGCTCAGCGCATCCCTGCAGAGACACCGTGGAGAGTTGTATATAAACCATTTTCTATTGTGTTTGACTGAGTTATGATGAGCCGTATTTATGGAGTTGTCCTAATGTGTATTCTAATTAAATCTGGCTTTCTTCAGGTCAAAAGTCTTTCAGACTCCTTCGGTGAGTTCACTGCAAAGGAAATGTCTACGTAGACCTGTCTCAAAGCATTAACCAACTCAAAGTACTTTCAAAATGTCAGAGGCACTTATTGTCATAGCTCTGACATAGCTTTGGTTCAAGAATAACAACAGACTCTATAGGCATGTATATACGTGTTTATTTATGTATGTATCTGTGTGTGTAGGTATGAAGATGTCCAACATAACTTATGTGTACTCCCTTGGTTACAGACAGCTTAGCTGTGACAGCAGAAATCTCAGTGCAGAGCAGTTTGTTCTGCTTTTTTGGTGGCAAAACAGGCTTACCTACTTAACTAGGATGTAAATGGAACCATATACATTTTTTTTTCTCTACACAAAGGCACTATATTTGTATTAGAAATGTTGTCTTTCACCATTCTGTGTTTTCACCCTAAGCAATACAAATCAGTTACAGTTTTGTGGGTTTTTTTTCAATGGTTCTACAAGAGTGCACCATGTGGAACAATACTCACAGAACTGAGATACCCTGTGTAGCCATGCACAGAACTTGCAATACAGTTAAGCTTCACAATTCTAGTTCTTAATGATATTCTGTATTCATAACATCATAGTAGTGGGGGGTGGTAGTAGTGGGTGAAGGTTACATGACTGATTTATTTATCTGGTTTGAATTTTACTTTAACTATTTGCTCACAGTAAATCAAGCATTCTTAGCCAACCTCATTCAGCATGGTTGGGCAAAGAGCCAGATCCCACCATGCTTATTTACTGAATAATACCTGACAGCCCAGTTAACCCCTTGCAAACAGTGGTACTAGTTGCCTAGAAAGGGACTAGAAAGAGTGATTTTGGTTTGTAGAATTCAGCTCTATAAGAATAACAAATGGGACCCAGGAATAAGATTTTAAGAGGCTAAGAGAAGTTAATTTCTGATCAAATCACCTAAATTCCCTTTGTACCAATCAAAATTAGTAGGTACACCTGAACACTGATTTGCCTTTTTCTAAAACAAGCATCTATGTCTCTGAAAGAGCTTTTTTTGTTGTAGAGGAAGGGTAACTAGCTCGGACCTAAATACCAAACCTCAGATGGCTAAAATTTGAAGGGGTATATCCTACCCTAAGATATATATCTATGGGACTAAAGCATTCAGTGAAGAGCTGCAAGTAAAGAGGGCAACAACAGCTATAAGGGGACTCCTTATATGTTGCATAAGATTGATATATCTTCCCTGTTTGGTATTGTTATTTTTAGTCCATGAATATATGTAACATATCAAAATACTGTACAGATATTTTGGATCAAATATTTTGAAGGAAAATGCCTACAATCACTTCTGTGCCCCTTCCTCTAAATTAGCATCTGTGACCCAGCTGGATAAGCAGTTTTTCTGGCCAAGACTGAAGACTCCTTCCCACTACCCCCATTGTTGTTTTTATGGACCATAGCCATTTAACATGGGCTGTACTTCTTTTTCAAGGATTGGTTCCAAAGCCTTTGACAAATTTTGCATTTGCAATTGATTTGCTCCCTCCTGGGCTTGAGAATAAAATGCAATGGATAATATCTCAGGATCAGACTTTTCATGACGAAATAATAAGGGCTGGATGAACTGACAGCTTTTCTCAATGTTCTATAATGCTCATTAAGTCAGACATTGTTTTGATTTTTTAGTGAAAAACTCATTTGCAAGGACTATAGTCAGAAGAAAAAGAATTGGATGAGATAGATAAGTATAGTCAGACTGTAACACTATTATCCTAGAACAGATAAAGAAACCTAACATCTCTCCCAGACAACACAAAAAATTCATTTTTATAATGGAAATAGAAGTCCTTTTCATTTAAACTCCAGCTGTTTTGTTGGACTCATGCTCTAGCAAATATCACTTAAACTTTGTTCTTTCTTTTGGAAATGAAACTAAAGTTACATTCAATCTCAGTATTTCACAGTCTTTTGCAATGAAACAAACAATGGACTCTAATGTCCCATGGACCAGTTGTGAAATGAAGACCCCATGGCACTTTTAGGAAAAATAGGTGAGTTAGTTCCAGTGTGGTTTTGACAATTATATGCTCTCTGATTTGAACTAACTTAATATTCAGCTATAAAAAATATTTTTCAGTTTCTTCAAACTGCTGTGCCATGCTTCTTCTTGCTACTGAACAAACTCTTCCAATTCCAGACCAAGAGGGAAGAGATAAGGCTAGCAAAACTTCCTGAACTCTGCATGCTGCTAAAAACAAAATTAATAACATTTCACTTCCTTTTAGTAAATTTGTGCACTTTTTGTACACGTTTATAGTTAAAGAATAGGGACTTTAGTATGAGGATTGTCTGTCTGCTGCTTATGGGTTAGGAACAAAACTTGGACTAAAAACTAGCTTTTTTATCTCGTTATCTACACCAGTTCTTTATAAAGGTATGAGTCTTATGGAATGACTGGATCAGAACTGTTTATGTAGTTCAACAGACTCTCTCTCAGTGAGAAGTGATCAGTCAGGTTCTAACAGTGGCATGAGTGAATATTTCATATTCTAATTCATCTGGTATCAGATATGATTCAATGCTCTGGAAGACCTACTCTAGACTTCTGGTTCTGCAGTTGTAACAGGTCGAGCTGGGTCCTTGGAAAAATTTAAAAATGACAGTCATAAAACATTATGCCTTTCCAAAAGAAAAAACCAAGCTGAAAGCAGTTTCTCATCTAATCAAAAGTACTGAGATATAACTCAACGTAAACTCAGGGTGTTTCATTCACTACTGTATAGAATACTTCATTTTCCTTTCTGTTAAATTGATTTTAAAATGTAATGAAATTAATATTAGTTTTCTTTGTATACCTCTCAGCTTTCTCAGACAAATAGCAAAAAAAAAAAAAAGTTATATTATATGAAGAATAAACACATGCTAGGTTACTCTGGCAAAAATCCAACTGGCTGGAAAGAGTGTCTGGGTTAAACTCTTTCGGGAAAAATTTGTGTCCTGCATCCTAGGTGAAATGGTAAACTTTGCTGGAAGACCTCCTGCAGATATCCTTCTGTGTTCCTTTTACAGCCACAGACTCCAGAGAATTTGCTATTACATCATTGCGAGTCATATTTTATGTTTTAAATATTTATAATATTATTTTATGGAAGCTTAATCTTCAGTTAGGACACAGGGTCATTTTTATATGCCTCCATTTTCACAATGTTGTGTACACAGAGTAGGCCTTCAGGGCAAGTTTTATTGTGCCAGTGTAACATATGTTCGCAATAGGTAAGTGACACATGAAAGGAAAGAAACGTGATTTAATGTTTCAATTTTATTGCTTGCAATTTAACATATGGCAGTGAAGAAGATACAATCAATAAAGCTACATGAATGTGAAAGAATACAATAAAAGATAACTCAGAAGGAAGGTCTGATTTAAAGATTTATTGAGTCTAACTAGTCAAATAATTCAACAGAAAAATTGTATTTACGGTTTTGGGCTCATCCTTTATTGGTGAGTTGCTAGTGTATGGTTAATGATTTTGTAAACTTCTTCCAAAAACCTTTTGTAGATTTTGTACTTCATCCATTTCAATTGTACTTCTATAAAGAAATCATAACCCCAATCAGCAACGCATTACCATCATTTTCCTGAAAAAGTACAAGGAAAATCTGAAAGTCTTCATTTTGTTTTCTAAAAAGAAGTATATTTTAAAAAAATGAATCCACAATGTTGTTTCCAAAATATATATTTCAGAGAGAAAATTTTGTTTCAATGAAAAATATCTATTTTCTAAGCATTAATAAACATATATAAAAATTATTATCTTTGAAATGTGTACAGTGTAAGAGTTCTACCAGAGTATTAAATACACCTAAAGCCAAAATAATTTCCATTTCTCTCTTGGATTTAAAGTAAAAAATTTAGAAACAAAATTTGAACTCCGGGCAGATGAACTTAATGACATAAAATATTTTATAACCACTTCCATGCAGCTACTATAACAAAGGACTAACATTCTTCAAAGAAAGATTACAGTATTTTTTTGTGGTAAGGCTACACAACCATGACAAAAATGTTATTCAGATACCTTCATGGATAAAGAGAATGGACGTCTGAACAGCACACCAGGTTGGATCAGGAGATCTGTGGTTTGTGTTCTGAGCTTAGCCCAGGTTTTGATGCGTAATTCAACCTTGCATTGATGTGTAATCTTGCACAGACAGCATAAGCTGGATACTTAGACTTCTGTTTTCTCACTACTAATCATCCCATTCTGAGCTCTTTTACTCTCATCTCTTTGGGCTGCCGTTGTCCAGCTATAAAGCATAAACAATATTTCCAGGTCTCATATTCTTCTTTGTTTGATTTAAATTCATGTAGTTCATAGAAGCCATTATATGACTTAGCTTCAGCTTCAGTTTGTTATCCTCTCAATATCTTTCTTTCAGATCATAGAACTTAGATAAAAATAAGTTGTCCACACACGATGATATGGGAAAATTCTGTAAGAACTACCTGACTAGCTTAGCAGTAGTGATCAATAATAGCTTGCAATTTATAAGATGTGAGACCTGAAAATATGCCATGGACACCCTTTGACAGAGATTAAAATCTTTTAGGCAGAGTTTGGTGGTTTGCTTGTTTTCTTGTTTGTTTGCAGGTTTGGGTTTGGCTTTGTTGAGGTTTTTCTTTGTTGTTGTTTTTTCCCTATTAGATTTTTGTTGATATATTCTTAAAGACTAATTTTCTTTATTAGACATTGAATTAAAAATATAAATTTGTGAATGTTGTGGATAGAAACTGAACTATCAACAGGCTACTAGGAAGTGGCCATTGGGAATCTTAAGGAAAAATGGATTTTCTTCGTGGCAGTCACAGGTGTCATGAGTTCTGTGATTTATCTTATGGGGTTTTTTAAAAATAAATCAGACTTTTGGCAATATGACATCTCAGAGGATGGATTGTGTGAAAATTTTACTTAAAAATGAAAATGTAGTTCCAGGTCAGAAGGTTCACAGAAGTCATGTGTTTAAACACAGAGGATTGGTGACCAAAGGGATAAAATTAGTAAAGTATCAGGAAATTATTCAGTGTCTGAAATTCATTAAGTTTTATTGATTAGGACAAAAAAAAGAAAAATATTGAAGAAATCTTCTTGAAGTTACAGACAGCTTAGGTTTTGATTCTGGATTCATTGTTTGCTTTCATTCAGCAGAAGTCAGAAGCATTCTGTTCATTTCAGAAACAGTTTACCAAGGCCAGCATTTACTGTATATTAATAGTGCACCATTACAGGAGTTGCGTCTTCTTTAATATTCCACATGATTAGTTTGGTTACAATGTTTGCTTTTAGTGAATATAAATTGATTGTCACAGGGGACTGGTAGGCTATGATATTTTTTAAGATAACCTAAAATTTCATTATGCTTTGCTTTCCCTTTTGTTTTCAGTCTTTACTTGGTGGAAGGAGAGAGTTTTTCAAGTTCATTTTCTCCTTTATTTATTTTGTCAATCTTATTTTGGAATGCTTACATGAATGTTTGGTACCTACAGTACTTCTCATGGTCACTGTCTTGGAGGACATTCTAGGTAGTTCAATGAGCGTGTTATAGACATCCATCCCTGAACAGATAGTGACCTTGTACAGGAGACAAGTGTGGTGCCAGCCAGATTTGTTAGCTTGCGACCAGCGTCAAAAACTGCCTTCCTGTCTAACATGGGGCTTTACTTCATGAATGTTCTTCATTAACATGTTCCCCAATTTCTGTGCCCAGTCATCCAGAAAGTACCAGGTTTCAACCTCACAGTCATACAAGCATTAGACAAAATCATACCTAAATCACGATAGGGTCATGGCATATGTGGAACTTATATGAGAAATAAGCATTGAACTTGTATATATTATTCCAATGAACCTTAAGTTTCTTCGTGAGTGGTATAGCCTGAATCCATGCAGGTATATCACTGTGACCTCTGAGTGCCTGTGAATGTCTCTTCCATGATTGTATTGAACACATGGTACCTATTTGCTTTGTTGTCACATTTTATGGATCGTGAAGCTCCTTAGGATATGGCTTGTAATAAAAGTTGTATTTAAGAGATGGTTGTAATTTTATATGTATGTGTGTATATATTTATACACACATGGGAAGAGAGAGAAAAGACATTTGTTAGACATCATCTGTGTACGTTCGTACAGTCCTCGTCATTATAGCACAAAGGATTATCAAAATATTAGTAAAATCTGTGGGAGAATGGCAAAACTGTCAGGAATTTCCGTGAGGTTCCTTTTGCAACATATCACTTCCTTTCTATCTTCTGGGTTGAGTTGACACAAAGGCTGTTGCATTCATTCATCCTCTTCTGTCTTCTAAATCTTGCTTTGTTTACTTTTGCCGCAGTGGTGGGAGGTGAGATATGAAATATGTTCAGCACCAAGAGACAGGCATTGTAGGCATATACACCTCCTATAAACTGATGCAGCTGGAGAAATAGACCCATAAAACTGTACTGTGCGGGTGCCACATGGAAAAAGATTCCATAATCTGTGAAGCATTTGATCCATATTAAAATTGTCAATACGTATCTTCTGCACTTAGCACTAGACATGAAAATTCCTTACGATGTAGCATTATTTATTTATTTATTTATTTTTAAGTTCATCACTCATGTGCTTCAGGCAACCACAGAAGACCAGAGCAACACTTCAATCAAATATAAGTAATTTATATTTACCCAAACAAGTGCCCGGTAGATTTCTGTACAAATCTCATGTGACAACTTTTCTGTCATGATGTATCTACATCATTCTCTGGCTAGTTAAATTCTCCAGCTATTGGCTAAAAATAAGTCCACTGCACCACGGTAACTGCCTAGTATTGCAAAGAATGTTGGTTTTGAGATCTCAAAACGCCAGCAGCAAAAACACCAGGCCTTATTTACAGTGATAGAATTAAAGCAATGTCATCTGCTTATTTGGGATCAGAAAAGAACCTTCTCTGTCTCTTTTATAATAAATAAATCAGGAAGTCACCTTTCAGTTATGATAAATAAGTTGGGAGGTTGACTTTCAGTAGGCTATTGTACTTATTGTATGTGTCTTTGAATAGTGCTTCCCCAAAAATTTTAAGTGTTACCAAAAGGCTGACCTCCCTTCACATGCTGGTAACCTGGAAAATCAAATGTAAATATTGAGCTATTTCATTACAAACATTGTACATGACTGGTCTTATAAGATATATTTAGGAAAACGGCTGAAAACCAAAGCCCTCAACAATTTGGTCATCAGCTCCAAAATGCTGACTGCCCGATAGTTGCTGTGAAAGTGTCCAGGCTGTCCAACCAAAAACCACCTCAACTATTCACCACATGTGACCAAAGCCACAACTATGGGAAACAGCTTTACAGACATTCTTTCAATACCCTCACTTTTCCACAGTCCTTGCCAGCCTTCTACACAGTAGGATCTCTAGAAACAAGCTCCAAACCCTCTTCTTCCCAACACATCCATGATGAACAGCTGCAACTCCTTAGGCACTGAGCTCAGCTGCCTCGAGCTGTGCCATTGAAATAATCCAAAAAGACAGAAAAAAAATGAAATATGTTATTGAGTGTATGGTTAGTGGTCTTTGTGCATTAGCTAGATGGGTGGTTTCCAATTCATATTGCTGAGGCTGCTGGAAATCATGTGTGAAACACAAGTCTGATTCTTTTTGCACTGTTTTCACTCTGGAGTTATTACTGGGTAAGGAGAAAGTGAAGAAGACCAAAGAAGATAATAATGCTATCTTCCTACTTGGTTAAATTCTTCATTGATATTATTACTAAACTTTTACTGCCTTTAAGGGGAGTCAGACTTCATCCAAGAGACCAGTTTGTGGTCACGGTTATAACAGTTCTGTGCTACCTCATGGTGCTTGAAGAAGTTCAAATGCAGAGAGTAGAAGAGACTCATTAACATTGCTTTCTGCCTAGGCTAATTGTCAGGTAGTGGAGAAGCCAGTTATATTAACTGAGAGGACTACTTTATGAATATTTTTTGTACTCCCCCCAACACCCGAGGTAGCTCAAAGAGGACATACTATTGTGATGTTGGTACATCCTAAATCAGATTATGTTATGTTTTGATTTACTGGTAAAAGAGCTCTTGAATGTCAGTAACATAGCTGCCCTGCACTCAGCCCTGTGCTCAACAGTGTGTCTGGGCAGGCTTAAGCCTGTGTGCTGTGTTTTATGAAACTCCAAGTTGGCTGGTTGCTTCCTGTGAGGCCTACAGCAATTTCTGCCACCAACATTGCAAGGAAATAAAAGACAAGTGTGTGAAAAAAAAAAAAAAAATGATAAAAGTTATTTGTAAAAAACAGTGCCCCACAGTGTTCTATTCATGACACAAAATCATCCATCTGGGAAACCTCTGCATGATTATTGCTTGAAAACATTCTTCTTATCTGATCAAGTGTTTCTTAGGAATTTCTTCATAGACTGGGGTCATGAGACCATTTCAGAAAGACATGATGCTGCCTGGTGCTGAGAAGTACAGTCCCAGTCCAGAAGAATTCTTGGCTCTAAGCAAGTGGGCAGCTCCTTTATTAACATGTGAACGTCATGTTGATCTCAGAAGTTAAGCAAGGGCTTAAGCAATTTTGTTTTGTGATGCTTTCTTATTTCTGTTAAGCAGGCAAGAGTTTTCAGTGTATTTCCACAGTTTATTTTATTCTTTTCTTTGTTTCTGGCAAGACCATGTGATTCTTGTGTAGTTCTGCTGTCCTCTTGAAAATCACAAGGTATAAAATATCAAACTGTATATGGTTAATTTGTTCTTCAGTTGCTGAAATGTTTAGTCCTAAAAAAACCTTTCAGGTTATTCTCTAGTAGGTTCAGATGGGAATGGGCCAGCTGCCTCTCAGTGTAAAGCTGGAAGTCAAAAAAAAAAAAAAATCTAGTGCTGTTTCTTGAGGATTTAGATACTACCACAACGTAACTTCCAAAGAAATTGACACTAGGAATTAAGAAGGCAACAGATTATTTTTATTTTTTTAAGTTTTCATAAGAAAAATAGAAGGAAGACACATTTGAGTCATTGCTATACACTGAGACATTTCTTGGTAAATTTGACAAAATTTAGAGTTTGTAGTTGGAAATTTTCAATTTTAGTCAACTAGGGAGAGTCTCCACTAGCCTATTAGCTTTTTATCTGCACCAGGTGTTAATAGTAACCAAACAGTGCAGTAATTTAAAATTGACTCGTAATTTCTCCTCATCACAAACCCAAAAATATTACAAAAGTAAGTTCAGGCAAACAGGATTTCTTCAGGATCAGCATGGCAGAAACAAAAACCTATGAAGTTCATTGTTGTGTAAATGTGCAGTGACATTTTTAAAATGCACACTGACTTTTTAAGAATCCGCACGCACAGTCAATGTGAAAGAACCAGTTACATCTATCAGGGTACTGTGAACCAGCATTTCAGTCTGGTAGCAAATGCTGGATTTAGGCACATACTCATGTACTTCATTAAGAAACCAGTAATTCTGCTTGTTAAGCTGAAGGCAAGTAAAAAATACATTTGCTGCATCTGGTTTGCAAGATGAAAGCATGAGATTCATGATTAACTATGCATCTGTCTTCGATAGGAGACAACAAGCAATAACTTGTTCTCGCCATATATAACACCTTCCAGACGAGAAACTCACAGTGATCTGCAAAATCAGGGTACCTTCATGACATTTCAAAGGATTATTTCTTTCCTATGTTATTTCCTCTATTTTACAGCTGAAAAAGACAAATAAAATACTAGTTACAGTCAATCTTTTCAGACATTAGTTGCCTAAATAACTCATGTTTGTCAATCTTAAAATTTTATTCTAGCACTTGTCAGAATAGTATCCAAGCTCCTCCCATGCCAACTCAAAGTGTTGGGTGTATTTCAGCTAGACATCTATAACTAGTGCCTGAGTAAGGAGAAGTCAAGTCATCTGTGGGTGTTCATCATTAAGCAATCAGGACACACTTTAAAGTACCTATATTTACATTCAGAAATCTTCTGACAGAAGCACAAGTAAAAGAGGAAACTTATGGGAGTGTCTCAAAATGTCTGAGCCTTCAGCTGACAAGTTCATTCTCTCTTTTGAAAGAAAGGATGTAACAGTGTGTGGAATTATATAAGGAAACAAATGGAGCATTAGGAATGTTTGCAAGTGGTTTCAAATTAATAAGTAAAAATTTATGATCAAGTATGTATTTCATACTCTGTTTTGCTAGTGAACATGGTGAATAAAAATTAAACTAATTTCTCACATTACACTTTACTACTAAAATAAATTATATTTATTAATACTTCTTGTAATATTTCTACAACAACTTGCTGCGTCAAATGAACATGAACATACAGGCACATTTTTGGCATATTTATAATGGAAGATCTTTCCTGATCAAAGAAACTAACAATTTATTACACTCTGGAACAGGAGAGCTGACTACTGGAACCAGACAATGGAATCCAAGACACCGATGCAGATAATAATTCCTAACATCTGCCTAACTTTTCTTAGCCTAGCAAGACCCAGAAGAGAAAAAGTAAATTTTAGAGATTCGAGAGGGGAGTCTTGTACTGTAAATTGCTATAGGTCAATTCTGTAAATTTTTTATTGGAGAAATCCCATGAATATTTTCACAAATGGGCATATGTTGGTGACATGGATAAAAATATAGTTACCTCTTGTTCTACTGTTTAATATCCATAGCTCAGCCTTGCTAATCCACCTGGGTTATCATATCAGTGTGTTGTGTTTTTTCAAGATGTGATACCTGGCACACACTTTTTAATACATTGCATGGAAGGATAGAAATGTTGATTGGAAAGAAACTCTGGATGCATCTAGTCCAGCTTCTTGCACAGAGTGGGACTATTGCCAACACCAACCTTCTGGTTAAAATTTTTTCTTTTTTCTTAAACTTTAAGCTGAGCCTCTCAAGCTGCAATATCTGTTACTTGCTCCTTGCTTTGCTGTCTGCTACTACCAAGAAGTGTTTGGCTCTGCTGTCATTATAACTCCCATTCGCCTCCCATCATTTCCACTGTTGAGTCTATCACTTCAGCTGTAACACTGCTGAGTCTTTCCATCACTGCGTTTCGTACTATCACAGTATATTAAAATAAAAAAAAACAAACCCTGTCCCATCAAATCATATAGTTACAAATATGCTTTAATACACTTACATATGAACACACTTGCATGTACATACATACATAAAATTCATGTAGGTTTGTATAAAGTGTCTTTATTGCAATACTGAAAGTATTTCCAATTTCAGACTGAAGTGGTCATTTATTCTTGCTCATGGTTATGTCAAATGCATGAGTTTTCATTCATATCCTTTTTTTAATATATATTAGAATTGGAAACTACATACAAACATAAACATATGCATATAAACATACATATGCTCATTAGATATACAGTCCAAACATGCCAGGGCCTGAAATATTTTCTTCAGAAAACAATTGCAGCATGGGATCTATATATTTTTTTCCTCTGACAAGGTTGCTTCCCCAGCCTGTGCAAACTTCTGGCTTCACAGAAACCCACAGAAACATGTGTAACTATTTGTGACTACAGTGGGAACCATTTTCTTCTGGACAAACAGATTTTTGACTAGAAATGGACATCAGCCATGCAGATCAGATCCAAATCTGGATTTGAGATGATTGAAACTTCCACTTACTGCGTGTTGGATCCAGGATTTTAATTTAACCCATAACAAAGATAGGGACTGTTTATGAAATGCATGTACTGATCCATCTGGATGCTATTTGCATCTGTGATTTAGTTAAGGGTCTCATTTACATTTTATATTTGAATTCAAGAAACTCTTTAAAACACTCAGCTAATTACCATTGGGATGGAGAAATCATTCCACCAGAATAGTATAAAAACCAGACAGCAACAAAATTATAAAATGATTAAAATTGTTCATGCCATTACAGAGAGAATTTTTATGAAAATCGGAAAAAAAACCTAGAACAAAAACTACTTATAAAACATGATGCAGTACATATTTTCAGGGTATGCTGAAAGAGTTTTGAAACTTTGGGATGGTAGAATATGTACTTTATTTCTAGAAATAAGACTAATACTTTCCTCCAAGTTTTCCTGTGGATGAATGCAAAACATAATCGATCTAACTTTTCAGTTACTCATGAGGACAGTAATGATCCTTTTTTTGTTGTTATTCTGCACTAAAACAGACATCATCATGTGTTATAAAAAACCATTTTTGTCTGGAGTCCAGGGGCTATTTTATTAAATGCTGAAGCAGGGAAAAATATATGGGGAGAATAATTTTAACATATATAAAGATTTATTCCACTAGAGAGGAAGAGGATGACAATACTTAGCTTTTCAACAGCAGAGCTTACTTTCCTTCATCATCATAAAGATTAATATTTTTATCCCCATATTACAGAGGGAGTATCTGATGCCAAGAAAAACAATGTGTCTTAATTACATTACAAAAATTGACTCTAACCCTGAGATTAAATATAACTATATTGTATATGCCATGTGATGATATTTTTAGCATTGTTCTTTAACCTTGCTTATTCAAAGACACTGTCAGTAAAAAGTCAGTAAAAGCCACATTTAGCATATAATTTACTGCTACAATAAAAGATAGTAGTCAATTCCTGGAAAAAACTAGCATATTAAAGGATAATATTATAAATCCAGTGAACCATACATTGAAAATGGCTCACGCTTTTCAAGGAGCGGCCTCAAGATAGGATAATCACGTGATATAATATGGTAGTACCCACTGGGACAGTCTCCTCAGGGAGGTGTCATGGCTCCAAGCCTGATAGTGTTCAACAAGAGACTGGACAATGCCCTCAGACACATGGTGTGATTGCAAGAATTTTCGTAATGTTAATATAGAAACTGGAAATCTCCCATAGAGATTTTTGTAGGAGTAGACAACTATTTAAAAGGAAAAACAATTATAATTTCAGTAGGACCATTTATAAAATTTGAGCATAAGATGTTAGATACTGCATAAACTCACAGCAAAATGTTTTTTTCTTCTCCAAAGATCATGCAATCTTAATAGAAATAATGCACAGACGGGACAGTGTAAGGAAATACTGAAGAAATAGTAATTAGCATCATGACCAGTGGTAACAATCTGCAACTTCGGAAAAGTTGCTTGTATACAGAAAAGCATTTTTTAAAAGTTCTTTGTTATGAAGTTACTTAGTCTTGGAGAAAATAAAAAAAAATAAAGGCAAATAAAATTACATGAACCATACCTATTAATTAGCATGACTCAATTAACATTTACTTTATCTGTGATATTATATAGAGATAAATATGGAGAGATAGATATAATGTTTAATCAGTATGCACCTCAGTACATATTAATACTAAGATACTAATTTCTCAAATTTAGATATCCTATATTTTATCAAGTTTGAGATTGGATAAAATCTCTAATATTGGCCTGAGAATTTTTGTAGAGGACACAATGAATTTTATAAAACTGTAAAAAAAACAACATGTTTCATCAAAAACGTTTGAATAGACAGAGTCAGCACCTGTAAATAAAAGAAAGAGATATTTCATCTGAGTGTCCATAAGAGTAAGATCATACAATGAAAACACATCAAATGGAAAATGATATTGATTTAAATATTGATAAAAAATACAGACATGAATATATTTTTGTAAGGTCTGGTCAGGGATAATTTCAAGAGCACCTTGACTTTTAAAAAATAATCTTGTTCTTTTGCCAAGATCAATAAGTCCTTGAGTACCTATCGTATGAATGACTCTTACTTAATAAAGGATTAACTATAGCATCTAACTTCTATAAGTTCTTACCTTACTTCCCTTACCATACGTTGAACTCCCTAGCTGATGCTGGCTTTTGTCTCATACCTCATATGATACCAATTCCAATTTGTCTCATGCCCAAATGGACTGGTGCATTGTAGATGAGTTTCCTCTTACATAACTTAGAAGTGATTCAGTTCAATAAGTTTGTCTTTGTATATTAGTCATATAGCAGAGCAATTAAATTGTCTAAATTTGCATCACATTTTCTCCAATAAGCTTTTATGCAGGGAATGAACAGAGTCAGGAAATACAGTTGTGAAAAACAGAGAGGAAAACTATAGACAAAATCAATGGCCAAACACTTTTCCCATTACAAACTGCACCCAATGGGTGAAAATCACAAGAGAGTGTGCAGAAAGGATATTGCATCATTACCTGATTGAATTCCCACCAGAAATAATGTCAAGATGAAGAGGAATGTGGGGAACAATAAGTTAGAAAAACTGGAGATTAAATCATTCCCCCCCTTCAGGCATTTCATGAAGACAGTGGAGATAAAAGAGCAATTACTGCACGAGATTTCTGCTAATAATAAGAGATAGTTGCCTTTAGACTGAGGTGGACTAAGTGCCTGTGTCTGTTCATTGGTTACAAAAGTTTAAAAAGAAGACAAAGACAGCTATCTTAGTCTGAGCTGAAGGCTGAATGGTTTGTGACATGAATCTGGCCTGTGATTTCTTATGGGTCTGTGGCACGAAGAGTAAGAAAAGCTATTCTACCTTTTGTGCAGTATCAGCACATTAGCAAGAAACATACATATGATATTCATTATTTTATTGTAGGAATTTTTACAAATAAAGTAAATTATTTTGTATGGCATGTTGTATCCCCCAACGTTCTTGCTTAGAATTAGTAGGACAGAGTCTGAGGAAGGTTTAGTATATCAGAAAGTCTGAGGGCTCAAAGGCTTGAAGCAAAGCTCTGTAATAATTTTTGAATAAACTTCTGCATTAAGCTCAGTGTTCCTCTCCACCAAATGCTTACTATACATCCTAGGGGATGTGTAACTGAGTGAGAGCAGAACTCCTACTCTCAGCTTGTAGAGCCGGTATAGCATTGCTGCAGTGACACAAATCCAGAGGGAACTTGGAGAAACTGAACATGAACATACATTTTAAGAAAGGCTGAGAGGGAGTAGGGTGTTTAACCACACCCATGCTCTGTATTTTAAGTCATCAAGCTGAAAACACCCAACAAAAACAAAGAACAGGTCATGATATTCAAATAGTTCAGTAAAGATTTAAATTCCTTGAGTTTTATTTCAAGCTGACAGAGCAACAAATTCCTACTAGCTTGTGAGCTAAAGAAACAAAAATACATCTCACGCAACAAGCAGATGTTTGGAAGTAGTGCTTGCTTCTTCCATTATACTGAAAATGCAAGAGTTCTAGGCACAAAAAAGCTCCCTGTATTGTAGTCAACTGCATTTATGCAGTTGACGGCAGTTAGTAATGGTGACCCAGTCTCAATATTATAAAAGTAGTTGTAGTTGTTATGGCTCTTGACTTCACCACTTGCTGCGAGGTTTGGTGTTCTCATTCTGAGACCTCATGACTCAAAGCTCCTGAAATAAATTGAGTTGGTTTCATGGGGCTCCATGAAGACTGAATGTCTCACCTTCATTTCCAGTTTTCTGGTGAGGATTTCATCACCTCTTTGTGCCACACAGGGTGCATCCACTCTCTGACTACACTCACATCCAACCTGCAGGTGACTGTCAAGACTGAGCTGTGTGTATTGCAGGGTAAGGTGTGCAGAGATTTTTTCCTTTTTTGAGAGAGAGACATTACCTTAGGTTTACAGAATCACAGAATGGTTGGGGTGGTTGTGGTTGGAAGGGACCTCTGGAGATCACCTAGTCCAACCCACCTGCTAAAGCAGGTTCATCTAGAGTAGATTGCACAGGAGTGTGTCCAGGTGGGCTTGAATGTCTCCAGAGGAGACTCCACAACCTCTCTGGGTGGCCTGTTCAAGTGCTCTGTCACTCTCAAAGTAAATAAGTTTCTCCTCATATTCAGATGGAAATTCCTATCCTTCAATCTGTGTCTGTTGCCCCTCATCCTATCGTTGGGCACCACTGAAGAGAGTCTCGTCCCATCCTCTTGACACCCACCCTTGAGATATTGATGAGATCCCCTCTCAGCTTCTCTTCTTCAGGCTGAACAGACCCAGCTTTCTCAGTCTCTCCTCATATGGAAGGTGCTCCAGACCCCTAATTATCTTCATAGCCTGCCACTGGACTCCCTCCAGTAATTCCTTGTCCTTCTTAAACTGGGGAGCCCAGAACTGGACACAGTACTCCAGATGTGGCCACACCAGGGCAGAGTAGAGGGGAAGGAGAACCTCCTCGACCTGCTGGTCACACTCTTCTTAACACACCCCAGATACCATTGGCCTTCTTGGCCACAAGGGCAGGTAGTTGATTCGTGGTCAACCTGTTGCCAACCAGAACTCCCAAGTCCTTCTCTGCAGAGCTGCTTTCCAGCAGGTCCACCCCTGACCTGTACTGGTGCCTGGGGTTATTCCTCCCCAGGTGCAGGACCCCACACTTGCCCTTGTTAAACTTCACTAGGTTCTTCCCTGCCCAGTCCTCCAGCCTGGCACTCAGGCACTCAGTGAGGGTGCACTCAGTCTCTTCATCCAGGTCATTGATGAACAGGTTGAACAGGACTGGACCTAATACTGCCCCCTGGGGAACCCCACTAGCTACAGGCCTTCAAGTAGGCTTTGTACCATTGATCACAACCCTCTGAGCTCTGCCATCCAGCCAGTTCATGATCCATCTCACCATGCATTCATCCAGGTCGCACTTACTGAGCTTCCCTATGAGGATGTTGTGAGAGACGGTGTCAAAAGCCTTGCTGAAGTCAAGGTAGACAACATCCACTGCTCTTCCCTCATCTACCCAGCCAGTCATACCATCATAGAAAGCTATCAGGTTGGTCAAACATGATTTCCCTTTGGTGAACCCGTGCTAACTACTACTGATAACCTTCTTTTCCTCCACATACTTTGAGATGACATCCAGAATGAGCTGTTCCATCACCTTTCCATGATGGAGGTGAGGCTGACTGGCCTGTAGTTTCCTGGGTTTAGTTGTATAGCTCTCAGCGTGGGCAGAGAAGGAAGGGAAAAACAAAAGATTATCTAAATCAGGGTTGCCATCAGCTATATGTTCATTGCCAGACCATGTCAGTAAGGATTATGCACTCTTAGCACAGCAGTTTA
Source organism: Caloenas nicobarica (assembly GCF_036013445.1). Taxonomy (NCBI): domain Eukaryota; kingdom Metazoa; phylum Chordata; class Aves; order Columbiformes; family Columbidae; genus Caloenas; species Caloenas nicobarica. Next base: position 9,878,582 of record NC_088245.1, read on the forward strand.
CACAGCTGCTTGGACAAACTGTTGTCCCATCTATGGCTTTTGGGGGAGATGTGGAGAACTCCAGCAGGGAAAATAAACGTCTGCGGCATTCAGCGAGGAAGTGTGCCTCTTGGTTAAACTCTCCTGACCTGAGCTGAGCTTTGATTTCATCCTTGATCGGTTGGCTCTGATATTTTGCTTAGCAGACTGAGAAGCTGATTTCTTTAGGATTCCTCTTTTGGGAGACCTCATCCCCAGCTGAGATGAAAATAGCCTTTGAAATATAGTTTTAAAAATCCAAAGTAACAGAGATTGCCCAATTTATTTGCAGCGATGAAGCTCACAATAAAAATGGGGGGTTTTGTGCAGAGCTCCTATTGAAGATAATTTTCAGTGACTTTGCAGCCCCAAAAGTCATTTATCCAGGCAAATGTATTCACTGGCACAAAGAAGGCCAGGTAATAGATATTATATACTCTGCATCATCGCATAAACCTACATTATAGCTGATTTTAATATTCAGTTTCTGCTGAACAAAGAAAGAAGTTGATTATGTAGTAGAATGAGGTGCAGTAAAAATACCAATTCCTCTTGTGTTTCAACCAATAGCATGTTTCAGTAGGGAAAGGTGAAATAAGTCCATCAGCTGTTTACTTTCTGATTCCTTCAGAAGACAGCAAATGCTCTGTGTGTTAGTGGCTGAGATTCCAGAGACTTTTATATTTAAACGGTATCAACATAAAGAACAAGTAGGCCAAGAACCGTACATTGTAGTTTGTTTCCTTATTTTTATATTATCTCTTTTTTTCGACAACTGCATATCTACACCTAGAAAAATAGTCATTATATCCAGAACCGAGAGAGGTCCATCATAACATGAAAATGTTGTGACATCATAGTCCTTGGTTAAGGAAATTATAATGATGGCAGAGGTTAAAGCCACAGTGTAAGACAGGCACGGGAAGGGAAGAGCCTCAGAGGAGAGTTTATTGCTCAAAAAAGCACAAAACTACTCCATTTTGAGGGAGAATTGTCAAAAGGTATGTCACCTTGCTTTTACAATGCTTTTTTGCATGGGCATGCTTTTGCAAATGTTTTTCAGTTGATGTATGTTTAAAACCACTCACGGGTGAGGTGAAAGAGAGGAAATAATGAGAAACAAATTCAGTGGAAAAACAAGTGTTGATGGTGTGACTAGGCAATGAAGTAAATTTATGAACTAATTTGATCATAGATATTAGCACCTCCTTTCCTTCCAGTGTGAGTCAGAGTGAACATAAACATCACAACTATGTGGAAAAACGTACCCCTGTGGGGGGGGAAAAAAAATCTAAAAAGCCTGATTTTTTTAAAAAATAATTTTTTTAATTGAAATGGCTCTCCTGTTTCTTTTCAGACTAGGAGAAGAAATAAATGAGCAGTAAGCACATTGTGTGACACACCGATAAATTTCTAAGTGCTACTAAGATATTAGGATTATTTTTTCCATTAAAGTATCAATGAACCAGGACCTACTATGTTATGAACTATATTATGATCAGAAAGCGGTTCTTCACATTTCATTCACTTTTTTACATTTTTGGACTGATGTGGAAAAATGCCCTTTTTTACTAGACTTGAAGCAGTCTGACATTTCCACTGGCAAATTCACGTCTTGCCTTTTTTGGCCTTTCCTGTAGAAAGACACACCAAAAAGAGAAGACATCTTTGTGATGGTGGTAGTAATACACAGCATTTATCATGAGATTGTCTAAGAGAGTCATTTGTCAAATATTTAACCTCCAGAAGTGATACAAAGTGATTGCTTCTTCAGCGGTGGATTGGATATTCATTTTGGTTTTAATTTTTAAATAAATAAATCAAATTTGATAAGTTTCAAACACCCGTGAGCATTGATGGTTTCACTGAGTTGCTCAGCCAAATTCTAGGGTTTTTTTATTTCAATTGTGTGTTCATTCCTTTGTGTGATGTAACAATCTTGTTTTTGTAAATTCATTGGATCTGGTAGATAACTAAGAGAGCCTGAATTCCAAAGCAGAGTCAAAATTTACTTTATACCCATAACTAGTGTCAAATCTGAACTCTATCTAATAGAAATATTGGGTAACCTCATGTTAATCTCTTCTTGATGCCAGGTAGGACTAATTATAATAGCTGAGGTCAGATCACTATCCCTCATGTATATATTCTCCTCCCACAGAGTCTTCTTTGATAAGGAACTATACTGAGGAGGAATCCCACTTCTAGTTCAGGTCATCCTGGTACAATGAAGTTAAAAAACATTAAACACATCCTGTTACTTAAAAGTCCTTGAATAATGGCTGCAGGAATTCAGCATGGCTTAATTATTAAATTAGCAAGCATTTATTCTCCAGATAGTGTCATCTATATGCATATACTTGATCAATTAATTTTTAAAATAAAAAAAGGTAGATTGGCATAAGGGTAGCAGAATACGCAAAGAAAAAATTTTGTTGTTATCTTAACTTATACAAGAACTTCCCCCAAAAAGTGTTCTTAGAAAGAGAACAAGCAGACCCAGCTATGACTAGATTTTTCTTCATAAGTGCAGAAAAATGTATGATATAAATATTGTTTTTATTATACAGATGTGCTATAACAAAGAAAAATGCATGCAATATTACATTTTCTCCACTATAAAATGAAAAAAAAAAGTTACAATAAAAAAGTATAATCCTTAGCCTGCATTGTATAAACCTAAAGAAATAGTAATCAACCTTGATGTGTGACTAAGGCACGCATCTGTCTGTGTGATTTATGACAGAACACTACCAGAGAATAAACCGCTCTTTTTTTAAAAAACTATCCTCCCTGTAAGAGGATATTTTTCTCTGCAGTGAAGCATAGCATTTTTTGTTTTCATATTTTCTTTTCCATTAAACTTTCTAAGAGTTATTATACATCTACAAGACCTGGTTTCTTAATAGTCATCATAGAAACCCTCATTAGTCTCATCAGTATAGAGGCTTGCGGTTCTTCCTGATGCAGATAAATGGTTTAATGTGTTCTATTTCTAAAGAAGTAACGGACTTCTTCTTAAAATTATAATTATAATTCTGAACTAAATGTGAAAGATATTATTTTTTTACTTCTATTCAAAAGATTAATGTATGTAAATAGAGTAAGATTTTTTTTTAATGTTCCTTCATCTTGAAGAAGACATTTCTAAGAGCTAAAAAGAGTTGCATCTTCATATCTATTTGATAAAAATTCCAATAAATGTAACAGCCATATTAAAGACAACATGGAGGGTATCAGTACTAGAGTTTGATGGAAACCATTTAGTCATCTAATATAAACTGTTGAATTATGACCAGCCGATTAATTTTCTTTAATATAGACATGGGCTGTATTCAAAGCGGTAAGCCTTTAGGTGAGATTCTGAATTTTTTTTGTCCAGTGCATTTGGTTATAACTACAGTATCACTTGAGTGAGAACAGAAGGGCTTGAACCATTTCCACTGAACTCAATGACAAGATTTCCACTATCTTCAAGTATATATTACTAAGTAACTTAAGACTTGATGTTTTCTGATGGCCTCAAGTCTTCTTATTGACTTAAGATGAAGGTCATGGATGTGAGTGGAAACATCTTTTATTGATCACCAGTCAGCACCTCTGCAGTACAGGGAATAACATTGCATGGTAGCAGAATATTTTACTGAATTAAAAGAAACACAGTGAAGAACTTAAAATAGTTGATCTTTTCCTCACTGTTGTTGTTTGTTTACAGCTGTAGTGATTTGCTTTCAGAGTTATATCTCATGAAGTCAGTCTGTGCTACTAGTGCTGCCTGGACCTGCCAAACTGGCTGGTGGGATCTATTATGCAAGAGACTCCCATGTAATATTTCTGGATCTCTGCCTCAGGGAGGAAGCAAATTGTGCTTATGTATTTGTCACATTTAATGACCTTTTCAGAAGGAAATCGCATGTCCTGTGACATCTATCAGCAGGAAAGATGACTTAATAAAAAAGGGAAGGTCTTGCATCAGTGAGAACAGAGTAGTCAATTAGTTATACTAAAGTCATGTCAAAGTTATGTGATGACGTTTATGCAATAGTGTATTTAGATGAGCCTAGAGGAAGCTTAACAAGAGTAGGAGGCATGGGAAATGGATTAATTCACTGCCTCTGCTATAAGTCAAAAACCTCACAACATTATGTTCTGTTAATCTATCATACAGTTATATCTGCTTCAGCATCTCTTTCATTCATCCTGGAACCTTTATCACAGAATGGTCAGAAATGTCATGAGCAGTTTTGCATATGGAAGAAATTTAGCTGCTCCACTTAATGGAATTTTATTTGGAAGGTATTAACCAAAAGAGATCAAAACAAAATATTTATGACAATAAATGTTTTGTCTATGTGGCAGCATAAAATAAATATTAAAATACCTGAGCAAAGGTAATCAAATATAAGAGTTTAGAAACTGCTCTCTATTCTGCTAAAATCTCTAATATGCACTAGCAGAAAGTTTCTACTTTTTCTTCTCCCTCCAAATTCTAGCATTTGTCAACGCACTGAAATAGAATGCATTTTATACCAGAATGGCAAGACAACTCTATTATTCCTGACTATTTCTCTCCCAAATATCAGAAACATTAATCCTCCATCTTAAAAAGAGTAGAAATGGGTATATACCTACACAGTAAATGTGTAGTCAAAGACAGTAGTGCTTGGTTGACGGGAAGCAGAGGCAAAGAGTTTAAAAATATTTATCAGACACAAAATGTCAGATTCCGCAAGGTACTAAATTGCTGAAGTGTAAGATTGGGCTTCTGCTAATGCCAGAATATCAAATATGTTGGAGACCTCTGCTCAAGGGTAAAAGCCTATTCCAAAGCCTATTACTGTCAATTTAGACTCTCTGCTGATACAAGAAACTTTCAAATGTATCTCACCTCCATAGCAATCTTCCTTCAGTCAGTTCAGGGCATGAAACTCTGTATGACTCCATTGACTTTGAAGCAGAGTTGGGAAACACACAGCATTTTTCTCACATCAGTCTGATGAGGACAGAATATAAGTCCTGTTGGACTCATATATGGCATCTTGCTCCTGTTCCTCTGGGCCTCAAAGGTAGCCATCAGCTACCTTTAAAAAAAAAAAAAAATAAAGCCTCTAAAGCAGAAAACTCTGTTTTTATTTTCTTAGAAGACCACCCATAAGGTTTTATCCTCCACTTTTACAAAGCTGTTTTTCATTGGAAATAATGTGTTTGCCTTTATATGTACCAGCCAGGAAAAGCTTTCATTAATAAGGCCAGTTCTGAAAACACTTGTGTTCATTTTCACCAGTAATTTCAAAGGCAGAGGAATGTTTCTACATCTCTTTCTCTGCTGATGGTATTCCAAAATTTTATGCACATACACAATAGTATGCATAATATAGATTCTGAGACTGTTTATGACAACTGGAGACCACAAAACCTGACTGACAAGAACTAAATGTACTTTATCCAAACACAAGCACAGACTTTGCCTGTCTAGGAGTCTAATTTTGAAAAGTCAGATTTTCAGAAATGCATCTTTGGAAATGGCTAGGGGAGTAAAAATTATATTTACAGTAACATGCCATTTCTCCATTAAAAGAATACTTTCTGTCAAATGCTATCAGTCATCATACAATTATTATGTCTGGGATAGAGTTTATCTCTGTGCAGAACACAAAAATATGATTTACATAACTTTTCAGTCCTGCTTGCAGATTATCTCAAGGCTTTGTGACAAACAGTTCTAGCACTGGATCAAACATCACATTCTGTGATTCTGTGATCACCTCTTAGGACTACTTTCTTATGCAAATATTAATGTTTAATGTGAATGAGGAATATCTTTATGAAAATGAACTTACATACCTAGCTTTGTGTACTCAATGAGATATGGTGATAGGACTCTTAAGTTGGGCATAGTTTCAGACGAGCTTGTCCAAACCTTTTCTTAGACTGAGAAAAAAAGGTCTTCAAAACTGTGTTTGATTTAAAAAGTAATTAAAAATAGGTGACTCAGAGAAAGCTCAGAGATCTTAGGTGAAGGAAATTAAAATAATAATAATTTGAAATCTCCCTCTTTCCCACTTTAGCTTTCAGATCAAGTTCTTGTTACCAGTCAGAACTGAGATTCCTGTGACCTGGACAAACCTCCTTTTCCATTGCTTCTCTGTGTTTGCTCTCTGCTTTTCTCAGGAGTGTCTGTCAATGCCACAAACTCAGTCTTCCCTCTGACATTTCCTCCATTGACCCAGGGAACCTCGCCCAGCTGGTGGCACAGATATGGGCACCCTCATTTGCTCCCAAGGAAATACAATCCCTCCCTCCAGGGAGTCCGGTCTCTTCTCAAGTTCAGTAGTTCAGGCAACTGGAGTTCATGGAATTACCTCTTAGCTATCACTAAGACCTTTCTAGCATATATTGTATATAACATATAAAAATGAAAGAGGGGAAAAAAAGTTTAAATATAGAACCATAAAGAGTTGTTTCATCTGAATTTATTTCAAGTTTGTGTAAGCCCCTTAATCAAAATAGCTACCCAAACTAACACTTCATGTGCAAAAAATTCCACAGGGAAAACTAACATAGTAAAGCGTATGTGAAATATCTGCTTAACTTAGAATTGCTGTATGTCTACAAAAGCTCATAGTTCAACATTATATTTCCAAATTGGACTTTCAAGTGAATAAAAAGCAATCATATCCACAAGAGATCCCTCTCTGCTCTCTGTCTTTCTTTTGTGCTGCAAGAAATGATAAAATGAGTAGATTTTACTATTACATTTTTTGCTGGTTTTATCGTAGTATATTTAACAGGGTGGTCTACTTTCAGTCCTAGAGCAATTGTTCAGGGAACAGGAAAGTAGGGTTGGACTCAGCTGCCCGTATTTGATTATCAGAGCCAGCTGGAAAGGGGTCAAATGGTGCCTATAAAGGACTGAGAAACCTCAGCCATAAAAAGCAGCAGGAGGTAGTTTGGCTCCTGTGATTGGCCCTGAAGTAGTTGGAGCATATGAGAAAAAGCAGTGAGGATCCTACAAATTGTTTAGTAAAGATTAGTTTTCCTTTCTGCATGTGTGTATGTATATGTGGGTGCGTGGGTTGGTTGGTCAGTCTTCACATCACTGTATTTGGACCATAAAATATTTGTTTGAGGACAACATCTAAAAGAGATACAAGAATGTTGTCAGTCTGCCCTTGCCTAGAGAGGTGACCTAGTAAAGATGTTTAAAATCAGTGGTACTTCTACATATTACTAAGAGGTTTGGATTAGGCTTCATATGCATAAGAAAGAACTGCATGCACCTGCAATAGGAATTTCAGAAGGGATTAATAACCTTGGGTGCTTAAACTTTTGATGCCCCTCTGGAGAATCTTAAAAAAGCCTGACTTTTTTTTTTCTTTAGCATATTTTATGTGATGCTAGAAAGCTAAAAAAGCAGAAAGAACCTCTTGATGCTAAATCATTTATTTATGCTTTTGTGGCTAAGAGACAAATTTTGGATCTCTTCCACATCTGAAGTCAAAAAGCTTAGTCTCTTTAATATACAATTTTAATTGTAAACTTTAGTATGGAGAATGCTTTTCTGTCCAGATGATAAAACTTTAAAATACAGCTGTTACCATATCTTCAGAAAGTGTTGACAGAACTTTAACAGAAGCATCACAATAATAATATTTTAATATCACTCTAATTCTACTATAATTAAGAATATGCTCTCTTTGACTGTTGTATATTAAAGTCACTAGTTTAGTTATGTGCACACATATTGCAGGAAATAGCAACACTTTGGATTTGAATTCTTTTAAACCAGTTCTTTCTTTTTGCCATTTTTTTAGGAAAAAGACATTGTCCAGAGAGGACTTGATTAGCAGGATGTTCATAGAGCTAATGTAGTGATTAGTAAAGTTTTAGGAGAATTGGATTGCTGCACCTGTTTAATATTCTTAGGACACTCTCAGTTGTCTTTCCAAATAATTGATTAGGAGCAGATTAAGAAAAGATAAAATTAAATAATCCATAGAGGTATCTCTTCTGAATTCTGTCTAGTTTTACATTTTAAATGGTCTATGTCAACCTCTACAGATCTTGGTCTGTTAGATTTGATGGGTTCACATCAAGTTTGGGTCTTGCTTCAATGGCTCATTGGAATGTGTTCCACTTCCTTCACTAGGCTTTGTCCAGCTTTTAACAGAAGACAGAGTAAAGTCTGAAATTTGTCTTTAGCCTGAAAAGAAGAATACCAGTAGGGAGAAGAAAAAAAAAAAAAAAAAAAAGGTACCATCCCCTGGAGAGCAAATCAGCAGCTATTGTATGATTTTAAAAAAATAATGTTCCCTTTAGCAGATAAGGTAATTTATTTCATTTTAAATCGACAGCCTAGGTTACAGAAGATCGACACTTGTATTTTGGAGATATTAAAACTTTTTTCTCTAACTACTTTAACTGTGACTGTTGGCTTCTGTTTGACAGCTGATGTGAGCAAGTTCACAGCACTGCTTTCTTCCACTGGATGAGGTTTTTTTCTGACAGCTATTTAAAACTAGAGGCTAGACTGTCTTTCAGCAAACTTCTTGTGATACATTTATACAGGAAAAGTATCCCGTAATCTCATCTGCTTCTCCTTTATTTCAAAAATGTATTTAGCCTCATTCCTCCTGTGTCAATCACATTTAGGAAGCCAGAGAACTTCAGTGAAAATGCAAACCATTTTTTTTTTAACTATACTCACATATAACAAGCAAGACCTTGCATAATTTTACGTGAGATTGTTACTAACTTATTTGCCAAGGAATGTTAAGCATTGTGCAAGCACATACTAAAACACAAGATGTATCCTCCAAATCTGTAGGGTCTCATAGCATCTGCCATCAGAAATACAGCAGTATTAACCGACACAATCCGTGTGTTCCAAAAAGAAATCTTTAATTTGAGATGTTCAGTGACATGAACCAACTGTAGACCAAACTGGATGCAGGTCCACTTGGAATTGATCTTTCATGAATAAACTCCATACAGAGAGTTTTTAAAAGGATTTTTCTCTGTTCATCCATAGCCCTTCCATTCTTTAGCACCTCTTGATCCAGGGTGTAATCAAGGTCCCAAAGCAGGAAACTGCAGCCCAGGGTGTTCGTGTTCATGTGACAGATGTCAGGCAGTGGTAAGTTTGTCATAATGCCAGAGGAAATGCTGTGCCAGTGCCTGGAAGGTCCATTTACACGAACAAAGTTCTTGTTAATGAGTTGTAGAAAGTCTTAAATAATTTTTCATTTAGCTTGTTTCTTGCGCCTTCTCAGGAAAAAAGCAAACAAACAAACAAACAAAAAACAATAAGGAATAGACTGGATGGAGAAAGGGGCTTTGATATAGCCTGAAGGAAGGTGAATTATCTGAGCTTTACCAGCGCAGGGAGTGAGGCTCTTTTATAGCTGAAGTTTCAAGTTAGGTGCCCTGAGCTGCTCCAGTATGAAGTTGGCTTTCTGATCAGCTTTCCTTGGCTGGAGTTAGTTTTTATGGATGTCCACATATGCATCTGAGTAGACCTGTGAGTAGTAGTTCTGCCTGGTTCCTAGGCATGGGCAACCTGGCGTCTGTGTTACAGCATTCTGGGTCATGTAAAAGTAACTTCCCTGGTTTAGGATTATTCATGCAATGCTCCACACCTGTGCAGTGTGTTATTCATACAGCACTGCAAATCTGCATGCTCTCCAAATAAGTATTCCTTCTCCCTCTCGTTTTCCTAAGCAAGATTAACTGAGTGGGCCAAAGCAAAACCATGCTATAATGTTTCAAAAAGTGAAACTAATTTGGTTCAATGTCTTATGTCTAGTCTTGCCTTTATAAGGAGATGTAACTTCATTCCAATAAAAATTGATGCATTTGGAGGATTGGGTGATTTTTTTTTTTTCCTATTAATGAGACAATCCTAACAAACTACAGTTGCAAACCAAGATGACTTCATTTCATTACAGCAAAAAGGCTGATATTTTATACAAGAGCAACACGGCTGTGTTTCGTCACAAGCCCCCTGCCATGCACTTTCCCAAATCGCATTGAATTTAGAATGTTCCCTGTTATATAGTCAAGGCTTTGGATGCTATAAAGCAATGCTATTGTAACTGATTATGTTCTTATTTACTTTTCAAATCTTGTAGATAAGCTTTTTTTTTCCCCTGTAAATTAGTTACATTTTTCAAATACAAAATTATTTTCCTTTAGGAGTATCAAAAGAGACATCAATCAAACTGGATAATTTTGCTTTGACAATTAAACACTTGCAGCTGTGTGAGGTAAGTCAAGTCCTTCCCTTCCCTTCCCTTCCCTTCCCTTCTTTAAGAAGTTAATGCTAACTGTTCTTCCTTGTTTGTTTCATGATAATGAGGAATTGTGTGCAAAATTACTATGTTGCTTAAAGATCCTAACCAGTACTCTGAAATTTATGTAAAGGATTATAATGCTAGTTTTGATTAATTTTCTATCAAAAGCTCAGCTAGAAGTTCGTATAGCCGCAGCTGATTTGATGAAGACAGATACTGTGCTTATAATAAGACACAGGTGCAGTCCATCCTGTGTTCTACGGTTCTGGTCCTTGGTATGTGTCCTGACAACGTCACACCTGCTTACTGAGGTGGGACCTGGCTGATTAGGACACCATTTGTGTGTTTTGCTTTTATTTGGGAAAATTCAGTGAAGGGGCATGCTAGGATCCCTCCCTCCAGGGAAGCTGGGAATTGAGACCATGGTATTTCTGCCTCAGGGTCAGATGTATCCAGTGTATGAATGTGTGATAGGACTGTAGGTAGACTACAGCTCTGAACCGCAAATGTCTTCATACCTGGTAGTCCTTTTGTTCTGGAAGAAGCAACATTTACAAGAGTTTGCTTTTGCAAGTTAAGCTCTTGGCTGGATATTTGCATGTCTGAAATAGTTTCAGGTGTAAGAGCTCAGATACTGCATCTACGATTGATTTGAAAAGCACAAGTTTCAAAGGTGAAAACTTCAGATGGGAAGGAAAAACTGCAAGGCCTTTTAACATCCTTAAAAAATCTGTATATACTCAGAGATTCATTACTGATATCCCTGTATTTTTCAAAGTTACCTTTCTTATAGGAACTGTGACTGACTATGGGGTAATTTTACTTGTGTGAACCCTGGACTAATTATGATCATTATTCATATAGGTTCTTCTCACAGAGGTATGCTTTGAGTACTCATTTAATTTAGATAATCTGAATTATTTTCTGGAGCAGCCTCTTTTACCTAATCGCAGTGCACTCATTGTGCAGATAAAACAATGCTAAATTATGTTAATACTTGTTTGGAGTCACATCCTTCCAGTATTCGCTTTGGTGAAAACACTAAAGCACTTCACTCCTATTCTCGGAGAATTTTGTTTCTCATCTGCTGTATCAGCTGCTGCATATGGAGCAAGGTGCAGTGGGGTCTTCTCATACTCCTGTCCTTTCCCCCTGGAGTTACATTCACAGTGAGGGGAAAAGGAGGGGAGACTTCTCCCTCCCTTGCATGACCAAGAAAGAGTTATGATAATTTAGCCCTAAGTGTTTAAGCCATGGTCCAGTGCTGCCGAATCTAACTGTGCTTGGCATCATTTGAAGGAGCTTGCTCAAGTGTGAAAGACACTGACATGGCTATGATTAAAAAGTATTGAAAAATTATAGACCACACTGCAAGAGGCCCTTATTCAGTTGGATGAGGTCAATGCAGGTTAATGCACAAGGAACACTTTTGTAGTTGATTCTTGTGAACGTCAAGCAAAGACATACTAAGAGTTTTTTCATCGGGTGTAGCCTTTCTTTTGTCTTACTGGCCAGACTACAATTGACAGAACAAATTTTGCAGTCGTAAAAGCTGATCTTGCTATTCATAGAATGGATTATGCATTGGCAGGAGCCCTTCTCTGTACCTACTTCTCTCTATTCTATGCCTTTGATATAAACTTTTTATTTCAGGCTAGCTGAGAACCTGAGCAATAACAGAAAAAGTAAAACAGAGAAAGGGATATGTGATGTAAGCCAATAGAAAACATAGATGACTGAAGTTTGAGAGATATAATAAATTTTAGGAAGGTTCCTGCTGTCTTGAGCAACTGTTTCCATATCTTAATTGTAGATATTAAAAAAATGGAAAATAAAGGTTTTACTTTGGGTTCATTTAAAAGTAAAAGCAGTATGTTAGCAAGTGGGAAAATTCCAAGTTAACTACACACATTAGGATGGGATGAATGTCATTTCCAGCACCCTGGAACTGTGATTGACCCCATGTATAAATATTTTTTGATACTCAATAATATTTCAGTCCGATTTTCATGGCTGTATCCCAGACTACAGATGAAAGCTAAGTATCTGTTTTCTTTTTTTGGCAAACAATGATGTCCTGATTTTTCCAATCTAAATTGCCCTCCAGGGCACTAATAAAACAAGTCATGGCTCACAAAGTAAATTTCCTGTGTACTAATTGAAAACGGTTTCAAATTTATTAGGGTTTCAATCATCTTCCAAGATCTAATCCTTGTGTTCACAGTAGTCAATATGACTGTTAATATATTTACCTGAAAGGTGAAAGAAGTATTAAAAATAGATTTCAGGTATTTTAAAATGGGGCAAGGGTGGAGATAAAAATAACAAAAACAGAAAACCACACATTTTGTATAGTCGAATGTGGTTTAAAACAACATCTGAAACTGAACACTCATTCTCATGAAATATTTGGTTTTATTTTACTGCCAAAACGTTTCCTATATGTGCTCCCAGACTCTGGCTTTAACACACGATCTACTAGAATTTGCTGTTAGACCTTGTTCTAAGGAAAGGGGCAACATTTGTTTCTTCTTTTTGCTAAGATCGTATTTGTCCCACATAAACTGCAGGAGACAGAGAGAGAAAGGCTGTTGAAATCCTCCAACTTTCTCTCCCTTCAAGCCACACCACAAAGTGTAAGCACTGTGCAAACCATTCCCCAATAACCCACAGAGAGTCCGCCTTCTGCTCTGGGCTTCCTCTCTCCAAAATATTCTACTGGGAGGGAGGGTACTTGTCAGATTTTCTGGCACCACATTTCACAGCAGAGTTCCTCTAGCAAGAGAACCACAACCTCTTGTGCAGCCTAAATTAACAATATGACAAAAGCGTTTGGCCTCCATGTGGATGAAGGTTGGCTGGAAAACTGGAACTCTGGTTTCTGAAAGATTTCAGGGTTTGGGGATTTGTTTTATTTTCTTCGTCATGTTGAATCAGATTGTGTAAAGGAAAACAAAATAGGAAATAAAAAAGTAAAAAAAAAAAACGCAAACCCTATGTCCCTGTTTTCCTAATAATAATGATATATTAATGGTCTAAAATAGCTCAATAGTTCTAAAGTTCACCTATGATTAAAAAGCAAAAGAAAACAAAACTTTTTTTCTCTCATGTTTCCAATAAAACTTAGGAAAATATCTGACTCTTTTCATTGTATTTATTGCAACTGTTTAGGTTTGTGCAAACACTTAAATATTGAGAAAGAGCCAGGCTGGTTTGATTGGGATAAAAGAAGGTAATTTCTATGGAGGATCATTCCATATCTTTGGGGATGTGGGGGCCTGCAGTTCAAATCTCATTTTTTTTTTTTTATCTTCATGGTGATCCCTCAAGAGGGGGATGGGGCAAAGCCCTGTTTGTGAAGTGTCTCCAAGGAGAGCACTCTTTTTGTGCTCTGTATCCTGGGAGAGTTGCAGTCTTTCTTATTGCCATTCCACATTTATTTAAATTATCTTCACTGGACCACAACACACAGGCATTAATTCTCTGTACTCATGCCTTGTCTAAGTAAAAGTAAAGTACAGTCAAGGCAACTGTACTCCTTTGGGATATTTTGTGGTGGAGCTACCTCAGAAAACTTTCAAATAAATATGTTCTTGAAAATTATGTGTTTTCATTAGGAAAAAAACAAACACTAAAACAAAACCAGAAATTGTTCTGACGAATCATAATTTTGGGATAGAAAAGGGACTTTGCTGGAGAAGTCCCAACCAGCTGTAATGCATATGGCCTTTGGTCTGTGTATGTGCCCTGAAAGCTGCAGTTTAACAAGAGGAGTCCACACGAGATGGATTCCAGCCCTGGTTGTTTTTTGTATGCGCTGCTGTACCTACGATACCTTTCACTCACCTTGCCTTTTCCATTCCAACACAAGAAGCAGCACTCGAAGTCTGCAATCCCTATTTTATTTAGCCAAACACTCTGGTTTGGGCTTCTCTCTGCTTACAGAGGTATGTTCTCAGCTAGTATACCTAAGGGGACTACATTAATATCTGTTAGCTATTTTATCCAGCCACAGTTTTTCTGTCAAGACTCATGTTCATGGCAAAGACAGCAGAAGACCAGATGAGCAACAGTTGCAATGCTATAAACTAATTCCCAGATGTAGAAAAGACTAGTTGTAATGGCTGTATCGTACATGTAGAAATTAAGTTTAAATATACGTAGCCCCCATATGCTTGTGAGCCAATTAAAGTGGCAGTCTTGACAGCATTGTAGTTCATATTGTGGTTTTCCTTCTGTCATCTTGTATGCAGATCTTTTTTTGTATGTTCTTGGTAATTTATGAAAAGGAAAAAAAAAGAAAGGTAATATAGATATTTCACCATTCTGCTATGCTTAGTACAGTACTACACTTAATTCCAAGAACTTTAAGAGATACCCACCGAATTCCAATAATTCTAATTTCTTTCAAACTATTCTAAGCAGAAGCTGCACCTTTTCAGTCTTACAAACTAGTATTGTCCTATAAAGCTGAAGTAGAGAATGCATCATTTTACAAATGTTAGAATATAAAATCCATGTTTTATGCAGATACATCTCTTTTCTTGGGAGGATTGTACTCCAGGAAGATGTAGTACAGAATTACGATGTGATTATGAAATTCATCAATAGTCAGATAATGCCTAATGGGAAAAATCTTAACAGGCATTCTGTAGATTCTCCCAGATATGAGCCTGGTTTTGAGGTGACAGCAAAAATATTTTTTATTCTAATGGACAGTTTATACAAAAATGACAACAGGTCTGATTTTCAGCTTTATTTCACATCTGTATGGGAGAGTAAAAGAGCTTTAAAGTTAGCATAAATTATGTCCACTTTTGTACCATATACAGTGATTGAAGAGGGTAAAGGTGTTTGTTGGTTGGGGTTTTTCTATTTAAAAAATCCAGATGATTAAAACTGAGTCCTCTAATTCAAGTTATTCTACATTCATTACAGAAAGTAGCATTTTCAGGTCTCCTTTTCACATGTTCAGTTTCCTCATTATTTTTCCTACTACAAAGCTGGAGCATGATTTTAGAGAGCACTGAGACTGTGAGAGGGAACGGTCACAGAGTCGCTGTCCTGCACGCTACCATGCTTTGATGAGCAGGGATGTTGTATTCCGTGACAGGCAAATATCTTTCAGTGAAGATTAGCTTTATAAACAAGTTTGTATTTTCTTTGTCTCTAGAAGGGAAGTACGCTTGCACCAAAGCCATAGTCTTAGTTGCTCAACCTGAAGTTTATTGAAAATGCTGGCAAATTACTGCTTTTCTTACACTGAAGGGTCAACGAGTTCTGTTTCTGAGATTTCTTCCATTTCTGTGTACAAATTTTGATGCTTTATATTCTGGTTCCAAAGTACTATCGAGTTTCTGCCAGTCCTCACACAATGCGCATCTGAAGTATCTTCCATGCAGAGGCTTTGATAAGACAGCATACATCGGTCTAAATGAAAAAAACTGGAAAGAAAAAATCCCTATATTTGTGTAATGTGGAGGATAATTTAGTCTGGTTAGTGAGCAGCAAACTCTTGAGAAAACATTGCCTAGATTCAGCAGAGTGAGGCTCAACCGCCTGTGTTCAAATAAAGTTAAAGGCTGTGATTATATGTAGATGGAAAATGAAGTCATTGATTGCCCTCTCCCCTTCCATATCTTACCTTTGCCCAGCTTTACTGTTTTTCAAATGTGTTTTTGCAAAATCAACCACATCCTTTCTATATAAACTTTTTAATCGAGAATGTGATTGTTCAACTGCTTCTGAAGTAGTGTGATCCTGAGGGGGATAGCTTAGGGGTCCTTTATTTCTGTGGCCTTTCCTTCCATTATTGCTTTTCTCCTCCCAGCTGAGCTTCACTACTTTCTGCTTTTCTCTTTGTTTAGGTCACATGTGTGGGCTGCAATTTTGGGCTTCATTTGTGTTTGTTTGGTTGGTTTGTTGGTTTGTTTCTTTGCCAGGATTTAAGAACTAGAAGGAGAGAAATGCTAATAAGAGATGACTGTAATGTTCCAGATCACTATCTTGTGCCCCATCATAGCTATTATTTGTGCTTATTAGAAAGCAATTACAAGTACTTAAGTGTATTTTGGTGGTATCCTACTTCCTGATAGGAGTTCATCTGCCACGTTTTGTTACTTTGCTGGAGGTCCTATCTGAAACCTAAATTTACAGGAACATTGATTAAATCTTCTTTCTGAAGGCTCCTTGAAATGGGATGGGAAAATTACAATGACATTGAGCATTCTTAATAGTAGATGAGTTTGGTTTCATGGGCTTGGTCTCTAGTACCTTTTATAATTACTTAATTCAATTAGTTTATTTAATATTATGAGATTCACTGAAGGACAACCCCTGCTTAGGTAAATAAAGAATAGCATTTATCCCCAGATATCATAGAAAAATAGCTAGATAACACTTCAAAAGATTGTAGCACTTGGAAGCAACACTTCAGAATATTAAAAATTGTTCTGAGGTTACTAGTGCATTTCTGTTCTTCCAATACTTCTATTTGTTTCAGTGGGGGTCCAAATATTTTGGAATCTGAGTTGCATACTAATGCTGATTAGAGAACTCGTAAGAAAATAAGCTATACCTTATCCTATTACTTCAGAGCTCTCGCAAAACATTTCCTGTAAGAAAAAAACACTGATCAACCCATCTAAATTTCAGAATAGCATTGCGTATTTTAATGATATATTAGGCACAGGCAAAAATGGATGAAAAAAATCAAAGGAAGAAGTATGTGTTCCAATTTATAGCTTAAACTTCTATAAAGTTGCTCAGAAGAACTTCTGCTAGATTTATCTCCCTATTGTGTTTCCTTTTGTCTCTGCATTCCTATGCTAGGAATTAGGCCTGAGAGGGAAAGCTATACTTTTAGCCTAGCCAGGGGCCGAGTACCAATCAGTCTATCTGAACATTCCTCTTCTGTTAAAGGCAAACCTCACTCTAATAGAAAATCTCAGCTATGTCCCAGGACAATGCTACTTCAAAGGTCAACATGTCATTCATGTCTAAACTTCAGGGACATAGTAAAACTGACATTTGAAACCACAAGCCACAATGTTTCCTTGGGTTTTTTTTAACATGTAACCATAAGTGGCCATGAAGAGTCACACAGTCAGAAATAAATATTGAATTCAACGAAGACAGAGACATACAAAAGAACAGCAAAAGCAAGGCAAATTATGCAAAGAAAAAATGTTTCTAGAATGCCAAAAGAACATTAGTTACTATTCTGTTCTCAATATATAGTAGCTTGATTCAAGGGGGAAATATAGATTTTTAGGAATGTCAGCATGAAGATAAACATCACACTAGTAGGTCAAGAGGTTGGGGAAGAGGATATGTTCACCACATTTTCTGGCTTTCTGCCCTAGCTATGAAGCTGAACATAGTTGTATGACAAGTTATATGTGGTTATGATAATCACATTTAGAGATGTATTGGCTATTTTGTTATTAAAAAAGTACATCTGTATCTATCCTGGAGGAAATGCAGATTTGCTTCTGAGCTAGCTGACACAGCAAAATGGAAATCTGGACTGTCCGTTACTCAGCTGCACAGAAATCCTTTTCTCACTGTTCTATTCTGAGTCAGTATAGCATGAACTTAATGGTTCAATTTTGCTGTTGCTTTGAGGAAGAGTTTGGATAGGTCTGTGGGACTTCATTTTACTGCATTAGTGTTAAGTGCCTTTTTTTTTTCCCTTTTTAATTCTTTTAGTATAATTTCTTAGTTTTACATGTTTAATAATATAATAAGAAATAAAGACAAGTTTCCATGGTACTCAGAGGTTATTTATGCTGTAGATCACTATACACTTTATCCTACCATGTAGAATATATGTTACATAAAATGTGTCAACTATAAAGAAGTATCTGCTCAGAATTCAGTGCTATCAAATTTAGGGAGGATTCAAACAGAGATACTTTTTCATCCCAGAAAAGGTCCCTGTAATTTGATGTCGGTGTGAGCTTTTTTTAAATGGAATGTACCTGAAATTGTTGGTTTGATTCTGCCTTTTCTGTTCTTCAGTTTGAAGTATGCTTGTATAAGGTATTCTTTATGCACTCATCTCTACATATAGCTTTCCTTGGAAATTAAAAAAAAAAAAAAAAAAAATAAATAAAAAGCAACTCCATTTCTCATAATGAAAGTCATCCAGAACAGATTTCTGAGGTAACCTGTGATTGTTTCTGCTATCCGCTTTTAGAAGTTACATGGGCATCCAATCTTTCCTTCAGGTCTCGTGCCCATTCTCTCGTTAAGAATTGTCTTTACAATTACAAACTGGGAAATGAACTGCCTGTAATTATGCACAATGATCAAGAAACAGAGTCTATTTTTGCAGAGGTCTCTGTATCTTGTTCCAATATAGATGCTAAGTAACAATTTAGGAAAACTGCATAAAAAAATGAATGCACATTCTCAGCTCTGCTGTCAGTGAGGTACTGGCAGTCATTGATTTCCCTTTACCCTTCTTGTCTTCTGAAGAGGAGTAGACAATTAAGCAATCTTAGCTTGTTCTTAAAGCCTATCTTCCCAGTTGGGGCAGTGTGAAAGGAAATTGTGAGGAATTTAAAAATCATGAAAAATAAGGCAAGGAAAGAGATGTAGAGATTGATTTCTTTTCTCTTAGTGAGTGTTAGCAATTAGGTAAGCCGATTTGCAGTGAAGTCATCAGTCACAACTGGAAGCTAATTTGAAAATGGATTAGCTTAGGAAGTAGTAATTTCTGCTCCATGGGTTTCAGCAGCAAGTGACTCGGTTCTGTAACAGAGCTCATAAACTGGCTGAGATCAATGCCGACCTAATGTGCCATTACATACTGGGCATTCTCCAGTGACAGCTCGCACAGCTGCGGTTGCAGGGAGTTTCCCTGCCGGGTTTCCTCTGCTCCATACTCACTTTCCACAGGTGTGTTAGCTGATTATTTTGCCTAAGGGAATAAACAGTTTAGGAGAATTAGAACGGGTGAAACTGTTTCCCCCTCTCAGGAGAATGAGCTTTTCAGGTCTGACATCAGTGGCAGCAAGCGAGAAGGATTAGTCAGCACACTCTTATCAGAGGAAAGGAATGAATCTGCTCTGTGCATGCAGGAGTTTACAACAGCACAGTGGAGATTAATACAGGAGCTCCTGACATTTCCAGTGACAGAAGGACCTGATTCTGGTCAGATTTTGGGGCTGTGTATGCATATAGGAGAAAGACCCTTTCTCCTGCACTGTCTCCAGGTTTTATCTTTTCCCAAGAATACCCCAGTGGCATTCCATCATCTTCTCTGAACTGCTTTGCCTCTTGAAAATTAAGACTACAGCCATATTACTCCATCTGTCCCCGTCTTCTTTCCCAGCCCATTCAGGCAAAAGTCCCACTGAGCTCCCCAGCTAATCTGCTGCAGGTCCCTGCAACCAGCGCAGTGATTTGAACAGGTTACTGAGGCTGGAGCCTGCAACATCATACAGCCAGCCAAGCAGATAATGGGTGGCAATCACCTGAACGACGTTATTCAGGCATTTACAACCAACTACCTCTGAATATAGAGATATTTGTGTCGCAGCTCAAGTGAGAGACTGAATGTGCTATTTGCCACCAATCCAGTGATAGTGACCAGTGATGGCTTGGAGGGAGTCAGGTGCGTGGTTCAAGTAAGCTTCGCTGGGGCAAGATTGAAAGGCAGAATTGAGGTCCTGCTGTGGTAAAACATCTTAAAAGAGTTTGCATGCTATCAGGGGTAAGAATTCTGCAGTTCAAGATCAGGCTGAATTAATAATCCTGAAGGAATATGGTCATCTTGCAGTGGGAATTTTTAACATTTTGAAGAACTTTCCACTCTAAGCTTGGTCAAAAGCTTTGGGCTAATATATTTAGAATTTCGTACTGGAGGTCCAGTTGAATAAGTCAAACATCTTTGTTGCAATAATTGTGTAATGTTTCCTTGAAATAAATTTTAACTTATTAAAGTGTTTAGGGGATGGGGACTAGCTGTAGAAAACTAAATTTTGAAACAGAAATTGATCTTGAGAAAAACAAGGGAATCTTTCATTTAAAATTGTGAAAATGTCAACAATCACAACACTTAAAATGAAAGTTTATAAAAATCATTTACTTATTTACTGACAAAGACTTTAAACAAACTGATATTTCTAAACTGTAAAGATAAACTCTTACCATTACTGAGCTGCAATACAAATATAAATTAGAAAGTAAAAATTAGACGAATAATTGAAGCAGATAAAAGATTCAACTTCACTCCTTACTCCTGGGGCATGCACGATTTATTATTACATTTTACAGTGGAACAGTGAGACGGAATGCCAATACAAAGTATTGAGACTTCTAAAATTAAAGCTCTGTCTACCTAGATATTTGTGATTGTATGAATTACACAGCCTTGCATACAGCAATGAATCATATACAAACTTCAGACCCCTAGATGCAGTTGCTAACGTTTCTTTTTCCAAAGCGCTGTTCAGAAAGATATAATAGAAATCTTGTGATCAAATTTGAAGAACTCTTCAAGTGGAGTCCTTAGGAGCATGAAACAGTTCTGTTGTCAGACATTAAGCTCTTAGGAACTATCTGATAACAGTCTTTTTTTTAGGGGTGATCAGACAACTATATAGCATGGCTCAAGTCTGTTCAGAGATACCCAATACATTGTTAAAAGTGAAATATAGTCTCAGAAGTGACTTAGATGCCTGTTACAGTTCTACTGGATATTAAGAAAAAAAACCAAAACAAAACAAAAAAAAAAAACAAAAAAAGGAAAAAACCAGAATTAATACAATCTCTCAAATATCAGAGCCATAAAAAGGTGAGACTCATGTGCTCTTCTTTCCCTGCCCTGCTTTCCTTGGAAAGGAAACACATCCGCCTGGAATGGTAGGAGTCACGTTGTGCTCTTCTGTGTCTTTTTTTGTAGCCAGCTGAGGAATTAGAGTGCCAGTGCACCATATATGTGGTGCAGTCTAGATATACGCTTAGAAATTGTCTCTTGTGCTATCCTAAGTTCTAGTTCCCTACAGCAGTACCAACTTCAATGACACAAACACGATATTTTCATGGAATTTCAGAGCAAATATTTCTGAAAAGATGCAGTTCCATTTTTTTTACCTATTAGCTTTAAGATAATGTCCATTTTCAGAAACAGCTATTCCATGAGAGTCCCTCAGAAAACTCACAAAAAATTAGTATTGTAGTATTATCTTGACTTTGCTTTGCTTCAAATTTGCCACTAAAGCAACATGAACAAAATACTAAAGACAATAATGAAGGAAAAATGGAAATAAAAAAAATAAGGGACAAAAACTTGAACTAATTTTAAGGTGAGGTTTGAATACTTTCAGATACTTTTAGTGACAGGACAAGAGGTAACACTTTCAAAATGAAAGAGGGTAGATTTAGATCAGATATAAGGAAGAAGTTCTTCACCATGAGGGTGGTCATGCACTGGCATAGGCTGCCCAGAGGAGCTGTGGATGCCCCACGCCTGGAAGTGTTCAAGGTCAGGCTGAATGGGTCTTTGAGCAACGTGAAGGTGATCCTGTCCATGGCAGGGGTTTGGAACTAGGTGGTCTTGAAGATCCCTTTCGACCCAAACCATTCTATGACAAATCCTGTCGTTTGTTCACAAGGTCACATGTGATCAAGTACTTTGCTGATATCTTGCAGAATGGAACCATCAGCAACATTTGAATGGGAACATTCATGTCCCATGTAACTAGCTGAGGCTTTATTACTTTTTACAGTCAAGCAATGTGTTCATGGCCTTTCTCAAGTCTTCTTCTAGGCAGGCAGGCCTTGGGATACTTGATCTTTAACTAGCCACAACTCAGAAAACCTTTGACAAGACAGATCCACAAATCTGGATGTAGAACTAAATACTCTTCAATCTGTTTTGCAGAGCAGAAATGAGGGCACCCAGTTTGTGTAAGCTGACACAGCTCCATTGAGGTTTATGGAGGTATACTGCTCTACAGCACCAAAATGTCATTCGTGGTGTTTCCGTTGCACTTCTGGTTTTGTGAACTTATCAGAGGTGGAAAAAAATAAGAATTAGTCTAGGATCTGGCCAACTCTAAGTCATGTACTAGATGTGATATATGATGAAGTTTTAAAAAGAACAAAGGAGTTCAAGCCAGTCTGAGTGTTTCCTTCCTCAAAGGTTCTTAAAGAATGTGTTCAAGTCATTCTGTAAATCAGGTTGTTACTTTTGTCCTTTTAACTCTAAATGAGTACTACCTTATTTCATGAAGACGGGTCATTGAATTAAGCTTCTACTGGCCTGAGATATCATGAGAAGATTGAAAATATATCGTGTCATTGCTGTGCCTGATCTGTGATACCCTCCCACTAGCTAACCTCCTGAAAGATATAAGTCTGTTTCCTAAAATATCCTATAGTCAAAGTCTTGATATTATTTTTCTGGTGGGGTTTTTTATTCTTTGTGCCTCATCACTTCAAAGAGGTAAAATATCATGGCTGTTTGCATTAAAAAAAATAAGCTTCATAAACACATGGAAATATTTAAAATGAAATACTGTTTCAGATGGCTGGACAAACACCAAGTTCTTGTTATATATGCTTTTTGGTTTCTGTGTGTGAACACAAATATAAAGCAAATCAATATCTAAGCATTTGTATATGAGTTTTTCTCTGAGCTCCTTTAGAGACCATTTGAAACGCACTATGTGTATTAAATTATGAACCATAATTTACTTCCCCGTATCTAATCCAACATCCACAACTAACTTTTCAGCTATTTAAGACAACTTGGATGAAAAAAAGTGTGTCTTATTCATATCAAAAAATATCAGTGGAGAAATTAATTCCCTAACACTCAAAGCCAGAAGAATATTTAGCTTATATTGGTAAGTATGACTCGATGTTTTGGATCCTATTGGATCTCAAATCTTATAGGGTCAAGAGAAATGCATCTTGGTTAGCAGACATCTTTTAAGTAGTTACAAATTTTCTCTGCCTTAGTGGGAGAATAGTCCATTAGGTTTCAGAAGGCAAATGACAGACATTTCACTCACACTAATTGCCCTAAATTCTTTCTTTTACCATCCCCTTGGATATTTCCATTACATGAAGGAAAACCAAAGTTGTTTGGGCTGTTCATGTGCTCCCTGTAGCTTCTTCTACACCTAGAGAATCCACAGGTATGTTTTTTATTCTTGACTGGTTTTCCTTTTGTAACATCATAAAGTTTGCGTGCGGATATGGCTTGTAGTCATTGAAGTCACCTTGGATAACCACACTCTTTTCTTTGTAAATAGTGGCTCACCATGATTAATTATCTTCCTGGCAGATAGCATTGACAGTAGACTGAGAGGAATGAGAAACCAAGATGTTAAATAGCCACTCAGTGGATTCATAAGGGACTTCCAGGAATCTAGAACACAATGTCTTTCCAATAGACTTAACCAGGAATCAGTCAAAAGGTTTACATACCAAGATTTGATACTAACTGGACATCCAATCTGTAGCTACTAACCAAGTCAACATCCCATCATGTATCAAAGGAATAAATGCACCACTCCCACTACTCAGTCTAAGCACACATAATAGAGTCTGATGAACTCCAAATTGTTTTTATAGTGGTTTTCACATGAATAAACTCTGGAATCTATTCCCAGTTTAGTTCTTCTAACTTTAAAAAATGGAATGAAAATTCAATGTATTTCTGCCCAGATGGTATTTTTTCGTTCAGTCTAATGAACAAGATATCTGGCATGCATCCTCAGGCCTGCAGTAGCTCTGTTTAATACAATTCTGTAAGACTGGAAGACAAAAGTGTGTTATCATATTTTCTTAGTGCCTAAGGAAAAGGCTTGATACACAGCAAAGACAGAATTCATATCCCACAGTCCAGTGGCTTTGTTTGGAACAATGTACCAGCTGGGTTTAACATGTAGGCTGTCCCATTAACCCTGGATCTGTTCAGGTCCTCTGCTGACAAAATGCAAGATAGGCAAAACTTTCAAAGCAAGGCAGGTCCATAATGGTGCATTGCAAACTGCCTTCAGGCTCCCTCTCCTGGAGATTTATGCATCCATGTGCTTAGGAACCTCCTGTATTATCTGCACATGTACAGCCATACGTTATTCAGACCTTTACAGTGCGTGCTTTCCTTGTGTGTCCTGCGTGCTATATCATGACGCATGTAATTACACCAGTCTTTTAAAAGGTAAATTTGATATTTTTAATATGCCTTTTGAATTCAATCCTTCAGGTGATTTTCCAGTTATTGGCTGTTTGTTCATTATTTTGGGTCCCTGTTTTAAAAATTATGACTGCTATGCACTTGTGTTTCAATATTCCATGTAATAGTGGGGGGTTTTGCCTTGTTCTATTAAACACACTCTAGAATATTACTTTGTTTCCCCACATGCAGGTGTTATGTGGGTTATTTATATTTTAAAGGTATATTTATAGTATGGTCACTGCAATTTCATATTCTCCTTCCCCTCCAAATGAAAAAAAATATATTTTTATTAATCACGAATGGTTTAAATTTGTCTCTTTAATGCATCTCCCAGGAACTTGAAACACCTGCTGTGTTAGCCTATACCTTAGAAGAATGGAGAGGCTATATATTAGATTTAGGCTTGTGGATTAAAATAAAGTTTTTATTTATAGGAGTTCCACCTGGGAATGGCTGTTCTAAAATTCTATAAAAGCAATGAGAAAATTTGTTTCCAGCCCTACCTACCTTAGAAAATAAAAGAAATTAACATGAAAATGTAACTTAAACAAAGTTGACAAAAAATGAAGTGCCATCGGAGAATCACAAATTTTGCCCTGCCAACAACATTTTGAGACCTGCTGTTTTCCCTGTAGGTGTCCACATGGCTTTGATTTTCTCCTGATTATAAAAAAAAACATTAACATTGGCAAATGCAGCGAAGAAAGAGTGCTGACCCCACTGTGTGAACTAGCACTTGATGCTGTCTGCCTTGGTAGAGTCTCAGTTTGACTATAAAGATATATTCATTTGGTTTTAATTTGAGGAAGTTTTATATTTCAATAAAATCAAAATGAAATTCCCTTTGTTCAGATTAGTAAATTGTGACAGTTGAGTTTTACATAGATTTGCTGACAGTTAACTGTGGCTCTGTCATTGTTTTGGTTTGTTTTTTTTTTTCCTTAATATATAAAGGAATATATATATAACTTTGTTAAGAAAATGCAAACAAAAAGTAAAGAAAAATGGAGAAAATCTCTAGTACAATAAATCAACACTTTGTAATTTTCTCTGTAGCTTGTGTACAATGGGAGAATCAAATTTAAGGTCACATTCAGGGCTGTAGGCAGCTAGTTGCACGAGACGAGGTGACAGATTTAGTCTTAGAAAACTTTGGCCTCCTGGTATTGTGGCTGCAGTTGCTATTTGGTTAAGTTGTGGTGTTGGCAGTGAGAACAGATTTATGCACATAAAGCTGCCATTCTATTAGGGCTTTTATAACACAAAGTACACTTCTCAAGTTGTACCTTGGTCTGAAAAAGAGCTGAAAGAAAGAAGCAATTGAGTACCAAGAGAATGGTACCAGATGCTGGCCTTTTGACATCAACCAGTGGGCCATGGCTGAGCACTTCCTCAGCAAGCCCTGCTTTCAGCCACTTCAGCTACCTTAAGAAACCCTCATAATAAAAAACACTATCAAAACCAAAGTTTCACGAGCTCCATGTGGAAAAAAAAAAATTAACTAAACAAGAAGGTGATAAAACATAAAACATGCTGCTGTGTTCAGTTCCCAAGCTAGACGTAGGTTTTCAAAGGACTTTTTCTTACCTTTCTAGCACCAGTAAAATCAGTAATTAGACTTAATGGCAGGGCAGTGGGGAGACCGTAGAGGGACTGACAAGCATAACATCCTCTATATGAAGCACTTGGGGTGGGATTCAGGAAATCTGCCTTCACATCCCTGCATCTGCTGCTCTTTTTCTGTCCATCCTGAAAAAAATACATTAAGCTGTTCATGTTTTCATTCTCCCTCTGTAAAATGGGAACAGCAATTTTTAACTTCTTCTGGCCTTTTATCTGTACTTTCTTTTAGGATTGTAGGGTTTTGGGGGCTGAGTGTGTTTTTTACATCTTCAAGTTCCATGAGGGCGAGGTGAAAAATCTGCTAATAAACACAGAGATACACATAAGGAATTGACTCCTGTAGTTCCAATTAACTCCTCTGCACTTTTACAGTACTTTTTAGCCCAAAATCTCCAAGCAGTTTACAAACAATGCACAATGCTGTGTTCAGCCTCACAATACTCTTATGAGTTCATTAAATATTATTGCGGTTTTGTAGATGGGAAAAACAGGAGAACATCGAAAGTCTGTGGCAGAAAATCATCAGGCCATGGATTTTTCAGAGTGTCTGTCCTCTGTCCTAGCAAATAGACCATCCCTTCTCACTCACCCTCTGCCAAAATATTTGCTAAGTAATTGTATGGGGAGAGAGTAGAGACATGTCAAACTGTGAGTGATGCTCTCTCTCTAATGAAAACCACAGGCACATATTGCTGAATTATTGCAACACCAACATGTGAATAATATGAGTGATGAAATATATGGAAATCAGTTTCAATGGTAGGTTTCAGTGATAGAAGTTGAGCACACCCTTTTGTGGTTCGGATACAGAGAGAAAGGTAGTGTTCATTAATGTAGTATAAGGCCTCTTAATGAGCTGTGACAACTTTAGCCTTAGACGTAGCAGGGTAGAATAAAGTGGAAATGGGCAGCCGAAGGGCAGAAAGACAGTGAAGGTCAGGGCACCTGATTTATTCCTGTCGGACACATCCTTACCACTACCTGTTCATCAGATGACAGACAAAATTTTCTGTTGACACCTACCCTGTGATAGACATAGTACTTTCTTTTCCTCAGAAATTTATTTTCAGATACGAATTAGATTAGATCATGACATTTCTTTATATCCTTCGTTACATGGTCTTCTTTATATTACATATATCTATATCTTTGTTATACATTCTGCATTATATTACATAACGTTTCTTCAGGGAAAGAAATGATGTCATGCTGAAAGCTGAAATCTTGAGACCTGGGTTAAGTTCCCACTTCTGCCACAGGCATCTTATGTCACTTAATTAAACCTTCTCAGGTTTTGTTCTTTTCTGCTTTGCATATCACCTAATTCTTTAGAAAATGCTCTAACTAGTACAAGCTGAAAAATATTTCCTTCTGCTGAAAAGACTATCCCAGGACAACTCTAAGTATGTGTGTGTGCATCTATCCACACATCCAAGCAATTAGTACAAATGAACAGGCACATATGTCTATATGTCTGTTCAAGTTTATATACCTATAAATAAGGACCACTTCCTCCACCATGGAAATTCAGTCACCTTTCAGACAAAGAATGGTAGTTTTCTGCTGTGTTTCTCAAGGATCTCTTGGAAGAGAAAGTGAAGCATAGCTTCTCCAGTTGGGACCTCTTGGAGAATTTAAGCAAGCACAACATAATTACGTAAACTGGAAGTGAGCCAGGACACTGGGGTTAACACCCCTGCTCAAGTGAAAGGAGCCAGGGGACCATTCACAGCTATAAAAGTGGTCAAGAGCTGTGGTTTTAGGTTACATACAAAGTACAGGTAACTCAAGGACATTGCTAAATGCATTACATTGAGTGCAAGCTTTAGCCTAGCATATTTTTAATGTTTATGAATACATGAGGCAAGCTTTTCCAGTTGTTGCTATTTGTGATACAAAGAGGTGAAGAGGTTAAAGACAGAAGAAAAAAATATATTCAGTTCAAATCAATATTCAGTTCTGATCTGAATGAAACCATAGAGTAATTTCCCTACTATCAATAGAAAAATCAGACTTAGTTTCAATTTTATTATACACAGTTAGCTGCATAGAAAAAAATGTGAGCCTTTCTATGTGAACTTGCTTTTATAGAGAGATCCCTACATGACAAATATCTTTTTGGTTTTGTTTTCTGTGACTGTGTTCTGCCTGAGTGTTTTCTAAACACAAAATCTTGCTGGGGAAGAACATGTGATTTTAAAAGGGATGTAGCTGTACAGGAAACCTTCTAAGCACTTAAAAGTTTGTATAAATGTTTAGGAAGGAGATTAGCTGTGTTGTTGAGCATTTTCATTGGCTTTCTGGCTTTTGCTCTGCTAAATTAAGGCTTTTTGGGGTTCAGAAAGCCTGTGCCCCAAACGAAATATGTACATAGACTTGACTTGTTAGACACTCTTAGATCGCACCTAATTTAAGTTGCACAAAATTAATTGAGAGCAGTACTGGCACACATTTTGATGTAATTACCTAATTGTTACAGTATTGCTTCAGGAAAGACAGCACTCTTTGTTTCCACACCTCAGTGGCTTCAGTCACTGTCTTTTGTGACATGTTCTGGGTGAAGGGATTTTTCATCCGTCCTGTTAAATTTGAGACACCTTCCAACCAGCAATGCAGGAACAGAGGGACATGGTCCATGGGTGTCCATACGTAGAAATCAGAACACTCAGCTCGGAAGAGGTGTCCTATTTCTGTGGGAAAGTCAGTTCCTCATGGCCTACATTATTATTTTTTTTTCAACATAGGAGTGTATAATGTGAAAATAATTTATCTAAAGTGTATAATCATGTTTAATGCAATAGATAGCTTTTACTCAATAATATAGTGCTTCTTAAACTGACAGGAGTGATTTTGCTCTAAAGGGGTTGCAAAGCCTTTATGGACTCTATTCCAGTGGCAATAGCTCACTTTAGAGCGGTGGCTGCAAACTGAAGGGGACAGTAAGACCTTACAGTGGGACAACAGTTTCCTCAGAGAAAGTCAGATCATGAGTTGCATGTACAACTGTCAACAGGGGGGTGCAGAGCCAGAAATACTGATAGAGAACAAGAGATACCAGGCGCTTTCAGAGAGGAGATGAGTGCCTGTGCATAACAATGAGTCTTAGGAAAACATCAGTGAGAGATGCTTGTCTTCCACTGATAGGAACTGTGATGCATTTTGCTGCCTTTCCTGTCTTTCCCAACCAGACGTGCTCAGCTAGGCAGCAGTCTGGTGTATACACCATGGAAACTTCTGCAGCGGCCTGCGTACAGCTGTTCTCAGCAGACACACAGATGTTTCTGCCTGTACTTTCTGTTTTGCCAATATTGGCATTGTTTTTTTTTGAGGAAAGTTGTGATTTTTGGCAATCCCACTTAGATGTTCTGCAGATACAGAGTGAGTGGAGCCCACCCAGCAAGAACAAATGAAATCATCTTTGTTCCTCACTGACTTCCCAGTCATTCTCCGCCTTTGAGGAAGAAGTGAAAGGCAACAGGTGAATCATTTGGGAAATGTTTCCACATTAGCATGCTTATTTTATTGTTTTCTAGCTTAGCCTGTAAAGTTTGGGCATGGCATCTGGTGTTCAGTGAGGTCCTGCCTTTCCCCTAGTGATACTGCTGGATCATTGAGGCACACAGAGGTCAGGAGACTGTCCACAAGGTCATCCAGTGACTCAATGCCTCTATTCAAACTCAGTCCCAGCATCTGCTTGACTCTTGATTTTTTGTTCTAACCATGAGACCCACCCGAAATTAATTGGTGGGGAATTCAACACTGGCTGGATTAAGTACGTCCCTTTATGTTTGTGACAAGAGTATGTCAGTGTTTTCAGGATGAATAGAGGAAATCTGGTACACAGCATCAATCCTTATAGAAGAATTCAATCCTTATAGGATGAACAAGCTTTAGAAACTCAAACAACCACACATACACAAACAAATGAGAGACAGTCTTGGGACTATTCATTGATTCAGTCAAAGACAAGTTTTCTTTGCTAATAGCTCCTGTACTTCTGAGGCATTTTCTGCTGTGACCAAGGTCAGCATAACAGGGCAGAAATCACTCTGTGATACAAAATGGCACTGTCAGTTCTGGTTTGTATCTTTCTTTCTCTTTTCTAAATCTTGCTTTTTAACTTTTGCTTTTTTTGAAAAACAAAGTTTCCACCGAAGGTAGGTCTGAATTCCTCGTTAAATTCCTAAAAATGTGAATATTCAATGGTTGAAAACGTGATGCCTCTTCTCAAAAAATACTCTCTAAAAGACAGAAAATAGTCACCTTGATTTTATGATTTTTTTTTCGTATTCCCTTAAGGCAATATACAGTTCTGTTAAACGTTTTTCTGTTATTCCAACAACAAGCTGACATCATCCAGAACAAATTGCTAAAGAAAAAGAGCTAAAGGGGGAACATGGTTTTATGAATGGAGTTTCTTGAAGTCTGCCTTTTAAGTCACTAGACCCTTAAAGAAACCAGGACTTCCAATCTTATCAAAACAGTGCATTAAATTGTTGGATTTTTTTTGTTTTATTTAGTAGAAGTTTTCAAATTCTCAGTGTCATAGTTGGATATACACAGGGGAGAGTTTTGAGGGATAGGATGCTCCTGAGAAGATGGAGTAACTAGAGGTCATGGGGCATTTTTAGATAAGCCAACTCTCATAAAAGAGAAATGCACAGATTTGTCCCGTTATATTAGGGAAAGAGTAGCTTAAATTGAGTATATTTATTTCTTTTGTAGGATAGGTAGGTAATCTTACACTTTGTCTGTTGCTGTCAGATACTACATTCTCCTTCCATCTTCAATGAAGTCAGAAACCTGAGCTCTGTTCTATGTTAATCTCAGGGTATAAAATTATCCTTCCTGCCCTTCCACTCCCCCCTCCATAAACCATGAGAAATCTCTCTGCTTTCTATTCTTTCTTGCAATACTACTTCTGCCTGCCTTCCTCCACAGGTTTTGAACACTGTGGGCATTTAAAATTCTACTAAAGCAAAACACAAGACAGCACAGATAGTTATAAGGAGAAGGTTAGAGAGAAGTCACCTATGACAGGTGTCAGTCACATTGCCTGACACTATTTTGAAAAAGAGACCAGGTTACTATAACGATAAGCATGTCAAGAGCCTAGGCAGACTATAGCAGTTTCTAGGCCTTTGTAACTTTAACAAATACATTGTTTTATAATCTCTTTTCCACTTTATTTTTCACTGCAACCAGACCCTAAAAACCATTAGCATCCTCTTGCTTTTTAATGAGATTAAACTTGGAGGTATGTGACTAAGTTTTGCAAAGTTCAAAACATCTAAACTTTATGTGTTCTTAAATGATCAAAATACATAGATTTATTTTTAGAGAAGTATTTTTAAGCAGTTTCTCATTCAACTCTTTACTAGCTGTTTTAAAATGCTTGGGAATGAAATAGTCTGCTTGCAACTAAGTGGCAGCACTTGTCCTAGAAATGAAATTCACTTTGCTAAAGTGTTTATGGAATACATGGAACGAGAGCATATAAATCACGGTCTCTCTATGTATAGTTCAAAACCAGCAATTTCAAACATTATAGGCATTACAATATGTTGTGCTGAAAAATAATGTACCATTTCAAGAGGGCAGTTGGGATGGCACTGACAAAACTTTTACCATGTGTAGCAAAAAGGTTTAGCTTTATGTGCACCTAAATAAAGAATACACTTGACTAAACTTCACTTGTAAGCCTCTTTTAAAAACTTCAAAGGTATCGTTTATAACATCACCGAGACATTGGTGGTCTGAAAAACACACTTATGAATAGTCTTAATGGGGAAATACAACATCATATTTACAGAAATAAATAGAACTGTATTTTGACAAAAAATGACTCAGAGTGGGACAGTTGTTTTTTGTTCCTACTTTGGCAAAACTGTCAATTAGTTCTGATCTTTTAAAGAATTTGCTTTCATAGCAGAAAATGCAATGGTCAGATGAGATTATAATGATGTCTGTTCTACTGAATATATAAATGAATTTACTAACTTTTACCATTTCCAGAGATGGTGTAGCAAGGCTAGCTTTGTAAATGCAGCTCTTAGCAGCCATAACCAGACGGAAATAAATTACAACTTTGATGAACCCAAAATCCAATGTATAGAAAATGGAAATTATTTCAATGAATTTCGTATTTAAGATTCTAAAAGAATGAACTCCTTTGTTAAATATATCCTGCTATGGTATTTTTAAAAATAGCGTAATAAATCATACTTTCAAACCAGCAGGTTCTATTTTTTTTTTTTGGGGGGGGGGGGGTTTGTTTTGTTTTTCCTCTTATCTTCCATCATTTTGTAGAAACAGACTGCAATTTGAAGTCAAGAATACCTGAAGTCAGCTTCCACATGCTGTTCCCAATTGCTGTTAGATAACTGTGTTCAACAGGAGAGTATTTGGCTTCTCACTGTACAGTACATAAATCTTATGCAATTGCTCTTTCAATTTTTCTCTTTCCTTTGAACTCTTGAATGGAGGGAAAGAATTTCTTAAAGAGTTCAGTAGGAATGTCCCATTACGAAACATCAATCATCAAATGCCCATTGTACATGGAAAGTGAGGTGACTGTAATAAAATTGACATAACTAAGCAAGCAGCATCTGACCTTTAGGAGCCAGAGCTTATGATCAGAAGACCCAGCCTTCCAAACCTTTAGGAGTTAAGAGTTATCATCTCCCCCAAAAAATACCTCAGTAAATGAAGTGCTACATATGAATGTACGTGATAAAAGAGGTGGAATAAATTCTTCCCTGACCCTTAGTAGGGGAGTGTTGACAGAACAGAGGTAGAGAGTGACTTTTGAAAGGAAGGAAAAAAGGAATGTATCTTTGGGTCTAGATGGGAGCAGCTGCTCCCCTTATCTTGCATCAGTGTTAAAGTAGTTGCTGTTCCTACCATGTCAGCCAAGTCACAACACAGTATGCAATGCTGCCTGCAGTTGTTGCAAAGAAAAGGCGCAATGGGTACCGTCAAAATGTTGTATCCACAATGTGAACATAAATCTTCCTTGTGCTTTGTCAACCTGTTTGCTTTTGTCTACGCTCTGTTTTCCATGTAACAGGCTGTCACTACCATATTATTCTTTCCAAGCTTGCCAGTCCTTCAAATATTTCCAGGACTGATTAGAGGAGAAAGAGCTACTGTGAGCTCTGAATCAGCATCAGACTATTGAATTAATACCTTTTTAGTGCTTTTTTTTTTCCTAAATTTAGTTTCTCCCTTCTCCTTTTCTCTTTTATTTGAGTCAATACCTACAAAACTGACGGAATTGATTAGTGTAAACCAAAACATGCAGTGTTTTAAATCTTAGCAGAAGGCCTCCAATCATCCCTTGAAGGGAGTACTCTTCCCATTCAGGTGCCCCATACTTTTGCAAAAATGTGTGACCATAAAGCAGGATGTAATTGACTTTCTGTGCACATACTTTGCCAAGAACATAAAAGTTACAGAATTATACCAGTCCCTTCCTAAAGCTTTTGTGTAAATTCATAATATTGACCAAAAGAAAATTACAGGAATTTAGAAGGTATAGCCTCTAGAATCCTGGAGAAAGTTCTCTCCTCCCATTA
The DNA here is from genome assembly GCF_036013445.1 of Caloenas nicobarica. Classification (NCBI taxonomy): domain Eukaryota; kingdom Metazoa; phylum Chordata; class Aves; order Columbiformes; family Columbidae; genus Caloenas; species Caloenas nicobarica. Next base: position 9,912,292 of record NC_088245.1, read on the forward strand.
CAGAGGCCCTGCTTAACTAATCCCTTGGCCAAAGATGTAACTTTTCAAACAGTGCATTACAAAATTGAACAATAGAGTTGAACTGCATAGGGACTATTCAATGAAAAGTAAAAATTCCAAAGAATTCCAGCACAGACTTATGAAAAAAAAAACCCTCACCCTCCCAAAACCTAGCCTGTTTTTGATGTGTGCTTGACATTTATTACTTCCTTTACATTTTTCTGTTAGAAATACTTTGGTGATTTAGGATGACTTGACTACTGGCTTCTGGGGGTTAACAGTGGACATAGGTGGCAAGTGATATTCCCTTATTACTCTTTGATTCACAAAAGAGTATGGAGATAACAGAGTGGAAGAAAGTACCTAGTATTAATAATAGTTAAATCTTTCTATTCATTTATCCTGCTGTTTGTATCTGAGACGTCAGTGCTCTGAGAAATATATGCAAAGCAAGAAAAAAAGTATGTCGCCCTCTTTGTGTCTTTACCTCCATCCCCCTGTCTCCACGCTTACATATCATCCATTCCTGAGGTACTACAGTATCTGATGATTTACATAACTGATTCAGAGAGCAATTTGTTGCAGACAGTTACTATGGTCTCTGTTTTGCAAACAGGAAGCCCAAGCTTCAGAGCAGGTCATCCAAGTAAGCCACTAACAGAGCGATGTGTTAAATTCTTCCTTGGTCAGTAAAGGAGGTGCTTATCTAGTGCCCTCTCTCCTCCGCCCAACACACCTTTTTTTTTTTTTTTTTTTTTCCCTGAGCACAATGTTATAGTAAGAATCCTTCTCTTGGCCAAGCTTGCTAGTGTTTCTGTTTAGGGGCAGAATTCTAGGATTCAGAATTCAGTATATTTATATTTCACAAACAAGTTTTAAATAAAACAAAAAGAGGAGTTAACCATATGCCATCTCCCAGTTCACATTTCCAGGGAATATAGTTCCAAGAGCTCTTTGAACTTGAAGCAAATATGCATTTTGTACTCTGCAGATGTTACAGTAGACTATAACCCATCATTGCTTCTCTGGAGTACAGTGTATTGTGGCTTTAATTCAGCAAAGTACAGCATGCCAAATGCCAGGTTGTTATGACAGCAATAAAATTGTGATTCCCTTGAAGCAGATGTTTTAATTTGTTAGGTGTTTTTCGGGGAAAAAATCTGCTTGCATTTAAATAGATGTACAGATTGAGAAAGGAATTTGCTTGAAAACATCTTTTCCACCTGTATGAAAACTTTATCAGAGGCTTACGACACATGTGTGAAGTGGTGTGAGAAATCATCACAAAGATGACCAAATTACAGAAATCTCCTTCACACCTGAAATATGACCTTTCTGTAGTCACTTCAGTGTAGGAGCCAGATCTGGATCATGGAAGAACCATGTTTAATATGTCTGATATTGCAAAAAGAACACTGAAAACAAAAGTCTGCTGAGGGATCTTCCTTCCAGGGTGGATTCCCAGGGTGTTGATGGTCCTTGCTGCTGTGAATCAACATTATACTCTTCAGATCCTTCACGCCTTAGTGTGCTGTTGCATTTACCCTTGTTTGTAATGATCAATGAGCACTACAGTTTTAAAGAAAGTGCTAAAAGTAAAAACCTTTGATGGTTTTCAAAGACAGGGAAGAATTATGTACCTGTCTGAGCTTCAGGTAAAGAATGTTACAGCTGTGGGAGCACTATTACAAATAATTAATTGATCTCACTTTGCAGTGAAATACTTATAGGACGTCACTCTGTCCTGAAAAGATGGCAGGGTTGCCCCCAGGCATAAGTCTGATTTAAAAGTTCATAACTTGCTGGATCCATGTGAAAGGCAAAAAATTTAGGGAACAGCTTGCCCAATAAACAAAGTACACACACAGATGCACTCAAAAGATTGGTCTAGGATTCCTCTTGTGCTGGGATAACATACTTCAGACATGATCATTATTGTGTCATATATGATGGCAGTTTAATTTTTTTTCTCTAGTTCTTCATGAGGGCTGGTGAAGGGCCAGTTGCTGAGGAATAGATGTTGCCTAAATTTCAGGCTTTTCACCTTTCTAAAGTCTGATAATCCCAAAACAAGTATGAAAACATAAGACTAAAACCAGACATGGAAATTTCTAGAGTTTCCTTGAAAGAAAAAAATACCAAAACCAAACTCTGTTTTGTTTAACGAGTCTTCTGTCTCTGATAATGTTTCTAAGAGATAACTGCAGTCCAGCTAGGATCAAAACTATTCAGCAGAAGCAGCTGTGCAGAATGAAAGCCCCACAAACTAATCTAATTCATCCCAGTGTAGACTGATCCCACAATCAGTCACTCAGTGGTATTGTAGTGGCAATGTGGATCCATCAGCAGTAGAAACACGAGCATTTTTCCACATTATTTTGAATGGTTTATGTGTTGGTATGTCTGCCTACCAGATACCCTTAATAACTAAATAAGGGACCAAGTTAGGTTTTTATGATTAATATTGTAGCTTATGAAAAATTCTTGCATGTTTCTTTCATCTCAAAACTTATGAGCACTCATATCTGAAAGTGGTGGATATATCTTGCAATAGCAGGCAAGAAGTCAGAATGGCAGAAGCCTTTGAAAAGAAACCTACATGTTTCTGGTTTTGAAGTATGTTAGAAAAAAGAATTTGGGTCACCTGTAGCACTAGCATTAGCTTAATGGGAATTTACTTAGGAAACTTCATTTTCATGGCACAATATGGCTAATAATGTGCTTCCAAACACCACAAACTTAATAAAACATGGACTGTAAGCAGAGGGGACTCTCTCACGCTTGCTTTCTTTCCCCTACCATGCACATATGTCTGTGGTCAGTTTGAGGATTTTAAAACTTTACTAAATAGATGGCCTCCCAGATCCGTACATCATTGCTGAGTTGCTGGTAGCATGTTTATAATTAAAAATCATGACATCTGACCTTTAGTCCATGGCCACAGCATAATTGCTTTCACCGTACCTCATTTATGAATGCAAATCAGGTCAATTTAACTCAGCTTTGTGTTTACTCTGCACATTTTTAAAAGAGTCTTCTTGCCACAGCACGTCTTTCTCCTATACTCCCGCACTTTGTGGTAATTGCAGAACATGCTGTCATGCTGGAATTGCAGGTATGGGTGGTTTGAGTGGCGATAGAGGTTGAATAGTCTGGAGATGCCTTGGATCTGTCAGCAGCCAAAAGTGATGAGATAATTTGAATGGGAAAACTTTGTCTTTGAATCACTGGCAGTACCCCAGAACAAATTTTAATAAAACGAATATACCTTGGCAATAAAAGTGATGCATCTTCACTGAAGTTATTTATGCTAGCCGAGGATCTCACTCCCAGCTTGTTATATGAGTGAGGTGACTGTGGGTTTCAGAAGGCTCTGCCCCCAAAGGTTGTCTACAGAAAGCCATTCTTCACTGTGCTTTTGAACCCTCACCATGCCTTGAGGTAAACTCCTTCCAAGTGCCAGTGGATTAAATCACCCTTGTATGGAGGTACATAGGGAGAAGCGAGGAGAATTTCAACTGGTCATTATCAATCACACAGCACAAACAATTTGGAAGAGTAATCAGTCTCTCTGTCCTTAACACAAAGAGGTTTACAACACCAGAGGAGTTTATTATTATTGCTGGTCTAAGATCATCAAAGTCATTTTGTTTCGTCTTGAACAGTAGTCAGAGGGGTTAAGGTGAGGTTAAACTGCCTAAACAAAATGGAAGCAATTACACAGTGGGATTGTGGAGGACTGTTTGCTTTAACCCTCACTGACAAAAAAAAGTACTATATGAAAAAAAGTTCCCTGACTCTTTACACTCATGAAATGCATCTGTCTGTTTAAGTTCATGCCAGACTTCTCCACCTAAATCTTTTGGGGAGCGTCACCGTTTTAAACATTATCAGTTTCTTCACAGTTCCCAACACAGCCCCCATTCAGTGTCTGATCTTTGTGGCGTTGTCATCACCCTTTTCAAGCCGCTTTGCAGGACAGGGCTTACACTGTGCTGGAGATATGCCTGTAAATTTATGCTTTAGCTTTCTCTGCTTAGTGACTTGGCAGGAAAAGACCAGGCTATGTGGAAGAGCAGTGTGATGGGGAATGCAGATTTGGCCCATTCCAAGCTTTGAATTGCAAGATCGGGAATTGAATCTTCTACTCCATTCAAGGTTATATCACAGCTGAATTGTCAAACGTGGCCTTCCAGTGACCTACATCATGTGATGGGATGAGACTTGCCCTTTACTGGTTTTATTTTTTTTCTATTCCTTGAAAATGGAAAGTAGTAGCGTAAACAGCTTTTACTTATAGTGTGAGCACTGCTGTAGTATGGATCTAAACAGAGTCTTTATTGAATTCCCTGCAGGTTCATTGCTGTCAAGCAGAAAAACACATCAAAGAGTCCTAGAAAGGTGACGTGTTTAAAGAAAGAATAGGAAAAAAGTTTTAATTCTATAGGTAAGCACTGACACAGTGTTTATTGAAACTTCTCTGTCTGAAAGGGGACTAGGGCTTCCATACATAACCCAAATGTAGAACTGCGTGCTTAATTTTATCATTATATAAGATGCTTGAAAAATGGTTTCTCTGTACCCTGAAGGAACGTTACTGAAATAGCTCCTGTATAGATGTGAACCTTTGCAAAGTTAATGGTGAAATATTTCTGTAATCCTCTGTCACACCTCCAAACAAGGGGTGACTCTTTCAAAGAGTTCTCTGTGTCCTGTGAAGTGTTTATCTTGTTTGAGCTTGTTGCAAAGCTTAAGTACAAAAACAGCAGGGAATAGGATAGGAAGAGAACACTGCATTTACAATTTGTGAAAGAATTTGCAATTATGTGGCATATATTCTGTTAGGGAAAATAAAAATAATAATAATAAAAAAACACCACTTTTTATGCATAGAAAGCAATAAAACTAGCTTGTCAATGGAGCCAAAATGTTCAAATACAAAAAAAGACTTAATGGAGTCCCAGTAATACAAGCGGGGTTGCACAGCGATGAATCAGGCTCTTCTCAAAACATCACTGTAAATGGTAAAGACTAAATAATATTCTTGCACAAATATCTGTGGATCTCTGATAATTAACCACAGCCAGGGCATGAAGGAACATATTTCAATCTGTCATATTCCAACTTTAAAGCAGTGAAAATCTGTCAGATTCAATGGGACTATTCTTCTTTTAAAACTCTAAAGTTGCAGTATGCTATTAGAACACAGCTTATTATTGATGCGCAGCTGCTTTGAAAAAGTTGAAGCTATATATGGAAATACAGGTAAAGCCATGTAAAGGGACACTGAGATTCTGCATGTGTCAAGGGCAAGATTGGCACCTGTCATGGCTCGTATGTTAAAAGAAAATAAGAGTCTAATTTTTTCTGACTTGTCTGAGAGAAGATAGTATGAACACTTGGTGGAAATGTGTTTTCTGTTACAATTCAGGAACACTTGAATCTGAATAGTTAATACTAAAATGCCAGCTGACCATGTAACAACAGCGTAGTATGCCACTCGCTTAATTAAATAAATTTCATTTCCCTCTCCCAAATGAATGGACTACTGGACTGTGGCATGATTTATGTATCCTCTAATACTGACTCCTCAGACACAAGAAGGACATAAATGTGATAGTGCAGACACTATTTTATCAGCAATCAGACAACCAGATATGAGAACAGAAACAGGCAATATTTCCACCGCATAATGATCATGATGGCTCGTCCTTGTGTCATGTCAGTGTAGCATAGAGTAGACTCTTATTCCTTCGGCCTCTAAAAGCGGGATATCCAAAGGATGTGTGAAGCTGCACCTGAGTTAGGAAACCTGCACAAGCTCAGGTTCAGCAGCTTGTTTAATCACACCTGGCACAGGATCTTTATATCGCATTTCTATCAATGCTTTTTCCTTGTACAGTCCTAAAATATAAATTATATTCATCGGAGTGTAACAGAAGGCTCACCTGGAAGGTAGTTTAGCTTGGCAAGGGTCAGTGGTGTTTACTGACATTCAAACTGTAACTTACTGTCACTGCCTCACTGCTGGCAGCAGAGAAAAGAGCTACAAAACTACCCTGCGAGCTTCCTGTCAGCAGTGCACCTCCTCCTGCTGAACCCATCTTCTGGCAGCTGCTTTGTACAGTTAAAAGATCGCTATAAATTGCTGTACTATGCAAAATAAACTTAGTTCAGAATAGGATGAACCAGACGATGCTGTTGCACAGGATACAGAGGATAGAAACAAGGACAGTTAGCCTGGGAGGAATATAAAGAAATTGTCTAAGCAGCCAGGAATCAAGTTAGGAAAGCTAAAGCCCTGACAGAATTAAATCTGGCCAGGGATGCCAAAGACAACAAGAAAAGCTTCTATAGTTACATTGGGGATAAAAGGAAGACTTATGGAAAATGTGAACCCTCTCTGGAAGGAAACGTGAGACCTGGTCATCGGGGATATGGAGAAGGCTGAGGTACTCAACAACATTTTTGCCTCAGTCTTCACCAACAAATGCTCTAGCCACACTGCCCAAGTCACAGAAGGCAAAGGCAGGGACTGAGAGAATGAAGAACCACCCATTGTAGCAGAAAATCAGGTTTGAGACCATCTAAGGAACCTAAAGGTGCATAAATCCATGAGACCTGAGGAAATACATGCGCAAATCCCAAGACGAAGTTCCTAACCCACTATCTGTCATGTTTGAGAAGTTGTGACAGTCTGGTGAAGTTCCCACTGATTGCAAAAGGAGAATCATAACCCTCATTTTTAAAAAAGAAAACAAAGGAAAACAAGGGAAACTATAGGCCAGACAGTCTCACCTCTCTGCCCGGCAAGATCATGAGCAGATCCTCAGTGGATAATGAACTGGCTGGATGGTCACACTCAAAGAGTTGCAGTCAATGGCTCAATGTCCAAGTAGAGACTAGTGATGAGTGCCATTCCTCAGGGGTCGGTATAGGGACCAATGTCGTTTAACATCTTTGTTGGCAACATGGACAGTGGGATTGAGTGCACCGTCAGCAAGTTTGCTGATGACACCAAGCTGTGTGGTGCAATCGACACACTGGAGGGAAGGACTGCCATCTAGAGAGACCTTGACAGGGCTGAGAGGTAAGACCATGAGAAACTCATGAAGTTCAATGAGGCCAAGTGCAAGGTCCTGCACACATATCTGTGTGATCTCAAGAACACATACAGGCCGGACAGAGAACGGACTAAGAGTAGCCCTGAGGAGAAGAACTTGGGGGAGTTCGTTGATCAGAAGCTCAACATGTGCAGTCAATGCGTGCTTGCAGCCCAGAAAGCCAACCGTATCCTGGGCTGAATCAAAAGAACTGTTACCAGTGGGTTGAGATGATTCTTCCCCTCTGCTTTGCTCTTGTGAGATCACACCTGGAGTACTGCGTTCACTTCTGGGGTCCCCAACATAAGAGGGATATGGACTTGCTGGAGCAGGTCCAGAGGAGGCCACAAAGGTGATCAGAGGGCTGGAGCACCTCTCCTATAAAGACAGGCTGAGAGAGTTTGGATTGTTCAGCCTGGAGAAGAGAAGGCTCAGGAGACACCTTATAGCAGCCTGCCAGTATCTAAAGAAGGCCTACAAGAAAGCTGGAGAGGGACTTTTTACAAGGGCATGTAGTGATACGACAAGAAGTTATGGATTTAAACTGAAAGAGCGTAGATTTATATTAGATATAAGGAAGAAATTCTTCATCACGAGGGTGGTGAGGCACTGCAACATTCTGCCCAGAGAAGTTGTGGTTGCCCCATCCCTGGAAGTGTTCAAGGCCAGGTTGGATGGGGCTTTGAGCAACCTGATCTAGTGCAAGGTGTCCCTGCCTATGGCAGGGGGGTTGGAACTAGATGATCTTAAAGATCTCTTCCGACCCAAACCGTTCTAGGATTCTATGAAAGTTACCAGCAGGACTCATTTCTTGAGACAAAGAGCATCTCTGAGAACTGCACATGGGTTTTGTACTCAGGTCTCCCAAAGAAGAAATTTCCCACACTTTCACTGAAGATGTCTGTTGGATGTCTGATGTTGATAAACTAGGTTACTCTCAGTAAACACTGAGATTGAGTGTCACTGATTTTCCTGCTGTGTACAAGCTGGACATCCATCTCCTGTAAGCAGGAGATCAGAGTGGGATGTTGCAGCTGGGAGAAGATACAGTATTTTTTGATTCTAGCATTAAGAGGGAGGACTTATTTAGTAAAGAAAAAAGAAGAAAGATCATTGTGTTGTTTGAATCTTTTTTTCTGATACATATTAGCTTGTGCAGAGAGAAGAGATGAGACTTTTGGACTGCTCCCCAACAATTTGTTGGGATTTCATTCTTTCCCCTTAAATGGGCAGAGAGGATAAGATTGATAGATATTTTCAGGGCACTGCTTTGAATTAACTGTTTCAGTAGCGGGCACTATAAACAGCCAGCCTGGGTTACGCCTTCTGATCTCACCCTCCATTTAAACCCTCTGAAGCCAGCCGATCCTTTTCTTTTTCTTCTTTTTTTTTTTTATTTCATTTCACAGACCAATTCCAAAGGATTCTTAAACTATAAAAATGAAATTGTTCCCTATAAAATATAATTGGAGTTGCATTGTACTTCAAGTGACAACCAGATGCTGGGAAGAGAACCCAAACTCTTTGTCCAATTATAGAAGTTTCTTAGTACTCTCACTGCACAAATTCTTGTCCAAAGGAGATTTGGTTCTGCTAAGAAGTGGCTGGTAATTTTTATTAACTCTTAAAAGCCTTTTTGATAGCTTTTCTCCTTCTGTATCTACATGTTTTCTCAATATACTGACACTAAACATGTGTGTGTTCTTGTAGGCTGGAAAGCATATTTGTAAGCGTAATAGGTATTAGAGCAGGCTATATAAAACGCATAGCAGCATTTACAGTGGTTGTATTCCCACCACCCCTTTAAAAGCACAAGTCACCTCACCAAGCCAATGGATTTCCATCAGTGTCCAGTAAATACAAATTAAAGAAAATCAAGCCACTTAAGCTTGCAAATCTGGATCTTTTTATTGAATAAAAAAGTATGGGTTTTGTGCTAAATAGATACTCTAGGTTTATTTTATTTTCTGTAGAAAATTCCAGTCCCTGGGTTTGAGTGACTTCCTGATCCACCCAAACTTCGCTAGAAACAGTGATACCATTTTGTCTAATTTAGTTGTCTAAGCTGAAAACAGTGTAGGTAAATTTGTTTGCTTCCAGATGATTGCAACAAGCCAAGTAAAATAGTTGCCCTATCATTGTTAGCATCACTGAGCTGGTAAAATAAATTTTTTCACAAATTTGGAGTTTTTATATTCAGTTCCAGCACTGGCAACTGGTCTCGCAGGACGCAGCTGAAAAGGGGATTTTTGTACTTCCCACTGTCTAATTTTACACGGATCTCCAAGTTCTTTCCATTGGGTTGTTGTATTAATTACTGCCTTGAAAAAGGTTATTCAAACAAGGCTAAGCTGAAGTGCTTGGGAAACACTGTGTTGAGAGGAAACTTTGGATAGACATGGGATTAGGTTCTTGCTGCCTTGCAGACAATATCTCTGTTTCCAAAAGTCTGGACCGTACAATAGTTATTCTATTTATTTGTATAAAATTATGATTTTCAGAAACCTGTTAATTACAGTACTTGTGAATTATGGCTTTTTGACACAACTTACATAATAAAGAATATTTCTTAGTTTTGAACCTGAACACCTCCTTCAATTTCTCACAGGAGAGCACTGCACAAATGGTCAGGCTCCTCCAGCAATTTGCATTACCTAAGGTCAAAAATATCATATAGAAATTTAACCTGGAATACACCAGTTTGTATTATAATTAGTGAAGATCAAAGACACAGCTGTTTCTGTGTTGAATATTTTTTGTAACTCTGCACTAGCAATAGTTTCAGAGTGCTTTATAGGCACAGTCAGAGGTGGAGAACTGAACAATAATTCAACTTCAAGGTGATGAAGACATGAATAACTGTTGGATGGTCAGAGTCCAAAAGCAAGTGTCATAGCCCAGAAGAAAGTCTTGTAGCCCGTGCCTATGCAATAGGATGTGTGTGCCTTCTGCAACAGTTACTTCTTAAATACAGCAGTGTACTTCGCCATGATCAATGGGGAAGTTCATTGCCCTTTGGAGAGCTGAGGATTCCCTCCATCTCATTAACTGACAGTTCACTTATCTCTTTTGTGTCTCTTGAAGCGGTTCAGAGATGACCACAATTTGTTTTCAATCCCTGCAGGCCTGGAGTAAAAATTTTTACCAGGAGAGGAGAAAATGTTAAGATTGGAATGTAAAAGGAACCTTTGGATTTTTACCTTGGGCTGCTTTTGAATGAACTTTAACAACCAGGGCTGGAAAACTACAACCATCCAGCTAACAATGAAGAAAAATCAGAACCATTTGTTTTCTGGTGAAGGAGGTGCCTTGGTATCAACTGTCAGAATCAACATTGTAACAGGAAGAATAGTTATTAAAAAAAAGAGAAAAACAAACAAACAAAGAAAAGGAAATTGCTTTGAATGGGCAATGGTGTATGTTACATTCCTTTGCAAGTGGTCACCATCTAAATGATATACATCATCTGCAGGACAAAGTATAAACAACAAAAAGCAAAATCAGGAGAATGTTTGCAATGTTTTTAACAGGACTTCTTAAGTATTTTTTCATTCCATAGTTCTTAATCTTTTGAACAGAGCAACTTGTAACTAACAGTGCAGGCAAATCTAACGATACCAGCTACTGGCACTGGAAATACATTGTGTCTCCATATATACATACCCTTTGATGCCTGGTCCATCTTTCTATCTATCCATCCAAAACCGTATTGATATTGGAGTTATAACATATTAAGCAATGTGATGTACTGTTCATGTCTGTGCATAATTATCCTGTTTCTCTCTGGGGATATATCCTCTTTAAAACTCCCTCTTTTCGGGGTTGGACTAGAGGATGTTTAAGTGTCCATTCCAACCCAAATCATTCTGTGATTCTAAAAAAACAAGATCAGAGAACTCAAAGTATTCAAAGCAGAATATATATATATATATTTTTTTAGGGAGACAGAATCAACATCTGCATCTCAACTGAGCTGGAAAGGTGCAATTTAGATGTGAAAAAGGATTTTGCATGGCCAGATGTACTGATCATTTTGTTTACATACTTAAAAACCTGTGAATGGTGGTTATTCTTTGTCTTTTCTGGTTCTAAGTGCTGCTGATATCTTCAGTTTTCAGCCACAAACAAATATTTGCATTGATAACTGTGGGCCTAAAAAAAGTGTGAGTTATTCACAAATGGTCCAGGGGCAGGCACTGGATCTTACTTGGTGTGTGTAACGTCTGAGTCTCTGAGGACTCTGGGTCCCAGTGTTCAGTGAAAGCAATTGGAATATAATATTTTACTTTACTGGGCTTTGGATGAGGCCTGTCTTACTCCCTGAAATGCAAAATACAAATAGAATTAATAAGCTTTTTATTTTCCACCATCCCCAAGAAGTGCCTATAATCTGACTGTTCCCTGTCTTAAGGTCAGTCTTCAAATTTATGATAGCATCCATGCCAGAGAACTTTGCACATAGACAGGTTTCTCTGTTGTCAATAACAGTTTGCGTCATGGTGGGAAATTTGACTGCAGTAATCAACACTCAAACGTAAATGGCAGAATCACAGTTCACAGTCATAATTTTACAAATAAATGTACTTTTTCTTCAGATATCAGGGAAATTATTGATTTCATTTGGATAGATGTTTGAGAAGCAACTTTTCCAAATGGTTCATATTTAAATTCAAGTCGGTTCTTTCATTTGCAAATATTCTGCCAGGGGCAAGAGGAGTGGAATAGCCGCCCTTGTACTTTGCTACCCAAAGACTGGTCCGTCATGGTGCTCTGCAGAGAGGTCATGTTTCCATTCATATTTAACAAAAGTGTTTCTGTAGCACCTGAATCAGCCGTGGGCATATCACTGTCCCATTTATAAAATAGCTGTTCCTTCTCTACTTTCCATTATGCACCATGTATCATGGACTGATTTGCAACCCTTCACATAGGTCATCCTGAAAAAAACAGCTTCTGAAAGCCACATCCTTGTCCTTTCTATCCCCTAAACTCATAGCGTAGCTCAAACGTGGAACAAAAAAGCATAATATGTCATCAAGATGGTTGTGAATGCCATGAATTACAAGAATATCTCAGTATGAATCTATCCGGGATCCATTTTTCCCCCCAGACATTCATGAATGGATCAGATAGAAACTCTTTCAAGTGTTTGCCAAGTGAACATGAATATGAACAGCTGGGGCCAGGGAGGGAATCTTTCATTTGTTTTTTTTTTTTTCTGTTATGCATCAACACTTAATTGGTTTGTTTAGTTGGTTTGAGCTTTTTGTTTTGCTTCATTGTAGATGTATGAATTTTAACGAACAGAGTTCTCTAGTATGAATAAAATATCTGGTGACAGCATAGACTAGTGATTAAAAGACAGTGTTGGTGTTCAGGTTATTTAGATCTCATTTCAAGTTCTCTCACCTTTGGAAAATGTCTTCGTTCAGTTCTAAGCATATGTCCATCACTAGTCTTTCTCTCATCTTTGCTTATAGTGTTTTGGCAATTCTCTTTTTCCTTATTTTTGTTCAATTTTGTTTCAGTTTGGCCTTTTCTCTCCATGCTCAGTTCAAGTCTTTGAAAACAAACAGGTATAGGAAAAGTCAAAAGCTCTTCACCATTTCCCATAACCTAGGGTTTAAGAGACAACAACAAAATTACCAGGTAATATGTATTTTTTAATGAAATATATTTTTACTCAGCAAAAAAGTATAAGCTGAAACCTGTTGCTACTGGATTTTGAGAAAACCAAATAATAAAAATGGAAATGGGTTGAAAAAAATCCCACGGAGGAGATCCCCACCAGCTGCACACTCAGAAGATCTGATTACACAATGCTGGGAGGATGTCTCTCTTCATTCTTTCAATTTTTCTTATATTATTTCCATAAATGTCTGCTGATGTCTTCCACAGATAGGAACTGGGCTCTTGATCTGAACAACTGTGGCAGTTTTAAAGGTTCTCAGTGCAGAAAGGTTAGAGTAAAAAATGGTGAGGAAGAAATTCCATCTTCATTAAATACCTATATTAAAAATAGGAAGAAATGTTGCAAGAAAAACAAAACAAAGTGAAGAAAAATTACAAGGCTCCACCAAAAATATTCCAGTTGTTTTGTCACACAGAAGGAGTAATACCGGGACAAGGGTTTAGACTTATTCCAGCCAATAAATTTCTTGTAAAGAGACCAAACTGAAACACAGATGTCCCATCTCATCAAATATATATCATGACTGGCCTTAAGCCATGCTGGAGTATTATTCATTACTGATTGGGCATTTCAGAAATCCCTGTCTCTCAATTGGAAGAAGCAGCTCTAGGAACAAGAACGTGTGTGACTGGGAACTGCCCTTTAAATGCTATTTCTTTTTTTTTTTTTTTTTTTTTCCTTACAAAGTACACATGCAGGGCCAACCATAGCTTGAACCTTAGGGCAGAGTTCCATTAAAACCTGAAGTTAAAACATGCAGACCCCTTATGAAGTCATACACAGACTGTAGAGTTTAATTTCACTCTTTCAATGTTAGCAGGAAAATATATTTTTTTGTTTTCCCAGTCTATGCTGAAGAGTATTTGAGAGAGCTTGTTCTCACTCCCACTCTCTGGATAGGCTGAGCCTGCATTATATAGTTGACTCAGTGGCACCTATGACTTCAAATGTCTTACAAGAGGATGTACAGGAGCAGAAAATCTTTTTTTTTTTCTTTTTTATGTAGTAACATGATTATCGGGGTGAACTTTTGTAGCACAAATAGTGCTTTTGTGGGGATGGAAAATGCCCCAGTAGGTTTCTCTAATCCTTCTTGAGAGAGACATCCTGGGGCAATCAACTCATTTATACATTCTCTACATTTTTTTTCCCCTTTTTTGTTGAAGAAAAGGGCTGGTTTGCTGCCAAGACCTGTTTAAGTGGTAACCTATGCAATTCTTTCTAAAAACACTCATTTATCATTCCCAAATTAATCTTGTAACAGGATAGCTGCTCTTATTTTCATTGTCATTTTGCCCTTTGGATAAGAGATCACAAACACATAGATATCCAACCCAAAGATTCTAGAAAGCATATATAAAAGAGAGAAAATAGGAGTGGCATTTCTATAATTATAAGCAGAAACAAGTAGCCATACATCTTCATTTCTCACATATCACATCTATTAATAATAGAATGAAATGTAATTTGTGCTGAATATTGTTCAGAGTCTTGCGCCAGAAGCGTAATTGTTTTCAATCAGATCGGTAGCTGGGAGGAAAAGGCTTTTTTAAGCCTGCAGTAAACACTCACAATTTATGCAAAATGATTAAAATATGATATATTCCATTTTTTCTGGCACACAGAATGCATTTTGACATGAAAAATTATATAAACAATGAACAGTTTGGTATGAAACTACCATGCAGAATTTTAAAACCATACACACACTCTCTCGTGAGTGTAGAGAATAATACTTTGGCACTGGCAAGAACAGCTTTTTACAATGAAAAAGTTATAGATGTAACTTCTTTATTGTAAGCATGCAGCCTTTTTCAAGATATGTCTTGTAAAAGCATTGCAGACAAATTTAAATGAAGGGTCGAGGTTTCTATGGCAGGTTTGGACTCTGGATTCTTCCTTTTTTGGGGGGGGTGGGTGTAAAATTTTATAGGTTCTGCTCACACACTTAGAGGCTTTTCTCTCAAAGGACTTTCTTGTAGAGGAACACACTGCAAAATGTGTGATTTCTGACACCTCTCCTGTTCCCAGCAGCACAGGCCTAAATTTATGTTCTCTGTCCTGCATCCCACTCTGCAGGGACATGAAGAAAATGTCTTATTTTTCTTTCATTTCCCCACACACCTCCTTTCCCTTCATGCACTGACATCTCTTCAAACTGACTTTCCTTGTCTCTGGATACTGCGTATCTCCCTAAGTGTTTCGGAAAGATGGCCCATCTCTTTGTACAGTTGGAAGGGCTAGAAATTATGATTTTTCAAGCACACTTGAAAGTAGGAAGCATTTCCAAAAGCCACTAAACAGTGAGTCTTTCCATTGACAGTACTGAGCTTTAGACCAAGACCTTGATCTTCACTCTTCATTTTTAATTTTTTTTTTCAAATCAGTTTATTCACTAAGCTGCGAGTTATTATTCTTTGAATAGCTTATGCAAACAAATGTAAGCTTGTGGATTTTTTATTTTTTTTTCTTAAGTAAGAATTTGCTTTCTTTATCCATCACTGGCTGCTCACTGGTTTGTCTGTGATGGGTCGCTGAGGTCAGTAGTACTCTTTCTGCTCCATGAATGGAATGACTCAAGTGTTTGAAAGAGACTAATGACTCTAATAGCCGACAAAGGATGTATTTGCTTATGTATAAACATCCTTGTTTGTGTGCCAGTTAGGACATTTGCACAGTACATCTATTCTTCAAGCATAGGTGTATGCAAATTGCAATGAAGCTGGGGGGGAAATGGCAACTGGAGCTCATATCTCAGACACAGAGACTTGGGAGCAGCCCAACTCCCTGGTGAGAGAGATGGTGTGGTACGGCAGGCGCCTCCGGTCCCCCTGTCTGTGCCTTGGGTTTCCCACAAAAGAAAATTGCTGCAGGTCTCATCCAGCCTGCATGTCCCAACAAGTCCCTAGTCGGGATGTTGGGAGCGGTAGGACTCCAGGGCACAGCACCAACACAGGCCCACAGGTCACACTATAATGAGCTGGAGATGATCAGAGAGATGTAATGGACAACTCCGATTCCTGAAAACAGCTTGAGAGTGTTTTTGGTGTGCGATAGAAAAGAAAAAAATAAACTTAAAAGCAAAAACCTTTCAGAATTATCCCCCATCCCCCTACAGGTGGAAATGTTGTAAAACATGTTTTCCTATCATGGGGTTCTGCTTTTCAGCAGTTTTTTCTTCTTTTTAATTTCTCTCATCAGAAAGTGACCTCAAAAAACCTTATTTAAAAATATCATCAATATCGAGATGCTTCTGTGGAACATTTTAGCTTAAATAGGCCAGAACATATAGATGAAATTCTGAGTGAAATTGTTCAAATTATCTGTAAAAGCAACCTGCTTCCAAAATTATTTTTCAGCTTGAAAGATTAAAATGATCATTTTCCAGTCTCTTGTGGTTTTTTCTTCTGTCTCTGTATAGTTTGAATTATTTGTTTTGATTTGTTTGTTTTCTCAAGCATCTGATTTCTTTTCTTTTAGTAAGTCTATCCATGAAAATGTTAAACACAAAAGACCAGAGACTATGTTTGTGGGCGAAAGTGAAGCTTCTGTATTTGCTGTGTGTATGAAGCACTAGCACCAAATCAAAAATCAAACATTTTCCATTGAAAAAATAATTACATTCAGTCTCTTTTCTTCAGTGCATTCTTCCATGTCTTTATCTTCAGTCTTGACTACAGCATGTTAATTTATCCTGAGTCACTTCCTTGGTAAACCATGAAACGGAAGCTGGAGCTCCATAGCTCACGTATCAAAACCTTCCAGGGCTCTGAGGGCCAGATGAAGCTTTTTAAGAAGCAGAAGCAGAGCAGAAGCCGAAGCAGAAGCCGAAGCAGAAGCAACAGTGCAGGACCTGCCCAGAGACCATCACTGATGTCAGACGCACTTCATGCCTTCACATAAGGACAGTGCTGCTGAATGCTGCATTCTTGCAGAGACAAACTGATACCCACTAGTACTAAGTCAAATCTGCCATGTCCTAAGATCTATCTGAAACCAAGCATCTCTTTGGAGTGCAGCAGGAGCATTTTCAGAGATAGGCAAGAGTGTCAGCAGCTGGGACCATCTTCTCCCACAGCCTGATGGGATGACTTTTGCCTGCCTTCATAACACATCCAAAAAAACCAGCTCCAGTCCAGGGCAAACACTTAAAGTAGATATTGCCATAGCATGTATTTTCTCTCTGCAGTAGTGGTGATTCCAGGCTTCCACCCACAGCCTGCTTTAATGACAGTATTATGGAGGACAGTGACGCCCACAGTGTGGTACTAAGTCTGTTGTCAGCTCTCAAAGTTTCATACAGAGTTTAGCTCAGCTATTTAAGGCTGATGAGATCATGCTGTTTAATAGAGCAGAGACCACATACGGATGATTTACCAGCACTTTGGGGAACCACAGTTTCAAAATCGTTGAGCAAAGCTAATCCTGGGACTTGATTCTGGCAGGTAAGATTGGTCACTGGAATTGCTTCTGTCTGAGAGGTGCAAAAAGCCTTAACTAAAGTAGTATTTTCTGGATTTACTTCTGTAACACTCTTATGACTTCACTAATTCCTGCAGTAATGTAAAAGGGAATGAGAGAAGAAACAGAGCCGTGATTACTACAGATCTCAGCTTTGGCATCAGCACTTTCAGAAAACTACACTTTCTTCTTGTTTGGTACCTGCTTTCCATTTATCTAAAGCTGCCTCTTTCCTCTAAGCTTATGCTGTGTCTTATCTGTGAATCGAGCTGTGAATTGCCCGCAAGAACTGATCTGTCCCTTCTGGGTGAGTGGGTATTGGTGGCATTATATAAATTAAGAGCTATAGGAGCTACTGTGGTATGGGTGACTTCCCCCAGCTTGCAGAGGGTGATCAGTCATGCTGGGTATTGAGAGGACAGGATCTGGCTGTCCTAATTCTGTCTTGTTAGCTGCCAGTGAGCCCCCTGCATGTTTCTGCAGGAGGATCAGGCAGGTACCTGTGCTCCAGCGTGGTTCCTTGCCAAGGCATCAAGGCTGGGCACATACAAAGCCGCACAGTTGCTGTATTTGCCTAACGCTGTGTGGTGCAAATCCCAGCCAGGGCTCAGATTTGTGGCTGGGCTCAGAGCCTGCAAAGGGAAGGATTCAGGATTTGGCCTGGATCTATCTGTGTATTTACATAATGACAGAAAAAGCAAATTCCTTACAAGCAAATATGAGTCAAAACAAAAACACTGTGAAGGTCAGCTGAGCACTGCAGTGAGATGATGTTACCCCAGCCACACATTGAACTCTTGAGCTGCCAGACCGGCCAGAAGGCTTCTCAGCCAAAAGTCATGAGAAGATGCCAGCTGGGAAACCACCCACCGACACCCCAGCTGGCTTCTCAAAACAACTGGAGCCTCAGTGTTTGACACTCGGCTCCAGGCACAGCTGCAGGGCATAGCCCAGCCACAGAGCAACACCAAGTGCTTCTCATCTGGTTTTCCAACAGAAATACTGTATATGGGCAACACTGCCATAAATCCTAATTTGTAAGGATTTCCTTTTTTCATGAGAGGAATAGTGATGTATATAAGGCAAAACTTTTTTTTTTTCATAACCTAGCTGGCATAACATTAATCCAGCAAGTCAAACTCTGTTCTCTGTTTTAGGGATTTTTTTTTCCTAAATATATTGGTTAGCATCTTGCTTTCAGCCAAGATACTATAAACAATTCACAGACACAGATCCAATCCAGAGTTAATTAAGGTTGATCAAAGCTTATGTGCAGTCCTCAACTCCTAGTGCTGAGGATAAAAGCACTGAGGTCTTTGTTAAGGATGTACTGTCCTTGGAAATATATATCCCACTTTATTGGTTTGAATTTAATTTAAATTCATTATAACCTCATGTCTATAAATTCTCTTCCATTAAGTAATCACAATTTCTACGCAACTCTTCTTGGAAAAGTTTTGAAACTCTTTGGAGGCATTCACCGTAAATGTGTATTTCATTTTTAGAGATGTAGTAATGTGTTTGCTATAGTCATTTTGAGAAGTTACATTGCATTATCATCCCTTTCCTTGTAGGAAGGCTCCAGCTTTGGCCAGTCCTATTGAGTAAGGCACTGTACAGGATCAATACCTGGTAAAGTTTCTAGGCAACATGAACAAGACAGGCAAGAATTCTTGTCCACATTCTGCAGATAGATAGCACACACATCTGGGATAAATCTAGAATTAAAATCTAAAATCCAGGCAGTAGGGCTGTCTGTCTGTGAGGTCCTCATCTATTCTGAGGCAAACCCTGCATTTGCACCAGCCACATACCCCTCCATTTTCATATGAAAGAGAAGCAAACCCAACGGGTGGAGGAGGATTTAGCAAACAGCAGCTGGACATCTGTTGTGAATAATTTGCAATGTGCATGCTACATATTTACTATTCAGTTTAGAGAAAGCCAAAGAAATTCAAATCTGGACTTCTAATAATAGTTTTGTTTGTTTAATGTTGTACAGAACACCTAAGGTGGCCAGTGCCTCCAGTGTGCACCAGCTCTGTCTCTAAACTAGGTTGCCTTCAGTAGATATAGATTCTTATTGCAGACAATATAGCACTTCAAAGTCCCAGGTGAAAATTTCAAGTTCTTTTATTTCCTCTCACTTGCAGAAAGCGTTACCCAAAGGCGTTACCCTCTGCATTACTGCCTAACAGGTCCTAAACAATGTATGTCTTTACAACCTTCAAACTGTTCTGGGCCTAGAACATGTTTGTTCCTGAAGGGCTACACACAGAGTACCTGTATCCTCTACTCAGGGGAGCAGTGTTGTCTGTGAGGGCAGAATCTGACATGGAAAGGCCCTGTGTCCCATCCTTCGACAGGACTCTCATGTGCAATATCCCACAAAAGAGCTCTTTCACGCTACATAAAACTATGGACCAGCTGCTTTACCCTGACCATAGCTATCACCTGATTCTGTTTATGAGCCCACTTGCCTCAGGACAAATACTAATTACATTGCTACAATACAAAATTAATTATGTTGGCTGAATGTGGACCTCACATCGAAATGGGAAATGGAAAACCACAGATCCAGCCTGCCTCACTGCTCATGAATTTAGCATGTAGCCTCTCCAAAGATAGTGAAATTGGTCTATTATTCTTTTATGCCAATATGCTAAATTATGTTGCCAGGTATATTGCTTTTTTTTGGCTTCACTTTGTGTGTGAATTATGCCAACTTGGTAGTCTTCAGTACAAAGGTTTCTACTTGTACTGTAGCACTGGTAGTTCCTCACAGAGAACCTTCACTACTAGTAGTAGTTACCTACTGGTAGGTAACTACCTACTCTTTTCCTACTATTGAGGTTACGAGTGAAAGTGGAGATTTTGCACTATGCTCCTGATGGCTTGGTAAGCATCACTGGACTTATTCCAGTGGGCCACTGAAGAATCTCTAGACCAAAGTAGAGTTTCCATTTGCTAGTGCTAGAACATGATTTTGAACTGGGAATGCGGAAGCAGAAGGCTTTTCACTTATATTGGTCCTTTTCACTTATATTGGTCTGAGCCATTCACCAGTCTTCAATCAGTTTTACTGTCAGGATGAAAAAATACTATAGTGAAGTATAAAGAAAATGTCAGCATTTATTGGCTGCCTGATTTTGTTGTTGGAATGGGAGTTGATCAAACTGGTAAGGGGTATGAACACTTGTGCTCATAGTTATTAGACAGCCAAAACTCTTGGTGAACTTTGTGTTCTGCCTAGAAAACCACTCAAGGTTACAGACTACTATTTTGTGCTCCTCTGTAGAGGCAAAACTTTTTCTTCTTTCACTGCTGAAGGAACTGAAGTATTTTCCTCTTCCATGAAAAAAAAAAAAAGTATGCCATCACTTTATTTGCAACATTTCTTAAGTGGTTAAGAAATTATAAACATTTAATTCAGGCTATATTTAAGGGGAAAAAAAGGTCAACTCCTTGGACTTGGATGAGTGCAGATAGAAAGAGGGATTCTGTTATTATTATATCTGCTGTGGATAAATGAAAAATCACCAGTCAAAACATGACATGATGAAATGTCATGTGAAGTCTCAAATTTGAAAATAGGAGAAAACTGCTTTTTTTTTTTTTATCAGACTTTTTCCATCCAGATCTTACAAGGAAGATCTGCCGCCTTTAAAATTAATTTCTGGTTCCATGTTTCCTTCTAAATGGCTTAATGTTTATTAGTCCTCTCTTCACCATAATCTGTAAGGACAGCTCTATATACATTTTAATTCTTCTGGTGTTATAATTGGATGTGTCTCCAGTGTGGTACTGTAAGTATCTCATTTAGCGTCAGTGGTTTAACATCCTCTAGAGCAAAGTGAACCAATGACTTAATTAACTTCCACTTGGGCAGTTATCTGCACTGGGAACCTGCAGGAAGTATTATTCTACTTGAGGGTGACAAATGAACGTACATGAGGTACCACACGCCACCCAGTGGGAGATCTGACAAGAAACATAATTTATTTCATTAGTGGTGCCAAAATGGGCTTTCAAGCTGAAAACCTAAATATGTAGCAGTGTCTTAGTAGAGGAGGAAACAGCATGGGCTTTGTCTGAAATAATTGATTGTGCACAGTTCATAACATATATTTCCATGGGAAAGTTTAAGTTTAGTGTCAGTCTTCATCCATCATATTGTAGTTTGTTAGGTGTTAGTCTAAGTGGTGTATAGGATAAACAGTCATAAATACTTTTGGATTTGGTAATATTTATCAATTACATTATGAAAATAGATGTAAAAGAAAATAACTAGCCTTGAGTCAGAATTAACTTTGGTGTTTTAGGACATGTTTATAATTGTTCTGAGTATTATAGATACTGAAACATGGCTACTGTCTCAAAGATCCTTGGCTTTCTTCAGATTTATTGTAATTTATAGAGCAAAAGTTAGTGGCAGCCTCTAATTACCCACAGAACCAGAGTTTCTTGAGTGAAAACTTGAGATCAAAGGCCATGAATAATAGCCTTAAAGGCATCTCCCCTTACACAGGCTACTCTTAGCCCCTCTGCTGTCCTTTGGTATAAATTAAGCACCTTAGGATGAATAAAACATGAAGCACAGAAGGTTTAGATTTCGCAGAAGATGAATGGTTGGATTATTGATGGGAAAAGGAGCATGGGAAAGTATAAACCATGTAGATCTAAAAATTTTAAACTCTGTAAGCAATCACCTTTGCTTTAGTAATTTTTTAAAAATTTCTTTTTCATTGTTTTGTCCAAATCCTTTCTGTTGATAAGGCAGCTGGGTTGTTCTATGTCACTGAGGTGCACTTTTAAGCGAGCTCAGAAGCCTTTCACAGTTCATTCTGTTGATTTTAGTGGGCATACGACCAGGCCATAAAACCACAAGAGCAATCACTGGTTGTTAAAAACCATACAAGTACTTACATTCAATTATAATGAAAAAGGTGCATACCTCTTGTGTCTCATGAAATGCAGACTTGAAGGCTGTTTACTTCCTCATATATATAGCATGAATCCAGTTCCTTCCTGATGTAAAGTTCATTGCCTTTCACTAGTGTTACACATGCTGAATTTAATTCATTTCGTATCCCATCACAGTATAGACATATGCAACTACAGGAATTAGGCAAGTGGGATCAAAGCCTTTTCTGCTGTAGATGTTTGCTCATAGAAAAAGATTTTGCAGGATGAATGGGTGCATGAGGCAAGAGCTATGTATTTTTGAACAAAATTGTGTATTTGCTTTCTATGAAGAATGTTTTATTTGAAGAAAAAAGAAAAACAATAAAAAGACAAATTAGTTACTGTTCTGGCAAATTGTAAAATGAAATGTTTCTCTATGAGCTGTGAAAACAGCTAACTCTTCATCTTGGCCATATTTTGTTAGAAATTAAAATCTTAACTTGTTGAAATTTGAACATTCGAAATATGATTGGTTTTCTGTTTACCTGCATTCAAAGCAATCACACCAGTCTCTTTCTACTGGCAGTCAAATTCCCAAATCGTCTTCCCTTGCAAAGCAGAGATGTACTATTTTAATCATATCTCATTAAATCCTATGGCTCAGCTATCAGGCCAGTCATACAAACATAGGAAAAGGGGCTTACATACTCCTTCTGCTTGATTAACATGAGGGCTTTGAACGAAGGTCATCTGCTTTCCGGGAAGTTGAGTCAGGCTTTGTCTCCTCTTTTAAAGCTGTTCCACTTTTTAGAATTCAATTAAAAATTCATTGGAGTGGGCACAGGAGCCCAGGTGTCTCACATCCCTTGGGACTGGTCTCATATCCCTTGGCACTGTCATATAGAGTCATTTTCATGCTCTCCCACTGGCTCGATAAATATTAAAGTATTTTATGCAAAGCAAAAGTCTTCTCTATGAGAAATGGAGAAAAAATACATTTAAAGAATACTATAGATTGTGATGATTACAGCAGCCTCAGGGGAGATGGGACTCCTGCCTTTAATCCTTGCCCTGAATCATAAAAAAAGAGTTTTGAGTCTCTCCCTCTTCATGTGGGATTGTGCTTATTTTTGGAAACTGGATAAAAATTAAAAATTTAAATTAAATGGTTCACTGGAAAGCCCTCATGCTATCTCTCTGAATGGATTTCCTGATTCTAAGTGCAGAAAGAATATAATTTAGACACTTGTAATGGCAAGGTTGGGGGTGGTGTTTTTCTTTTATTGGAGACGTATCGGAATTTGAAATTAAACTTTTCTTCAGTTAATTTATGCAAAAAGTCTTAGAGTGACCTAAACAGTATTGTTCATATTTATCTATTTTATTTATAAATAAATAATCAACTGAAGAAATAAAGAAAAAAAAAATTCCATGCCTTTCTAAGTTTTTGTAATTTTTTTTCCCTCAGGCCCATTAAATTGAAGAAAGAGCTGTGAGTCAAAGTTTTTTTACTAGATTGCAGCCAAAATATTGAAAACCGTTCTTTTTTTCCCCTGTGAAGTACAACAGGAGAAAGTACCATTTTTCAAGCAGTTTTAATCTTATCTCTGAATAGGTGTAGTTATGCTTGAATTGTCAGGTTTCAGGAAAACTTTGAGCTCCCAAAGCTGATCCAAAGCCCTCTGAGTAGGTGACAGTCTTTCTGTTGACTTAAACTGTCTATAGAGGGGACGCTATCAGAGCTAAAACCTACTGACTGAGAATCTGTGTCTGTGTAATCTAGTATATTAAGACAGAGGTTTACAGGAAGGAGAGATACTTCAAAGTTATCTCAATATTATAGAAATATAATTAATTATGCTTTTGAAGTAAGGATATTTTTATTTATTGTGTGAGTTGGGTTGGTTTTTTTCCTGCTACATTATGGACATAACATATTGACATTGAGGACATTGTAGAGGCTAATGAATTCCAATCAATACAGGCACAATGAGCCAGGCGATCTGCACACTCAGAAACCCTCAGCAGTCAAATGGTTCTAGCAAACAAAGCCATTTTATAGTATATCGGCACATTCTTTACATTACAGTGTGGAATAAAAGGGGCAGTTAGTTTAGGCAATCGTGAAAAAATAAATCTCAGGGAGCAAATATTCTCACTTACAACTGGTTTTTTGACAATAAGACTGTTTCAAAAGGGAAGGGAGTTCACAGGTCATTCTTATTAAGTGCTTGACTGATTTATTTTAACACGGCTCTCCCTTCTGCGGGAGCTGGGAGAACTGAAATGTATTTTTTCTCCAGGAAGGCCTGCTAATGCTGTGCTGGGCTGCTGGATGGAGAGGGTGAGCAGTGCTATCCCATCACATTCGTTGCAGCATGCCTCCACCGATGCAGCCAAACTGCTCCAGGAGGGAAAATTCTCCGGCTTGAATTCCTCCCTGCCTCTCCCTGACCTCCAGACTCTGCCAAATGCCCCTTTAGGAACACTTAGGTGGTCATTGTGCTTGTCCTTGCAAGCTGGATAAACTGCTCTATCCACTGCCCTTTCCTACAATAGTTATTTAAGGAACAGCCCAATTCTGCCTCTAGAAGCTGGCATTTTTTTATCTGCCTTAAAGCATTTGTGATGTCTAGCAAAGCCAGACTGTATTGAATATTAAAAACATAATATGGGATACGACTCCTCACCCATATTATAAACTATGTCTTTTGGGACTCCAGCTTTGCTTTTAATTACATCATTACCCTAATTATCTTATTAACATCTTCTGGTGTAGGCATCCCTTTATGAAAGAATAAAATAGAGGCTTTTTTCTTTGCCCCTGTAGCAGGCTCCTGATTGAATGTTCGGAAACTATTACACTAATCATAACCATTTCACTGTTATCTTCCGCTTTCCCCATCTGTTTGCCCATATCCACTTGTCTCCTGCTGTATCCTCAGACTGTAAGCTCTCTCAGGCAGGGCTTTGCACCGTGTTTGTTCCTAATTGCGTTGTGTGGGTGGTGCAATAGTTATAATGATAGATTTGTTTTCCAGATTATCAATAATATAATTGCATTATATTAAGCTGTAACATTTTTGCCAATGCACTTTCCTACCTTATAATCTTGGAGTACTGTGTAGCATTTCCAAGACAATTTGGACCAGCAATTTATTTATTAATTAAACAGACTGATAAATAACAACTGAAGCAGTTTGGCTACAAAAAAGGCAAATGTTTCTTCATTTAGTGATAGATATTCATGACCTCAGTGCACTTTACCCAAGTGAGATATGAAACACTGAAAAGAGAACTTGATTAATTGTTGTCACCCCTATTCATACCTCTCATTTCTCACAATTAGTTTAGGCCCTTCATTTACTCATATAATCCATGCAGCACTTCTACACTTGTTGTTTATCGCCTTCTTCATTTATTCCTGCTTTGTAAATGTGACAATTTTACGATATTACTTAGGAGGAAATTATAGATCAGAATAGCTGGTCACACTTTTTTTTTTACCTTTCCTTTTATTTAAAGCAAGAAGAAATATTAATTGAAGCCCATGTTCATCAAAGAGATCATTGGTTTGAGAACACTGGATGTTGCTTTTATTAGTAAAGGAGTACAAGCTGAAAATACGATACAGCTGTGCTGATCTCTTTGTGATTATTTTGAGAAGCTGGCTATCTGCCCCATCTGACAGTCCGCGAACATGGCAAATAATTTGACATTCATGCCGCTCCTGTTTTGGCATAATATATATGAATCATGTGGTCATCACTTTCCAAATTGGTAGTAGATCAGAAAAGAGTTAATGACTAAAGTTTTGGTCATGACTTGTTCCATTGTTCCGTAATAAATCCATTGTAAAATGAAATATCAAGGCATAAAGGACATTTTGTGTTGTGACTCATAAGTCACGCAGGACTTCTTTTTTAGTACATCTTAAGGAGCTGATTTCTAACTTTGGAAATTTCCTGGAGAGCTGATCAACACAGTATCCCTGAATGCCAGGCATGGCACAAATATTCATGCATTCTTTTTAGACTCCTTAGGCTTCTACACCACTGAATAATCAACCGTTTACTATTGCTTCTAGTGAGTCGCAAAAGAATATGCTAAGTTGTATTTCATCTATGCTTCAAAAGTCTGTGGAAAGTTTGCAATTAGATAGTCTTAAGTCGCAAAATACCCACTTATTTTCCTGGGAGTTTTTTTGTTTGTTCGGTTGGTTGGTTGGTTGGTGTTTTCAGTGTAGCTGAAATATGTGAGAAGGGAAGCCCTCATTAAGTTATGTGGTGAAAGGATGATTTTTATCCTGAACATTGCTCCAGCAAAGATCCCACCTGGGATCATTTCTAGGTGTGAGTCTTCATCACGCTTACGCCATTTGTGTTAAGCAAGTTTGAGTGTGAAAATCCCCCTGGGGAGCAGCACTCTTGATCTTATATCCACCTGGTCACTGTGCTTATCTGCATGTCATTTGAGAGTAAAGCTGATAACCTAATTAGATGACATGCTGGGCGATTCTCAACACAGCAGTGAGCCATATCACTTCACCAGTGCTTCCTCTGTGACTCATCATTATCTCCGAGCATGTGTGTGACCCCAGTGGCTGGCTTGAGAGGACCTTCTCTCTATCAGCATCACAAATTGGCCCTGTTAGAGAATCATGAGTCCTGCTTATCTGAATTTTAGCCTTTTTTAATGGCTGAGCCAGCACAAGTTAAAAGCAGGGGTTTGCGTGGAGACAGAGCTAAAGTTAGACTTAATGTCAAGTAAACGGGAAGTTTTCAGGCCAGGAAAAGCACAAAAGGGCAGCGAATGCTGATCCAGCTATGGCAGACATGGCCTGTACATCTGTGCTTTCCAAGCAGATACCTCATATGCGGCCTGAGTTGTGTGGTCCTTTTGCTTGTATCTGAGAATCCTGTTAAGCTGTATATATGATCACATTTACAAACAGGGGGAGAAAGACATTGCTTCTATATGCATTAACATAACATCCAATTTCTTTCCTTATCTGTCCTGGTAAGCAGCAACCACAATCTTGGGTTTTGACTGCGTAGAGAACAAGGAAGGAGGAAGTAGTGTCACCAGCCTTCCTAGACCTCATGGAAGAGCCACATTAAAGCTACCAACTTGGGGAAGCAATGTACACCAGCTATCTCAAGGGCATTGTGGGAATTCAAGCAATCTCATCAGTACCCAAAAAGTCACCTGCTTATTTCATCAAAGAAGGTCTCTAGCTTGCTCGCTGTTGGTGCAGAACACATGCATGCACCTGCCATACATTTGGCATCAAAGGCATTGCAGAGCTTATGTTCCAAAGCAAACATGGAACTGATAGCAAAACACAGCAAGCAAAAGCAGACAGTGCTTCAACTTGATGTAATGTAAGAAACATGAATTTGTAACAAATGCACTGATTTTATTTTAGTCTTCTGGTGCTATACATGAACATTCTTTTGATGATAATTTAAGCAAACATGAAGTCTGTCAAAACTCCTATAGTTTGAACAGGAGCTGGATAACATTTTTGGCTTATGGTGTTGTTTGTTTGTTTGTTTCTGTTACTGGTGGCAACTGGAAATGCTCACATTACCCAAAGTGAAAGGAAAAATTATCAGCATTGCAGCAGTACCCACTGCCCCCTCCCCAAAGGAAAACACTCTCCTTATTCATCTGTGAAAATTCATATATCTACATCCTTGATTTGAGATTTGCAAAGTCAATTCCTTAGGATGAATAGTGTTGCTGGGAATTGCATGAGAGGCTTAAAATCTTTGACTCAGACTTTATCCACCTAATACCCTATCTGTTTTAGCCACCTAATCTACCTCTCTCTAAATAGACATTTACCTGTCATAACTAGGATAAAACAATCTCCTAGGTAGAAGCACAGTCATACAGTAGACATTAGAAAGATTTGAACATAAATGGGAACAGCCTAAAATTTAAGGGGTCACCTTAGCTTCCCACTCCAGCAAAAGCTACAGCTGACTGGAAGGTTAATAAAAGAAGGTAATGATTTACAGCTTAGTCATTGAACAATTCTTCGAAGTTGTTTTTACACGGAAATTTTTTTTTAATTCATTAGTTAGCCCTGTCAACATTTCCATTCCAAAATGTCATAGTAGTGTGAAAATAGCAACGAAAGAATCACAATGATGCAAAGTTTTTATAACTGTAAAATTAATCTCCATGGAAAAATGGAATTCCCAGCTGAAATGGGTAAGAAATCAATAAAAATACTGAAGTGACAAAACAGCATGGTCAGAGCTATGGGTCTTGGAGTACGTACTCTACACAAATGCCATTCAATGACTGTAGTGGATTTTTTGTCTCCGGATAGTAATCAGATGACTAAGGTGCTATCCTATAGATGAAATGCAATTGGTTTCATCTTCAGCATACTGCTTGGTAAGTCATTATCATGTATGGATACACATAGACACACACCTTATACTGTAAACTGATCAACTGCAAATACACTTTTGAAACTCTGGTTATATTGCAGAAGAACAGGCAGAATTTGTTATTAATGATCTCAAGAATCAAAGGTAAGAAATCATCAGCAATTTTTCACAGCAGGAGAAAAGCTCCAGCTATGTGAAATGTAGAAACTACTATCTGAATAATTGCTTTTGCTGTGTTTATAACACAGATGATCTTTTGATGATGATAGAAGCAACATACTGGCATATTTTAGACTCCGGACTAAAAATATTTTCTTTTTTGTTTAGAAGATAAGACATAGTCTAATCTGAGAGACTGACAGAAAGGCCTGTAAGTGATATAAGAAGACAGTGCAACTATTTGGGGAGTTGTTTCTTTATAACATTAGTGGCTTGAAGATTTATTTTCAGAGACTAGAGCCCACCCAATCTACATTACCTATGAGCAGCAATACCCATCAGTGTGATTCAGAGAAGCAGAAGTGGATTCAACCTGCACCAAGCAGCTTATCTGGAGATATTAATGCTACAGGAAGACAAACAGGAAAACAAATTGTAGAAGGAGCTGGAAAGACAAGTCAGAGTAGGGATTTTCAAAGCAGCAGAGGCACTAAGTATTTATAATGTTCACAAAGGTGTAGGAAAATTATTTAAATAAACCTTTTAAAATAAAGATTAAATGGTTAATCTGGGTGACACTGAAATATTTGTTGTTTTTTTGTTGTTGGGATTTTTTTTGGTTTTTTGTTTGTTAGGTTTTGGGGGGTTTTGTTTGGTTGGTTTTGTTTGTTTGATTGTTTGTTTTTTGTTTGCATTTTTTTTGTTTGGCTTGTTTGGTTTTAATTTTCATGTTGCTCTGGCTCCTCTATTGCTAATGTTTAAGCCATGAAATTGAGTCTGCTCTTCTACCTTTTTGAACTTTTCTTAAAACTCACTCTGAGATGAAGACGACATGAGAAATAAGGATATTACCCCAGCTCTTTTCTAACTTTGTTACTGCTGTATTCCTTCAAAATTGACCGGAGTCCAGATAATTGAGTAAACTGTGCACCGTTTAGATCCTGGGTTTTCTAACTGAGCAGTGCTATTTATATGAGACACCACATAAATTTAGCACTAGTTCAACAGACATGTGAAAAAGCTTATTAAAGATATAGACTCCCATGTCTTCTTTTCACAGCCAAGCATCAAAAAATTAAGAACCATCATTAGCATAATACAGAATTTCAGATATTTATAACCTCCTTTTTACTTATATTTTATTCATTAGCTGTAAATGCTCTAAAGTGACCAGCAGCCTCTGACATGCTGTCCCAGAAATCTTCATGCCTCCCCATTGGGACCATCATTCCCATTTATTTTTGGTGATGCCATGCCCACAGGTTACACTGTGTCAATTTTCTGCAACTCTTACCCAAGTGACACTGCCTTAGGGGAAGTGACCTTTTCAATTGTCTCTCCTAGATTCATAAAGATATTACCCTTTCTTTAAAGTATGTGTCAGTTTGGAGTGACAGTTTCATCCAAGGTATGCCACTGCTGACCGTCTATTCTCGCAACATATTCTCACTTCATTTCCATAACATGGTGACTTCTTTTGGTAGTACCAGGTCAAATTAAGCTAGTTTTTTGGGTTTTGTTTTCTGTGGTTTTTTCCTAGTTGTGTCTTTATTTTTAGAGTTGGGTCTGACATCATATTAATGTTTTCTGTTCTCTGTGGAATGAATAGCACTCCATGTCAGATTCATTGGTAGCACTCCACAGGTCAGTCATGCTTAGCATCATTAAGAGTGTGACTCCACAGGTGTTTTACTAGTGGTTGGTTGTTTCGTTCATTATTTTTTTTTCATTTTGGCACCATTTTGTTGCTTACATATAACATTAGGGATAATATAAATTAATAGTTGCATTCTAAACCTGTACTAAAACTGCTTAAAATAACACTTGTTAATCTGTGGCAGAATTTACTATGTAATAGGTTTCTATTAGAGGTAGAGCTGGTTTAGCAAAAAAAAAAAAAGTATTACATATGGCTACATGTTTAGCTGCAGTGTTTTCTGCTAAAGTCATCTCTAGCAAGTCAGCATTATATTGAAACACAAGTGTATTTGTCTTTGCCAATTTCAACAATATCATCTATGTCTGCTTTCCTTCAAGGTACTGATTTTCCTTTATCATTAGCATGACTTTATCACTCTTTCACTTAGTTTTGGCTCATGTGGTAATCCCTGCCAATGTTCTTATTTCACTGTTTCACTTTGGGTTGTTATAAAAAAGTTTTGCCCTTCCTCTAAGGTGCTTTTGGACCATAAAATGACTTTTACATATCCTTTTGAATATATATTCCTGTAACACCTTAGCAATTGCTGGGTTGTTTCCTTTAAATAAAACGCTGTCTAGGACTGAACAGTCTCTCTTTAAAAGTTCTTGGAAAATTCTGATCCTACTGTCCCATACTGGTAACTTTGGTGATTTTCAACAGTGTTATCTCAGATGTAGCTCTGGCAATCTCAGTACACATCTAAACTGAGACCTGATGAGCTTGTTCATGTGTTGACAACTCCATAATCTAGTAATAGACATTGTTTCACTGCATGTTTGCCCAGACTATTACTGTAGTTATTAAATCTTTGCCACTCTTTTTTATTGGTTTGAAAGCATAGTTTTGTAACTGAAAAAATAATCATTTCCAGGTTCTCAAACACTGGAGCGGTTTGCCAGATCCCCTTCTGATAGCAGTAAATAATGTCTCACCAATTTCGTTTTAAAAGGGCATAAAAAGAGTTAGAAAGAAGGATGTGAAGCCTCTTATTTCCATTGCATAAGGCCAATGCTTCCTTTTGAGTAGACTGAAACTCATTTTTAGTTAGTGGTTAGTGTGGTTAGTGTGATACATGAACCAGTGCTGATCATTTTCAATCACACTACTGTAAGTAGACTCTGCCAGAGCCTTTTTTAGAACTTTCACAGAAAAAAAAAAATTCTGCTTTCTGGCATAGTAGCTGTGTATTACTGGGTCTTTTGATGAACCCATCAGTTTCAAAACCTCTTTAAGCTTCTTTATGATAACCATTAGATTTTTTTGCACACTTTAACTTAGGCAGCAAGATTTATCACAAATGTCCCTGTATGATTTAGCACTGAGAGGAACTTGAGGAACTTTTTGTTGCATCAGGCATTTTAGTGGTGACTTCAGATTTATCATAATCTGCACAAGTACCTAGTTGTGTTAAAGTCTCCGCCAGATATGTTATGTATATTATACAGAACCTGCATTATGGTTTTTCAGATTTGGGCCACAATCTGTTTCTTTTCAAAATTCCAACAACGCAGAGCTGTTGATCATGGCAGTCTAATGTTTTGTTTTGTTTTTCTAAAGCAAAATATTACTTGGGCAGGTCTTAGTATTGTCTATAGTGTAGATGTACAACTTGTGTTTTATAAACCAGCTACATACAGCCTAAAGATATATATCAGTTAGTCCCTGGCCCCTTTGTATGTTTTCTGTTTTCCTGGATAAGCTGGAAAAAGTCTGTGAGCCAGACGCATTTCCCAGGTGATGCACTGGTCCAGGTCTCTACCTTCCTCAAGAGTCTCTTAGGTCATTCTGTCATGCAATTTAATGTGTGTATAATGAATGTAATTATTATTTTAGAAGTGTTCTGTAAATGTATTTTTCTCAGGAAGGTCAGTTTTAATGAGGGTGCACTGTGCTTTGGTTCTGCACTTGCATAATAAATCTGATATCTGGGAATGAGTGCACAGTGTATCTGGAGAGTGAATGTAGCGCACTGAGGCCTCTCATTGCCCATCTCTTAGCTGCTGGTGCTACATCAGCTCAATGGTGGCAAGATCATATATTCAGATGTACCCAAGAAGACAGCAGGGGAAGCAGGCCCAGAGAACCATGAATGATGCCTTCAATGAAAAATGTACTTTGCTTAGCACTATTCTTACAAGGGTCCTAGCGGAGTCACTCTCTTTTCACTGCAAACTTGATTTTTACTACCCCAAGACAATGTTGGGAGGAAAAATTTAGCCAAGACTTAGGCAATCAAAGTATGTGAACCTAGACACCACTGATTATTATTCTGCCAAAGTTTGAAAAAGTTGTTCGTCTTCTATGTTTAGACTGAAAAATCCTCCCTCACCTTTAAAGGTTTTGTGCTCTTGCTCAGATATATATCTTCAAATGACTTTGAGTCTCACTGTGTATGGTGGGAACATTTCATGTGAAGCCAAATTAAGAACACGTCCTTCCTAAGTTTGCCTACTATTTCAGCTAATTTCTTCAACTATAGCTGTACTGGCTCATAGTTATTCCAGATTTCTTTGGCTTCATTACTGCATGTGGTTCCTTTATACTCACAGTTTGGAGTATACGTAAATGCAATACACAGATTATTCATGGCAGCCTCAGAAGTTTCATGGTGGCTGGGAGCAGGCCTCTATCTCTACCCTCAAAAAGTAGAAGTGATCGGATGGGGGGTTTTTCATGTATTGATAGCACTATTCATCACAACTTTGATTATTTTCTGATGTTCTCAATCTTCTTTTCAGATATCTCAGTTCTTTATTAAGGCTACTGCTCTTGCATGTGGCAGGTGTATTATTTCTCCTGAGCATAAATAGGATCAACCTTCTAATCCCACTGTTTTTATGTCCATATCTCAGAGCCATCTCCAGAAGCAAATGGACAGAGTATCCATTTGTTTTTCAAAGTAAAGCTGTAAGATAGCTTTTACTCACGCAATCAAATTTCCATGATATACATTATTAATGACTGTTGTTCATTGCATTAAGGTGATACACAGAAATGCTACGTGACAGTAGTATTCCACCTTGCCACATCTCCATAGAATCAGCAAATGCTTCACACGGCTTTTGGTCTGCATCTAAAAAGATGTCACAGAGAGAATGTAACATACAGATTTTAAGCACAGATAACTAAAGGCTGAAATTCATCCAAAACTCTATAATCCTTCTTCAAGAAAAATAGTGATTTAATTTCTATCATTACTAAAAGAACTTTCTTTGTTGTGAAACTCAGCTCAGATTCCAAAGGGTGTAGGTAGAAGACAGAGATATTTCTTCATTGTTGATCTTTTTAACCATCTGCCTCCCCAGCCCTGGAGGCTATTCACCTGTGGTCAGTAAAAACACAGAGCAGAAATACAGAATTGTAGAAACAGAGAATCTAGATATGATTTTCTTTTCTCCTGAAGTGACTCTTCATGTTCCAGAGACATTGGAGAAATTTCTTTACTTTTAAAAATTAGGTGAAAGGGCGTGTGTGAAATGTTCTTCATAAAAACAAATTCAGTGAAGCTAAGCTAGTTTTCAAAGGGGAATTTGTTACTCACCAAAGAACTGCATCCTTTTAAATACATAGAAAGAAGCAGCATAGATAGAGCAGTGTATACAGCAAAACTTGTCCTGTTCACTCAGCTGCGTTGTGGATGCATCGCTTTCTGGCAATACAGCATAAGACATTCTCTATGCTCGGACAGGTATTGTTTCTCCTTTGACAATCAGTGTTATGACAGAATTTTTTGTAATGTGAACTGTTGTCCCAGAAAAAAGTACTAGAATATCCTTTCAATGGTAAAGGCCATCTGCCTTGGCCAGATTCCTTAGCTGACCAACAGATCTGCAACTCATATTATTGGCTGTTCTGAGTTGAAGTTTCTGTTACTTATTTACCAGCATTATAACATTAACCTGTCCTGTTCCAGACACTGCTGATATTCTGGCTTACACATGCATAACAAAGACTTCCTTCTGACTGAGCTGTGTCCTAACATAAATTTAATGTCAATTGCTGAAATGAAATAACAGCATTTCCACTAACTCCCAACTGCCGTGAAGGAGGCAGAACCCTGCTGTTCTTTCTAACACAATTTTCTTGGTTCCTGAAGACAGCTTTTATCTGATACTCTCTGTGGTAGTAAAAATTCAAAGTCGGAAGTGGATCACAGCCAACTCTTCCACTTGTGCACAAGATAAGTATGCCATTAACCATGTCTCTTAAAGTTATTTATCTCATGCAAGCAAATGAGTTCAAAGCCCTCCATTTACTGTTATGTGATTGTAGATATCTGCTATCAGGTCTTTGCTGGCTAAAGCTGGGCACTTGACAGGGACAGAAGTGGAGTTTTCAGTCCAATATGGCCCATGAATATAGGTTGTTTGTAAAATAATATATGGCAGCTAATAAAAACATATGCCCTCTTTCTCTTTTTTCTCTCACACTCCAAGTGTATATGAAGCACAATATTATCATCAGCTCTCTCCTTTACAGGTAGATATTCTGACATTGTACTTTCCTTAGTTAACTTGAGACCTCTCAGAGACATAAGATGGTCTAATATACATAATACTCAGATTGGACTGAATTCATAACATTTTCTAGGAAAGTTCCTTCATCTCTATATCTCTGTTTCTCCCATCATTTGATTCTTTCAGACTTTTTTCTCTTAGAGAATGTACAAGATATACTATAAATATCAGCTCAAACATTAATGTTGTTACTAATCATAACATTCTTTGGGAAGAGCTTCAATTTCTTTTCCCAACACATAAGTAGCCTCTGGACTTCACTAGGTTTAGGAGATTTTTATTAATTCTTCTCTCCATCCTTTTCCTTCCCACCTCTGCTGAGATTTCTAACTAGAATCTCCAGTGCCAGGCAAATTCTGTGATGTGCTGCACTAAGTCTTCAGCAGTGAACAGAACTATGGTGCAGTGGAGGGACAAGAAGTGTACCACATAGGTGCTTTTTGCATTGATGACATGACAGGTATGAGCTCACAGATTTTTGTCATGCACTATCGATAGGCTGAGCATTCACACAGTCAGATGATGCATAACAACTCACAGTTACACAGTCCCATATCTCAGCCCTACATCCTGAGCCTCAAAACACACAGCCTGATGAGTAGTGTTAATATGCTTCATATTTCAGAAAAGAAATGCATCTAACTATCCAAGTGCTAAGCTACCTTTTCTCCCCCTCCTCCTCTTCCCCCCATTTCCATACATCCAGAGCCATTTCTAGGCAGATAACGTTAGCGCCTGATGTTCCAAGGAGCTTTCTGCACCCCACTTAGTGTGAAAAAATACTCCTGATGGCCTTACAGGTAACTCTATGCCCTAAATCCTTCCATGTCTTGCTTCTACCTCAAACTAGCTTTGAATAGGACTGTGGTGCTCTAGCTTACATGAATGCAAAGGAAAATGTTCCATAGAAGACAGCAAAAGTCCATAGAGAAAAATGTTCCCTGTATTGAAAAGAAGACCCTTCCTTATTTCTCTGATTGCATGCAGAGATCAAATAGCATAGAATTTTAAATAGTTTAATTCACCATCTTTAAACCCACAAATAATTATTTCGAAGAGGTTTTCAGAAGTAGTAGCTAACTTTACTTGCTTCCAAATATAACATTCTATGAAAGACATTTTTCAGGACACCCATTATTCGAAGTTCAATCTCTTTTAATTTGGTTCAGATGGAGGAACTCAGAATTAATACATGCTTATGAAGATGATGGTACATACGCACAAGAGCAGATGTGTCAAAGGGAGCTATGTAACACATTTTTCAACTGCCAGCAAGAATATGTTAATGACGTGATTGTGTGCAGCTAAAGTGTTTTAACTTAGCTACTCAGTGATTTTGCCTGTAACATGCTCAGTACAACCATGATAATGTGTAAGCAAAAAATACACTTGGAATAGTAATAATAACAGCAACAGCAACGGTAATAATATCACTTTAGGTATCTTTATTCTAAATGTTAGAAAAAGACAAGGATTAACTACAATCACACACACATATACACAAAAAGATCTAGAATGTTTTATCATACAAATCAACGCAAGATAAAATTAAAAGGTCAAATGCACGAGGATGAAATAGCATGCACAGAAAGCCTGCAAACTATTTCTCAGTCTCCAAACTTGAAAATGGCAGAGAAGAACATGTGGCAATTACAAAACCATTTTTATTGCTTTAAAACAACACAGTTTAATTGGTTTGATATAAACATTGAAGCATATCTCAACTATGAGCAAAGCAGTGTACTCAATCATGTTACTTTTAATGGAAATAGTCTTGAAAATAGGTTGCGCAAAGAACGTTTGTCATAACTGCTGGCCTAGCAAGTCATGCAAGCACAACTAGATAAATAAGGTTACGTGTCCTGCCACTTGTAACTTAATCCTCCAGTATATTTCATTAGAAGGGTCTTAATTTTGATCTGAGTGTCTCCATCTTAATGAGAATGAGACTTGTATTTGGCTGGGGCCCAGATCAATTTCATGCAATAACAACAGTAACTATCTCAAACCTATCCTTTCCAGTAATTGAACTATATAATATGTTTAAAAAAAGAAACATAAACAAGCAAACAAGTTAACAGTCTTTATCAAACTGTACTTTGAAATCTTTGTTTCAGGAGTCTTGAAAACGTGATCAGTGAAGAAATGCAGCTTTTGAGGCAGGGGCTGTTGCATTTACAAAATGTTGGAAGAGATTAGTGAATTAGGTTTTGAAGTTTTCATGCTGTTTCCACAGGAGATGTGCTGAAAGCCATAAAGATATGCTTCTTTCTCCAACTAATTTATTTCACATATACAATAATTTGCGGTCAATAAATCTAGGATGGATTTCCATGGTAAGGCATTGGTGTGGCAAACAGAATGGATAACTTTATCCATAATGTGGTTGCGGTATTTTTATAATCAGTTTTGTAATGTGATATCACTGGAGAGTATCATCAACCAGTGTTCAATATTAAACAAAGTTTTCCAAAGCAACACATGCTATATACTAATTCATGTCATCAGAGATCCATCTTATGGTGTAAGAGACTCATCTTGTATGCACATGGCCTTCAAGGAGATGATACCACAGAGAAATTTACTTTTACAGTTCCATAGCTGGGCATTCCAGATGGAACATTTTACTACAGCAGGACATTTTACCAAGAGGAAAACAACTCCTTCACTAGCCAGAGTTCTCTCGATTTAGGAAAACAGCACTTGTGGAAGGGTGGGAACTTCTGAGCTCTTTAATGAGAAATAATGACTTTAACATAACAATTGCAGTAGAGAATATTCACAAAATGTTAGTTTATTTCTTCCACCTGTTGCTTTGTATGTTTAGCATCTTATAAGAAGCTACATATTTAATTCAAGAAAGTAAGTTCCTTAGAAATATCTCCTAAAGAAGGAAACAAGTTTAAATCTTGTCATTTAAGCAATCCAGAGTTTGATATTTGTTAAAAGTAATTTACATCTCAAATCTCTGTTTAATGGTCTACTTAAACACAAAACTTTGAGACTCTAGAAATCTTGGTCCTGCATCTGGCTTAAGTTTAGGCATAGTCTGCTGTTTTTCAACTGTTTTCAGCTGTCAGGAAGAGAAGATTCAGGCTACACAGCATCTGATAACCTGTTCCCCTAGATTCCTATTTTTCCTGGAGGTCCTTTCTTGAAGTACGAAGTGCGCTAAAGAACAAAAATTGGCTCTCCCTAATTCTGGATTTTGCTGGCTGTCCTACTCATAACAAAATTTCAACACACATGGGCGTAGATCCAGCAAAGCATGTGCATAATTTGAAACCTATGAATAACTCCAGTTAAAGCTGCCAAAGATGGTAGGATGAACAGAGAAACCACTGAATTTAAGAGCAAAAATACAGGATGAAACTGTATCCTCAAACATAAGACTGCAAACTTTAGAAGGGTACCCACTCAGCACTTGTCAGGAAAGATATCATGTTGCAGGTTATTCTCATAAATCATTATGGTATCTGAAATTCATTGAACAATTCATGGAAATATATTTGCATTTGATTTTCCTTTTCTTAAGCTTCTGCTTCTTGTGACTTTTAACTCCTGTGAGAGACTGGACTGAATTGTATACGTAACATTTTTCTACTTCAGCAAAATTGTTAGATTTGCATAAGCAAGCACTGGGTAGAGAGTGCAAATATTTTTAAAGGTCAAATCATAAAACTATAAACTCCAGAGGGAATTATCTCTAGGGAGTTATATCAAGTGTACCACTCCCTTGTATGAAAACTTAATTGATGTCACTTGGTTGAAATTATTATCTCTTGAGCTGAAAGTTGATATGACGTTATGTAAGATACCAGAGTAAAATGCATTTTTCAGATCAGATCTTAAGCCCAGCCTGTAGTATCACAACTGGTCATTGTAAAAATTATTATTATGTCACAAACAGAGGATTATGATGTCAGGTGGAGAATAAGTGCAGAAGCAGAAAAATTCTTAAGAAACAACAGTGATTCTGTTTTAAAGCACTGTCTTCAGAAAGAAGGCATGAGAGAAAAGAAGTACAGGCAAATACACTGCACAGAAGAATGCTTGTTTCCAAATAAGATATTTCATAAAGTTTTCCATAAGGTGACAGCTGCTTTTTCAAGCACCACATTCTGTTTTCCGTTACATCAGTGTAAATCCAGAGGAATTGCATTTGAATTGTTGTTGCTTGGGATCGACATCAGGGTAACTGAGAGTAAAATTTGGCTTTAATACATATTCTCAGAAATAGAACCCATTTATTCCCCTCAAAATAGAGAAGGGGGAATTACCACACATCATATGAAGTCATGTATCGTTCAACACTTCAGAAGAAAAATGGAGAGCAAGATTTGTTTGAAGTCTGGTGTGCTGCTTTTTCCTCTTCTTCTCCTTCCAATTTTCACAATTTATTGTGAAACCCCCCTTTGCTGAAGCACAATACAGACCTTTTGGGCACTAGGGAGCTCTCCTAACAGTTGGTTTTGCCATCATAATAAACCTTTTAAGGACAGTAATTCTAGGCTTCAGCACACTGTTCCCTGTCGTTAGCAACATCACGCAAGGAGTTTCAAGGCTCTTTTAACAGCAGCTAAAAGGGATTGTACAACAAAATTGTCATTGGTAAACTTAAGTATGAGGGGGAAAATAGGCAAAGATTGGGCTTGTGTGCATCAGCTTTTGCAGTTTCATGTAAAGTCACCTTCCTGAAGTCACCGTGTTTTCCATAACTTTGTCCCATGGTTGGGGGGGAGGAGGAGAGTGAGGTTTCAGCTGCTAAAAGCAAATGACAAGTAGCTTCAGAACCTAAGTACTCACACACCAACCTGCTGTCTTCATTTGTATTCAACAGATGCCTCGTTTTTTCCCCCTCACTGCCTAGTCTGTGCTGATCAGTATAAACAATGGAACATATTCTTGTTCTGTTTCACTTGAAGGTAGAGACAAACAAGAAAAAAAAAAAAAAAGAAAAGCAACCTTCATAGGCATGTATTTATAGTTTATAAGATTGTTATGCAAAGCATTAAGTAATACTCTGGCTTTTGGCTGAGAGATTCATGAAACCAGTACATGATGCATATAAGCTTTAAACAGAAAGAATAAACGACGACAAAAAAAGAAAACCTGAGGAATTAATCTGTGGGATATTGTGAAATTCCAGGGGAAATGAAGGTGGCTAATTACGCTAATTTTGTTATACTATGCATATACAACATGTATTGCCTCTGTGTATATATACATAGATACATAGTTTGCATGTATGAGTCCAGGCTTTTTCTGTGACTATTTTGGTATAACATAGAATATGCTTGAATTACACTATTTTGCATGTACAGAATACCTGGCTTATTGGTATACGATTTTTCTTCTTTCCTAGCCTGATCATAAGTCAAAAAGTGTTGCTCAGTAGCCAGTGCTGGTCCAGAACTAAGAATTTCTGTCGTAGTGGGAATTATTTATTAGCACTACCAGCATCTTTGTCTTTTCTTCTTCTCTGATATAGGGACCGGGGCAGACTCTGAGAAAGGAGAAAGATGTTATACGGTGTCAGCCGATCCGCATTATTGTATGATCTCCAACAGAGTGTCAGGCTGCTGTGGTGCAGCGCTACTCCCCACATCTGGCCATATGTTTCCTTTACCACTTTTACCACCTTTCCCAATGCTGCTAGTCCTCAGTCACCGGGTGAGCCACTCCGGGGAGCTCTGAGTGCTGAAACTACATCTTCATACCCTGCTTGGAGAGAAGAGAAAAGGGGGAAGATGGACTGCAACTGTTCAGACTTAGGTTTGACTGCACTTTCACCAAGCCCAAGTGCTGGTGGAAAAAATGCATTATAGAGTCAGGGATGTGCGTTTTATTACCTGGAGCTCTCTGTAGTCATTCTCTCTATAAGCATATACAAATGTCAAAATAGCAAAATATTTAAGTATTTCTGGAATGCCTCAGAAACAGAAAACAAGCTGGGTTTTCAGTTATTTTCCTAGAGAATTGCTCTAATGGAATATGTATGTACATGTGTTCAACCTACTTTCGAATTTCCACAGACAAGATTTATGCGACTGACTGGTCCAGCTCCACCTTAACTTTGTTTTGGATTTCAGCACTTCAGGAGACAGAAGGAATCTTTCTTTCCTGTGTCTATATTTACCTTCCTAAAATATAATGAACTCTGATGTCAGAGAAACAAATAGGAAAATAATGCAGTGGAAAGCTTTTCTGAAATGGTTACAAATTCAGTCCAGAGGAGGGATAAAGCTCCCCTCCCCTGCTGAAATCCCTATTCACTAGGGATTCAGAGAGGGAAAGACAGTTAGTTAATGCTTTCTTAGAGCTTGTTTTTCTTTGAATTCCACCCCCCCTACTCTTCTAGCACACACTTCTACATATTGCTGACTCGAAAAGCATTCACAGTGGTCAAATTATTGTAGGTTCAACCAAGTTTTCCTAAGCTATCACAGCTTACCTACCATTCCCAGTTTCCGCAGACCAGCTGAGTAGTGATTAAATAGCTATCAGTTTTGGCCTCGGAAGCCTCTAACTGGCTCTTTAGCCTCTACATTTTGTGTGATATTGTTTGATCTTCCAAAGACGACTTGCACCCACACACTCTGTTCAACAGAATCAGACTTGTAATTTGTTGATGAAAAAAACATCCTCATTAAAAAGTTTTCAAGTCTAGAAAGTCAAACAGGGCAGTTGTATGAAGATGACAGCCAGTGGTTACGGTTTTGTTGGTCTTATACCTTTGTCATATACTAATGAACCACTCAGCACAAGGAGAAGAAAAAAAAGCAGAGAGAGAAGAAGAAAGGTCCAGAAAAGAACAATGATCATAGCAGATGTTGCATAAGCTTTCAGTTTGTGGTTTGTGCATATGACTCTGCCGCAATTCACCTGGACTATTTTAAAGCCTGTGATGAGTGGGTGGCACACAAGATAGTGTTGTGTCTTTCAAGTCTTTGACAGTTGGCAGTAAAGGTTACTAAGCAAAATTACAGAAGGCCAAAAGGTTGGCCATGATAGATCCCAGATACAATAGAACTAGGGATTTTTTGTATACGGAGTGATAAGAGGGGACTTTTAGGGCTGACAGGAATGACTTGCTTACTGTGACAAATGAAGAGGTAAGGATGAGACAGTTGCCATAGTACATGAGAAAGGCAGTATCAATTTCTTGTCATTTTAACATCTTAGTGTGTGGCCCTGATCGAATCCCTTCGGATCAGACCTTGAAAGGTATACCGAGGTCTAAAGATGCAAATCACAACATAAGGGGACTTTCAAAGACAAGCAGAAAATCCTGAAAACCATCTTTTGATATTGATCTATGTCTTATTTTTCTGAGTCACAGCAATTCCTTGGGTTTGGTGCAGGAAAATATTTTATGTTTTGTCAGTTGTTCCAATGTTGAAAAAATGAGGATGATGAAAGCAAAAATGGGATTTGAATGCCAAAATAACTGAATCTGTAATGCATTTCTGTGTAATAC
The DNA here is from genome assembly GCF_036013445.1 of Caloenas nicobarica. Classification (NCBI taxonomy): domain Eukaryota; kingdom Metazoa; phylum Chordata; class Aves; order Columbiformes; family Columbidae; genus Caloenas; species Caloenas nicobarica. Next base: position 9,954,718 of record NC_088245.1, read on the forward strand.
ACCTTGAAAACTGGCTCTTATCTATCTTCTCAGAGATCCACCAACCATTAAATCTGTTGGGTTAGAGGAGTAAGTCATTCTGCAGCTGGTTGTTTGGGAGGAGGCCTTCCGGCTTGATTAGATTTCCCTCAGCAAAGTTTAACATGTCAGGCCTGGAATAGGATTTAAGGAGCCAAAATTTTCATGGCTGCTGTTGCTTTGTTTTCCCCTTTATAATGATTTTTCTTAAATTGGCTTTTCTCTGAAGAATTAGAACATCAACTATTTCTTTGCATTTCCCTCATCTCCTGTAAAAAAAACATACGTCCGTGCCAGTATTTCCTCAACGAAGGCCCAACAGCCAATAAACATAAGCAATCAGAGCAGTGGAACTCTCTGTACTTGAAAGTTAATAGAATTGGAATTTTGTTCAATTTGGATGAGTACCCCAGCGTTAATCCATTGGAAACAGAAGCTGCTGACCAATACTAGGAGTTGGGGAAAACAAGCTTTTCTGTGATTTTTATTAATGTCAGATACCTGGCACTGAGCTATTAAGGTGACTTTCTTACCATGGGTCTGGGTATCACAGTTGCCATACAGTTGCGTATGAGATGAACATCAGGCAGCAGAGACTGAGAGAATAGAAAAGTTTTATTTAGTTTTGAAGAGCAATTCAAAAATGCTGCTGTTCAGACAGGCATATAACCTGTCTACAGAACAGGATGCAAAGAATATTTTTGAAGAATTTGATGAGGTGTTTAATAGACCTGAAAGCATTGTGAATAAAACACATCATACTGATACAGATCCCATTATGCTGCCAAAAGTACAAGCATCACATACAGTACAGTCTCATTAGTCCTGAGAAACGAAGGAAAAGTTGATCGTGACAAGATGGTAAGATACAGTGTTATTGAGAGAACGCAGATACTAACTGGCGTGGTTAGCAACCCGATCACATGCAGTAATAAGAAATGTTACAGATTTGTGTAGATTCAGGAGATTCAAATGAGGCTACCAAATACAACACAGCCCAAGGGAGCGCCAGGGAAAGACAAGTCTAGACTTTCAACAGCAAGAATATTTCCAAATCTAGATGCAAGGCTGTGATTTTGCCAACTCCAACTTGATAAAATGTTAAACTCTACACCTTCAACTCCTTTTTTGCTGATGCATTTTTAAGTAACTGCTCTGTGATTGCTTCAGAATTTAAAAAGTGCTAATCCACAGAATTTTAAATCCTTTAAAATCCAAGTAGAAGCAGCTCTTTATAACCTCTTCAACTAATGTGATAATCATCAACATCGCAAAAATAATATCCGATATCCAGTTCAGCAGGTCTGGATATCAGAAGCATTTTTTTCTTCACCATATAGGCCTGTTACATGTTTTTTTTCTTTTTTTTTTTTTTTTTTTAGTTCTTCCATAAGGAAGAGAGAAGAACAACTGTGTCAGAGTTAAGCTATTTGTCAAATAGATTCCTGGTTTAGATTGCTGGCTGATATACACAAAGGACTTGAACCTAGAGGCAGAAATTCATGACATGTTGCCTTCAGAAGTGTGGCAAACATCCGAAATTCCTCTGCATTGCTGCTTTTCCCCAATGCCAGTTCACAATTCTTTCTACTCCATTAGCTGGTGCATGCACTGCATCTGCATGGAAAACAACCCTTATCATAGCCACATGAGGATTATTTTTAAACATTCTTTTTCACCATATTTCTAGTACGTCCCCACGAAAAGTTTGCAGCGTCCCAAATAAGAGAATGGCAGTCCACCACATGAAAGCAAAATGTGGCAGCTGATGTCTGGATCTTCTTAAACGGGATTTTTCTTGTGAAGTCAATGTGTTGTGAAACTGCATCCTGGGTCTCTCACATACCACGTAACAAATGCACTCGTAATTGGACTCTAGAATGAGCCTCATTTTGGGCTAATAATGATACAGTTATTCTAAAACTTGTTACAATTAGATGTACAACTGGAGCAATATCAAAGGCACCTTTTGCAGAACTGTAAATGTTCAGCTTATCAAGCAACTCACCTGCTATGGGAGAAGATAGCAGGGAGTGTATCCAAGTTAAGATTTCACACTTCCTACAGGAGTGTCTTCTCTTGGGAGGTTTTTAGCAATCGGATACAGTCCGGAAGTTGTTTTTTTTTCCCCCCCCCTGATTTTAACCAGAAATTGTACACTTAATCCGAGAAATCTTCTCCTCAGAAATTACTGGATTAGTGCTGTATATCAAAAATGGATTCTGGTAATTCCTGCTTAGTTCTGAGAAGAACCTGATCACATCAGTATAAACAAGTAATGACTCATCTAAAACACAGGAAACGATTCTGGAAACATAAGTACACTTTTAAAGCACACTAAAGACTTTCTTAGAGTAGTTAAGTTTTCAAGAGCTTCTAAGCTTAAAAATCACAGCAATAGCAAGAAGTTTTAAAGTAATCATGAGTTAAGTAATACTATTTCTGAGTAATGAGAAGCACAAAATGATGCCAACTTGTAAGTGATTGAAAGAGTAATTCTGCATGAATGGTCAACAGTGAAAGCCCAGATACATCCATGTATAACTTTTTATAGGGTCTATCAATGTGAACTTGTTTCATGTATTGAAAGGTGGTAGAAAAAACTCCAAATCATAATGCCACACAGCATGAGATCAGAAACATGTGCCTATCTGGGTTTTGAGACATAAAACACTATATAGAGTGTCATATAAATGCCATTATAGAAAATAAAAATAAAATCTGCAACAAATATGGGAAATGATGCAGAACTGTTGCTCCTTTTGAACTTGCTGAGCAATGATGGAATAATTAATTAAGCTAATAACTGTGGTTTTCTTCAGGGGAGAAGGGCATTATTTGAAGAACTGAGGAAACTTTGGCTTTTACTTTTTCTCTCTCTCTAAACTCAGCAGCTAGATTGCTTTCAAAAGACCAAAGAAAAAAGGTGAATAGGTTGTCGTTTGAAAGTGAGTTGTTGCCCACCCTAAATTCCCAGAGTTGACGTTTCTGGCACTTGCCGTAGGAGCCTTGGCCAAATCATTCCTTCCAAGCAGAGCCCAGTTTTGCCTTGGCAGAAGCAACATATGGCAATGGGTGTCTTTGAGATACAAAGCCTCTTCAAGCATCACTGAAGTGCTGCCATTGCCCCTTTCCTTACAAGGGGGTGTAGCATATGCTATCCTGACTAGCTGATTAGCACTACTTAGAGATAAATAGCAGGGGGACTACCCACAGGATCAGTTTTTACCCTTCTCTGTGTCTTCGGACTGGTATATCCCACAGAGGAAGGCAAAATGTCAGTGGCCTCTCACACGAAGGATGTTAAAAGTATCTCTCATCTCTCCTGAAATGATGCCATATTTTATCTCTCAAAATGTAATCTTGGAGAAGTTAATACTCATTGTATCTAATCCGCATGTTTTCTGGGCAAAATATGTATTAACTGGGGACCATGATTTGTTTATTTGGTTGCTATAAAATAGTCTGGAGCACTGCACATTTGTTCTATGTGAGAAAAGTAGAATTTTAGCCTCGTACTCTTTTCCTTATAAGAAAAATAAAATTTAAAAAAAAAAAAAAGTAGTTGTGCCTTCTTTGTGCAACTAGAAGTAAATTGAGTGTAACAACATCATTGTAAAATGATGTGCTTTATAAAGTCCTGAATATGGTGCATCTTTTGTGTTTTGTTTCTAATTGTTTGCTCAATACAAAAGGATAATTCATTAGGCCGATTCTCCAAATAATCTCAAAGTGACAGGAATTCCTTTGCAGAGTGAATGTCTGTAGCGAGTAATCCATGGAAAACAGACAGGCGTCTCTTGTCATTTTGGAGCTCTAATCCACTGCCTGGAGCATGAAAATGCTCAGGATAACAAGTGTGGGAATGACCAAAATCAACATTATTTTTGGATTTTATTTTCTTTACAATCCTGCTGATCAATAGAATCGCTGAATCTGGCAGATACAATGCCACAGGATTAATGAATTAAACTCAGGAAGCAGAAGAATTTGTTAAAGAGGAGAGGGGGAAAGCCCCTTCTTTTCCACTGGTGTGTGAATATTAAGCAATGAAAGCAGCAATGACAGGATTTTTAGCCTTTGCTTTACCAAGACTTGTTCTGCACGAGTTTTTACGTTTTAATTAGAACTATACTGACACCCGCATTTTCAACTATGAACTTCAGTTTCAAAGTGAAGACTCTTTCCTAGATGCTAGGTTAGTAGCTAGGTTTGAAAACAGAAAAGAGATGCTTTGTTCCGTAGAATTTGGAGTGTAGTGCGGTCATTGTTAGTGGGACAAGACAACTGTTTTTCAACCTGCAGTAAATAATGGTAAAAGGAAGGAAGCGATCTCACTGGAATACCATAGACTCTGTCATCATAAAACACTCACAGACTCTTTTTTCTAGAAAAATATAGAACAAAATAAAGAGGGGTCATCACACTTCTTTGATGATGCAAATATTTTGTGAAGGTTGATTGCCAGTGTTTCTGTCAATATTGCATTAGGAATGTAATACAGGGTACCTATCTGTGCAAGACATTACATTCCAAAATGCACATTAAATTGATATTCAGCACAGCATGGAAAATTTGATAAACCATCACTCACTAGAAGGGAGTTGTTCAGATGTGTGGGAGGGGAAAACTCAAGTTTGCCTAAATGTTTGTATTTACAGCTCCTTAACATTTAGAAGACCTGTGGGGATTTTGTGTGCCCTTTTGTTTAAACAAACAAAAATAATTTCCTAGTTTTATTGCATAAAAATATAAGATTATAATAATGACACAGTCCTAGAAATTGGAAGGTTTGGACCATTTTTAGCTTACGTGAACACTTCAGAGAACACTGCAGTGTAATTTATAAGCCCCTCTAGACCTGTACATGTCTTGAACTGATTGTTGAAGTGGGCTTTACTAGGAATTTCTTTTGCTGAACTGGAGCAGTGCAGAAGGTGGGGAGGGCGAGAGGGTTAGAGTAACCTTCCCTAAAAGGCTTTAAAAGCTTCAGTGGTAAAGTTATGCTGATGGCAGACTTTGTTACTTGTTTTTAACCGGGAGCAACCCGAAGAGGATTACGTTATGGGCAGGAGCTGTTATTTCTGTGGGTAGCAACACTGTGGGTTGTGTTTTGCTGTCGTTGTTTTTAAAGGGGGACGTACAGCTTTTAATTAGAGCCATAAAATGGATTAATAATAATAATACTACTACTAATACTAATAAAGGCGCAAACCCAGCAACCTGGACAATGACATAAAATAGCTTGCGAAATATATAGCTCTGTGCCTCTAATCTCTGCCGCGATGTGTTTCTTTATTTCCTTTTTTTTTTTTTTTTTTTTTTCCCCTGCATGTGTGCTGTGACAGCCGGGGAAGCGGGGGGGGGGGGGTGGGGGGGGTCGAGCTTCCCCGCGCTCCCATTGTCAGCCGCTCTCGGGAGCGCGGGGAGAAGCGCTGTCCCCCGCTCCTCCATGTGCGCGGGGAGCGCGGGGCCGCCGCCGCGCCCGCCCCTGCCGCCCGGGACCCCGCCCGCCGCGCAGGGAGCGGGGCGCCCGCCAGCCCCGGCCCGGCCCCGGCCCCGGCCCCTGCCCCCGGCCCGCGCCGCCGCCGCCCGCATCATGCCGCCCCCCCGCCCGCACGCCACTCGCGCCCGGGGGCTGCCTCCTTTTCCGGCCCGCGGCGTGTGCGTGAGAGGGGCTTGAAGTTACCCCGGCGGCGGCGAGGCGGGGGGGGGCCGGGGCTGCTGGCGGCGGCGGGGCGCGGCGAGGCGCGGCGGGGCGCGGAGCCCACCCCCATCACCTGTTACCTCCGCTCCCCAGGTTGCCTGAAGTTCCCCGGCGGCGCCCGGCAGGACGGGGAGCGCCGCGGCTCCGGCTCGCAGGGACCCTACAGTGGCTGCCGCAGCATGGGCTGGCTCAGGGGGATTGCCTTGCTTTCCTTGGGAGTATTACTAGCAGGAAGAGTGAACTGCCAGCATGTGAAGAATAATGTGCCAAGGCTCAAATTATCCTATAAAGGTAAGTCTGTTCTTCTCTTATTCTCGGTTTTCCTCCAAACCTCGCCTCCTTGTCCTGTCGCTGCCTCCCCTCCCCACCTTCCTCCCTGGTTTTCCTTATCTTCCAAGGGGGAAATTGGCATTTGGAGAGGTTTCTGAAAAAAAAAAAATACTTAAAAAGCCACTCCGTGCTACGGTCAGTACCACACAGTTTAAACACAGACAAAGAGGAGTTAGTTGCATTTGCAGACGAGGACTCCGGATCGTGCTGATCCGTGGAAGAGTATTTTTCAGTCTCGTGTTATTTCATCGGACTTTACTCTTTAAAACGATGAGACGTGTTTGGCCACCCAGCTAATCTCTCCCGTGCTGGGCACGTAGTGCAGCCACAAAACCAGGTCTGTTCCCGACAGCAAGGAATAGATGAAGATTTATATTTTCCTTTTTTTTTTTTTTTAGGCATGAAGTGGTTAATTTTCAAGTCATGAATATTCAGTTTGTACAAATCTGACAATCAGATGCCTAACATAAGCAGTAGATGGTGGGTTTGCCAAGAAACTATAAACTGAAAGGAACAGATCAGTCCAGAAAAGGAGGAAAGGGCTGTTATGCACGAGAAAATACTGCCTATGGATGTTTAATGCAGTGCAATTTATTTGATCTGAGGTTGTTTTCAGTGTAGTCAGATGTATTTCATTAGAGATCACAGGGAAGGTGTAACTGAAGAAAGAGAGCTGTGAGGTTACGTTTACGTTTGAAATTGTGTAATGCCACTCACACTGCAATTGTCAGTAATTAACTTTGGTATAATATGTACTGCCAGGATTGAAGGAGGACTCTGAAGTAGGCAGTCTTTTCTTTATCAGTATAGTTCCTCTCTAAGTACATTTTCAGAAGAATTCACTGAATCTGGAGAATGTGCAACAGGGAAACAAGTTTAAAACATAAGAGCTGTAGAGTATTATTTCTAAAAGGGAGATCTATACATTTATGTGTATATACATGTGTCTCTGAAGAGCTGACTTCTCTGAATCCTCAGATTATTGAAGGTTGAAAGAACAGCAGCTACGGTTCTGAAAGAAGGGAGGAAAAGTAACACACTGCTTCTACAGTAGAAAAAAGAAAACATGTGTGTGCATGCCTGGTCATAGATGTCAATCTCAGTTCACAGTATAGTGTCACTATACATCTTGGCAGTAGGAATATGTTTTCTGATTTATTTCATCTTTCTTGTGATGCAAATGAGAGGGGGTAAAGTCCTCTCTGATACAAGGCAGACATAATTTTCACACTCCAGATGAAAAAAAAAAAAAAGAAGTTAAACACCTGCAAAACTTGAATGCACTGTATGAAATAAATGCATGTGCACAGTTTTACTAAAGAGCACATATGTGCATATTTGTGTGTGTTTAAACTTGAAAAGAGATATACGAAAAGAACAGTTTAAGGGGTTCAGAAGCCATTCATTTGGTTTTCATAAGAAAATCCATTTATATTTAACATGAAGTTGATTATTTTGAATACTGGAGTCTGAAGAAAGCTTCCACCGTAGCTACATGTCATGTCAAAAAACTCATTAAAAACCTCCTAATTGCTTCCAAACTTCCACAATCACACTGGAACTCAGATTAGTATAGAAACATAAATGCTATAAAAATATCCTGTAAAGGGGTTTAACGGCTAATTAATTATTGTTTATTATTTTTCACCCTTTTAAAGTTTATTTATGGCTCAAGTCTGCTACCCCTGCTTATACTGACTAAATTCACAGAAACTAATTGCAAAGGATGGCCAAATCTGACTGACAGTGGTTTTCTTTTTTTCTTTTTTTCTTTTTTTTTGGTTTTCTTTTCTTTTCCCACCCCACTGGTACTGTATCTATATACAGTTTAGCAACATTTTGCCACTGTGCCGATTAGTTGTTTTCCAGTTCTGCTCTACTGGCAGAAAAAGGCCTCATTTTCGTTTCTTAAATATATCAGACATCAACATTTAATATGTAGTCAGTCCTATATGAGCAAAGCAGGAAACTGAAAGAAACATTTAGGCTGTTATTACAATTGGTGGATGGCTGTAAAAAGAAAATGAGTTCAAATGCTGAGCAACCCTGTTTCCTATCTAGCAAAGAAAGTAAATGCACAGTTAATTCAAAGCAAGGTAAAGTCTGAAGACTTACAGGGATTCACACTCTGGCCTTTGATTCCCATATTTGACTTAAAACATGTGTAGTCCTAAAAAATCAGATCGGATCTACTCACATGCTTGATGTTAAGTACCAGTGTAAATGCTTGGCCAGGTCAAGAGGAGCGTGTTGCCTGTGCTGCTGCATTGATCCCTAAGTATGGGGATATCATTACTAGCCAGGGAAAACTAAGCCTTATCAGCTGGTGCTTTTCCAGACAAGTTTTGCTTCCAGCACAGTATTCTATGCACAGATCAGTGTTAACACCTTGCGTAGGAACAGCCTTAAGAACTGTAGGTATTGAAAATATGTCTTTTGGGCACAGACCGAGTACCTTACATGCTAATATGTATCTCTCAGGGTATACCTCACTGCTAAATGACTGTGATACTACATGATTCATCTCTATCGAAACTGCCAGCAATTAGAAAAAGAAGATACCCACTTACTTAAGTGTTCTGCCTTTCCATAAAGAGTTGTGGTTGAGTAAAATAAACTTATGATATTGAAAAAAGAAAACATGCACAAGGTAAAAACAATGACCCAAGTGACTTCTCTTTTCAGTGCCTGTCATTGTGCTTTCTTTTAACATGCATGCTTGTTTTTTGCCTAAACAAATACCTGGGAGCTAATTGTCAGTGCTTTATTTCAAAAGAAAAGCAAGGATGTATTTTGACTTCTTGTTTTCCTCGACTAATTAGATGTCAAACATGGTTAGGAAACTCAGGCACTTGCTTTAAAAGTTAGCGAAATCAGTCAGGAAGGGTTAAATCCCTGCCAACCTTGATTTCCTATGGTCACTTGTTTTCAAAGGTCCAGCATTAGCTCTGCCATTTCACAGGTTGCTGGACAGAAGTTTTATTGAACTCCCATTCTTGCTTCCTCTTAACTTCTTGTCACTCAAGTCTTGCAGAAGATTAGAAGCATCCTACGGGGCATGTTACGGGTAGGAAGAGGAAGAGGAAGAGAAAGTGTATAAATGCACATATTAGGGCCACATCTGTGGTCTGAAAAGGTTCCTTCTGTTTATTGTAAAACAGAGTTCTGGTTATTTGGTTTATATCACCTTGATTTTGGTGGCATATTAGAGGAAGGAAATTTGAGGAGAGCACTAGGGAAATCCTTGTCCAGCTGAAATCTGTGGTGAAAGTCGTTTTCAGAAGCATCAGGGTTTTGCTCTGTACATTTGAAAGTTTCCAAGCATTTTCATCTTAGTGCAAGGATTGGAAAGCTTTTGCACAGATGATATTTATCTCCTTATTTCAAAGGTAATTAATATGATTAAAGGCCTGATCCAAAGTTCATTGATGTCAGTAAGTTCTGGCTCATAGCCTAAATGTGGTAAAACCAGCTATAAAACTGAAAGCTCAGTTGAGCCCTTCAACCACTGAGCTCCTCTTTTTGTGTCCTTCAGAGACATTGTGTCCTTATCATAAACTAACAAGAAATGTCATTGTTGATACATCAAAAGTAAATGAATCTTTCCTTAAAGAATGTAGGCTGTTCGGGGCTTTTTTTTGTTTGTTTTGTTTTGTGTTGCTTTTAATCTCACTGGCTTCAATTTCAATGTCGGTTGTAAGTCTATATTGTGTCACTAGGTCACAGATTCTGTTCAGGAAAATTCTGTTGAGCACAGGGTTCTCAGAAAGATGATGACCAAGTTGAGTGTGCAAAGTTTAAAACAATAAATATAGTCTTAACTCCAGATGAATTTCTTGTATCGTTTATTGTTTCCTATTTTCTTTTGCTGTCCTCTGTATGGGGAGGTAACAGCACAAACAGAGACGGAACCAGCTAGAGTAACCTTTAAATATAAACATGTAAGCTCAAACAGAGAGCTTCCATTAACGATTCCTTGATTTACAGATTTTTCCTAAGGCAACCCCAATTTTTGTCTCCACAAGAGTAAACCTTGTGAACTCAACTTTCCCAAATCCATCTGTTGCATTCTATTTTTCTATTGAAAACTACTAAATGCTGTAAGTATGTTTTTTAAGAGTACATGTGTGGTTCTTTGTTATTGTTGCTCGATTGGATACATATTACTTGAGAATAAGGAACTGGAAAAACATTGCACACAGATTTAGCTCTATTACGCCCTGGCTACAATTCAAGCCATATTAAAAATAAGCGTTTTGTTTAAAGTTGCAGTGATAGTGAAAACTACTCCATCCTTGATGTGCAGCTGATTTACAATTTTATAGGACGGATTTTTATACGGTGGAAATGCTGGCCCTAGTGAAAGCAATGGCAAAACTTCTTTCTGTTTCAATCAGTCCAACATGCTGTGACGAGGGAGGAATGAGACTGCACTGAATTACCTGTATGTACACTAGTGTAAATACGATACCTGGTTTGTAGTTTGTTGACCCAGTCTGGTTGTAGTTGATGATGGGTTTGATTGTGGTTTTTCCTTTCCATCAAACTCTGTAACTCACAATTGAATACCTCCACAAATGTTGGAAAAGCAGGACAAAGTGGGAGAAGGAAATGGGGAGAGAAATATTGGTAAGGGAGCCTGTCTCTCTGGAGTTGGGACCAGTATTAGAGTTTGTCTTGGATTTCAAGGTACATGCTAAAAAAAACTTTTGCATAAACTGTGTTGTAAGAATACTGAAGGAAAAGCCTCTGTAACGTGCCTGAAAAGGAGAGAAGGGCAGATCAGACTTAGGAAGAAGACCATGAAGGAAGGCAAACCAGAGATACTTGCAGTCTAGACGTGGTCTTGTAACACTCTTCAACTTCTGCCATTCCTGAAGGCATTTCTGCACGGCTGCAGCGCTCTCAGACCTCACTGTGCAGTCAGTGCAGGAGACTCAGAGGCAGCGAACGCATCGGATGCTGCCACAGCCTCTTCAGCTTTGTTTTTGGCCCAAAGTGATGAGTAGTTCAGGTAAGCTCTGCCTGTCGGTCTTCCTAATGTTGGCTGAATGTGGTCTTCAAGAGAGCTGAGACCTGTCAGGGGAGCCGGTAGGACTACCCTGCCTGCCTTTGACGTGCCCCATGTGCTGACAGGAGGGAGAAGCTGATGAAGAAGTGCCTAAGCTCAGATCTTGCCTATATAGGGAAATTTTCAGCGAGCTAATTGGAGCATGAGACAGGCAGAGTAATTGGAACAAGGAGGGTGAAAACCTAGCCCAACATTTTCATTTTGTGTTTCCAGCTTTCCCATTTAATTCCAGTGGAAAAAGTGGTTTCTGAATTACAGACACTCCCTTTTCTGAGAAGCTGGAGTTCTCTATAATTATTTGTGCTGTACGTTTGCAAATCACTAAATTATTCATGGAAGGTGCCATATTGACAGCAATGGAAACTCCGTTCTTTTGCTGTGGACGAGGTGTGCAGCACTTACCCCTGCTGTTTGTTACAGCATCTTTAAAACTCTGACCTAGCAATGAATTTAAACATCTGTGGTATCACTGAGCTCAATGCACCTAGTGCTGTGTGAAGTCTGCCTTAAAATTTACTCCTGTGCTTGAAGTTTTTTGATTAGGACTGAAGTGCCTATCTGTTTGCTTAGGGTTGATTCAGGTGTGTATTTATTCCGTAAGGTGTAGCAAAACAATATTTAAAGTAAGAAACCCAGTCTTTGCAGGTTGCTACAATATAAATGGGTTATTTATGATAATCTCTCCTGCGTGTGCATCTGTATATACAGAAAGCATTTACATGAATTTCCACCTGAGAAGAAACCACTAAGTGATTTATATTTTTAACACTTTCTTTTTGCTTGGAAGTGCTTTTCAGCTTGTATTTAATGAATTGCAATACTCTGATCCTTTTAATATGGTTTTGGTTTGCCTAATCACTGATTCTGCATACGGCCTTTAATGCCCACAGCTGCTATTAGAAAGACATTTTTTTTTTATTTACTTCCTCTGGCCCACAGGCTTTTTCTCTCCTGTTCATACCTTGAACTTCGCAATGGAAGCACAAGCAATACAAAGTTGCTCCGATATTTTTAACATTTTCTACATCAACTGGAGCCTGACTTGACCCTAGTTCAATCTATAGCAAAATCAGATCTTCACCTGGGACAGTGCCTGAGTGACTGAGAAGAAAACAAATCCTTCTAAGTGGTGTCAACAGTTGTGACATTTTCCAGTTGTTTGAAAGCTAAAAAGGGTAAAATTGTCTTCAGGCTCCCACACACTTATTTTTAAGCAAATATGTGTGGCGGACCCTGGCAGCTCTATGTCAAAATTTTAAATGGCAGTTCTGTAGCTTGTCCTGGTACTCTTGTTAATTAAGGTTACATGTGAAAGTTGCTGCTGGTGTTGTGCTGGTGCTGGTGGGAGATTCAGCGAATTCCTTCCCTTGCAGGATTAAAGTTCCCTTCAGGAATGTCTGCAAGTTCACAGTCCTCCCACATACAGCCTTCGTATAGGTTAGCTGCTCTCTTCCAGTAACAGCTGTGGATGGTGAGAATAACTGCGGGGATAGTACATTTACTTGACTTTTCCTATTTTTTCCCAAGTGGTATAGTGCCCCAACGTACAAGAGAGAAAAGGATGGCCACAGCTGTTGAGAGCATCAGAAGTCTTAAGAGCGCTGTAACCTTTCTCCTGCACGACAGGAGGTTGTCTGTGGTGTCTTTCTCTTTCTTTTTGACTGACATAATCAGCCACATTAGGCTTTTTTCACCGTCAATGGAAGGAGAGGTACCTCCAGAGAGCTAATCTTGGGTTAGGCAGGCTGAATGAGACTTTAAGGGTGCTCATCGCTTTTCAGTGACTGTAAAAGGAATTAAGCTCCTTGTTCATTCATTTAGTTTCTTTCGTTCTGGGAAGGTATCAAAAGGAGGTACTAATTAAATGCTATGGAAGAACCTAGGCTGTATTGTGACCTCAAAGCACACTAATTTAAGAAACAGTCTCTGTCTAAATGAGTATTTAAAGTTGTGTAAGAATCCAACTGATTAAACCTACGTATGTCCTCAGTATCTGTGATCTTGAGGGTGCCTGCAACTCTATCTAAATTCACATTAAGGTTTCAGTCAAAGCAAAAAATATACAGGACCAATAAATTCTTCATATTCTGAAAACAGTTACCTAATTTACATCTCACGTTTCCCAAGTCTCATCCCATATCCAGCGGCACATGCTGGAAGCGACTGTCTGGAGCTGAAGCTTTACTAATTTAATAGCTTAATCATTCAGAGCTTTCAATAAGCTGTTCCTGACCAGCTCTGTTACTTTCTGAATGTTTCTACACTTTAAAAGAAAAATGTATTCAAGACTCAATTTCATATAGCACAGTTTGCACATAAAAATATATATGCATATGCACAATTCAGAGGACAGGTGCCTCGACCCTGATTCTACCCTTTTTCAGGTGAACTATTTTATTAGTGAGAGCAGAATGAAACCTAATTTAGGTTAATTTCTAAAAATTCTAAATAGACTTACAGTTTGGGGGATTCTTTTCTATCTTTGGGGATTACAGATTCCCCTTGAGCTAGACGAATCTACAGCAATCCCTGAAACTTGTGAGCACTAGTCTATTTTGTGTCACATCTAGTTTTCATCCTTCTCTGTCTGATAGCCAAATGCAGTAAAGTCAAAAGTTTTTTGCCATTCTTCTAATGTTTTAAAGTTGTTTGACATTTGTTGGGCTGCCTGCTTATCTCTCCAGATGGATGTTGCAGAAACTTTAGAAGTGAGCAGTCAAATAAAATTCTCATCTCTTATAAATATTTTTGTGCAAAGTTGGATCTTGCGGGGAACAATCTGAGGAATGAAGTAGTTATTTGCTTTCATCAAACTTGTGGAAGGAGGGAAAAGAAAGCTCTCCTTTACTCTCCACTCTAATGAAGTAAAGCTCATGTTGGTTCTGACGGCCCCTCTTGGCTCCTTTTGAAATTCCAGCCTTGTGTGAGAAAAGGACACAAAAAGCTCTGTGGGATAATTTAAAGGATTTAGAGCTGCCTTTCAAGGGGGAGGGGTTGGTGGCCTTTTCTAGAGGTAACAGAGGATAAATACAGCTCACAAGCATCCCAAAGAACTGCAGAGTGCAGTGCACAGCTTTCATCACCAGCTGACACTGGAATGGCAATAGTTATCCTTTGCTAGACACAGATCCCACTCTTGGCCAAGGCATGGGGTGAGGTCTCTTAAGATGAAGTTGAGATTTCAGGGGGTTAACATTACTTTCACTTCCTTCTTGGGTTTCCCAGTGCAACTTAACTACTTCAGTATGAATGTGTAGTCTGAAATGGTTTTGACTCCTGATGAAGCTCTTTTTCTCAAGATAAAAGGGTCACAGTGATGACGAGTGTTGCTCTGTAGGCCAACTTGGTCTCATCTCTATCACTCTTGGTCCTGTACAAGGTCCCCACTCTGCTAAGCCCCTGTGGTAACTGCCAGTTCCTATCTAGTAATAGGAGGGACAGCAGAAACGGCATCTGGGGATCTGGGAAAGGAAATTTTATCTTCCAGATTGCTTTTTTTTTTTTTTCCCCTCATATTTCCTACTACAGCAGAGGAATGGCTATATCAGAACTTCTTGCTCTAACCGTCTTGCAGACAACAATAGAAATGCATCCCTGAGCTACCTGCAAATCGCATAGTCAGGAAATTGTTTTATTTCTAAACCGCTGGTCTTCCAAGATGTGTCAGAGTCCATCTACCAAGACCAAGTGTATATTCAGAGGTACAGGAGGGTATGACAACATTTTCAAAGAACTCATGTTAGCACTTGTCTGAAATGTCCTAAACCTCAGCGAAGCAGTATTTGCAAGATGTTGGCTCTGCGGTTATCGGCACTCTCCCTCCATACTGCTGTTCTAAATCTGTATCCTCAGTTGCCTGTACGTTAGCCAACAAAACTGACTACCAACAAATAGGCAAGCAAGATTTCATCTCAAGTGAAAAGACTTAGGAATTTGTTAAATTTGAAGGAAAATTCATCATAGCTCTTTTTAAAGGGGTGCTATGAAATAAAGTAATAATAATATTATATGTTGAAAATTTTGTTTTTCCCTGCAGCTTGGAGTATTGAGATCAAGATCAACATAAATTTCTAATTCTACTTTTTCTGATATTTTTTCCCATCCGCGGTGGAACCGCAAGCTACTGGGAATTCTACTTCCTTTTCTGGCATCCCTTTACAATTTTGTGTCTTTCATCATTCTTTTAATACCCACTGGAACTCACACTCTTTACTGGACAACAGTCATGCAAATTAGGAAAGTTTTGTTATCCTCTACTGAGAATGGAGGTTAGAGGTTAACAGAAACCCAGCACCACAGCTGATGATACACAGGAGGTTTGTACTGTAATGGGCATCAAAGAAAGTACCATAAATGTGAAATCCTATTAATTCTTTGGGTCTTCTGTGTCAGCTTCTTCACCTGTAAAGTGGTATTAAGTGATCTCATGAGGAATTGCTCGAGGTCAGAGACTTGCCATGCTTATTCAGAGCTATGTCCTACTCAGAATAATCCCATTAATCTGTATATTCAAAGTTCAGACAGAACTTATGCTTTATCAACATACAAAGGCCTTACAGGTACTTTAAAGTGTTTATAATAATTATATTCACAGGTGTGTATGCCGGTGACATGAAACACTGCCTATTATCCAGAAAGTCTACCTAATTTAATTCAATTTGGGTATGCCAGACAGTTCTATAAGAGAACCCGTCACCGTGTTTTTTGGAGTATCTGCTTCTATTTCACACTAAATATACTGTGAAGGTGGTTACAGATGACTCTGGAGAAGAGGAGCCTTTGTGTTTAGTCTTTGCAATACTGTCTACCAGAGGCATGTGGGTGCTTGCAAGATCCTGGCCTATTTCTCAGAGTTTAAGCTAGGCTTTTCTTTTTCTTTTTTTTTTTTCTAATCATACCTGATAACCACATTTTTAAATTAAGAAGGAGTTAAAAAATACATTTTTTTTTCTTGTGCTTATCAGCACAAACTAAAAACTTTACTTTGAGCATTTCCATTTCCACTCAGTCTGAACATACCTTACCAGGCCACCAGCGTTTAATACTCCTCTGGCCCTACAAGTGCACATGTTTTCCTTCCCAACAGATTCTGGACACAAAACTATTTCTTCCTGCACACAGCCCTTTTTCTGACTTTCCATACCCAAAATGCCTCCCAGCCTTCTACAGGATGAGGGCAACCTTTCTTAGCCACTTGGGGAAATATTCAGTAATCAGTTCAGTCACTTATAATTGCCTATCATTTGTGACTCACTCACTGGAAAACTGTTGCTTGACAGCCCTAGTTCAAACCTAATAATGAGGATTAACTGCTATAATAAATTCAGAAGCGGAATTCTGCATCTCTGTAAGATTCACATCCTCATTCCTAAAATAAGTTGGAAAGCACCTGTTCCTTTCATCATTCTGGCCTATGTGAAAATAAAATTGGGTGTTCATATATTCCACATACCTTAAATGCAGCATTTAAATATTATCTTCAGTGAGTTAACTCAAGGAATTTTTGTTATTTGCTTTTGTACTTCCTCGTGCCACTTACATGATGTAATGGTTGTTTTGTATAACATTCTTTTGCCATAATAAAGTACTGGTTTTCATGCCATTAATTAAGAAATACAAAGCAAACACAAGATTTTGTATGATTTTGGTGTGCCTTTGAACTTCAGAAACAAGCTTGTAGTTTGACTTGTTAGGCTACAGTGTCTTACCTGACCATGCACTACATAGTTTTCTGACAGTTTTGCTGGTGCTAGAGGAGCTAAGTCCAATTCTTGAGGTTGGCAAACAGACCAACAAAGACCAAAGTAAAAGGTTCCGTTTACTGGAGTAAACGAACTTTTTCATTTGTCTTCAAAGAGAGCGATATCAAGTCTCGTGTGTATAATTATTCTATATTAGAAATTTTAAGCTATCATCAATTATTCTAGTGTAAATCAAGTGTAACTTAATTAAATGACTGTGACTGCAGTGATGCATGTTTAGACCACTGATACTGCTAATTAACATTGCACCAAAGGGGCTGAGGACAAGACCAAACAATGCAACTTCTAGTTTTTGAACACAATTTCCATAGGTGAGACCATAAACAGCCTTTTAAAGGACATTTCTCATAACTACCACTCTCAAAAACTTATTCTGTCCACATGTAAGAATATGACAAAAGTTGAGTTTTGTTTCACTGTAGGTTCACCTCCATTACTATGCATTGAAACTATTTTACCCTATGCCAAACATATGGAAATGATCAATGTATGCAAATTACATGCGAAGAAGTGAAATACAGCTTTTTAGACTAGGAAATGTGTGCTTGTTTCTGGTTATAAGACAAACCACACCCGAAAAGGAGACTTTAAGTCTTAAGATAAGTTGTCCTTTAAAATTATAACTGGCAAGAGGGTAGAATAGCAATGATTTTTTGATAATTGCCATGAAAGCACAATATTGTCCTGGGCTGAACTACTCATCCAGGTCTCTTGGACACCAGGGTTTAAGAGGCAATTACTTGCTTGCATGTGCAGGACCAGACCCTGAACCTGTTCTTTGCAGAGGTGAACTGTTCTGGGACCCACTTATGAGTGAGTACCTATTATGGCCAAGTGCTCAGTAGTACAAGTCAAGTTTCTTCAAAGATGGGGCTTCACAGGCAGGGCCAGCTTAAATGTCTGCTATTCATTTTCCTCCCCTGATGCCGTGGTGTGTCCATGGTGCAGTGATTTGAACATAGTCTAAAAATCTTTTTTATTTTTTTGAGGAACTGAGTTATTTTGTTGGGTTCTGAGTGACAAGGAAGGAAAAATCAAGAGCTTAAGTCAGCTCTACCTTTCAAATAGTTTGTAAAAATACTATCCCCTAGCTGGTCTCTAAGAAATCAATACTTATTTTGTGACCAAAATGCATTCACTGTACTCCTACAATTTTCCATTCCAAGAAAGTTGGATTTTTTTTTTTCCTTTTTCATATTCAGCATTGCAGAGTAAGAAACTAATCTAGAGTCTGGCAGAACTTTATTCTAAGGCATTGTCGTATCTTTCATACTCAGTTGAAAAATGGACATATCAGTGGGTTTCGTAAGTGTGTGGAGAAGCTGTCAAAGATCCTATTTGCATGTGAATGGTCAGCTGAGGTAGGAAGGGAAATATGTAAATAATTCTCTAGCTAGCTCCTGGCAAAGATCATTGCATTTCAAAGTGCTGTGAAAAGCAGCACCATAAAACTTTAACCTGTTCACAGGTATGGAAACTCCTATGCCTTAAATAGATCTGCTGCAATAATGACCACTTGGAGAAAAATGAATCTTAAAAAGCAATATGAGGTGTCTCACTAATATACGTTTCCCGCTTCTTTTAATATTGCAAAAAAAAGATAAGCTAAAAAGCTACCCTCCCTTCCCCTCAGGGGGAAAGAAAAGAAAAAAAAAAGCAAAAAGGAAAAGTAAAAAATAAGCACAAGATCTAAGCAGTAAGCAGATGTAGACCTTCATTGAAAGTCTGGCACACAAGCGTGGTAAGAGTGGAAGAAATGTAAAGGATTTCAGTATTATTCTGAATTATGTCAGTATCTGACCCCCAAGGCACCCAAAATAATCATTACTTTAATCTTCCTTAAAAACTGCTCAGTATTTCACTATACTGTCTGCTATTGTACTTCAGTGCATACTCAACTAGGTAGAATGGGTGAATGTTTTAGTTTAAAACTAAATGTATCCTTCAAAAGATACAGTACTTCATGTATCCAAAAAGGAGAAAAAGTGAAAGTAAACAGTAGAAAAATGAGGAACACAGAGTAAAATAAAAATCTTAATAGGCTCTGAGCCAGACAATTTTCTACATGTTTTATTGTACCTCGTGTCTGCTTAGATAGAATTGGCATGTGTATATATGGAGAGAGAAAGATTTACTAAGCCATTTATGCCTGAAACAGTTCCAAAAACTGTGATTAGGCAAGCACAAGGGCTAGAAAATGTTTCCAAAGTAAAGTTCACCTCCAAAGGTGGTGTGGATTATGTACTTACACCTTAATCATAAGATACCGTGGAACTCTTGCTGTAGTTTACCAATATAATTTCCCCCAATATTGTTTTGTAGTTTCCATCTACTTATCTCGAAATACCATAATGTATTTCATTCAAGCTCTATAATTCAATAAATAGCTCGTGTCACCCTGGAATCATTTACAGCACACACTTTCTTTCTCAAAAAGCTTCTGCGCGCTAATTTGATCTGGTTATATTGTGCTGAAAAGAACTCACAAAGTTAAATGCAATTTCATTCACTGAATTTATAAAGGGTAATTATTCAAAGGCTCTGGGATTTGCTCAATCACACTAATACTCCTGTAATGAAATGCGGTTTGTCTCAGTATTTGCCAGGAGATTAAAAAAAAAAAAAAAAAAAAAAAAAAAAAAGACTGATCTTACAAACTCCTACTCACATGAGTAGTCCCATTGATTTCAATGTCCATGGCACCTCTGGTGTGAAGTGCCCTTTTGGGAGGTTATACATGCTCTTCTTCACTTATGAAATAATAAAGCAACAAACTCAAGAAATTGTTAGTATCACTTGAAATTGTTGAGCTTTTCCAGATAATGGGAAGAAATGAGGTAAAACCTGTTAAAAATACTCTGTTCCCAAATGAAAGTCGTCGTTCAACGCCAATCTTTCTTGATCCTGCTTATCCCATGGCTCCACTGTGCTCTAAAATACCACAAGAAGAGCATTCATTGCCTTGCTGTGCTTCATTGTAACCTCATGTCCAGTAGGATACAATCTCAACTGAAGTCACTATGAAAGACCATCTCAGTCTTGTGGATCTTCGAATCCTTTTAGGGATGCATATCAAAATGAAATTTGATCAGATATTTTTGAATGCGTGAGCAAGTTTAAACTGAGTTTTTGAGCTACAGAATGTCATCTCTTATCCAAGCCCTCTCTTGTTTTCCGTGTTAATAGGTCTTTCCATTAAAACCTTCTGTGTAGAAGTCCATCTGTGTAAATGTAACATAGAGCACATATTAGACACAAATCAGCCTTGAAGCATTTCCACTGATTCGAGCACAGTAACTTTAGATAGGTAGTACTGCAATGTTGGAATAGGATTTCCATAATGCAGTTGTTCGGCTTTAATAATCACTCCCATATCTATCAAAAAGGGCACAGGATTGTGGAAACTTTTATCCCTTGCTGGAGTATTACTCACCATGGCTGTGGCTCCAGGCACTTTGAGTGAAGGTTGCTACTGCCTGCTTCTCACATGAGCTCATTTGAGAGGGCCCAGGAGATCTCCCCATAGCAGGAGACTCCAGAGCTGCTTTCCTGCCACTCCAAATAGCTGCTAACACTCGCAGGACAGCGAGGAATCCCTGCTCCTTTTCAAACATCAGTCTGACAAAGTGAGACAGCAAGCACAGGGCCATGTGCTCCCTCACCCCAGACGTCTTGTCAATGGGGTCTCAGTGGTCTTTGCAGAACGGCAAGAGGAATCTCAAATTGCAGCCACTCAGATGTAGCAGACACATCTATTATCCTAAAATTTATTGTGGCCTATGTCACATGTCAAGAAAATGCAGAAAGTCTCAAATGCAGTAGAGGGTGGTGGGGCAATAAAATTTTTCACATTTTATGGTAGGTATACATTTAAAGAAGGAAGCAAAAAGAATGTTTTCTATTAAAAATAGGAGCGGAAACCATTTGTGGCATAAAATCCAATAGGAAACACATTTGCACTACTTCTGATTTCTGGTGCAGTTGGCTATGAAGTCCTTCAGCAGGCTATAAGGGGCATCGATTTAATTAATTAGAGCTGTTACTTAAAGTATGTTAGTGATCAGAGAACAACTCACAGAGTTACTCATGAGTAAGCAGGTTTATGATGTCTTGGAACAGAGACATCCTAACACTTCTCTAGTTCTGGCCAAGGATAGTGTTAAAAGGTAGAAATTGTATTATACATTGACATATATACAGAAGATTCGTATGTCAAGAAGGCCACTTACTACAAGAAGTACTATGAGCCTCTTCGAGTGATAAGTAAAGGACACACAGATATCTGAATCAAGCAGCCAGCCAGTGGCAGGGTAAATACAACACAAGAAACTCCTTCCTGGCTTTGTCCTGCCAAGACCAGGAGCTCTCTCCCACCTGACTACGGTTCAAGGGGGATTTCTGGGTCTGGCCTAGCTGAGCTTATCCCTCTCTGAAGCTGAGCTGAGTGAAGAAACTTCCCAAACTCTGGATTCTGAAAATGTCCTTAGGTGCATGCATGCATTTACCTACATAACATACAAATACGAAGCTATTTACACACCCATACTTGGACCAGATCCATAAACAGTGTAAAGTTATGCCACACCCTGCTGCAGGTTATTTTTAGCTGTTCTTCAATGTAAATGTCCAATTCAAAATTAAGTTTCAAAATAATGAATGATGCATTTTGTGTTTCATTTGGTATAAGTGTTTGCATTGCATAGTAAATGATTTAGGCATGAAAGGTCTTGCATTCCTAAATCTGTTACAGAATGTGGGTGGGAGGTGGATCTTTTCTCCTTTGCTTGTACCAGGAAACAAGGAATGAATGAATATTTGTCATGATGTTTCATTAAGACAGTGTTAACATTAATTGAAGATACACGTGTACATTGTGGAGAAAATGACAGCTTGCTTACAGTAAAAAATTCTGAAAACAAGGATGCTGGCTTTTGGTACTGGTACAGGGTGAGTAATGCTGGTATTAAAACTACCTAAACATCCGCCTTCTGCAGTAGTCAGTTAACTGGGCTATATATGGAGGACATCAAATTCTGGTTTAAAAACGAAACAATAGGAAAAAAAAACACCAAACAAACCAAGCAAAAACCCCCACAACATCAACAACAAACTTATACCCAGCCCAAACCAACACAAAAAACCCACCCAAAAAACCTGGCGCAGTTTTCTTCAGCTCTGACAAAAAGGCTATCATGTCCTGTTCTGATGTTCTGTCCTTACTCATCCATGGCTGGTCACCAGTAGTCACTGCATTAGACTGGCTTTTGGTCTGGCTGGTCATTGCTGTTCTTGTGTTTCCGTCTCCAAGATCACTCTGGAGATTTCTCCATCAGTGTCAGGATTCACACTCAATCCTCCCCATGGGGACAATATGATCCCCATGTATACCTGCTAAGTAACAAAAGAAATAACAAGAAGAAATAAAGGGTTGGGTTTTTTAGTGGTGTCCCTGGGTCTTAAACTCGAAATCAAATGGAATTTTATCCTTGCACGCATAAAAACCAAACCAAAACAACCCCCAAACAAACCAACCAACCAAAATCCTCAAAAAACACACAAAAAACCAAACAAAAAACCCCCCCAAAAATGCAAACAAAACCTAAACAACAGCAATAACAACAAAACACACACAAAAAAACACCAGAACAAAACAAAACCCCAACAACAGCAAAAACCCTGAACAGAGCTATTTCTAATAAAAACATTACTCATACTAGTAACATGGCCCTGACTTTACATTTATTGGCATAAAGGCAAACTTATAAAGCTGTGTGGATGTTTGCCGTATGCAAATCCATCCAGCCATAAATCAGCGTACAGACTGGAGACTGCACAGCTGAAGTGACTGTAATGGTAAATGAAACCTTTCACCACCAGGTCAAATGTAGTTCAGCATATGTGGTAAATGAAAAAGCACTATCATGCAGGAATTGATCTGTGGTGTGTGTGAAATGAGTGACTGACCAGCTCACACTGTTCACCACCGCAATTGGCACCTCAGATTTGAGCTGGCAGAAAAGACAGAGCTGAGCTGCAGTGGCAAAGCACTGAAGCAACCTGGCCGATGACCATTCTCTAAGTCATGCATAAACAGAGAATTTGCCTTATGGGACGGTCTGGTAGTGTATTACAAGGATTAGGCAGGCGTTTTCCATCAAAATGAATTGTCAATGAAAAAGGAAGTTTCCATTTAATAAAAATTTTCCACCAGTTCTATCCAAATGGAAATATTACTTTGGATCGCGCTGATCTAAGGCACATAATATTGTATGAATCTGACATTAACCTCTGTATATTCAGGGTAACAGCAAGGTTTATAAGAGCTGCATGTGTTTTTTCTGCTTTCTTCCCCATTTTTTCCTGCACAGGATGATAACTCCTATTAAAATCTTAGAGAGTACCTCAGAAATCAGCATAAAGCTTGTATGATAGAAGAACTGCATAAACCAGTCCAGTCTTAATGGCATAAAAAAGCCCAGTTTCAACTGGGCTCTCTCAGGGATGAGGCGTGTTTATCCCTTGTATAAGATGCAATTTAGTGTCAGAGGATGCCATGTAAGACAGGACACACTCAAGCATTTCCAGGCCTCTTGATATGGGGACACAACATTTCCCCATTAAAGCCTAAGAAAGCTGAACACTCAAACCAGAAGACAACAGACATAGATAAAATGGTCAAAAGCAAAAGTTATACATCCCCGGATTTCATTTTTTTCTAAGTTGTCACTCTGTGAAAAGTTCAGCATTTTGACTGTTTGTCTTAATTTGAAAACAGATGTTGGAATATTGTAATTTCCCTTGAGACAAAAAAAATTCCTTGCTTTTCTCAGCTTTACTTATTCCTGCTATGAAACTATGTTGTCCCAGAAAAACAGTGCTTCATAAAGCTCCTATGTGAGTTGTGAAGCTCCAAACCATCTTGACATACACAGCTATGTGTTATTGTCAAAACATAGCCCTCAACATTTATTGCAGCAAAAAAGCACTAAAAAATGATGTCTGATTCTTTAGTATAATTAAATACATTTTTTTTAAATAGTTTTGTTATTGGTTATAGTTTGCTTAACAGAACTTCTGCTTGACTTTTAAAGACTAAAGATTTTAAGACATTGATAAGTTGAGATATGAGTTTACTTTCATGTTTCAAGGATGTTAGTAATGTCAGGGAGATTGGTCTGGTGGCTAAAACTCCAAACTGATAGATGATCTTCAATTGCAGGATCTTATACAAACTTTCTGTATGACGTCAGATGATATCTCTGTGCCTCAGCTTCCAATCTGTAATTACTTTTTGTATGCATCTGTTTTATTTTCCATTGGCATTGCATTTTTTTTGGAGGCAAGGACTATGTTTTTGCGCAATGAGATTCATCTGGACTTTTCAGAACAAATAGTACAAGAGATAAATAACACAAGTATTTAGTTCAAGGCTCAAACAAACGTCTGAGTACCAAGAAAAAAAGCCTTACTCTTACTTTCTGGTAAGAAAACAATAAAGAAAAAATATCTTTTTAAAAAAAAAAACTTTGAACAATTCCTTATCGGTATACCCAGCCTAATTTCACAAACCCAAGAAATATAGTCACTTGAAAGATATCTTTCTGACTGTGTTACTTTTGCAACTGAGAAGTGATTTTTTTTTAGAATCTGTTCCTTTAGAGGGAGGAAAAGAAGGTATTGTTAGTTAAAAATATCACTTTTATAATGTTCTCTTGATCTTATAGATTCTTTAAGTGGTTATTCTACTACCTATAAAATTCAAAAGCTGACAATTTTTGGTTTCAGAATTTCTCCCTTACATGTCATCTTCATGTTATGCAGTTCTCCAGATATAAAGGCTGCAAAATTATTCAAGTTTGTTACATATATTCATTTCAATATGAAGATATGTTTGTCTTACATTGCTGTTGAGGAGAAACAGTTTCATTTCATTTTGATTGGTGCTGAAACTCTTTGTGCACTCTCCTTTTTTCTTAAAAAAAAAAAAAATCTGTGGTTTCAGGTATAGTTTGTTATATTAGTCGACTGGAACACTACAGATTATCAGGGGACTTCCAGGTGTCACACAAGAAGAATGACTGTTTTCCAAAACAAGCTGTGCAGTCCCCTAGACTCTGGCATAGATGAATATATGACTGTTACTAGGCATAGAAAGCATTTCTGAAAAGTTAATTCCATGTTGTGTTTGAATGTTAAGGAAACCATCCACTCATTCTGAAGGGTTTAACCTTTCTTCAGGAGGTAAGTCTGGAACAATGGTCCTTATTTACAAAAGGTTTCCTTTATTTTCCATAAGGAATACAAAAACAGAATTTCTCCTTTGCTGGATTTGCTCCTTCCTTGATGTAAGTCCTCATTGCCATTGTTGATTCATTCAAATACAGATTATTACAGTAATAATAAGTGACGAGCTATGTGTTATTTTGAAATAACACACATTATGGTTCACATCATGTCTTCAGAGACCCAAGCAATGTATTGTTTCACATTGACAAATGCTCCAAAGTGTTTGCACTTATGAATAATATATTCTCCATGTAACTCAACTTTCAAGTGTGCATTGTGCAACAGCATTAGGATGTGGGCATCACCACAGTTATCCTAAAGCTCTGTCACCTTCCTCTTGGATTACTGCTCTCCCTTCTGTGGCACTTGTTCAAAGCTTTTGGAAAGACATCAGTAGACTTTGATTAGTCCTTTAAACCGGTTGTGCCTGCTTGCTACTGCCTTGGTCCATATGAGATTCTGGATGTAATTCAAGTCCTTGGTATTGCTCTATGGAGATGCAGTCTGAAGACTTTTAAATTTGAGTCTTCCTATTTATTTCAGTGGCCCACAAACCAGGCCACAGTCTTCGGTTATAGGTGATGTTACAACACTAGTTGTCTTTCTGAGCTCAGCCCCAACAGCTGGCCTTACCCAAGGGGACAGGCCAAGGTGTGACATTATTTGCTTGCCTGGAATTTCTGATGAAATCTTTTAAGTGGTACGTCAACAGTGCTGGATCTTGCTATGTGAGCTGTGAAGTACTTCAACACAGAGGACTGATGGACGGGCCAATTTTTGCACAGGTGTTTGCCAGTCAAATGCAACCCTTGGTTTGGTTCCTTGAAACTGAGCTATTAAATGTGCATGATGACTAAGAATTACCAATGGTAACATAAAACAGCATAGGACCTGGTGTTACGCAAACTATTATTGGGCGTTGAGTGAACTGTGTTGTGTCTTCTGTTAGGCTGCTTGGGGTGCTGCAAGTCTTCTGGGGCAGATAAATGTATGTATGGTCCAGGCGTGCCCACCGGAGCCAATTCCATTAGACTGATAGTGAATTTGTTCTCACATAAGAAATATCCAGGACTGTGTTTTGCTGCAAATCCAGAAAAAATGTGAATCAAATCATCAGCACATCTTTTCCAGTTCCAGTGAAATTTACCTCCTACATAACATTTCCAATATAGAATATATTTCAAGAGGAAAATCTCACATGGATTAATGTTTATTGGTTGCCAAGGCAATAGTTTGGAGACCTCTCTGCCACAAAATAGATAATATTATAAGCAGAAGCAGATTAGTATGAGGAGAAAATTTCTCATCTTCAGGGAAGACAATGTTCTGATTGTTTGTTATACCTTTTAGAAATTATATTAATTTTACTTTTGTCATTTTTCCATTCTTTGCCATACTTTTGTGCTGTTATTTTTATGACAGGAGAAACTAAATCTCTGCGTGAAGACTTGATACAACTGTACAATGTGAAACAGTGTTTCTGTGTGGAAAACCTGACAGTCCTTTTAAGAAGCCAGCCCTAAGGGAGGCAGAGAATGAGACATCCTAGGTTAAGTGGTCATACCAAGGATACAACCACATCAGTCCTGAGTTTTCCAGGTTTTAAATGGGGAAAAACAACAACAACAACAACAAAGAAAAACAAAATAAAACAAACAAAAAATTATATTTTTGAGGAGTAAAAATAAGGAGTTTTAGCAGATGCTACTGAGACTGACATTAAGAAAAAACAATTGAGATATAAAGAAGGAAAATAAACAGAGAATTCCTGTATTTATTTCTTTTTTTCAGTAAATAATGTCTTTAATTTATCTTTTCTAATCACAAGAGTATCAGTTTATTGGGCTGTTCCAAACCAAACATGACAGTGGATCTAAGCAAAAAAAAGGCATTTAAAACATTCTCTCTGAATCATTTCACACCTAGCAACAGATCACAAGGGCATTTCAGACAGTAATGGGAGCTGAGTCCTGCACAGTTCTGCCCCAGAGTACATCTGTGCCAGCTCTTCCTCCTGTGTTTATTCTCCCTACCACCATCATGATCCAACCCATGTTATGGAAGGCAAGAAGTTACCACGTTCCTTTAGAGCTAAACATGCCCAATTACTTGCCAGTTGTTGCAAGGTTTTCTGCCATCTTACCTCTGCAGCTCTTTTTACAGTTCTTTTAAGCAAAACCAGGACAAAGTGATAATGAATTTTTAGATTCTTTGATTGACTGATTTCAAATTAGATTCAGTTTTATCTACATCCTTTGATATTTCTAAAGCAGCTCTGAACCTCGATTTTTCAAAGGTAGCTAGTCAGCAGAAGTGTTGGATGTTTAACACCTTTGAAAGTACTATCTTTTAAGAGAGACGAGTCAAATCAAAATAGTATTACTCATTCATCCTTTAAAAGTTATGTGTTCTTCTCATCTCTGCCCCACACTATACATTTTTAAAATCACGTCCATAGTTCATAGATCACCTTTAATCAGATGTCAAGGTAGACTCTGTACTTGCTGGTGTATATATGCATGTGTATTTTCTAATATATGTATTATAAGGTAAGATAAAAATATCGCAAGTACATTGTTATGATGTTTCCTGGATACTAGAGAGAGAGAGAAGCAAATTAAAAAAAAAAAAAAAAAAAAAAAAATTGAAGAACCTTTTGCCAGAAATCCAAGCCAAACTTTTCAGGCTTGGAAACATATTACCCAATCTTTTTTCTTATGTAGTAGTTTCTTTTACTTAGCATAGTGTTTTTCGCTGTCCTGAAAAGGTAGACCATGCCAGCTTTCTGATACTTTTCACTCCACTGGATCAGAGGGCTGCTCATCTCTCTTTCCACAAGATTCTATGTGCATCTCAATTACGAATTTTCTCTCTTGCATTCTTGGTTATTTACCTGAAAGAGTTTCAGGTGAGATCATCTTGCTGTCTTTATCAGAGGATCTGGCAAGATACTGGTGTTGTCCAATGTTTTCCAAGGATGGTGTCCAGTACCCTGACAGAGTCTGACTGCTGAGAGCAAGCAGGTTTTGATATCTAATTGTCAGAGAACTCAGATATGGGATGCTTTCTAGCTCAAGGATAGAAGGTTTTGCAAAGTTTATTCACTGCAGTTGTTTCTTAATTGTTCATGAAAGTGGTCACCTACTCCTCAAATTGTACTTACATCATACAAGGAGGAGTTTTGTTTCCTCCTGCTGCTGATGACTCCAGTGAATTTGACACATTTTTCCTTAGAATGTGGTGACTATTTCTCATTCCATTGTAGGTTTGGCTCAAGGTCATATTTCGTCTATCAGGAGACAGGGGTCCAGCGGCACCAGGCACGTACTGAAGTTGAAAGTGTTTGCACTGCATAACCCAAATGTCGCCTATTTAATCATGCTACTTTTCTTTGAGGAGCTTTCCAGCATGGATGACTATTATGGATTTGTGGCTATTTTCTTGCTTGCTGGACAAACAAGATGAGAATGAAGGTCACAGGGATTCCAGGCAGGGCTGTCGAGAAACCTGCATGTTACAGTGGTCTGTAAAAGCAGTTCGATAAAAGATCCACTCCAGCCACTGTTAAGATCGTGAATATGCAGCAAACAGTGTATTTTTCTTGCGTGAGTGCTAGAAAATGACCCTAGATGTTAGTCTGTCATGCTTGGTAGGAAACATATACAGGTATGTTACAACATTCAGTAAGCCAAAGCCTACTATTCTCTGTGATCACAGAGCTCCCAAGAAATGTATGGCATTATGCCAGCTCCATTTGGTGCATCCACAAAATGTGCTCAAAGATCAACTGTCAGCTTGCTAAGATGGTTAATGCAGTTGTCAGCTTGCTTTCACCATACAAATCGCTCAAGAATAAGGAGCTCTGTCTGCTTTAGGGCTCAGGTATGCAGAAAATATTCTGTCTGTAAACAGGCATACTAGGCCCAGAGTTTTGGAAATTACTCCAGTCAGACAGACATTATCTATTGGTGGGGTCGGATGAAGTAAGTGTTGACTAATTGTCAGGGCTAGCAATATCTATGGACTGACACTGATCTTCCCATTCTTGTGGGGCATGAAGAAAATCCAGCAAGAAGCAGAATAGGGAACTGGAGCTCTGTAATAAGAAACATAGGTCTAAAATATTTCTATGGATGTGAATAAAGTTTCTTCAAATAGGTCTTGAATTAAAAATAAGAAGAAGTAGAAATGGTCAGTGTAAGCTTTGGGAACGTGGCCTCATGCTTTAAAAATCCATAATAAAGTGAATCCAGATACTGATATCAATTTCTTCTGTGTATCTTTATCAAAAGCACGTCCAAAGAGAGTGTATGGGCTTGACGATGTGACTTTTCCATGGAGTTCAAAGCAGCAGCCTCACAGAAGTGGAGTGCAAGACTTCAGACCAGTTTCCAGTATGAGGAGTTTAGCCCCAAACCATGATTTACACCTTCAAAACCGTATTAAACTTCTCCATGCTTCAACTGCTAAATGGAGCTAGTGCTACCAAATCATCTTTGAATCATGTATGGAGGCTGAAGGATGAAAAGTATTGATATTATTAGTAATGAATAATAACCATGGACATTAAAGGGGATTTATCTTCAATAACTTCAGACAGACTTATAATTCTCTTGAGGCAATTACACTGATATTAGCTTTTGTTTACCACATAGTGTTGTGGCCTGGGGGAACATTAAGTTACAGAAAGATGAGAGCATTGTGAGGCAAAATAATATCCAGTATATGAAAAATAAACATCTCCACCACATTTGATAATATGCCTGTGACCCAAATGCTGATTAGGTCACATTAAAAAGGGAAGTGTTATCACTGAAGAGTCAGACTGAGAAATCCTAAAAAGTTATGTTTCTCTACTGAAAATAAGAGAATTGCAGTCATTTTACCAGGACAAAGTGTGGCTTTGTAATTTTGCTTCTGAAAACAGATGGAATTTAGGTTTACCCTGCACAGCAGTTCTTGGCCACTCAGTTACATGAATACATATTGCATTTTTTTCTTAAATATATTGATTTTTAACAGTAACAGCTTATTGTTCCTAAAGGCTAAGGATATAAAACCAAGATCATGAGAGGAGAGAGAACATTCTTTTATTTAAACTGAAAGAGCTGGAAAATGTAGTCAAGGCTTTGGCCATACATACACTTCTTCACATTTGCAATAAGGAATAGAGACTATTAAGAAAGAAAAGTATAAAGTTTTTGGTGGTGTGTTTTTTCTTTGTTTGTTTTGTTTTGTTTTGTTTTTAACAATACTGTACATTTTGGGACATTACTAGAACCTCTGGCTTATGGATGAACACTGAAAAGGGCACCTTTGCATCTCTTGTACATTGCCTTGGATTTCTGTTTTGAATTCATGTTGCAGTTTGTACTGAAAGTAAAAACTCTAATAACTAGAAAATAAACCAAAATAATCAGTTAGGAACTTTAACAATATGAACCTCTTCTACTGAGTGTGCCTCTTTAAAGGCATTTCTGTTCATCATTCTTTATAATTCAGTGTGATATTGTATTCCATCACCAGCAGCTTAATTTATTTCTTTCACCATCTGTTCTTTTTTTTTTTTTTTCTTCTTCCATGCCAAAAAATCAATAGCACTCAATGAGCAAAACAAAGCTATTCTGTAATTCAACTGAACTGGTTTTATGCTGTTGTTGTTATTCAGAATATATTGTCCTATTTCTTACACTGGTTTTGTTTCACTAACCAACCCTTTTGTTTTCTAAACCTGTAAAATTTGAAACAGTAAATACCGTGTGTGAGCTGTTAGTGCCAGCACTTTTGTAGCTGTTACTTTATGAGATGTATATCGGCCCAGTTGGTTTTCAATTATAGGCCATAGCTAAAGCCTAATAATAATGTGTAGGTGCCCTTGCCACAGCCCTATCCGGCTCATCCCTCGTGCAGAGCAGGCTGAGATGCTTGCACAAACACAGACCAGTAGTCAAAGCACTTTTCATGCCAAGCCATATTAATCTAGCAATATCTCGAAATGTCCTTGTGTGTTCCCTGAACCACTAAAATAATTATGTAAGTTTTGTGAGCTCCTGAAATGACAACTGTGCTCTCATTAACACCTTCTGTCCCTGTGGAGATATAAATATATATGAGTCTTCATAATAGAAAGTTTTAGATCAGAGCACTTTGCTGAATACAGGACCAAATGAAAACCAAAATCAGTAACGCAGAAACTCACTTGGGAGCTCTGAACTAGAGGAATGGTAAGGACCACAAGCACTCGTTCATCAAGGTGATGTCCATCACAGAATGGTTGAGGTTGGAAGGAACCTCTGGAGATCACCTAGTCCAACCCACCTCCTAAAGCAGGTTCATCTAGAGTAGATTGCACAGTAATGTGTCCAGGTGGGTTTGAATGTCTCCAGAGAAGGAGACTCCACAATCTCTCTGGGCAGCCTGTTTCAGTGCTCTGTCACTCTCAAGGTAAATAAGTTTTCCCTCATATTCAGATGGAACCTCCTGTGCTTCAGTCTGTGCCCATTGCCCCTCCTCCTATCGTTGGGCACCACTGAAAAGAGTCTGGTCCCATCCTCTTGACACTCACCCTTGAGATATTGATGAGATCCCCTCTCAGCCTTCTCTTCTCCAGGCTGAACAGACCCAGCTTTCTCAGTCTCTCCTCATAAGAAAGGTGCTCTAGGCCCCTAATCATCTTCGTAACCCGCTACTGGACTCCCTCCAGTAATTCCTTGTCCTTCTTAA
This sequence comes from Caloenas nicobarica, assembly GCF_036013445.1. NCBI lineage: Eukaryota > Metazoa > Chordata > Aves > Columbiformes > Columbidae > Caloenas > Caloenas nicobarica. The sequence continues at coordinate 9,986,615 of NC_088245.1, forward strand.
ACTGGGGAGCCCAGAACTGGACACAGTGCTCCAGATGTGGCCACACCAGGGCAGAGCAGAGGGGGAGGAACAACCTCCCTCCACATGCTGGTCACACTCTTCTTAATGCACCCCAGGATACCGTTGGTCTTCTTGGCCACAAGGGCACATTGTTGACTCATGGTCAACCTGTTGCCAACCAGAACTCCCAAGTCCTTCTCTGCAGAGCTGCTTTCCAGCAGGTCCACCCCAACCTGCACTGGCGCCTGGGGTTGTTCCTCCCCAGGTGTAGGACCCTACACTTGCCCTTGTTAAACTTTACCAGGTTCTTCTCTGCCCAGTCTTCCAGCCTGTCCAGGCCTTGCTGAATGGCAGCACAGCCTTCTGGTGTGTCAGGCCTTCCTCCCAGTTTGGTATCATCCACAAACTCACTGAGGGTGCACTCAGTCTCTTCATCCAGGTCATTGATGAACAGGTTGAACAGGACTGGACCGAATACTGACCCCTGGGGAACCCCACTGACTACAGGCCTCCAACCAGAATTTGCACCGTTGATCACATCCATTTGTGACAGGCTTACATAGAGCGCTGCATGCCACATATTGACAAGAAATTATGGTTAATGAGAGCGTTTAGTAACCTCACACTGCAGCTTCAAAACTATGATGACTCTTCCAGCCTAAATAGGAATAAGCTGAACAGAGATAATCTAGCCATTGAAGTGCCATGTCCCACAAAACACTGTAGTATTTAAGCTGGGTTTGACATTAGATTTTTAAGATTAAATGTTCTATAATATTAACCTTGTTTCTTCTATATAACATGATGTCAACAAATTTCATATCATGGTGTCATTAAGTCCATATTTGCAGCTGACTAGTTCTAAATAACATGCAATTGATAGGGTATATGATCAGCCAAAAAATGCCATGGCAAAACTCTCATAGTTCTTAGCAGGTTAGACTCATGCTCTTCTGTATAAGAAAAAAAGGATAATAAAACATTTTACTATGGAAAATGTAGATAGCTGTACAGAATTCCTTTCCACTTGCACTTATAATTTAATACAATTCTTTCCTTCTACTAAATACTGTTACTATAATGCCAGGAATTATGTTGGATTTCAGGTTCATATCCCAACTGTACAATTCAGGATATGCTTCAGACCTGTTTATTCAAATAATTTTATTCAGACTGTGGCTAAAATAAACAGAGAAGCAATTTGAAGAAACTTGATGCAGGTTTTTCTGAAAGTCTAGTAGACATAATGATTAATATTTCCAGGAAGGTTGATGATTAGACAAAATAATGGTATAAGAAGAGCTTTCAGAAAAAAGAAAAACAAAAAAAGATGGAAAAGAGCTCTTACTGAAAATTACTGGTAACGTAAACCACCTGCAAAAATACAGTATTTGCAATAGAAGCCCTTAAAGTTAAAACAGAAGTGAAATAATACAATTATTAAATTAAGGATAATTGAGAGATAAAATAATGTGATTGATAAGTGACAATAGTATGCCTGTTTTTCCTCTCTGATTTCAAACAGAACATGGGATTCATTAAGGATTCATTCAAATGAATGTGATGAAAGACAAAAAACTAGCAGGAAAAACATATCATGGCTTTACACAGTTATCATCATAAGATGTAGCTCTTTGTCAGCTACCAATTCATCAGCACTGAGAGTACTTGCCTTCCGCACCTAACAATATCCTCATGCCAACAGTGCTGTTTTCTCTTGAAGTCTCATTTATCTTCCTACACAGGTCATTGAAGTTTGAACCTACTTGCTTGAAGTTGTGTCTGTGGTTGCCACTTTCTCTGTATCCACCCCCACAGTGTTCTTGTGCTCCTGAGATCTCTTTATTTCAACAACAACAGCAGCAAAAGTACTCGAGATTTTGCTGACAGAAATCTGAGGAAAGATTTTGGTTTAGTTTCCTCTGAGTTTCTAATTCTAACAAGTTGCAATAGTTTTCCGTCTGCTCTCAGGTGCCTAACACATAGTACACACAGACTGCCATTATCTTTGATGCTTTTACTTGCTTTGCTAACTCACTGATTCAGTTTTAGGTGCCTATTTGCCATGACAGAAACCCCTAATTTATTATTGTGCTTGTGCTTTCCTACTTGAGGAAAGAAGTTTACTGTGGAGACTGCTGCAGAAGTGGTGGGATATATAAAAGAAAAAGCTTTGAATGTCTATGTAAAAACTACCTTAGCTGTTAAAAAGAGAATTTAAGTAGCTGGATGGGAAACTAGGTATGATGGATGTCCATGTGATCCTGAGCCTTCAGGTTTCTCCTGGTACATGGTGACAGTGGGAACGTGTGTCAGTTGTAGAAACACAGAGTAATTTAGGTTGGGACTTCTGAATGTCATCTAGTTTAACATCCAACCCCTACCCCACGCAGGGCTGACTAAATCATGTTGCTCTGGCTCTGTTCAGGCAGGGTTTGACTGTCTTCAAGTTGGCAATTCTACAGCCTGTCTGGGCTTCTGTGCCAGTGTTTGACCACCTTCATGCTGGGGAAGTTTGTCATGATTTCTAATCGAAAGTTGCTATGTTTCCTCTTGTCCTGTCACTTGGCATTTCAGGAAGTGTCTACATCAGCCTTTTTTATAGCCTTTCGAAGTCAGCAATAAGATGCTACCTTAGCAGGCAACCAGTGTATTTAGGGATCAGCACTGCTATATACTCAAGCAGAAAATGACCATAAAGATAAGAGATAATCTAGTACAGAAAGTATGAGTCCAATTTCTGACTGGGGTAGAATGATTATATATGTTCTGTACTGGTGTACTGACTCCTGGATGACAAACAAACTAAATTCCTTTACTTAAAAGTAAACAGCACTTTATTTTAATATAATTTCTGATTATTATTTTTAATCAAAATGTAACTGGATCCCATGTAAAATTTGAGGTATTTGAACTTTTTTCTAGTCCTCTTGTGTTTCAATACCATCGAGTGTGTATTTCGATTCCACGCTTTTTTCTACTGTTGTGCTACTACAATTATTTGGCACGTGATTGTTCCAAATTATTGGCTACGTAGATATGAAATCCAATTATTTTGGCAACTGCTGGGACTGCTGCTGGCTTCTGGGTAACATCACCTCTTCCCACACCCAAACTGGATGGAGTGAAACTAATACTCCCTCAGTTCCTTCACACTACCATAGCTCATTTTGACTTCTCTGTGTACAGTATGACTTTAGATACCAGTACATGTATAGCAAGGGGGACATTAAAGCTATTCTAGCTAGTATATTTTGTATGGAGGAGCTTAGTTCTTACAGTTTTGTCTTGTAATGCACTGCATAGTCAGGTAAAATGAAAATAAATCTTATTAATGGTAAAGACAGGTTTGTTTTTCACTCTGGCTCGGAATTGTGGAAATCTTAAATAAGACAGCTGGTGTAGACAGACACTCCAGTAAGTCAAGAAAATGAGGAAGAACATCTGTAGGAGAAAGAAGAATATTTGATTTCAACAAGGCAGACATAGCAGTGTCATCTTCTCTTCTTAGCCAAATGACTTAAGAATAATTCAAGAACATTACTATATGTTGTGCACTTTAGAAGAGTATGTGGGAGTAATTCAGAGGAATCTGAACAGGCAACTAAGTGTTCTGCTTTCCTCCACATGAATGCTTATTAATTACAGGTTACTAGAATAGGTAAAAATGCATAGCAAAATCTAGCTTCTGTGGCACATATCTTTAAATGTGGTAAAGAGGCATTCAGGTGTGCCTATTAGAACTCTAAAAATATTACATACTCAAAGCATTTCAAGATTTCTTGGCCTTATGAGACCACAGTTGACACACATCATGTAAAGTCAGGCTTTATTTCCTTCTGCCTTCATTTGATATCCCTTCCTCCTGAACCCAGCTGAAAATGCTCATCTTTCCACAGTACAGTTTTCTTTTGGTAAAAGAACTTTTTATACTTGCTTTTTATACCATGTATTCATTGAAATTTCCTTTTTAGTAGGTAAAATGATAACTTGAAGAACTATGGGGATTCCTAGTTCCTGCTGTGATCCTAGTGATGTTATTAGTCCATGCCCTATTACGTTTTCCAAAAATAAGTCACGGATTTTGATTTTGGTCACGTCATCTACTACGCAGCATTTTTTTGCTGCACCCATGGAGTTTAGTCCCCATGATTACATAGGGAAAGCAAACAGCACAATTTATTATTTTTTAAAAATGAATTTGTTACAACAAGACTTTTTGCGAGCTTCTCCAGATTGTTGATACAAGTCAAGTCAATTCAATAATGATGAAGTACAGCTTGGTTATATCTACCCCAGATAAAATAGCTGAGTTATGAGGCTGGGGTTATAAGGGCTCAGACTTTGAGAAACAGATGCTTCTCTCAAAAAATTTCAGGGCAACTATATGGGAATCAATCCTCTTTTTTGCTTGGCACTGTACCTTATCAGATGCCGCAGGCTTTTAAAAAGTCTCCTCGCAGCCAGTGTTCCATTGCGAGGGCACCGTTTGCTCATCATCAGAACTGGCATCCGTGGAGAACAATGGCAGGAGCATTTATTAACCTCAATTAAATCTATTTCTTCAAAACAACTCTTTCTGTCTGTTACTATGAGCCGTATTTCTTCCTCACTGCTACAGAGTCTATCTGGAGTCTGAACTGTCAAAAGAATTGAAGACTCGTTGAGCCTGCTTTTCCCTGTGTTACCTCTGTGTGTGGGAGTCAGGAGAGGGTGAGATCACTCGGTGCACAGCACAGCCCCAACAAAGACTCCTGGCTTACAGGGTCTGAACTCACATCTGTGGGTCTAACACACACACCAGAGGGAAACTGCCAGAAACAGCCCCTTTTCATCGGTTCTTTTACTAAGTAATTCTTCTTTTGCTATCTCTAAGGTAACTGGAATCTTTGTGCTTTTTATCGTTCAGCACATCAAATGTATCAGATAATAGTTAAGCTAGAACAATAGGAGATGAGATGCTGTGTCAGCATGTGGGCTGCAAACAGAACAAAAGACATCATCTTAAATTCAGTATGTTCTGAAAATACAAAGTTAGTGGCAGTGTTCAGCCATGCAGCAACAGGCCATAAAAGGAAAATGAGTTACTCTTAACACTGCAGTTCTTTTGTCTTTCTGTATCAACATTCCCTTGTTTCTTAAATAGCCATAACATATTACAAAGTTAGCACAGCATTTTTTTTTCATTCTGAACTCAGTAAGTACCTTTACTTTTTCTTCCAGACTATTCTTCTGCAAAATAGACTATGAAACCACTAGTTGTGTTTGTTAAGTCTCACCATACTCTTGTTGCTGTGGTTTACATGCTGTCCAGCAGCTACAGTGTGATTTGGGGAATGCTGGAGCCAAAAGGACCAAAATTTGTTCAGTGTGCTGAGGCTGTTATTTCATCACCATTAAGGTGGTGTTTACGTTTTCGCCTTTTACCTGGTATTTACCACATTGTCTCATGAAAATTTTTCACAGGGACCTTTAATGTGGTAATGGAATAAAAGCAAATATCAGTAATAACAATGGGATGTTTTCATTTCTATCTGAAGACTAAATATAGATGAAAGAAATGGAGGACTATTTTGTAGAAAATATCAGTCCAGAGCAACTATTGCCTGCTCATGTTTGCATGATTTGTAAATGTTATTACTTAAAAAGAGATTGTGTTGAGAATATATGAGAAGACAACAAAGGAACACATGGTTAGTAGATGAACGTCTACATAGCTTTACTGCAATATATATACACTATTTGATAATATGGCTGAAGTTACATCTGAATTCCTCTGTCTGACAGATCTGATATGCACAGGCTACAATACAACATTTGAGATTTCAGTCCTCACTCTTTCAATGAAAGCTACAGATCCTCATTTGCCCGGTAATGCTGAAGCAGTAGTACTTACACTCCATTGTATCCCTTAACTGCCCTACAAGGATCAGAAGGTGCCATATCTCCTGTTGCCTGTTTGGTTGCTTTCAGCTGTTGCTTACACTATGGAAAATCTTGACCTCAGGAATACCTCAGGAAAAATCAGCTTTAAGAGAGATAAGTGAGTTTGCTTGTTTGTGTGTTTTTAATAACAAGAGGAACATACCTGTAATGCCTTGCTACTTTTTGTTAGGTTCTAATTTATGAGATCTAAATCAGTACACTTAATTCATAGGGAAAAAATATTACTGGAAAGAACTAGTTCAACCTCCTGCTCAAATCAAGACTATATTCAGAATTAGGTTAGGGTTTTTGTGTCTGTTTCAGTCAAGTTTTGAAGATATCCTAGGACGAAGACTCCATAACCTCTCTAGTTATTGTTCTAGTCAAATCTTATTTCTTTATATCACATTCAGTATTTCCCTGTTGTAACTTGTGGGTGTTACCTCTTGTCATTTTACTGTGCACCTGTGGCAACTGGTTCTCTCTTTTTTGTAATCCCCCAACAGATAATTGGAGACAACAGTTAGATTACCCCTTGGCCATCTCTTTTTTTCAACAGATATTACTCGCTCAGACCCAGTAAGTTCCAGTCTTGTGATGCTGCGTCAGCTTAAAATGGCACTCAGCATTGCGGTTCTCCACAGTTCAGGTCAAAACATCTTCAGGATTTTTTGCCTCATGTCATGGAGACATTCCACAATTAGGATAGTATAAAGAAGCTTTTAAACATTTATTTCCATTTTGAAGTACTTCTGCACTGCTCAAATAAATGGCTGAGAATGAGACTCAGGTGCTATTGTTTATTAGAGTGTGGTTAGATCTCTGCATGATGGGTAAAGCACAGTATAATTAGTATTATGAGCTGTGAAAATAATAATGTTTACTAAATTGGAGTCTAATACACCTGGATGATAAATTATGCTTATTTTCTCTCACACAAAATGCTTATCTTCATATTTACGCTCCATGGGTAGTGGCAGTTCAGATAAACATTTTAATGAATCGAACTCTGAAGGGGAAGGATTGGACACAATTGGAGTATTAACATCGGGTAGTAATTGCTGGCATAGTTAAATGTTGGTTTATTTAAATACAGCCACCAAATTATAATGGGCTCTAATGCATGAGAATGAACTGCACTCCTGTTAGGTTCAGTGAATACTTAGCTATATCCTTTATGTAAACATCCTACTCAAAGTAATCCAGTAAGGACCTGAGGTAGAGTCTGTTTATTTTAAGAGGTAAACCACTCAGGATTATACAGGAATTAGGATGTGCATGCAGATATCAAGGTTTCCAATGTGAGAAAACTACAGGTTGTCCATTTCATTTCACTTTTACTCCACAGTAAAATGTGGAGTATGTTCACCTATTTATGGAACAATCTATATTCCTGATTGACAGACATATTTTAGTGTATAGTTAAATGTGTTGATTTCAGTAGGACACGAGTGTGTGCTAAGTTTTAAGAAAAAGGTATACACTTCTTCATAGTAAATACCTTATTATTTGAACATTAAGTAAATGTGCCTGGTAGTTCCCATGATAAATCAATTATTTTAGTTTCTCATGACCTGTAATAGTTTGGACTAAAAGACTACATGCTGAGCATCCTCCTTCTTTCTATTTGAAATTTTTTGGCCAACACAATCGCTTCTGGATGAGGGTCTGTGGCAAAAAGCCTGGGCCACTACTACTGGGTCTGAATTCCAGCGAGGAAGCCTTGCTCTCCTCACACGACTAGAGGATCCAGCAGCCTGCTTCATACTGGAACTGCAGCAGTCCCGTGTAACCTTTGATTACACAACTTTTGTCTGTTATTTCTAAGGGACTTCTGCTTCCCTTGATGCACAGGATGGGCCAGGGTAAAGCAGCAAGGTGAAATCAGAGGTGCTTGTTTTGTTTAATACCTCTACTTCGTTTATTGAAGACTCTAGTATCTGTGTGATGAATAAGGCAGGGGACAAAAAGGTTGAGATACTTGATTCCTCTCCTGGATATCTAAACTATTATCTTGCTGCTCTGTCATTCCTGTGTGCTGTGTGCTAGATGGTAACTGACGTGAGAGTTCATAATTTTTCTGGCTGTCTAACTTTCCCGTGGATCCATGGGCATATTTCTGCACTTGGAAGAGTGCAGGGTTGTGGTCCGAAATCATGTATCTCATCATTCTAAGTGTTCTTAAAGATCAAGGCTTGTTGAATCAAATCCAATGCCTAACATTTTAAGGTACTTTTGTTTTCTTTGTTCCTCTGAATTCCATAAACTAGGAATCTTAATGGCTTTTCTTCCATTGAATCAAGTTTCTGACTCAGATTTTTGCCACAGGAAAGATAAAAAGCAATTTAATAATTGTCTCTTCCAGACCAGCATTTGAATGCTATGTAATCATTAAGGCAAAAACTTAAAAAGCTCAAAAAGAAAGATACATTTGATGTTCCATCCATTCTGCACACTCAACAAAGTAAGGATAACATACATAAATATAAATATTAATGTAAGTCATTGCAATCAATGAATAACTACAATTAAAATGCTGCAATCCAGTTTAATGTTAGTATCTCTTTTGGAGGATAAAATAGGATATGATTCATTTAATTTAAGTTCTTAGATTTAGGCAGACTTGATCTGTTCATGGACATCCTCAGGGGCACCTCGCAGTTTCCACTGGTGTACATAACACATGCTTTAGGTACATAACACTTATTTTAGGTAAACTGCTTCATGGCATAACTAAAACTTAGACCTATATCGGATATCCGAGCTAGGTGTAGTGCATACCATCCATTATTTTAGCATTATTCTAAAACAGAGTTCTCAGATAGCATGGGAGACAGTAGGACATGCATATAACATGCATGAACCAACACCAAATCTCACTTCCCAAAAACCACTCTCAACTCACGTGAGTTAGACTAAGACAAATTAGAAAACTCCCACTTTTTATATTTTCTCTACAGAGATCATTGCAAAGCTTGTTGGACTGAATATTTAATCACAAGATAAGAAATGTATTTGGAGCATAGTGCATAAGACCATTACCTAGTGACATCCATTGGGACCCTGTGTTTTAGCTTAAAGTGCATACTTTCTAAAAAATATATCTGAGGTTATAAGGGTAAATGTTTTGGAGGAAGTTCGTGAAAACACAGGTCCTATAGGAACCATACCCTTAATCCGTTGGCTTGATTCAGTTTTCAGCACAATCAGGAAAATCCCATTGCCTTTGCTTGGCTTTGGATTAGACCTCAAGGGTCATGAACTGGTTGAACTAAACAGTGGAGCAGATGCAAGCTTGCTCAACTTGCAGACCTTTCTACCAGATTTTTGTTCAAACTTGTTAGCATCTGAATCTCAGGAGTGCTTTCTGGTATATACATCTGCAGAAACCAACATATATAGCAAATGTGTAAATTATTGTCTTAAATCTCAAAGCTTCTACTTCTAAAAAGGGCAACAGTAATTTTCCTTTTAGGGAACTGGGTTCTACGTTCATATATACCTCCAAGCCTGAAAACCTCCTGTTTTGTGGGGTGTTTATGCACTCCTTATTCAGCTGTTGTCCTACAGTTTAATTAAGCAATACGCCACTTAAACTGCAGTCAGCCACTATGGTCAGGGTACTTTTCCTCTGACCACTGTGGAGAGTTGGCTGTTCTAATTTCATTTGTTCAAATTAATGTGTTAACTCCCTCTGAGGAGGTAAGTAGTGTGTCACAGCTTGAGGCAGGACCTCTGCACACGAATCCTTTTAGTTCATAGCAGGGTTCAGGCATGCAAATGTTGACATTTTTAAATTGTTTCCCCAGTAGGTCAAATTAGTATTACTGGCTACAAAAAGAAAACACATCTACCCTGATGCCTTTCATAATTAGGCTAGTAGAAATAAACCCAAATGTTTGCCATTATATTAGAAGCCATGTTAGCTGCTGCTAGAATTACATTTGTTCCAGGGACAAATAAGACAAAGAAAAATACTTTATCTTGAATATTTATTCAACAGTACAGGAAACAGAAATAGTTACAATAATTTTTGAAAACTTTGGAAAAGTTTAATTTGGAAGAAGTAGTGCATTGGTTGAAGACTGATTGGTAATGCTCCATGAAGGCTCAGGATTCACTCATTTCAAGACTGAGATATCCGTTCTTGAAGATTTTCCAATATATATGTGTCAATAGGAAACAACTTCATTATCAGGACAAGGAGTCATTTCCCCAGCTATTTTAGAAGTATGAATGTAGTCTGCAACTGAATGTCATGATGATGTTTTGTAATTGCTTTGTTGAATATTACTTAGTCTTCAAATGTTATAATAATGTGGAAACTTTATTGGGTTTTTCTTTTATTCCAGATTTAATCAAAATCCTGCTAGATGAGAATGAGTCTCAAAGACACACTTTGTACACTCCCCTTTAAGACTTTAAGTTATATCCACTTCTTCTGTAAATTAATTTGCGTTTACTAAAAGCAATAGAGCAACAGAGTTATACCAATTCATATCAGCTGAAATCTGACTCTTTAGAACTTACTTGGAACCACCCAGTGTTGCTTTAATTTGGAAACACTGAATCAGTGTCCTGTTCAATTTCAGGTGAATTGCAACTTGAAATATTACTTTTTTTTTTCTTTTTTTTGGCAAATCTCTGGAGTACACCATTAACCACAATGTGTTAGTGTGTGACCATCAAGGAAAAATGTGAGTTCTCCTTTAACTTTCGGCAGGGGTTTTGTGTGAATGTTCCTCATCTGTCAACAGTGACTCATGGTATCTTGGATCAGTGTGGGCATTTGGAAGCCTGTGCGGCTGTTGACATACATATACACTTGAATATTGCACCCAAAGGAGTATTTTTTTGGAGGGAAATTAGCAGAGTTACCAGTGGACCTGCAGAGAATGAATAATATCATTTGGTCTGGAAGGGTAAGTGGAAAGTGCCCTTCCTTTTCCCCCAAAACATTCCAATTTTTAGTGTGTCCTTTACATAAACCAAACTTACACTGAGGCTACACAATCTGTGTAAGCAATTCATTAAACTCATTGTACAGGCATGGCAATTTGGTGCCAATGGAGGATATTTCCTGAATTCAAGTGAAGAATGATCCTGTTCTAAATCACTCAAAGTGCAAAGAAATGTAGAGTGTGAAACAATGAGCTAAATTAAATTTCGCAATATGTTTTGCAGAAATTGTTACATTTTCATAATTCTCATTTTGCATAATAAAGAAAAGAAGGCAATTCCTGCTTTCCATTTCAGTGTGTCTGGACCATTTCATTAATACCTTCAGTCTACAGGTTATCCTCTAAAGCCTTCTGTTTTGGCAGGGATCTGTGGTAAATTATATGAATGTCATCTCTGATCTCTGTCTTGGTAAGAAAAGTGCAGGTTTTGTGGCTTGAGCAAAAAATGATATACTGATTCCATTGATATTCCACTAGAGCCTCAGAAACATAAAACTTTCATTATTTCTCTTCCCTGATGCAGAATTCACTGAACTTTATTGACGATGCTAACACTGAGGATAATGGTGCTATTGTGTTGATGCCATTTATTTAGATTGGCGAGACACCTAGGATCAGTCCTGTGGACTAGATCTCCTTTGTGCTAGTACAATGTAGGAAAATAATTTTTAAAAAATTAACTAGGAACAAATTAATTTGAAGCATGGTAGGCAGTTACACCAGCTTAGTTTTTTTGAACAAAATGTTACTTGCTTTTGTTACTTCTGCAACAGTATTTTTACTTTTTCAGTTGTAATTTGTATGCATTTGTATGCATCTTACTGACATTTCCTGCAGAAGGTGAGAGGAGATGTAGCTGGTCATGCTGCAATTTGGCCAGTTCAGCTGAGATTACCCACCAGGAACCCAATACAGGCTGGTTCAGGTAGGGCTGGCTGAGTGTGCTTGGAGTCAAAACATCCTAAAGTTACTTTCAATTATCTTTGAATCCCCTTCTGAGGCTGCTCCAAATAGAGCCTGATGCACCAGGTGATTTGATGTTCAAACAAACGCAACTGTATTTACATTGACATGTCTTTAAGAAAATGAACTTGTGCTCTGAGGTCAAGCACCACAAGGTTGTATCCAAACCTTGTCATGCATTAAGCCCAGCCAGACAGCAGGTGCTACCTGAGTGCTGATAATCCACTCACTTTCCCTCTTCCATCTCTACTGGAAATTGCTGATGGGTCTTTCTGGTGTTGACTTAAAAGCTGAACAGGTTCACTTAAAATGTAGACAGTTATTTCAAAACAAAAAGTATTTAGAAGGAACTGGAGGCTGAAATGCTATTGCAGAAGATGGACTCAATCAGCGTCAAATGATGCTGTTTGCAAATACTTCCACTCACCCAGGGAGGCCCAAAGGCTTTGAGGAGGAGAGATGGGGGGAGAAGGATGGGTCAGGGAGGCCCCATCGCCAGTGTGGTCTGGGTGAGAAGGGAGTAGCAGCAGATATTTTGCTCAATTACATTTCATGTCTTGCAGCTTGGCTATTCTTCTTGAGACTCAAGTCATGGCTTCACTTTTATCCACACATGTCTAGGAGGAAATATGCTGTCTCCACCACAGTCAACACAAACACATAATATGGGGTTTCCATAACAGGGATTCTCCATAGTAGTAGAAGATAATAGGCTTAGGTCAATCAGATAGTGATAGTTCCCCAGAATACTCTCGAAGTCTCTTACATTTTGAATTTCAGGAACTTGGTAAGCTAGAGGCTGTGTCTCTAAATTTAATAGCCTTTTAAGGATTTCTTTTTCTTGATGTTATCACTCTGCCCCTTGAAACTATAAACAATTTTTACCATTTACAACAGCCTGTGTCAAGAATTTCCACAGCTTAACTGTGTGTTGTGTGAAGTGTATTAAGACCTTTTTAGGGAGATTTTAAAACTAGCACTTTACAATACAATTTATTGGTGTTATCAGAATTACAGTTCAAAGTTTGCTTGCATATCATGGAATTTTAGGTAGAAATGCTCTCCTCCAAGCCCCTTTGAGTATGGCCAGAATCCAGAAAATTAATGTAAAAATTGTATTTAGGGTTTATTTTCCCTTTTGAATCTCGTATGTAATTAGGAATTTCTTGTTCCCCATTTGAGTGTGTAATAATTACATTGAAAGTAGAACTAGTTTGGTTTGTGTTACCTGAAAGAAATTTAAAACTTTGGTTGATAGAGCAGAATTAAGCATGAGATAATTCGCTTTGAGTTGAAAAAATGGTATTGGGGCCTTTGCTGGTATTTGATTATTAATTATATTTACGACATTTGGATGGAAGTGAAGAACTGGAAATTCCTTTTTGATGTACAGAACCTAACATAACAAATTGTAGGTATAACTGGAAACATTTGATAAATAATGGTAGCTATTTTGAAGTAATATTGTATCTAATGGACACTAAATATACTCCACATATTGCAGAACCACAGCAATCAGATGCTTTTATCCATGGTGTAACCCCATTAATTTTCATTAGGGTAAATTAAGAACAAAATTGGGCATCAACACTTACTCTGTTTTGACACTGAATTCTGGTAGGGGGGGTCAGTGGTTAGGGGAAATCCCTCCTTTATTTTGCTGTGATTAAAGTGCCTTAGAGAGCTGTGTGTATCTGTATATGAGCTACACACACTTTAACTGCAGTCAGTGTTTTTAGCCCCTTGCTGAAATTCATCCAGACCCTCACCTGTGGATTAAAAGAAACAAGAGCTATCAGAAGAGAGAAGGATATAACATGAATTTTGCTCATCTGTTCTGCTAATATGAAAAAACAATTACTCAAAGTGCTGGATATTTGATCAAAATGAAGGGTGGATCCCACTCTGCAAAACCAAAATTTAACAGAAGGAGTGTTGATAGCTGTGTCTGAAATTGAAAATACGAGGTCACTGATTTGTACCCATATAAGAAAAGCTGGACACAGTCCATCTAAGCCAGCTGCTTTATAAAATATAATGATTTACCTACAAGCAGAACCAAATAGACCAAAGTCTATTTGCATCTTATTAATCACACAGCTTTGAAGAGCTGTTAGACAGATAGACACAAGAATTTCAAACATGATTTTCAAGCATAAAAAAGACCTTTTTTTGAAGCAGGTTGAATGCATTTTCTGTCATAAATCTGTCCCTGGAGTTCTGAAAACTCAAACACTACTTATTCTACTTTGCAATTTAGCACATGTAACTAAATTTCCAGGGAAGCTTCCTAACCCTACTGTGCATATCGACTCATTCACCTTAGTAAATAATTCGTGCAGTTTTGTATTGTCAGCTCAGTAATAATAATTTTTAAAAAAATCAAAAAACACTTGTTTAATTTCAGATCAAATCCACTGCTGCTGTATTTTCCTCTACATCACAGTATTTTAGGCTGGAGAGACACTCTCTCTTGCAGCTTCTTATGCCACTGAAAGAGTTCACACCCCCAGTCACTGCAGGTTACCCTCATTCTCACACTGTCTCAAATTTGACATCAAAATCCTTCACGGACCTGCCCCATAAGTCTCACTAGGAGTCAATGGTAACTTGGTTGTCAAATACCAAAGTCACACTTGAAAGTAGAACCACTGGGCTTTCTGAAAATTTCCCCTGATATCCCTAACAAACTTAGCACCTCATATTTATTAATTCTTTCAAATGAGCTCACTTGTTTTTGAAGTACATTGGTTTGGCACCTGAAACCAAGATTTCTTTTAGAGTTACAAAAAACTTTAATACTCTTTACCCTGAAAAAGGTATACACTTGGAGGAGGAAGGATTTTTTTTTTTTTTTTTTTAATCACAGCTGCAACTCCAGTGCACTTATTCACAATGTTGTTTCTTTTGACTCCTACTTTTCCATTATATGTGTATCATAAAGACACTGCCTAGATTTTGGGCTTTCAGGTTCAATTGTTAGGAATTTAGAATAAAGGACAGTGTTTTTAAAAGATGAATGAGAAAAGAAAATGAACTGACCTTCCCACTAGGCCAGCTTTCCAGAAAGGAATTTTCTAAAACATCATGGTATTTTAAGTAGTTTGTTGCTTAATAGTGCCCAAACATCTTGACAGGTTTTGACATTACCCAGACATTTTTATTTTCAGCTGATTTTTTTTTTTTTCCCAGAAATAATGGTTCTTTGGCAAAGGAACTGACTTTAAAAATAAATGAATAAACCTAAAATTTCTCAGATTGTACTTGTGCAAAAACCAGCATATAGATATTTTGTCTTTGCATTGAGTATATCTGACTTTCTTTCATTATCATGATTATGACAAAGCATAGTCAAACCACCTGAGCTAACTTCAAAGTAGCTTGCCTGCTTAGCCTGATGTAACACCCTAATCATCTGGACATGCAGCTTCATCAAAGCACAATTAGATGAGGAGCAAAATCAATTCATCTTTGCTGGCCTCTTAACCAGTGTTGTCAGACACAAGTACTTGAGCAAGTTTTGGGCCAGCTCAGGTGTGTCTATACTGCAGCACGATCAATATTTTGAGCAAGTAGGTCTGCCCATAGAGCAACAGTTCCTTCCCTGCTTTGCTTTTGTTCTGTGAGAAAAAGTTCATGAATTGAAAATCTGTATCTTGATTTTCTGGGCAGCAGCCAGTGAGTAAAAACGGTGCTTCATGCTACGCTTGGATCCGACGTGGATAGGCCAAGCAGAGGATAGGATGTGACAGTCTTCCCATCTTGTCCCCTGTTAACCAAATGAAATACATTTGTTCCCTGGGAAAACAACTATCTGTGCTGTTAGTCATCAAAAAGGTTCAACGCTCTGTGATATGATTTTTAATGAGCCAGTGGTGGTGCTGTTTATAGATAAGGTAACCCTTGAAGTGACAACTACCCACAATTTCACTTTCTTGATATCTAGTACTGGGTCTGCTCGCTGAAGACCAGATTACCAGCAGTAGCATATAAATGGTTGAGAACTGATGAACTGCTAACTGGATCTGATAACTGAGTTACTTAATGAATGGGATTTAGCTGGCTGTTTACCTGGGCTAGCTCAGAAGATGGTGCAATTTAGGGTCATTCGGTACCACATTGGGCTGACCAAGCTCATTGAGGCTATATTACCCAGAGTAGAGGGATGAGTTAATATGCCTACTGTGTTTCTACTATTTGAGTTAGCATGTTTAAAAACCATTCTCACTAGCTCAGTATTTTGCAATATTATTTTGCTACATTTTATAAAACCTTGAGAGTTACAGATGTTGCCATTAATAGCTGGGGCTCATTGGTGCAATGTATCACTTCCATTATTTCTCCTGTGCATTCTTTACACCATTACTAACGGGCGCCAGCAAATCATAGAATCACAAGATGGTTGGGGTTGGAGGGGACCTCTGGAGATCATCCAGTCCAACCCACCTGCTAAAGCAGGTTCACCAGAGCAGATCACACAGGAATGTGTCCAGGTGGGTTTGAATGTCTCCAGAGAAGGAGACTCCACAACCTCTCTGGGCAGCCTGGTCCAGGGCTCTGGCATCTTCAAAGTACAGAAGTTTCTTTTCATATTCAGTTGGAACCTCCTGTGCTTCAGTCTGCAAAGATTTTACCTACTCAAATCTTAAACCAGGTAATTTTTCCTTAGACAGATAACTGATTAGGAAAACCAGATCCTGGTCTCTTTTCACCATTATATATTGCTGCCTGATTCATCATACTCAAAAAAATGTTATAGGTAATATCTATCACCTGTGATTTTGTAACAATGTTGTGCTTAAATACCCGTGAAGTTCATGGTTAAATATGTGTCATAACCTTTCTCACAAAGCCTAATTAATAACATGGGACGTTACAATAATTTTACAAATACATGAAATCAAGGTTTACAAGTCTTTGTTTAGCTCGTAAGTTAGTATTTCTCATGTTTTATAAGAAGACAACTGAGCAATAGGGATAATCTTGAATCACTTTCACAGACAAAAAGGACAAATAATGCAAATAATAAAGGGAAAACAGGTTGGCTTTAGAAATCTGAATGTTTTACATCTTTGAAATATCATGTGGCCCTTTCAATTATTCAAATCAAGAACACTTTAAGGGCTGTCATGCACCTAAATAGCGTTGACATTAATGAGCTAAAATCTTCTCTCAGTTTTACAGTATAAAAAACATATGCATCAGTATTTTGAAGTCAAAGGAGTCCATGCTTATGCCGGTGTAACTGAAACAAAACATTGATGCAACATTCCTCCTTCCTAGTATCTGGTTTTAATCAAACTATACTCATGGCCTTCAGGTTTTCTTTGCTGCAGTGGAAGATAGGCAGGAGTGTTTCATTTTAAATGCTTGGTTTACATCATGAGTGCACTAAAACCTTTATATCTTGTCCTAGCTACTTCTAATTGATAAATTGTAATGAACGCAAAGTTCAGGGAACTTCTGATCTACATGTTCTCTCAGAAACAAAAGGTTTACAGCAAAAAAGACTGTTTTTTTCTCCTTCCAGTAGAGTTCAGTAAAACCAGGTGATTGGCAACTGTTATGATAACGTAGACGAAGAGGATGAAAGCTAGAACTGATGGAACAGCTGTGAGAGGCTCTGTTCCAATTGTATTTTGATTACTGATAAGATAACCCTCCTTTTTCTCCCAGTGATTTATCTCATTCAAATTACAATAACACTGAATTGCCATCAACAACAAATGCTGTGTAGTTTCAAGTTTATCTGGCTCCTAACGTAGCAAAAAACCAAAGGTGCTGATTACAAAAGTTTTCGTGTTACATTTCTAAAAATGCATAAACCACTTATTGCACTATGTGAACTCATGCACTTTATAGACCTGTTTTTTGTTTCATTTCAGATAAAAATGATCATTTTCAGACATTCCGAAGAACCAGAATTCTAAAATTATGTAAAATCATAAGTTTTTGAGGTTTTTTTTAAATAATTTTATGTGTCTTTTAGCTTCTGCTCATAATATGAAATCAAATGTTAATTGACAAAAATACTTTGTACATGTTGGAACAGTTTGCATGTTACTAAAAGACTGATAGCCTGACCAGTTAATGTAAAAGATGTAGCCAAACAAATATTACTGCATTTTTTTTTGTTTCTTCTTAGATGAAAGATTAAACAGTAGATAAATTAGGTGTCCTTAGTTTTATTTAATTACTTTGTAGAAGTTTAAATTATACTGTAGACTGTTAGCAAGATTATTATTTTTAATTAGAGTGGGTGGCTGAACAATCCTCCTCACTAAGGGCTAAATCCTGAGGTGTTTGTGATGTCTGAGGTATAGATGAAAGGAAATAATTGAGGTATGAAGTAGTCAAATCCTGGGGGTGGGCGGGGGTAGGGGAAGAAAAAGAAAAAAAAGTTATCCTTTAGGCCATTGGCCATGTTACTAAGCATTAGGTTTGGGATGGGGTCAAGCTCACCTTATTTCACACACCTGACAGGCACTTATCTGAGTTAATTCCTGTCAACTTTTATAATACATGGGAATATCCCACTGAAACATCCCTCTGTGTGCATGGCAGCTGTTGTCTCTTTCAGATGGGGAACAGTCTTACAACAAATCTGATGCCTTTTCCCTGCTTATGGCCCTGGTTTTGCCCAATGAACGCTGCTGACTAATGCCTTGCAGGAATCTGTCTTGATTGCCAGTCCCTGCCTTTTACTTCATCATCTACACTCAGAACAATAAAGTGGGGAAGTTACAGGAGAGGCTGGAAGTTAAAATAGCCACTTCTTTCCTTGCACACTAAATTAGTACCTTAGAATGCAGCAAATGGTCACTCAAAGAGTAATGACTAATTCAGACCCAGGATTATTTAGACAGATATACATGTTGATATGCAAAACAGACAGAATATGCATCTGTGTAAGCAACAAATGCATGTGCAAACATGCTGCCACCTGATACTCTGTAGTCAAAAGCCTGGCAAGAGAAGAAGGAAATGTTCTAGCATGACATTGTGGGAGGCATTGCTCACAATTCAGCAAAAGCCCTGTTTGATGGCATAATACGCATTGACTCATCATTTATCTGCTTCTGGGAGATATGCAGTGAGATCTTATCATTGCTGGCAAAGGAATGAAGGTCGAGAATTTTGTGCAACCAGCAACCCACTCATTTGATTCACAAGCATGTTATGACGAGCAGAGTTGCCTGTATAATCCAGTCACTGTGTGGAGTCACCAGTAGTAGGACAGGGCCAGATCTGAATCCTAGTGAGGAAACTGGGAGACCTTTCCTCTGATTTTTCTAGAAATTGTTATGAACCTTTGATCCTTATCAACAAAAGTAATCTTGGCTGGCATGCTATCGTGAAGTCTATAACAGGAACGCAGGCCAAAGCTCACACATTTTCTAACTTTTTACATAGACAAACTCCCTTTCATTAAAAAGATAGTTTGGCTGGTAGTAGATAAGTAAAAAATATGATGGTTTTCTTCTGTTATGTTCTCCTCTTGACAAACTCTGCTGAAGGAACACAGACATAAACCAAGGTTTACAGTAGAATACCAACCATGGATAAAGTAAACCTCAGGATATGCCTGACTGTATTCAGCTTAGCTAGAGCTGTGGTTTTCTGGCTTATTCTTTAATGAAAAAAGTGTCATAAAAATAAACCAAATCTACATTCCTTGTGCATGCGTATCTCATGGATTTTACTGCAGGAATTTGGCCCTTTGTGTATACATACTATTAAATTGTGATTCCATTAGGAAATTAAATAACCATGTATTAAAAGAAGGGCAAGAGTTGGGGACTGGTTTTCTTCTGTAAATTTGCCAGCTTGGTCTGGCAAAGTGAATGTTCTGACACAAGTCAGACTGGATCAACAGAATCATCAGTCATTAGAAGAAAGACCGTGCAAAGTTCACAGAAAGGCACATAGAAAAAGGTCAAATACTTCAAGCTTGGACACTGGCAGAGAAAGGAGAGGAAGATGGAGCAAGTAAGCCAGGACTGTGAATTAAAGGCAGTTGAAATTAAGTGGTTAGTAGGAGAATCTAGCCCACAAACCTTGAGAAACTCAACCTCCAGCTGGTTTCAGTGATCATCACATGTGAAAATTCATTATAATATGATGGTTTTGAAGATACGGTGCATTTCAAACCGTTATTTTTGGTCACCTGCAACACTCAATAAATGTGGGAAGCAAGCACCAATAACAAAAGCAATGACGTCTTTATTACTTTCAAAATATCACCACCCAATCTAAATCTGCCTCATACAGCATTTTATAGACAATTCTACAGTCATAATGTGCAGTGGTTAGCTTTACGTGGTTCATTCGTTCCTGTTCAAAACAACAGGTATGACTACAGCTGAGGATGTGTCAAAAGGAAATAAGAAAATGCTTTCTGAGCAATTACTGAAGAAATGGTACTCGGCTGCAACAACTGGTGGGGTAATGTTACCATCTTTGCAATAAAAATAACTGAACAAAGTATAGAAGAAGTAAAAAAATGACTTAAAGTACAGGCAACCACTATCTGTTTGCATAGGTCATGGACATGCCAAACTTTAATAAGAACAACAAGTGGAAAATAATTAGGATATGCATAGTAGACAATATTAATCTAATTGCCTTATTGAAGGCATTCATCATTTTCCTCTTGTCATTGCAATGTAATCTTTGTTGTAAATCTTGGTTTGTTTTAGCACTGATCAGCCATGTACCTTGCCAGCATGCCTTATCGGCAGTTAACAGGCTTGGTGGATGCCAGTGCCCTTCTGGGAGTGTGCCCCATCGCTACTATTTCTGTCATTCTCTCATCAATAGTCACTGGCTGGGTACTGAAAAGACACTGGGTGGTAATCGCTTTGAAACTAATGAATTTGAGGAAGCAGAATACTTAATTTGTATTGATTGTGCAAATGCCATTGCTCTTCAACAGCCCTTCCCAGAATGTCATACGAAGCTGTATTCATCACTGGAGGAATATATGCAAGTTAGAATAAACACCAGAGGAACTGCAAATATTATTTAGGTTTTCACCTCTTAGTTGTGATGTAACTCAATTCTAACTAAATTAGTAGTGAATGAGAATTATCAGCACCCAAATGACATTTTTCTCCTCAGCCTATATTCTCAACCTGATTCCTGATAGGGAGAAACCTGATTTTACGTGATTCAAAATACACTGCTTGGAATATGCTCAGGCCTAATCTTTTGGGTAACAGACCCTGGAAATCTGGTCATCTCCCGCAAAAGTCAATGATGGGACAATACGACAAATATAGAATTAAAACACAGGAAA
Organism: Caloenas nicobarica; assembly: GCF_036013445.1. Classification (NCBI taxonomy): domain Eukaryota; kingdom Metazoa; phylum Chordata; class Aves; order Columbiformes; family Columbidae; genus Caloenas; species Caloenas nicobarica. The sequence goes on from NC_088245.1 coordinate 10,007,762, forward strand.
ACACCCTAATCTTAGAGAAGGCAGTGGGATTGATCTTTTAGTTTGACTTAAAAATTCATGTTCACACACAAAAAAATCCCCACCAGTATTACCTTTAACATTGTTGCATATTCTAAAGAGTCACAGAAAATTGAAAGAAAAAAAAATATTTTTCTGCACAGCTACACCTGGTCCTTTTAAGTTATACTGTGGAGACATATGAACAGTGAAGATGATGATGTAATTTACTCTTGGCTGTAATAAGCCTTAGACTCCAATGTTATGATCTGGCATTTTCATTAATATTAGAATGAAAAGAAAACATCAATCACCATCCATAGAGGTGAATATTTAGAACTTTATATTAGCAAAATCATATCAGGCTTGTTTTAAACCCAGTACCTGTGAGCCTAACTGATCTTATTTCCATTTATATCAGTTTTACATTTGTATACCATTGACTTCAGCAGCTACTTGTCTTTACACCACAGCCACAAAGGACAGAATCATACCTATGTGAGTTCAAACCAAGAAACATGAAAAAATTACAAAGGTTTTTGACAGCTATATTATAAGAAAAATGATCAGATACAGATGACAGCAAAGGATTTCTAGCCAAGAGAGTTCTAAGACAAGTTAAGCAATCAATCATCTGCATCACTTGCTATTCAGCGAGTCGACATTCAACATCTGAATCAGTCATTACAATGTAAAGAGAATTAGTAAAGTCTCTAACAAAATGCAAATAAGTGAACTGGAGGACAATACAGTCAAATTCTAGAACTTGGCAGCAAGCCAGAAGAATTATTTTGACAAGACTGCTTGGGGTGATTTGACTTCTTCATTATATTAAAAAAAAAAAAAAAAAAAAGAAAGAAAGAGAGCACTTGTCTTGAGCAGTACAAGTTTTAAAAAGTATATGGTAATACAAATTTATAGTTATATTTAACCAGAAAAAACATAGAATAAGGAGCAAAATATAGTGCGTATTCTGACACTTTGCTACACCACTAATAAAGTAACTCTTATTGATGCTAGTGAGAGTTTTTCCAAATAAGTGTGAAGAATACTGGGGGAAAGCTAGTCTGAAAGGTGTGTAACTCTTAATGTTATCTTTGTATTCCTTGAATGTGTTGCCTACTAATTCTTGCCATTATAGAATATCAGCCTGATTCAAAATCCACCTGGTATGAGTGAATGTGAAAAATAGTATTAATATCTGTGGAACTGGTAAATTGCAGGTGCTTAAATTCTGTAAAATCATGAGTACCACTGTCACGTAGGTCCAAAAAAGCCCCACCTAACATCTTCCCTGTTCTGGTTAAAGGGGAAGGAAAAGGAAAATTAGTTTAAAAATAAAATTAAGTACAAGCTTCTGTTTTAAAAGCAGTTTCATCTTCATTTTTAGGAGCATTCAGGATGCTATCTTACACTGACTCATTGATAGGAGTAATGGTGAAAAATGGAAGTGATCTTACTGAAAACCAAAAAGTCACAGCAGGTAGCTGCACTGTTAGGCAAATCCTAGACATATAGGCATTTGACAGCTCTTTAGAGTGGAGGGACATGTGTCCTTGGCTTGCAAATATGATAGAGCTAACACAAACATTAGATTCCTGAAGATCTGGCTGTGCGCTCTAACCATCAGCCCTTGGATCCTGCTGTATCCGCTCCCTTCCTCATCTGTCCTCATGGGCGCTGGGTGAGGAGCTGCGCTGGCATCGATGGGACTGCTCTTGCTCCTGAAACTGCCTCTTTGCCTCTGTACATCACAAGGTCGGGACTTGAACCACATAGGATTTGTCATCACAAGCAAAGTTTCTTATCGATGACTTGCTAGTGCAGACATGCCATGAAATGATAGAGATGGCTTGGCTTTGGTCCCAGTGTGAATGCAGGCAGACAGGAATAAAGAAAGAGGGTTTTCACAAAAGTTTATACTAATATGGTCTGTATTATCTTACAGAAAATGAAATATTTGTATGTGGTTTCAGGAAAAGGCATGTGCCTTTGTTAGTGTTTGTGAATAGCAAAGAGGATTCTGTGGATCCTTGTACTTAAAAAATTCCTGTCCTTGGCAAGTGTAAAGGCTCTGTGAGGAGTATGAGAACTAGAAAATTATTCTTGAGGTTAAAGAGAAGCAAAATTACCTTCTCTAGTTTTATTCTTGTGATGGGCAAACCCACAATTCCAAGCAAAGGAACAACGTACTGCCTGTGTCAGTAAGCTGGGAGGATAATAATACATGTAACAATAGATTGTACATGTTATTTTACCTCATCAACTAGTCATTCTTATCCCCTTTCTCATAACCTACAGATCTATATGGAATAGTTTTGTGCACTGGAAGTAGGAGATTTTGTGTTTAGATGTATTTTTTGTTAGCTGGTCATCCTTGGGTTTATCCTTGTAAATCTCATTGATTGAACAAAATTGAACTTTGTCCAGCAGTTGATGAGTTACATGGATAGAATTTTACTGCCTAAAACCTCATACAGGATTTTAATTGATTTCAGTGATGGTTTGACCTTTGTTTGTGCAGAACTGAATCTCACAAGTAGTTTGGGTTTGAGTACTTGAAATAAAAACAACCAGGGGCCGAGGTACATAACTCTTTCACTGGTTTCTATTCCATAAATATAAATTCCTGAAATGAAATCCTTACAAGTTAAAATATAAGTCTGTATTTTATTTGACCATATTAACAAGGGAAGTATTACATTTATCTTACAGAAATGTTGGAATCCAACAATATAATCAATTTCAATGGACTAGCTAATAGCTCCAGTTACCATACTTTCCTCTTGGATGAAGAACGGAGTCGGCTGTATGTTGGAGCAAAGGATCACATATTTTCTTTCAACCTGGTTAACATCAAGGAATATCAAAAGGTACTTTCATTCGTGTTTTGCACGATGTAAATATATATTTTTAATGTTGCAGAATTGTTATTACTCAGACCATATTGGGCACTGTATGAATTATGTAGTGAGTTTTTGGATGTCAGGAATACTATTACAGCAAAAACATTTGCTGACTTTATGAAGAAAAAATTATAATCAGCCTATAACCTATGACTGTATAATCTACAATATTTGTTTTCAGGCTATAAAAAAGTAAATAAGTGAATAATCAGCTGTTTCCCAAACAAGACATTTCCATGCTTACTGCTAAAACCCCCCCAAGCAGCTCTTGTGACAGTTTTCACAAAAAGGCCTTATTACTATGTATTAATTACTTTGTTTGCAGATAGAAAGAAGCTGTTTGGGAGTCCAACTGTTGATTTTTCTCCTTTTACCCAGCACTTTGCCTCTGCTGCTTTCAAACTAAAATAGACGCAGTATTAATAAAAGGAATAAATTAATAAAAGCTTGCCATTCTCGATGGAGAGTAAAAGTCGATGGCACGATTAAAAGCTGACAAACACTTCAATGATGCTCTTTGGTTGGAGTCTAAATAAATAATTTCACTTTTCATTTGTCGTTATAAGACAAAATGCTAAGAAGGTAAACAATAGGTTGGATGTTTTATTTGTTATATTTAAGTATTTTGATGGCACATTTTAAAATCCAGGGAGCACCCTTTTATGAGAAATATATTGCTTCAATACCCAGGGATTTTTTTTCTTGGTGTTCCTGACCTTTTGCCCGTTTGACTATTAGCTTCCTAAGATGATAGCAATAAATACCTTGTGTTTTCAGTTCAGAGGGAAGACAGGCTATTCATTTGTATTCTCTAAGGAAAAAGGATAAAAGAAAAACTGGGTATTTTATTTTCTATTCTCTTTAGAGCAGCTATAAAGGAAACTAGCTATTTATTTGAATTCTCTGAGGGACTGATAGCTTAATGTGCAAAACATCTGGAATAATTAAAGGAAAGAAGGTGTTTCCATTGCAGAAAACAACGCTATAGAATGGGAGGAATTGTATCTTACGTACGTATTCAGATACCTTTAGGATGCTATTTAAAATTACATGCATATATTACTATATTAAATAAAGAATTGCTGTTGGTAACATGGAACAGAATGTTGGCAACAGACTTAAAGAATGGACTTACAATTTAGACTTTGGGTTTAAGAATAGACAAAAGGCTTAAAGAATATGGTGATCTGCTTATTAAAGACAGGAGGGTCACAGAAGAAACTTCAATCAAAGTTACAATACAGCCAGCGCTGCACTTGAGCTCAAACTTCCCCAGTTGTTTCTACCATCTAGAAAGAACTAAGAGTTCTGTCTAAATGCTCATAACAAGACATGATTCCAAAGGAGCACAATTCACAAAGCCAGACTTTCTAGACTATTAAAAGCAGTTCAACTTAGCTGACTTTTAAACCAAATTAAAGGAAAATATTGTGCCGTGAGAATAGATAAAAAGAACACCTAGCCATTCATTTTATGGATTAGAATACTCATTTGAATAATATAGAAATCTTGCCCAAAACTTGAACTCAATTTGAACTGGTCCTTTTGGGAGACCTCAGAAGTTTGGTTAATGTTTTTCAACCTAGTAAATTTAAATTTTCACATGTCTCTGCACATTTTAAGCTGAGAATAGAAACAGGAAGTAGCAGGAATCCTTTGAGAGAGAATGCGCTCATAAAATTTTCAGCCTTATTTTATAGACTTAAGATGTTCGATTGCTGTTTGGATTTCATTAGGTTTTAAGAAAATTTTGAATTTAAAAACGTGGTTGCAAACTGTATTTTCAAATGTCATATAAAACGTCTCCTTCAGCCTCTTCTGTAATCATATATTTTTTCTTTTCTTTTTGAATACTTGCCTTTTACTTTCTTTTAACAAACTATATTGAACATCAAGGCTGAAATCCAGACTTATGGCTATTCATGTTGCATTATCTGAGGCTCCCAAATGAATAGCCTGGCATTTTATGGGAAGATCATGTTTTATTCTATATGTAATTCCTAAAAGCTTTTCAAAAAAACCATGAATAATTGACTGTGAGGGTCTCTGGATTTTCTCTGTATGAAGTGAGATCCATTTTCTGCTAAGCAAACACCACAGTAAACCTAGGTTTAACTTTACTTGTGTACGAGTAGCTCTATAGGAACAGCATAAAAATTTCCATTTTGATGGTGTGATACTTTTTAAATGCCATAACTTCTTCTTTATAATTTAATTAACTAAACCTAGTGAAAGAGTAAACTAGTAGATACGGTGAAGAGGCAAACACCTCATTTCTGATGCTGTAAGTAATGTAAGATCGTATTTCACATAGATCCAATTTATTGTTAGGAAGCATCTGCAATTTTTTGCTCTCAGTCTTCATTCCATTGCATCAGATTTAAAACAGTGAAAGAACACTCACTTAATGGAGAATCAACCCTCTTATCATTAGTATTCAAGATTCACTGCTGAGATTCACAATACAGACTATATTTCAAAATTGTTTTTATTGTGATTCCTGTAATCCATATTTTGCTCCTATTTTTTCATTTATTTGATCAAATTTTATGGAAGAAAAAAGAGAAAAGAATGGGGAAAACAGAAACTGGGTCAAGACACTGTAGCATTTGGTCTGCAATTTTTGATTATTGAAGCATGAAATAACACAACGTGATTTTTGTTCTGTGTCTTTAGATTGTTTGGCCTGTATCTCATTCCCGAAGGGATGAGTGCAAGTGGGCTGGAAAAGATATTCTGGTAAGAACAAATCTTTTTAGTATTTTTTTGTTTTATAAAACATTGTAAATATTTTGTCTTATTGTATTAATTCTTAAACTATTTTTCCTGCTCTGTAAGGTTACACGTCTGGTCATAACTTCAGTTGTGAGTTATCTCAGCTTTCTTATTCAAAATAGTGAAATTTTGTCTTCGTGACTGGGGGTTTAAATTTACAAATGGAAATGATGCAAATGAAACAGAATTTTTCTGCCAAAAGAAAACAAAGAAACAAACAAAAAAACCAAAACAAAAAAGGAAGAGAAGGGAGGAGAAACATCAGAATGAGAAGTATTAACCCTTGTATACTCATCTCCTGATCTCAGAGTACATAATATTCTGACCTATTTTTGCCCTGCTCCAGGTCCCAGTCCTACAGTGAGTTCCAAGAAGTGTTTTCTTTTTGTGGCTTCTCTCTAGATTCAGTGGATTTCCCTGAGCTCTTTCCTGCGTGGAGTTCATAGCAAGATTGAGGTCAAAGTGGTTTTAACATTCTGCATCATTTTTGGTGCCTCAGGAAAGACACTGTTACACTAGGCATAATTTTCTGTACATTTTCCCTCATTCCTGTGTACATCTTGTTGCCTGTATTTATGAGGTAAGAGAGACGTACCAGTAGCCCCCAAATAATAATCATTCCACAGTGATAATAACTGTCTTCTTTATAAGAACAACATGGGAAATGGGAAGACAGGGCTGAAGAAGGAGAAAAAAAAAATACATGTATGCAATAAGGCCAACAAATACTTGCATAGTGTAGCCAAATGGGAAATCATTGTGGTTGCCAAGGTATAACTGAGAGTGGAACTTGGCCCCGTGTGTATATGCTGTTGGCCTGATTTTCAGAGATGATTCTGTAAAATATTCATAATGCCAACCATAAGCCTCTAGAGAGCTCCATTTGAATAATTTCCTAGGTCATAATAAAAATAGTTTCGTCAGTCTTTACCTAGGCCATAGAGGACAGTTGTCTTCATAAAAAGCCATTTGGGAACAATAGAGGTGGATTAGGTAAAAACTGAGAAATATAGGCTAAGCTATACATGTGAAGGGACAGCTAAATTGCCAGAGACTTGGGCTATCTCATTACATAGAAATATACATTTAAATTAATCCATCTTCCTGGTCAAAAATAATTTACAGGACTACATTGCGAGGCGAGGACTAAAGAATCCAATATTCAAGGTTAAAAAAAATAAGGCTAGTCTTAAATGTCTGAGCAAATTAACCTTGAATATTGATCTTATACTAAGTATTATGATATTACATAAAGTAGATTTTTTAATAGCTGGGGTTGAAACCTAGAAAATTAATAAGTTATTCAGCACTTAGAATTCAAGTATGCTCTTTTATTTTTGAATAATTATTTTTAGAAATTCACAATAGTAAGAAAGACTGTTTTATACTTTGCGCTAGGCTGATTCCAATCCATTCATTGTAAACAGAGACACTATTATTCTGGAGCGAGCTGGTAAGTTCAGGTCCCCATCTTCTGTCTGTTTATGTTGTAACTATTTTATTCGCCCTGATTTCGATGATATTAGGGCAACTACACCTGCTAATCACGAGTAAAAAGTGAAGCCCATATCATAGCCTAGTGCAGTGTGCGACCCTGGTGCATTAGCTGCTTTGTATGATCCTGTGCATTAGAAGTAATTCTCCCATGAGCTGATGAAGAAGAATAAAGCAGGAGCACAGAGTTCAAGACACAGTGCAGCCCAAACTGAGGATAACAGTAGTACAGTCCAATGTTGCTAGAATCAGATAATTTGTTTTCATAAACATTCTTCATATGTATGGGTTGTTGGGGGTGGTTTTGCTTTCTTTTTTTAATTTTTAGAGTTCTCTGCAAGTGTAGGCGAGAAATAAAAAACAGTAAATAAATGCATAGGTCGTATATAATGTGGGTCCAGTTTTGGCAGGCAACTAGAATGATTTAATATATAACTTACTTTATTCAGGTCATCATCTTTAAATATTTACAGGTACCTATTCTTGCCATAAAATAGTGCATTATAAAGCATTTAATGTATCTGCTTTAACTGTAATTACAGATAAAGATTACAAATCATTTAAGAAACTTATTATTCTTCCCTCATTTTTTCCTTAAAACCATTGTCAGTACCTTGGGAGTGTGAAATGTAAAGGCCATAAAAATAACTCAACAGACTCTCATTAGAGGGAGCAAGAGAAATAGAGGACAAATGAAGTGGCATATAAAACGTGCTTGATTTAATATTGCTTTCAGCATGTACCATTGCTAAGGTGTTACTCTTCATTTGTGATGGTTCGAAACTTTCTACGTGACAGTCTATACTTTTACATCGAACTCTTTTTAGAAAAACTTTTTTTAATTATTGATCTCCAGGGGAAGTCAGTGCTGAAAATGCAGGTCCCCACTAATAGGCCAGGTGCACTGCAGCAGCTGCAGCGCAAGTGTAACCCCGGTGCTGCCCCACTGCTAACCTCAGCCACGACCTCCGAGATTTCCTCTTGTAATTATGAGAGGTAATTTACTGTCGTTTTCACTCCTTCAGAGGGATTCCTTATACTGATGCTGCCAATCACGCCAATCTAGGCACAGCCGGTTTGTAGCTCGGGACAGTCCACACGGGATTTGAGGAGAGCGCCCGACTTGGGCCGTTCCTGCTCTCCTGATATCCCTTTGTTGCTTAAGGAATCATTTTCATTTCTGTTTCTTAAAGGGCTTAGTATATGTTAATTAGTTAAGCTTTGCTCACTGTATAGGTGGATAAACCTTTTAAATTATGCTTCTTTTTTCACATGGGTAAGCTGAGAATAGGGTCTAAAAGACTCCCCCAAGCAATGCAATACTGCAGGACTTCTCTGATAGAAGTCAACTGCTACACTTTCCCACAAGATATAGATTTTTTCCAATAAAATCGTAATTACTGTCACATGTAAGTACTTAGTACTACAATGTATTTCCATTTCCTCAGTATGGAGTATCACAAGCACCAAAGTAACATTGTTCATGACTATAAATATCAAATAAGATATTTGCTTATGTAATTCAACTAAATGACCAATTCTGTGAGGATTTCTTTCTATTCTGGACTTCAGTCTCTCATTTGATCTATTTTGGTTGCTGTAAGTCCCGTGAATATTTCTCACGATTCCTGGCCAGACCTTGGTAATGATCAAAGAAGACAAACTCTCTACAGAATACTTCTCAGCTTTTGTACTGAACTTACAGTACAGACATGCTGCTAGTCATATCCCTCACTAGTGAGCCTCAATATTTGGATTTTAAGATCTCACAGGCACCTGGGATCCAGCAGAAACACATGGCAACCTCTGCATTACATATGGGTTAAATAATAGGTAACTGCAAAAAAAATGTGGCTACAATTCCACTCTGACATTCCTGGGATGTCATAAACCAGCAAAGCAAAGCTTGGGTGATTTATAAAAGTTAGCAGAAACTCTAGTTACTTTTACAGGTAGGGATAGCTTCTTGACTGGAAAACTCATCTAATCCTTAAACAATTAATTTACTGTTGTTTTAAAAGTTTTGGCTACTGTTCGTTCAATACATATCTATACTAGATTTGTCTGAGGCACCATCACAGTAGTTGACATGGTACACAATTAATCAGAGAAATCCCTATTAAAGGGTATGATTGATTTCTCCAACTTGAAAGCTTTAAAGACGTGTTTCTGAAGGGCACCTTAGGATGCTATTTTCAAATGTGATTTGACTATCTAATTTATTTAGCCACTTTTAAAGAACCCAGCTAAAATTGTTGGAATAGTGCCTTCTGGTCTTGACATGTATAAATTTTTAAAATTTCAATGGATACTTTGACAAAGCCACACAGGACAAGGTACAGGAGGACAGATACTTGTACACACTTTGCATGCTATATGAAATCAGCTTCTCCCTGGATGTTTCTGGTGAGAAATAAATGTTGATATGCAAACAGATACAAAGAGTAGCAAGTACTTTTACTTGATACCAGCTAACTTCTACATATGCTCTGTCACATGAACAAACAGGTCCATCCAGAGAGCTACACTTTCGTGTCATTTTCCTGAACAGCTAAAGTGTATCAGCACAGTCATGTGTGTATTAGCACTTGACTGTATTATAATTTATAAGAGATAGACATCTACTTAGGCTACTTAATTGCCATTAAATTTTACCTAGTTATTAACTCTTACATGAATTCAACTGTGATTGACTTTTTTATACTTGATAGTTCTCCTGGTGGTCATTTGGAATCACTTTAGATCAGAAACTTATTCCCAGTTAAGAAGAAGCAAGACTCTTTACAGCACACATGATACAGCTGTATTCTGTACGTGCTTCTTTGCATTTCAGTGTGGCTGCCACTTAATTATTGAGTTTATAGTTCATGCAGGTAAAATCACATTGCTGTAATTTAATTCACCATCTCATTTGTTATGGTAATACTTAATTTAAGCCAAGATGTTCAAATGCCATCTTGGTTTATGCTTTCTTTAAAGTTTTCCAGCCCCTCCCTAAATCATAGGAAGATTTACAGTTCCATAGTCTTATAGATCCATCGCTGTGCAATGATTTAATTTGGAAAGAAAGAAGGAAAAAAAAAAAAGTGCATAACTTAGCAAGTGTCCCTCAGTCATATCTGGTGATACTTTAGAAAAACAAAGTTGGCAATAAATGAGCATTGTTCCCTTTAACTCATTTTATTACTGTTGTTGCCTTAGGGAAAAGAGAATAACATGGAGGCAGAAAGTAAAAGTAATTCTTTTCATCTGTTATTGTAAACAAAGATCTGAAGAGGGAATATGAAAATCGAATATTCAATGCTGGCTGGATCTAGAAAACCTACTTCTAAATTCATCTGACAGGCACAATTTTTCTGATCAAATTACCTGTGGCCTTTTAGGTGTGCCAAAGAGAAGTTCATCCTTTTCTGTCAGGGTTCTTCCTTTGAAGGACATCCACAGCTAGATTTCCAGCCTTTTTATCGCCAACCCTCACTGACATCTGCATTTCCTTGCTGGCTTCCTGTCTACACCACAGCACTGAAATCCTTTAACGGACCCTAAAGACTCAGGACCCCCATCCAGCCTGGGGAAAAGGAAAAGGTGAATATTCCCTGGGAGCAGGAAGGGGTGGTTGTAGTTTAAGCCCAGCCAGCAAACAAGCACCACACAGCTGCTCGCTCATTCCCACACCCTCAGTGGGATGGGGGAAAGAATCAGACAAGAAAAACCCCAAAAACCTCATGGGTTGATATAAATACAGTTTAATAGGATAGTAAAATAAGATAAAATAATAATAATAATGCTAAAAGAATACACAAAACGAGTGATGCACAATGCAATTGCTCACCACATGCAACTGAAGCCCAGCCTGTTCCTGAGCAGCGATTGCCTCCCTGGCAAACTCTCCCAGTTTATATCCTGAGTATGGTGATATATGGTGTGGAATATCCCTTTGGCCACTTTGGGTCAGCTGTCCTGGCTGTGCCCGCTCCCAGCTTCTTGTGCACCTCCTCACTGGCTGGGAAGCTGGAAAGTCCTTGACTGCTTAGCAACAACTAAAACCATCAGTGTATTATTAACATTGTTCTCATCCTAAATCCAAAACACAGCACAATACCAGGTATTAGGAAGAAAATTAACTCTATCCCAGCCAAAACCAGGGCAGGTATAAAATGAAGAAAAATCCAAAGCAAAAGACCTCCAGTGAGGTTAGGGGCAAAATTTGCTCTCAATGTTACCTACTACAAGGACAAATGTGACTGAACCATTCGTAAGACAAATAGTGCCACTATATATCCTTTCAACTCTATCAACTCTCCCAGTTAGTATGCTGGGTTTATTAACTTGAGGGCTGACGACCCCTTAATCTTGTCCATGATCTTTAATATGGACATGGTTTCTTACCGAATCGTTTCTTACCATGTGGGAGACAAGAGAGTGAGACATTGTGTAAGTAGTGTGCTGCCTTGATATTGCTGCTTTGTAAAACTGCTTTGCACAGACTACGAACAATAGAGAAAGACAGATGGGGAAAAGAAAGTAAAACAAGCCTACGACCCCTTCACTTAGAGGTGAACTGAGCTTGATAAAAAAGAAGTATAGTACACTGGAGACTTTCCAAGTCCTGTGAAGCTCTAACAGAATTTTTACCCTTGGGAATTTCTGATTGTGCCAGCTACAGTTTTTGGATGGACCCCCACAATACACCCACCAGCATAAAGCCTCATTTATGGCTCCTAGTTCAGATATCAATCCTACAGCTTGTGTACATTTAGGCATTTGCATATACTTCTTTACATGAACTTACCAAGGCAAATCAGTTGCTGTAAGTCAATAACTCGTGTACTTGTACAGAGGAAGAATTAAGTTGTTCAGATTTTCATATTTTACCCACTTATTTATCACAGGAAGTCATGTAAGTCTTTCAGTATGGTGAACAAATTGATATAGGTTAAGGAGAAAACTAGTTTTCCAATTTTGGATTTTCAAATTTTGGGCATATTTTTCTGTTTATAGGTGTGACTATAGAAATTTGCTTCTAAAAGAAATTTAGTATTCAGCAGATTTAATGCAGTCTTGCAGAAATGCTTTCTTTGTTAGTTTTGAAATACAGTTAGAAAGAGGGAAGTAAAGGAGAAATGAAGAAAAAATCATTCCCGGAATTATGGGGCTAAATTTTCTGTCAATAAGTTTTATACAAGGCCCTACTTTGGCCCTGGCAAAGTCTGAGAATGTTTTATTTACAGCTGAGTTACCAGCTATTGCAATTTCAACATGGTGTGGGGTAATTCCTTGTTATGATTTATTGCATCTCAAGATGCACAAAGTAAATTTATTATTTGTACATTTCTTTCTAGAGAAACACATTAACTGGATGACTAGTAAAAATTATAGATATGTCCCTGTTTTCTTTCAGGGCTTCAGCCTGAATCTCATGAAGTCAGAGAAAAACCTTTCCTTTGGTGCCAGTCACATTATTTTTTCCTTTTTTCTTTCTGAATTTGCTTCACGTTATTTCCATTTTAGCAGACAAACTGAGGGGTTTTTTGTTTGGTTTGGTTTAGTTTTGGTGATTTTCTGATGCTTTACAAAAAGAAAGGCTACTTTAAAAATAAAGTATAAGTCTGCTCTGAAAGATCACGTATCACAGTTCCTCTATACTCAAGATATGGTCACTATGTCACTATTAAATTAGTCCACAACTAATTTTTTTTCTGTAGTCCTGTTACTTACGACAAAAACAGGTCTACTTAATACATCCCTACTGCACACAAGTCTAAATTATTGTCTTTTTTCTTTTATTATAAGTAAAAGAACTAAAGGGAAAGTTCTTGTAATAACCTAGGAAATAATATGCAATAATTTCCTGTGTCGAAGCTAGTGGATTGTTCAGTTTCCACATTCTCATGTCAAAAGAGATCTTTAAAAAACCTTTTCAGTACAGAGAAAGTTTTGTGTTCTGAAGATGGTGGAACAAGAAAGGTAAGATCAGTAAATAAAGGAAGAATCTATACATTTCTCTCTTGCTTCTGTTTTTGTTTGTTTGCTTTTTCATTTTCCGAGTGATGTGATCTGTGTTGGATCAAATAATCTATAGATCTCTTTTTTCCTTGGCTTATTCCTTCTCAATTAACATCTTCCAGGCCTTTAGGTTAGTATACATGTATCATGAACATAAAAACCAAAACCACCACCAACAACAAAACAAGCTAACAAAAAAACCCCCAAACCTCTCAGCAGACTCTCATTTCAACAATTTCACTTTGGTGACAACTTTTTACTGAGTGGGAATTTTAAGCTTCTGTCACTTAGGGTTTTTCTGTTCAGCATCTCTTTGTGTTGTCAAAATAGTTTAATATACCCACACAAATTTCCAGATTCCCACAGTAAGGCACATGTAACTTCGTAGTCTGGCTTACAGAGTACGTTTATTTACAGGCACACACATTGCTTAGCAACTGTCCCTTATAAATGCAAGTCTTTTACTTCCTTTCAGCACTTCACGGTTTTATGCTCACTTTCAACATAGAAGTTTTGAGCATATTTACCTTAGGTGGCTGTGAGTGGAAAGTCACTACAGGATGTGCCCACGATATGCTGAATAAAGGCAAGCTGACTGGTATGGAGTCTAAGTGCTTGATGTGCCTATAACAGGCTTGACAACCTGTTTGTCTGAAATACTCCACCCATTTAGCAGGTGTTGATCCTATTCCGAAAGGTGAGGTGTAATCTGATTTCTCCAGGAGACAGGTGATTACCCCACCCAGATAGAACAGATAGATGACTCTTTAGATCTAAGCTGTGGTTGCAACCTAAATTGCTGCTGGGCCTGGTGCGACTGCTTGAGCTGAAACCGAACAATATTGTTCATTTCTTTGCTAATAAAGTCATGCTCAAAATGTGGGACAGGTTTACTCTACAAAGCAAACCCATTTTTTTTTCAAAGTTATGGTCAGAAAAGGACTGGCTTCTGCTTGAACTCAAGGCTTCCCAATGTTTTGACTTATTCCTGAGATACTCTTCAGTTCCTTAAATGAATTCATTCTGTGCTGTAGGAAGTGTATATTACTGGAAAATAAAACAATTCAAAATAAACGAAGCTTGCTAACACTCATGGAAAGGTTTAATGTACAACAATCATTCTGTGGCTGCAAAATCCTGAAAACCCACTTGTTTGCTGGACTGCATCCACCAAAGACATTGTTTTGTCTTGTTAACTGTGCATTAACCAGATGTACAAAAATATGAGATGGTCATTAAATCAGGTATTTAGTGCTACAGCCTTTTCTTGGCATCCCTCTAACTTTTCACAGGTCCAGAACAATTATTATCTGCATCTGCTGAATGAAGATTTAAGGACTGGAAATGTGTCTTGTAATTTGAACATACTGAACGCAGAAAAAAAATTAAGAAATTTTACATCCTAAGATCCCTGGGTCAGATGGTTAGTGCTGACAACAAATATTTGAAGGCCTGGTGCCTTTCGTTTGTGCAGTCAAGGGAGTCATCTTTAAAGTACGACTTCTAATGGCTTCTGGCTTAAGACTGTTTTCAGGACAGAGCCTGGGGTTTATCCCATCTGGCTTAGCTACCTCCATTTTTAGCCTTAGTGGCAAATTCTGGGCCAAATGACCAAGTACCAGTAGTGACTACCAGATACGCAAGTAGGTAGGTAGGCAGGGAGACATTTTGTGTTTCATCCTCACTAACACAAAGGAAGAACTAGAGGAGCTTTCCATCTGCTGTGCAAGTGTGCTGACAATACAACTGTTCGCTAATATGGCATGCAGTTTTGTGGCTTGAAGGAAACAGGATATATCTGGGGTTTTTTATTTTTTTTTCTTTTTTTTTTCTTTTTATCATGTGCTTTGTTGGCTTCTTTTTTCTTGTCCTGATGCTTTAATGGTTTAAAGTCATGCAGACATCCTGCAACTTGAGTATATTACACATTTTAAATAGTCTCATGAACTCTTGTCATATCAAAAAATCAGACAGATAACAGGCATAACTTAATTAGAAAGATAACTGGAAGTACAGTATGCTGTACTAGGCAACCAAAAGTGTCTTATCAACCCTCATCAGCACTTTCAGTCTGAAATTTCTCAGAGCACATCTTGACAGCAGAGGAAAATCTAGATATGGAATTAATCAATGGTTCCTCTGCAGTGTTGGCAGTGATCACCATGCCGAAAAGTAGTGTCATTCCTGACATCTCCAGAGGGGTCAAGTCCTCCAGATCACGACCCAATACAAGGGCCACTGAATCTGGGGATCTGTCAGCTTTTTCAAAGCTCTGAGGTGGGAAGACATGTACAATTAGAATTCAGTCCACAAAATAACACATATTTATAAAAGAGACTAGGAATTTTATTTACCTAGACATACTCTAGGTTTATATTGGATTTGTGTGTGATGCAGTACACACTGCTTATAAGGCTTTGACTAATGGGGGTGTAATCCCCAAGAGCTAAGTTAATAGAAATCCCTTTCTGTTACACAGACCCTGATACTTCAGCTGCTCAGCTTACTTCACTCACCACTGCAGACTGGCCCTTTTTCAGAGTGTAGTACTATAAAACATTGATCCTGCTAATTGCAAGGTACAATAATGACAAAACAGGAATGGAAATGATGCTATTGATCCAAACATCAAGGGGTACACAGTAATAAATCACAGTCTGCAAATGTTTTCACGCCAGCTGGCCTCCCCCTCTCTAAAATCGCACACCTGCCTATACAGGTTCAGCTGGAAGGTTATCTCATCGAGTACGGGTGCCAGGCGTGATTTCTCCACACACTAGGGCCTGTACGGGGCTCCTTGTAGTCAAGAACTTTCCTGTTACTGCCCATGCAGCACTTAGCACATAGCTTTGCAGCAGTGTTACCAACTAGCTTACTCCCATTAAATAAAATTTTAAAAGATAATTGCATTTTAACAGGATTGGAATAGTTTGATTTTTTTACCTGCCTATTCTGGGCCTGTTTAAGCCAACTGTGCTCTTTGACCGATGTTTTTCTAACTGTTACTGTAATAGAAAGAGGGAAACAGTAATAATTTTTAAATAATGTTACCGCATTTTATAAAAACATGCACACAAGCAGCGAGGGCTGTGAAAACATGTGCCATATAGAGCTCACCCTGAAGAGAACTTCTTTGCACGTGCTTACTGACATGCTAAAGTGTTCGCAGGATCTAGCTGAGAATCAATCATCTGTGTACACGGCAATTAGACATATATTTATTGCACTAGCGCCGTGGAAATATTTCCCCTGAAACAATGCTGTTGCATACTGAAAAGATACCAAGCCAATACGGACTAATCACAGCAGGCAGTAGCCCTCTAGCAAGAGAGAGAAGTTAAAAAGCTCTCTGGTAAGTTGGGAACATCTTTCAGCAGTGTGATAAATTTGAATGACAGCAGTAATATCAGGGATTACTTATTCTCCATGGATAACCCTGACCTTGTCACTTGAGAATTCAGCTAATTGGACAGAATTAAAAACCCCACCACATATTAATTAAGCTCATGCATGGGACTTTATATGGAAACTATCCATCCATTTTGACTTGAAAGACAAAACACATATTTATTTATCCAGCTGTTAAATGATAGCTTTTAATCCCCTTGTCCATCCAGTTTAGACAAAACCTTCTGATATTTTAATCACTTGGCTATGTGGGAAGGCTGAAATAAAGGAAGAATGTATTACAGGGTCTAATCCTTATCTGGATTAAATCAGCAGAAAACTGTTGAAGCTAATGATACTGTAATGGATTATTTAGCCTTCTACTTATTGCCCTGCATAATCTGGCCATTCGAATTTGCTATAACATCTGAGAAGCAGTATGACATTGATGTTGGTTAAAAAAAATTAAACAGCATTCTAAAAATAAGGAGAAAAATCTGGATATTAGTTGGTCACAGGGACTTACCCTTCAATTTCCACTTAAAAAGATGTCATTAAAAAGTCTTTGCTGCATCAGTAATCCAGATCGAAGGATGTAAATTCCAGGCTTCTGGAGGGGAGATAATTACTGGAAACTCATAAAAACCAGCTAAATTCTGTTTTAATTTTCATATGCGGAGCAGATGTTTTGACAGATGGATGGACTTTATTTTTGTAACTGTCCGGGAAAAGTCTGCATAACACAGCCTAATCAGTGTTACATATCTATACTGTTTGTTTTTCAGTCTTTCTGCATTTGGCTCCTATGCTTTTGGTTGCAGGCTTTTTCTTTGTACTTTATTTTTTCAGGCTAATCTCTCTCTGCATAAGCCCTTCTATCAATTCGATATATAAATATTAGAAAACCCTTAAAAAATAAATGTCTATGTTTAGTTAGTAAGTCAGATATATTGATCTTCATATAGTGGGTGCCCTTCTGGAAAACTTAATTAACACTTTATCTTCTCTTCAAGACAAGCCCTCTGCCCTTAAACACAGTATATAATATTTGGAATTGAAATTTAGAGTTAAGATCTCTTTCCATACACAGTGGACCTCTTTGACTTTAATTCACACTTTGTATGTAAGTGACAGTTTAATAATACCTCAACTTGTTCTACAAGTAGGAGTTTAGTACAGGAGAATTTGCAGTAGTGTTGGTGCTTTGGCTGGGTTACCGTAGTATGACACAAATGGGACATTCTATGATTCTGTGTTTTAGCCACTTTCATTTCAATGAACTGTCAGCATGGAGCTGAGAATCTGAACCCTGTAACCTCCTCAGCGTGGGCTTTGGTGAGAGATACGGTCCATATTCCTTCAAGTAGACAAACAAACTGGATTGTGCCCCGCGTTTGGGGTGGGTGCTTCAGCCACCGCACATGGCAGAGCCAGTTCAGGGCAGGAACCATTTCTTTGGCCATGCTTTGGAGGATATTGGCAATAATGCCATTACGGGACTCTTTGCAGAAGCATATCCAGCAATTACACTGTAAAAACATTTAAAAAGTAGCTCTCTAAAGAAGTTCACTCTGTCAGGACAGAGGGAGAAAGACCTCACAAGCCATGCTAAGAGGTTTCAGACATGATGTGGAGGTTTAGCTGCTTGGATTTTGAGATAGAGATAATTCTGTGTAAGGCCGAAGGCAGAACCTACAGCTCTTGGGAAAACATTGTACCATTTATTGAAATATAAATGAAGATTAGTCCTCTCCAGGGGTAGGCAAGATAAATGAATGGAGGTTTTGAGGACTGTAGTAACTCTCACATGATAAACCTAATTTTCTCTTTGAATATCTACCTCAACCATTCTGTACCATATGCAATCACTTATGCTTTCTGCTGTATATATCAAGCTTTAGGGCATAAACTAGTGTTTAACTTTATATAGACAAGAAAAGTTTCCCAATATTAAGCTGCCCTTTACAATAAACAGGATTATTAGGTGGAAGAATTTATAATGATTCCAGTGCTCCTCTTCTTTAAGATTTATTTTCATAACCTATTCAAGTAATACTTTCCCACCTATGGAGAACGTTGCAAACCTTGCATTGATTTTCATTGACGTTATTAGGCTAAAACTATTTTAAACTCTCACACCAGCCTGCTTTCACATATGAAAAAAAAAACCAAAACAAAACAACACACACCCCTCAAAAAAAAAAAAAACCACAAAAAAAACCCCAAACCAAACTGATTTCCACCTAGAAAATAATTTGTAGAAGTCTAATTTTCTTCCTTTAACTGTATTACTTGTTGGAGAAAAATATTCAAAGGGTACGGATATGTCCAGAATAAATTCCTTTTAAACAACATTCCTTTCCTGGAGAAAGTGAAAATGGATACAAAGGTACTTGGGGGCTGAACTCACACACAGAAACAATATTTAAATTCCATGACAATCTGTTCCTTAACAGCTTCTGGCTCTGGGTTACTCTTCCTCCAGTGGATATTTTCTTCTGTCTGGTGTATTTTACCAAGATAGTACATTTATTTTGTTGTCTTTGTCTACTTTCCAGTGCCTTACACTCTGAGATCATGTAGTGAAATGTCTCATTCTGCTGGCACAGACCTTCACACTAACAATATCGTGCTGGCCCGAGGGTCTGGCAAGGTGAGACGTTGCTGCCAAGTGGGACAAGCCCAAGTGGAGACACCCAAGTCATTCCAGGCCTCCAGCCAAGGGGGTTGGGTCATTGCTTTGTACTCAAGATGACGTATCCGCTGATGATGGGACTGGCAGAGCCGTCTGCCAGGTTTCACAACTGGACTTACCGTTGTAGGAGCCTTGCAGTTTGGGCAGGACTCGGGAAACACTGACAGTGGGATCCGTCAGCCAAGTCTCATGTCTTGATGCACCCAAGTCGCCTCAATGCTCACACATTTTCCCCGATCAGAGTACCTTCTTTGGCATACATGTGCTGAGATTTGGAGCCTGAGTGAAACATTCAAAGCTCTTAAAGTTGTTATAGATTTACGGGAAGCTTTTTCTTCCCAGAGCCACACAAACCTGGAAAATCTAATACCATCACAAATCAGACTCTTGCTAAGTTCAAAGTACTAAACACAAAGGTACACCATTTCCACACATCATGCTGTACCTGTGCAACTGTACCTGAGCACAGTTAGACAAAGGAAGGAACCTTATTTCCCTGCCATTGAAATCAATGCACATGTTGCTATTGTTCCAGGGAGAATAGCACCGTCCCCCAGGCAGGGCAGGAACTTCACTTTGAACTTCCTGAGTTGACAAGGGCTTAAATCAGAACTGTAACTTTACTTTGATGTCATTTATTGTGGTTTAATACCCCTCTTTATTTATTTTTTTACAATCATGTAAAATATATAAAGAAACCTAATCTGTTAGGGAGGTGTATGAGAATTTACTGAATAGACCTTAATGGTTCCTTTATGCACCTATAAAATACAGGGAAGCTATAAGAGCAATCTGAACTGGACTGGGAACTTTAAATGTTATATAAATTTATTTGTCATAGTCAAAGGTTTATTGCTATAGGTATTTACCTTCCCCATTGCTTAACTAGGTTGTGTATTTCTTAGACATCTATGGTAAAAAAACATGTTCTACAAGGAATTAAGGAGAGCTTAAAAGTAGGGATGAATAAAACAAATCTGCTTTTAGGAATATATTGTAAATCCACAGTAACTTTACTGAACACTCGAAGTGCAAATACGGCCATGATAGAGTTAACTCCCCCTTCCCTCCCCCCACCCCTAGGCTAATCTGGAATAATTCAGTGAAGTTGATGATAGATTTCTTCTTAATTTCCATCCATAGGAATCAAAGAAGACTCTGCTCCTAAACTAAGTAGGGTTTTCCATCTCACCTTTAAAGTATTAGCCATCTAATACCTTCTCACTGTATATTGTAGCTAAGCAGCTGAACAGTATTTAGTGAGAACATATAGAGTCACAGGTGGCACGTTGCTGTAAATCAGAATATCTCCTCTGAAATCAGCACAATCCATTTTGGTTGACACTGGCTGTGGGTCTAACCCAGCTACTCAGAGCATTTTGCAGAGGTATGTATATATCCACTACCTCTGACATCTCATGTTCTTCAGGTAGGCAATTTTTGAAAGCTTTAACAAAGCATAGTAGTAGACCACAAAGACATTTTTTAAATCATGATACACCAAACCAGATAAGGCAAAGTACAGTCCTACTGAAACAGTAGTGGGAATAAATTCAGATGGATACAACTGTAAGTGAAAAAAATCAGAATTATTTAATAATGCAGAAATCATTGGTCAGTTTTATATTATGTAGAGTCAAAGTCAGATGCTTCATCTGAAACACAGAATATCAGTTTAAGAAAGGATCTATTTCAATTTTGCTCATTTTTAATGTTATATGAATTTGCAGTATTTGCCTTTTTTTGTTTCAGCAGACATTGCATTATTAACACACTTGCATAATTTTCTCATATTGCTTGTATTAAAAGCATTAAGAAAAATACCAAAACATACCTTGTAATTTTAATGATTTATGCCAGGTATTTGCTTAGTACTCTACCACTGTGACAGTGGAAAGCAGTCTGTGGATACATATACACAAAAGAAATGCATGCTCATGTTTGTAAATGTGTGGGAGGAAGAATAAGTATGCACCAGAAATTAGTGTGTTTGTATTAAGAAAGGTCAGAATGGAAGAATTAAGAGAGACCTCTGGTAACATCCATCTCTATTTCTTTCAATTTCCTGTTGGATTACCTTAACCATCTTTATGTTTTCTCTTCCATCTCAGTTGGAAAGATAAGTTATCAGCACTAAGCCAAGGACTTAGTAAGATTCCTTATGCTTTTCTCTGAGTGCTCTTTTTCATATGTTGCCATTATCTATTACACAAATAAACAGTAAAATTGGAAAAGCAATGTCACTTTAGTACAGTCCTTTGTGTAAGGCAGGGAATCAGTATTTTATCTGTGCAAGTTCATTGCTTTTCCCTGTGGTGGCTGAAGACATGCCTCAAATTGCAGATGCATTTTCTCGGCAGAACCATTATTTTGTGCTTGAGAGTACCTGGTTTAATTAGCAAGCAAGTTACAGAGACAAATGACGCCAATGAGATTTCTGTAGAGGCGGTAGCTCAGGTGGTGTTTCCATGGGTCCTGGTCCACTTGGAGAAGTATTGCTGAGTGCTGTACCAAAAAAGTCGTCAAATATGCATAGAAAAGTTTCATTCATTTTTAACACAAGCTTTACTGGAAATGGTTATTTTATTTCAATGTTCCTATTTTTATCCTATTTAAAATCCATTATTCATAATTGTGTCAGTAAACTGATTTGCAGGCATTGATGTATTTCTTTTCATTGTTAGACCTGATTGAAATAAAAATATTACATAAACAGAAAAAGTCGCTATCCTGACTATCAGTTTAGACGTTTCCATTTTAATGACATTAGGCATTAATAATGACATTTTTGTTAACAGATAACTGACAATGTTTGTACTAGGGACTGTTAATGTTACTATTAATTTTTTAAATGCTGAGAACTAGAATTACTCATGATAGATAATTTATTTAAGTAGAAAATGAAAAGTGCAAGTTTTGCAAAACTTATATTCTAGGGACTGTCAGTAATTGCATTAAAGTTTAGCATATGTATTCATCTTTATAAAATTGGCCCCTAAACACAGACAATCAGGAGGAGGCAGCATTCATATTATTGTTAGAAATGTTATATCAATGATTTGGTTTTCATCAACTCTTTCCATCTGGCCCATCTTTCTTCTAATTGTTACTTAATTGTATACAAGCAAACAGTTGGTCCATTTTTCTTCATTATTTCATTCTGACACATTTCTATAAATGGGTTTTGTCTTACAAACATGGCAATAGCATAAATTACAAAAATAAAGCATGTCTGAAACAAAAAATAGGATTTTTTTTTTGGTAATCTTCTTTTCAGGGGTGGATGCTTTATTAAATGACAACCAAAGATATTTAAATGAGAGCCTAAATCAGGCTATTTATTAAATGCTCAGCAATAAACAAGCTTATAAACAGCATGAAATGATCACACTTTTAAAATCTGCTCATTCAGCCGCACATCCCTAACACAGAAGAGCTCCCATTAGTCATAATCACTGAAATAACTTTGCGGATACGTTTTTTTTTTCCCACTTTTCTTTGCAGAGAGAATGTGCTAATTTCATCAAGGTGCTTAAGGCTTACAACCAAACCCACTTGTACGCCTGTGGAACAGGAGCTTTTCATCCCGTCTGCACATATATTGACGTTGGAAGCCATCCTGAGGTAAACTATCTTAAACCAATATTTTTTCTTTTTTCCTCTCTTTAGTCTTTATTGGTGTTTAGCCACAGTCTCCTCCTCCTAAAATGCACTCTTACTAGTTTCTGTGGCTCAGTGAGGGGATCTGGTAGGACCTGCTCCTGAATCAGGTGCTGACGTGCTGATTGATAAATCACAGCAGAATCTGTACTTTTCTCCCCTACGCAGCCTCTTTTCCCCCAGGGGCTTAAATAAATATGAATAAACCCATTCTGCCTTGTTCATGCAATTAAAAGCACTCTCTTTTTTTGGTCAGGACAGATACCAGCTACAAGAGGGGTAGTTTCAGCCTGTGTACTTATTCTGGGATCAGCTCTGTCCTTTAGTCTCCCACCAGTCAGTACAGTCTGACATGGAGGCAGCTTTCTCCCAGCTGGGAGTTAAAATAGTGTCACATATTCATAAATCCCACTTCTCAGATTTGTCCTGACACACGGACAGTTTTTCATATGACCTAGGTTTTGTTTCTCTACTTTTTAGTGAAAAAATAAATCATTTTTTCTCTATTTTTCCCCCATTTTTTTAATCTGTAGTTTACTGGTTTTTTGCTTAGTGCTGCAGAAAGCTTTCAGTAGCCCTTGCACTGCTTTGTCAGTGATTGTCGTAACTAAAGAGATAAGCGTGGTCTTCCCTGGTGAGAAACAGTGGCCCCCACAGAAAGCAATGTGACAATGCTGCTTTTCCTGGCTAAAAATTTGACTACCATGTCTCTGTGCTCCACTTCAATCCTATTTCTTTCCAAGAAAGCCAATCTTTTATTTTCCTATTAAGATGAGTATGTTATATAAATTAGTCCACTTTTCTTATTTTCAGGCTGGCTTACCTGAGTATTCCTCCATGGAATATTTCAGTTTAGTAACTAGGCTCTTGATGTGTTTTCAGCACTTTCTTAGTTTATAGATAGGTTTACTGGTGAATCTATAGTTATGTTACTTGTAGCTTCTGTGATCTCTGAAGAACAGCTCTTTCAAGTTACCTTATGGTTTTGCAATTCAGGTTTTCAGATTTCCCTGAAAATAAAGACATCATTGTTACATGAATGAGGACTCAGGTTTTTAAAATCAGAATTTCTTCTTGTAGAAAAGTTAACAGAACAGAGTGTTGACTTTATAGTCTGGGAACCATTTTCCCCTATGAAAATGTCCTTTGATATTTGAAACATGAGCCTTTAAAATGTTCTAAGCATAAGATTTTGGAGGGATAAAGGAGCTGCAAAGTAGAAGGGATTTTTTTCATATTCTTTAATGCTTTATTCCAGAATGCATTCTTGGCAATTAGTGATTGTCTCTTGACCACACACAGTATGTCATTGCTTACTGCATTAAACAGATTCTCTGCTTCCTGAGATCCCTTTGGGAATTGGTAGACATATTAATTAACTCCAGTTCCGTAAGATGTGTGTCAATCAATTCTTGGCGATCTGCCAAGTGAATCTATCTGCAGAGAGATAGCTGGTATGAGGTCATTTACTTCTACATTTTGCTGTTTTATGACTGTACCATAAAACTAACACACACTTTATCAAGGATTTATAGAAAGGATGATCAGAGATGAGATGCCAGATCCAACTTTGGTTTAACATTCTGGATTTTGAGACACTTGAGTCAATGATGTGTTTGGCCCTGGAGCTGAAAGAGGATGTTTGTTTTAGCTTCTTTTTAACAGTCCCTAACTATCAACAAAATCAAAATGGTTGCATTTTTGGTCATTTATGCAGTAAGCTTGTTAGTCCCTGTGTGCCTGAATCATTCTCTTGACCCGTGGTTTCACCTTTGCAAAGCAGGGAAGTCAGGAGTATGTTTATCTGAACTGTCTCAGACACTGTTATCTTTTTATTTCCTTTTCGTACTTGAGCTATGAGCGAAATCATCTTCACCTACCCTTCCAGTGGCACAAGTTTCTGTATCCTCTGGACAGTTGTGCGGGAGGAGTTGCTGCCTTCTCAGCCCAGGTCTGCCCATGGAGAGGGAAAGTGGGGCA
Organism: Caloenas nicobarica; assembly: GCF_036013445.1. Lineage (NCBI taxonomy): Eukaryota > Metazoa > Chordata > Aves > Columbiformes > Columbidae > Caloenas > Caloenas nicobarica. Next base: position 10,032,662 of record NC_088245.1, read on the forward strand.
GGCAGGTGGCAAAAGTACTCACGGCTTCTCAGGCTTTGACAAACGTGGCAGTCAGCCTGGGTCCTGTCCCTTGCAAAGGTGAAAATGAGATGAATAAATGAATTTATTAGGTTTGCAATGAAAAATAATCTGGCCTGTCTCTGTCTCTCAGTTAGAGCCTATTCCTTCCTTTCCCATACCACCTAGCCAGGAATTTCAAATGTCCCATCTCCTCCCAGAGCTGGGGAAGAGGAGGGTGCTTGATTGACAGTAGCTATTAGAGACACCATGAATGGGGGGGGGGTGATACAGTATTAACCCCCACACTCCTGCACAGTGCATCTGTGAGAGCCAGATGGTTTACATTGTCATGTCAGACAGCAGCACTGGACGTGTCAAAGAGCCACTGCTTCTGTATCATGTATAGTTTATACCTCCTTAGCATACTAAAAAAGGTAAAAAGTATAACTGAAGGCAAGTGGTTGATTTTGAGTTAAAAAATTGCCATCTAAAACATTTCCTGAAGATTCATTTTCTGCCACAACACTTGTGGAAAATTAACTGACTTCACCATCTGCTTATTTATTTTTCAAGCACTTAGAGAGGTAAATGTGAACTGATTAGGGGAATAGTCGGGGAATGTACCTACTGTCTAATAAGACTGCTTGTTTATCTGAGCTCTGAATATAACCCACCTGCCTGAGTCTGGTGGAGGAGAGGAAATGAGTTTGTGCCAAACTGAAGAGGATGGAGAAGTAAAATTTAAAGGAAAGAGTGGCAAGTGATAGAAGAGACACTAGAGGCAATTGGAGCAGGCTGCAGGAGGCTGGAATATGGTACAACTTCTATGATTAGGGAAAGGAAATAAATTACTTTGTATGACAGTCATAAAGTAATGGGAATATGAATTGTTATATCTGTTGAATATCTCTTCAATATGAAGCAGTGTATTGCAGCCCCATTCCATATTTGAAGAAAACCATTTCTAGTGATGAAACTAGGCAGGTCTAATCGAGTTTGATGAAGTACAGTATCAGAAATAATAATAAAAAGGTAAAAGGATATGAACAGCATGCTGTGCATCTGATTAAAAATGATCTGCGCAAATGTATACAACCTAATATGTTGTGAATTATACCACAGAATAAGGAGTAAAGCAGACTAATCTTTGCTTAAATCCATTCCAGATGTGTAAGTGAATAACCACAGTATTTAGAGAGAAGAATAAAGTTAATGTTTGAATAGGCTTTAAGCACGTAAGCTATGAGTAAGCAGGAGAGAACATATTTAGAGAGAACGTGGCATGTATATACGCAGAAAATACCTGAGGAGAGCCTAATTTAAAGCTTGAGATCATCCATTAGAGAGGCTATATTTGTACCTTCACTGAATGGGGCAAACTGGCTCATATGCAGATGTCTGTCTTGTATGTGCCTGAGCTTAGGTGAGATGACCTAACACAGACACCTACACCAACTTCAGCAATCCGGGCTTAGGCAACATGTGTCATTCTTTCTGCATAGCACAATAGAATACAAGAAACCAATTACCAGACAAAACAAGAAAGTAATTAGTAAAGCCATGTTCTGCTCCCACTGACTTCTGATGAAACAGGATTGGATGTGTAGGAATGTTGTACTTAACGGTTGCAAAATTACACAAGTCAGATCTGTGCTTGAAAGGAACAAATCCAACTGCGGGGAAACACAGAGGTGCATTAAAACCCACTAGAAAATCACAACAGGATGCGGAATGCACCTGCCTGTGCATGTCTGAGCAGGGGAAGGAGCCCTGCTCCCTGTCCCCAGGGCTCCCTTTGGGGTAGTTTCTGTGAACCAGCAGGGAAAGAACAGGATTTACCATTTACTTAACCCTTACATGCAGGTGGAGGTATAGAGAATGCCCTATGTAGAACTTTTTTTTTTTTTTTTTTAATGCTCAGACAGGCATTGCAAGAGCTATACAAAATTGTTTGCCAGATCCTCAGCAGGAGTACATTAGGATTTCTTCAACAGAGGTAAATCGATAGATGCTGTCTGAAGAACTAACCCAGCTTCTTTTATTGTCTCCTAATCCCAAATTTCTTGTCATTGTCCAACAGATTAAAACTCTTTTTTAACTGTATGAACTTAAAAGGTCTGGGATCACTTTACTTGCAGGTTATTTCTCATTCTTAATCAATAAAGAAGCTCTAAATTTAGTTCAGATTTATGATGTACATAAAACATTAAGTTATAGCACATGAAGTTGTATAACGCTACCACCTGTAACATATTTACTTTTTCCGGACTCTGTGTATTTTAAAAATCTTTGGTTCAACTCATAAAATTTTGCTGAATTATACTTTCCACTTTTCTTTATCCCTTCTGTACTTCACATTAGAAGAGGTCTAGAGTGCATTTTCTAAGTAATGGACATCCTGTTCTGATACATTTATGCATCTGTCTTTTTTGTCTGTCTGTATATATGTCTGTATATATTATTTATATGTATATAGTGATGGAAGAAAAGTTTTTTTCCTTTAACTTTGAAGGAATACATTACTTGAAGGGCCAGTGTTACTGCTGGTAGAAAACATGTTGTGTTCCATTATCTAGTATAAAATTCGGGGTGAAACATTGACTTCAGGAGTAGTAGATGTGGCATAAATTGGCCTACCTTCATTGAAGACAGCAGAGTTGTGTCAGATTACATCAGTTAAGATTCTGATCTGTGGTTTTGAAGTGAAATATTTGAGTAAATTATTTTTTAAGTTAAGAATCACCTCAGGCTAATTTGCTTTCCATACAATTAAATATACCTTTATACAGCATTTATATGCTTGCTAAATATATAGAGAAAATATGAAGGAAAAGGGTACTGTTAAAGGATTATTCTCATTTGTGATATAACAATTGGATGATAAAATGAGTATTCGTCACATATGAGTTCTAAGCATCACTACAATCATGGATAAATGCCAATAAAAGATCTAGTTTACAGACTATAACAGCCTATTTTAGTTCAGAGATGCTTTAACCTTTCAAACCACTAGGTATCCTGTTACTATAGCACATGAAAATGAAACTGAAGAGCCAGATCTCTAGCTTATGTACATTGTAAGTACCTTTTAGAGCACTTCTTTCAATTGTCTAGGTAGTTTAGCGATGGGAAAAAAAGAGAACTTCTCTCAGATATTTAAAGGCTGATATACTTTACCTTGTTTCATAAAAAGCAGGGTAACGATTTCTGCTATATTGGGAAATCCCAGGTACTGGACATTTTCGCTGTACTGATGTTCTTGTCTGTGGAGGATGGCAGGTAACAGGATAGCCAGCATTAGGCACACATCTGTCCAGGCATCTCACAGGGTCAGTGGCCAAAATCACAAAATAAAGGGGCTTGATTTCTCTGGAGGCGCTGGATCTGCAAACCATCACTTCTGCTGTTCCACATGACATGGATTTCCGGTCCCTTAGGCTACCCTGTGTGAAAACTCTTTACATAAAATCAGGCTTTTCACACATGTACAATTTACCTTCACATGTTAAAAAGAATAAATCTTGGCATAGCTATAACCTTCCTAGCATTTTTTGAAGTATATAGTTTTATATACAGTTATATGTAACTATATATAGCATATAATTCTTTTTCTAGATTCATTGTTTGGGAAGGGATATGCTGTGGGAACTTTCCAATGACCTGTAGACAATATTTACAAGAGGAGTACAGGGAAGGGACAGAGAATATGACAGTCCTTTCTTATAAGACAACTTAAGTGAGTCATTTGTTCTGGTAAGGTTTGTCAAATATTCTGTAAGGAAACAAAGATTTGTTGTTGGAAGCTTTAGCACCATCATGCAGAAGCATGTAGTTCTTACAGGCTGAGTGTTATGTCCCAAATGGCAACTCTTGTTATGTGGTATTATCTTGTGATAAAGTTAGAGAAGCAGAAGGTCACCGTAAAAAGGTAACTTGATTCCCATTTAAAAGACTTTTTGAAAAACTCCATAAACCCCTTTGTAAACAAATATGAATCAGGTTGATGGTTAAATGTTATTATTTATGAAGGCCTGTCTTGGAATACACTGCAGATCTCCTTTGACTTTAGCTGTATTTTGAACGCTTGTTTGCTAAAAGAGAACTTAAACCAGAAAAACCTCAGATTTTTCAAAACTTCATCCTGTCATCCCCAACCAAAATACAATTCCAGTAACAATTTATTTCCAGAGTAGATCCTTTAAAGTAGGACTATTAGGCTTTATGTGACAATTTAGTTGTCAGAATAGTTTAATTTATGAGGTCAACTTCTCTCAACTGAGTAGCACACATGGCAGCAATGGCTGACTTCTTTCCTACTCCTCACTGTTGGGAAAGTCTACACAGCTGCTACTGTTATTTTATCTCCAGCAAAGTGAGGTAGTGAAGAGAAAAATTTTGAAAGAGATTTTTTTCCAAGTATTGTATTTTAACAACATAAGAATTCATTTCCTAATAAAAATTATAATGCATACCAAACTTTTTATGTAAACCACACAGTTAAAAGTATAATACTTTAAATTTGCAGCTAGTGTTCATTATCCTGACATATTCAGTTAAGAAAGACATGTCTTTATGACAGCTGAATATTTGACAACTAGCTGATTCATTTGATCTTGCATTTACCAATGTAAAGGTATATTTGTAAGAATAGGACTATTTCAAATCATACGCATGCAAAGGATCTGGCTCAGTATCTTAAAATTCAGCTGCAGTACAAATATAATTTTTGGAGAAAGTATTTAGCAAAGAGCTCATGCTTTAATCATCGTCAGGAAATGTGCACATCGTAGGTTTTCAGCTGTCACTTAATGCTTTCAGTCTTGTCCTTGCATATTTCATAATTACACCTAAGCAATTTGGAATCTATTTATGTCTAAAGTGACAGAAAGTCAGTAATTATGTCTCAAGTTCACTCCGAGATTTACAAGTTGAACATTTACATGCAGGAAATGAAATCAAATTTTCAACTATCACAAGTCAAAACAGTGCAGTTGGCTATTTTATTTCTTCACTTTTATTCCTCAGTCTACAGACTTAAATGGTTTATGCAAAATGGTTGCAAAATTCTTTAGCAAGTCATACAGAGGAGAGGTATAAGATATGATGAGAAGCAGAACAAAGACATGGAGTTTACAGCTGCAAGGGCCATTTGTTGCACAGCAGAAACCACTAATGAAACCCCTATTATTATTCAAGTCTGATCAGTTTAGCTATTCAGCATCTAACTTTTGTTTAAGACTTGATAAATATTTCCAAATTGCTATGGCAGACCTCCCAGTTTATTCTTGAGTGAAAAAAATTTAAAAATCAACTCCAGAACTATATTACTTTAATATTACATTATACATATGTTTTAAAGAAAATGTAAATTGAAGTCACTCCACAGGTGATGTTCCAGCACTCTACGGTTTGGTTTTAATAAAAAACTTCCCTGAGATGAGAGAGAACTGGTAAGGATCTGTAGAGAGTGTCGAGTTTTCCATAGATCTGGTCTGATCACTAGAGACATGCGATGACACAAAAAAGCTTGATAGTATCAAGACCCTGCATATTCTTCTCAACTCCCACAAAATAACTGTTAACATAGAATTTTTCTTAGATTTTCTTGGTGCAAAAAGAGACCAGTGAGAATGACACTGTCAAATTTGAACGCCTTGCCTCCTAATGGGAGGAATCTGTGCACTAGCATGCTTGCACTGAGATAGCTGAGAAGACTATTGTTCTCTCACCATACATGGCTTTCTCCTTCTGTGGCTGAGAAATGCTGGTTGATTGCAGTGGAGAACTGTATACAGTATGGCACAGCTGAATGACTTCCATGAATAAGAAACCACAGCCAGTTGACATATTCATTAGGTTCAAAGAAATGAGTCTCAGAACTGTGGGAAAACTTTTGTTTATGCTGCTGAAGGGGAGAAAAAAAAAAAAAAAAAAAGAGTGAGATAGAAAGAGACCTCCATGGAAGTAAATTGGCAGAGTGGAGTGTGCACACACGCACGTGCAGAACAGTTGGGTGGATTTACACTTATGCTATGTGCAATGTCTTGCTTTGTGAGTCCATGCCTTAAACCATGGCTAACACTCAAACAATGAGTGATTCAAGTTAAAGACACCCTTTAGATTTGGGTCAATTTTTTTTTTTTTTTTTTTTTTTTTAATGTGGAGTGATTTTTCCTAGTACCAGTTGTCTTCAGTGGAATTCAATATGACTTATATGGGTATAACTGACTGGGTTTCATTCTTCTTTTATAGAGTCACAGAAGAAAACATTAATTTCTAGCATTGTTCGAGTGATGACTCAAAGTTTTGTGACTGTTTTAAGAAAATTAATTTTAGTGATGGCTACCAGTGGAGCTGAAAATATACGCACTGTTTATTAGAATGTTCATTATTAATCCTATCAATTAAAGGATGTTATGATGAATTATTTATTTACACAAGGTAAATATTCCCACTGGCACATGATTACCATTACGATGAGATGACTCAGTTTTCCTAATTCATTACAGACTTAGATTGTACTTTTAAGAGAGATGGCAGTCATATTAAGATGTTGATCCAATTTTCTGGGTGGAAATATTATGTTCGTTCATCAGCAGAGCCCGTAACACTTCTAGTAGCACAGAAGTTAGCATTTGCCTCTTGTTGTAACAACAATTGAAAATATTAACCCAACTTCACAGTCATGAAACATATGCAAAATTTTATTCACACACCTCCTGAAACAAAAGACAAGTATGGCTGAATCCTTCGATCTCTCAACCAACATGGGGGAGAAACAAACAAACAAACAAAACAAACTACCATCTCTTGGGAAACCAATGTAATAAAACCAGTGTAAAGTTAGCCTATAGAATAGGCTGACTTAATTGAGGAAATGACTTATAAATAGAATTATTTCTTGATTTAGAGGTGTGGGAGGAAGCAAAACTGAAAGGAGGAGTTGCCAAGCAGAGATTTGGATAGATCAGCATCAAAGCCACATTATTCATTGTGGGATCCATGTCACAAAGCTCCAGTTTACAGGGGCTGACCTCATGAAAAAGAATCACATTTTAAGCGTGATTTCTGCATCTGAAGGAAGTGACTGTATTGCGTGTGTAGCTCAGTACAAACATCTTGTCAAATAAGCTTTAAACGACCAAGGTCACAATGCAGCAGGTTTTAGCTGTGGGTGATGCTCCACATACAGGCCACACGGCTGTGAAATGCAGAGCAGCAAACTAACCAGTTATATTAAATATTCAGACTCGAAGACCTAACCAAGACTCTGTTAATGTTAACCAACTTCACTGGACTTTGTCTAAAATGTTATGAGAGCTGATGTGTTGTCAAGTGCCTTTCAGGCCTGATTTTTAAAAGCGGTAGGATGTATTTAGTTACATGCAAATCTGAAGATACTGCCTATCTCCATGCTTTCAGACTAACATAATATTTATCGTTTCTGCGTGTTCACAGTGTGTGAGCTTAATGGTATATCAGCATGGGGACTGGTCTGTGGTTCGTCCCAGGACGGGACCCAGAGAGGCCACGGACGGCCATGCTGCAGGCCGCTCCACGACGGTGGAGAGGCTCACGCCTGAGCATCTCCCCAAAACCTCCTCTTGATGTTGCTGCTGGCTGTAAAACTCTCAGTCACTCAGAATTCCCAGGAAAGGGGCATTTCGCCAAAGGAAAGATGAAAACACTCATGGATTTAAAAGCAATCTTTTAAACAGCTTTAGGAAAGACAAAAGTCACTTTCCACAATGTGAGGCCTCCTTGGTGTGCTTCCAAGCCCCTTATATATCTCTTTCTTTCATCAACAGCTGCATTTGGCATGACAGAACTGGCTTCTCCACAATGATTAGATCTTATTTCTCCTTTGATAAAAAGCAGAGCAACTGCAGGTGAAGCTACTCTTTCTGTTAGTAAACAGCAGTGCATAGGTATTTCCCGCAGTTGCCTGGTGGAACAGGAAATAATTGTTCTTCTCTTGCTGTCTTGACCATCCCCATTTTTATGTACAGACTCATATTTATGTGAAAATGCTTTCATAATACTTTCCAGATGCCTCCTTGCCTTTACAACATTTTGAAACTGAGTTTCTTCTCTGTGCTGTGTTTTACAGCGTCTCAAATTTGTTACTAAGTACATTCAAATAATAAAATCCCACAATTCCATAGTTTAGTAAGAAAATAATGCTAAAAATTGATGCTTTGATCAGTAATCAGTACTTTGCTTCTTAAGGAGAGAATTAAATGAATCATGTAAGAAAGTGAATAAGAATTGATCCCATATATGCCATGCACACAGAGAAGATGGCCGCAAGATGCAGGATCTCTGCAAAACAAGGGAAGATACAGATTAACTATTGTGTCACTTTCTAACTTTGCTAAATACCTTTACAAAGGATAAAGAAAATGGTTTTTATCAGTGTACAACCTTTCATCTTTTTGCATCCCATGTTTTGCTGGCGTAAGATAACACAGAGAGATTAACAATCAGGTATTTCAAGATCTTAAAAGTCTGACAGAAGACAAAATCCTTCATCCTTCTTTAAACAATACGAGACCTGGTACAGCAAGGTATGCTTGATTGATGCAATAGTACCTGTCAGCAAGAAAAAAATCCAGTTTAGGAATAGGTCAGGGCTTAGACAGAGATTGTATTTTATGCAGGGAAGGAACACAGGACTATGCATAAAATAATCTAAAAATAACAGACATGAAAGCAGTGCATAGGCATAAATAATAATCTTCCGTATACATTAGTCCATGTAAATTTTGCAATGAAGAATTAATCAATTTACTGCTGAAAGACTGTGGGAGATTAAGAATAGTACTGAAACAGGCAGTGCCTTAAACATTTATTGTTGTCCTATATGCCTACTGCTTGTGTGATGTGGGAAATCAAACTAAGTGATCACAGCAACTCCTGAAAGTCTAAGAATAAAATCACTTGAAGTCAGTTGAGGAAAAAAAAAAGTATTACTATTCCATTCATTCTCAGCTCTAGCTTACATAGTTTGTAATAACTTGCTTTCTGTTTGTGGCACTCAGGAAGTCTGGAAATGTGCAGGCTCCTCTTTGAGCTCCTGAGCATAAACCATACAGAATCTCTGTATCTTCCCTCAAATACCATTCCTGTGAAGGAAATGTGCTGTGCCCTTCTGTTCCTTCCTTCGCCTCTCCCTCATTTATATAAGACAAATAATTTAGTGACTTTGACCTGACTCAGATAAAATACATTTCTCTGACTCACTCATGCCTCTTCGGACTTTGAGTAAATTAGTTATTTCCTAAGTAACTCGTTTCATTGGAAAAGGGTGAGTAACTTTCTACCATTACTTGGAAACTCAAGGAACGAAGAGCTAATAATTGGAGGTTTTTTTCTTTCTCTTCCGCTTCTGTATAATTTGCCGTGGACAATTCACATATGGTTATTTTTATTTATTCCCAGAAGGGAACTTTGTTTTTTAAAATGTGGTTTGTCTTTAGCTCCGTGAGTCAGAAAAGAATGTGCAAAACACATTGGATGAACAACCAGTACACATCGGATGAAAAACCAGTCACCACTGGAAAATTTAGATAGAGGTATCGTGTAGAATTAATAAATGTATTGTGATTATTTCATGCCTATTAGAATTGGCAGTGACTTGCTATGTCATCTAAGCTATTCTAATTTGTGTTCATCTGCAGTCATCTACAAGTCTGGACTGTCTTCTCACCTGTTGTGATATAAATCACAACTAGTGATTCTTGCAGTGCAGCATTAATTTGCATTTTAATTCATTCTTCTACAAATATTGCACAGCTAATCATAATTATATACATTGTCCAACCCTAAACAACTCTCTTCCTATTTAGCATAGGTGTCAAACAGTTCCAGAAGAACTGTTGTTTAACTTTTCCCTTGTATGATAACACCCATTTTAGTTAAGAAATGCTACCCAATTTATGAAAATCTACGGATTCTTGTGAGTTGCAACATGGTCACACTCAGGGAAATATGTTAATAAAAGTTCTTGAGTTTCAGATGAGAACAGAATACTCTCCATTAATGAAATATGATTCATAATGAATCTTGCATGGGAGTGCTAATAACTACCTTTAGGTTAAAGTGCTCAGATGTCACAGTATTACAATATCTGTCTTAGATGTGTATCATTACAGCAAAGTAATTAAAGGTTACTTAGCTGTTAAATGGTTACCTTGGAGGAATCCTTCAGCAATGTGGCTTCAAACATGCCTTTACAATGAAGTTAATTAAGCAAATTAAATATCAGCCTCGTAGTAATCTATTTTATGTGCAGAATATCTGGCATAAAAATATATAATATGATTGGGGGCAGAAAGCTGAGGAGCTGAAGATATTTCTATTTCTTTTTAAATCTAAAACAATCTTAGTTGTTCTTACATGTAAAATAAAGTTTATGCTATTGGGTTAAAAAGCACAATGACAAAATTGCTGAAGAGAAATGGAATACCAAAGTTTTCATGGTCACATTCCATGTGCTGTGTGAGTGCAAAGCTCAAGTAGCACCATTCAGGATAAGAGATGTATTAAAATTCACTCGATCCTTTTCACACCTCTGTGCTACATGGAGTTAAAAGCCTGGTAACAAGTGACTAGAGTTTTGCTAACAGCTCAGTCTGACTCATCAGAAGGATGCTTTCAGGGATTACTAGCTTTCTGCCTTCTTCTGTATTTAATATAAACCGCACCAGGAAAATTGAGCAAGCGGCTTGATCTGGATATAAACATTTCTCATCACTCATTCAAGTGGGAATATGACATGGGCAACACCAGTGACAGAATGGAGCCCTACAGAAACAAGAGAAAATTATTTCTTCCTCATAATCTCCATGCTGAACTGAAAACTCATTTCATAGATTTTGTCTTAAAAATAATTTCCTAACATGCCAACTGGCAGTGACGAATACATAGTATGTTCTGCTTTTTTCTTTGTTTAAAGAGAAACAATCCATTAGATAAATACATCATTCATCTGAGACCTTTTCATTTGTAAGCAAGAAGGTGCAAAGTTGAGACTTCTGCTGTCCTCCTGAAACGTTGGCTTTGCTCCAGGCAATGGCATTATTCACATACCTTAAGTTTACCCTTATTTAAATGTTTTGCCTGATCATGTCTTTTGACAAAACAGAAAAAAGTAAAAAAAAAAATCTGTCTCATGCTGCAGAAATGTTTGTTCACAACACAGCTAGGGAAGTATTAGCAGAAGAAAAGGAAAGATGAAGAACTATTGAAAGAAATCGGCTTTTTTTCATGCTATGTGTTTTTATGCCAGTGAGATAATAAACAGTGGTAGCATCGTCTTATTGGTGATATGCACGTCTTGTTTGAGCATGACACCAATGTTATGGGTTCTTCTCCAGTCCTCAGGCTTCTGCTGAGGCAAAGTGTTTTGGCCTTTATTGGTTTTGCTCTCTGCAATTTAGATTTCTTTAAAGATGAAGCTACAGTCTTTGTCATGTGAAAATGATCCTATATCTCCAGGCCAAAAAAATCCCCAGATAACTAAATAGCAGTGATAGAGCTGTATGTCCACTGAATAATCTTAAGATGCCCTTCAAAGACCCTCTACACATACAAGGGCCAAGACTGTGGAAAGTTATAACATGTTTGTGTAAAAAAAAAAAAAAAAAAAAAAAAGTCTTAATACTGGGATTCTCAAAAATTTGTCAGATTTCTGTGCTGCAGCTTCTCAGATAATGCAGATTTTTTTCTTCATGGGAACAGTAAAAGCATATATACTGTTTGATTCAGTGACCTGGAAACAGTTCTTGAAGCAGAATTAGAAAAAAAAAATAGCAGATGAAAATTCTCTTCCAATGAGTTCTTTGAGTTCTTTTGCCCTGAGGTGTGGGGTTTTTTTTTTAATTATGAAATGGTATATGTGTAATCAGAAAACAAATGGCATTGATTACTTTTTCAAAGCAGTAACTCTAATCATCTCATCCTATACTTCCAGGTTGCTTGAAGTACAGAACCAACACGAAATCTGAAAGTGTTTTGCCATTCGTATAGATCGGCATTACTCCCTGTAGCTAACATTTACTTACAAGCTTGCAAAGGGTTTCATGAGGTATATGAGTGCAGCTACAAAGCAAACCATGTGTCAAAAAGCAGAAAACTGCAAAGTGATAGTGCTGTTGTTTTTTCCTTTTACTTGATCCAAGTTTCATTTTCTGTTTGGCTAAGCATCAGTGATCGTGAAGGTGGTATATCAACAATAGTCATGGTGGCACATTCAATTTAATTACAGCTGGCTGAGGTGCTTAACTGTGTTTACTTTTTATGAAAAACAATTTATTTTATTCTGTTTTAACAAACCTTTCTGTTTATGCATTTCATCATCTTTTGTTATAAGAAACAGGGATCTGGTTTCATTACTCAAGTGTGGGAGTAATGAATGAATAAGTCTTCATCAGCCTACCGCTGCTGTACCTAGGGTCTTTTCCTGGAATACTTACTGAAGAACAAATCCCATGAACTCAGTAGAGTTTAGTCTAGATCACAAATTTAGATTCCTGACTAAAAACCTGTGAACCTCATAATGAATTTAAGACATGGAAAGATTGGGCATCATTTAACATGAAATGGCCACAAAGATGCTTTCAACAGGCATAATATAAAAATAAATGATTCAGACACGAGTACAACATTTATGTATTCTCTTAAAGATTTGAAGGGTTAAACAGAACAGTAACGGGGGAAGTCAGCTTTGTTTAACCTCAGTCAAGAAAGGGAGCCAAAACAGTAAAGTTCGGAGAAGGCAGTGGGAGTTTTGATTGTGAAAGAGCTCTCTTCATGACTTAAGCCTTGTCCATAAGCAAGCTTGCGAACGTATCACTCAGGCTGTGCCCTGCACAGGCATTTTCGGTTCAGTTTAAGTAGGATTTCAGGTCTGGTCTTAGCTGCCTGGAAGTAACTGAAAATAAGCTGCTCTTAGGCTGGGCTCACTGTGTGGACATGGAGTGCATGTGTTTACTGGAATCTCATTACATTCAAACACAGTGATACAAGGCTGCAGATTAGTGCTTGCACTCAAAAGGCTCTTTAGCCTTTCAAAGGATTTTGCAGGAAAGCAAGCTGGAATACAAACCCTTTCTGCTTGGCATTTGCAGGTTTCTGAATTTGGCTTTTATTTCTTTGTGTAAATGTGTTTTTATGCAGACATTGAAAAGCCATGACCCACTGTAAAAAGGATTACCTTGACAGGAGATAATAAGAATACAGTGTAAAGGATGGTTAATACAGAATTGCTAAATCTCTCTGTACAAAGATTATAGCACAATAAATTTTTTAACTCAAGGTACTTTCCTGACATTATAAAAACAGTCACATATCAGAACCACAAAATAAGTCTTAAAGAGAGGGCTAATGGAAAATAAAGGAAAACGCCTTTTATTTTTTGTAGAAGGATAATATAGAATCCATTTATTTTAGCTGACATTGTAGCAAGTAGTTTAGATAATACTTAATGACTTAGATATTTTTACAATTAGTATATTTCATGGGGTATTAAAGATAATAAATAAGGAAATACTTTAAAACAGATAGTAGAAGACAGTAAGAAAAGGTGGAGATTTCAAGTACTTACAAAAAGCCTAATATCCTACTCGCATGAAGCAATGACTTGATCTCATGAGACACAATAGCCATCTGAGTAAGATCAAGTCCTGATCCAAAATTATTCCTTTGGCGGAAAGACATAAAAAGAAGAGGGTTTTATTCAGCTATACCTACAACAGATTTTTATGTATTTGGTCAGTAAGCAGCATGGTCAGAAACAAATCCAGACTGAACACAATATCTCATTCACGGTGATCAGTAGCTACTTTTTGATTTCTGTAGAGCTAGGATTAGGCTTTATGTGCCAGTCTGTCAAATTTGGGCTCTAATTACCTACGCATTCAATTGCACATTAAGGTGATTTTATGAAAAACAGTCTCAGAACCACATTCAGAAAGAACTTAAGCAAATTATTTCATTGTTTTCAGTGAGATTACTCATATATGTAAAGTAAAACCAAATCTGAAGTCTTTCTGCATTTAAATACTTCAAAAGGACAAACTGATTTTCAATCTCACAGACCCTCCATAGGCAGCACCACAGACAGAACACTGAAGGGGAAAGGGAGGGAGATTCGGGGTCTCTTAGTGCCAGGGAACACTGGGTCATGAAATGGACAGTCAGAAAGGTGAATAGGTGACAACAGGGCAGTATGCTGGAAGATCCAAGACTTTCAGTATTTTACTCTTTCTGGGTGTAAGATAATTTACTTCTTCTAGACTTTGATTACAGCCTAATTTCAGAGAGTAGAAGTTGTTTTACCTGATTTAAATCACCAGAAACATGGTCAGCTGGTATAGTTCTCCCACCTTATGCTTTGTCAATGTAGAGAGTTATGCATCTTTAGAAATAGTGCTTAACTTTCTCACCTATGATCATATCTGGGATGTTCACAATCATGAAATAAAAATACTGAAATAAAATGAGACAGTCACTCAGAAGCAACGCATTTCAGAAAAGTTCCCGAATATTGATTTCCATTTCTCTGAACTAGAAAGAATAAAATTATACAAATTAAATTGAAGAATGGAAATCAGGAAGCAATATGAAAGTTCAGATACAATTTGATTGTACAAGAATTGAGGCAAATTATTATCCAATTAAAACCAATCCACATCAACCTTCAAAAAACCGTCAACTTACGTACTGCTGTTAAATTTAGATTTTAGTGTTCAAGACTCTTGAAATGCAACAGCGCACACATGTATGTCTGTTAGAAGCGTTTGATGTTCTTCCTTAGACATTGTCGTCTGAGACAGTAGATCACATCCCCATGCTGAAAATTAATATAATGGCAAGGTAGAGGTGGTAGAAAGGTAGGAGTGCAGCCGAAAGGAAAAAGCATCTGGACATTGTAAGATAGAGCAAGCCTGGTCTATTTTACATCCTGTTATTGTCACTTCATTTTCTCTTTGCAGCTTACGCTCACTAATGTTCTGCCAGGAATCTCCTACTGCCCTTTAGCTGCTCTGTGTAGGCATGTATCCTCATCGTGGTACCATTTGTAATAAATGAGTTTTTAACTCCTTCTATTAGTTGAGAAGATTAACAGTGCAGAATTTAAAACCTGTGACCAAAATTTGATGAAAAGAGTTAAAATGAATGACACTTAAGATAGAAAGAGGCTTCTGAATACCAAGAGACAAAATCCAGACAGTGGGAAAATAAGGTTAAGCTATTCTATCTGAAGCCATTTCACAAAAAGAAAAGGAAATATGTGACACATGGTATCAAGTGAGGCACTTGAAGTTGAGTCTAAAAATGTTTAAAAAGGCAGCAGTAAGTTTGCATGATTAAAAAGGGAAAGGAAGGATATTATATACATCAAGAAACAAGGAAGAGTTATGAAACCAGAGGTGGACTTGTTGGATGTTTGTTTGCTTTTCTTATCCAGTGGCTTCTAATGTTTTTATTCAATTTATCTTCAAATTCAACCTCCACCTCTGTCTTCCGTTCTGTTTCTCCCAGTGACATCAGTGCTGGCTATTAACACAAAAACTGGGTGGATGTTTGAACCTTGAAACCAAATCAAAGAACAATTTAGGGAAAGAGATAATTACGTATCAGCTCTTCTCCCCTCCAATATGTTTGAACAGATTAGATTATTTTAGTAAGTGTTGGATATGATGGGAACATTTTAGAATAATATTGTCACGTGAATCTTAACTGACTGTATTTGAATCATAAAAGTCAGTTAAAAAAAAATCTGTGTGAAATTGTCTGGGATACACTATCTAATCTTTATTCAAAGTTAAATGACTTATTTATTTTTAGTTTTTGTTTATATGATTATTCAGCTAATTAATATTAAGTTGCTTTAGAGCTGGAAATCTGTGAGAGGGATTTTTTGCTTCCGCTGCTAGTTCTTGTAAAAGCCAAGTGAATAAAAAACAAGTGGCTATTTGCATATGGCAATTTGTTCTTGCATTGGGAACCCAACAGAGGTATTCCTTGTGAATCACAGGGAGACTAAAGGCTAACTGGGCACAAAGGCTGATGCACTCTCCCCATCACAAGTGATCCTTACCAGTTTTACTTGGCACGTTGGGCACAGTTTTGCATGTGCTGAGTAAGCTAAGTTGCTGTCAGCTTTACCAGGATTTGAGGCAGGACTATATACTTTTGTTTATGGCACTGGATGAGGCTCAGGAACTAGAACATTAGCTTTTTGCTTTGGCATAGATTTCCTGGCTAAATTACCTAATTTCTCTATGCCTCATTTCATAAGAACAGTCAAATCTGTTCAGACCAAAGGCTCATTTAGCCCAGTATCTCGGTTCTCACAAGGGCCCATAATGGATGCCAGTGGATGAGAATAAGGCGGCGAGCATGCAGCAGTGCTTAGTGGTATAGTTTGTCTCCCAGGCTCCAGCACTTGTTGTTCAGAGATTTCCTGAACCAGGGGTGGAACCTCTGTGCTTAATGCTTTTCTGTGACTTGGTTTTGATGAATTAGTGCTGGCGTTTCTTGAGCTCATTTATCTTTTAAGTATCCACAACATCCCATGCCCTACAAATTGTAACATGTGAGGAACAACCTTTTAATTTGTTTTAAACCTTCTACCTGCCAGTTTCTCATTTTAGAACAAACTGAAAACAGTCTTCTTTTCTTCATACCTCTTCCAGTGTGCCGTATGCTTTCTAAGTTAGAGAACTGTAACTTCATGCAGGACTGAAAATGCAGGAGTGCCATGCATTTATAGAGGCATAAAGTTGCTGTTAGTTTTGTTCTTTATTTCTTTCCTTGAAACTCCTAACTTTACATTGGCCTTTTTAACTGCTGCTGGGCATCGACCTCATTCATAAAAAATAAAATAACATTTTTAAAAAGCTGTTGTGACTTTAAGTTCTTGTTCTTTGTCTATAAAATAAGGTACTGTAATAGTGTTTACAGAATTGCTTTCTGTGGGAAGATACAGAAGGAAACAGTGAACACGGCTTAACAGAAAGTACCAGGAAGGCCTTGAAGTAAATACATAAGTTGTTCTGGTTTATTCTAGCTGCCTTCAGTCAGCAATTTGAGATTTTATCTTTAACATTGACGAATAAAAAGTTTTCAGGCATAAGTGTAGTTTTAAAATTCCTGTTTCTTTGATCTATACAAAAAATTATGCTCCTTCTGGTCTTCTGAGGCCCTAAATCAGAGGCCACTGAAAAATTAAAAGAGAGTATCACAGACTAAATGGGCTCTCGAGCAGATGCTTAGCCACTGGTAGGAGAATAAAATGCCAGTCCTGCAGTTTGATTTCTCTGCTACCGCTAACACCTCCTGAAACAGGAAGACAGCTGGGTTATTGTATTTCAGATTTCATTTGTAAGTGTTAATTTTAATGCCTGCATACAAAAGAAAAGGAAAGGGGAAGGACACATTTCATTCCCAGAGCTCTTCTGTGCATCTCTAAATGTGCAGTTTGGGACAGGCTGACCTTGCCAGCCCTCCTGAGATTTTTCTTACAAGGAAACTCCAGCATCGTTGCAGATGTTTCGTCACTTTTCCTACAAAGCCACAGCTCTGAGTTCTTCCCTTTCTGAGGGACTTACGTTTCAACAGGAATCAATTACAGTTGACAAAGTTTCAAAAACTGTCTCCTGTTTCTCAGGGACTTGTAATCAGTGTTCAAATCTTAGGTAAACAAAGTTTCATCTATAAAGAAAAGATAAGCTCAGCAGAGTTCAGAAGGTGCCTGAAACAGCACAAACACCTTCTCCTGTTGAAATGTTTACATCCAAGGTGACAGAAAACTGAGCAGCATTATCTTGCAAATGGTCTGAAAAGATTTTAATACATAAATTAAAAGGCATGTGTTTTTTCCTTACCAATTAGGATCAAATTTTCTGGATTCAGGGCTAACTTACAGTAAGGAAACACTCCAGTTGTAAAACTATAAGACAAGATGGTGTAGAAGCAATCCAGTGCCTTAAAAATCGCATTTATATTGTGGATGTGCAAAAACCACTTGGATCCATCTGATATTCGTCCTGCTTGATAATCTCCAAAACTAACATTTTCTTTAGTTATATTGGCTTTCAGTGGGGTTGCACAAGCGTCACTGGGGAGACAACTGAGGTCATTGCCTAAAGGTGCTTTCGTTTATGGATAACAAATTAAAAGGGTGATTTGGCACAGCAGGTGAGATGATTCATATTTCAGGTCTTATTATTTTTGTTTGTGCATGTGTGTGTTTGCGGGTAATTATACATTTCAAGGATCAACAGCCAAGTGCGGTTAAACATTTAACATTTATGTGCATAAATGCAAATGAAGCTTGCATTATAGTCAGATATTCTAAAACAAGTAATAAATATGGATTAATAACACATTATTTTTCTTCTCAGTGCTTATTGCCATCACTTTAATGATGACAAAAAGCAGAAGGGTGATGGTACGGTTGCAAGTTTAGAAGTCGTATGTTCGTCAATTCAAACTTTAACATTGATAGTGATGGAGAACAACTGTTTTAATTCATAGTCATTTGGAAGGCTTTTCTGTGACCTCAATTTAACACATAAACATGGCAAGGGATATGACAGAGATTCCTCTGGCGTTCACTGAACTTGACTCCAGTGGGCTTCAGAATGAAGTTCAGAGAGCAGGGCCTGAGAAGATATGCATGAAGGTCTCAGGGATCACACCACATTTGGGGTGGTATCACCCTTAGTTGCAGTCTGTAGGGCTTTTTATTAGAGTCCTTAACCCTTCTCTGAGTACAGACAGGCCCTGCCTAATTCAGTTCATGACCATAATGATTCCACACTGTGACTGTGGTCTGGTGATGGGTGATGAAACGTGAAGAAATCTGAACGTCATCTTTCTTTCTGAAAAAAAAGATGAATAACTTAATAATAATTTGGATTGCATTAAAATTAGCTACAGGAAATTATCCCAGAAATCAACAGAACTTTAAGGAGAATTCCTTCTTTCCTGCAAGAGGTTGGCATGTTCGTCAGTTTGCTTTAATCAACAAAGTTGATTTAGATTATACTGTACAATACTGTACTACACTACACTGCACTACAATAGACTATGATCTTACCGGGTGAAGCAGCCAGAATTTTGAGCCAAAGTTCTGTTAAATGAAAGGCAGCATTTCTTCTTTGAAAATATAAATATCAGTAATTGAGTTATCTGATTGGATGCTGATTAGCCCCACTGACACTGTGCATTCCTATTTGTGAGTGTACATATATAGACATAGAAGCTGAGTGTATAACATACTCTTGCCAGCGTCACCGACTCTCTTCCCTTCTGGGGACTCCTGGGTGCTAGAAAATCAGGCAAGATGATGAATAAAGAAGTAAACTTTAATGTATTTTTTCAGTCACTCTGAATCAAAAACACTTAAAACACTTCTGTTTCTATGTCAGCGAAGTTTGTGCTGCGCTGGGAAAATAATATCAAACATTCTTTACTTTTTAAATAAAAAAATGCAACCTGCATGAGAAATGCATTGCTCTTAAACACAGCACCATGAGGAATAATTGCAACTTGTCACAGAGAGGGGTTATAATTATGTACGGTTAGTTGTGTCTCCGTGTGCACAATAGAAGTTCAAATGCATTGTTCTCTAATGCAATACCAGTTATTAGCATGTTGGGGATATTATTTTTTACTAATGAAGAAAACTAAAATGAAGCTGCAGAAGGGCTGGGTGGTGTGACACTGAAAGCAAGTGGAGGGAACAAAGAGGAAAGAGAAGTGCTTATTGCACAAATTGCAGATCTAAGCTTTGCCTCAGGAAAAGCAAAATTGCCCAAAGGGTCAGAATTTCAGCTTCTGTATTCCAGGACTTGTTTGTTTGTTGGGTTGGTTGGGTTTTTTTTGTTTGTTTGCCTGTTTTAAATCTGAATATGTATCGAACACTGCGCTAGACTTGACACTTTCCAGGCTTGTCTGAGTGAAACGTTGCAGATAGATTGCAGTATCTTAGAGAAAAATGCAAAGCCTAATAGTTGTTACAGTAGTTGCTATGGGTGTAATTCTCTGTCCCTTCTTTGTTACTTGCACAAATTCTCTGAAAGCATGCTCAGAAGGTCTTATTAAAGGGAAGAATGGGTTCATAATGTTTTTCTAGGCTTGCTCCTTATTCTGTCACTCAGAATCAGATTTTGGAAGACTAGTTAGTACCTGTGCTCACATTAGATTTTTCAATGCTAGGAACTGAAAAGCACATAAGCTAAAAAGCGAGACAGCCATATGCCTTAATTTTTAGAAGTGACTAACAGTTTCAAATATCAGGATTTTAAATTGCCCAAGAAGATACTTGGTGAAAATCAGACCCCTTGAGCAAGTCTTAAATTGGGTGCCCAACTCAGGAGCAGGAAAATATCACTTGGGAAATTAGAAAATCTCAGCCATATGCTTATTTGTTAACTCCACTTGACTAAGTCTTTTCTTTATGTTTCTTCCCCAATTTGCAGTTGTTTTTGTGTTGTAAATAAGATACCCTTGACTCAGACATGAAAGTTCCCCAGGAAAACTGGAGAACCTTTCTCTTGTTAAACAGCACCCTAATTATAGAAGCAATTTTACAAACAATCCCCTGGGGGAAGCATTTTCGTTCTCATCAGGAAGGCTCTTGAATAAAATAACACCTTTGCTAACTTCATTTATTTACAACAGGACACAAGACTGAGACTGGGTTAGATTTATTGCCATTACATCACTGATGCTCAGTAATTCATAAAACATTGGGTCTAAGAGTTAGCACTGCTGTTATTTCCTCTGATGCCTGACCTCACCACAGTCTAATAACATACAGGAAATCCAGAAGACAAAGGGGGAAGCAGTGGTCTTGAATGCTAAAAATAACCATAGAAAACTAATACAATTGTGTAATAGAGTATGGCCCAATAATTTATTTAACATAATAGTAGAATCTGCTAAAGCAATTAGAATCTGTTCCAAATGTTTTTAATGGAAAATATGTCGGGGGTAAGAATAAGTACACTTAAAGAACTGAGACTTTTAGGTTATGTAGTTCAGTTACGTGTACTGGTTTTAGGTTTGTATATCTTATTGCTTACATATGCAGACCACTTAATAACTTGACTAGAACAGACAGTCATTGTATGGTGGTTATATTTCCAGAGGTCATCCTGTATGAGCCAGACAGTGATCTTAGGTGATGTATTGCACTTGACAACCCAGAAAGTTGCAGTACAAAGGCATTCTAATTCTCAGTGTCCTCTGAGAATTGTTCAATATCCTTGATGGTATCTAGTGCCTGATATGCCATTGGGATGACATTTTTGGTGTCTTTACTAATGAGTTGAGATTAATATGTCATTTATGGTAACTCTGTATTTGATTTTTTTTTTCTTCTATTCACTCTACATTTGCAGGTTTTCCTAAAGGGATAAGTAATATAATGACACTATAATGAAATTCCTTGATATTTTTCATGTCTGCTCATTTATTTGTGTCATCCAGAATCAGAACAATATTTTATCCAAAACATAAATTTAGGCAGTGCTTTAAAATCGGTGCAAATAGTTACATGACATCATTAAAAACAACAAAACCAACAAAAACTCCCTAAAAATGTTGTATGGAAGGCAGATAAGTCTGGTGTCTTTAGCTTGTTCAATAATGCAAAACCAAGTTCACAAACATATACTTCATTTTTGAACAGCTGTTCAGTTTGACTGTGCCTGCCCTCCTCTTATTTACATATGTTGCACAGTTATTTGAAAGAGGCTATTCTTCATATAATACCAATATTAGTATGCAAACTAGTATGTTCAGGTGTGAACAAGTCTTCAGTATTTGACATTGACACTTGGTTTGTCTTCCAGTTAGAAGCAGAAGCACCTACAGATCATAAACTGGAATAATGAATCAATTGAAGCAGCTGTTCCTGAGCAGCCCCTTTGGCTATGTTTCCCCTTTCATTAAATAATTTAACTATAATTATGTAGGTAGATAGAAAGATAGAAAGATAGAAAGATAGATAGATAGATAGATAGATAGACAGATAGATAGGTATGAAACATTTCCCTTTGTGCAAAGGTTTATGGTAGCTTAATAAATATTTCATTTAATTTCAGAGGAAGACAGAAAAATGTGGGACTTTTGATATTTGACTGAGAGAGAACTATTGAGAGGGTTGAGTTGTCCAAATTCAGCTTAGTTCAGGGAGAAAGTTTTTCAAAACTTGTGCTTGTGAGAGTTGTCTACTGCATCCTAAGACATCCTCTGAACATTGTAAGCCAGGAAAACTTTACACTAGGAGTGACATATTGGGATAAAAGGAGAAACAGAAATCAAGAACTCTGTTCTGTTTTCATTGATCTACAGAAGGAAGCATGAACCTGGATGTCATCTCAACAGGTCTTTTATCTCAATATCAAAAGTAATATTTTCAGGTACCAAAATGTCAATGAATATCTATAAATAGAGTGGCTCAGTGTTTCTTGGGTCTAAAAAGGAGGACATGTATTACTGCAAAGACTTTCAGCGGTCAGGAAGCTGGGCAAACACAGAGAAGTGGGAAGATCTTAGAAGTTCATGACCAGTTTTGCAGGTGAACCCTCTTCGATGAAGTTCCTTCCCTGTCCCAAGAGAGTTTCAGTTCCAGGTCCTACAGAAGCTGGAGACCTTTCTTTGGGAACTGGATTTTACTAAATATCTGTCACGTAGAGTGATTTCCCACAGGGTTTTAAAACTGGTTTCTGATAATTCAATTCTCCCAAGCCTCAAATTGGAAAAGTGAAATATAAAAAAGGTGTTGCAGAGCCCAGTATCCCCCAAATACGTGAGGATAAAAACCCTATCGCATATGGAACCCGAACACTAAAAGTCAGAAGCCCATTGTGTGTATTTTTTTCTTATTTTTCTTTTTTTTTTTTTTAATAATTAATGATTTAAAACAGTTGTGCTATTGCTTCAATCACTTTTCACCTATTTCCCCAATGGTTACCACTTGCCTCAACATTTACATTTCTTTTAACATTTGTGATTTTTGCATAATTTCTCACATTATATTTATTTGCACTTTCATTTTTTTAAAAAATAAAGCATTCCATGGGGATGACTTTAATAAAGGTTTCTTATTAAAAGTTCCATAACAGCATGATTCCCAAACCTGAAACCAAAGTCCTCATATTTAACAGTTTTCATGACTCAATAGATTAAGTGTGAAATAGGAAATATAATAACAATAACAACGTAGCCATATCCTGCACAGTTGTTCCACTTAAAATTATTCTTGAAAAGTAACACAATTCATAAATAAATCATTTCTCATAGAATTAAATGTACTTAGAATGCTCTGTGAAATATCCTTGATATAGTCATAAAATATGTGTACAGAAAGTTGTATCGGGCAAGAGAAAAATAAAAAAAATCACTTAAATTACTATATTCAAGAGGAGGAAAGAGGAAAAGGAGGGAAAAAAAGAAAGAAAAGAAGTCCAAACAATGAAACCATCAGCATCTGTTTTCAAAGTCAGGTGTCTCCGAACAGCTGC
Source organism: Caloenas nicobarica (assembly GCF_036013445.1). Taxonomy (NCBI): domain Eukaryota; kingdom Metazoa; phylum Chordata; class Aves; order Columbiformes; family Columbidae; genus Caloenas; species Caloenas nicobarica. Next base: position 10,056,208 of record NC_088245.1, read on the forward strand.
TTCAGCAGTGTTTCTTTCGGAAAGACTCTTAGCTCAGACCTAAATTCAGATGAAGCTCCCTCTATGGTCGATGAAAGGAGACCTTGCCCTTGGGAACTGCAGTTCTGAGTTGGTCTGACTCATCATTCAGAGGAACCTCTTGGTTTCTGCTGATTGTGACTCGGGCAGCAAATTCAGCCACCTCTGTTAATGTCTCTGTGTAGAGGGGATAAGTACAAACCTTAACAAATATGAATGTTTTTCTCTGAGTGGGAAAGAGGGCTTTTCTTTTTGTTCTTACCAACACTGAATAATACAGAGAACACAATATTTCAATGCCAGCAATTTCTGACTCAGTTAAGTGATGTTGCCATTGGCCTTAAAGTCCTCCAACTGGATGCTCCTTCCTGGTGCATTGTGATGCTGCAGGCACTCCACACTGGCAATCTTTTGGGGTTATTTTTTTTTTTTCTGGGGTTTTGGGGTGATTTGTTTGTTTCCTCTTTAATCTACTTGTCTTATAAGGTGCTTCATGGTAGCACAACAGAGGGAAATGTTAACGTCAGTGATGCTCGCAGCTGTTGCCAGCTCTACCTTTTTTATTAAACAAAGAATGTGATAGTTCTTAAGGCCGTCGGCGTCTTCAGTGTTCCGGACCATCCCGTGTTATTGTTCAGCAGCTTGCTGAGGAGATCAGCCAGGCCCTGGGATATACCCTGGAGATGTGCTCCTTTTTATTTATGGTTTGGGGGTTACAAAAGTAAGGACATGAGTTTCTTCAATGGCACCAGAGCAGCTGTGGAGCCTGACTGCTGTCAAACTTCTCTATGCCTTCCATGCTTTGTAATTTAAACCAGTAATACCTTCTTAGTAGCTGTCCACACTCCATTCACACAGACTCTTCAGATCATTTGCTTGCACTTTATTGATTCAGTATTGACCAGCAGCATTTTTGCCACATTAGGCTCTGTAATTCTGGGATGGTTTCTGTGTGAATTGCCAGAAAAGTTTCAGGAGAAAAATCACCTTGAAACTCAACAGTCACCGGTGTCCATTCTGGTATGTTAGCTCTTTCCTACTAAGCACACGTTTTCTCAAAAGGCAGAAATAGTAATAGACTGGGAAAGAAGTTGGTTTTTTGGTTTTGTTTTTGGAGGGGGTTTTTTTTGTTGTTTGTTTCTTTGTTTTAGTTTTTGGTTTTTTTACAAAAACCAGTTAGCATATGCTTTCATCTTTCGTGTCCTTGTTTTGTTGAGACAGCTCTGGATGGGCTAGCTGCTGACAGTGATGCCCAGGTTGGTTTTCATACTGGGTATATATGCATATATATGTATATGTAGGTATATAGTTGGTATATGTATATGTTTGTGTGTATATATAACATTATGTCATATTTGTACACTGTCTGACTTAAGTTATCAAACAGCGAGACATGCAATAAGTTTTGTCAGATAGCAGTGTCTTGTCACCGCTCAGTATCATGATATGGGGCATTACTTCAGACATATTTCGGCCTTTTGAAAGTGATTTTCTGGAGCCATGAAATGGCAGATCGTTGAGCTAAAGAATGGGAACCACAATAACTTTTACGTTCATTTCCATGATTGAACCGTAGTCCTTTCTGACTGAGTCTTGCCACTATCACTCTATGTGCTACAGAAAAACATGTGTTTTAAGGAGCCAGAAGCATAATCTCACACCACGCGAGGCATTTACTAGGTGAAACAATTCATGCCATACCATGACCCAGCAGTTGTGTGACTGTAATTTCAACCTGCAGTCAGTTGTTGTCATTATGAGTTTGTGGAATTTGAAGACGTAAATAATGTCTCAGTTTCAGTAGTTTTATTATGGATTATGCTGAAGCATCAATGAGATGTAAACCTAGAGTTTAATAACCCAGCACCAACTAAATATAACATGATATAGTAAGGTTTTTAGCTACAAGGATTCTTAAAGAGTTTTGAAGTACATTGTACTGTTCTTTTGGGCTGCCAGTGCAACTAAAGGGTTTTGGACAACAAATTAGACTCATTCTTTGAATATATTGTTTTACTTTGCATTTCTAGAGAATTTCCTTCAGCCTAGTAAGCTTACTTTGTCATGAATTCCTGTCTTGGGTATTATAATAGCCTCACAAAACTGAAACAGTGAGCATTTGGTGAATACACAGTTTTTCTTGCTGTTTATGGCAAAGGTATTTGCTGACTCATTGCAGTAGCATTCTTTACATTCAATCTACTGTAAAACTCAAGAGGCAGCAAAATTATAAACTGATCAGGATTTTTTCTAAGAGCAAATAATGTCCATTCTTTGTAGCTAGAAGCTCCTGGCTGTACTGTGCAAGAGAAGGCCAGTCTCACACAGTCCAAAGTCCCGCTCAGGTCCTGGCCTTTGCTAGCTCCAAGCAGATTGATTTTGGGCCCAAGTCATTACCCAAGAGCTGCCTTTGCTCTCTGCTGCCTGCACATGGGTTTTCAGGTGGTTTATAATTAATCATTTAGGTGTATAGGACAATTTATAACACTAGGAGCACAGCCTGAATTTTGAGTTTTACACAGGGGCTAACTCTCTGGAAAAGGATCAAGCACACATGTTATAAAAAATGAAAAGATAAAATTTCGCCCTCATTGAAATTTACTTGTCTCTTGCTGCTATTGCATCTCGGGGCAGAATCTGGGTGAAAATGCTGCAGACAAGTGACTAGTACAATCAAGTACCTATCATTAGTCATATTGCTTTCTCGTTTTTTAAAATGAGGGTGAAGAAGTACCTAGAAAAGAGTTTATTCCTTTGCTGCCTGTATTTATTGTGGGTTTGCAGATACAGGCAGTCTGAGTTAAGCACCCAAAAAGCTATTTGGGCAAGGTGCCCTATTTGTGACAGGTTAAACGTCCTATAGCATGTTTATCAAAACTCCTCGGGGCCTCAGACTAACCGTGATACATTTATTTGGCAGTTAACAGTGATGTATTTATTGTCATTATTACTTGCCCATACATTTGGAAACTTATTGTACGTGTCTCTACATTGCATTTTAAATGAAATACAAAAACACTGTGGGATTTCCTTGTCATGCCTCTTATTTCAAATGTTTTATTCCACAAACACAAAGAGAAGGGTGGATCATCTCTGACTTAATGCTGACCCGGTTCTCCACTTTTTCTTGTCTGCTACACACCAATATCAGTAGAGTTACAGTGACATAAACCAGAAAAATAGTCAAAAATCAGATCCTTCCTACACCAAATCACTTTCCACATCTGTTTTTTATTTGCCTTATAATGACATATGAGATTGTTTTGGGAATATATTCTGCTTTCACTGTCATGCTACTGACTTTATAGCCTTATCAACTATCCATTGGTGTGCAGGTTGAGCAATTATCATCGACTAAGAAGAAATCCTAAGAAAACATAGATTGATAATAACATTTTTCAATAATGTCTTGTAGCATTAGTGCCATTTTCTATTACTGTAGTTGAGGCCTAGCATTCTCCTCAATATGCTGCTTTTATTTATTGTGCAAGATCTAGATATGGACCCTACAGCAGAAATTCAAAAACGCTTTTCTTTTTCTTTATGTATTCATTTCTGTTTAGAAGAAGCAAAGTCAGAAAATTGGATAGAAGCAAGGAATGTATCTGGACTATTAAGAAATAGAAATACAAAGAAAGAAATTTAATACTCTGCAAGATATTACAGATACTGTATACAGGATGACTATATAAACATAATAAGGCAGGCTACATCTACAAGAACACGCCTTAGGAGACTGAGCTTGAATTTTGGGATCAAACTTCATGGAGTTGTGTCCAAACTTTTTATCTTGCAGTCCGGTAAGCCCCTCCAGATAGACCATTCTGCTAACAGTCCATTTTCCCTTCACCTTTTTCTCCAGTAAATGGAGTGAAATGTGAAGTCCTTCTGATGTCCCTTTGAAAATATGCAAGGATACATACACAGATGTATCCTTGCATGTTGTAATTAAACAAGCCTGTAATAAAAACTGTAGCCTGTGACCCACTTAGAGAAACATGGACTCCATAGGTTTCAAATAATACCATTTGGAAGTAGGTTTGGTCACTGGCCTGGCCCAGGCCTTGGACGAACAAGATGAGGAGGGCAGGGTGCCAGGGAGGGCTCTGCTTCCAAATGCTTGAATTTATTGCTTGTGAGAAAGACATCAGCTATTTGCCTGAATGATCTTCACATTAAAAAAACATTACCAAAGCAATTGCTGAATAAAACTTGAGTTGTTGATATTTTTTGTGTCCTTCACAGCATTGTGGAGTGCCAAGTCTCCAGCACTGAGCACCAGGTCATTGCCCTTGAGGATGAAAGTATTGTGCACAATTTTGATGGTTTTACTTGTGAGCCCAGGACAATGTAAGACTCTGGAGTTTACACACTAGTTAAGTTTTCATGAAGTTGTAGCCTGAGACTTAGTCTGGAGAAGTGAAGCTGAACAGGCAGTTTAGGACCAGTCTATAACTGCTTGAAAGGTAGTTACGATGGATGCTTTTCCCATCTATTTGCATCTTTACCATCATTGCAGATGATATAATAAGGAAAAAAAGTCACAAGCTGCTCCTTAGAAGGTTCAGTTCAGAAAAAATTCTTCAATATGAGAGCAACTGAAGTTGCCCAGAAAGGTTATGAAATTTCCATTTCTGAAGGTTTTCATGAGTTGACAAGACAAAACCAAAACTGGCCATACCCTTTGTTGACAATAGTTTTCTTTCAAGTCCTCCCGGACTTAATGATACCTAGAAAGCTCTTCCAGCAAGCAGCTCTATGATCCTATGTTTGGAAAGGAATGATGTGAATAAGAAAGGGGGGTCTGGAAGCAGTAAGTGCTTGAGAATCAAGTTGAAAAGCTGACATGTTATGAAATAAATAGGGGAAAATATTGTAACATCTTCTTAGTTGCTTTCTACTATCGATACATATATTTTAGACGTATTTTCTGATATTTATTTATTTTTTATTTTCTTAAAAGAGATGGCTGATCTCTTTTAAGAATCTTTTTTCTCTGATCACTCAGTGAGAAAAAAAAGAGACTGTATCACGCTGTAGTTCCTATTACAGCAAAAGCTACTTGGTCCTGAAAATATCAGTTAAACAGAGACCTTCAGCATCTACCTCATAGAGAATTTTTAGGTATAAGCAACTGAGAACTGGTTGCAAAGGCCTAAGTAATCAGAGAAACTGTTGAGAGTAGGGTTGTCTCAGATTTGGGGCTCCTTGACTTAGATGTCAATGCAAATCAACCACATGCAGGTGGGAAACGGAAATTTAAGTTTTTGGTGTGACCTTCACAAGTCTTCTGTCAATGTAGAAATCTACTGTGCAAAAAGCATCTATTATTCTGCTTTTAGCCTCACTGCAAAATGTAAGATAAACACACTATTCAAATTGATTGGCAGATTGGGTCCCCCAGTTAAAATTAAAGTAATTAAGTGTACTGAAAAGCCCATTACTTTGGATTTACTGACCTTGATTTGAGTTAGTGCTGACTGAAGTCCTTTTTAATCTTGGTTTGCATGCCCATATGCTTTGCTCTCAGCCTGTATATTTTAAAAGTTTCATTGCATAGTACTGAAAAATGAAAAAAAAAAAAAGCCACTTTATGCAGTTAAAACTGAATTTGAGGAATTTGAGGATGCATGAAACAGTAACCAAATAGGTTAGAAACAGCAGAATTTAGCATTGTATTATGTACTAATCTACACTTGCAGGATATTTCCAAAAAGTCTAGTCAGTGAAAACTAGGTTTTGGGTTTTTTTCAGACAAAAGTTTCAATTTCCAGCTTTTTCAGTAACTATTACTCAGATACATTCTCAGCGAAAACAAAAAGAATGCAATGAAACCATGTAAATTATATGTGAAATAAAATAGATGAGGCACAAGCTGTGCATGTGTATTTGTAGTTTAGAGTAGCCTTCAGCGCAATACTGATCAGAAGGTGGACACGTTTTCCAGATAGTCACGTAGTGTAATTTCACCTCTCTGAAGCCACAAAACACAGTATGAATCATATATACTTCACTCTACTCAACTTATTTTTAAAATTCTTTCACCAAATAATGTTGCTTTTTCTTTCTTCTTTTCCACTCCACAGGACAACATTTTTAGAATGGATGATTCACATTTTGAAAATGGCCGAGGGAAAAGCCCTTATGATCCTAAACTGCTGACAGCTTCTCTTTTAGTAGGTAGGTGCCACAATAAAAATTCAATGAGATATGCATTCACTGTAAATAATTGCCAGTTTTCTGCTTTTTTTTTCTCCTTGCAGCACCTATGATAGGGCTTCATTTGATACATTTTGTTTCCAGGCTAAAGTCATTCTGGTTTCATTTCTAATATGAATAACCCAAATGTCTTGAGAAACAAGGTGTATGTAAACCACAAATCTACTATCACAAGAGCCACTTTATACCTTTGTAAGACCTTGATTCTGCAAAACGTTTCTGTTCTCCAGAGCCAGGTGATTCTGGAGGTATTTTTATTGCTCAGTTTACAGACTGGCCTCACTGATGGTCACACCAGCACAGCTGAGAGCAAAGTGGGAGCAGGAATAAGTTATTTATTACATTAGTTTTGCTGGCAATGAAGATCTATCACCTAATTGTACCTGCATGTGAGCTGGAGATACACCAGTGGCCACAAGTCCAGGCCTTAAGATGATGTTTCAGCTGAAGAGTTATCTGACAGTGAATTGTGATAGTGTCACTATCTGACAGTGAATTGAACTCCTGGCCAGAACACAAGGATTTCCAGAAATCATGTATTTCTGAATTAGTACTACTTAATTTCATGGAATATGGAAGTATAGAGTATGTGGACTGTGTTAATCTAATTGAACTAACTTGATTAATTTTATCTAATTGATTTAATTTATCTAATTGAATTAATTAATTATGTTCATTGTTCCTCCTTACAAAAAAAGGCAGAAAGATGTTTTGTAAGAAGAAATTAATAGTGAAACAAGTTAGATTCTTCTTTCTGTAACAACTCTGCCCAGGTGCAGTCACTTTATCCTTAATATATAACTTTCTGGCAATTTAGTACAACTTCAAATGCAAAGGGGCAACAATAGTTTCAGAAGACTGCAAATTCCCTTAGAAGGCTTTGGGAAATTACACATAACCAGATATATTGGTTTCTTCAGGACTTTGTCCATATTTCTAGTCTAGGGCCTTGCCTACCACGTACCCTTATCATATTTACATTATATTTAAAAAATTTAAGCTATTTAAAACAGACATCAACAAAACCTTAGTCTTGAGTGTGCCTCATTTCCTGATCTTCGAAGCCCCTAATGATCACAGGTGATGAGCAACCCTGGGGACACGGACTTTTTAACAGGAAAAACAAGAAAGACACCTACATCTTGTTCCAACTTGTACCCTGTACAAACAGAAAGGAAAAAAAAGTGTGTGTAAAAGGCTAGTGTATAAATTAGTGCCTGGAGCGACTTGAATTTGTGGCAGAGCTAGTCTCAAGGGAATGGCTTTACTATTTACTTTAATATACAATAAAGAAAGAGAATGATGACAAGCCAGTATTACATGGTATACCCGGTATGTAACTGCACAAAGTCAACAGCGTCTAGCTTTTCACATTCCTTTTTTTTTTCACTCAGTCTGGCACAAATATGATTATCTTATTTCCCTTGGCTTAGATTTCATGTCTTTAAAACATCTTTGCTTTCTTGAGCCCGCTCCCTACCACTATAATTTTTACTCTATGTATTTTTCCTTCTAATAAACAATAGACTCAGCATGATATTTTGCTTTGAGTCAGGCTTCAATTAGAGACATGAGTTTATTAGCACTATAGAAAATGGCGCAAATTCAACATTCAAAGCCAGTCACTAATTTCTACTTTAGTGTCTTACAAAAAATTCTGGGTGAAGTTAAAGTTAACATTCCTGCATCCTGAACATGAACACCCTTTCTTCTCTGCCTCTTCATAGGTGCCTCATAGTCATTCTTTGGTACTGACTATAATGCTACATTTACTTCAGTCCTTCACTGCAGAGGTTCCTCTGATATTTCAGAAAATGTACACTGGATTCACTGAATTTTCGTAATGACTTACTCTTTGCCAAAAAATTTTATGATAAAATGATAACCCAAGGCAAAATAATTTGCTTCCCTCAAAATGCATGAGGAACAGAGAATGAACTGGCCAAGCAGTTCGTGCATGCAGAACTTTGGCCCAACTATTGTCTAAAGTAGGAGCGAAGCAGTGAGCAGGTCTGTGAAGGCCAGAGGAGCCTCTTGACCACAAATTCCTCACATGAAGAAGAACATAAATGGGCTGCTTCACCCCTTCTCCTGAGCTCAGCTACTCCTGGCCCCTCATGTGCCAGAAGTATTGGTCCTCCTAAGTAACCATGGCTTATCTTAGGTTCAAGAGGGCAACTGTGTGAAACTATTACCCAGCACTCACTAAAATGCAATGTTATAATTTGTAACACAATGCAGCTATCAGGAAGATAAAAGAAGGCTGAGAAGTAAGAGTAATTAATATGGTTAAATACAGGAGGAAAATAAAAATCTCTGTTGTTCATTAGAAGCACTAAACAGAGATTTTGTAAAATATGGGAGAAGAGTATGTTATTTACTCTGTAACTAGAAGGTAAATCTTAGGTAAGTGAAATGTAATTACCCAAGCTGGAATTTGGGTAAAATACCAAGATTAATTTGCAGAAAGTGACTGAAGATCTTTAATAGCTATTAGTGCTATAAAAGGATTCTTATTTTATATTTCAGCTGAAGGAAAGTGTAAGAAGGACGTTCAGTTTTCCCTCTCTCTTAAAAAAAAAAATGGAGAAAAAAAAAAGGAAAAAAAAGAAACAGTTCATCATTATTAAATTGTTCCAATATTTTTCCAGTATATGTTCCTTGTTCCTTCCACCTGCAAACATTTTTCATTATTTTTTTAAGAGTTGTTCATTAAAGGTAGTTATTGCTACTCTACTCTAAAGTAAACACCAGCTGGGAACATGATATAACTAGTTCCTAGTAATATAAGACATTATTCAGCCATTCCCATCTATGTGTTGCTAACTAAACAATCTCCATTTGAGCGGGCTAATGCATGAAAATGGAGAGACTAAGCAGTCCCTGGGCACCACTAGTGTGTATTCCAGGGCAGAAGGAAAATGAGACGCAGCCTGGTTTTCAAGGAATATAATCACAGGAGAAAATTAACACTGAATGTATTAGTGTAAAGCTATTGTGTTGGGATAGTTGAAAAAACCTCAGAGAAGGAGACAGCACTGTCCCATTATCAGTCAGTTTTTCTTTAGGAAATGACCCTTTGGGATTTTGAAAAGCTCTGATGATCCAGAATCCCCAAAGCTATTTATGTTCCTGTGTCTCACTGATATTTAAAAAACAAAAAAAAACCAACAACAAAAAAACCCACAAAAAAAACCCCAACAACAACAACAAAAAACCCAAACCAAAAAAAAAATACCCCTCCTCTTCCTTTTGGGAAAAAAAAAAAAAAAAAAAAAATCAGCTTAAGTGGCTTATTACTCCTTATTATATGGATCAATTTGATCTGAAATACAGTGGCTTCTTGCCAAGGGAGAACTTTCCTATCTTATTTATTAGAAATTAACTACTAAGTACATATGAGGTTCAGGATTTTAGAGTTATTCTGCTTTCAGGGAGCTTTCATTGTTGTCTTTAGAAGAAGTGAAGGCAAACCACTGCCATGTATATCTGAAAATCTTAACTTTAGCAAGTAAACCTACTAATCGAGGATAGCAGATTTCATTTGGAAAAATTTTTACCAGTGAGAGTGACCAGGACATTCAAGGCTTGGTTTTGCCCATATTCCACATCCATTCAACTTCCTTATTTATTTCAAAAAGGAAGCTTACACTTTTGTACTCTCAAGATATATATATATATATATATATGCATACATATATATATATATTTAAGAATGCGGTCTTCTTTAAAGGCTGAATAAAAACAATTCAATGTGTACTGCTTAGTTTTTAACAACTTTGTATCTAATGAACTTGAGGAGGTGTTCACAGTTCCATGCTGCTTATGTACAGTATGTGGGAAAATGGTTCCTCCCCAAAATGAAGGCATTACTGTGGGGTTTAGTTGTTGGCTCTTTACTTAGTAAAGTCAATATATGTATTTCTGTTTGCATTCATACTTCAACATGCTACTTCTTTAGGATAAAGTTGTTTGTGTCCCAAATGTAGAGCTGTTTCCTATGCAAACATCTGAGGGCCACCAGCTTGTTTGAGACAGTCGTTGCTTTATGCTGCTGGGCTGGAAATACAAAGTGATAACTTTCATTGTTTTCAGTTTGGTTTGGGTTTTGTTTGTTTTGGTTTTTTGTTGTTTTCATTTGGTTTTTTTCACTTCATTCTTTCTCCTTGAGAAATATTCGTCAGTTTTCAAACTCTTCATTTCGACTTTCTTAATGAAAACTGTGTTTAAAACTACTGACAATAACACAGTGAAGACTATCAGTGACATAAAAGAATCATTTTCTAGACAAGCAATGGGTAAATTTTAGTCCAAAAGAAGGTCTGCAAAGGGGAACAAAGATGAATGTACTTCTATCTAGACAGGAGGCAAAAATCCTTATATAGCTTTTAAATAGTACTAACTCAAAGCATGTGCACATCTGGGACATGACTTGAGGCTCACACTGAATTTAGCAAAAATTATCTAAAGCCTTACAAAAATAAATAAGATTCCTTGGTATTTCTATCTAGGAGAAGTCAAAATCCCATTTTTACATGACTACAGCAAATCAGTTCAAACTGCAGACACTGGTCTGAGTATAGTGAAACTTGGAGGGGTTATAGTCAAAAGCAAAGAAAGGTCAGCTAGTTTCCTACAGACTCTTCCTCTGCTGGAAAATGCTGAAGCCTGTTATTGGCAAAACTTTTACTCTATTACCACTGATGAAAAAGTACCAGCTACAAGAGCCTAGTAACATGAAAAAGTCTTGTGTTGAACTGGGTCAAACCTGGAAGATATATGGCTTTCAGTGGTGTTTATATATTGAATTAGAAGCTGAGGTTCCAAAAGCCTTACAATTCTAAATATTGCAAATATATAATTTTAATGAGTTTTTGAGCTATATTTGTTTTAATTTTAATAATGTAGTATTAAATATAGATTTTTTTCTTTCTTGATTGACCTTTAGTTGATAACTAAGAAGTAAAATAGGACTTGTTTTTTTTTTCCTTTCCCCCTTTGATTTATATTGATTTATCAGAACTCACTAGGGACTGAACGACAAGAAAATGAAGATGAGGTTAAAGAAAGGTTAAGCATAGCATCAAAGCCATTTTTTTTCCCAAGCAAAAAGGTTTTATGTTCTCTAAAATCTCAGCTGCATACTCTGTACATAATAATCACTATAATTAAGTGATTGTCTCCCCTTCAAAAAAAGTTGAAAGTGACATAGAGGAATGATAAATTGTTAATTAATGATATGCTGTTCTGTTTCACTTCTGATTACACCTCCTGCTGGGCACGACCGGTCTATTTGCTTCTAAGCTCTGCTGTGAATCCATTCAATTCCACGCCTTTCCGCTATCGTGTTTTCACCCTTCCTGACTTTCATGACTACCATATGGTACAGAGCCACTGTAGGTTCAGTTGATAATTTCATGGTGTCAGTGTTCTGAGGAAAAGATGCCAGTGTTATCCAGTAGACATGCTTGGACATGGTTGTCCCACCATGGAAATATCTAAAATTGCCATGAAAATTATAAACTTGTTCCTAAAGGGTGCTTTAAAATGAGGATATGGTACAGTTCATCATGACCATGAAATATTTATTGCCTTAGCTTAATGCAAGAGTTATTCTATCCTCAAACTTGTCTTTTTCATAGAAGACCCATTTAAGACGGGTAGCTTGAAAATAGCCATTGGAAGGAATAATATTTTTTTATTCCATATTAAAAGTATAGGGTAGGGTATCTCATTTCACATACGGATGTAAAAAGGCACAGTCCTACAAAATGCATTTTTAGCAATTTGAATTGAGAGTAATTTCATGAATAAGCTCAACATTAATGCCAGAAAGATACGTGTTGTTCTTTGATTCCTGGTTGTTTTCTGTCAGGCTGATCGCTATATACTTATTGTTATTTTTCTCTTTATCAGTTGGAAGGTATTTAACTTGACCTGGTCCTTTGAATTTAGACTGTATCTCCCTCTGCCTCCTCCATGATACTTCTACTTGGCTGAGCAGGGGCACACTGGGACTCTAATATTATGAGTTTCGTCTCCAGCTAAGCTATGTATGTGCCATTTATAGGCTGAAGTATCACAGGTCAATTTTTAATTCACTTGTTCACTGTGATATGCATGGGGTCAAGGTAGCAGGGAATGATCTCATTTATTCTCTCCCTTAGCTGTTGCCCTTTGCCAGTATCACAGTTACAAAGGTGGAAGGAGGAGAAAGGTATGTTCTGTCTTTCCTGTAGAAGATACTGTTTGCAGACGATTTGCTTGCTCAGAAAGAAAAAAAAATCAACCAAAAGACAGTTTCTATATGAAAAATTCAAGGGACTTGGTGATTTTCTGCACAAAGATTGAATGAGCTGGACTCTCCAATTCCCAACACAGAGTTGTGAACACCCAGTAGGTCTCCGGTCCAAACTGCTGTTCAAAACAGATTAGATTCACAGTTAGGTAGGTTTTTGGGGGGCTCTATACTACTGCCTACCAGGGATAGGTGTGCAAGCTCTCACTGTTCAAGACTAAGCATCCAAACATATTTTTGAAAAGTGGCCGTACTAGCAGTCAGGAGATACAGCTCATTTGAGAGAGGTTACAGTTAAGCTGTGCAGTGAGAAAGTGGGTCCCATTATGTATTTTCAATGACGATACATTGCGTATGGCTTATTGCTCTGTAATTTTCTTATTATCCCTATTAGCGTAATATAAACCTAGGACGGACAGCTTTCTCTGACTTACCATGACTGGAAAATTGAGAAATGTTGCTTACAATTATGTCCTCCCGCAGATGGAGAGCTGTACTCTGGGACAGCAGCAGACTTCATGGGCAGGGACTTTGCCATTTTCCGGACTCTGGGGCATCATCATCCAATCAGAACAGAGCAGCATGACTCCCGGTGGCTAAATGGTATGTAAAATGTACATTTATCCGGTTACATTCATCTAGCCATTAAAGACGAGCACACGGCTTGTTCCAGCAACATCTGTGACATATACACTCCTCTTTTATTTGGAGCAGAATTTTGTCTTAAACCAGTTAAACTAATCAAAAGTGATTTATAAAGAAGCATTTTTGTTTTAATTACATTGAGATTTGTGGAGTGTGATTAAATTTAAAGCATATACAGACAGTACGGCTAACACAGTCATGCCACAGGAGCAGACTGCTGTAGGGCGCAAGTTGGACAGAAGCGCAAGGCTTGTGGAGGCATCAGCCACACGTCAACACAAAGTAGCTACAGAGCCTTGGGCAGGACCATGCCTTGAATAGGCTTTAATTTTTGTCTGGATTGAAGGGAATCTGACACTGGCAACCAAAGTCCAGCAGAAAGGGAATCAGGAAAGCTTCCTGAGCAGGCCAGAGTTCTCAATAGTTTGGAGAAAGTGAAAGGGGTCTTGGGCATTCCAAAGTATTTGGTTTCAAAATAGTCGACATTTTAACAAAGCACAATAGCTTACATTATTGTATGGATATTACTAATCAGGCCTGTAGTTGGTTGTTTTCATGTATGGGGGAGAGAGGGATATTTTCAGAGAAAAACTGGTTTTGGCTTCGTGTACCAAAACACTTTAAAATGCATCTGAGTACTCTGTCCAAGTCCTACTGAAGTCAAAATTCCAATAACTTAAATGAAATTGCACTTGGCTTTAGCTATGCAAGGATATGAGCATTTTGGAAATTAGTTCATCATCTGAAAAAGCTGACATTTGATTTAAGTGAGCCAGTAATCCTAGCTGTAGTTACTCTGAGTTAATTTATATTTTAATTTTTGAAGAGTTGACTAGCCACTTTTGTTGTACATGCTGCTTGCATCTGCACTCCTGTTTTTAAATTCACAGAGTATTTTGTTCTGAGATATTTTTCACTGCTACCCACATTATTTATGTCTGTTCTGAGGTCCAGGTTTTCTTATGTGGTTTTGCAATTTAGTGCAAACTGTTCACATAAATTTTTAATGTGTTAAGAGCAGACTATATTTTAACAACACAGTTTCTAATTAGCTACAGTCAGGAACTTCTAGTATCATGGTAGTTATCATATTAGCTGGATATACAATCCATAACAAAGCCAATCCCTGTCTCATAATTAAAACCACAAAATGCTATTGCAGGTTGAATAAACAACTCTATTTATAACGTGTGCTTTGGATACGTGTATCAGATATATGTGTATATGATGCGTTGTATGAATCTGTATTTTAATATAACGAGTTGTATGAATCCGCTTTTTGTCCTGTTAAATTTAGGTTTGTCATAATTCACGCAGACTACTGTGAGGACAGATTCAGGTCTATCACATTTCAGTTGTACAGTCCATGCTTGCCCAGTAACCCAGAAATATTGTTCATTGGTTTATTTTGTTGTAATAACATATAAGATTTCTGGACTTCAGGAGACAGTAAAGTACAAGGCTTACAGACATATCCATCCATCTTGGTACCTGCTAGAGTAATAATGTGTTAAAGATAACACAACACCCACTTTTGTTGTGATAGTCATGATGACATAAAGTCCAATCATGCAAGCAAAATCTGCTTTTGTGCAGTAGATTTACACAATGACAGCCGAGTCAGGAGGATTTATGCAGTGGGAAAGCACAGCCATTGTCCACAGCCCCTGTACTTCATCGCTGAAAATGTGTCATTCCTTTGTGGATTTGGTTATCAGTCTTTCAGCGCTAAATGTGAGAACTGCTTTTCCCAAATTAGCACTAAGGTTACATCTGACAGGGTGCAGAAACCACAACTGCTTTGTGCTCAAGATGGGGAGGAGAAGACAGTTACACATAAAGAGCTGATGAACTTCAAGATCTCTAGAATTCAAGTATCGTCCAAAAGGAGCATATAAATAGAAAGGCAGCATTTATCGGAGCACAGGGTGAAGATGATTTTCAACTCCAAGTGTAGTTCTTACCTACATTCCTGTACGGAAATTTTCAAGCTAATTCTAAAAAGGGAAGACTCAGACTGAGACCTTCTGAAATTATTCTCATAACTGTCAATAATATAGTAGAGAATAATCCCTAAGTATATTTTTGAAATCTATCTCTCCATTGCAACTGAAGTTTACATTCCTAATATGGAAAGATTGGCTTAAAATCTGCCCTACAATGTTCCTATTAAAGGCTCTAAGTCTTTACTGTAAATTTCTCAGTGATAAGGTCCTGGCAGCCTTTCCACACGGTACTACTAATTTCAGTATCTAACAGGGACATCCAAAAATGACAATTGCTTGGGTTTGAAACTCTGCAGGCACTCCAGTCCTTTGATTACTTTTTTCTTTTGTCATTTGTCTCTTTTAAATATAAAAGCAGCATTGTGTTTGTACTTATTTAAAGTAGAAATACTTTTAATGAAACAGGCTCCTATAGAATGTCAGGGTGTACTCTACTTTCTTAAAGATCTGTATAAACTAGTTTTGAACCCTAGGTTTGAAAACATTCATACATTTTTTAGTAAAGATGTGGATTGCTGTGTTGTGGTGGGTTTGCTTTTCTAGTTGCTTTCTACAGTGTGCTTAGCCTCAGGTTAAAAACCACTATTTTAATGGACATATACTGAAAGCTGGGTAAGAACAGCAGTTCTGATCAAACTCATTTCATCCCTTTGGAGTTTAATAGCTGGGCGGTGAGACACCCAGTTGTAAGTCCTTGCTAATGTTTACTTCATTCAGAGCAGGAACTGGAATCTGCTTTTCCCATACTAAGGCTAAGGTCAGAGCTGACAGGGTGCAGAAAACACAGCTGTTTGGTACCAAAAATGGAGCGGAGAAGATAGTTGCTCATGAAGAGCTTGCAAACTTTTCCCAGAATTTAAATATCATCCAGATCTGATGTAAAAGTAGAACGACAGTGCACAGAGCAATTAAGTTTTTGGATTTAAGTATGAACACAGAGCTCCTACAGAGATCACACAGTCACTTTTTGGAGATGCTCCACCTTTGAAAGAAGTTAAATGTTACTGGGAAGAGAGCTTCGAAGTGTGCCCGGCCCAAGGGAAGGTGCTGACCAACAGCTCTTAAAGACTTTTAAAGATATTAAATACTCACAGGCTTTTAAAGGCATTTCATTTTGTGTAAATAATTAAACAGTCACCCAGCCAAATAAAGCAAGGGAGACTGATTCAATAGCCATGTAGTCGGGGCATTCATCTAGAAGGTAGGGAACAATACATCAGTCACTGTAGCAGTGTATATTTAATTATTGATACAGCGTTGGCCAGATGTGACATGGAGACATTTGCAAAAACAGAGTAAAATATGTTGGTGCTCAGGAAAGTCATCTTGGGTATGAAAAGCTGCAGTTCGGTGCCCCAGACTGAATCATTTACTTTGTTATAAGCCATGTGCGTGCTCACCCTGGACATTATTGGCTCCTCTAGTAAGTGCATGGAGTTTCTCTGCACAAAGAGCTTTGACAGTCCTAGTTGGTCCCAGTGAGAGTCAAGTACAGTTTTGAACTCTTAGAAAAAAGAATCTTGAAATTGAAAAGAACATCTCCTGTCCAGCTTTACTATAAGGAGAAAAGGCTTTGATGTTACACGTGTATCTTACAGAGTCTTGCCTATAGGCAAAACCCATGTTTTCCTTTAAAAGTACCATTGCCTCTTATAGTTCAGAGCTATCAGAAGCTACTGTTATTTCAAGAAAGAGTAGATCAGGTCCTGCTTCTATGGACTACTTCAGCAATTAAAAAAAAAAAGATATATAGGAGACCCGAGCAGGTTGGAGCAGCTTCCCCTGGTACCAGAGAGTTCCCTGGTGAACTACAGGCAGCGTTTGCTGAACACCATCCACGGCAGCGTTCAGGCAAGGGCTGAGGGCATGGCTGGAGGCAAGAAGGCAGAAATGGTAGTGCAGTGTAGCAAAGCAAATGCTAAGCAATGCAAAAGCAGTGTACTGAAGGCAGTGTTCAAGCTGGTGATTAGGGGAGCAGAAGGAAAGCTTGGAGCCGCTCTCATCCTCCACGACTTGAGCACGGAGGATCTGGCCTTAAATTGTTAACGTTTTTGTAAAATGAATAGCCATAAACATTTATTTTAAAAGCAAAACAGAGTTGGGCTACATAAGATTTGAAAGGAAATGAAATCACAAAAGTTGCATTAAGATAGTATTATGAATCTGGTTTGCACCCCAGAAAAGCGACAGAATACTGGCCTCGCTCACCCTCTTTACTAGACCTGGGGTTAAGAGAGACTGTCAGTCTGGATTTCCAGTCCTGGCTTGGAATTTCCGTGCTTTTTATGAGTTTAAACCAGCTCTATGATATTACTTTAGCATACTTTCCATGGCTTAATTTTTAAAGTGGGGTAGTAGCTGTGCTTAGTCCCCTGGGGTTATTGTCCTTGGTAATCTTTACTTTACGGTTACATAAACAGCTGAGAATTATAGAAGCTGAGCGACTGTTCAATAAAAAAGAAAACGCTCTCTTAAATTTCACAGGCTCCATCGCAGGAAACATGGATTTGATACTCCACTGGCATTTATACAGAACTTTAGCCATCACTTTATGTTGTTTCCACTTACGGCAGTTTGTAGGATGTCCCAGCATTGGCAACATACTCTCATAATTTTGCATATATATGTGTTGCACAGTAGAGGAATGTATGGCAAGAGAAAGACAAGATTGCAGCTAGTTTATAGGATTTTTACCTCTCCAGTAAAATGTATTAAATTGGTCAAGGTGTTGAAAAATTAGTATTTGTTCTCTTGCAACTACCCTTGCTGAGATTCAGATGTGTTCATTTGCTCCTATAACTTGTCTTTGGTCACCCACACTAAACCCTTTTTCCACCTATACGTACCCACTAACGCCCCCTCTTCTGTGTAACTCTCTTGTCCCTAAACGCATTCTTAATTTCCCACATTCCAGCTTACTTCCTACACATTTCCAATCCAGATATACAGAAGGCACTAAAATACATGCCACCAAAGGTAGCAGATGTGGAAAATGGCTGATTTGCCAGCATAGGTAGAACCCAACCATCCTGGCACCTGGGGGTTATTTCATAAAGTACATCTGAGATATTCTTGGAGAACAGAGGTGATGGATGCTACAAATCCAATAAAACTCCAGCAAGGAAAGAGCTATTGAAATAAAGGACATTTAAAACAAAACAGAACAAAAAGACAGGGTATGAACTGCATATTAATATGTTTAGTCTTCAAACTAGAAGCCCTAAACCATGGGGGGAATGAAATTAGGAAAAGCTGCTTTATACAAGTAGTCAGTGAGGCAGCCTAGCTGTTTTTGAGAGGAATTTAGATAACGTTTTATGTGTTGTCATATAGCATGCTTGCCTGACATCGCAAGGGACTAAGAAGTCTTTTCCAGGTCTGCATTCCCATAAATTCACAAGGGCATATTTAAACAATCTTACCAGTGAAAACAGTGAGGGGAATTTTTTTGGTGTGTATTTTGTTGTTGTTGTTGTCCTTTTGTGGTGTGGTGTTTTGGTTTGGATTGGTTTGGTTTTTCCCCACAAAGATCTCTTGCTTTTAAAATATGCATTTCTATATTTGAACCAAATTAGTCAGCTGATATCTCCTATCATGCAGGCTGTGGTGTGGACCAAGTCCCACACTTTCCCACCACTGCTTATACTGGCATGAACAAGTCCGACCCTTGCAGGAACAAAACATGTCCATATATGCAAGTCTCATTTCTCATTCAATACACCCTCCCACCCCCATTCCCATTATCTTCATTGCTAAGAATAGTAATAAATAATTTCACAGTGATAAATTCCATGTGTGACAAATGCTAACGTCACCTAACATAGTGCTAGGAAGTATTCAGAAACTATGGTGACGGTGGCATAATAATGTGAACAGAATGGCATACACACTCAACTTACAGCGTTTTTTTCTCCCTTAAGTCTGTAGATCCAAATTTTAGAGACTGAATATGAATTTTAAATTGTTTTTCTCGTTGCAATCTAACAAGTCTCTTCTCTATACGTTTTTATTACAACCCGTTCATTTTCTCTCAGAAGAAATGTAGAATTTCTGAATTCACAAAGTCATCACTTCTTTCTTAATGTTCTTACTTGACCTTTATACTGTCACTAACCTGAGATGGTTACAACTCAGGAAGCCATAGGTCCAGCTGAATACTTGATAAGAAGATATACTCATGTTTTTGAACCAGCTGACTCATCCTGTCTGATAACTGCTCCCTGTATCTTTATACAACATAAGAGAAGCATTTGATTCAGAAATCAAAGACCAAGTAGCAATCAGAGAATGTGCTTTACAGTTCCTCTGGATGTGAGGAAGATCATGCAGATGGTGAGTAAAGATAACCAGAAAAATTATAATCTCCCATCAAGTGGCTTGAATGAAATTATTTTAAATCATTCGAGGAAATAGATCTTCTCTCTCTCTCTCCTCCCTCTTCCCCCACAACAGTCTAGGTTTAGGACATTTTCTTCATTAAATTTCAGTGATGTGGGTGAGATTTTGTTGCATTTAGGTATGAAAAATTGGTAAAAGTAGCCAAAAGATAAGTTTTGAGGCTGGAGTGGAAAAAGCGGGTAGGAAAGATGAAGCAGAAGAGAACATTCCCCTGGTTTGACTGTACATTTTGAGAACTTCCTGACACTCTGGAGAATGAGACCTGGGGCAAAAAGACTTGCATCAGTAAACATATTGGTCTGAGCTATAGCCACAATATGCTTGAGGAAGTTAGGATACAAATTAGTCTAATAACACCTGATTTAGGCTATGCATATGTTACACGGTTAACCATGGGCTCATTTATGGGTTTTAGCTCGGTCAGTCTGATTATCCACAGCAAAAAAAAATAATAGCTGGGAGTGTAGATTAGAAGCCATACTTTGCTGCAATTCATACTGTGACTCATTTTATAGAGCATTTAAGATCAAAAATAATGGAAGAGCTTGGGGTGTTTTGTGCACTGTTTCCACTGGAGACCAGAGGAGTTTGTCTGCTGCATGCTGTACAATTTTAGGAAAGAACTTCCTAGCTCCTAAAACAAGTGCTGTGGGATATGACCCCAGTCCCAAACAGATCAGTGTAGAATCTCTCTCTAAACAGAGACCCGGAAATGATTCCCAGCTTGGGGATCTCCACTCACTCACTTATACTGAATTGATCTATTGGTGAAGTGTCTTAGCATTGGTAAATCTTAGGGATTTTGTGTCAGTGGTGAATATCATACCAGGTCAATGACCCAGTAAATCTTGGTGAGCTTCAGGATGGGGAGAGACCTGAGAGTGCAGCCCTTCCCATCATCCATGCTCTGACTTCTCTTGGGAGGAAATTGGATGCAAGAGCCAGAACAAGCTCTGCTAAGATGCTAGATCTGGATAAATCAGTGCACCTGGCTGTAAAGGGCAAATCGGGTGATCTCACTTGAGTGTTCAGAATGAAATTTGATGACCCAGGTGAGCTGGTGTTTTTAGACATAGCTTTAGATAAACAAATTTGAGTCTCATCTGCCACCATCTATCAGTAAGAGCTGTATAAAAACCCATCTGCATGAGTATGCTTCAGGAGTCACATTCTTAATCCTGGATGTGTCCAGGTCTTTATCCTTATCACACTGAATAATAAACACCAGCAACTGTCTTATTATCAGTAGTCCCAGTGATATTCTATGTTCTCTAAAAAGCTATTTTTTAATTTTTTTTTTTTAACCAGAAAGGATTGTTTATTTGTATGTATTTATTTCAATGGATTATTTGTAGACTCGGCAATGGGCAGCTTTGTAAACAGAAGGTCTGTTATCATAAAGGTGACAAACTCAGTATATAACTCAAGTAGTGGTAGCTATGGCAATAAGCTCTACTAGAAAGCTTTGTTTACTACTTTCAGTTAATATATTAAAATGAAAAGGACCACATCTATCTATACATACATGTATAAATGCAAACTCACTACCAACATGCATCAGTTCATAGGAAGCCTCTCCTCTTGCCCTGGAGGTGAATTTTTAGTAAGGGAAAAAAAAGTAATTTGTGCAGCTCAGGTGTCGTGTTTTGGTTCTAAACCTGCACTTTGCTTTGCTTTTGGTGTAGGCCACACTTTTAATTACACAGCACACATTTCTTTATAATTATCGTTTTTACAAAGATCCAAATCAGCTTAAGGAAAAGGACAGTTCAGATTAGGTGGCAGGATGCCACGGACAAAGTTTATGTGTTATAGGTCCTGCAATTTCAAGTAGGTTTCCCATGATCTCTATGAGGGCACATCGCAGCTTTGATGCTCGGAAAACAGTGACTTTTAGCTACCAAATTATGCTCCCTTTCCTGTTCACAAAAGTAACTAACCAGTTATTCAAGAAAAGTTAAGCAGAAATCTGCTTGCAGGGAATCACACAGCAGAATACTAATTGATTTCAACAAAGCGGGAGTGGGTCTGTTACAGCCCCCTTCGTTGGGATATGACATACATCTGAATTTTTTTTTAATGTTCTTGTGTTGGGTATTTTTTCCCTTCTGCTCTAGCCATCAACTTAATGAGTGTTGACCCTGTCAATACCAATTTCCTCTTCTCAGGCCACCACGTTCAGAGTTTGGTGGGCATTCAATAGAGATTTACTGTTGACTGGGTAATTTGAGTTCATGTGTGTGGTGAAAAATTAGTGAGGAGAATTACCCAGGAAAGTGGATGCCATGACAATGCATGTCACCATGGTGTGACCAGCTCTGCTGACATAGGTTTCAAAAGCTCTCCCCCTGTGAAAATGGGGCCTGTTTGCAAATTAATTAGTTTCTGGCAGCGGCTTGATTGTTGACCCAAAGTTTGTAGAGTGGAAAAACAATCAGATTAGTGTGTTCAATATAAAGGGCCGGTGCAGCACTCAAGTGCAGTTTGCCAAACTGTTGAAGCCTTGAATAGAGTGAAACAAACTCTTTTTTGAGAAGCCGAGGCAAAGGTTAAGTGTGATGTGACTAGAGCATGCTGGCTGCAGGGCAGCGGGGGGAGAATTAAAGGTTTCAACCGCACAAAAATAGAGGGTGCTAAGCGAGTTGCATTGAATTTAATGAAATTCACAGCTTCAGATGCAAAAGTGTTTGGCAATGTTTTAGTCTGTGTTAAAGGGAGAAATAAGATGGCTTTGTTTTAAGGAGTTTTCTTTGTACAGTCATGTGGGACACCAGGGACTGAGCCTCTAAGGGTATTAGAGACACTTCCTGAACCTCCACGCTGTTTCTAAGCACCTGCAGACTTTGGGGGGTTGTACCAGTTCCTCCCCCTCCCTGCCACACACTGACTCCCTTTATCTCTAATGATTCCATCCAAGCTTCCCATTCATCACCTCCAACATTTGGGCAGGTTTCTTCTTTTAAATAGTGCTAGTGCTGAGACTCACTGGCAAACGTATTAGAAATCAATCCTTGCGGACAGATAGACTTGCTAAAACTTGTTATTCAGGTAGTGAGACAGAAGTTAGATGCTAAAAAATACCACAGGTCAGATCTTTAGCTGATAATAAATGAGAATATCCCCAGTGCAGCCAAGAAAGTTCTACTGATTTCTATGCATGGCAGTGCCCAGCTCATTTCATTAGTATGCTTTATTTCTTCGATGGCTGGGTTTTTTTATATAAACCTGCCCTTCAACATTCATTTGTGGCATTCATTGTTATTTATGCCCTTATAGTATTTCCTTTGCATCAAACAACCTTATGCATTTTATTATTTTCCCACTATGGCAAATAGAAAGATGGAAAATATCAACAAATGTGAAGGAGAACATGTTCGTGGGCAGTTGATAATAGCCTTCTCTTGAGCTGATGTCTGGGCCTCTTGGCCTTGATCAGAATACCTGACAGAACCAGAGAAATGGGAGGACAGAACTGCTGATCTGAAAATAGGACGGGCCCCACTACCACGTAACCACCACCTCATCAAGTAACTGAGATGCCCAGCGCACCCAGCAGAGTTAATGATGTGAGGATACAGCTCCTTAGCCTGTTCCTACCTCTTTCCCCCATTCCATAAAATTCCAACTGTTAGTCTGCAACCTGTACAAACTATGTGATTTGTTCTTGGTAATGGGGCTGAACCTAACCCCCTTTACACTAACATTCCTGAACCGTGAATTGCTTGTCCCAAAAGGCATTCAGTGTTGCTTGCAATTAACACAACTGATTGCTCAAAGCCAGCACCTGATGTGGCATGTAGCCAGCTGGAAACATAATTGGCTCCTTAGATGGAGGAACATCCACTTCAGAGTGGAGTTAACGATGACGGAATTATTAGCTCAAAGTAAGCCAGGTATTTGAATATCTGGTCTATACATTAAAATGTAGACACAGCTGAATTAAGCTGCAGACTCAAAGCCGCCCTTTCTCTCTGTCTCCATAGCTTCCCCTTCTCTTTGTTTGTGAAATTGTGTAAATTCCAGTCTGAATGCTTGTAAGGCTGAGTAATTGCTTTTGTTCTTTGGGTTATTTAATTACAAATCTCAGTAGATGACAAGTCCTCTGCACTAAAGGAAGACATCACATTTGCACAGTTACAGAATCCCAACACAAATGTGTGTGGCAAATCAGTGACTGCAGATTTATTCATGCCCTCTGGGACCTGCACTGCCTTTTCAGCTTAGCATGCAATATGATTTAAATTACAGCTTGTGCAGAGCTGTGCCTTGGGATTACACTCCATGTTTCCAACTGTTTATAGTTCAGTGAGCTTTAACCTCTGTGATTCTGAAAATTAAATAATGTCACGGCTGATATCAAACTGATGGCTGGAACTAGATTGCTAAATACTGTCTTGTATTAAAAGCCTATTTTTACAGCAAAGTAGAAACATCAATGCATTTAAAACACTGATAACACATTCAGGTAGCTCAAGAGCACAATTCAAAAGTCATACTAGCAAAGCTAATATTAAGGTCTATTCTCAAGGATATATTCTGATGTCTGGATTTAGCAGAGTTGTGGCTGTTGACTTTACTAGAGCAGGACTGGGCCTAATGCGATACTTTGTGATTAAACAGGCACAAAGAGCTTGTAAGATCAAGGAAATGTAGATAGATTGTTGTCTTTAAATTCAGATTTGTTAGTTCCTTGCAGATTTTTTAGCTTCATCATTTCTGAAATACTATGATACATCAGATCTTACATCTTGAAGACCCTTTTGTGCTGTAACTGTAGGACATCTTAATATTTCTGTAGCACTTGAACAGAGGAGGAAAGCACCTAGTTACAAAAATATTTATTATGGCATGAAATTTCCCAGCAGATCAGTTTTCAACTCTTTCAGGGTTTTAATTGATACAAAATATTTTAGTGATTTTTCTTCATTTACTTCTGCTAACCCGGTGTTTCTCAGATATATACTGTTCCAGTCCCACTTGAGCCACTTCACTGAGTTCTTCCCCAGTTCCACCAGGCAACACCTGCAAAACAAAAGGGTGAAACAGATGTCACCACCAGCATCACTTAGCCTGTAGAGCCTTATTCACGACCCTGATATAAGGAAGAGAGAACAGGGAGAGGACAAATGGGAGAGACAAATGGATACTTATTTTTCACTTGTAAAGGTAGCATGTTTGACTAAATAACAGAGAAAATAAACAAAGAAGCCTCAAATACCTTATTCACAGGGTCACAGCTCTCAAATGTGATGGACAGATAAAAAAAATAGCTTGACAAATAGTTTCTCCTTTCATGCCTTGAAGTTTTGACAGTGCAATAGATCCTGAACTCCGCATTTTGCCGCATTGCCAAAGTGGTACTTCTTTTTCCCCTTGATCTTTACAGCACCCTATACTACTTATCTCAGACTTCAATGCCTAGCTTTTAGGTTTCGAAGTGATGTCTAAAGCATCCCGTCCCTTGCAATTCCATTGGATTCTATGGATTTATATAAATCTATCCTTGCTGACTGTTAGATTTTCTTAACGTGTAGATAGATGCTTTTGCATACTCTACAGTAAAAAAGACATTGTAAAGTTTGTGGTAACATTTAGGATATGTCAAGTTATACAGTTATTCACCAGCTAACAGCTGATAGTCAGAAGCAGTAATTGCCTCAGATGATGCGACAGTGTACAGTTAAATAAATATATTATGGAAATGTTGTCTGAAAGTTTCTGTATCCAAAAGGCTGTTGAGGGTAACCCACCAAAACCAAACTCCCAGCTGACATGTCTTTTTTAGCTCTTTTTCCTCTCTTCTCAGATCCATATCACTGCTGGCTATAGGCTGAATGTTTCACATGTTGGGAAGGTGAGACATCCTGTAGTATTATCAGGGAAAATTACCTCTGTGAAAGGCAAAGATTAAACCGTAAATCTTTAAGACCACCATCTCTTGTACAACATCCAGCAGAATTTGATTTTCCTGAGCACTTATGCCTGCCACAGGCATACTAAGTAAATGAAGACAAAATAGTTCCCTTTCTGATTTACTTCTTAAAGTAAGAGGTTGGCCTGTGGTTTTATAAAATTCCTGGCTTATGGAAAAGACTATTTTTAACATATATTTATATGTATATATAAATTTCATTTCCTTTTGGAAGGTTTGTAAAGTTTTCTGTTCAGGTAAGTGCAGCAAGATTTGTTGGAAGATTTTATTAGATGAGTTGGTATGAGAAGAAACCAGATAACCTTTCAGCAACAGAAACTTTTTACAGATAATTGTTCAGAATAACAGAAAAAAAGTTACTTTAAAGACTGAATTACATATTTTTCCCATTCATTCCACAGCTTTTATGAAATCATTCCATGATAATACATTATCTGTGAATATGGTCATGTATCTGAGGATTGGTGTTTATTGATTATTTTACTGCTGTTTGAGCAAAATTCAATACCCTTATAAATAGCAAAAAATGTTCCACTGATGTCAGTGAGATTAATCATATTTCCTGGGCTCTACGATAACATTTGACTCACTGTAAAATCTGACAGTCATGGGGTACAGCTCTCTTCACTTACCCATCCCTTTGGTCTCTGTTTCCTATTCTCCTTTTTCTCTAAAGGAACTTCCACTAAAGGCAGAAAAACCTCCATGAGAGGGAAAGGTGCAAAACCTTCTTATGAGATATCTTACATGCACTAGTGAGACATCAGCTTTTTTCACAAGGCTGTGTGAATAGGTTGTCATTATTAATACTCAGTTCTGCTCCATATTTGACATACTTTCCGCTTTTTTTTTTTTTTGGCAGACCTGTCAGTAGAAAGCATTCTTTAAAAAAATGTTCCATGGTTTCCCATTTATTACAGGACCTATATTTTTTAGTGCATCTCATTCATTTATTAAGTTTTAAATACTTTTACTAAACTTTCTGCTAATTACTCTCCCTGCTGTTATGTATCACGAGCACACGTGCTTCAGATTCCTCCCTCACTGCTTTTAAAAAATGATAAAATGATACAATGATACAATGTTACTCCAAGAAGGTCATAATTCTTAAAAGTCACAGCAATTATATCAAATATTTCTAAAATACTGTCAGTGAATAAAAAAAAAAAAAAGAGGTTTTGCTTGTACAGAATAAAAGTGCATACATACTAATTAAACAGAGTTTGAGGAGAACAACTTCCTGACAGAGCAAAGACTTTTCTATTGGTTTTCATCACACCTGTGCTATCAAATAATTTATCTTTTCTTTTTTCTTTTTTTAAAGAGAACTAACTTTCACATCATCAATAAACTAGCACATTATTTCAATTGACTACAGGTCCTGTTAATACCTTACATTGACTGAAGGTAAATTAAGTCGGAATCATATATTATGCTCACATGACTACTGAAAGAGGTTGTCATAACTGATGCTATCACACTGAATACCTCAGGTTGTGCTGAGGGGTTTTGCTTCAGCTTACAGATGCCTTACTGCATTTTGTGTTGCTGTGCTACACTGACAGATCAGTTAAAACCAGTCAGTCACCCAACCCTTTTCAGGCTTAGCTGCCATCCCTCATTATTCTTACTTTAATGGATTTCACGTCAAGTTGCTTTACACTAGCTGTAGAAGTTAATTATAACAACAAACCCCTTTTCATAGTTTGACAAAATGACTTCAGTTTTGTAGCCAAATCTAAAGGATGTAACAAAAAAAAAAAATTACAGGAGATTGGGTAGTTTAGGAAATTGCTACAGGAGTGTTGTCTGCTGGATCACTCCTTGGGAACTGGTTCAGGCTGATGATCATTTCCGAACAAATGATAATCCTTCACTGAGAACTGAGGTTCTGACTCTGGCAGAGTCCTGTCCAGATTTTTGACATGATGTCTGGGAGGACATTGTTTTTACAGCTACGCAACCCCTTCCACAAACTTCAAATTGAACCTGGCAGAACAAAATTTACGAGTTTTTCTTCCTATTTTCAAAATAGATGATTTTTGACACAAAGGTCATACTTGTTCACATTGTAAGCAGAAAAAAAAAGGTAATATGTATGGACAAATGGTTCTGCTGGAGACAGGGTTGTGCACTGCATGGAGCTGACAGAGAAATCTTAAGAGTTTAGGTCCCGGGAGGTATATGTAGGATGAAGACATACTTGTCAAGCCACTGTTGTTCCATTTGGGGTTTCTTGCCTTTGCATTCGTACTACTGAAGACTGTCCCACTTTCCCTTTAGTGAAATGTGTTTCCCTTGTTAATCGCCAGCTATCCCTCACACTGAGCCAGGGACTTGTCTCCTGCAACATGTGGTGTCAGGAGTTTGGCTGATGGTGTTGCTGCCCGTGCTCTCTCTGCCTTCAGGACACTTTCTTGTATCCCCTAATTCTGAAGTTGCAAAGAGGAAGAATATTCCATCCAGACATAAACATGCATCTCTCAGCATTCGGGAAGACCTGAGAACAATCACATTAGTGGAGAGGAACAAGTTTGGTCTCTGGGTTTTGGGTCATCTACCATAAACTGCTTGGACATCTCCAGGGACTTGTGCTCCACCTATGAATCTTCAGAACTTAAAAAAGGCAGGCCTGTAGCATGGCTCTGATTGCCAAAAGTGCCTAAAATCCTATTTCAGAAACATCTTTTGTCTTCAGTGCCTCTGTGCTCCACTTCCTCCCCTAATACATCACTTTTTAACATAAAGATGGTGATATTTAGTTTTTGTCACTCATCCAGAGCTCTGAAGATGTAGGTTAACACAGTTAAGGCACAGATTTTCCAGTGTTTTTCTTTCCAAGCATCAATGTCAAAAACTTCAGATAAATGACCGAGAGAGGAAGAAACAGACTCTTAGCTGGAACTCTCATTAGTTTTTTTCGGCAGAGAGGTTAAGAAATACAGAAAATTGAGATTAAAGTATTCCTAAATGGAGGTAATATGCTGCAAGCCTTACTATCTGTTCTGCAAAGGACACTTTTTTTCAGTTGTCCAATTATTCTCTCTGAGGGACAAGTAAATTGGTTTAAAATTAATTGTGTTGATAGATATACAACACCTTAAAACATAGTCAGCAATGGAAAAGAGGTGTTAATTTTGGTTGTTGTTCTGTAAAGAGATAATAATCACCTCTTTTAAATTAAATAGGGTAGATAGATCATAAGCATTGTTTTGTGAGAAATCTAATTTATGTTGAGAATTAAGCTATAATTTTACTGAACTTTTGTATTCACTTTTCTTCACCATATAATTAGTCTTTACAGGGAATCAAAACTATTGTTGTCTCTTTGGAACAAAGGCTTCAGAAACTGATAATTGCATCAGAGATCAACGTTTTCTTCTTTCTCCTTCCTGTGTGAGCTTAAATGTTACTCCCAAGAAATATTCATACCGAATGATGCCTCTAAGGCGGAGGAAGAGATCTGAGTAGTGGCACTGCCTGGAGATTTAAGCCTTGGCTGGTACTCAGAGGCTCATTTATGCTACTTTAGAGATGTTAAGTGCCACAGAATCCGTGCACCCATATTATAATCTGACTATGTCACCAAAAGTACTCTTAATAGTCCTTGAAAAATTAAAAGAAAAAATATGGTATGGCTTCTAAGAAGGAGAAACTGTCTAGCTAACACGAGGTTTTAAGATCATCATTCCTCGGCATCAGTCTGGCTTGACTCAAAGACAAACCACTTGATAAATACCATCAGTCTTTAAAACTCTTTCTGCTGAGAATTTCCATTGAAACATCAATGAGTCACCCAGTGAAAACTGCTAACATCTCAATTTTGCATGGCCTGTGTGCCACACATCCACCTTCACCTACCTGTGGCTTTGAAAGCAGTGTCTTTCAATCAGATCTCTACTCTGTGGTCTGTCTCCCTGACAGGAGTTACCACAAAACGCTTATATTAGCTCCATGATAGCCACAAGTTACCCTTTGTGCAAAGAGCCTTCCCACCCTGAGGATGCATTCTGATGCCATCCGTGTTGCTGAGGAGCTTCACCGTAACAGTGAAACCCTGAGAGCTCCGCCGTGTTTCCTGAGTCATCGGCAACAAGAGGGACGTGAAAGTTGAATTAAAATGAAGGGACTTTGGAAGAGCACCACTAAAAGCTTTGATGTTTCGTAAACTACACTCAAGTGTGTAAAACCACAAACCAACTTAGCCCTCTCATCACCATATCTGAAAAGCTTTGTCCTCTGGTGACCTTGCCGAGCGTGGCCGTGGCAGACGGCTCCACTGTGCACGTTTGTGACTGGTGCTGCACGTCCCCCGCTCTGCGGGTGGCAGAGCTCGCTGTGATTGCGCCTTCAGATTTTCTGAGGACAGTGCTTGCTTCTCTGTGTTGGGTCTCAGTAGACGGCACTGTTCGTATTTATGAAGTCCCGAGTAGCTGTCTATTTTTGTTGTTGTTAAATTTTTAATTTCGGCTTCCCTGGTCTTGTTCCTCTCCTCAGGGCCTCAGTCACCCTCCAGTACTTTTCATTAAATTATAGCAATTGCAGTTTTACTGAGCGTAAAATTTCCCTAGTTTCTTAGAATTTTCTTGCTGTGAACTGATAAATTAGTCATTTTGGCCATAAATATACAATAATAGGGGCATCCAGTTCAAACTCTTTACAAAATACATCCTGAGAGAACTGCCCTTTGGCTCCTGTCAGATGATGAAGAGATGACCCCGGCTTCTGTTCCCTCAGCTTACTCGGTCTTGACAGCTAAAGGTAATTTCTGTGCCTTCAAGTTTATAGATCTTCATTAAAATGCTAATACAATTCAGTTAGAAATCCAATTTCTGACTTTTATTATTTCTTGCTATGGGAGGGGGTGAGTCTGTGTGCGGCTCTTGCCGCTAAAGAGTAACATTTTCAAAAGAACCAATGCAGATCGATTTTCCTTTGCTTTTTCTCAACCCGAAGTGCTGAGACAAGCAAAACATGTTTCCATTACCTAACTAAGCAAACAATGGCATATAAATCATAGAGGCAGCTGGACCAAGGTGTCGTTTTCATAAAGAGCCAGGTTTCTCATGAAGGACAGTTTAATGGGCTGCTGCCAGTGAAATGTCTGCAGAGCTGGTGATTGCAGGAGGGCACGCAAAAAGCGGCGCTAGAAAGGTGTCGTGTGGGAGCTGAGAAGTAGCCCCACAGCCAAGACAACTGGAAAAAGGAGACTGAGAAAGGTGTGTGCTTTAATAATTTGCTTCTTGAGGCTGACTGTTTTCAATAAAAATCTAAGTTTTTATTTTTAGCTTGTTCACGTTGGCTGCAAGATCAGAGAAGTGTTTTTAGCTGTAATTTTATTTTGATCATGTTTATGCTGTGGCTTTGTTTCTCCTTTGATCATGCTTAAACATGTTTCAGACATGTTTGTTTGATGTATACTGTTTTTAAAGCAGTCTTTCACATTGTCTGCTTGTGTTTTTTTTAAAAAGCAATGAATCATTGCAAAATAGTTGCCATCAAATTATTTCTTAAATTCATTTTCTCAAAATACGCTTTCTAGACATTTAGGCAATGGCAGAGTGCTTTTAAACAAGGTGTTGCACTGTTGTAACAGCATTTCTGAGCGCCTGACGGATTGGAGACAGATTTAGGGTCTCAGAATACCCAATAATTCATACACAGAAATGTGAAGTCATACTATCTATCCAAAATAGCAGCAGTGCACCAACTTTTACAATTGTCACCAGTGGGTTTGGATCGAAGTCCCGCTTTCCATTCAGTAAACTTGCTTGAAGTTCATTCCAGTGTTTCTTTTGCGGCTGTGTTGAATGTGTGAAATAGGTCAACCCTGACTGAATTATTTTAAACTTCCCATGGGGGCTCCTTGATACCAAAACTGTTTAATTTTGCAGGGTAAGTCAGGGCAGTCTCAATACTTGAATATACAGATTCATGGATGACATTCATTCTCCTGCTGCACGGGTGAGCAATTAGGAGAGTCAAGAGGTCCCTCATCTGCGGACAACATCTCCCTTTTCTCCCTTAAAGAAGAGCAATACAAAAGTGCTACGTAGTCCATGGAGAACACTATGTTGCGTGACTGTTGGCCATCTGGCTGATTGATTCATCATGACCCTAAACAGTTAGTTGTAAACATTGTCTGAAGCCCTGGAGTTAAATGCAAGTGTGCATCAAACCTCCGGCAAGTCAAACAGCTCCTCTGCTCATGAAACAATAAAGAATACGCTACACATCACTAGTCTACACCACTCACTTCTTAGCTTTATAAGCTATGAAATTCTCAATCACATTTCTCTCTTTCGCTCCACACATATAACCATGTAGTTGCTTTTGTTATATTTGTATTCATTCTGAACAGAAAGGAATCTATACCTGCGCAACAGAACACATGTAGCCTGTCCTTCCTTTATTTGCTTCATTGCAGAGACACAAATCTGTTATATGGAAGAGGGGGGGAAAAAAACCAAACACTATCAGGTAGCAAGAGCAAAGGCCCTATAACATGAAGAACCACTCTTTTATTGACTAAAACATATCGATTTAAGCAGATGGTGGAACAGCCTGAGATTTGCTCAGTAAGAAACACCAGGGTTTTTCAACAAAAACTGTTCCGTGATGTACAACGGATTTGTTCTAATGTGAGGCTGTGTCACCACTTTATTTTCAGGGATGTAGTTAGGATTATAATCGCTAATTAAAAATCTGAATTCATCCCAGATGAGCACTATACAAAGCATATTCAATTGCACTCCGGCTATGGCATTAGTTGTATCCACCTTCCTCACACCCCTCTTCTCTACTACCACTCTGACAGAATTATTTGAAATATATATTTTCTACTACTTAAGCTATTTTTCTATCATTCTTGTATCAGTCCTGCTTTACTACTAGACTCTTACTGTTTCAAAGTTCACTTGAAACTTATGGGAGGGAAAGAAAAGAATAATAATATGCTAACCGAGGGCAAGTTTATATAACCCGTACTACAACAGCAATATTATTGACTCAAATGGGACTCCCCAAAGTATCTTCATAGGCCAATGTAAAATTAGATTTTTGATGCCTGATAATATAGTGGCTTATTTTAGAATTTGATATCTTGTGATTTACAAAACCCATTGCATAGAAACAAATCATTCAACCATTTGGGAATGTATTTAGGTTTTGGCTGAATGATTTTTTTTGCCCTTTTCATGAAGACCTTCAGATTGTAAAAACAGTGTATTCAGACAAGAAGATCTCCAGATCCAGTAGCCCAGAAAAATGTCTACTAAAAGGTATCCTCTTTCTCTGATGTATCATTCAACAGGCTGTGATGCAGAAATTTTCAAGCTGTATGAAAGCTGTTGCATTCAAAGCCCTGATAGATCACATATAACAGATCTTAACCATGGTACAATATAATATAGATATTATTTATCTTGGGCCTCATGTCAGTGTAACTTGAAGGCTATTAAATGCATGCTAGAAAGAAAGGAAGATAATTTAGTAGCTTAAATTACTGGGGGTTGGAGCGGAGAGCTTAAGCTGCTTACAGATTTTTGATATTTTTAGGTGTCTAAAAAGGTTTATTTTAATAAACAACAGGTAATAGACAGATTGTTCCACAGATACCTGTTCTGTGGCCTGTGTTGTTCAACATGTTCATAAATAATCTGAAAAAGAGGTTGAGCAGGAGGATGAGAAAAGTTTTCACATGATACTAAGTTATTCAGCATAGTGAGACAAAGGAAGATTGTGAAGAATTACAAAAGGATCTTATGCAACTGGGTAGCTAAGCAATCAAATGACAAATTAAATTATTCTTGATGAATGATGTAGTGATAAGCCATGGGGAAAACCATGAGGAAAACTTGCCTATCATCTTCCCATATAAAACAACGGGCTGTGGACTGAGCATTACCACTGAAGAGTGAGGTTCTGGGGTTATGGAACTTAAAGTTCCATGAAAATTTCAGATTACAGTTTAGGAACTGTCAAATCCATATTAAATGTTAGGAATTAATAGAAAAATAACAGAATTCCACAAAGAGTATTGCTATAGCCATTGTCTAAGTGCACAATTCATCCACATCTTGATCAGTGCGGGTATTTCCAATACAGGAATTAAGAGACACCAAATGAAGTTAGTAAGATCGATGTTCAAAACACAAGATCAGAAATAGGTTTTAGTTCATTAGACTGAGTACATGAGGAACAAGTTCCAAAAGGACACTGTGAATGCTGGAAATTTGCATGGGTTCAAGAAGAGTCTAGACAGATAACTGGATGAAAAATCTACTGAGAGTTACTAAGCACATAGGAAGCAACCAAGCTCGGGGAATCAGCTACACTGAAAGTAGCTGAAG
The DNA here is from genome assembly GCF_036013445.1 of Caloenas nicobarica. Taxonomy (NCBI): domain Eukaryota; kingdom Metazoa; phylum Chordata; class Aves; order Columbiformes; family Columbidae; genus Caloenas; species Caloenas nicobarica. The sequence continues at coordinate 10,090,075 of NC_088245.1, forward strand.
AAAGGGAGATTGTTCTGGGAGAGTAGTACTTGTACTAACCATATTGTTTCTTTGTTCCAGATAATTACTTCTGGGCAGTGTTGGAGTCTGTGTATTGATCTAAGTAAACCTTGTTCTAAACCAGTATGGTCATTCTCGTGTACTGTGTACACACACACAGAGTACCTGAGAATATATATATACAGACACACAAAATTACGTTGCTTACAAACACTACCATCCTTAATAAGGCCATGGGTTTCACAGGACAGCTAGTGCAAACTGGCAAAACAAAGTACAGTTCATTATTTCCATGACTATATAACAATAAATGTACACAGAAAAGATGTTAATGCACGACACTAAAATAGCTTATAATTTCACATAGGAACAGGACTCTGAGTAGTTAAATATAGTTTTCAGTTAATTATCCCAGCAGGATGTAAAATGGTTATAAAACAGATTGGTAAATCTGTTGGATGTGCCTTCTTTTTCCAAATATAGGGAAAGACACCAGCTGAAGTATCTCTGTAAAATACAGTGATGAGCCAGATTCACCACTGGTACGAATGTACTCTTATGATTTCTGTAAACTTCTCTCCCAAAACTTTTTTCCACCGTTTTTACGTAACCAACCACTATGTCTGTATTTTATATATTTTCATTTTTTGATGTACCTTCTTCATCACCAAACAATGTTGCCACTCTGTCAAGAAATAAAGAAGCAGTCCGCTTCTCAAAATGAGACAAAAATGTTGGGGTTTAGGGTATCATAATGTGGAAGTAGACAACATCAATCAAAGCTGTATTTTTTAACTTTTTTTTTTTTTACAGTAATGCATTAATACCTCTCTAGATGTAAAATACTTTATATATTCTTCATTATTGCTAAAGTTAGGAATATTATATTTGTCTCAATAATTCTCTCATTTTATGTGTAACACATACAGAAAGATTATTAACTTAAAGTCAAAACATCCAAAGAAACAAGAAAAATGTCAGCAGTAAATACCTTAAATTAAGAAGCCATTCTGTAATTTTATACAACCATTTGTAAAGAGATTTAATGAATATTTAATTGTTTCAGTCATACAGTTAAGGTCTGTTCATTAAATTTCTGTAGCAAATATGTGTTAAAAATCAGAAGAATGTAAATATCTGTCATGTGCTAATGGATGACTATGTACCTAACATAGATATGTTCACTATTTGATGCAAAGATTGATTCTTGGGAAACAAAATCGCAATTAACTTATATAAGGAAGGCAGGTGATTCAATTCATTGAGTAATAACATGCACAATGGCATTGTCTTCTCAGATCCTAGATTTATTAGTGCTCACCTGATACCAGAGAGTGACAATCCAGAAGACGACAAAATCTATTTCTTCTTCCGTGAAAATGCAATTGATGGAGAGCACACTGGGAAAGCCACTCATGCCAGAATAGGGCAGATCTGTAAGGTAAAATGGTGACTTCTTCCTGTGAGATTGCATATGCTTGCAGGATGTTTTGCAAGTGATTTTAGAAACTGCATTTTCTTGCCTGTAAACTATCCGATGTTAATTCTGGCATTCCATTAAAGCAGAGATCCCGAGTGAAAAATAGTTAGGGGGTAACACACCCACAGATATACTATTCAGTTCTCTCTTTGGGGAAGTTTCGCATACTGTCATATTTTGTTTAAGAAGTTGTAGGCATCTTCTGAGGCTTAGAATGTGTCTGCACAAGAAAGAATCTTTTACAGGAAATGCAATACTTCCAGGTAGGCCAAAAACATTTGAATTATTTACTTTTTAAAGGAATGTTAATACCTTTCCATTCCCACATTAGTGCAAGTCTTTGAAAGAGGAAGATTTAATGAAGCAGTTTTTTAAGCTCAGCTGTAGAAATGGGCAACCATTCAGAAGACCCTTAATGGCTGCAGATTGCATCATTCATCTACACTGATAAATGTCCAAATATTTTTCTGACAGACTTTAAAAGATTTCTACAAGTGAAATGCTATTAATAAATTTTGTAGCTTTGGCAACTATGATGTTTACAGTAAAATTTCATGTCAGTCTCTAAGCACAATTTCAATTTATCTCCTCAAATCCAGAGGTAGTAGCTGCTTGAAAATGGATTACCCCATAAGTATGGAATCCTTGGTGCACTTTATCCATAAGTTTTGCAGCTGTGCAACTGATCCCACTGTTCTGGCACTTTTATCTACTTGGTTCACTTGCAACTTGCATTTCTACTTTGTTGCTACCCAGTTAATAGTAATAAACCCCTTAAGTTTTACCACGACATGGCAGCCCTGGAGCTCTAGAGCAAAATATTCTGCATGTCTTTCTTCATTGCTGTATACATATTAGAATATATAAAGAGGTTTGGGGTTTTTTTGTTTCCTTAAATTATGTTTTACTATGAAATATGTAGCAATACAATGCAAAATAAAAGCAATTCAGAATTAATGTCTTTGACGACATAACAATGCCTTTGCATGCAGAAGGTGAGTTCTTTTATCTGTTTTCTGTAAGTAGCATCTTGTGGATATTTACTGTATTTTCTCTGTACTCTGTTAATACTTCAGAGACTTTTACTAGCTATTAACGCAAAATACTTTTGCTCTTAGAATGACTTTGGTGGACACAGGAGCCTTGTTAACAAATGGACAACTTTCCTCAAAGCACGTCTGATCTGTTCTGTGCCAGGACCCAATGGCATTGACACACACTTTGATGAACTACGTAAGTGGCAGAAATGGCTTTGAATACAGAAATGTTTTCAGGTATTACCCATATGAATTTAACTTAGTTTTCTTTTCTGTGTCTTCTTATTTTTACAGAGGATATATTCCTAATGAACTCGAAAGACCCTAAAAATCCAATAGTCTATGGAGTGTTTACAACTTCCAGGTACAGAACATATCATTTTACTTGCATGGAAACTTGGGTGGCTGCTTGTTTTAAAGAGGTCTCTTTGTTAAAAATGTTTTCAAGAAACACAAAATTTTCTTAACCTTTGAACTGAGAAGTCAGTGGCAGTAAGGAGTAATGAATTAGGTTTCTTTTCTTATGAGCAATGTACATCATCACTCTGAAGCAAGTAATCACAAAGACTATCAGTTTCTCAGACTGTTCTTGTGGCTAAATTGGCTTTTAATAGTGGGGATCAGAATTTGTAGCCCTTTCCACACAGACCTGGAAAAATAACACAAGCATAAATATGCTTGTTTGGGGACAGAGTGAAATAGAAAATCCGTGGTGTGATAAATTGGCTACTCAAGGAGGTATTAATAAAAATTTTGCTGAAATCCGGAAAGTTTAACAAACTTTAAAAAGTTCTGTTATTTTATCACATGTAACTGTGACTTGAATGTTTTGGTTTCATTGTGCTTTCACTGAGACCAAAATTATACTTGTAGCTTCGGCCTAAAGGAAGGTTGGCAGTACTGGCTGCATTACCACATTTATCTGTGAAAGACGAAAGTTTTAGTTTCTAAACAGAAAGAATGTTTCTACTGATAACCAGGCATAGAAGAGGGAGAGTTACAAGTACTTACTGTCTTCTGTAAGAAATCTCAAGGTAAGAAACAACACTGAAGTTTGCATGTGTGCTGCCCAAATGACGGAAGAGAATGCAAAAAAAAAAAAAAAAAAAAAAAAGCAAAGTGTAGGAAAGAACAGAATAGTCCTCTAGGGAAAGCTCTGTGGAAATTTACTCAAGTTGAGGCTTTGGCCTTCTGGGGACAATGTTTTAAATAGTGGAATAGCCAACATCTGCTTAGGAAAATGTCTGAGAGATTGTATCAGTTATGCTGAACTTTCACAGGAGGTGAGTTAGGATTGCTCTGAGAGCATGTCAGAGTTTTGATAATCAGCACATGCAATAAATTAGAAAGCAGCAAGCTGCTATTCCCGTAGCTCTTCCACTTCATTAAACTGACTGATAATTTGAAGAACCTGATTTGATTTCTTCTCCCCTCATTTTTAGCAATATCTTCAAGGGGTCAGCCGTGTGTATGTACAGCATGACTGATGTGAGGAGGGTATTTCTTGGTCCCTATGCCCACCGAGATGGCCCAAATTACCAGTGGGTTCCCTACCAAGGGCGAGTGCCATATCCACGGCCAGGAACTGTAAGTATCCTAGGAAATATAGTCATCTAAAAAGGGAAAACTATTCTTGTAAAGAATGAAGCTAGAATAGCAGCTTCATTTGGATTTTAATTTTGGCATTCATACTAGCAACTTCAGCAGAAGTTTGAGCAATGGCTGAAGAACTTTACCGGAAGTCAAATATTAAATAAATTACTCTCCATTATTCTTTCTCTGGAATTTGTCTTTGTTCCAAATATTGGCTGAATCATTCTTAGTGAGAATGAACAGAAAACAGAGCATCTGCCTGGCTATTAAGAAACGTTCAATTGTTCTCGACATTGAATCAAGTACAGTAAGACAGTTATTTCTGTGACGGATGATAGTGACTATAATAATTTCTAACTTCCACTGGGCTTTTGTAAAATCTATGCTTCTACTTGTTTCTCTGTTTCTAGTTTATGAATGACTAAAATATCAGTGTATGTAAGGCACCCATACTTAGAACACCCAGCTGATGTCATCACATTCTAGAAATATTTAACTGCCTCTGAAATTACTAGTAGTCTAAGATGAAACATTTATGAAAATAGTATTAATTTTGTACATTGGGATGTGTCCTTAGCTAGTAAAAATCAGCTTGGTCCATTTAAGATCTGAAATATCATTACTGTATATATATATACACACACATGTATACACATAAACATAAACATATAAATGTAAATAATATATCTGTCTATAATATTCTTTAAAAGTCTCCTTGAATGTAAGTCACAAAATAAACCAGGAGTAGCTTTGATCCTGGTTTTTTTTAAGTCATCAGATTTTCTACTTTTGCGTGGTATGTTTTGAAATTGCTCTTTCAAACCTGATCTTTCAACTGCTCTCCAACAGTTAGACAATATATATCCTCAGCCTAATGAAAATGACTTCCTAAGTAAAAGAAAACAGTGGCTCCCTGACAGCCAGATTCCTCAGCACTCCTCACTCCCTCACTATTACCACTAAAGGGATTCCTAATTTTTTCAAGAGTTAAAATACAAGCTCTGAAGCATAGGAGAGGTCTTGTTTCTCATTTGGTGCTGAACTTTTTTTTTTTTTTTAATTGCTATAGTTAATGCTGATATGTTGGAGGTTTTTTGAAGTTGTATTGTTTTACATATATTGTTTACATTGTGGAAAATGTGAATAAGTATTTTTGGTATTTCTTGTATACCTAATGTCATCTTCTTTTCACTCTGACAGTAATAAGTTGATGTTCATGATTCTGTTTATTTATATTCTTCTTTGATTCCAGTATTGATTAACCTTTCTAAGCAAAACCAAATCATAGATATTATGTAAAACTACAGACAAAGAAGAATGTTACATTTTTCTATCACAGAAATAGGCCGAGATAAAGAACCAACTTCTGTGCAGTGGGTCTGCTACATTCATTCCTGAGCAGAGATCAGACACAGCTCTCTTGAGATTCTGAATGCACAGCTCAAATATTTGCTCTAGAGACTGGCAACACAGCTCTGCCTGCCCCGTAGCCTGTGGGTTACTCCAAGACTTGTCTGAGGGTCTTGAACTGAGGTCCATATGGGAGAAGAATAACTTGATCAAATCCCCAAGGACAAACAGAAAAGCAGGAACCTGAATCCAGTGACTAAGTAACCTAACCCACCCAATCTTTTCCCAAATAGGGAAACACAGTTGAGTTACATATATACATATATATATTTTTTTTTTCCCAGGCTACCCTCTCAGAATGGGTTTTACCCTTACAGTGTCACTATAATATATACTAAGATTCACAAAGAAAGTGCAAAGATGTTCATATTTCATTGTAAACATTTTTCTTGCCTGAGGTCAAATGCGATCCCAAATTATACAATTCCGCATAGCCCTGCAGTCACATCATGTAGTGCAAGAGGCCATGCCAGTGTAAATTATATTAATTAAAGAGTGACTGAGGCCATTGGTTTCTCCCAGACCACTGCCAGTGACTTTAAACCTGGTGTTTACCAGTTCAGGTTTTTTTTTGTCTTAGTTGTTAGATTATTCTGTTGTATCAGTACGATAAAACTGAATTTTAAAATGAGAGACATTTCTGGCTGAAAAGAAGCTTTTTGTTTCTAAAGTGATAAAATTGGATCTATTTTCAATGGCTTTGAAGACTTGTTCAGAATAAAGGAGAAAGGTTTTTGAAGTTCCTTTAGATGTCAGACTTGTGGTTTCCTTTTCCAAGAAACACAGAAAGGGAAGGGAGAAACAAAACCTGAGCTTCTTACAGTGATCTAGTCCCAGATCTCACTGCAGTTAGACGGTGCTGAATTATCTGAGGAATTTAATAGGTGAGGTGCCAGTAAACTTCTTGAGCATCTGGTGACTTGCCCAGTATGAGTAAAGAAAAAGGAAATGGTTCTTTTGAAAAGTCAGAAAACTTTGTAAACAATTCTACAGCAGATTCACATTTAACAAAGCGGTTGCCAGGATTTTTCCTTTAAGATCTCTAGATTTTATTTTATTTTTTAACCTTTTAACAACTTTTGGTAGAGGAGGTTTTTTGTATATACCTCACCTTGAATGAGGCATCTCATCCTGAATTCATATCTGACTTTCTGTGAACTCAGCTAACAGAGCTCAAGGTTTCTCTGCTTCATGGTACCAAGAGTCTATCTTCAGTTACGACCAAAGAACTTTTTGTTCCTACTGAGATGTAGCTATTGATTTATTCCGTTGGATTCCCTAATATGCCAGTTAGGATAAATCTTAGTTGCCTCCTCCTGACTGATCAAAACCCCTGACATAGTGTACTGGGCACCAACAATTAGAAGTGGATGTTTCAACAAGAGTTTGCAAGAGTTCTTTGACTCTATTTGAATCCAAGATGAAGCTAATTTCTCCAGACTTTTTCAGGACATTTGTATTCGTGCCTATCTTTTGGCACTTGAAAACTTTCTGTTTCCTTGATATCAGTGGGATCATGTATAAACATGAGTTCTCATGAAACACCTTGCCCATTTGCTTGACCTCGACTCCCTAAAATGGAGTCCTGTCATTAGCATCAAGAAAAATGTCTTTGTTATGTATCCTGGTTTTGTGACCACAACATAAGTAAACATGACAGGACATTCTTCCCCAGGACAACTCAGATTTTATGTAGGTTGAGATTCCTCTGCAAGCAATTTGGACTATGGATGGGCTAAATGTCACCTACTGATGGAGCCCATTTCACTCCATTGACAAGGAAGGGAGTTACAGCAAAAAGAGTTTTATTTCATCTCAGTTTCCCAAAGTGGAGTGGGGTGAATGTGAGCCACAGACTAGTCCAGGTAAAGCACTTTAGGCTTCAGATGTAAAGACACAAAGTTACTGTCATTTGCTCACTCTCATAAATTAGGGATCCAAGCAGTAATCTGGCTCTCAGAATTGGGAGTCTCATTTAAGCATACAGAATAACAACACTAATTCTAGTTTTATGATTTTTCTGCATAAAATATATCTTGGTCAATACTGCTGTGAGTACAATGCTTTGTTAGAAAATGAGCCAGAAAGTAAATATTCGAGCAACTGAAACACAGCTGAAATTCATTTACTTAAAATTGAAATGAATATTCATTTATTATTTTTTTTTCAGTGTTTGCCCAGCTGCAGGTAACACCACTTAGTTCTTGGGTACTGATTTTTATACTTAAAGAACTTTACATATATTATCTAATAAATCATTATCTAATTATTCTGAGTAATTAGTACTGAACTCTAGTTAGAATATTAATCGAGATGTAAAGCAAACTTAAAATTGAAGTTTTGAATTTTAAACACAATTTTTGAGACATGGTTTAGTCAATGATTATAAAAAGTCTATCCGATTTTAACTTTGTAATACTTTTGTACAAGTGAGCAAAAAAAAAAAACCCACAACTGAAAAATGTTGACACAATGAAGTAGATAACTAACTTGCTTTCTGCTTAGTCTGCTCCATGTGCATTAGTTAAATGTCCTCCTTCCCTTCCTCCCTTCCTCCCTTCCATACCATGTAATGGAACAGAGTGTAGGAATTTGCTTACTAACAAATTTGCCAAAAAGAGACAATTTACACTTTATATATCCGTGCTGGAAGTGTCTCTTTGCTGAGTATAACAGCTACTCTTTTTGACAATATTGATTTTTTAATTTCATTTCTGATGAATTATTAATAATTTGGATCAAGGTGATAGCAAAGACAATTGATTTGTTTTGCTGAGCATCCTGCAAGGTCTGGATTCTTGGTTAGCAAGATGTCGTCCTCTAGGTCTTTAATTCAATTGGAAGATATTCTATACATGGATAGAAAGGGCAAATTATCTAGGGCATTTTAACACCAACTGTTTATATTCCAGATTCAAATGCTGCAATCATAATTGTGAACAGGGTTTCGGAGGTTTATATGTCTTAAATAAGTATCTCTGAACAGATTAGGAGTTGCCGACAGTAAGTTCTTTGCCAAGTTTGGACTGGTGATTTAATTCCATTGTGGTTCATTTTCTTCATCAGTTCAACATTACTAGAACACTACTAATGCTTACTTTAAAGTAATTTCTAATTATTCATAAAATACTTACCAGTTCTACAAAACAGATGAGGGCGAATGGTGGTGATAACCCACAGTTCTCATGTCTCCCCATGGGGACATGAGTTAGGTGAAAATGGTGAATATTTTTTGCGGATACTGAAGCCATAGTCTTACTGCTCTTTCCCTCCTCAGCCTCTACATTTTGCTCACATTGGGAAAATGTAAACAGAGAATTTTCTGCTTCTCACAGATTAGAGGCAAAACTGTCTGGCTCACCCATGGCTGTATAAGGGGACCAAGGGACTCTTTACTGTGGTACTTCATGGAGATGAGCTTAATCCCGGGGGAGCATCAACTTTTCCGTTACTGCGCAGTGCACAACAGTGAGGACTTATTTCAGTTCTTTAGCAAGAGTCATCTCACCTAACTGTTGACATTGATAGTATGAGAAGCAACACTCACACAAGGCTTTCTTTAGAATCAGTGGAGAGAGAAGAGATACATTTAGGACATGACTCATTTGATTTGATTTAGTGTAACAGGATCCATGTTATCAGGACTACATGGATGACATAGGCTTGTTGAGACAAGCAGGAGTTTGAAAAGTCAGTAGAAGAGGGAATTGCCCCAGCATTAAAGGATTTATTTCCCAGAGAGGAACTGATTTCCAGTGAACTTCTGAGGACAGTATGTTGAAACTAAGATGGTGCCATAATTAATTAATTTTCTGTTCTTTACATAACCAAATACTGAAATTGCTTGTCTCGTATTCAATGAGTTTAGATAATTCAAGATTTCTTCCTTTTGCCAATTAAAGATTGATGCTAATGAGTAAATGATTGGAAATCCTTTTGCACAGCATAATAGTAAGAAAAATGATGTATGAGGATCATTTACATTCTGTTAACCACATTGATTTAAATCGAAAATTTTAAAAAAACAGTGACTTTTAGTGACATAATTAATTTTCGCTGTCTGTCATGAAACGCTTAGATGCCCTGTCATTTAATTATAGAGTGCAGTAGTTGGGATGATTATCATGAAATGGATTTTGAATATGTTACTAGGGATAAACAATAAAATCTAAAACATTTTATTTTTTATTTCCAGTGTCCCAGTAAAACATTTGGAGGCTTTGATTCCACCAAAGATCTTCCTGATGAAGTTATAACATTTGCAAGAAGTCATCCAGCCATGTACAATCCAGTATTCCCCATCAACAACCGTCCAATCATGATTAAAACAGATGTGGATTACCAGTTCACACAGATAGTAGTAGATCGGGTAGACGCAGAAGATGGCCAATACGATGTGATGTTCATTGGCACAGGTGAGAAGTCTTGAATCTACCCTGTGTGCTCCTCCAGGCATTATGGAGGCATAGATCAGATAAAATTTTATACTCCAGAAGATAGATCATTGATTTATGTTCCAGTGTACACCTGTGAAAAGTTGGGGCAAGACTCAAAACTGTGTGTGGGGAGGTCTTCGTTACATACAATCGTTGTTACAGGTTCAGGCTGTGGCCTGCGTAGCTTAATTCTTTAGGAGTTTTGCCAGCTGGATTAAGACCAAACCACTCTCTTTTCAACTGCTGTTATTAGGGGATTTTATTAGAAATATCTTGCCTTATTAAACATAATCTAGTATTAAAATGCAAGTTTTGAGGTACCCATTTTGAAGTGCAGCATGAGAAGCATTTAACATGAATGAGGCAAGTATCCAGGTACGGGAAATGTCTTGTGTGCCTTTCAAGTATTTCGAGTATTGCCTTAAGGTGTCCAGCTCTTTAGCCAGAATAGTGCATCATTTTACTTAAGATGAAGATATCTGGCACATGCAAAGTGTTTTAAGAAGACATGGTATTTGAATACAAACGTAATATCCTTTCCAAAGCATTCACAGAATCATACAGCTTGGGCATTTTCTAAAAGTGGAAATAGACATTAAGAAAAGACATTTTTTTCCAAGAAAAGGTAATAATGAGAAATAACTGTAGCCAGAAATTAGGTGATATGCATTTGCCTAAGTTCAGTGGCTTCAGAACTATGCTGATGCAGTTGGTGGATCTGCTTCTTTACCTTTGAAGATATTCCATTAGTTGGCTGGTGTTTCAGGTATGTTGAATAAAAGTATTTTAAACTTCTATTGAACATAATTGCTAGTAATTAGACGTTGGCATCATGAAGTCGAAACACATCAAAACACAGCCTCACTGTTTCTTTTCAGCTTTGGGCCAAAAAATATCTATCTGGCTGTGTGTCTTGTAACAGTCCAATTTTTGACTTGCTTTAAGTGCAGTTCTGGTGCTCCAGACCTGGGGTGAGATTTCCAAAGCCATAAATCATGGAGTCATAGAATCTTTTAGTTTGCAAAAGACCTTTAAGACCGACAAGTCCAACTGTTACCTAGCACTGCCAAGTCCATCACTATACCATGTGCCTGAGCACCACATCTACACATCTTTTAGACACCTCCAGGGATGGTAACTCAACCACATCCCTGGGCAGCCTGTTCCAGTGCCTGACAACCCTTTCCATTAAGAATTTTTTCCTAATATCCAATCTAAACCTCCCCTGGTGCAACTTGAGGCCGTTTCCTCTTGGCCTAACACTTGCTACTTGGGAAAAGAGACCAATACCCTCCATGCTACAACCTCCTTTCAGGTAGTTGTAGAGAGTAAGAAGGTCTCCTCTCAGCCTCCTTTCCTCCAGGCTAAACAGCCTCACTTCCCTCAGCTGCTCCTCATAAGACTTCTGCTCCAGAATGGTTCACTAGCTTCATTGCTCTGAACTCTCTCCAGCACTTCAATGTCTTTCTTGCAGTGAGGGGCCCAAAACTGAGGACAGGGTTCCAGGTGCAGCCTCAGCAGTGCCAAGTACAGGGGAATGATCACTGCCCTGGTCCTGCTGGCCACAATGTTTCCGAAACAAGTCAGGATGCTCTTGACCTTTTTGGTCACCTTGGCACACTCCTGGCTCACATTCAGCCAGTTGTCAACCTACACCCCCAGATCCTTTTCCTCCAGGCAGCTTTCCAGCCACTCTTCCCCAAGCCTGCAGTGTTGCATGAGGTCTCTTTCATGTTGATGCCTGAAATATATTATGAATAAACAGAGCTGATGAAGCTTTGTGTACCAAACACAGTACATGCGTAGCAATTCAGAACATTTACTGCAGGAAATGCAGCTCGGCAGAAAGTGTTCCAGCTCTTTAAAGCTGTGAACTGAGTTATTAGATACCAGTGCTACAATAAGGTCTTGCATAAAACATCGAAAATTAGTTTCATATGATTTTACACTACACATATATTTTCCATCACACATTACAGACTTCAATGCCATCTACAATTGGCAGTGATTTGTGCCTTTCAGTAAGTCTTCTATGACCTGATTCAGCCAGAAAAATGAATTAATGGCAATACTCCCCTTGGCTGCAATGTGAAGGAACAAGCTCTTCTCCATCCAGAATATGATGCTGAACAAACATAAGGAGCTGATTTATGTCTACATCTTGAGCACAAGAGGTGGCATTTATCTCACCAAAGTTTGGCATTCAGTCTAAGAATGATGCCTTGGTTTCTGTAAGGGAGAGAGATAAGTACTCCCAGGGAGAGATTCATTGTACTTTCTTCGAGACTTCTATTAGAGTAAGATGAATAGTTATGCAGAAGTCCCTGCCTGTTTTCTGACAGTACCAGAAGACTTGCTTAAATCCGAGCTATAGCTTTTAGATAGTTATCATTACGTATAGTGGTTCTTATCTAAATTAGTCAGGCAAGGTCTCCTTCTAAAAGAGCCTCAATGATACCTAGCTCTCACCTTTGAGTTGAGAATTTAGGCACTCAATTCTCTAATCCACTAATATTCAGGCGCGTGGTAAGTGCTCTGGATCTCATCCAACATTGCTGATATTTGTGCCCAAGAACTGTAAGAAAAATATTGAAAAGTTATTACTTGCACTTGCCAAGAGATTTTAGCACCAAAAACACAGCTTCGTAAGTGCAGAGTGTTATTTTTTTCTGGAAATATTACTTTTGTCTGTAGGAACTGTTCTTTTTTCCAGCAGGAGGTTATACCCTCATGGGACAAGAACAGGCGCTATATAACACCTGTGCTTGGAGTTGGGGCACAGAAGGTGCTCCTCTGAGCTCACTGTTCTTATTTTGGTTTTCCAAATGAGGGCAGGGCATCTTTCATGCAGGGGGAAAAGAAAAGAGGCAGAACTGAGGCTTCTGCCAGAAAGCTGCACTGAGCCGGCTGGTCAAAGCCAAAGGAACCAGAAACAGATACACAATCAGCATTTACTGCATCTTCCCCAAGCAAAGAACAAACTGGGGAGCAGATTAAGGACTCTAGTCACAGTCCAGTTTCCCGCTTGATGAACTAAACCTATGATAAAGTCAGAATTAAGCTCTCTGGGATATGACTGGATTTTTCTGTGAGGGTCTGTCTCATCAGATTAGATACATTTCTCTGTATTTTCCCACTGCCATTGCAGCAATCTACAGTATTCCCACATGCTTCTGAACTTCAGTACATTGAAGAAACAGTAGTGGTTTTGTTGGTTGTGTTTTTTTTTTTTTTTCCTTTTCCTCGAATAACTGATGATAATTGAACACAGCATAATTAATAGACATCCAGTGTGGTCACATTTTCCTTTCCTGTGGGTGAAATCTTTAGCCGAGCAGTTTCTTTCCCACTGTGATTGTACCAGTCTGTTTCACAATGGAAATAAAATCATATCGGTGTGCTTGAAATTATATCAGAAAAAAACAGGATTTAAGATAAGCACTTAATGCATATCCTGAGTGTCTGATGTTTGGGATCATTTGGCACAGTCAAGGTACATCTGTCAGTAAAGCAAATTAATAACAGTAATCTTATCTTACTGAGCAGAGCCTATTGATCCTAAAGAAGAAGCCTGATTCCATTTGTGTGAAATCGTTTGAAATATGACTCTGTAAAACTTGATCTAGAACTCAGATAAAGCCTCACTTTGGTACCTGTGGCCTGACCAGAGTCGCCATAGTGATTAACACCATGTATCTTTGACCTTAGAGGCTTTCTTGAGCATCAAACAACTGTAATTGTGGCAGGATCCACTTAAAAGTCAGACCATTTTTTTAAAACAACATTATCTAGGGAACTAATGTCTACTCAGTGCCCACTCAGGCTCCACAATTTCCCTTGTGCTATTTTATCAAAAATTCCCTTTTATTTCTAGAATATGGCATTTGAGGGATTGTGACTGAGGACAGTCACAGTCCAACACAGAATACAGTCATGACAGGTTGCAACGTTGTTGTATTTATTAGATCAGAGTTCTCTTTTTTTACCCATACAGGTTTTTTTTTCCTCAAAACCACAGTAATCAAATTATCAGGACAATTAAGGAAATGAACTCATTCATTAAATCACAAATATAACTAACATTGAATTATCTGTTGCTCTGAATTACTCTATTGTAGAAATGTGGATTTTTATTCTTGTTTCAGAGTTTATCTTGCATTTGTTCTGCATTGTTCTCAGTATTTCTTGAATTGAAAATGTTCAATTAGTAGCAGGAACCATAACGAAAACCACTTCCAAAACAATTTATTTATTATACTTCATTAGCTTAATTTGTACATGTAGCTTCCTAAATAAAAAGTCGTGCTTTGCCTTGTTGTTGTCATTGTTTTAAGAAAGAATTGGGGTTTGTTTTTAAAAAAGAATTTATGAACTTGTGACTAATTAAAGAAAACAGTAATGTACATATTTTGTGGAATAAAATCACTTCTTTCTAAACTTCCAAAAATGTGTACTTAGAAACCAACATCTGCTTAAAGGGGAGCAGATGGAAAAAATAAAATCTCAGTTCTACAGGATATTCTAGGATTTCTAGAATATTTTAACCAAAATTAATGTAAAGAAGTTGAAGTACCAGAATTTTCTCATGAAATCAATGGCTGTTAAGTTAGTTGCCTTATAAAAACATTTTCAACCTGTGCAATCTATTTGTTTCAATTTTACACATATTTTCAATAGAGAAGTGATGAGTTGTCATCTGTTTGATCAGAAGTTTCAACTAACATACAAAAATATATATACATATAAAATATTTTTTGGTTTTGTGTCATTGATGTTTAATTCTTGTTTTCAGAATACTGACCTTTACAGTTCTGTTATTTTGAGAATTTTATCCATTTTAAATGCCTTATATTTTCTTAAACTATTACTGCTATAGAATGTGCAACATGAAAAGTCCTCAGGGATGTAATTGTTATTTCTGTGATATATGTGCATGACACTACACTTGGCTGGTTAAAGAGAAGAGTCAAATACAGTGTTTCCATTTCAGAGAATCTGCAGTAATATGTACCAACCTAGAAATGATTCTTTTGTTGTTGTTGTCATTCCCTGAAAATTCTGTGCATGGAAACAAATAAATTACAGATGCAGAAGCTGTAAAACAGAGATGGTCTGAAGTCTCAACCATATTCATAAAACCAAAGGCTGTAGCTCTGGAATTTCAGGTGTTGGCCTTGTTCACGTCAAAGCTAATTGCAAAACTCCAAGAATGTAAATGGATATAGTATTAAAATGCTAGCACATACCTATTTCTAAACCAAAGATACAAGTTGTATTGCTTTTTACCCCTCAGCAAAGACCAGTATCTAACACACAGAAATACAGATGCCTTAAGGGGCTTATACATCTTAGGTACTTTGTTTGACACAGGGAAGATCATCTGTGCTTAAGAGATCTAACAGCTTCATCTGTCTAACGACAGTTGTCCAGATGTTTTTATATCCATACTGAGCCTTCTGACAGCATCTTCACTGCACTTTAAGAATGACAAACATCACATCCAAAATGGACAATAAAACGTGCCTACGTAAATTTAGTGCATTTCCTTTCTCAATAACCGAAACATCTGTCATTTTATACTGTCACTTAAATAGTATTTCAGTCCTTTTAATTCTTTAATAACTCTACAGTATTTATCTTCTTTGTTGCATTTTGATAATTGAAAGACTTCAGTGAAATGTCCTACTGAAATTCAGTGTTTTTCTAGGTTATTTTAAATAGCAGTTGGTATTTTGAATGATGAGTGTTCAGAGGTATGTAGCTTCACAATCTTTATATGTGAAATAATTACATACTACAAGAAACTCTGGCTGCTCTGAAACTGAAGTATGCATCTTAAGCACCTGAATTTTCTTTTCTTCCTTTTCAAGATATTGGAACAGTTCTTAAAGTGGTTTCAATTCCTAAGGAGACTTGGCATGAATTAGAGGAAGTCTTGCTGGAAGAAATGACAGTCTTTCGGGTAAGTGTGGCTAAATTACAAGTGTCAGGTTGTAGATTTCTCTGTGGACAGCTGCAAACTAAACTTCTTGCAGTCTAGCCAAGGAATAGCCTGGCATACCCCTCTAATTAGCTTGTCATTTAGAGACCCAGACACTAGTCAAAATAAACCTTGAAACTTTCAGTGCTAGCTGGAGGTTAATGATAAAAGAAACAGCATTCTGGGCTCTTGTTTTGTAGTTTAAAAAGCAAATGAGTATATCTGAATCTTAAAGATATTACGAGCTGTACTTAAATATGTATCCATGCAACTCTGGGAATAATGCCTGTCTGTTTTCTCCCACAGAGATATGCAATACCCAGATTTTATAGTTGCACTAGCCCTTAACACTATTCAGACTATCAGCATAATGTAACTAGGAAGATACTTTAAGAAAAACAGTGATTTGCACAGATTTCTTATACCTAATAGCCTGAGAAACAAAGAAAGTGTTTACATTTTCAAAAGTGACTTTAGAGTCTTATATTCATGGTTTGACACAAGACACCACAAACGCCCTCTAATCTTTAGCACTTTTTTGTGAAAATCAATCTCCCAATTTTCCCATCTGAGCCACGTGAAAAATAAGGCATCCCATAGGCTCTTCTGCAAGTTGAGACTGAGTAAACCTTTCAAACACTTTCCAGACAGAACCCAGGGATGTCTCGTGTTTTGTACACAACAACGAATCATTTACATTCCCTGCGTTATTCTTTTTGTCAGTACCGTTTTATGGTAGTATTTCACAGGCTTCAGGCTTTTGGGGGTTGATACCTTGCTGGGAGCAGGAGGTTAAGCTGAGAGCGTGAAGCTGATGCTGGTGTGCTCAGAGAGCCCCACGTCGCGTGGTCTCACTCCAGATATGCTGCCAAGGACTGTGCTCCGGACCTGCCATAGGGGCCCAGCCACCATGTCCTCATCATTCGCAGTTGCCAACCCTTTACCTTTGGTTTCTGAACAGACACAACATATCAAAACAGAGCTTGTATATATTTTTATTATTATTTTCATTTTTTTTTTTCTTATGGGCAATCTTGCCTTTGTTGGTACCAATCTTGCACAGAAACCACTGTTTTGAGTGCAAGGTACCCGTGAAAAATGGGTGTGTCTGCTTCTGCAACCCATGCTTTTTTTAAGGCAGAAATGTGGGTTTTTATTTTTCTTTTTTTTAAACAGAAAAATAAAGTAATAACTATAAGGAGAAAATGAGACAAGTAATTTGTGAATCCCAGCTTTTTTTCTTTTTTATACAGCGAAAGTCGTTACATTAATGCAAGGTAATTTGGCAATTGTTGATAATGTATGAGTCTCTTCGCTAAATCAAGTAGAAGCTAAAGGAGATCAGAGAAATATAAAAGTGAAAAAAGGAAAATAAATGGAGTGAAAGTTTTGCTTCAGAAAGGCTTTACAAAAGTAGAATGGTTAATTGCAAATTCAAATCTGGTATTTTAATTTACATGTGTATTTATTCATTGCACAAAAGCATTTTGTTGTTCTGATTTACCTGAAAGCTCATTTATCTCCTTTGGAATGTGTTTAAGCCTTAAAGAGGTCATTAATGTACTTCAGTGGAATAAGGAGAATTTGTGTGCATAAGATATGGATCTTTCAATAGGGAATTTGCAATAGATTTTACATGTACCTTAACCAAATGTAAGTTTTCTTTAGTTACTTAAGAGTCTACCTACATCATAAACAATGCATTTTGGTGCTTAAACTAATGTGCTGAATACAATGCTTTTCATTTATAATTCCATGAAACTGAAAGTCTTCCATATCGCTTACATTGATAAAAAATGCCTCTCTTAACCCCATTTGTGCAATATTTCTCTGAACATCTGAACAAACAAACTAATGAGTTCAATTTACATTTGAATGTTAAACTTAATTGATGCTTTCTAATATAAGGTCTATTAACCCATTTGTAAAGGCAAGTCCACATGTTTAACATCCACTGACCCATATCAAATTCTCTCAGGATATGCAAGTTGAAAGCTACACAAATGTAAAAGCTTAATAAGGACTTTATTAATGGACATAACCAAAAGTATGATGACTGGGATCAATGGCAGATTTTTGGATGGAATAAAGTTCATAAAGAATTGACTTGCACACTTTATAATCATATTATGCCACTTTTACTCGCAGGTTTAAAATCTATTCAAGCAGCTGGGCCTGAAAGGTGTAACAGTCTTAATCAGATCTAAACATACTTACTCTGTTAAATATTTCCTACAGTTGCTCATGTAAGAAAGTAGATATTGTTTTGACACCTGTGTGCTACAGATAAGTATAACTAAAAGTGGACTTAGCTAGGAGAACAATAACTCTCCTAGTGACCCATTTGGTTGATTAAATAATAGGTATTCCAGTGTGCAGAAAAAACTCTTGACAGTTTTAATTCTGTGTTTTGCAAATAGGACTAACTTTTCTGTACGTTAATATGTTTGAGGTTAAGGCTTTTTCATATGAATAAAATTTTGCAGGAATGGGTTTTTCACTTTGGTGTGGTTAAAATGTGTTGCTGATTTCAGTGTTAACACCTTTAATATATATTATCTATGTATTTTGATAGTCGTTACTTTCATATTACCTGAGAGGTTATTTAAATGTAGTTTTAATGTGAAGTGTAGAAATTAATGTGAAGGTGTGAAACTAGTAACAAAATGATCACAATGAAACTGTAATAATCATGGACAATGATATGTCTACAATCAGTAGCAATCAAAAATACACCTGGATATGTACAGCCACTCTATTTCACTTACCACTAGACACTGACCACTAGACATCTGAAAAAGACAACAAGAAGCACTATTACTGAGGAGTATTTAGTTTAATTTCAGGATTTCTAGGTTGAGTAAATAACATTCTAGCAGGATTTTTATGTTTCTAAAGCTTATTTTGTAATTTCACTTTTTTTTTTTTCTTTTTTCCCTAGGAACCCACTGTTATTTCAGCAATGAAGATTTCCACAAAGCAGGTACTATGTGCACAAACTTTAAATCACTTTTAAATATTTATTGGTCTCTGTCTTCTAGAGACAGTAACTTGGCAGTCAGTAGAGACATTAATTACAGCAGCAGCATCCCATCCCTTTATATAAACATCAGTAGTTTCTCAGGAAAATGTGACATACAAAGGAGGAAGGAAAAGCCTAGTTTGTGTTACTTAATGGTAAGGTGGAAGCTAAACACAAACTATCCAGCTGTCTGGAGGCTCTCTAGAAAAAAAATTCCACACGATGGAGTATTTTTATGATAGAGAAGCTACTCAAAAGGAGTGGCCAAACTTGGTCCCTTGCTTTAATGGGACTAGTTCTAGTCTCTGTAGGAACAGCCTAGTACAAAGTGCAGATAGTGGACGCAAGGACTGGAAACGTGTCATCCAATGCCCATTCCATTCCTGGGTGTGCACCATTCAGCTTTAACAAAGAGGATAGATCTGATTTAGTCCAAATTTTCCATGGCCTTCTAGTTCAGTGACATGGGTAGGATATGGGTTCCAGACTCCAGAATTTACATTTCCTATTTTCTGTTGAGTGTACTAATAACTAGCTTCTTCAAGAAAATACATAGATTATAGCCTTCATCTTAGACCAGACCATAGCTAAAATAACCTGGACCCCTTGAGAGATGGAGGTAAAGCTTTGTCTGATTCACAGTAACGGTGATTCCTACATTTCTGAGTAAACACAGTCAATTATTAGAAGGCTTCTGTGTGTAGCAGCTAATGAGTTATGTAGCTGTGCAAACAACTTTGGATTGCAGTCTGGGAGCGAAATAGGTATTAGGGGTTTATCTTCCAGTCCTGCCTCAGAAATCCAAGACATAAAATTTAGTGTGAAATTTAACATAATAAAACTTTTTTTTTTTTTCCCTTTTTCATATTTGGGTTGTTTCGGAGCCTAATTTGGTAAATACAAGCGGCCTGTTCACACTCATTAATTTTTCTTTAACATCATTGTGTGTAAACAGGAGATTTGGTGTTACTTCCAGGGCTGGATGCTCTAAAAATTGTGTGTGTTATAAATAAGATCTAGTTAATTCATGTACCTCACTCTATACATGATTAAACAGAAGCTGAATTCATTCTGTAATGGACAGAGCCCTATATAACACTTGAAACGTTGCATATTTAGCTCAGAATTCACTGTATTTAGGGAAGTTGTCTGAAAACATTCATGTATTTGACAGAGAACATTTTGTTTGGGGATACTCTTCTAACATAGTTTACCACCTAAAACCACGATGATGGCAGGGCAAAAAAATGTACTGTTGAATACTGGGATATATAAAAACAAACTTGTCAAGTTGTATATATGTTCACATTATATCAAAATGCTCTGCTTCGGATTATTTTTACATTCCCCTAAAGCAGCCAATCGTATTTGATAACGGACCATGCATTTTCATACAACTTCTTCTCCAAAATATCTTTAGTTATTCAGGAGAGATTACAATTTTTCCTGAGTCTTTTGAAAACAAATTGACACTGCTAAAATCGTCTAAAGCTAAAAAAGAGCATAAAACAGAAGTTATTGAGGCAGAGTTAAGCTCATGAAAAATCAACCAGCCCCAGGCTAAAAATGACAAACTCATGATACAGTATGACAAGCTTTTGGCACTGTGTCTCTATCAAATAAGAATATGGCAACATGTTTCCATTTTATATTTATGATTTTTAAATACTGTAGTTTTATAACTCAAACACTTTACTCATTGTGTTCTGATAGGCAGGGCGACTTTCTTATAAACAGCACGATAATTCTATGCATTGTAAAAAGCCAGAGCATGAAATGTAAACAGTAAAACCAGCATGTCCTACAGAATAACTTTAAAGCAATCACTTCATTTTATTTTTTCACTAGCAATTCTTTCATCCAATTATAAAAACATAGTACAGGGAGTTTCTGCTTATCTTTGAGTATTTTACTACATTAGTTGTGCAAAGCTACCTCTTTTGCCATCACACCAATATGACATGTTATAAACGACACTTCTTTCTAAAGACCAAAATCTACCAATTCTTCAGGAGTAGAACTTAGCTTAAGTTTTAAATTATGTAAAACTCTAAGGCTCCCATGTTTCTCTAAGTGTGAATTCAGTCCTTGAACAGGAGTGACTTGGAGCAAAGAAATGTAGCCATTACATACAAGACTAAGCCTTGATACAGTCTTTCTCAACTCTGCTGTCTTTAACCCACAGGAATTATATTTTCTCACTGAAGTTACGGATTCCTCCTAATTGTGTTCAGAGCCCTGGCGTTGTCTCACCTTATCACTTAGACAATTTATGCAGGGTTAGGAACAGAGACAAACCTGGAGAGGGCAGCATCCTAGGGACACCCTACCACCCTGAAGCTGCTTAAATTCCCAGCTCTCTGGGAGCCAGGCTTGCAGGGAGCTCCTGGCCGCCTCTTGTCCCTGAGACTTGTCAGAGGGGTCTCCAGAATTTTCCCCTTCATTTAAAAAAGTGGAAACAGGCAAAAAAAGTCAGGCCTGGCTTTCAATCAAAGGTGACTTTTTGTGGAGCAAGCTCTCATCTTTATCTCAGGGTCAAGTTTGTGATCCTCTGTTTCAAAAAGCCATTGGATTTCTGGTAAGATGGGAAAAAAAAAAGGAGATCCTTGGCTGATATAGGCCAACTCCTTGTCTGGTGAACTGCTATGAAGAGCTTTTGTTTTTTCTCCATAAGATTCTCAATCAAAGGAAAGGCAGAGACCTTCAGAAAGACCTTAGTGGCTACTTTTACAGTGTTTTTCACAAAGTACTGAGTTATATTCAGAGATCATAATTTCTGTCCCTAGTTTGCATATGTTAATAGAAAGGACTAACTCAAAATGCATGTGCCACTTAAACAGCCCCCTGAACTATTCTGCATCAGTTACTTTTCAATTAAAAAAATCAGACAGGATTTGAACCTCATGGTCTCTAAAGTTCCTTAGAAATTCTGCTTAAGTTGGGGTTTTTTAAGGATTATATTTTTTCATCTCTCTCTCTTTTTAATTGCAAATGGAAAATTCTCAGTTATCTCTTTCTTTGACTTCTGGGGAGAGACTGTGTTTTGGGCAGCGCTGTGGGCAAACGAAAAAAAATGGATTGCTTAAAATGTTAGTCTCCTCAGTTTTTCTAGAATTCTGATACTTCTGTAAGAATTTTTAGAAGACAACTCCTCCCCACGTCCCCTCCCAGTCTGATCTGATAATCAGCTGATTTATTAAATTAACAGCCTCTCAGGAGAGATTCTTTGCCCAAAAGGCAGTTTGACTGTGCATGGCAAAGTACGGTCAGACCTTTGATGCAAATCATTCTGTTACTATTTTCTGAATTTCTTACTGCCTGAATTTATAGATTATTAGTGTCCAGAATAATGATCACCAGCTGGAGACTAAAACCATGATCAGAAGAGGAGCAAACAGGGTTGCAGCCTTCAGGCTGTGCAGCACCTGAAACACATGCTGCAGTTCACTGACTGAATTTATGAATTTATGAACAAGAAACTGAGTATTTAAGGAACCCTATTTTGGCCTCTCTTCTTTTTTTTTTTTTTTCTTTTTTTCTCCTATGTTTCTGGTCATTCTTTAATTCTAAAGACATTTATTAGAAATGAGGGAGGGACTTTTGATGAAATGAAATTGGTTACAGAGGCATATAGGAAACCATTACACCATTCTTCTTTATTTTCTCATGTGCATTCTCTGGGTTGTTTTTTATATCAGTTGCACCACACGTTGCTACATGCTTATATATATTAATGCCCCAATTACATACAACTCAGATCAATACCATCTGGACATTTAAGATACTTAACTGAAGCTCTAATTTGACCTATGCTGCCTCCATAATCAGTAAAGAGAAAAAGCATCCCTTGAGAGATGTTTAGGTCACCTAAGATTTGAATTGCTGTTCTTTTTACTACAGAACGTAGCCCTAAGCTGGGTACTTGATTAAGTGACTTAAGTTACAGAGAATCAACTTATCATGTCTGCTGCCTGTCGTCTGCTTCTCAAGGATACAGCACTAACTGGGGACCAGTATGTACAGTTAAGGCTTTGTGTAGAGCTCTGCGTGGTCAGAGATTTTTACCCAGAGAATGTGAGTTTACTATAATAGATGGAAGCAGCTGCTTAGAAAGGGCTTAGTTTTCAATTTACCAGTGAATTTTCCTTTGGGTGCTTTCCTTGCCATGTTTTCCTTGGGAAAATACTGCTGTTTATATAAATGCACGGGATGTTTCTGTTACAATTAATATGTCTGTATAAACTGCCAAGCTGCTGTCTCTGAAAGAATTTAAGGCAACACCTTTTATGAGTGTTTTTGGGTTTTCTGTCTCCTGGTATCCAGTACTTTATCATTTCTAGTAGGCAGGTGACCTCAGCCACCTTCCATCCCCAAATTCCCTGGAAATGGTACCTCTGGGACATCACGATGCAGAAGATGAAGAATTTCGATAACATTTCTTGATGTCCTATTTTTCATGCCAGTCTTCTGCTTTTTAAGAAAGAAAAATAAATACAAACTTGCATTTTCTTTGTGGGACTGCTTGAAGTGAGACCTGAAAAAGAAATGTGTTAACGGATCCACCATGGCTTCTGGGTGACAAAGTTTAAGCTTCTGATAGCAAACTGGCTGTCAGTGTTTCCAAAACAGAAGGATTATGCCATTTAATTTTTGTTTGTCTATTTATTTCATTTCCCCCTAGTTTTGCATCTCAGAGGGAACTGTATCTACTTACTACACTCATACTTGTTTTCTTTGTGAATTAATGATACGCTGAAATATCTCTGTTTGGATTTTCACATAGGATCAGTAGTTCGGTTTCCTTATGTCCCTCTGGGAACCAATCTCCCTAATGAACCACATGAATTTGATATCAGAGAGGAAACTAGGAGAGGCAAGATATTCTGTTGTGATGCCATACAAAGCTGCACTTCATTTTTTTGGCATCTTTTTTCTTTATGGCTTCTCTCTGCATTTGAACTACAACTTCCACTCAACACTTCTTTTTATCCAAAATGAAGTAAGCCATTTCCCCTCATTAAAGATATGTTTCAATTAGAGTATGTCACACATAGAAAAGACTATGAAGCACCAGAATGATCAGTCATGCAAAGAAGTGTGTACATGGCAGAACTTCCAAGCTGAAATATCTTGACATCAGTCTAAAAAAATTTACTTTAGGTTTTCCCTCACAAATACACAAATCAAGGTCATATATAGGAAATTTATATTTATGTTAAAGTTGCTTTTCTTTAAATTCAAAAGCTTGTTCTCTTTTGTTTTCTGACACTGATGGTAGTGCTTTCCCAGTGCAAGGATCTGAATGGAAAAGAAAAACTGGAAGAGTACTTTAATTTTTCTTACTCTTTAGAGAACCCACCAAGAGCTTCATACAAACAGCAGAATTTTTATTGTTTCTCTGGGTTTTGGTTTGTTTGTTTGTTTGTTTGTTTTATGAGGACAATTCATTTCTCATTCCCTTAGTGTACATCAGGATCATGACCCTTTATTGTCTCTGTAATGGTCTTAACATATTATTATGGGATTTTTTTATGCTTTCTTAGCAAAATCTGGAAATTTGCATTTTTTTTTCTTTTTTTAATTTTTCTAACAGCAACAGCTCTACATTGGCTCAGCCACTGGAGTTTCACAGCTTCCTTTACACCGCTGTGATGTGTATGGAAAAGCATGTGCTGAGTGTTGCCTTGCGAGAGACCCTTACTGTGCCTGGGATGGTTCATCTTGCTCACGTTACTTCCCCACTGCTAAGAGGTAGAGACAGCTTCAGATGTCTGCATGGTTTGCTATTTGTTTTAACTGATGATCTCAATATGACCAGAGGGCTTTGGAGATTTTTCATGGAATGGTTAACTGGATCCTTTTCTCTTCCAAAGAAAACATAATTGTGGGAGTTACAAGCAATATGAAGTCTTGGTTGATTTGAAGTGAACACTGCTACTTCTTGGGTTGACTTAAAAAGCTGGTGTAAAAAAACATTCAGAAAAGAGTTGTTTCTGAAATGGATTCATTGCTTTATATTCAGTAATGAACAGCAAAAAAAAAAAAAATCCTTTTCTCCAACATGAGGAGGGGACTTTGTATTAAAATAAGAGAACTACTTACCCACGTAAATTATCCTGCATTTTCATGAATTCTAATTCAAAGGAAATATTTATTAAATGTTTGGACATGAATGGAAAGTTATTGCTTAATGATATATAACATTATTGTTATTATTCAAAAGTATAACACATATGTGTTGATGTATCTAAGTGTTTTACCTCTGAAATTCTTTCTCCTAAAGTATACAAGCTAGTTACTAAACAGGTCTTAGCTACCGAAGTAGAAATTAGGAATAACTGAATAATGGCTTGCAAATAAGAACAAACATTGGTGTAGTGTTGAAATTCCCATGATAAATTATCTAAAATGATAGAAAAGCACTCACATTAAATCGAATATGCCAAACATCTTGCACTTATGAAGAAACAAGGAATCCAAGAGTTTATATACATAAGGGTTCATATACACAAAATTAATGGTAGGAAATAGTGAGTTGAGAATGTCAGCACTCCAAATTCCCGATTTGGATTGGTTGCTGCGGGAGATGAAATGTGGTAAAGGCTGGGGAGCAGCATTTGTGTCACAGACTTTTCAGATAGAGGGGATTAAAATTTCAAAGTTAGCGTTACAATGTATCCTTAACAAACATTGATGACAATATAAAAAGCTGCTTATGGAACATCAGGTTCCATTTTTGCACCAGGAAACAGCGTTAAGCTGAAACAAGCTTCTTGTGAAATTCTTTAGAAAGTAATTAAAAAGGAGAAACCGAACCCATCCCAAAAGAATAGCTGGTCAAATTTTCTCAGCTGCATGAGCTGAATTCAAATTTGTGGTGGGAGGATGGCAGTTCCGCTGGAGGAGGAGGAGGAAAGAGAGGAGAGGAAACAGTGAGGTTTTCAAGGAGAGTCTAAGAGATTGATTTGATCTGAAGGTTTTAAGGGTTAGAAGGCAGTATGGTTGAGTACTGCCTCTAAGTTGAAGGAGACAGTAAGGTCAGGAATCACTGAATCACTCTTCTCTGCTACCTCCCTACTAATATTTACCCCTGAACTTCATCCTTTTTTAGCATTCACTAGCACTCATTCCTACTCCCAGCCCATTTAAGACCCACAGAGCACATCATCCTGTCATTCATCTGCTTACACTGATGGAAGAAATAGGGCTCTTTGCCTTTTCCTTATCCATGTCTCCAACATATTAAACCATCGACTGAGATCACTGTTGCCATGAGGGCTAAAGGGACTGGGACCTCTTCTTACAGGGACTAAGGGACCAGGTTACTGGGGCTAAACTGGGTTGCACAGGTACAGGAAAACCTTACCCACTATGAAAGAAAGAGTAAGTCCTGGGAAGCTGGGATCCTGACAATGCATTCAAAAAAAGCCTCTGCCTCCTCTTATTTCCCCCCATTTTTCCCTTGGCAGCAGCAGCAGAATAAAGGTCTGTGTTACCCAGAGAGAGGATCCTCTGTTTGCCTGGTACCTGCTCTACCCACTGCCTCAAGCCAGTTTTGAATGCATGTATCACAAAATCAGCCTTGCTGGAAACAGCTTAAATGTCAACATTTTCCTAATAATGAATCCTTGTAATTTTAGGCTCCAGAAATATTGGGAAAGTTGAGTCCTGAGGCAATTGCACAGACGCTTTACTAATAGTTGGTTTGGGGTTTTGCTTTTTGTTTTGTTTTATTTTTTCTTTGTTTTTTAAAAAGAAGTTTTTAGAAGACACAATTTTAATCTACTTTTCTTTCTTTGTGTGTTTTACAAGTCTAAATGACAGTTCAGAGCTCCTGCAGTGCGACCACTTAACTTTACCCCATGCAGATGTGTTCTGGTTCATATTTCATAAATCATCATGTTGATACAATGGTGATGTGTGCGACATTTTCCTGAGATTCTAACTAAACATCTCATCCAAACTCCATTGACAGTAACATGAGTTGTTCCACAGACTTCTTTTCTACAAATAGGATCCTATAAATACACTGCATTTAAAAATTTAGGGAGGAGTAACAAAATTTTATGGTTCCTTATGTTTTGGTATATTTTTATTCATTGGTTATGAGTAATATGAAGATGATATCTGAAATTAGGATTAGTATTTTTTTTTTAAATCATATATCAATCAACAGAAGGTTCCTTATTAAAGCATGCTAGCTCACTAGGATAATTTTAAAGCAGCTTGTATTCAGAAAGAGATAAAAAATGCACGTTTGAATAGTTTTTTTCCGAGAAAAAAAAAATACTGTCACCATACTTCACATTATTAATTAATTTTGGTTTTAACATTTTGGTAGTTTCCAGTGAAAAAGAAATGGTAAAAATGTTTCAGCCAAAGAGAGCGCGTTGTGCAGGCGATGGTGCCTCTGTGAGAACTCTTGGTATGTGCTGATGCTGGGCTGTTAGGGTGAGTCTGCAAACAGGGCTGGTGAACAGCAGAGAGATGGGCTCTGTACTGCAGAACAATGGCTTTTTTTAAAAGTGGGCTTGTTGTCACAAGGGAGTGACCAACAGGGCTTTTTACAAGGCTACTTGACTTTTGCATATCCGTTGCTGGATGCCATAATCTGAAATCACAGCATTGTTCAGCAGCCTAATCCTCTTTGTTCTCCTCTAATTTTGCAAGCCCTCAGGCTTTCTCTGATTCCTAAAGTAAAGTGCTCACACTTGAAACACATCTTTGTTTGCCTTGTTCTTTTTTTCTTTTTTTTCATATGAAGCGCTTTTCTCTGGCTCAGTTGAATTTTGTGTCACAGCTATTTAAATAAAAATAGGAGCAGACAGAGGAAAACAAATGCAAAATAAAACCGTATTAAAAAGCTTTCTTCTGTGAAATACAAAATTTTTTAGCACAGATCAACATGCTTTCCAAAAGAGCCAGTGGAAATCAAGCCGGAGAAATAATACAGTATGTTAAATGGAATGAAGTAAAAGCTAGAACTCAGACTTAATCTTCAAATGATGGAATAAATGACATTTCCAAATCTTCCTATCCAAATGTTTTATTCTGTTTATTCTGAAGACAAAGCCATTTGCAACGGTTTTAGAAAAGGTTTTATCAGAAATGTTTTGGTGAGATCTGTAGTTGCCAAAATTATCTATATATTTTAATTTGTATTGTGTAGAAAACATAGAACTTTGACATTCTTTCAAAGCCATCCATCCTAAAGTTTCATTTCAGCTAAAAGATGCCATGATACTTAAAGTATTCTGTATCGCAAAAAAGCTGTAACTTCTTCATGTTTGTTTGTTTGTTTGGTTTTTTTTATTATTCACATTAAACTGTACTGTATATACTTTGATCCCCTGTATCTATGAATCAAGTAATGAATTTGTCTGTGATCAATATTGCCAACACAGTCAAAAAATAAACTTCATAGTCTCAGTGCAAGTGATATGTATTTGCCAGTTTCTGAAGACTTTACCTGTAAGAGTAAAGGCTGATTCTACAAACCATGATAATGGATAGAATATAGTTCAAATGATGTTATTACCTTCCTAGTGTTTAGGTGCACTTGTGACCTATGTAATTATATACGTGTTCCATTTGTTCCTCTTCAGTCATGGCAAATATGAATGCTGACCACTGAGAGGGCCACTAACAGTTTTCTAATATGGTATTTGCAGGCGTACTAGACGACAAGACATCCGCAATGGAGACCCGCTCACCCACTGCTCAGACCTGCAGCATCACGGTGAGTTATGGGGATGACTGAAGTACAACTAATTTGTGTGTTGTTTATAGACTGTGCATGAGAAGAGTAGGAAGCACATGAATGATTTGTTGGTGAAATTGTCTTGAACATCTGGGAAAGATGAATTTAATACATTGTTATCCAAATTTAGATTTCTTACAATGGCCTGGATCAGACACTAAAGACTGTTATTATTTTTTGTTTTCCTCAAATTAACAGTTTTAAGTCTTTCAATTTTTCTGCTTCGCTTAGCTGGTAATACCATACCATCAGGCTAGGAATATTATGTCAGAAGGAAGTCAGATCTCCTTCAGAAAAGCAAGAAGTATGTGCGTGCTGCTTCATATAGTTTGCATAGGATGATAACCAAACACATAATTAACTACCTTGGCTAAATATGGGGTTTTTGTTGTTGTTGTACGTGCCACACTAGCAGCCCTTAAGATCAGAAAGTTCCTTGCAGTAGGCCTGTCTCATGTGCTTTCAGCACGGGTTTTCTTTGACATATTTAGTTGGTTTTTGTTGGTTATTTCATTTTCACAGTGCATTGACCAGATCTTCCTTCCTTGACTTGTTTGGTTGATAAACTTCTCCCAGTTACTAATTTGTTGCCAAACTCTTCAGAAAGTCTTCACTCGGAAAATGAAAAATGTCCATTTTGTCAAAAGTGAAGAGAACACTTAGGCAATACTTCCCTCTGCTGGAAAAAAATGATTACTCATGTTTGTGGTACATCTATAACAACAGTTAAACCACTGGACACGTTTCTGGGAAAAATAAAGAAGAGGTGGCTGAAAATGGAGATACCTCAAAACCCTTGGGCCCTTCCAGTCCTCGTAGTAGCAAGAATGATAACATTACCATAGCTTTTCTTTTTTACTTCTTGATTGTCAGACTCAGGCCAAGCTACTCAGAGGGGAAAAGGGTTTGGAAAAGTGCATGAACAGACTATGATCAACATGTAGTTGTCACGTTTTGAGAACTCTTGAATGTACAACTAGTTTAGAGTTGAACTAGTCGGTGTGGACTAATATTAATAGAATGTTTACAAATTGCCAGTCGCCTGATATCTAATAATGCTTATACAGTGCAGATGAGACCATCCATGTATCAGGGCTGAGATGACATTTTCAGTTCCCCAACAGGAAAATTTCACCAGGCACTAGACGTGGATTTTATTACCAGCAGAAGCATGTCTTAACTTTACCTTTTTACTATCTGGACGTTTTACTCACGAGTTAAAATGATTATCTGGACAACCATATGTCCATTTTTTTTTTACATTCTCTTTATACAGCTGTAGGTCTGTTCTCTATCTTCATGGACAAGAAAAGGATTCCAAATCATTTTGGTTTTTATATCTTCCCATATTTGGTTAACATATTTGTCTGAAAAGATAACTTCTGTCCAAAGGGAAGAGAGCAATCCAGTGCTGTTTTTTCATGACGACAATCATGAGAACTCAAGGTCAGGAAAAAAGCCATTATATGGTACGCTTGATCACAAGGAGCTTTAATACAGCTTTGTCAAAATGAGCAGAGCAAGTATGAGACAAGTTATCACTGAAAATTTTACTTAATGGTGAAATGAAGACAGTGGGATTAGAAGAATCAGTAAATTGCAAAAAATACTGAAGGAATGCAGTCGTCTGTCCTAGGCTTTAAGGATGCACTGCCAAAATACTGTACTTAAGGAATGTTTTGGATTGTTATGGAGTGAAATTTTCTCTATCTATAAAATTTTCCTATATTTACTTATCATTCACACATGATCATGCATTGTACAGACAGCTGCATGGCTCATAAACTCCCTATGCCAACTTATGCTGAGTTATTTCCTTGGTTATGACTAGTAGTTTCCTGGACAATAAATGAAGAATTGGGTTTGTCTACAGACAAAAATAAGCTCTGGCAGCCATTTACTACTTGTCTACACATTCCTTTGCAGTAATTGCCAGTAGATTCTTCATGTGAACAAACAGAAACAAGTGAAAAAAACCAATCTCTTAATGTTTATCTCACTTTTAAAGATTGCAGAAACTTACTCTGATATAAATCTGAAGCAATAATTCTTTTGATAAGGTTAGGTAGCTCTTTCAGTTGCCTTTTTGTGGTAATGTATAAGATGTAGTGCAAAATGACTACACAGTGATGTTAGAGGGAGCTGCGGATCCTTAGCTCTAGAGGTGTTTGACCAGACATCAATGCTTAAATCCAAAAGCATGATCACCTTTGTGTCAGCTAGAGAGCATTTTTGTAAGCTTGGCATACTAGTGCTATCAAGAAATTAATCAAGTTCTTGTTTCGAAGAATTTGTCAAAGAAGATATACCTCTTTTTTAGGTGATTGATCCCAGGTGAAGCTCAAAGAATCACTCTGAATTTAACTGTATAGTCAGATTCATTCATCCGCAAAGCTATCTTGGGATAAGCACTTAGCTCTTCATACTTCTTCGGTTATGTCAGAAATTATGTATTTAAAGGATATTTATCAGAGTAGTAAAATGATACTGCTGTTGGGTTCATTTTGGGAATTACAGCTCTCAAACAGGATTTTGGGTTGAATTTCATAACCAACTTCATGACTTCTATAGTTTTATAATTCCTCCAGCTGCTCTTGTGAACTTCCCAGACTTTCATTCTTCCTTCTAGTCTCTTCAGCTTCTCCCTCAGTCTCAGAGCTACGCTCTTATCCTGTGATTATTCCATCACTCTGCTTACTTTCTTGCACTCCACGTGCTTAATATTACATGAACATTATAGACATTTCTGGACCTGCCTCTGCTCCCTTTAAATCACGGAAATGGAATTTGAAGGATCTTCTAAATCTTTCCTCTCTCATTGCATGACTATGACCCATACAATATTTTTTGGAGCTGTGAGGATATTTAAAGGGAGCTTCTGCCATTTTTCATGGTGATCTCTAACACACTAGAATGCCATGGACCAGGTCCAAGAAAACACTCAGAAGTTTTCAATGGCATCAGAACATCTACCTTCAAGGTAACTTCCATGAAAACTTGTGGCTAGCTTCTTAGATACTACAGATATCCTAGGTACATAAGTTTTCCAGCAGAAACTTCTCTGTGTACTTAAAAATATTCTACTGCTCATGGGCATAGGACCTTTGCCAAAGAAATATGTATTTTTGTCCTTTGTGCTGATATTTAGAATCTAGAAGACTGTATCCTTGAATCGAATGAGACCAGTGTTACATGTACTTTCCTCCTGTATAATTCACTTGGGCTATGCTCTGTTCACAAAAATACAGTCAAATGGTGCTGCAAGCAACCTAATGAGTGACCTGCTGGTTAAATCAGCTATTTAGGATGTGGGAGAAGAAGGTTCAAAGTCTACTTAGGCTGAGGAGATTGACTTGATAGCTCCACTTCCAATACAAGCACCCAAATTATTGGATTGCTTTTGTTGAAGTTTGCCATTCTGCAGCCATGATTCAAAGCATGTGGAGTCTGGGAGAGAGGAATTGAACTAGACCGTGCATCCTAGGGTGAAATCACCGTGTTTCCATCCTTTACTCTGGAAGCCTGTAAATCTCCGTTTCACAGAAACACATAGCTGGAGCAGTAATGTTGTGTATCCCAGGCTGTAAATGGGGATGTTTCCTACTGACTGTCTTATGCTGCAGCCCTACCTGTACTATCTGTTGTGGATCCCAGTTCAGATATCAAACTGCTTATCTGTGAGGATCTTTGGCTGCCTGCTCAGCCGCATGAATCCTGTTCCTAAATTAGAGTACCTAACCTGAAACAGAAGAGGCAGCACAATAGTCAGCCATTCACAGTGTTGAAGTTGGACCCATCAGTTACCAGCCAATCATTTCAAGTTCCAATTTCTATCTTATCACTTCTAGTTGTATTCAGTTAATCTTTTCACACGCTTCCAGTTCCCCTGTTTTCATTGACACAAAATCATCCATGTTCCATCTTAGACCTTACCACTGGTACTCTTGTCTACATTCTCTTCCAGCTCTCTTACTCTTCTCTTGCTGCTTTGCTTTCTAACTCATTTCTCCATTGCTCCCCATCTTCCTGGCCCAAAGCTGCACTGACATTCTTCATAGGGATGTGGTTTCTTAGTGATGTCGTAAAACTTGTTTCACTTAGTTGTTTATATAGCACCCCACTTATTGCTGGAAAGGTTCACAATCCAGCAGAGGAAAGCAAGCTAACCCATTCCTTATTTGTTTAGCGTTAATAGGCCATTTGATGTTTCCTTACTGAGAACTGGGCAAGCACTAGTTCCTATTCTGT
The DNA here is from genome assembly GCF_036013445.1 of Caloenas nicobarica. Lineage (NCBI taxonomy): Eukaryota > Metazoa > Chordata > Aves > Columbiformes > Columbidae > Caloenas > Caloenas nicobarica. Next base: position 10,123,041 of record NC_088245.1, read on the forward strand.
CGCCATCCCTTCTCCCATCCTCTCTCAGGGCTGCAAGTCATTATGGAAAGACATATGATTACTGTATCAACATACATCGGGAGCTCATTTTTTATTTTTACCTTTGGCTCAGCCATCTAGCAAACAGCCTGTGTTTGCTAAACATGGCCAATATGATAAAGGCACAGTGAAAGCAAACAAAACTTGACAAAGGATTTATCCAAGAGGATTTTAATTACACATCATTTTCCTTTTAAAACATATCAAAAGAAGTTCCTTAAAGATTTCCAGTGCTAAAGATCAAAAGCAGAAAATGGAAAAAATGACAAATAATGGCAAAGAGACAGGAAACCCCATGAGATCAACACTGTGTTAAATAGCTTACCAACCCCTTCCTCCCCTTCTACTCTCCAGGATTATTGTACTGTTGCCACTTAAGTCCATAGCAGTATTTTAAAGAGCTAAGGTGGAGAGTTGAAATACGATGCCTTACAGCCTCTGCGGTATTGGAGAAGAATCAAATGCCATATAAGTCCTATAGCTATGTGATATTTCCAGCAAGTTGATGAATATCTCGAAACATTGTTGTTGCAAAAGGAAGTAATTTATTTAACTTTCTTTTCCCCCTCCCATAATGTCTGGTTTATTAACCTTATTACATTTCCATAAATTATGTCAGTATGAGAGGAAATGATTAATTGAAGATTGTTTCCTCAAAAACATTATTCCTGGTCATTAACAGCTTCAGCAAACTGCAGTGCCATATAATCTAAACACATTATACTACTTTTAAATAGCCTCATGTTTTATTACTTTGCTCTAAAGCGCTATGATCATGGAGCCCAGGAGGCATCATTACAAACATTCTACAACTACACCCTGAGTTTTCTCACTGCATACAGTTTGCTATTAAAAATTCTTGTCATGTTTTAGATGTTTTCTTTGATGAATAATAATGAGGTTTGCAGAAAATTTCACAATGAAATTCATTAACTTCACATATTGAGATGTTAACAGCTGTTAGGATTTAAAATACAAAAATAATTTTAAAAAGACCCTACTAGGGATCCTGACAAAGATAGAGATTGGATGGAGATTTTCCAAATGGCATACTGATATGGGGATTTTTTTTCTTTTAAGGTTTTTATGTTTAAACACCTTAAGGGAGCTCAAATTCTGCACACACACAAAAAAAAATCACTCAGCAATCTAAGATTTTTCTTTCTTGGTAATTTTAATTATTTTTTCCTTGCTTTACAGATAACCCAGGTGGTCAGACCCTGGAGGAAAAGATTATCTATGGAGTAGAGAATAGCAGTACTTTTCTTGAGTGCAGTCCAAAATCTCAACGCGCCGTAGTCTACTGGCAATTTCAGAAGCAAAATGATGACCGCAAAGAAGAGGTATAGGAGAAAAAAATTAAGAGATGCAACTAGTCTTCTCTATGAAGATAAATTTGAACCTGAGTCCTTCCCAGAATAATGTCCATCTGTATTTTAGTATAGCAGAATTTCTCTGGAATCTTATAATTTCTGTTGCTCTTCACCATAAAATCCCATAAGATCTCTAATAGGTTTTACAGACCGTTACATCAGAAAATATTCATGTCCTCTCCTGTGTCAGACCCCTTCCAAAAGGGGATTTTCTGTTAGAAATCTCAGAAATACAAGAAGTTAGCATGCCATCTAACTGCCACCTAAAGCATCATACAAGGATTACACTGAATTTACATATGACAAAGACCTTAAATCTGCCTCTAAAAAAAAGTCTAAGTGCATTCGTCTAATTATACAGTCTAACAGCAACATTTCCTGTGTGCTGCACACTCGAAGACTTTACTGTAGATAAGACAGAGACAGAATGAAGAACAGGGAACTGGTGCACACAAGAGTATGAAAACTTGCACATTTTTTTCATCAAAAACAATGCTCCTAGAGGTGAAAACACTGACTTTCCCTGCTTGCATTACACTAAGCTGATACTTTATTTTTCTCTTTCTCTTGTCACCAACATTCTTATGTTATTAGTCACCCTGGTTCTCAAGTCATATTACTACCAAGCTAGTTCACACATATCTTAAAAGAAAAATCTACTCCAGTAGGTAGGGAGATCAAGCTAGGAAACCAAAACTTGTTTGTTGCATTGAAGTATCTGTAAATATACCCAAGCTACTCTGAAACATTTATATATATTTTTTAAAGCATATACTAGCTACTTATTTACATTAGCAACTTTAGATACTTTTGCTATTTGCTTTATTTGCATAAATAGTGAGTTATTTAGAATTTATTCTCAATGGATGTAGCAACAAACAGGTTTGTGCCCTTTCTGTCGACAGCGACATGTGCATTCAAAGAACGAAATTATATTCCTAGATTAATTAAGGGAAATACAGTATTTTGGACAGCTTCTTTTTGAATACTAAAATTTTGAGATTTAATCTTTATTGTTTCTTTGTAAATTCCCCGCTTATGCAGAACTCCCTTCTATGCCTAAGGGCTTTTGTAGTAAGGAGCAATAGGAAGACAGGCAACCTTTCCCATATATATATGTAGGCTTGACTCAAAGATAATGATAAACGTGACCTTGGTAGTATAGCCAAATACATCCATGTTGACTCTGCTGATTATAGGCTTGCATCTTCGGTAATCTTACCAGCAAGTCCATTTGATAGAGTTGATACAGATCTTTGTTCAGGAGCAATAGGGACTAAGCAGCAAACTCTTAATCCCCCAAAAAATCTTTTCAGTACCTCAGTAGTTTTTTCTAGAGTATTTGAGCCTTCCATAACTACAAATGGCTGGCAAGGGCTTTTCCATTCATGTGGGTTTGGGGAGTTTTACCAGATGAAAGGAGCAGTGCTAAGGAACTACTATGGTTACAGGTTACTTTTTCACATCTATGGAAGATAATTATTGAAATTACTACTTTTTCCAATACAGATAAAAGTGGATGACCGCATGATCCGGACAGAACAAGGCCTATTGCTACGAAGTCTTCAAAGGAGAGACTCTGGTATTTATTTTTGTCATGCTGTGGAGCATGGGTTCATGCAAACTTTGCTCAAAGTGACCCTGGAAGTAATTGATACTGATCATCTGGAAGAACTGCTCCATAAAGAAGAAGATGGCGATGCCTCCAAGATCAAGGACGCTACCAATAGCATGACCCCCAGTCAAAAGATCTGGTATAGAGACTTCATGCAGTTAATCAATCACCCCAATCTCAACACAATGGATGAATTTTGTGAGCAGGTTTGGAAAAGAGACCGCAAACAACGCCGGCAAAGGCCTGCCAATGCGCAGGTGAATACAAATAAGTGGAAGCACCTACAAGAGAATAAAAAAGGTAGGAACAGGAGGACCCATGAATTTGAGAGGGCACCACGGAGTGTCTGAGCTACATTACCTCTAGGAACCTCATCCAAGTAGAAACTTGTATAGACAGATAACTGGAAAAAAAAATGCAATATTCATGAACCTTTTCATGGCATTATGTGGATGTTTACAGGAGTGGAAAGTTCAAACAATTTTCACCAGGTTTAAATAAAATCCATTTCTAAGTTTCCTAGTAAGTCCTTCCTCTTTGCTCTGATTCTAAGACCAGAAAGACCAGAGTTTCAAGGATGATAACTCACCTGGACCTAGCTTACTGCTCAAAAAGTTCTGCAAGTTCTGCAGGCAGGTTTTGCTTTCTCTTTTGCCTGAGATATAAACAAAATGCTGTATTTCATGCTGACATCTTAAAGAAAAGAAATACGAAACCCACTTTTCATCATCAATACTACCATTTCCAGACTTATGTATAAAACAGCATGAACTCATTAAGCTGATGAACATCTAAACACATGATTGGACACAAGGATTTTGTTCTTGTTTTGTCTACCAGTTCTCCTGTTTATGTGTACTAGAAGAGGAAAAACATTACTGAATGAGATTGTTTGTGGAAATCTGAACAACATAAGCCATCCATCATCTGCAAGAACAAAAAATGTTGAGTACACTGGCCTACTACTGATGACTTCTTTCAGCTTTGATCTAAAGATGTATTTTATTGAAACTATAATTTAAATGTACCATGAAAAATATGCAGCAAACATTAGCTCTTTTCTAAAATAGATTAGACTTTTTGTCTTAGAAATATTGTACTTTCTAATTATTGGTTTAGAGGAAAAAAAGGCAACTTCCAATTATGAGCTGCTTTACTCTTTTGTTTGGAAAATCTTCCAGGGGAGCTAGTCACACTGCAGTTAACCTCCTCCCCTCTATCCCAGTAATCTATATGACATGTAACTTCAAAGCAACTTTGAAACTAGGATATTTTAACATGAAAGTCACTGTATAGCATGGAAGTCTTCTACATTCTTTTTTTGTCTAAGTATGGTATTTGAAATGATTCAACGTGTATAATACCTTACTATAGATTGAACAAATGAAGAGGAGAACATTGATTTTCAGTTGTATATTTTTTTTTAATTAAAAAAAAGTAAATAGCATTAAAATACCCTCTACTAATTACACTCTTGCTTTCTTGGTTCGTAAATATTTGTGAATGCTAATATTTAAATACTGTGGCTCATAGACTGTCATATATCCATGAGCAAAGCTCAAATTCAGTTTAAGGAGTTTTGTTCCCAGCTCAGTGGTAGAAATATGTCCACACTACTGATTCTCAGTGCTTCATTCTTTCTGTGGGCCAGATCACCCAAATGCAAAGAACCAGCACTAAGCCATGTAAACAGTACCCTTGTAGCCAATTCTCTGTTTTAAGATGTAAGGGACAGTTTTATCTGTGGATGAAGTCTGCTGCAGTAGTAAAATGGTGAAGTTCAGCTTAAGGCTAGTTTATGCTAACAGATAATTTGGTCCTGCACTTCTGTCTTATTCTACATACAGGAGAGCAACAGTGTAAAACAGACAATGTACTTGCACCATAAGTGTCAGTTTAGGGTTATAAGTAGCGGATTTATTCACCTCAGCACAGATGTGCCTTTGGTCCCCAGTTCTATGGTGCCCAGTTCTTCCGAGATCATCTTTCTCCAGCTTCCCATATTTTATCTTGGTAGAGCCCTAACTGACATCATGTCAAGTAATGTCATTGTGGGGAAAATTACTAGAACAAAGTCCTTAATTTGCTAAAGGTGCTTTCATATAGAAGTATGTCTGTATTGATGACTGATCTCTTTTGTTGTTCTTCATTCCAGATTATTTAATTTATCAATCACTACACTATCCACCTTATCAGATACAATATAACACAACTGCAGTGACAGCTTCTCTTACAATATGTCCCAGTCTCCTTGCCACTCACTAATTCCATTATCCTTCTGATTAGTGAAGCCTTGGCTTCTTGTCTCCATAGCAATTGGATTTTCACTAACAGCCCAGTCACTTTAGTCCCATTTGAATCTTTTGCAGGAGATGAACGTGCAAGATTTTTTGTCATTTAATTCTTCAGGAAAAAAAATCATTTAATAGACCAGGACAAGAGTGTGAGGCCATAATTTAGAAAAGTACTTGGGGATTTATTTTTAAAGCAAGTTTAAGTCTCTCTTATGTTTAACTTGAGTTGTGTGAACTTTAATATGCCGTTAAATTCCCAGGCTATCATGATGTGCTGAATAGGGATGAATTAAATCATAGGTTCAACTATGTGCTTTCCTGTATAGAAGTATTAATTTTTCAGCTCACCCTATGATTAATTTTTGAGCATTATTGTCAGCTGAAATATTTAATTATAATCACAGAACACTCTTTAACCTTTTGTGTAGGACTATTGTGTACCATCAAGTCATTAGAATCCTCTTTGTTACAAAAGGAAACAGTTTAAAAATGAACCTCAGAGAATTCAGTGGGAAAAATACAGATTGATTTCAACAGACCCTAAATGACTTTGTTTGGTTTTTTACTTATTAATGGAATTGCTGTCTAACTTTTTTTCTCTACCATGCTCATAGCAACTGGTTCTATAGCAAATTGCTGCAAAAAATCAAGTCAAATCCAATCTCACCACTCCTGAAGAAAAAACAGATTAAATTAAGTCTGGATTCTAAGATATGGTTTTGTACATAGATACGTACATAAGATATGTTTTTGTTCCACGGGAACAAAATTACAGAAGTTCCAGTCTTTTTACCATGACCTGGCAGTCTAATTAGACAATTGATATGATCAGATCTTAAAAAAATTCAATCCAGTCCTCACTGACATGTGTAGTCTTGTTTATGTCTTTGTATTTGATCATATAAATACGAGGCAAAGGATCAAGCCAGCAGTGGAAATTTTTTATTTTTAGGCTCATATTATGGCCAAGTTAAAAGAGCATTTAACGCTGATGTGAAAAGAATTTTTTTCAAAGAACACAGGCCTTAATGATTTCATGCATAGAAGGATGCCCTGCAGCTTCAGTAAAGTTCATACCCCCATTTGTGTCATTATCGTTTAAAGTACCATAAAGATTGAAGATAGAGGTAAAAATGGTATTTCTGTAAATCATCAATAAAGCCCTCTAAACCTAGTTACAGACTTTGGAAAAAGTAAGTTAAAAGTTGTGTTTAAGCTGGAGAGAAATAAAGGATTTAATTTATAACCAGAAAGATTTTGATTTGTTTTAAGATACCATTTGCAAGGAACAAAAATGCATTGAATCTTGTTCTTACTCATCTGAAGTTTGCACTTGCAAGGATCACTGAAGATGGGAATTTGTTCAATGGCTCCTGAAAACTGTATGTTTCTGTTAAAATATAACATCAAACTGAGAAAATGTGCATCTGCAGAACAGAGTTAAATCTTCATGACCCAATAAAGTCACTATGTAAAAAAATTAAATTAAATTAAATGCATGTGAATGCGCATTTACCGATCCTTTTTATGTATTATTTAGTGAATATCAATGGTATGTGTTTAATAGTTCAGTTTTTGCTACCTACACATTAGCCAAAAGAGATGTAAATATTTTTGACTAGATAAGGAGGTACAGTGTAAAGTACTGTTATCTAGAGGTACTCCATTTTGGTGTGTTCAGCATAATACTAAAATGCAAGACTTTGCCACACAGGTGATAAAGTGGTTTATTTGCTATATCAGTGCCAAAGTTATGTGCTTATTCTTTGAGCGCATTCCTCACTGGGTAGTAAATAATTCTACTTCTGTATTTATCACTTCGATTCAGATGGGAACTAGAAAACTGGAGAGAAACAAATGTAATGAAAGTGCTGCTGTAAATTATTTCTTTTAGCATGTATTCAGTTGTTAAATAAACATTTCTTCCAAATATTTGAAGTTTGCTGTCTTGACTGTTTACAGAGAAATGTGCCCTGTAACCTACATGAGCAAATGGAGTGCATTGTTGCCAACACAATGCTAGCAATGTATATGAGCTCTGTTTACTGGTCCAGAAGGGTTGCTGTTTTTCTTAATGGTGTTTATTGTTTCTTTTTGAAGACTACAAGCTAATTATACCTGAAATGAAAGCTACAAACTTACCTTCAGCCTATCTTTTGGCACAAGTGCATGGGCTTGTGCAGATAAAGCCACACACGCACACCCCGCCCCCCAACTCTGCCCATGAACCGAATCAGCCTGGAAGCCACGCAAATGTTAGCAAGTTGCTGTACTTCATGAAATTCACTCTGTGCCCTGCTAATGCAGCTGTGCTCCTTCTCTTTGGAAACCAGCTTGCCTAGACAGCACGTTGAATAAATCAGGTTCTGTCGGTTATTGACATATCCTTGTATCCTCAGGTAAACCTAACAGCTCTTTGGAAGCGCCTAGGGGCTCTATCAAAAAGTCATAGGCCATGGCACTAAGCATTGTGCAAACAGCTAATGAGACAAATGCTGTCCTAGAAAGCATGAAGTTTAAATATACCAGACAAGAAGTGCAGAAAAGACGGTATTATTTCCATTTGGCACACACAGAATTGAAGAAACAACCAGTAGTACTTAATCATCACTAATCTATTCAGCTTTGCCCATGTTCTTTCCTGTAAATCAAGGATAGGGATGTTCAGTTCAAAAGGATGTTGTAAGGACATTTTATGGTTTCTACCACATTCTGAAGATGAAAATAAGCCCTCAGCAGCAGCCAGGCAACTCAGTGGGATGCCAAAGATGTCTGCAAATACAACAAGGACAGAATGGATGAAGTAAGCTGTGAATCCACTAACAGAAGATCTTTTTTTTTTTTTTTCCTGTGCAGGAAGGAATTTTCCTGTGCAGTGCAGGAATTATAAATACTTACAAAGGAAGACCTTTGTTTCTGGATGTATCTACATTGTGACCGTTGCTAGATTGTCCTCTGTTACTACTTTGCTACATAGTCAGGAATGTGCAATGCCTAGGGACAGCCTTCATTGACACTGAATAGGAAGAGAGAGGAAATATTCGGGGTTTAATGTTTGTTTATTCATACATATCTATATGCACACATATATATACACATTTAAACAGCCAGCTTTCACTGAGTTGAAATCCCCTCTTCCCTAAAGTATTAGATGCTCTATATGTAATTCTAGTGCATCTCTGAAGAACACGTTTGGCAGCCTCAGCTACGAATTGTTATAAATGTTTCCTTTGTGAAGACTGAAACACACTATTCTGTTTCCTTGCAGGTCACATTCACTGAGCTCCCCATCAAACATACATTTAATGGGAGATAAAGTTATGATGGATTTTTACAAAACCTAAAACAAAAGAACTATTCTCCCCAGAATGCTCAGTAACAGGATACAAGTAGATCAGAGTATTAGTGAACCAGACAGCTTCTTTGCTCCTCATAAATATTCATGTGAAAGGTTGGAGGACCTTCATGGAAAAACTGGAAACTGTGGAGAACAAGCCTTGTTTGAGACTTTTTTGTCCTGGAATTTATCAAAAGTTGACACTTTGAAGAACTTCAGGATGATCTGAGCTAAACCCCAAAACTCAAGTGAAGCAATTTCCATACTGAAAAATTTTTCCTTAAATTTAAGAAAACAACTTCCTTTTCTCTCAAAGCAGTTTTTCACCCCTTTAGAAAATGGGGCTCCTCTTGCCCATTATATAGTTGCTCCTCTTGTCATTATATAGTTTCCACAGTCTTTGTTGAAGGCTAATGTCTTCTTCAACACACATGGGGAGCCCCATTTCTGATGACCAGCTCTCCGTGAGCTGCTCTGTGACCAGGCGCTCCACTCAAAATATCATGCAGCCTACTGTTGCCATATCTGTTAGTACTAGACCTAAAAATGTTCTGTTCTCATCAACGGGGACAAAATTAGGCCTTGGTAGGCAGTAAAAAAAAAAAAAAAAATGTGTCTTTGTATTATAGTTGAATTATGAGGTTCAACACAAGGAGATGTCTGTCAGGGAATCACACGGGATGGCAGCTCCCCGGACTGTGGGCAGTGGCATCTCCTGGTAGCAGGGCAGCACCGGGCAGCCAGGGCCTGTCCTCCCCAGCCAGGAGCAGGGCAGGCCAGGGGGCATCTAGGGGAGCCCCAGCCCTGGGCTTCAGGCACCTCCCTGGGGATGAGGTCTGAATGTCAACCCACAGGTGGACACAGCTTGGCAGGGCCCATGGAGAGAGCTGTGGTGGGCCTGGAGATGGCATCCTACAACCCCACTGGTGCAGGGAATGATGGCCCCAGGGGCTCGAATGGAGTCCTGGGCCATGGGCAGGGTGGGGGAAGCCCTGGAGGTGAGGAGGGACATTATGGTCCCTGAGAGCACTCAGGCACTAACAGTGGGTCAATAAACATCCTTTTAAGTCCTGTTTTTCCTCTGTGGAAACTCAAGAAAGTGAGGCTATGTCAGATTGGTCCTTTGAGGCAGCAGGTCTTAGCAAGCAATACAGACACTTAATGTGACCATGAAGGCTAAAATATAAGAACCCTCAACAGATTTTATGTATGAGGAAGGTACTGCTACATACTGTTCTATACTGCTCCAAGTATCTCCACCTGTCAGGTGGAGCCTGGTGTTTGGAGCTAAAAAGGATCAAACAGTCTTTCTGGAATTGCTCCTGACCATGTAAAGTTATTTAGAGATATTATATATCAATACATTATATATATCAAGCATGGTATTATCAGCTGCTCAAAGGAGATGATTGTCCCACTCTGCTCTGTGCTGGTGTGGCCTCACCTGGAGCTCTGTGTGCAGGTCTGGGTGCCACAGGATAAAAAAGATATTAAGCTACTGGAGAGTGTTCAGAAGAGGCTACAAAGTTGGTGAAGGGTTTGGAGGGGAAGACGTATGAGGAGCAGCTGAAGTCACTTGGTTTGTTCGGCCTGGAGAAGAGGAGACTGAGAGGAGACCTCATGGCGGCTACAGCTTCATCACAAGGGGAGGAGGAAGGGGCAGGGCTGAGCTCTTCTCTTTAGTGACCAATGACAGAACCCAAGGGAATGGCAGGAAGATGTGCCAGGGGAGGTTTAGGTTGGACATTAGGAAAAGGTTCTTCATCCAGAGGGTGGTTGAGCACTAGAACAGGCTCCCCAGGGAGGTGTCCCGGCCCCAAGCCTGACAGTGTTCAAGAAGAGACTGGACAAGTCCCTCAGACACACGGTGTGAACTGTGGGGTTGTCCTGTGCAGGGGCAGGAGTTGGACTCGATGATCCTTGTGGGTGCCTTCCAACTCAGGACATTCTATGATTCTATGATTTCTCTACCTTCTGAAAGCCTGCAATAACCAACTGTACCCCAACAGTCCAATGCTGATTTAGTTCACACAGTTTGGTTGATGCTGAAAAAGAAAGGTAAAATGTACACCTAAACAGTTACTAAGAATGACTGTCCATCCTTTTTCTCTGAGCAAAATCCTCATGAAAAAAAAGAGCGAGGCCTTCACTCAATGTGTGAGTCTGACATGTCTCACAATACACTGACATGCACCACTGAGCCATATCTGAGGCACTTCGAGCAGGTTTTGAAGGATTAATCTTGTTTCACTGTGGCGGATGCTCTCCCCCTGCCTGCCCCAAAGCAACAGAAATGCCTGGGCTGATGGACCACCATGGTCATGCACACACCCCCTGGTCGACAGACAGGGCCTTTGACCTATGGGACTCCGCAGTTGAGAGAATTTTCTGGACTACTACCATAAATGGCCACACCTCAGCTTCAACTAGGGTATAAATGGAGGCCACTGGAAACCACCCTTGAGTTGCTCATCAGGGCAGTGGGTATGCAGTGGAAGACTTTCCTACTTAGTGTGGCTATCTAGGAAAGCTTCCCAAGGGACTGTAACAGCTTGCTGACCTGGTAAGCAATCATTTGGGTACCCTCAAGAGTCGTCACTTTGAAACAGTATGGGTAGATGTGCATTTTGAATCATCACTCTAGAGTGTTGGGATCTGATCCCCTTGAGTTTGACTTGGTTGTGTACTAATTGAGCTCCTAACCTGTGCCCGAACCAGTGTTGTATAATGTTGTTGGAGTGCTAAATAATTTTGGAGAAACCCTATTTGTAGTTAGTTTTCTGCTGAACAGCTCTGGTTAGAATAAAGGCTGTTCGGAGGTTCTTGCCTGCCTAAATTGACTTTTGGGGTACCTCTGTGACATTCATGTACAGGTCTAATGCTTTTTGAGGACATTTCACCTTACAGGCCAGTGTAAATCAAATGTGATGGTCTGTCCTGGAGACAAAACTCCTTTACACCCCTTGAGATGGGTTACCTCTGCAACCTGGTTTACTTTTACACTTCATACCTATATATTATATTTATTTCTGTAGGAGTTTCACAGTCATATTTTCTTGGAAGTGTGTTAGCATGAATTATGGTTGCTGATGCAGAGGCAAATGGAGATACCTGCTTCTGTGTGGAAAAATAATAGACTATGGTAATACCGCTAGATCCAGTACGTTAAGTACCTATCAAATATGACTCATTTTGAACTTCTCATTTCTTGCTGTAGCTGGGGGCAGGAGAGGAAAAGAGCAGACAAAAGAAATGCAGACATTTCAACTGTGTTTTGTAATGATCGGTCCCTTAGGCCCTTTAGTTTCATGTGTCACTTTTTTCTTGGTTTGTAGCACTACATAGAAAAATGCATTACTATAAACTCTGCTTTCACTGAACAATACCACGTTGAATAGATCAGTAAACCAGAACAAACAGACAGACTGTGCAAGTTCCTCTGAAGAAGTCTTAACTTTCCTCTTCTGTTTGGTATTTTATTATTATGGTTGGGCCACTAGTGCTCTTCTCATTAAGGTTTTGTCAGTGCTTCTATTATGAAGCCCTACTTTTAGGGCTCTGCAGATTTGTCTGAAGTAATTCAGTAGAAGTTAAAGGTTTTAAACATCAGTTTTTAATTGAGAAAAAATATTACAGTTTCTAAAAGAAAATTGCTAAAATATGATGGGTTCAGTTTTTAAGACAAACGAAAAAAATTACAAATTTAACCATTTCAGGTGGTTATTTTAGTGACTACAGCAAAAAAATCAGCACCTGAGTAAAGCTCAGTGAGCATAATGAAAAGCTTCCCACCTCACTGGATTTTGTGTTTGTTTTTGAAACATACTCATCAAAGGTCCTGAAGCAGACACCTGCTTAAGCAAATTCTTATGTAATTATCTGTGACTTATTCACATGTTGCTGTTTATATTGTATGTTCTGGAGTAGAAAGTTGTCTTGCTTTATGCCTTAGTTTCTTGAGTTAATTTTTGATTGCTGTTCTATGTAAAGATAATATAAGCTCAACTCTTGTCTCAGTTTATTAGCTGTCTGATGTCCAGTACAGAAGGAAAAGTTTGCTTGTGCTATTTTTCATAGTAAATAGTTACGGAGAAGCGATCTTTTGTTTGTTTGTTTTGTGGTAATTGAAATCTAGAGGATGGAACTGATCTGGATCTGTTAGAGCAGTGTGGAATTTTTCACATTATTTCCTTTTATCAATCAACTGTGTGCACACACCACTCTTATAAACATGCCAATGCTTGTAGAAATCTGCAAGTTGTACTTTTTGTCTTTAATGCTAACCAGCACACTTAGCTAGATCCTCACCCAAATAAATAAAGCTGTGTGCTCCGCTACCTTTTTTATTGACTGGAATCTATCAAACAAACTGAAAGGAATGAATTTCAGCCCTTGTGCTATTCACTATGGCTCAAAGTGTTACTTACAAAAGCTGAACAGTGCCAGTGTAAAGCAATTGAATGAAACAGGGCTTCAAACTATGATAAATATTTCAGATATTATACATCTTGGTGATCTTCACTAGCTGGAGGGGGAGAAATGGCAGAAAAATTAAACTATTTATAATTAAGTTCACTGTTGCACTTCAAAATAGCAGACACAATGCAGCTGAAAAAATCTTACTTGGACACTAAGTGAAACGCGGGCTCAGCAAATGGTGGTTCTTTGTCTCCTAGAAATTCTCCTGTTTGGCATTCAATGTGATTCAATAATATGTGGGCAATTGGACATACCAATGCCTGATACAAAAACATTTCTGCAAATATTTGTAACTATTGTTAAGCTAAATCGGTTTTTGTAACTCCTGCATCTGGAAGAAACTGAAATCTTAAATAAGGCTCCAGGGATACACCCAGGTATGGTGCCCACACAAATTGTAGTTTGCATATAATCTCCATGTAAATCATGGTAAATCCTTCTATTGCCACTAAAAAGGTTGGGGGTCGGCTGTGGACAGAAATCAATAATACTAGAACATAATATCTGGATGCTTTTTATTGAGAAAACATGAAAAAATGCTATTTTAATATTCATGGGAAATAAGATCACAAAATGGCAGTCTCTATTCAAGTCTCACTGTCTGTTAATGTTTTGGTTTGGTTTTTTTTGTTGTTTTTGGTTTTATTTGTTTGGGTTTTTCTCAAATTTAGGTATTTAAAGTTAAACACTTTATTTCCTATGTTGTCACTAGTATGAATGTTACTTCTGTTACAGGCATTAAACACTTTGGAATTCCTTCTAAGCCAGTTGAAAATACCCACCACTAAGAAGAGAAATGTTTAGCAAGGCCATAAAATGGACTGTATAACCACTAAACCTTGGCCCTCAGTCTAGTTAGGTCAGTTAGATTTCTATTAAAGAACCATCACATCTTATCACAAGAAGGTAATATGATCTATTGAGTACTTATTCATTCTCCCAAGGCAAGGCAGTGTCCTAGTATTTCCCTCTTTAGACTGTCTTCCCAAACTGGAACTTAATTTAGCAGTGCCAAGGAACTACATTCCTAGCGTGTTATCTAGTATTCCGGTGACTCCTCACAGGTAGATGATCCTGAACGAGGTCTGCCGTCTTTTATCTCTGTCAGTCCTTTGGATTTTACTCTGATACCAGAGACCTCCAAAAGGATTTATCCACGTCATCGCAATAGTGTTAGAACTACAATGCTAAAAGAATTAAAAATACGTAATATTTTCATAATAATACGGAAAGTAGTTGGTAACCTCTGAAGACCAGTTTTCTCTTTGAAGGGTGAATGCGTACATGCACATAAGAACTTCCATTTAATTTGAGTATTACGGACGTAATAGGCTGCTAAAAGTCATGAAAATTTCTCAGAAATGAATGAAATCTGCTTCTATTGTAGCACTTGGAAATTCCACCAGTATCTTTAACTGAATGGGATCAAGCCAGGATTTGCATTTCGTGCAGTGAGTCACTAAAAGCAATGGCTCGAGGCATTCACACAAGGTCGGGCCCTATATGGAAACCTGTTTTGGTACTGACTGAGTAGAAGAGAGTGTAGTGTTGTGTATCTAGTACCATGAAGCTGCTATACATAAAATGTTTTAGCCCTGATTTTGTGTTTGAGTTTTTCTACCAGGAAAAAAAAAATATTTTGATCTCACTTTGTTTTATGTAAAAGTTTGCATTTGTTTTCTGCCTCTGGAATTATGTGTCGGTCTGTTGTCACTCAGAAATGTGAATGGCAACATTTTCAACACCAAACAATGACTCCAGATTTCTGCAGTAGATCTTGGATGTTTGAAATAGACTTGCAGAAGAAAACTAAATAGAACTGTCAGTTTTTCATATAAACACCTCTAGGGAGTATAAGCTTCTAGCATTACCAAGGAGGATATTTTCACATCATAAAAAGAGCTCAGACTGAATTTCAATCTAGGAGTTTGGGGTCTGAGCTTTCTTCTTTTTTTCAGGACCTTTCCTGAAATGGTGCTTTATAGGATATATGGATTAATATAGAAACTGCAATACTGCCCTACAGTATTGATGTGTGTTATTCAGTCCCATGTTTCTGAAGACAAGAAGTACTAGCTGCCTCGGAGGAAGGCGTAAACAGTTTTTTATCAGGAGTAATAAGATAACCTCCTCAGAGGGAAACTTTGTTCCTAGTGCTCATTACTTAGAAGATAGCTTATGCTTTACGTTTTCAAAGACCGTTTTCTTTCTTCTTTCTTGAGGAATGAGGAAAGTTACATTGTTTGGAAGCATTCAGAGCTGCTCATTCAATTAGGGGTAGACATAATCGTGATAGAGCTTTGGGAGGCTGAAATAAATTTCCACCACATTTATTAGCTTGCAGGTTATTACCAAGGTACTGTAAACCAAATTTTCCTCATGCTTGACTGGATGTCTTTGTGGACCATGTAGTAGATTTCTGTATTGTTTTTATGAAGTATGTGTGTCTTTATCTCTTTCATCCTGTGCTCGTGATTTCCTCATGGTGTAAACAAAGCTGAATTTTGCTGACTCAAGAATCAAAGAGGGGTCTAGTGAATCCTACCAGAAGAAAGAAACAAGGGGTAGGGAGAGGGCAGAACTGAAATGGAGTATGGTAGGAGAACATTTGTCATGACTTGCAGAAGCCAGGAGTGGACCTGAAAGTCATCAGGCTACTGATTTCAGTTCTTGGGGAAAGAAATCTACCTTGACCTCAATAGTGTGGAGAAAAGGGCTGACAGGAACCTCATGAAGTTCAACAAAGAGAAACATGAAGTCTTACACCTGGGAAAGAGCAATGCTATGCACCAATATATGCTAGGGGCCATCCAGCTTGAAAGCAGTTTGGCAGAATAGGACTCAGGGGTCCTGGTGGACACCAAGTTGAACATGAGCTAGAAACACGCCCTTGCAGCAAAAAAGGCAAATGGTATCCTGGACTGTAGTAGGACAGGTGTTACAAGCAGGTTAAGGTAAGTGACCCTTCCCCCCTACTCAGCACTGATAGGGCCACACCTGGAGTACTGTGTCCAGTTCTGGACTCCTCAGCACAAGAGAGACAGGGACATACCGGAGAGACTCCAGTGAGGCTCACAAAGATGACTAAGGGATTAGAGCATTTCTCATATGAGGAAAGACTGAGAGTTGTGATTGTTTAGTCTCGCAAGTTCACGTATTGGGGGAGACTTTGTTTATGTGTATAAATACCTGAAGGGAATGTACAAAGAGGATGAAGCCAGGTTCTTTTCAGTAGTATCCAGTGAGAGGACCAGAGGCAATGGGCACAAACTGAAACATAGGAAGTTCCCTCAGAACATCAAGAAACACTTTTTTTCCTTTGGGAATGACTGAGCACTGGCATAGGTTGCCCAGGGAGACTGTGGAGTCTCCATCCTTGGAGATATTCAAAAGTTATCCAGACATGGTCCTGGGTAACTGGCTGTAGATGGCCCTGCTTGAGCAAGGGGAGTTGGATCAGATGACCTCTAGACCCCAATATTCTCTATGTCTTTCTGCTTAAATGATAGTTTCTTGTTTTAACATTAATAGCATTCGTTCAACAATTGTTCTGCTTAAAAATGAATAATTCTTGAATATAAGACTCTAAGGTACATTCTATGTCTCTACATTGGGAAGTTTTTTGCAGGCAAACAGATCAGACTATTAAATACAACAAATACTAATAAATACAAATACACTAATAAGTACAAATTCCTCAGCATAGAGATTCCAGTTACACAATAAGGATCCTTATTTGTAAATGACAAAAAAAATCTGTATAAATATCAGATATTAAAAAGTCAGTGGTCCCCAAAGAGGTACTTAAAAGTGGTATGTAGCCTTCAGTACTAGTTTTTATTTACTGTAAGATCATTAAAAAAAATTACAAATTGCAAAGTTTAATCATCCAATACACAAATGAGGATATGGCCTGTACCAAAAATGTGATTACAGCATAAAGCAAGAAAGAGCAGGTCAATATAGCAGTCAGCTGGGAAGAAGCACCAGACAATACTGGGACAATAATGATTAGTCTAATAAGCAATTGCTTTAGCACAACAGCTACCCAACTATTGCTGAGTATTATCATACGAAATGAGAAAAATGCCAAATGTATTTTCACCAAAGACTGTGTTAGGAAACCAATTGTGCAGCTGAACTCTGTAGAACAATGCAATAAATAGGAGTATACTTCTTCTATCATTATGCATTTTATTTTCATAAGCATCATGGGAAACCAATTATGATGACAGCTGTGATAAGTCTTCGTTAAAAATTGTACTGATTATCACTTGTTTCAGATTACCCGTATGAGGAATAACTAGAAAGAAAAATAAACCTGATTCTACATGCACAGTACAGCCTAATGTCTTGTTAATTCACTCTAACAGCTCTTTGAAAACAACTGAATTCAGGGAATAATCAAGTGAAAACTGTGTTGATAAGAAACAACTTTTCTTCTAGAAAGAAATAAGATTTGTATGCATATAAGGATCAGGATTATTTTATGGTGTTTTTTATATGCATTGCACTTCCCACCTAAGTAACTTTCAAAATACTTTCAGGACTTCATTGTTCAGTGTATGAACTTCTGTGTCTTCCATGGTGGGGGTGGAGGTTGCACTGGATGTCAGTGTATATATGTGAACATTTAGCACATTGCCCACAATCAGGATTCAGTGTTGGAGTGGAATAACAGATGACTGAAAGAAGAAAGACATCTGTATATATTTGAAACCACAGTGATTATTTATCTCGGCATTTTTTTCATAACTATTAGATTAAAAGTGCCTTTTCCATAAAAAGTAAACTAATTTTTTAAACTAAGTTGAAGGATTATTTATTAGATCCTTATCAAACAGTAACCTTTATAATGTGTTTTAGAGACAGCCAAAGTGCCTCCGATATTGAATTAAAAGGCATGTATGTTTTCCCTAATCTTCTTCTACGAGTGGTCTTTCATTTAGTGCACTCCTTTAAATATTGTAAGAAATTATGCAGCTCTTTGTAGGGAAAGAGTAATCAACTGAAAAATCACCTCTTAAGCCACTTAGATTTGCCCTAGAAGTCTTCCTAGTATGTCTTATTGAACAAAAAGTTTGGGATTTAGAGTTGTCACATCTTGACAGAGTTAACAGAGCTGTTTTTTTATTAATTTTAAGCAATCATAGTGAAATTTTCAGACGTATAATCAGAATGTGACTTGATCTATGAAGGGTCTTAGATGCCCTGTACTGTCAGATCTTCATTAACAGACTTCTTTCGTCCCCACGACGTGTGTAGGAAATAGGGCTTTCACTGCTCTGAAGCTGAGAACTTGGGCCAAGGATAAATAGAGATGCTGGGCAACATTACTCGGGCGACTCACTCAGAAAATGAACCTAGCTTTTCCAAGCCTGAAACCACAAAACTGTCCATCCTTGGGCTTACAATACATACTTCCACATGCTTTGTGTTTGTACTACCCCAGAACCATTCACAAAGTATATGACCTCTACAAAATAACCCAAATTCCTTACCACAATTTCTGTCTGATATGAAACTAACTGCCTTTTTTTTTTTCATATAATATAGCTTTTCAATATTTTTTCATATTCTCATTCATTTTAAAACATATCTTGTTCCATAGCAGAGATTATATGTGGTATGAGTTCAAGCCAGCTCTGTATAAACTACACAGTATCTTTCAAACATATGAAATATATTTTATCAACTATCTGGGAAATATGATTTTTCCATATGGGTTAGTTTTCACATAAGGGAGTTTAGTATTTCTATGGAGAACATAATATGGTCAGACAAATATAATAGGTAAAGACTTGCAAACCACAGAGTGGGAGAAGCAGGTGTCCAGCTGGATTTTCACATAGGAAGGTCTTGAAGGTCACTGATGGTGATGAGGTCTCAGAGATTTCCAAATCCTCATAAAGCTATTCCTTCCTTTCCCAATACACTAATCTTCTACTGCTCTTGATAATCCAGTGCCTCAGGAACCAAGACCTGTTTTTTCCCTTTCTTATTGTCAGAAGCAAACTAAATGACAACAATTTTCTGAATTACCATTTATTAGGGCAGGACAAGAGTATTCACAGAGGTCATTACCCAGAAGAATATTCATTCATTGATGTATCAATATTTGTCTTCCTGCTGTCAGACTAGAATCTCCAGAGAACAAAGACATAATGGTAGTTAAATTTACAGCCAGGTATGGCTTTCCCCACTGTCCTACAAGGGGAGCACAGACAATTTGATTTCCTTGTCCAGCAGAGAACTGAGTGATGTCAGCCCATTATAAAAGGAATACTTGATGGTCACTTTCTTCTATTTTCCGTTTCCCACAAAGTGGTCGCTTCCATCCAGATGAGTTGGTTGATCATTGCCAGTTGTGTTTTATCCTGTCTTACCTTTCTTTCAGTTTATGTGCTTCAATTTTGGTTGTGATTCACAAGAAGGATTTGCCTGGTGTTTTTCTCCACCTGGACTTCTCTTTTTAAATTATCCTTCACCTCCTGATGTCCCCCGTTCACTTCAATTAAGGTTTGTATGCACAATAGAAAATGCAGTCACTGCAGGGAATTGTCTGAGAAGATCTTGGAAACAAATAAAATAACCTTCTTTGATCATTTTACTACTGTTATTTTTTATTCATAATGCAGCAGACTTGGAATAGCTTGTGAAGTGTAATGAATACTAAAGTTACTATGTTAATTGAGCATTGTAGATTTTACTACTTTTTGGGTTTATAGAGGTGATGTATTAACAACACTATACAGATGAACAGTGGTTTTCAGATAGCCCCATCAGTTAGCAGCACAGCCACTTGACAAGCTTTGATGTTTTCAGATTTAGCCCTTGGTTAATCTGCATCTGTTTTTTCACAGTAAAAATTGCCTGAGAGGAGAACAGTGAGTATGTTTTCTCACATGTAATCAGATAAACCACATCCCTCCAGAAGTACTGCTCTTTGAAAGTAAGATGAGCAGATAACCCACATATCAAATCAGCTGGGATGTGAGAAATCACAGGCAGGGACACTGTTGAGGAAGAGAGAGCAGGTCCAGGATATAAGAAGAAACAGCAAGATACTGAGGTAAATACCTCATGCATTATCTGAATATGCATGTATTTCACACTGTGTCTGTTGTTAAAAAGTTCTTCTGTTAAGCAGCTCTAAATGGCTATGAATGAAAGTATGGCATCAGGTTAAAAAATACTTTCAACCTCAAACCAGAGGAGAGCTGAAGTATTAATAGAACAGATAGGCAACCACATCCCTCTAAGAGAGGAAGCTTAGCTGATGGGGGCCTTTGTTTTGTGTTGGTAGGACTCAAGAAATATGTGCAAGAAGGTATTTTCTCTTTGTGAATAGTTATTCACTTCCACATTTTGTTACAGGGTAAGTATAGCAACTGCCTTTCATTTGTGATAACAATCAACTACAAGTAAATTAGTTCACTTAGTTAAACAGTGGAAAAAATAATACATTTTACTACATGCAGAGTGGAGTTACATGCCTTTGCCCAAAGCAATGGCATATTAATGATGTCTTACGTCCTTGACTCTGGTTTTCTCAAGTTTATGTGGTTATGAGGAAGAATCAGGGGAAAAAAATCAGAGAAACAGAAGAACAGAAAAAGCAAGTAAGAAATGCTTAAAAAAAGTACTCAGAATTTGACTCTGGGAACTGTTATGAGAAACACTAACCAATTTCAATGCTGCCTGGAAATAAGTTGAATATTTAAGCAAAATTGTTATTGTGTTGTTGTTTCTAGTTATTTGACTCCTGTTTTGTTGAGGAAAACAAATCTTTGAACATTCTTTGTAAATAATGAAAATGAGAATTACATTTTAAAAGAAAAGAAGAAGAAAAGGAAAAAGTCATTCTACATCCTTCAAAATTTAATTCAAACAGAAAATATCCACAAAGCCATGAATTTGGTTAAATACTTGAAACAGGAGGGATAACAAAGTAGTGATTTTAGTTGTGTTGGTCACTATGGTCATTGTTGCTCCTCGTACAGAACAGATAAAACACTCTGGTTGTACTGTTGGGTGACCTTGGGGGCATATGACACAACATGGTGCCTTTCACACAACTGAGCTGTCTTCTCCACCCAGCCAGGGCACACCCAAGTTGCCTGTGGGTAACAGGATCTTCTATCTTCCAATCCATTAATTCCTGGAAGTACGGAGAGCCCTAGCTGACAAAGGTGAAAACTGTAAGAGTGCATGCATTAATAATTAGGCATTGTGGAGAACTATGAGCCAGGGCCTGAACCCAAACTCTGACTCTTATTCATTTACTAGCACAGACTGGCAAAAGCCTGTAAGCAACTAAGACAGTGCCAACCTTATTTTTGAGTGGATAGTTCACCCTGTTCAAGAGAGATGAAAGCCTGAGGTCTGATCTTGAAATCGTGACCATTCCAGTTTGAGGTGACTGACCTAGAAAAAAAACAACAACAAAAAAAAAACTATAATCCAAACTCCGATGTATTATGCTTCTTCAGAGGTCCTAGGCACTACACAGCTGGCTCAAAAACTTCCAATAAGCAGCTATTCCCAAAATGGATGGTTTTATACTCTACTGGATAGTCATTGTAAACACATTTTATTATGTAAGAAAAACAAGACCAAGGGTCGTAACTACTACTAATAAAAATCTGTCAGATAAATACTTATTTACTCAGTTGTGTGTCCTTTATAGTCATCATCATTGCTGTGAAGGGGTAATGTGATTTGCCAATGTTAGACAATTTTGAGAGCATTGTAACTATTTTTGAACCTATATTGAAGAAAAAGCTGTCCCCTACCACTGCCAAAGCTTTCTCTTTTCTCTGGCTTGACCCAGCTGATGTTTGTAGTAAGGTAGGATATTAAAGGTGGAGAGTTTTGTTGTTAACTTCCTCAAGAGTTTATCACCTATCTTATTTATAAATAGAAGGTTTGTTACAAGGCAATGGTACATAAAGTCTGTTGAGATTTTTTTTAGCCTAAGGCTGGCTGAAGGGTAGATGATAGATTCACCTCTTCAAATATGGCGTTGACGATATCTATCAACAAAGTTGCTAAGAATATGGACATCATTCACCAGGCATGATAGGTATGAGCCTAAAACAGCGACAGTGACTCAGATTTCCTTTAGCACTTCTTGTACACCTTACTTTCTAGTGGGCTGAACACTTGGGAAGAAATTGGTATGTGTTTTGGCCATGTCTCAGTGGATGGCTGCTGCTGTCTGGAGCTGTATTTCAGGTGTGGTAATTGCTCTTAAAGAAGTGTATTTTTTTGTATTTCAGTAATGTAGAGTTAGGCTCCAGGGTGGCTTGTGTTCAGATTGCTTTGATAAAACAAGAAAGGATTGCTTGCTCTCAGTCTCAGCAGTGCAGAAGGATTGTAGTAACTTGTGGAGGATTTTCTGGTTGTGTTTTCTATTGAGGCTCCCTCTGGAGCAGCAGAGACAATAGCTGCAAATTCTACAAGCAAATCCAAAGCTCTCAAGAGACAACCACCTGGTGGGGCTTGAGTTTTTGAATGTTACATCTGCAGTACAGTGCAATACTTGATCACGTGCAAAATAAATGTATAGGAACAAAAAAATAAGTATGACAGAAATATGCACTATGATTTGGATGGAAACATTCATATCTTGACATCTTAATAAAATATGGGAAAAAGGAAATATTCTTCACACCATGACTTTAGGCATCTAATTTAGGTGACTAAACGATACCCTGGACGCTCTTCTCCACTCAGCAGAGCTCTCGGTCACCAGTTCACCACTCCAAGCACTTCATCTGCATAGTTCAGCTGAAATGGTGTGAATTCTTTACATTGTCTTAGGCCTTCGCCTTGTATGAGGACTATGAGATACGGGCTAAGGAATATGTTTTTTAAATTGCAATGTCTCTTTCCCAGTGCTACACATTTTGTTTTACAGATCCAAGTGAGGGAGGAACATGCTTGTATATTGCGCACACTATTTTGTGGAAAAACTATTCTGCTAAGAGCTATGCTTCTGTGGCAGGGAGTTGCTGTAAATCAGGACAGGTATGCTTGCAGTAATATCTTACCTAGACTGAGGCTTGGACACCTGCATGCCAGTTCATTCCTTGATGCAGATTCTCCTTTACTCGCAACAGCAGAGGACAGTGCTTTTGGAGCAAGATTTTTTCCGAGGTTCATAAACAAGCAGTGACGGATTTGCCTGGGACTTTTCATGGGACTGCCTTTCTAAGTGTTTTGTACTGGCCTTGTTATGTGGGTATCAGCTCTGGAATTACCACCTGTACTGAAGCATCTAATGAATTTCCTTAACATGTCACATGCAAACAAAGGTGGGTCAGGAGCTCATTCGCAAAGAGTAACAAACAAACAAGTAAGCACTTGTTCCTTCAGTGGGAGATAGATGGGGAGACAGGGCAGTGGTCTCATTATTAATCCTCACTGATTAAGCAGAGTCCTCGGTCTGTTGTTAGGAAGTTCTTCTGTTAAGCTCTAAATAGCAATGTCAGGACATGCAGTGACAAGCAGAAATCTCTACCGACCATTGATTTGCTCTCGTATTTCAGAGAGAGGAGAAGGTTTAGGAATACGCTCTACTTCCTTGAGGTTGAAATGCCACGCAGCAAAAGGTCAGCAGGCAGCAGCATGGTAAATCAAGAACAGTGATAATATTGCTACTCACAAGGTGACAGACACAACAGGAAAAGCTTCTGTGCCAGCTGGCAGATCAGGTCATGGAGGAGAGATGCCTTGGGCCTTGGCAGAGGCATGGCAGGGAAAGGCAAATAAGGAGTGGTAACTGAATCTGCCACGTGTCCAAGGCATTAGAGATGAGATTTCTTCAGCTATAATCTTACTGACATGCTGAGAACTGTACCAAGATCACATTTGGTACTGGGGCACCCAGATCCTACAAAAGATTTGCATTTGCAGTATGTTAATCTTCCTACTCTGACCTTCCCTTTGCCTCTGTTTATCCATCTGGAGAAAAACATTCCGCAGAAGCATGAACAAATCTAACTATGGTAGAAGCAGAGGATTATTATTGTTTCAAAACATATTTGTCAGGAAGGAAAGACTCAGTCTCAAGCTTATTGAGGTAAAATTCCACATGGATGTCAGCAGGTTGAGGGACAGGGCTGCAATAGCATACAGGGCATCTTGGCAAAACTCCCCAGTTGTTTTGCAGAGAAAGTGGAATTGTACAGGGAACTTTTGGTCAGCTTTTTTCCAAGAAGTCTGGAGAACTTACTCCCACCTGGGGGAACTTAGTCCTACCAGCTAATTTGGAGAACAGGAAAAAGGAAATTGCACACTGGCGGGGTTTACGCGAGACAATGGAGCAATCTCCTTATTGCTTAAACATGCAAACTGCATACTTTTTACCTCTCTTTTGTTGTGGCTCCTCCTCCTTCCCCCAAAAAACTGAATAAACATGAAAGATCAGTGAACATATTACGTTTTACACAACAGAGTGTGGCTTTATAGGACTTTGTTACATCTTGGAAAGATTAAGTGCACCTGCATGAGAATTATTCCTATCCCTCTGAATAATCATGCAAAGACAACTCTGTTACGAGAGCACAGGCAAAGGACACGGTTGGGCTGCAGGTTTATAAAAAATCTTGTTGAAACAAGGCTGGATCCTCTAATTTGTAAGGAGCAAGCCTGCCATCCAGTGGCTTTTCTTCAGTACAAAACCAAATTTAACAGCAACAAGGTGGAGAAAATGTTCATGTTCTCTTAGTTTAAATGAGAATCTGTTAATTTGCTAATTCCTTGTTCTTTTTTTTTCTTTTTCTTTTTTAACCTTTAATCTAGATAACACACTTGTTCCAAACTGCACTGAGAAAATAAAGGTTGTTTTAAAGCATGGCTAGCTTTTGTTCTTGTCTTGGATTTTCTATGTATAACTTGATAATCATTCTGTCTAAATGAAACTGTAGATAAGCATAAATTAATTTTAAAAATACCTCATAGCTGAAATCATAGTGTTCGTTAATGTATGCACCACATTTGAAAACAGAAGACGCATTTATAAGCTTAATTCAAAGCTCACGAGAATAATTTCATCCTTCAATAGGCTTGGAATCAGTCTCTGTTTGAATAAAAAGGAAATTTGACGTTATGCAATCTAGAGGAAAATTATCATGCATATTACATATGTTCATCTCCAGGGACCAACAGATCAACAGGTAGCATTAGAAGGAAATTTCCTGATGTTTATCCCCTTGCAGATCCCACTCCAAGGTAAATGTTTTTAGCTGTTGAAAAGCTGAAGTTCAGGCTGCTGAATAAAGCAGAAGGGTAATCTGGTCCTGAGGCAAATCATATAAATTCCCTTCTTCCTCCATTTCCCTCTGTCTAAAACAGGGATAATGCTCATCTAGCTTGCAGGCAAGACATGAGATTCAATACACTGTGAATTACAAAGGATTTTGAGCTCCTTAGAAACAAGAGAGTATTTGTGTACTTCTTGATACTGTTTATACAAGACATAAACCTATCAAAGGCTTGAAGGAGGCTGCATTGCCCAACTTCTTCCACTCTGCCGCTCCCCAGCTAATACTTCTTAGCGACTCCCCTGGCTCCCAGGGCACTAATGATGATGGAGGACTGTCCTTTCTAAGTGTTATTATTAAGTTCAAGTACTCTTGTTTCAATAAACTCTCTAGCAAGGATGAATCAATCTGTTTAGTTTAACCAGAAGAAAGCAAAGGCATACTTTCACCAGTTCAGTGGCTCTTTATTGGGAGACAGAATTCAGTTAATGAAGAGTCCTGGATCAAAGACTGCAAAGTTTTAGTAAGATTCGGTTCTTCAGATGAAATTGGATAAATTCAGATGCAAATGAGGGCTTGAATGCCAAGAATAAGAATGTTTAAGAAGCAAGTTCGCTGGAGTTGCGGTAGACTCAGAGTCAGGGCAGATGTTTAAACCAAATTTAGAATTTTTTTTTTTTTTTCCTTGAAATCATTCATTTGGAACCTGAATTTACTGGTAGAAATTGGATAGCCTCTTTTACCCCACAGATCAAGTTAGATTATCACAAGGTATTGTACGACCTTAGAATGTATTAATATATGGAGTCATCTGTAAATTCTTTTTCATTGTTAGAAAGACTTATTAGGAATAGCAGAAATTGTTACAGTTGGTGGAAGGGAAGAAGAAAAACATTTTAAGTGAGTTTAAAAATGAGAATAGTATCTAGGGAACAGCTGCTCACTTTTATTGGAAAATACTAGAATTTTCACATCTCATATGTAAAATATCAAAATATTTCAGTTAGTCATATATTTAGGAATGCAATTAGTTGTTTTTTTTTTTTTTTTTTAATGGAAAAGAACCCTTATTCCTAAACATAGTTTTTACTTTTTTCTTTTCTATTTCCTCTAGAGACCACAGACTGTTTTGTCTTATTCTTTCTCTTCTTACAAAGTCACAATATTAAAAACCCTGTTAATGGTGAGCATCACTCCTTTCCCATTTCCTCCATCCTCTGTGCCGGCTCTTCAGATGGAAGAATCTGATTAGAGTGTGAACAGTAACTGAAATGAATGCTATTTTTGACTTCAGGTTGCTGGGAGGATAGACACTTCTAGTGGGTTTTGGTCATTCTAAGTGAATCAGCCTTGCTTCATTTTGGACATCTGAAAATCAGACATTTAGATATGAGGCAATTACCCTCTAAGGTTGTTCAACTCATTTGTCTTAGACACTTATGCTAAGATGAGCTGAATCACCCTCTGGAGGTGCCTATTTCTTTGACTTTGTGAAGAGCCTTGTGTGACTAGCTCAGTTTTAGATGTCTAACTTTTAGATGCCTATATTTGACAAATGAATCTTGCCTTCTGTTTCCAGCAGAATCTGACTAGGACCACCTAGGAAGAACAAAAGTGTCTTTCTTTCTTAACTCAAGAGAAGAGTCATGATTATTTTTAAAGATCTTAGTCTATTCTTATTCAAATCCATTCACAGCCCTTACTAATTAATGCTTTTTGTTGTTGTTGAGCAATCACAATTCTTGAACATAAAAGCAAAGAAAGAAAAGCATTTTATGTCTTTTCAGTTACTAATATCAAAATCCAGTTCATTTTTCTTGAGTCCATTTACTTGAGTATTCCTACTAATTAACTTATTTGAGGCCATTCAGATAGAGGGCTTCCACAAGACCCTCATTTGTAGAAAGATTTAAGCCAGAAGAACGAAGCAGCTGTACTTTACATGTCATCTCTCATATGTGAAGTTCAGTAGTAAAGACTTACCTAACAATTGCTGTGCAATCAGAAGTTAATACCTCTGTTTTATAGATCAAACAGTAAGTACCTACTTATGAACTGCCAACACTGCTCTAATTTTGAAACGTATCTTACATCCTTAAACACCAAAACCTGTCTAATAACATACTCTTATGCATATTTTCATTGATCACGCTATATTCATGTTACAGTTCCCTAGAAGTAACAAGTTACTTGATATATGTTACTTTAAAAATGATAAGATTTATTCAGCAAAAAACTCCACAGACAGTTACTCTCTAAACTGATAACAAAAAAAAAAAAAAAAAAAGTAGAAGATCAAAGAAAAAAAGACCTGATTTTTCCTTATTACCCTATGACTTCTGTGCCCGATATGAGTCTCAGCAAGAACACCCAGTAGTGGTAATCTGGAGCCCCAGATAGACCTGTGCTTGCTTTTCATAGGCTTTTTCCTTTAAGCTTTGTATCTCAACAACTTGAGAAATTGAACCAGGGAACCAGAGCACCAGGTTGTTTACAGGTGCAGAGCTACCACATCTTACCTGGCTAAACTCACACAGCAGCCTCTGCCCCTGCTCTGTGGCACCCCACAGCTAGGACTATATCTCACACATGTAGCACAAAACCATGACATCCATCATCTGCCATCTTCTCTGGGTATGCCTTCTAACTGGGGTCATGAAGCAAAGGATGCCCAGTGATATAACCTTCTACAGCTGGGAAGTACACTGGCTGGTAGTCCTCTGTGTTCAAAGCGAGCCCACTGAAAGGTGCTTGCCCCTTTTGCAGTATAGAACTATGCCTTTTTATCTACTATATGATGTAATATTGCAGTTTCTTGCCCCATTACATGATCCACTGCATGAAAGTTTGTACACTAGAAAACTATATTTGAAATGTTTGAGATCATTGTTGTTCAGAGACACCTAAGAGCTACAGGTGTAGAAACTGGCCAGACCTGCAGGACTACGCCAGTGAAGACATCAAATACTAAATCTGAAAGCCCATTTTGTTCTGTTGTAAATCTCAATATATAGCTGACATCTCCCTCAGAGTCTAGCTGGCAGGATGATTCCTAGAAGAGACATGTGACCTATTAGGGAAAGAGCATGGAAACCTGAGAGGGAGCACCTTTCCTATTGGATTTCCAAAGATTTGGGTACTTAACAGATTGATGGTTCTATAGTGGTCAGATGTCATGTCTCTCCCAATCTATAGATACTTATACAGCCCTTGACACTGTAATGACCAGAATCCCCAGGTGACTTGAAAGGAAATTCCATGTATTAAAAAAAAAAAAAAAAACTTAGTAGAAAAATCCACATAGGGTAGCATATGTGAAACAATCCAAATGTGTTTGAAATGTAAAGCTATTCAATACATGCAAGTGACAAGAAAAAAACTATTTATCTTTGAGCAAAAAGAGCAGCTGTAAAAACATCAGCTTTTCTCAACAGGGGCTTCTTCCAGGTGAGCTCAAATATTATCCATAAGCATATCAGAACAGAACATTTATTTTTTGAGATTTACCAAGTAATTCCTGTGGTTATTATTTATTATTTTTAGACTTACTTGATTTTTTAGATTTTTTTTTTTAAAGGCTGAAAAATTTAAACTTCTGTTAATCTAAAAAGGAAAACTTGAATTTGGGGTTTTTCTGTTTACGTAAAACATTATGCAAAATATCTTAAGAAGAAATGCTATAAAAACATCTTGAATGTTTTCTTTGACTCTTTTAAAAATAGTCTTAAGTGAAATCCCACTGTAAATCTATGAAAAAGAGAAATTTTATAAAGATGACATTCCATCCAGATACTTTCTATGTAATGAAAGGCTCATTTTCATTGAACAGGAGGTTTGAACAATTTTGCCCAATTCTGGTATCTTATTTTACATTATTGTTTAGAAATCCTGGCTGAAAACTGAATTGTACAAAGGCACATATTAGTTCACAGTAAATCATAATCCTTAAACCAAAAACAAACAAACAACCCAGCAAAACCACCACCACCAACAAAACAAACAAACAAAACCCCAACAATCCACTTAATAATTCAACAAAAAAAATCCAGGGAATCTGAATAGGCATGATTTTTAATATAGAAAAGAATTAAAAATGGCACAATCATTTACAAACAAGGATTCAAAACAGTCCTATCTGATTTTTCAGAACCTTTGAGCCCACATAATTCTCATAGACATGAAATAGAAAAATGGGTACTCACACTTCTTGAAAATTAGCACTCAGAGGTTTTTCCCAGTCCTTCACAAAACGTATGATGGAGTTAAGTCAGTATTCTGTATCCATTCAGGTATCCTAAATAAAAAAATATAATTACTCTATAAAGATAATGATTTATCTTACAGTTTGGTCTGATCCTGCTTTGTACACTGAGTAGTTCTTTGGCTTATGTACTTGAATTTATCCTTTTTTATTACCATCTGGTGCCACATTAATTTTCCCTAATACTGTAGGCTACTTATTCTGTTCTTTTCTGAAATATCTTGTTGACACTAGATTTTGACTCGGTGGCCTGAATAGTTTTACTTTTCTTTCTCCCGGTTTTCTAATCATACTGTGAAGAAGAGATGGAAAGTAGCTGAATGCCACCTGTCTTTTCAATGTCTCCAAAGCTTTTATCTGTTCTTCCAGATGGCTCAATTTGCATTGACAGTTTTTGTGGCCACTTCAATTAGCTTAAGCTGCTTCATGGTGCCTCTAATTATTCTAGTATGCATTTTAAAATAACCTTAAATTCAAGAGCAGATTTTAAATAAAATGCTGTAAGGAAAAAACAAAACAAACACGAAAAATTCCTCCCCCCCCAAAAAAAAAAAAAAAAAGTTAAAATCCCCAATTCTCCCCAAAATATTTAAATATGTGGTGACGAATTTCCAATCCTGTAACCTGGATAATGTTAGAAGACTTTGTAATTTATTTTTTAATATATGAAGCTTGCTGTGGTACAGAAAGGATCATTCATCTTTCTGTTGTTTTTCTAACATTTGTTTTTTCTTCTTTCTGTTAAGTTGTAGCACATTCTGAAAACTAATATTACATACAGACCATTATTATGTAAGCAACCATATGGAGCAAATTCTAGTTTTGTGAAGGTCAATGTAAATAGATTAATTCTAGACCTATTTTTGCTAATATAGAAGAGTCTTTTGTTTCACTGCAGTTATATATATTTGCTTCTTGAAGTTCAAGGAAAACAAACTGGCAATTTTCAATCACATTTTGAGGGTCAACCAAATTCCTAACATTTTCATAAATAAATTTTATGAAGGGGAAACAAGGAAAACAGTCTTCTTGTTTTTTTTCTTGTTTTAGAAAACAAACAAAAACAAAAACACAAAACACAAAACAACAAAACCAAACAACAACAAAACTTTGGCTCAGATTCATCTGGAAGACAATATTTCATTTTTAACATGATCAAAAAACCATTTTTATTGCGTCCTACATGATGAATTTGTTATCAGTTTTACTATGCCCCATTTGCACTTGCCAACATTGACTAGTATGGCAATTGTTAAACTTTGTCAAACTTAAACCATGACAAATCTACCGCACATGTGAAATTGATCTGTATCATGAGTCCATCACATCCTAGACACTTCAGATTTACCACACATACCAATTAGCCAATTTTCTGAACTATGTACAGCTTTCTTTTGGAGATTTGATCTATCACCAGCTAGAGATTCCTGCTGAAATTTTAGCTTAATATGCAGATTGTAGGAGCTAGTATGTTGCCTCTCTGGCAATGTAGATTCAGTGCAACATAACACATTCCACAATCCGTCTGCTTTATCGTCCTATTTCAACTACAGGTCTCTACATTTGTAGATTAAGCATATCTTAACTGTGGAAGCGCTACCTGGAGTTTTAATGAAGATACACAACTGGTTTTGTATCCATAAGCAGATGGAAAAAGATACGGAGAAATGTAGATGGAGCAGGAAGAAATAATACAGTAAAAAAAAAGGCAGTTCAGATACAACTCCACTCCAAGGGAACAGTCTGATTTGGTATTTGATTCAGCTAAAATTTGGGTCCGCATCCTTAATGTACTTTTTTATGTTTTTGGTTTTTATCAGTCATGATTGTACCTGGTTTTTACCCACATAAAATGAAATAAGTTGTTATAATAATGAACAGAAACTGGTTTTAAAAAATACAGGGTGGGCAAAAATAATGTCTTATAAAAGCAAGAAATAAATAGCATGACTGGTATTTTTCCCCTCCATGATTCCAAAGCACATTTTAGATGCTTTCAGTGAGACTGACTCATGTTTTAGTTCGTGGTGAATTTGAGGCAGCTCCCTGACGTCTGATTTCCACTAGAAGGTGTCCTCTGCCTAGTGATGTCTATGTGACTATTGATGTATATGTCATTAATATGACTTAGTAAGGTATGGTATTCCTCCAGTTTCCAGTACAGAAATCAGATAAACCCATTAAAAGAACTATCATTTTTCTGGAAAGCCTAATGTGACTGTAATTAGCTTAAGTAATACAGTCGTGAGATTTTACCAGAGGTCTCTTTTAATGATTTCATCTCCTTTTAGTCTCAGTTTTAAAAGCCCTGCCTTACTCTTTAAAGACCTCATCATAATGTTTTTCTTTCTTTTTCAGTTTATTAATTTTTCTCTCTTCCAATTTGCTGAGCCTGCAGTGTCAGACACATTTTGTCTTATCAGGTTATTATTATGTAACAAAACCAGAATTAAGCACATGTCAACCTCTCAGAGAATATTGGTCTGAAACTCAAGTTTCAGATTCATTGATGAGCCAGGCTTAGTCTCTCCATGTAAATGTCAGCAAGTTAGAAGAGCTTACCTTCTTTTTTCGATTTGAGAATGGGGATTATAATATTATTTACGGGCACAGGATGACCACAACATTCACGTACAGAAATCCAGTTATTTTTGGGACAGCACAAATGCCCACATGGGCAGTCACGGACAGGTTTTAGAATGTTTGTGCTGTGCCAGTTGAGATTAACATGCAGCCAGTGGATCTTTGGAGTAAAGAAATAAATGTTAAAGCAGTATGCTACAGGTAATAAAAACAAGTTCCTAATTAACATATCTATGTTCCCATAGATTAACAGGCAAAAGTCTGACAGTTTTAACCCCATTTTAATGTGCAGGCCGTTAGCACACAACAAAAGGCAATTTGATTGAACCTGTAGTGAAAATGGGTTAAGCAAAGTTGGTTGCTGTTTTGTTGCCATAGGCTAAGAACACACAATTACACTGTTTCGCTGCATACTTGGAAACTTGTTGAGCAGTGGTAATTTGAACATGTGTCTGTGCAATTTTGTGCGATTATTTTGTATCTCCTGTTGCTGATTGATTCTTACTAAGCAGTTTTCCTTTTTGCTGACTTGTCATGTGCAGCAGTATGTTTTCATTTTTCTGTGTTTTCCATGTTGCATTTCTTATTCCTCAGACTTCTTTTCTTCATTCAACATCCACACTGCACTTTTTCAAAATTTCTGTGTTTTTTTAAACAGTGTGTTAGCCACAGTAACAGACTAAAGAAGGCCATCTCTAATATAGCTAAATTGGAAAAGATCCCAGAATTTAAAAAAAAAAAAAAAAATTAAATAGAGCAGGAAAATGTCAGCATATGGATGCTATCGA
The DNA here is from genome assembly GCF_036013445.1 of Caloenas nicobarica. NCBI lineage: Eukaryota > Metazoa > Chordata > Aves > Columbiformes > Columbidae > Caloenas > Caloenas nicobarica. Next base: position 10,156,079 of record NC_088245.1, read on the forward strand.
TGCAGAAGGAAAATAGCTAACTGCACTGTAGAAATTCCCACTCGGAAGAGATACAAGGAAGCAGTGTTTGTTTAGCTCATGCTGCTGCCAATGCAAAAGGCCATCATGACCCGTAAAGTAAACCCAGGAGGTAGAAGGATTGTCTCATAAGGGGAAGCACAAATATTGTACATTCAGTTTTCATTGTGAGCAAATGAAGAATGTATTAAAAATTTAGAGAAGACCTCTCAGTGTTACCATATGGGAAGAGCACACAGTCAGCCCAAGATCCAGGTACTTCTCGGTGTTATGAGGCACCTTTAGTGATAGACATCCTCAAACTGGAAAGAATTTCTGGAGTCAACAGCTGGTAGGAAGGCAAGATCATATCAATTTGGACTAGAAGAGAGACCTGTGCACTTAAAAAACAATTAACCATCATTAACTACCATCTGACTAGCCATCATTAATCATATTTTAATAATACTGGTGCATTTGCATCCCTGTGGGGATCACATTGAGTTCATAAAGGCTCCATGTTGAATTTACTAGTGAAACATCTAATGATCTCTGAAAACCACAGGATAATGCATCTTTGAGATATAGCATTATGCCTTTAAGAATTGCATGGAGGAATGAATGAGGCATGAGCCAATGAAGATTGCACACTCTGCACTCCAGTGAGCAAAAAGCCTGAACTTTCTTTTAAAAAAATTGAGAAAGAAAACTGTCCAGAGAAAAGAAAAGAAACCATAACAGCCTGTGAAGCTGATAGTTGAAGAAAAAAGACTTAAACTTTGACTGTAGTTTAAAGGAGTAGATTAATTTACAGTAGATTTAACTCATTTTAATATTACTCAAAAAAACCCCAAACACCTTCACCGTTGAACAAAATATTCTATTGAGCAAGAGCAGAGACTGTTGAGGGATTATACAGGAGATAATTCATGACTAGTATCAAGCCTTGGAAATGTGTATTTGATCCGAGACACCAGATTTTATAACTCAATGACTTGTGCATTCCTCATTCCATTCCTTTGCTTTCTGAAATGTAGTCAGGGTGAGGATGTCTTAATAATGAAAAATGAACAAGGGAAGAAACATGATAATCCGTGGCTAGTGAACCACAGGCCATTATACAGATCCCTCCCCTATACTGACTCTAAGTTACTGAGATCTCAGAGGTTTGGTGGAAGATAAAATTTTGGTCCTTTTGATGTGTGTTATCGCTTTTAGCACAAATACTGAATTTAAGAGTGTATACTTCTGTTGCAGTATTCTTGTTTTAGGACATAGAATTTTTTGTACCTTTGCTGAGAAAACGGACATTAAAGGAATGTTCTGAGGTTGACTATTTGTGTTAGATTAATACACAAGGAGCATACATATACATTCTATATTTTTTTTCACAACTTCATAACTAGCTTTTGATGTTAAATAACACCTCAAAGTTAGCTGCTGTTCTAATACTTTAGCAGTATCTTCAAAAAATGTCACGCCATTTTCTTGATGGTGATGAAATAAAAATCTCACTTTCTTAGTCACCAAAGAATTAAAGTGGTTTGTGTAAGTAGAGAAATACTGCAGATCATAAAATAGCCGGGAAGAAAAGGAGAGGAAAGGAGAGGGAAGGGAGAGGGAAAAGAGAGGGAAGGAAGAGGGAAGGGAGAGGGAAAGGAAAGGGAAGGGAAAGGAGAGGGAAGGAAAGGGAAAGCGAAGGGGAAGGGAAAGAGAAGGGAAAAGGAAGGGAAGGGAAGGGAAAGGAAAGAAAGGGAAGGGAAAGGAAGGGAAGGGAAGATCTTGTTAGGCTTTTAATGAACAACACTAAATGCAATCTAGTAAAAATTCATCGTATGGATTCTTCCCTTGATGACTGCATTCTGTCTTTTCATTCATTGTCAGACTACGAAGGTCATCAGCTGTGCTTCCCTGCAGTGAAAAACAGCCACAGAGAGATGTTAAAACCAAAATGATTCATAAGCATATTGTCACTGCCCCATCCTGCCTTATGGTATCCTATAATCCACAAATCATTCCTGTTGAGCAACAACAAGGCTGAAACCACTGTCTCAAAGATCAGGAATTAAATAAAAACTCAATACTTTCAAATTCAATTTAATTAAAGCATATAAATAACACACCTTGGTCTTTAAAAAGACTTCAGTGTTGATGAATGATTTTATTAAAATTTGAGCAGACATAATTTGCATTCTTACAGTTTTCAGAAACATCATTGTACACAAAAGCTGCAGGTAAATGAACCAGCAAATCCAAGTAGCATATGGAATGACTGAGTTTTGAGTTATCTTGCTTGGCAGGAATAGGATATAGGTAGTCTATGCATAGCCTTAAAATAGCATAACAATTTATGTTGTATTAATTCTGACAGCCAAATGAAGAACAGTTTTAAATATATTTTATTATTAGTTAATATTTCTGCTGTTACAACACAAGTTAGCAGTTAGGACATTTCTGTACTAGGCTCTGTGCCTGAGAGAGCCCTTATAACCCAAGCAGTCAAAAGTTCAGGTAAATAATGAAGTTAGGACATTTTAATAGGTTACACAAATAGTAACTACTATATATCCTTTTTTCAACTGTTGATAATGATCTATATGAAATTGTAGACTAACTTTTTTTTCCTGAAATTTATGTTACTCCATTTAACTTCATCTTTGCCACAGTTTAAAATAAATCAAGTATAGCAATATCCATTCTATACCAACTATGGAAAAAGTCAGTTTCTGATAATTTTTTTTAGACTTTAAAATTAATTTCTGTTATTCTAGAAATAATAACTCCCTTTCCTGGAGATATGATTAAATCCCTACTTGAGTAGTTCTAAGTCTTTCTGAAATTACATGGGGAAATTCACTGTGGCTGCTTTGGCATTCTGATTTAAATAAATGCCAATCACTGTTTGAGGAAGTGTACCTTATCCACTTCCCTTCTGTCAGCTGGAAGTCAAGAAAGCCAACAGTTCTTTGAAAGATGAGATTTAGGAGTTGTTAAAGTTTAAATGGTTCTCAGTTCATATTATTTTATTATTTCAGACAAGAAAGTTAATTATTAAACATCCATATTGAAGCTGTAATAATTATGCTATCTGAAACTAAGTTTAAACTGAAAATGTTGTTCTGTTGTAAAATGTACTGATTGAAAAAAAATTTTAATTTCATATATTTCTAAATATGTCTATAATTATAAAACACAACGTACTGCCCCAAGTCTGTTTTTATCAGACTAGTTAACAGGCTTAATTTGTTTGCCAAAACTGGAGTTCTGACAATTCCTTCCCATTTTGATTCAAATAACTTCTTCCAAAATAACTCCTTAGGGGGAAACATGAAAAAATTGAAAATGAATATTTTTAACAAGGTTTTGAAACAATTTCTGACTTTCTGAAAAGCTCTAACTTTCTTCTGTTTAATGACGAAGTGGTGGTGTTAAATCTCTCTCTAATAGAGATTTAAACATACATTCAAACATATTAAGATAAAATTTCATATCAGTAATGGAAACTCAATGCATGGATCACTGATCAAAGTATTACAAGGGTTTGTCTTTCTTAATTTCACTATCAGTGGATCACTTTTATTTGCACACTGCATAGTTGTTAACCTCTTTATAATACTGAAGTGAAACTTCTATTTTGTTTTATTTTAAGTTGATAAAATTTTATATTAACATAAATTTATGGAGATGGTAAAATGTAACTGGATTATGTGTTCAGTACTCTTAAATCTAAAATGTATTCTCAAAGGTATCTGTCAAACAGTATGTTTCATTTCCTAGGATGTAGATCTGAAAGCATTAGTCTGCTATCAGGATACAATCCTAATCCAACTGCTCAGTTGTGGGTTTTTTTCCCTACTTGCAGTACCGTAATATTCTGCAACCTAAAATATTTCCTCCCTTGTTTACTGTCAGACATCAGCATACTCTTTGCAGAGGCAGAAAAATAGGGTCTGAGATGTTTTGTTTTATTTTTGTGTTTTGTTTTGGGTTCTTTTACAGATTCTGAGTACAAACTGGTTTAGATTACTGAGTGACCTTTTAGAGTAGGTCTCTTGTAGCTTACCACTAAGACAGCAACATATTTACTACCCTATGGTTCATAGATATGAGAGAGAAATATTAGTACTAATAGAAGTGAGACAAACTTCAGACCAGGAGACTCCCGAGCATCAGCAGCTCTGGCTAGAAGCTATTAAAGGTATGTCTGACCTTTATTGCCAAGTAAATCTTTCAAATTAACGGTCACCATTCGTCAGACAGAATCTCCTTCTCCATCTCATCTAAAAGTCTCCTCAGAGCAGTGATAAAGCCATTGAAGTTGCAGACAGGTTTTCTGTTTGTTTGAGTGCTTGAGGGGTTTGTTTGGTTTTTTTGTTGGTTTGGGGTTTTTTGTTTGTTTTGGTTTTTGGTTTTTGGGTTTTTTTTTTTGATATCTTGGAGCTGTACTTGTAAAAGTCAGCTAGTAAAACAGAATAGAATTTCTCACTTCCTGATGACAGTGTTAAACATGACGTGGCTGACTTGGGGATTCAGACTGGAAACCAGAGCATGGGCTTCTGCTTGCAGGGATGCACAAAAAATCAACATGAACGGATTTTGAGTGCACCCTCGGCAAGTTTGCCAATGACGCCAAGCTGTGTGATGTGGTTGACATGCCGGAGGGAAGGCTTGCGGTCCAGAGGGACCTTGACAGGCTTGAGAAATGGGCCTGTGTGAATCTCCTGAAGTTTAACAAGGCCAGGTGCAAGGTCCTGCACATTGCTTGGGGCAATCCCAAACACAAATACAGTCTGGGTAGAGAATGGACCGAGGGCGGCCCTGAAGAGGAGGACTTGGAAGTGCTGGTTGATGAGAAGCTCAACATGACCCCTCAGTGTCCACTTGCAGCCCAGAAATCCAACTCTATATCCTGTTGTGCATCAAAGGAAGCATGACCAGTAGGTTGGGGGAGGTGCTTCTGCCCCTCTGCTCTGGCGAGACTGGAGTACTGCATTCAGCTCTAGGACCCCCAGCATAAGAAGTATGTGGACCAAAAAATAGCAAGGATAAGCGAAAGATCAAAGCAGGCTGTAACTGGTACAGCTCTGTCAGAGAAAGATGTCCAAGACGTTATTTAATTGTAGTTTAGCTCCCAGAGAAGCATCAAACAAGAAGATGTGACTGAAGCAAAGACTCCTGAGTAGAACTAGGGAGGTGATATTACTTTTCCTACTCCTACGGCTGAAGTTCAAGGAATGAAAAATTCAGTGCAGTGTGCAATGTGTTGCTGTTATTGCGTGGAATTACGCAATAGTCTCACAGAGACCCAAAAAACACTGATGGGGAATGAGGTTCACTAGACAAACAAACATATTAAATTGGTTTATATCACCTGAACACAGGGCTGTGAGGAGATACAGAAGAAAGATTTTAGGTACCACAAAGAATACTGATATAGCTCAAGGAATCCTCCAATCTGCTGAAGAAATGGAGGTAAGGGCAGTGTAAAGGATTTATTCATTTTCAGAAATTGTAGTATTTCTGGTGTTATCAAAGTGAGTTATTTGAGAATTATGTGCCATTAATTAATTTGGCATAAACCATAAATCCAGTGGCCATTCATCTTCAAGTTTATAGTGTTAAGAATTCTGAGAATCCTAGTGGAATCTTCTGGGGATGTCAGAAGGGCAAATCCAGTTACCATGAGGTTTCTTTCAGTAAGAAGTCTTACACTCTTGTCCTTTATTTCTGCTTAACATCAATAAATATGCAGATAATAATGTTATTCTTGAATTTTGCAAAACACTAAAAATAAACATTTTTTTCTAAGCAGCTGTTTTACTTAGAAGTCATGTCTATGGCTATGTTTATGCCTTTTCAATGTCCCAGAGATGCCAGACTGAGACCCAGCAGTGCAGCCTAACAAATATGTACTTAGGGGGAGTACTAATAGGGAAATTAACCATTGTAATACTTTCTCTAGTGCTTTGAAGGATTAAGAAAAACAAAATTTCAGAGTTTGTTTTGTGGTTTGTTTGGCTGTTGTGTGTTTATTTTTTCTTCTCTCTTTAAAAGTGATGTTCTAGTTTAAATAGAAGTATCTTGTGGCCTGTGTTAGGAAAAAGGGAACGCTGTTACAATAAATTCTTCTGGTTTGATAACCTACATTTGTAGAAATGAAGTACAGCATTTAATGATGTACACATTCACCTCTTGACACTTACAAACCTTTGAGTTCATCCATTAATGCAACAAAGAGGAATTGGTTTCTAAATAAGTGAAGCTCAGTTTTCTCATTTATTATTCATTAAAATTTAATTTTCTTTCCACTCAGCCAGCCTCTTTTCTTGATTCTGATTAACACCTGTGGTGCCGTAAAATATTAACACAGAAAATATGTCATTGTGTGAGTAATATTTTGTAATCCATTGAAAGCTTTTTATATAATTTATGGGGTTTTTTACAGTTCAGCTACAGCTTCGTATGAAATAAAGCCTACACTCTGAAGGTATAGGACAGAAGAATGATATACCATTTCCCTTCAGAAATTCTATATTTAGAGTTATGGCTTAGGTGGTTGCTCACAGGTTGCATTTATCTGTTAATGAAAAAAACAAACAAACAATAGCAAATTTGAATCTACCTGTTCATTAAAGACTTTGAGTTCTCTTTGTCCTGAATGATAGTAATCAGAAACATGCATAGGATAAAGAGAAATTTGTAAGCAAGTGTTCAGTAAAAAAAGATCAGCTTTCATGCTTGACCTCACTGGATGTACAGAAGTCCCTTACGTAGCTATCCTTAATATAGTATATCCTGAAAATACCTTTTTTATGAGAAGAACAATAATCCCATGTTTGTTCTTCCCTGTCTTTTTGATCATTTTTAGACAGGCTAAAATCAGATTTCCTATGTTACTGTAGGCAAATCACTTAAGAGATAAATAGCGGGCAAGTATTAAGTAACCAACTGCATGAAGTTCAACAAGGGCAAGTGCCGGATTTTGTATCTGGGACACAGCAACCCTGGCTGTACATACAGACTGAGGGATGAGAGGCTGGAGAGCAGCTCTGCAGAGAGGGATCTGGGGTTCTGGTCGATGGCAAGTTGAACATGAGCCAACAGTGTCCCTGGCAGCCAACTGTCAGCTGGAGCCTAGTGTTTGGAGCTAAAAAGGATCAAACAGTCCTTCCGGAATTGCTCCTGATTATCTGAAGTTATTTAGAGATATTATATATCAATATATTATACATACTATTTATATATCAAGCACGGTATTGTCAGCTGCTTGAGGGAGGCTATTGTCCCACTCTGCTCTGTGCTGGTGCGGCCTCACCTGGAGCTCTGTGTGCAGGTCTGGGTGCCACAGGATAAAAAAGATATTAAGATACTGGGGAGTGTCCAGAAGAGGCTACAAAGTTGGTGAAGGGTTTGGAGAGGAAGCCGTATGAGGAGCAGCTAAAGTCACTTGGTTTGTTCAGCCTGGAGAAGAGGAGACTGAGGGGAGACCTCATCATGGTCTACAGCTTCCTCACAAGGGGAGGTGGAAGGGTAGGTGCCGAACTCTCCTCTTTAGTCACCAAGGGCAGAACCCAAGGGAATGGCAGGAAGATGTGCCAGGGGAGGTTTAGGTTGGACATTAGGAAAAGGTTCTTCCCCCAGAGGGTGCTGGACACTGGAACAGGCTCCCCAAGGAGGTGTCATGGCCCCAACCTGACAGTGTTCAAGAAGAGACTGGACAAGCCCCTCAGACACACGGTGTGAACTGTGGGGTTGTCCTGTGCAGCGACAGGAGATGGACTCTATCGTCCCTATGGGTCCCTTCCAACTCAGGACATTCTGTGATTCTATGAAAATTTTCTGACAGTGAGTGCAAAGTGCATACCTCTTGTTTGAACCTTTGAAAATCACCTCTTGTATCTCTCTATACTCTCTTGACTGCAAATACTATGGAGCACCAACTTGTTGCAAATACCTTGCACCAATCAAGTGAGTATTGCATGTTTTGCTTTTCTCATTCTACTGTTTCTTTCTGCTCCCTGACTGTAATACAATTTTGTGACCAAGTGGAGTTTTCTGGGGATCCCCAAACTGTCTGGTCATACTCTGGTCTCCTGCAGTAGTCGGTTCCCTCAATCCCCTATAGTGCCGAGCAGCACCTCTGCAGGCGCAGAGTTATTTCTTTGCGTTTGTGCTTGCCAGGAATTTTTCCTAGAATGCAACGTACTGTAAGAAAACTTCTGGTTATTTCAAACAGTCTCCAAACATTTAATTATAGCTGTCTTGGGACAGTGACCAGAGAGAAATGCAAATTCTATCTCAAATGATGATGGAGAATCCATAGTCAGCAAAGGTCTAGATCAACCAGAAGTCCTGTTGATGAAGCAGAAACAGGAGTCTGAGCAAAACAGCCTTGCAGGCCACGTTGCCAAGAGGGGACTTGCTCAAACTAGGTTCACTGCTGGTGAGAGTCAGGGTTGTGAGGCACTGTAGGAACAGATGACAAAGTAGGGTGATGCAGTGAAGGATGCAGAAAGGTTCAAGCTCCCATAAAGTCCTACAGAAGTATCTCCTTGAATAAAAATCGTGCAAAATCAGCAGTCATCTCAAATCCTTACATGAACAGGATTTTCCTGCCTGGAGATACTGCCCTGAGCTCAAGAACTTCCTGTTATGGAGAGACAGTACTTAACCACAGTCTGGATGAAGATCCAGCACTACTTTGGGCAGACTAGTTGTCCTGCTGGTTACTCTTTGTAGGTCTGCAAGGGCTTTTTTTGCTTGCCATCTCAACCTGTAGGCAATAACATTTCCTACTGAATGTTTGTATTTGAATGTGTACAACGCATGAATATGTCACATTTGCTGTGGTGGTGGTGTGCCTTGTTGTATTTGGCCATGGAGATGTATGGGAAGTGGCTGCATAGCATCATGTGTTCTGAAATTATTGTCTGGTCAGCCAGATACTGCTTCAGAGCATCAGCCACCTGTGCAACATCTGCTGTGCACTGAATAGTCTTAAGTGACCAGCCCATTGGGAAAGTGATCTTTTTCTGATCATTGGCAGACACATCTTTTATATAGTCCAGAAAATAAAAAAGAGAAACAATCACATTTACCTGGTATTGGCTGCCAAGTCCCTGTAACCAGCAATCACAGGATTGTCTTCATTATGGCATATTTTTTTTTCTGCTAATATTACACCCGTTCTCTTTTCATCTGTTCAGAATCATTGAAGGGATTTTCTTTGTGTGGCTGGGGTTTTTGTTGATTTTTTTGTTTTCCAGTCTGATCTAGCTGAAAAAGTCTTTTTTCAAGATTGTCTCTAAGCAACTGGGTATTAAAATCACTGAAGAAACAAGTTTGCATCACCAAGTCAAAGTCTATAATGAAACCCAGCTTTCTCTTGAAACCACAGTGCAAAACAAACCAGCTTTGATAAACTATTTGTTTAGTTCAGATTCTGTTTGTCTTGGAGAGATAACCCTGATCTTCTCATCTGTTAAAAATAAGGTAACAACAAATGAGATCAAAACAAACAGGCAGAAATGTCCAAAGAAGACTTAGATGTAGTCTGAGTGAGTTATGTGGAAATATGGTCATGCTGTCCCAGCAGCCATCACCCTGCTTTTCTTATGCACCATAGAGAAACAAAGATATCCGAACCACGACGGATTACCAGAGCAGCGTGGCACATACCTAGCAATGACATCTTTGCAGATACTCTTCACAAGTGTACCAGTATATATCACGCCTGCATAAAGTGTATAACTATAACCATGCACAGCTACAATTTCATTCATCTGTAATATGTAGTCCATATACAACACTTATTATACCTGTTCAGTGTTCATTAAAATGGGTTAACTAAAATCTGCGCAAGCATTTGTGACAGGGTCAACAACATTTTCCAGTTTAGCTACAGTAGCGCCCATAATTTTAGAAAAGGGTGAAGGTTTTTTGAATAAGAAAGCATTTAAGAGTGTTTTTGATGCAGTTAATGTTCCCTTTCATTACCATTCTTTCCTGTTTCCTGATACTGATTTACATCTTTAGTGACCCTCCTTTGGCACAAGTCATCTATTTCTTGCTGCAGCTGTTACTCTACAGCAACTGTGTTGAACATCACAGATGTTAGATCACTTTTCCATGTTATCTATACACTGCAACTTAATGTCATATCAGGCAGAGAAGGATGCATGGGAAATAGACTTCAGGACTCAAAAAAGTCTGTGGATTCCTGTCACTCCACATAGCTGTCATGTTGATTTATCTGACACTGTATTTCACATACAGTGATTTTTCTGCTTGCAAAATTTTCTTCATAAGGTAGCTCAGCTTGATAGCTCAGAAACTCTGGATGTTTGCACTAAAAAGGGCATAAGATGCTCTAACAAATCTTAGAGACACAGCAGGAAATGGTGAACTTTAAAACTTTCAGCATTTGGCTTTGATTAAGGTAAGAATCTAAAAGCTTGGATAGATATCTGAACAAGTCTGACATCTTGAGTCAGTGATGTGAGGTTGGGAGTCTCCATTTTCAAGCTTTCCCAAAATATTTTTATCCCTTTGCTGTGTTCCTGGCAGAAAACTGCAAAAGAACAAGTTCTGTTCATGTGAATGGTAAGGCATCTGTTATTTCTTTGCTACAAAATATTATTGAGGCTGAAATATTACACAATTTAAAACATGACGAGGCATTTATATACAAAGTAAAAACATTCGGTGATCCCTTTCAAAATTAACCTAAGTATTCTGGAACATACCAAAATTTCTAAGAAAGGTAAATCATCATCATCATCAATGGCACAAACCATCCCTTTATAAAAAGTGAGTAGCAAGAGTTGCCAAAGGACCCACTAGGTAATACTGTATATATATATATTATATATATATATAATACTAGGTTATACTGTAAATACTCTACTGAAGTATTGCAATATTTCTTCTGTGTGTTTTTTGTTTTGGTTTGGTTTTTTCTCCAAAGTTGTTTATAAAGGTGCTTGAGACAGTTTCCCACTACCATCCTACTACATTTCCCACTACCACTACACTAATTAATGCAGAAGAGGGGTGGGAGGAGAAGTAAAGATTTGAGTAGAAAAGGAGACGTCAACTTCTGAAGGCCATGATATATCAGTCATCAAAAGTCCAAATTAATTTTGTTCAGGATGGTTCCCTGAAGACTTTACCTTGGGAAAAGTTCAAATATGAAGTGTTTAAGGAAAAAATTCCAGCTTGATGAACAGGTATTTTTCAAATAACCTCCGTCTATGGAAAAAAAAAAAATCTGACCGACTTTATTCAGTTCTGTGAAATTAATCCCTTGTTTTCTTAGGGCACCACGCAAGTGTGATTTCTTTCTTTGCTGTGTTAAATAGTTTCTCCTTCTTCATACCTCTAACATGGTATGTCATATATTGATTTGAATGAGTATATGACAAAAGAAACAAAAGCTCAGGAAAGCATATGAAATATAAATTCTAAATGTCATCACTTACACGGCTCCTACTTTGTGATAATGAAGTCCCAAAGAGCTGGATTAGCAATTACATTTTTAAAATTCTCAGATGACACACAGAGGGTGGGGGTAAACAAGGGAGCTCAGAATAGTCATTTTTGTCCTTCTATAACCAGAATCAGCAAAGAAAACAACTTTGTTGGTGTAAGATTAGAATCTCTCTGCATTTTTGGTGCTAATTCAGACCTAGATCATCATTTAAACTGTGGCCCGTGCTGAGACAGAGTTCACTGTGAGACCAGTTTTTACGTCATCTTCCAGCTGAAGCTGCTGGGAGCACAGGGCTTGCTCTTCTGCAGAGAAGCCCTTGTGTGTAGCACCTCTGTGGAAGGCTGCAAACAGAAAACTGGACATTGACATCTAGTATGTGTGTCTGCCCCATATAGTGACATACAGACACTTTGTTTACCTAGAAGAAAGCCAGTGATTAATGATAAATGCAAACATTCTTTTTGCAGAAAATGGGATTGAACTGGAAATAGTTCCTAGATGCTGTGGAAATGAGGGCTGTAGATATACCTGGATGCAGAAATGGTAGACAAAAGTGTCCATACACAGTATTACTATTTTCCTGCTGGGTCTGTTTCTTTCCACTTACTTTCTTCTCCTTTTTCACTTACTGTCTCTACAATAAAAGTTCTGGTTGATTTAAACAAGTAATTGGATTAATTTAAGGACATGAAGATCTGGGATGAGTATCTGGAAAAGCTCCTGAGAGCAAACTGAATAATCAGCAAAGTCTCCCAAGGGAAGCTGTAGAAACTCCGTTACATGGGACTCTTAAATTAAAAGGTACTCTGGGGAACAGTTTTGGGAGATAGGCTTGATAACTTACTAGGACTTTCCTGTCATTAAGCCTGGAAAGGCAGTCATCGTCACCAAGAGTAGGAACATGGTTCATTAAAGTTTATAATGAAAGCTGAAATACTTACCTATGTGACATGAATGCTGATGAAACAGAAAATAATATAAACACCACCAGATGCTGAGGGAGTCTCAACTGTCCTTTAAAGAGTAGGGGAAGAGTGGTGCAATATGAAGTTTTATTCTTTCAGTCGCCCATATGGTTCCTGTACACTTCACTTATGGATTGGCCTGAGGGCTTAAGCAGTTACATTCCTTTCACCTTAGTGAGCACATGAGGCTGCATGTCCATATCGTTATATTTCTGTGCTCCTTGAAAAGATAAATATATTTTATAACAGGGATCTATATCCAGCTCAGCAGACAGTAAGACACATTGCAAAATTATGTGAAGGAAAATAGAGAAAAAAAAAAAAAAAAAAGAGCATTATGAAAGCAACTCAGTGCCTGAAAGTTGCAGAGTGGTCATTTATATTTTTAAATTTACAGGCCATGCTTCTCTGCTCTGCCCTATCACCCCCTCTTCAGATTTAGGTTTTCTCATTCGGGAACAGCTGAAACTGTTGAGATTAACCACATCTGATGTCAGCTGACAAAAAGAGGCAGGGTCCGCTTCCAAGACAGAAGCCCCTCGTTCCGTCTATCTTAAAGCACTGTGCAGTATTTCTGGACTAAGAAGGGTAGAGAGGGCATTGGCTTAGCATTCAGAATAATACATCCACTTACAGCTTTGGTAAGAGACCCCATAAATCATTTAAGCATTGGTCCAAAAAAACATTTAAGAGCACCTTTTCTATCATTTCAGACAGAAGTAATTGCCTAATGTTCTGAAGGATCGAAAATTCGTTTCTTTGTGCTCAATTCTATACATAGAATGGGGACAGTAGTACTTTCCACCTCACAGGGTATAAATACATCAAGATTAAGACATTTCAGCACTGTGTCGTTAGAGACATAAAGTCCCTAAAACTGTTACGTTGTGTAGTGCATGCTGACACTAACACATGAGAGACTCTGGCCCAGTAACTTTAATTCTGCATTGCAAATTGTGATAACAGCCACATTTAACTCCAGGAGAATTGTACTTAGACACTGTCATGTACTTAGCATATTACAGAAATATTAAGCAAGACTTAAAGAAGATTTAAAGCAGAAAATATTTCATTATGCATGAATAATTTAAAATTTAAAAAATAATTAAAATGTCTTAAAGTAATGAGGCAGCCAACCCTGAATCCTGCACTAATCTATAATTATAGCTACCTGCTGCTACACATACTTCAGTGTCCAGGTACTGTTTATAAAGTACATAAAATCTACCTTTGATTTGATTACAATTTCATTTTCCACCTTAATTATATCAGACAGGGTTAATCTGACAGTTAGAAAGGTCTGTGTGCAGTAATTTTACATAGGGGATTTAATTAAGCCTAGGGGATGCTGTTTTAATTAGCTATATAAGAGTTACTTGAGTTGGAAATTCTTAAATAGACTGGTGCCAGAAGCTGTATGACGTTTGTGTTGTTATCAGAAAACAAGGGTATGGTGCTAGTTTTGGAGCAAATCCTCACTGAAATCTGAAAAATCTGTGCAATGCTGGTTCAATCCCTGTGCCTGAAAGATCCAGAAATAAAAAGCTTTCTTAACTGGTGGGACTCACTTCAATGAGGAGGCAAGAGAAGGGAGATTTGGCATGTGAGTGTTTAATTTTTAGCACACCAAGTGGCACTTTCCAAGACAATCTCCAGACACAGTTTAGGTTACAACTTGCACTGGGGACTGTTCACAATAAGCAGTATGGAAGAAGCTGCCACACTGGTTTTTACGGAAGGGAACAAAAGATGCATGGATGAGATCTCAGCTGCACCATCTGCTCACAGAGCTGGAGAACGGTCCTTGGCCCATCTTCCTCACTGCCATGAATGTATCCTCTAGGCCTGCTATCTGCCTCCTGTCTCCCCTTCGTTGAGCCTGGGGAAAGGGCTGATGACAGTAGGAGCACGTTGCTGAGAGAACCTGGCTCTTGAGAGGTCTTGGCAAGAAAGGAGAGAAAACTGGCAGCAGCTGCAGCCCTGACTTCATTGCCTTCATCTTTTCTGGTGGACCAAGGGTGTAAGGCCTTTGTGACAGCAGCACACTGCAGACTTGCAGACATCACTCCCTGCCATAGGTCCTCAAAATGTGCCTGCAGGACCTTGCTGTACCACCTCAGTCACTGTTTTCCCAGTAGCTCCCAAATATTGCAGCAGCTGTTCCTGGAGCTCTCAGGAGCCTGATGCAAGCAAACTCATCCCCCATCACTCGGGTACGATTGACATCTACTCCTTTACACAGCGCTTCAGCAAGGAACAGGGCACCTGGAAGACATTAGTCAATCATTTTTAATACCTTTCTCTCCAGAGAGCTGGAAGGACTGGTAATTCAAGTTTATTTGGATACAGTAAAGGAATTCTTGCACAAGTTTGCTAAAGGCTTTAAAAAAAAAAATCGTTTAGCAGTTCTGCCTCGAGGTAAGGTGAAATACTGTAAGCTATTAAACTTATCAGTGCATTTATCTGCTGTTACCAGGTGTGCTTTTTGAGTGAAGCTTAACAACAAAATATTTGGAGACTACTCATTAAACTCACAGTGACAGCCTTGACATGACCACAAAAGTTACATTTCTGCTCTGGATGTTGAATTTTACATTCAGCAATATGAAAGAGATATTTTCAAACTTATTATCCAAGTATTCCCCTGCTTAGGAAACATCCTTCTGTGGAATGTAAAGCCCTGCTTGAAAACACTTTGTGCAAGTGTAAAAATGAAGTGTGTCCAGAAGAACTTCAGAAACTCTGGACTGACAAAGAGATAAACTTTGCAGCCACATTAATTTCGGCCACCATTGTGGTAGATTTCATAGCCTAAGTCTAATACTTGGAGTGTGTAGAAAGGAAAGTAGACATTCAGTAGGTAACACTGTAAGTTTTTTTTTTTTTGCATTAGATGCTAAGAAAACACCGTTTCTTGTATGTCAATTTTGAGAAAATATAGATCTCGACTGTAAAACAGAAAAAGAGCTCATGAGTTATGTTTGCAGAGCCTTTTCCATGATGACCTAGCTAAATTTTGAGTGATCACATCCTTCTTGTGCAAAATTATCCTGTAACTTCATTGGTTTACGTTAGACATAATTTCGTTTCCTAAACATGGTGTGTAATGCTGATGTCAGAGAGGAGATGTGACATTAACTGTCTTTATACATATAGAGAGAGACATAAACAACTTGCAAAGTTTTTTTTTTTTTTTATTCTATAGAGTGAAAGGTATTTAATAAAAATAAGGTATTGTGTTTTGATGTGATTCTCACAAAACACAACCTCCAGGAATGATGTAACTTTTTTACCTGGAAGATCTTGGCTGACCTGGTAATGCCATTTCTGGAAATCCAAAAGTAAGTAAAACATGCAAGACTACAAATAATTCAGCAGCCTTCAATGGTTTTGTGATAAAGTAGATAGGGCATGCATAATTCCAGTCTATTTCCTGCCAAATGTTAAGTCATGCTGATGTTAGGTAAGATACAATGATGGATATTTAATGCATTGCTTCATAGGATTATTTCTGAACTTCCTCTTTGTATAAATTGTGTGTGTATGTTTGTGGTAGACTTAGTTCTTGTGAAATGTGTTGCAATGATCACACCAGACATTATGAGCAAATCCTGCTGCATCCAAACAGTTCTGAGTTGAATATTCTGGTCTCCAAACAAGCAAAGATGTTTCAGAACATGGTTCTGTGACATGTTTTTGTGTTTGTACTGTATTTATAACCTAAATGCCCAAGTAGAACTCTTAAGTGTTCATGCTGTGCATATTATAAATAATATTGATGTTGGAACAGCCACGGTGTCCATGCTACTGTCACTGACAGTGACCACTGCTAGCTGCTTTTGTTGATACTATGAAAAAAGCTTCACAGTGAATAGTCTTTAATAATCTGGCTATGAAGACATTTTCTCCCTGGTTTCCATTAGTTTACTGAGGCTTGAAAGATGGTACCCCACTTCTGCTTTTATTTGGCTTTCATATTATCTCTACTAAATAAATAAATATTTATACAATATGTTTTGACTTTATGAGTTGGATTTGTTCCACCATAACTTAGGAAGAATAATGCAAATGCTATGATTTTGGAGAGGTATCTAAGATGTATTGTGCTGTAGCTGGAGGCCTTATTTTTATTAGAAAATGTTTTATCTTCCTATTTGAAGAAGATTTTTTCCTTCCTATTTTCTTTGGAAATTTCATATCTTTCTGTTATACAGAAAGGATAATGTTTTTCTACTTATTATTATTGTTATTCAAAATAAATTTATGAGAAATCCTCAGCATGAGGACAATCTTATTTACACCACAATAAGGTTGCTACTGGTCTGGAATCCTGAGCTGCTGCTGTTGTAAAAGTCCCCTCTCTCCTTGTGGAGATACTGTCTGATCCATATCAAGCAAAAGACCCTGAAGTAATCTTTCATTTATCAATACTTACCATCAGAGCCAGCTGTAAGAATAGATAAAAACCAAACCAAAACAAAACGACAGAACAAAAAAACCCACGTTATTTGCCTAAAAAGCAGACCTCTGAGAGTTCTAAAAAACTCCTATGTTTTCTGCAGAGCTAGAATGGCAGGTCAAGGTTATCAAGTAGCCCTTCCCAAAAGCAGCATCCTTCTTCCATACAGCAGGCAGCACAGCTGGCAGTATGGCTATACCATTGGCTGTAGGTACACTCAAACTCTACACTGATACTCTGTGCTGTCAAGGCTGAAGCTGATTCTGTCCAGATATTATTTAATCTTATTACTTCAGTAAAAGACTTGTGCTATTAAAAGCCTAGCTGATGAGGCGGAGTGACCTGTACCAGAGCGCTGCTGAAGACACTCAGTTTCTGTGTGCAGAGCCGTAGCAAGGGCTGTGAGAGGCAGTGGCTCTCGGTGGCATTTCGAATGGGACAGGGCAATACAGGGAACATGCAGCTCCTGGCTCAGCATGGTCTTCATGCTTACTCAGATGGAGTCACAGGTGTGGGGAGGCAGTAAGGGTGAAATACAAGACCACAAGCCAACCAGGAAAGGGTTACTGTCTACCTGCCTGGTGTATGGCTCATGTCAGGAGCTAAAGTTGCCCTCTTTCTGTGGGCTATGAAAAACAAGACAAAAACTGTCTGGAGAACAGTTGCATCATTTTGTTGGAGTAATAAATTGTTTTCTGAGATTATGGCCTGAAACAGTGCTGGGTGTGCTATCTATGCCTTCCTGAGTGACGGTCCTTCCACCCAGGAGAGCCAGAAGCAAGCAGGAATCACTGTAAATTCACTGAAGGCGTACAGGAGGTGGACTGCAAGAATGGAAGAGGAAGGAGAACGTTTTTTTTTCTATGCAGAGGACAGATTTATACATGATAATGACAGAAACATCTTGATAATGTCTGAACTCCAATCATAAACAAGTGAGGAAGTCTGATCATGTATTTGTTCCTCTGAATATTTCATATGCTTCAAAGACCTGAATAGTTAGTGTTTACATAGTAAAACTCAACACCTTCAGAATATTCATGCTACTGAAACCTTTGAGGATTTCAGCAGAAGTGACCATGTCTGTTTTCAGTAGGGGTCAAGAGAGCTTATGTGTGGAACGAAATACTTTCAGGGGAATTAGTCTCGTACTTTCATCTCATTGAATCTTGCTTGCTGCTCAGACTTACCTTTCTTATGACAGCCAGAAAGCTCCAGGAATTTAGCATTTAAACGTACCCACCTTGATCAAGTTATTGGAGGCCTCTCCTTATTTTCCCTGCAGTCTTCCATTGCACAAGTAACTTGATCTCCCGTGCCTTTCTCTGTTCTGTCCTTGTCTCAACCACGTAGGCAACATGGGAGACACAGCCCTTCAGAAAATCCTACCTGAGTGTCTGGCAGCGGCAGGGCCTTATGCTAGGGACCAGATATAGCATGATGTTGAGGCAGTCCCAACTTCGAGTTTTGCTGAGTTACTCTTCTCTACATCATTCAACAACAGCATTCTAAGAAGACGAAGTGGTGTCTATGCAGAAATCTCCTGTTACTGCTCCATAGTATGGCAATACAGATGTTTGAAGATGTACAGCAAGAGTATTGACCTTTTAGTCAAACACCTGCTGTAACCTGCCACCTCAGAGAAGATCACTAAGCTAGCAGATACATTTTGTGAGCTGGATATGGTTCTTATATCATCAGCTGGTCCACTTCAGTTTATGCTATTACTTATGTTACTAGGCCTAGTATTTCCAGGGCTTATGGTAGCATTAATATTATGGGTTATGTTTTCAGAAAGTGCTGAAAATCAGACTTCACCGTGAAAATTGGTGAAAAACTTAGAGTCACTTTTAAACATCTTTGATACAAAGAACAGGAAGGAAGAAACTACTTCCAAAATTCGGGATACCACAGTGGCTAAAAATGAAACTGGATCAAGTCATGGCCTTTGTCAGGCCAACAGAAAGAAGACCATAGCAGACCTCTCAAGAGATTAGTCGTTGACAGTGGAGACAACCTCTCTGGAGTAGATATTCTTGGCCTTTATGCTGCCAGATGAAGTGGAAGCTTTCTCGTTGGGAAGGCCCAATGCAGACAGATCCATATTGCTTGCATGGTAGAATGGTAACTACATGTGGATTTAATCTTGCCACCAAACCTAATATGCATCTCTATCAGATGTTAATGTAATTTACCATATCAATTCAGACTTCAGTGAAACAAGTTTCTCATGAAAACTTAATCTTCATCTCTATTCCCTTTATGTTTTATTTCCCCCTTCCCCTTCAATGATTTTTATCTGCTTCAGATTTCAACACCTCTGTCAAGCAGTCTGCAATGTTTCAGGTTTTATGTAATTTTACCATTCAAATATAATTACGGAGGAGAGATGTATTCGGATTAGCTCACTAGGCTCATCTGATCTATGTGATTGTAGCTTTTCAAGTATCCAGTTAACTAACAGTAATACCAGATGGTAGCGAGCTTTTTATTGATCCAGGCAGTCCTGCATTAAAAAAAAAAAGTGCATGCTTGCATGCAAACATGTTCTGATATGGTCTTCTCTCATCTTCTAAACTCCACAAATGAGAGGACGAGCAGAAGAGAAAAAGAATATTTATTTATTCAACTTCAGGACAGATTGACTGATTTGGTTGAAGGAAAGAACATGACTTGAAGATTTCCATAGAAAGGAACCAAATCCAAAAGCCTTTTATTAGAAAAAGGTTTGAAAGCCTTCAGTTAATTTTTATTGAATGAGCTATATTTATACTTTGCTATATGCAGGAACTCAAGTTTCAGACTGCCAAGAACACAGGATGGGATCATGTGGTTATTGGCTGGTCTACCCTTCAGCACAACAAAGTAGTCATTGAAGCATTTACTTTTGAAATGGTTCAGTGTATCCACATTGCCCAACACTGGTTAGTGTAAATGGCTCAGCCTGCCCACACACGCCACTTACAAAATTCCAGACGTAGTTCCTCCCTTTCTATACTGTGCTTGGCATTTTTCAGAATATCATTATTTTTATAGCTTTTTAGGGAATAAAATTCAAAAGAGGTGTGGTCTATTTCTTTTAAGTGTTATGTTTGTAAAGAAATTCTGAAGATTCTAAGCAAAAGTCTAAATACTTTCAATCCAATAGAGAAGAATGTATTCTTACTATTTTTTTCCTGAGTTTGACAAGTATTTAGACATTTGCTTATGATTTGAGAAATGGAGGTTCATTTCTCTGCTTCGCTGCAGATTTTTTTTTTATGACCTCAGGGAAATCATGTAGCTGTGGTAAAAAATGAATATACAACTACAAATGTAAACCAAAAGGAATATAAAGGCAATAAAATAAAGCGGGAATAATTATCTCGAAGATTGTGCTATATCTATCACAAAAATATCATAGTAGTTATCAATATATGCCATGTCATATTGAAGACTGTTACAAGTAAAATAAACATGAACACTGGGAAGCTATTTCAGTATTAATTAAAAAAAATACTGGTAATCAAGTAAGTTGCATCTGTCAAGATTAAGTGTATCCAAAATAACTGAATTCTTATGAAATCTTCATTGTACTTGATAGTTTGAATGGCTGTCTTTGCTACTTGTTGAAACAGCTGTTGAAGGGTAGTAATTGTGAGACCACAGAGTGAAAAGTGGTTGGTTTAGCATTGTTGGTATTTCTGTTTAATGTTGTTTTTCAAATGATGGAGAAGCTTTGCTGGGGCAGACTCAAGACACTGTAAGGCTCATTCATTGAAATAATAATGCCTAGATTACTTAGCACTACCATAGAGTTTGAATGCATGTGAAACATTGGCATCTCCTGTGTGTGGACTGCAAGGTTAGAAATCGTATCTCCAGATGTAGACATCTTTTGAGTTAGTATTGCTAAACCCCTTTCTCGTTAATGAAAAGGCATAGGCATTTCTGTCATGCTATGATAATTTTGTACATCTTCTAGGCCTTTTTCTCTCTGCTATCTTTAAGAGATAACAGTGAGCTCAGAGAAGCAGCCTACATTTTAGATACCTAAAGTGAAATTAATTAACTCCTATGCTGCCCCTGCTCACAGGTCAGGAAAGGACAACTGGAGATGATCATGAACAACAGTTTGAAACTGTCCTGCGCAGAGCTGATGAAAGCCATAGAGTTTATGTACTTGCACTAGGGAAGTCTCATGTAAAAGACTTTCAGATGCTTTAACTGATGCTGACAGGATATTCTAAGTGGTAGAAATGTTACTAGAGAACACCAGCAAAAAGCAGCTCTAAAAGTGCTACTTGCTGCCTCTTGTGTATCTCATTTCAACATTGCGTGATAAGTCAGTTGTTGTAACTCTGGTAGCATCTGTTTTATCTCAAGCTGTCATAATACTTTGTGACAATAGATTCAGTTTATTGGAATTAAGAATATGCCTTTGTTTTTTTTTCTGAATCATCATGTATTTGAAATCAGTGTTGTACTGGACAGCAACCTGCTAGCAGCTGGAGTGGTCTCATGCAACCTCTCCTTTATGTCTCTCACCAACAGAATGTATCTGCAGGTTCCAGCTAAAGGACTGCCAAAGTAAGCAAGCAAAGCAACTCCATCCAATCTTAGAACCATCAGGAGAGGTGCAGAGGCTTCCTCTTGCATTTTATCCAGATCTTCGGCCAACTGTGGCTATGTCAACTGATCTGACCTTTTTTTAAAAAAAAAAAAAAATATAGTAGTATTTATAGCAGATCTTTGCTAGCTTTAAGGGTCCTTATTTTGTCCGAAATGAATTAGTTCACTTGGCAGTTCTCTGGAATGCATAAAGGACTGTGAAGAGATAAGCAAGTGGGAACAGGCAGAAAGGAGTGTCTTTTCAGGCAGTGTGGGTGAAATTGAAAGAGAAGAATAGAGTAAGTTTTTACTAACTAGTGACTTCACCAAAATATTCTGTAACTCTTTTCCACTCATTTTCAGCCAGACAGGGAAATCAACAGTGGTTCTGGCAATGTGTACTCCCAGAGCAATCCCTCAGTGAAAAATGTATAGCAGCTTAATTCTGTCCTCACTGGAATCAGTGTCAGACTGCTACAAGACTGCAGAGATGTGTTAGGATGGGTTTGTTATGCAGATAAGCTATTCCATTAGCATGTTCAAAACATAATCTCACCTTGTAAAGGGAAACCATACTGAAGGAAATGTGGCAGAGTCTTCTATAAATTCCAAATAATAAAGGGTTTTCTCCATCTGTCTCCAGTGACTCCTTTCCATGTTCATTTTCAGTCCTTTCTAGAAGCATAAAGACAGAATAATTTTGGCTCATCTTAAATTTAGCTAAGATCATCTCTTAGGACTTTGAAATACTTTTGAAAATCTGTCCCAAAGTAGAAAGACAGGAAGAGTTCTGATTCTTGAAACAAGCACAAACAAGGAAATCTTGATTTCTAAAACAGACCTGTTCAGCAACATATACTTAATAAGGAATTAAGTTTGGGGTGTTTCTGTTGAATTTCAGTTGAACGTCTTTTGACTACATTTAATAAGTTTTGGGACTGTGTTTTAAAACAGTGTGTGGAATGCCTCTTGGTTAGTTCAGTAGGAGTTAAAGGCATACGGATAATGAAGAATAATGATAATTACCTGCCATCCCCTGGAAAGTTTTATGAAGCTCATTTTGTTGAAAAGAACTGTAAGTCTGTAAGTCTCCAAGAATATCAGCCAGCATCTAGAATATGCCTGGGGACTGTGTCATAGGAGTAACATTTTCAACAAACTCTTCAGTGAGGTTCTAATAGATGTTTCCTTTTTAACAGAACACTGCTCCTCTGCCTTCAAAACTAATTCAGCTTTCACTAAACCCAAGATTTTGCTCTTCTTCATTTATTGTCAGACTGAAACTGTACTTTATTTACTACAGTATAACACATTGCCATTTAGAATCAGAACTGGATCAGCATTTTCTTACCCTATCCATCTCTAAAATAAGGCCTAGTTATGAAGTCCTATATATGCATATAGCTGTGACATTTTTTTCTTGATCCTATGGGTAAAAAGCTTTCCACAGAGCCTCAACATAACGTGTAACTCAGAATCGATTTCTAAAAGAAAAAAATATTATATCTACTTAAATAATTTCATTCTGGCTAGTAAGCCTATCAAGAATCCCTGGGTTGGCCTTAACCTGAATATCATTCTCAACCATGATGCACTTCAATATAGTTGAAAGGATAGATGCTGTTTCAGTGCAAGGTATTTCTTTCTCCCACATACGAATTGTAGAAACATTTAGACACCCACAAAGTGACCATTCACTGGTCTGAAAGTTGATTCTGTTCTTCTATTGCTACAGTAACTCCTAAGCTATATGAGAGTTCTGCAAAAGAAAATCCATCTGGCCACATTTCACTTGGAAATGTAGTCTCAACATTTTGTAGAGGATGCAGCATGTTTTGGAGGAAAATGTCTTATTTTTCTGGAAATTAAATGATTTTAAACTAGTCCAGGCAATGTCAGTCTCCAAAAATGCTACTGTCAACATATGAAAACCAAGGTAATTTGCTCTGTACACAAATTCATGGCAGAGCTTCAGAGCAATTCATAAGGGAAGTCAACTTCCTCCTCCCTTATACACTATCGTTCAGCAGTCTTTTTAATTCACAAAGAGCTCTTTAAAGTTTTCTGCCACATAACTTTCTGTAAAGTGTCTCTTAAAATGTCTCCTTTCTCTTATCTCATAACTCGATCGATAAATTTAATGGATTGAATTGCAGTTTTGTTTAATTTGGTTATAGACATTTGTTTTGAGTCCCAGCAGGTATACACTTTTTTTTTTGTGCTTTTTTTTTCCTTTTTTTTTGTTTTCCCCAGTTATTGGCACTAAAATTAATTTGCTCCTCCAAAGCAGTTTAAGCAATATGTTTCCTATCAGTTCTCGCTGATACTTTACATGCCAATTGAAGAGACATTTCATGGGAGTTAATTACAATCTGCAGAAAATCCTGACAGAAACTTGTGAAAAAAAAAGTGTAAAGTCAGATCTAATTTCTACCAAAATCTTTGGGCTACTGTGTTAATGACTGCAATAATCACTTAACTCTGATGCTTCATTCTTAACTAACACTAGTTAAGTGCCCGTCATATAATACAACCTCAATGAAAAGTGATCCATGATTGATGTCACTGTTACTCAGAAGCACCTTTGATGATTGAATCTAATATGGTAAAATCCGCAAATTGAGGAAACTTCTAAAACCAGGGTTTAAGGTTTTAGAAGTAGCTTTCAATTTATTGATTGATGTGTGTCACTCAGGCACTCTCACGGGGACAGCTCTGCCTAGTGAGGGCTCTGAGGAAGCTCCAGACAAAGGTTATATCCACACAGATCATACATATTCATTACATTTCCAGGAAATCCTTTGCATATGCATTACATTTCTTAGAACCACTTAGGATACGTAAATGTCCCTCACACATGCACAATTCAATGAGTCGGTCGTCTTTTGAGGGCCCTGGGATGAAGTAAGATGTTTTTCTCAGGCTGTCCACTGGTTGACCCTGAGTCCTGGACAGGTGCAGTCCCTTTGTAATTTGACTTGAAACCGCAAAGACAGCACAAACTGGTCTTCAGCTGCTCTCTGCTCTGGTCTTGCTACCTTATCTTCCAGGAGCAAGCGCATTGTCTCCTAGCCTTCTTCTGCTTATCTCAACAAATACCATTCTTGTGACTTAATGTCTAATAAGGGCCTAAAACCTAACATCTGTGAACCTTACTGTTATTAACTTAATAAGTGCCTAAAATTGATAATCCTTATTCTTATTGACTTATTTTATTACTAATTTCTGACTTAGGTACCAAATCTCAAGGCTTCTGGCAGGAGTTGGAATCAGAACCTGCTTGGAGCTGGGTATTGGATTAGATGGTTTCAGGAGGTTCCTTCCAACCCTTTAAAAACTTCTGTGATTCTCTGAACAGTGAAAAGATCTATCAAAATGTATTGATTGTTAGAGCTAGAAATATAGAGGCAAAAATCCACGATCAGTTGTAAGTCTAATGAAGAGGGAAGAAAAAAAATATCATCCTACTTAGGAAATTTAACAAATAACATCGTGTCAAAAAATATACATGAAAATTCCTAAAACTTTTCTAATGATTTTTTTAATAATTTTTATTTAATTTAGTAAAAAAGAAACAAACAAACCCAAAAACTAATTAAGAAAAACAAACCCACAGATATGATTTTTTCATAATATGGGAGTATTTTCAGTCAAGCTTTATTCGCTTCTAGCAAAAAATTATTGCATTTATTGGTCTAAAAATCTTGACTTATGAAGAATAAATTGTGGAAGCAAATTTTCAGCTCTTTTTTTGCAATGGTATTCTGCAGCAAGACAAAAACTGTTAGAACAAATCCTGGAATAGCAAGATTTTTTTTTTTTAAGTTTCTAAAAATTCTGTTTTGTCATTTATTTTGTCTATAAATGCCATTTCAACATAACTTAGATAGAAAGTAACATATGTAATTTTAAAGAGAGAATGCTATATTGCTGCTCTGTTGTCTTTGCACTAGTAGTATATTGTCTATAGTTTTCAAATCCTATAAACTATTTTGGGGATACAAGATCGTGTTTACTTAAAAGCCATTATTTGATCAGAAAAAACCCCCAGAGTATTAGAATCATAGAATGGTTTGGGTTGGCATGGATCTTAAAGATCATCTAGTTCCAACCCCCCTGCCGTGGGCAGGAACATCTTCCAGATTGCTCAAAGCCCCATCCAACCTGGCCTTGAACACTTCCAGGGATGGGGCATCCAAAACTACTCTAGGCAGCCTGTTCCAGTGCCTCACCACCTTCAAGTGAAGAATTTCTTCCTTATATCTAATATAAATCTACCATCTTTCAGGTTAAGGCCATTATCCCTTGTCCTATCACCACATGCCCTTGTAAAAAGTCCCTCTCCAGTTTTCCTGTAGGTCTCCTTTAGGTACTGGAACTCTGCTATGAGGTTTCCCTGGAGACTTCTTTTCTCCAGGCTGGACAACCCCAACTCTCTCAACCTGTCTTCATAGGAGAGGTGATCCATCCCTCTGATCATCTTGGTTGCCCTCCTCTGGACTCACTCCAACAGGTCCATGTACTTCTTATGTTGGGGGTCCCAGAGCTGAACACAGAACTGCAGATGAGGTCTCACCAGAGCACAGTAGAAGGGGAGAATCACCTTCCTCAACATGCTGGTCATGCTTCTTTTGATGCACAACAGGATATGGTTGCCTTTCTGGGCTGCAAGCGGACACTGAGGTGTCATGTTCAGCTTCTTATCGACCAATATCTCCAAGTTCTCCTCAGGTCTGCTCTCAACCCATTCTGTGTCCGGCCTGTATTTGTGCTTGGGATCACCCCAACCCATGTGCAGGAGCTTGCACTTGGCCTTATTGATCTTCATGAGATTCACATGGGCTCACTTCTCAAGCCTGTCAAGGTCCCTCTGGATTGCATCCGTTCCATCCAGCATGTCAACCACATCTCATAACTTGGTGTCATCAGCAAAGTTGCTGAGAGTGCACTCAATCCCAGGGTCCATGTCACTAAGAAAGTCCCAATACTGAACCCTGAGGAATGCCAATTGCCGCAGATGTCCACTTGGACATCAAGCCATTGACTGCAACTCTCTAAGTGTGAGCATCCAGCCAATTCCTCATCCACCAATTGGTCCCTCTGTCAAAGCCATGTCTCTCCAATTTAAAGACAAAGATTTCATGCAGGACGGTGTCAAATGCTTTGCGTAAGTCCAGGTAGATGAGACCAGTTACTCTTCCCTTATCCAGCAACACTGTAACCCCATCACAGAAGAAGTCTTTCAATAATATTTGATTTTAGTCCTGAAAAGTTACAAGGGTATGCAAATCACTTCTTACATAAGATGATGGGCTGAAATCACAGATATGTTCAGAAGGCACATTTCTATATCAGCTCACCATTTAGTGCTGAGTTAACAACACTTCTAACTGCAAAATAAATGTCAATTATTCTTCATAGCATTACAATATTGTAAAAAGTCGAGGAGATAGAGTGATTTTCCTGTAACAGTTGTTTTGTGGTGTTTTTGTTTTAATTTTGCAGTAAATTAAATGGTGACTACCCTCTTTGATATTGTATTACCTAAACGATAGGAAGCTGCTAAAAATAATCTAATGGGGCAATAATATAAAGCAAAGACCTTAAATCTGAAAGGAATTCTTCCGAGTGCTTGTGCTCTTATAGGAAGCAAGAAATATATTCACAGAATCACAGAATCACAGAATGTTAGGGATTGGAAGGGACCTCGAAAGATCATCTAGTCCAATCCCCCTGCCAGAGCAGGAACACCTAGGTGAGGTTACACAGGAAGGCGTCCAGGCGGGTTTTGAATGTCTGCAGAGAAGGAGACTCCACAACCTCCCTGGGCAGCCTGTTCCAGTGTTCCGTCACCCTCACTGAGAAGAAGTTTCTTCTCAAATTTAAGTGGAACCTCTTGTGTTCCAGCTTGAACCCATTACCCCTTGTCTTACTGTTAGTTGTCACCGAGAAGAGCCTGGCTCCATCCTCGTGACACTCACCCTTTATATATTTATAAACATTGCTGAGG
The DNA here is from genome assembly GCF_036013445.1 of Caloenas nicobarica. Classification (NCBI taxonomy): domain Eukaryota; kingdom Metazoa; phylum Chordata; class Aves; order Columbiformes; family Columbidae; genus Caloenas; species Caloenas nicobarica. Next base: position 10,183,591 of record NC_088245.1, read on the forward strand.
TCACCCCTCAGTCTCCTCTTTTCCAAGCTAAAGAGACCCAGCTCCCTCAGCCTTTCCTCATAAGGGAGATGCTCCACTCCCTTAATCATCTTTGTGGCCCTGCGCTGGACTCTCTCCAGCAGTTCCCTGTCCTTCTTGAACTGAGGGGCCCAGAACTGGACACAATATTCCAGATGAGGTCTCACCAGGGCAGAGTAGAGGGGAAGGAGAACCTCTCTCGACCTACTAACCACCCCCCTTCTAATACACCCCAGGATGCCATTGGCCTTCTTGGCCACAAGGGCACAGTGCTGGCTCATGGTCATCCTGCTGTCCACCAGGACCCCCAGGTCCCTTTCCCCTACACCACTCTCTAATAGGTCATTCCCCAACCTATACTGGAACCTGGGGTTATTCCTGCCCAGATGTAAGACTCTACATTTCCCCTTGTTATATTTCATTAAATTCTTCCCCGCCCAACTCTCTAGCCTAGTCCAGATCTCGCTGGATGGCAGCACAGCCCTCTGGCGTGTCAGCCACTCCTCCCAGCTTGGTGTCATCAGCAAACTTGCTGATAGTACACTCAATTCCCTCATCCAAGTCGTTGATGAATATATTGAATAGTATTGGTCCCAGTACCGACCCTTGAGGCACTCCACTAGATACAGGCCTCCAACCAGACTCCACCCCATTGACCACGACTCTGGCTTGTCTCCTTCAGCCAGTTTGCAGTCCACCTCACTACCCGATCATCCAGTCCACACTTCTTCAGTTTAGCCGTGAGGATGCTGTGGGAGACGGTGTCAAATGCTTTACTGAAGTCAAGGTAGACCACATCCACTGCTCTGCCATTGTCAATCCACCTTGTTACATCTTCATAAAAGGCTATAAGGTTGGTCAAACACAACTTCCCCTTGGTGAAGCCATGTTGACTGCCCCTGATGACCCTCTTATCCTTGATATGTCTTAAGATGGCACCAAGGATAAGGTGTTCCATCACTTTCCCAGGGATGGAGGTGAAGCTGACCGGTCTATAGTTGCCCAGGTCCTCCTTCTTGCCCTTTTTGAAGACCGGAGTAACATTTGCTTTCCTCCAGTCCTCAGGCACCTCTCCCGTTTCCCAAGACTTGGCAAAGATGATGGAGAGTGGTCCAGCAACAACTTCAGCCAGCTCCCTCAGCACCCGTGGGTGCATCCCATTTGGACCCATGGATTTATGGATGTCCAGATTGCTTAACTGGTCCCTAATCCAGTCCTCACCAACTGAGGCAAACTCCTCCATTGCCCTGCCTTCCTCTGGGGCCTCAGGGGTTCGGGGCTCCTCAGGACAGCCTCCAGCAGAGTAGACAGAGACAAAGAAGGCATTCAGTAATTCTGCCTTCTCTGTATCTTCTGTCACCAGGGCACCCACCCCATTCATCAGTGGGCCTACATTGCCTCTGGTGTTAGTTTTATCTGCCATGTGTTTGAAGAAGCTCTTTCTGTTGTCCTTGACCCCTCTTGCCAGGTTTAACTCTAAGGAGGCCTTAGCTTTCCTAGTTGCCTCCCTACATCCTTTAACAACAGCCTTATATTCTTCCCAAGTGGCCAGCCCCTCCTTCCATGATTTGTAAACCCTCCTCTTCCACTTGAGTTTGCCCAGCAGTTCCCTGTTTAACCACACAGGTCTCCTGGCTCCCCTCCTTGACTTCCTGCGCGTCGGGATGCACTGATCTTGAGCTTGGTAGAAGCAGTCCCTGAATGTTAACCAGCTATCTTGGGCCTCTTTACCTTCAAGCAACCTTGCCCACGGGATTCCCTCCAGCAACTGTTTGAAAAGGCCAAAGTCGGCCCTGCTGAAGTCCAGGGTTGCAATTCTGCTCGGTATTCTGCTCCCGCCACATGAGATTCTGAACTCCACCATCTCGTGGTCGCTGCAACCAAGGCAGCCCTCCACCTTTACTGCTTCAACCAGACCCTCCTTGTTAGCGAGGACGAGATCCAGCAGCGCACCTCTCCTAGTCGGCTCCTCCACCATTTGCATCAGAAAGTTATCGTCAATGCACTGGAGGAACCTCCTAGACAGAGGCTGGCTGGCTGAGTAGTCCTTCCAGCAAACATCAGGGTAGTTAAAATCCCCCATAACAACCAGAGCCTGTGACTGTGAGGCCACGCTCAGCTGCCCGTAGAAGGCCTCATCAACATCCTCACTCTGATATGGTGGCCTGTAATAGACTCCCACAACAGTGCCACCCCTGCCAGCCTGCCCCTTGATTCTCACCCACAGACTCTCAACTCTCTCCTCAACCGCACCTGGACAGTGCTCTATACATTGTAGTTGCTCTCTCATGTAAAGAGCAACTCCACCACCACGCTTGGCTGGCCTGTCTTTCCTGAAAAGGACATAGCCATCCATGACCACATTCCAGTCATGTGAGCTGTCCCACTATGTCTCTGTTAATGCCACCAGATCATAATCTCCTGACCGAACGCAGGTTTCTAACTCCTCCTGCTTATTCCCCATGCTGCGCGCATTGGTGTACAGGCACTTCAGGGAGCGAGCCGAGTACACCGATTTCACCCTAGGGATATGGTGGGCCTCCCAGTCTTTATGGATTCCAGCATGCTGCCCCACTGATGCAAGCCCAGCTACAACCCCATCCCCCTTCAAATCTAGTTTAAAGCCCTCCAAATGAGCCCTGCTAATTCCTGTCCCAGCATGCTTTTACCCCTGTAGGATAAACCTTTCCCACGTATCACTGACCGGACTGGTGTCTTATAAAACTAGCCGTTATCAAAGAACCCAAAGCCCTGCCTGTAGCACCAGTCTCGAAGCCAATCCTTTACGGACTTAATTTTTCTATTCCATCCCACATCATCACCCAAAAATGGAAAGAGGAAAGAAAAGATAACTTGAGCCCCAGACTCTTTCACCATTCGTCCCAAGGCCTTGAAGTCTCTCTTCATTCCCCTCAGACTACGGGATGCCGCTTCCTCCCCATCTGTCTGGAAGATCAGTAGGGGGTAATAGTCCGTTGGGCGCACCAGTTTGGGGAGCGCCCTGGCGATGTCCCTGATCCGAGCTCCAGGTAGGCTACAAACTTCCCGATGCTGAGGGTCAGCTCTGCATATCGGGCCCTCCGTCCCTCTCAGAAGGGAATTGCCTACCACAATTACCCTTCTTTCTTTTTTATCGGAGGCAGTCTTGAGGTGTGGAGTTGATCGCCTCTTCCTATGTAACCTTGTAGGAGGCCCTTGCACCACATCCCCACCTACATCTTCTTCAATATCCAGGGCCTCAAACCTATTATGGAGGGGCACCCGGGGAAGCAAAGCAGGTAGGGAGGGGGGTTGCCAGCGACGCCTAACTGGAACTTGCTTCCAACCCTCCTCAGCTGTTTGGCCCCCTACTTCTGCCCGACAGCGACAGGGCAGGGGCTCTCTCAAATCCTCCCTCTCTGCCCGACAGGGCAGGGGGTCCATCACATTTTGGGGGGTTCTCCCTTGGGGCCTTTCTGCCTGGCACGCCAGGGAGTTACTCCACCAGTCGATCTCCCTTTCACACTCCCTGATGGACCTCAGTGTCTCAATCTCCTCCTTAAGTTTTGCAACCATGCCGAGCAGATCTTGCACCTGCTTGCACCTCACGCAGGCTGAATGCTCATCTCCCTCCCCCGGCAGCAGCAGGCTCTGGCACTCCCTGCAGCCGGACACTTGGACAGCCACGGTTCGAGGCAGTTGCTCCGTCTGAGTTGACACAGTCTTTTTGAGGCAAGCTCTCTTCCTGGAGGAGACCATGGTCGGCAGCAGTCTGGGACACTAGCAGTAGGTAAGAGGGTCTAACAAGCGAAGAGTGATGGTCTCTGTGCCCTACTGCACGAGCTACCCCACCTGCCGCTGCAGCACAGTGTGGGTGATACTCACCCGCGTCACAGCTGGTTGCCTCTCCCAGCGCCTGGTGGGCAGCGACGTGTCCCTGCCCTCCCCGAAGGTTTTTCAAGGCGAGGGGCGGGGGTGTGATCGCCGTCCCCGCAGTAACGCCAACACCACGTCAGCCGCTCTCGCAAGGGCTGCCGGGTCCCGAAACCGAAACCCACCCCCACGCTTCTCCTTACCTCGAGATCGCTCTGACGGCTCCGGCCGAGCTGGTCCCGATCAGCTGATCTCGACGACTGAGGAAACAAGCCTAACCAGCTTTCATTAGGCTAAAAGCATTTGCTTTTCTCAAAATGTGCCTTAGGTATGAAAAAGAAATAAAGGTTCAACATATTGCCAGAGACTGTAGTGCAAAGCATACTAACAGAGACATTAAATTAATGTTGGACTTTTTGCTTCAGTCTCATAATCTCCTTCTTCCGTGCAGATGAAGGTAAAAGTGAGTGGAACCAGAAGTGTAAGAAATACTTAATATTTAGGTAGGCTGAAACTGATGTGTAAATGGTTTTTACCATTGTTTGGCTTGCTGTCCCTTTAGTGAACATCCCCTAATTCTGAAAAGTCTTATTTGAGTCACTTACAGAGCTAATGTGTTTAAAGGATAAAGGGACTTGTGTTAACCTGATAATAAAGCCTGCTACCCTGGGATCCTCTCCAAGGTTAGATTGCAAAATTGGGAAGATGCAATTATACTCTGAGAGAAGTGAAGGAAACGTGTCATATCAGCGGAGGTATCAGGAGGATTAAATGGAATCTCCAGAAAAACCCTTGAATGATTCACTTCTTGGAGCATCAGGTTCAAACTCAGAAAGGAAAAAACAACAATTTGTGTTGGCACCTGCCCAAGCTATTTCCCTATTTTTTTTTTAATCAAAACAGAAAATAAAATTGATTTCAGGTTCAACAAAACAAGTTAGAGAAATTCCCCACCATACTAAGGAACTAACTTTTTTTCCTTCTTTTCTGAGAATGTATTTCACTATTGAGGAGTTTGCCATGTTATCAGGGGTCTCTGTGGCCCTGGTTGAGCAAGGGGTTTGGGCCAAGTGACCTCCAATGCAATGATACAGACCACCCTGCAGTGAATTGTTCACCACTTCCTGTCTGCCACTTCATGTGAACACTTACCCACTAATTAGAGGAAAGACTGAAAGCTACTAGTAGAACTGAGCCACCTAAACAAAACCCTTTAATTTAGCTTTTCTAGGCTTCTGTGTGTTTTTCAAGAAGGGCACATTTCTCCTCTAAACTCTGTATCCAAATAATGACCTCAACAGATGTCCTAGATATGCTATGAGATCACAAGTGGTCCTCAAAAGCTTAGTTACCCATCCAGGGTGTCACAATAACAAGTCTGTAACCTCACTTTTTATTTCCCTCAGTTCAGTCTGGATCTAAATGACTATTCAAGATAAAGAAGTACCACAGGAGAGATTGAGGGCAGCCTGTCGTTAAATAGTTGACAGAAACATCATCAGTTACTTGAATATTAATAATTTTCCTCTGGTCAAAACTTAATAATCAGTCATGAATGGAGTAGTTTTTTGATGACAGAGACGAGAGTGGAAGGATGGTTTAAAGCTCCAGTTGGTCATCTTCTCCACTCTATGTAAGAGCAACTGGTTTATGTCTAGAAGCCAGCATTTACCTATACTAATTTTTGTGCTCCAGGAACTTTACTGCATATCTTTCAAAATCTTAACTTCAAACTGGAAGCACTCTAAGGTATTGAAAAATCATGTCATTATTTGTATTTCAGACTTCCAGAGCAAGGTGATGGCTAATATTTTAACAAAGTCTTCTGGCAAATGAGAATTTGTCTAGTATTTCGTATGCCTTGATTTTTTTTTTTCTTTTTTCTGGAGATAATTCCTTAACAGAATACAAGGAGGTTCTCCACCTGGTGTTATTTCCCCCTTGCTAAGCATACTGTACAGCATTTTGAAATCAGTAGAATATTCATATTGATATCACAGGATTAAGTCTCACTAATGTGTAACTTCAGTTATTATTTTAAAGGTAAGTGTACCAACTAGAAACCTTATCACAAAAGATATTACATTAAATATGCAATTTCCTTACAAAGAATCTGGAACTGCAATTTCTGTATTTAATTTTTTAGTATCTTTTAGTCTTCATCTCCCAAACATACCCCTATAAATCCTTAGCATTTAAATGTTGACTTCCTTTTTTTTCCTCCATTCTAGTTCACTTGTCACTCACTCATTCAAAAAGCCATTTAAAAAAACCCCAAAACCAAAACCAAACAAACAAACCCCCCTCCCCCAAAATATTGTTTCCTTTCCCTTTTCCTCAAAATGTTAAAAGCTGTGTGCGTTCATAAAAGAAATGACTTAGGCAAGTAGTTTGCGGAAAAGAAGGAAATCTCATTAACTTATGCATTAAAAAAAACCAAACAAAAAACCAAACAAAAAACCAAACCAAAACAAACCAAAAAAACCACAAACAAAAAACCCCCCACCAAACAGCAAAAAAACCAACCACAAACAAACAAACTTAACAGAAAATAAAGAGACTTCTAAAAATCTACTGCCAGAAGTGGAAGAAATTGCTTTTGCCTATGGCTGAATTTGCCGATTTGCTACTTAAGGCTTTTCTTCCTCCATCATTTCCTCTGCAAACTGATGATTGTTACACCCTTAAAAGCAACATATAGTGTTTGGTTTTCCTTTTTTGGCATTCTGGAATATAAATTTTACTACCCTTGTGAAAATGGTCCTGCTTTTATTGTGCTGCTTCTTTTTTCTTAAAGTTCTGAAAAGTTTCTCAGTGGCATGGGGCTTCTTTCCTGCAGTTTTTGTAGTATATAGGTAGCAACATAGTAATTTAAAGATGTGGGAGCTTTCATTATTTATCAAGAAGTTTTGATAATTAGTATTTCCTGGAGGTGTTCCAGAGGCAAATTATGGTAAAAGTGCAAGATTTCATTTTATTGTTCAGCAAATAAAGTATACTTCATCTTTTCTATACTTGAAATAATCCCTTTTTGAAATTATACATCAAATGTGCTGTTTGGATTTATAGTACTCCTGTGACCTGTTACCTAACTAGAATAATTGGAGTTTATGACATTAAGTCAGGCTGGGTAAATTCGGACTAGATCCAAAAACAGGCTAGTGAGACACTACCAGAGTTTTATACATAGGCCACCCCACTAAGTCTGGAATTGGTCATAACATGCCTTACTACTGTGCCGCACTCACACAGATGCAACCATGCTGGTTTGGGGAGTATGACCTAGATGAAGTCTATAGATTAGTTCCCATTGCAAAGCCATTTTAGACTGCAGTGTGAACTAACTAGAGGATCTGAGTATGATTTTGTTATTTGATAAGGACACAGAATTAGCATAAAAAGGAATAAACACATTTCACAACTGAGTGCAACTAAAAGTTTTAATGAGATACCTAATAAGACAGCATTTAGAATGAACTGCTAAAATAATATTATAGTTTTTATTGTTTTTATAATGCCTGCAGTTTTGGCCAAATTTGACCTAACTTGTCCCAGAGTGGGGTTTGTCCTACCGTCTTAGAATTCTACACATGGATATTATTACTTGAGACTGACATCCCAAGATCTCTTAGTTAAAGGAGAGAAGTGAGGATCTCCAGGAGGGATTTTATCCTAAAATAGACATGTAAAATTAGCCAGATGTATTGCACTCTGGAGCTGTCTCTTTCTGTCTCTACCACCCTCTGGTCCTAAATTAAATTCTCGCCTACACAGATTCAGCTTGGAAGCATGTTCTGGCACTTCTAGGGTGCATTTTATCGGAGTTGTCTTAGATGTCTTCTTCAGAGTGAAATGAACCATGCCCTACAAGTACCTACTTCACTCCATTGACTATAAACAAGATCTAAACGATTCCTTCTGTAGGCAGCTACATTTGGTCAGATGATTTTCATAGGCTGTCTAATGTAGAGTACATAGCTGGAGGCAGAGTTAGATTATTTCAGAATCATGAATATCCACAGTGGTTTGTATACCCCCTCTGGGGCCAAATATAACTAAGCATTTATTGAAACTGTTCTGATATATGTTAGCAGCCAAACTGGCACTAGGATCAAGGGAAAGAAGAGATACCCTCAACCACATTTCATATTTCTACTTCTGGCCAGTCCTGAGAGCAGGTCACATTCATTGAATCCATACTTCATGAGATATACATCTGAACTCAGGATAAAGCTTTATCCAAACCCACATTTTGTCACAGAATGAATTCAGTGTTGTGTGCCAGACCGAATTTTGATGGCATTCCAGCCTGCAGAACACAAGGATGAATTTATGCGAGTTTGGCCAAGTTAGATATGAACACCTAGACAGTATAGATGTAATATGTGTTTGTGGTGGTTTGTGAGGTGAAGGGAAATTTTAGGGGAAATCAGAATGTCTTTTCACAAAATTGCTTATGAATAATATCAAAGAGTAGTCTAGCCATTTTTTACTTATTTTCATAATTTTGTAACACTAAGTTGTTAAGCTTGTGACACTAATTTAATGACTCTTATCAGTATTTTTGTTTTTAGCTTCAAATCCCTCATTAACTTCTCCCATAGGTCTTAAAACAGCACAAAAGAAAGCAGTATCATCTTCATATTATGCAGATAGAAAACAGAAGACATCAGAATGTTTCCTAAGGATAACCAACAGGCCACTGGAAAATTCAGAATTACAGAACCTGTTTTTTCAAGCTCTAGGCCAGGCTTCTTTACATGAAACAGCACCCCTTACATTGGAACTAAGAGCATGCACATGCATTCAAGCATGTCTAAATCATCAGGATGTTGACAGCATTTTATTTTCCAGACTAAATTATATTCCATTTCCATTGCATGGTGCCTTAAAAGCCAGTAGAGAATATGTTCTCAGGCAATTAATTTGTTTTCAGTGATGTGGACACTGAATATATTCCTGAAAAGTTGTATCAGTCACATACCAGTGCTGTTAGTTGGTGGAGTTGTTGCTCTATTGTTCTAATCAGTGCTCAATATATTGTGTAGCAGGAATCAATGCTGTAGAGTAAATACTGTTTAATTTTTCCTTGATATTATATGTGTAGGCAGAGAGAGAAAATAATATAGTGTTGTGACTTGACTCCTCATTTTAGTTGGCAATGTTCAAAAGCAGATAGCGAATGAAATCCCAGCTAGACTGAAGTGCTTAGAAATGAGTAGTCAATGAAGAAATAAATAGGGGCCAGCTGAGAGTGTACTCTGTTACAAACAGGTAGAAAGATGATTACTCTGAAGAATAAAATGATTAGAGTTAGAAATATAAGATATGGATCATGTGGTACAATGGTAATAAACTCAGACGATTACCCAGTAAAGGAAGAGAACTTAAATAAACGCTCTGTATTTACAGGGCCCCAAAGCTTTGGACTTAACAGCTCAGGAGCTTTGTATTTCAGTTTTAGAGACTGCTGAACTAGTTAAAGGAAAGCTTTGAAAAACATATTTAAAGAACATTTTGAAAATGAGAGCTTCCATATGCCAAGCATTACTCCACAGAGACTTGGAAAGGCCAAGAAATAGGCTCTGCAGAGAGGCCACCTTGCACTGTGGATGTTACACGCTGCCCTCAGGCTCTTCACACAATCCAGGCATTGTCAGTGACAGCTCCACCAATTCTGGCATAAGAGTAATTTGAACTGGTTTTGGCTGGGGCTGTAATATTCCATTGCTTCCATTACTTTCTGTTGTCTGAGATACAGTAAAGCAATCAGGAGATGGTAACTATTTCACTTGTCTATAGGTCCTGAAAGAGTTCACGTGGGATGGACAGAGGATCCACCTGTTCTCGTATGCCTTCCATGTTATAAGACTGTCATTAAAAAGTCATTTTGTCTAAGGTAATTTAAAATACAGATACACTGTTTTTAAATCAGGCTCGCTTGCACTCAAGGTTTGGTTTAAGATTTTAGAGCCAACTGGCTTGAATATCTTTAACCATACAGTCTATACAGCTAAGGACATACGTGGCTTTCCCAGAGTAGAATTAACATATAAACCAATATGCAGACAATGGAGTAATGAGGAATTTGTACTTGAATGTGAGCTATAAACTAACATGATAATGCAGATATATTCTTACCTCTTCTTTATCGCTTTTAGATTTCTACATAATACTATGGAATGAAAATTTCAATATCATAAATTTGTTATACAGAAGCTTTAGCTACACGTTTCATTAGAGTTCAAATGTGTTTATTCTATTGAATCTAAAATATCTAAAATATATTTTATGTCTTTGTATTGTAGGAATAATCTCTTCTGTCTAAACCAAGGAGCTTCCATTGGTGTCAGCTTTAGACAGACCTAAGCCAGATAAACTTATGTGTAGCCTCTCTTTTTTCTTCTCAGTAATGTCATCCTTAATAGCCTGTTTATCTGCTTCTCAACTTTCTTTAACATTGCCTCCTATATATTGTGCTCTGCAGGCCCATCCACAAAAGCATCACACTTTCTCCACTGAAGTTACTCAGCCACTTAACGCTGCCAAGCCTCATGTCTCCAATTGCTTCCCTCACTCAGCTGTGCCACACACAAGTACCTGTGGAAAGGGTATATAATGGTATCAGTGTTTTTCCTGCCAAGTTCTCCACCGTCTCTTTACTATTTCCTATCCTTCTTGATTTACAGTAGCCTTCCACATTGCTAGGTTAAAGATTGTGTCATTTACAGTATTACTGACCTCAGACACTTGAAAGGAATGTGTTAGCCCCTGGAGAATAATAAGCGTGGTTTTAAATATATATATATGCGTGATAATATTTATATATTTTATTTATCCTCTGTGATTTTACATGAGACTTTACAGTTAATGTTATATATATATATGAAAACTGAGATTCTTTTATACAAATAATACTCTAGTATCTGAAGGTCATAGAAAATATCAGATACCCCAAAAGATGTAATTAAATTGAAACACAGTATTTATTTGTGTTGAGGAGACATCTATTCGAATACTAAACTTCTACTACACTATTACTTATCCTCCAGGATCCTAGATCTCAGCTCCTTTTGGCTGAATTATTTGTCTACTGATCAAGAGATGATACATTCATAAAAGCTGAAGCTCTGATGAAGTTCTCCACTCTTTGAGGAAGAGGAATGAATGTCAAGACTATCACACTTTTGAAGTTATTCTGTACTTTGCCAATTAGATACCAAAGGAAGTGATCACAGCAGCTTACCAATCTTTCACCCTCTTTTCTTACACCCTCTTTTCTTTTTCCACAGCTGAAAAAAGAACTTGAAACTGGTTGTACAGAGAGTGAGAAAGGATTCCTAGCTAAGACTGAAAATTTTGTTGCATGAAAATCCTGTGATGCAAATCTCTGAGGGAAGAGTGAGAGGTGGACCTGGACTTTTGATGTGATACAAAAATGCTGTTGTATCTGGAGAGAATATGAGTAAATTGGAAAACAAATAGCTCACATGCTTAGTTCCCAATGAACATAATACTAGCTGGTAGCAGGTGTGTTCCATTAATGTGCTGTGTCACCATTAATATAAAGGATTTAGTACTGGAAATCTGGTGCTACCAAGAAGTTCGATTTTGCTTTCATGGCTTTCCTTTTTAATGCATATAGTGAGAAGGAGGCAATTTAACACATTATGTTCCTGCAGATGTCTAATTAAGAAGGGCAGCTTGGTAGGTGTGGCTGTGAGCAAACATATTTGACCAGTTGTCCCCACTCATTTAAATGATAGCCATAAATTATTAACATTTCGATTTGGAATTTTCTTTCAAGTTTGTCAAACTAATCCTAAGTCTTTCAAATACTTACACCTATGGTAAATATTCTCACTAATTTTAGTGGCAGTATGCTACATGTAACATTAAATACCTGCATGATTGTGTTATTGATAGGTTATTATTTTATTAGATACAAATGAATAAATACGAGAGGTCAAATCCAAATGGGCAGATTTCAATTCTTGGTTGGAAAAACTTGCAGGAAACTCAATGTATCGGATTTAATGTGATTGAAAATGTTCCAAATTTTGTAAAAGGTATTTAAGACCTTGTGTTTAGGAGCTTCTTTCATTTGCTGCAGTATGTGACAAATCTTAGTGGAGGATATCTACATGGTACAAAACTATGGACTAAATATTTCCAAATGAAGATCAAAATGTACAATTGGTGAAAACCCTTAAATTCACCGCAACTATCTAGTTGAGCAAAAAGCCCCCATCTGTTTGAGCACTCTAGATGCAGCTCTGGCATGAGAACCTACACATTATCCTGCAAGATGAACAGTAAAGAGATTTGCAGTGCTAGAAAGTACATCTTTATACATAATTTTCAGAGAACAATGGGTAGCTGATGTTTCAGATGATGACATGACAAAATGATTAGATTGAGTGGAGGAAAGTTACTTCCAATATCTGGCAGTGGAATGCAATTTCAATTCAACAGCAGCAGTGCTCTTGTGAGATTTGACCAATGGGGAGTGCTTGAAAAAGATAAAGATCAAAGGACAGTGGGCCACAGCTGTGGGAATCATGGACATAAAATTACAAATCTGGATGAGCTGGATCCACTGCTCTCAGCTTTTTGGCCTCCTTTCATTCCATCCAAAATATACCTGCAAAGATTTTCTGTCTTGCTTTTTCCTTCTTTCCTAGCATGTTAAGTTCAAGCTTCTCTTCCTCACTTTTAAAACACTTCACAAGTCCACTCCTGGTTGCACCACTGCCCTCCTCACCTCTTCCTGCTCTCTGTAGGCTGCCAGCTCTCCTTTTCTGACTGCTCTCTTTGTCTTCCAAATCTACTGAACATTTTGCACCTTTTTTGCTATGCCACCCTGTAGCTCTGGAACAGCCTTCTGATTATTCCAGGCCAAATACAGTTCCTCTGCTGACCTCAAACCCTTCTTTAAAAATCCCTCACGATGCTGTTTTGGTATGTCAGGGAACAGACTTTCTTCCCATGATTTGATGTATAGAGGGATAACTTCCACATGTAATTTCTGGCTGCCCACATCCACATAGGAAAGAAGAGGAGATAAAGAGACAGGTTTCATGAATGAAGGTATAAGGGGTCTCAGTTCTTAAGAAAAAACACTGCAGCTCAGGAATGGAGGCAGCTACATGTTTTGAACATGTGGAGTTAAAACAAGCTTGAAAGCGCATTGAGACACTCTTACTCAGTTTGTTTCAGTCTTGTTTTTATTTAATTTAAGCCATAGCTTACTTTGAAGCCAGTATAAACCATTTTGATCAATATGAAGGTGACATACAGCAGCTTGTACGAATTAATAAATTACTCTTTTATAGTATTTTTCCTCGGTGCATGAGAGCACTTTACAGGGAAGGTGTCCGGACTGTTCCAACTGAAGAAGGTAGGACTGAAGTACAGAGAATTGAGATCCATTTCCAAGGACACAACAGATAAGTAGAAATAAATCCAGGTCCTCTGAATTCCAGCTTTGAGGTCTAACCACCACAGCATGTGGCCAACTCTCTGTTGCATCCTGCATCCTAGCAAAGCTTTATAACCATAGCAGGTAACAAGAGAAAAAAATTCAGTGGTCAGACCATGAAGTCAGTTTTCCTATCAGATTAGAAGATGTTTATGAAACAGGCCATCAAGTTCAGAATAGTCTTCTAAAGTAAAGCACACAAAAGTTTGGGTTCCCCCAGCCCCCGCCAAGTAATTGGATTCATATTTTTGTTACATCTGGGTAAGTAAATCCACTAAATGGTTTATTTCCTCTAAGAATGAAAAAGAAGTCAGAAATATTTCCTCATAAAATGCTAAAAAACAAATATCCTCCTCTTCAAGGATGAAGAATCATTATCCTCAGTTAGTGGCTCACGCCCATTGTTTTCTAGTTCATCTGACTGGGTTCAGTAGCAAAATTATTTTGATTTGAACACTTTTGGAGTCATTATGAAAAAAATCTCTTTGGAAAATAAGAAAATCAGATAATGCTTAACTTGTGCACTCACTCATATTCATTTATGAATTCCTGTAACATGGACAGAAGACTGAAAAAAAGCATCCATTTTATACCACTATAAATAAACTGGACATGCAGTCCTGCTGACAGAGCTCATGGGGCTCTATATTTTTGGCTTTCCACTGAAGAGCAGCTCTTGCCTTTCACATGTGCCTTTACAATAAAACTGTGTTCAGGCTAGATAGTGCTATAAGGTCAATATATATATTTGGAAAAGGAAACTTGTGGAAGCCATATGAACAATTTCCTTTGTTTAATACAGAGGGTTGTGTTGGGATCTCCTAAGAGAATATTTTGATGGTTTGATTCAGAAAATGAATAAAAACATGACCTTTTGAGAAGCAAAGGTTAATCTAACAAAACAGCATCCAGAGGAGATGTTATAACTACTTAGAAGCCCCACACTATAGCCCAAGGCAATAACTTGCAAACAGTGAAGAGAGTGGCCCAAGTAGGATAAAAACTTTTTGTTTTTGATAAAAAATATGTTCCTAGCTGGAATATAGACTTTAAGTCAAGGTTACATATACTGTCACCAAGTTGTATATATTGTAGGTTCTGTGCTTAGGTCCCCCGGGTTCTCAGGCACTCTGGGAGCAAAAACTAGACATTCTGTGACTTGCAAGTTTTTTATTAAATTTAAAAGGAACATAAATAGTTCAGTCTTCAAAGACATGGTTATTAACTTCTTACTGTTGAATGTTACTTTGTAGAATATGCAATTTGTACCACAATTCACACAGAGCAGTGTGCAAAGGCCCTGTAAAAATTGAGCATGTCAGGGTGTAAGTAGAGCAGGTAAATCTAGTGGTTTATGTTTTCAACTAATGTTAATTACATTTTAATTAAGTTTTAACAGTATTGAAAGCTTGTGATTCTCAAGTATAATAGCACTGGTTTTTGGAGGGTGATGATACCAGCCAGCAATCTTGTCCTCCTAAAAAATCAAGCAGAGATTAGGAATGAGGATAGTGTACGGTTTCCTCAGACACTTCTCAAAAGTGGGATGGTATTTACTTATATATGATTTTATTTTAGGGTGCTCAGAAGGTGGTTTTTTTGTAGCTATAGTTTTGTTGTTTTGTTTTGTTCTGTTTTATTTTTTCCACAGGTTTTCTACAGAAGTAAATTCTGTTACTGTAGAAACCTAAAATATTGATGATTAATGCAGGATGTGATTTATGCAGACAGAACAGAAACTAGACTTCATGTTGAACTAAATAGATGTTTTTAAAATGACTATAATATGATTTCATGTCCTGAAATATTCTGGGTAAAAACTTAAAAAACTAAATATTTCATGTGCACTTTATGTTAAAAAAAAATGAAAACCTACATAAAGTCAACCTAGAATTTTCTTTGTGTACCACAAAAAATTACATGGATCCCATCTCTGACCAGCAACCCTTTGCAGCCTATTTCACTGCTAAGAAACCCATTAGTTTGCAGTCATTTTTTTTTTCACAGTGGTCCATTTTATATTTCAGCTGCTTCAATCCCTGCTTGAGTTACCTCCAGCTGGAAGAGTGCCACCCGTGCTTCTGATACTTCTTGTCCTTCTTCAGCTCTTGACTGGATACTTTTAAAAAGTGCCACTATAGACTATGATGTAAAAGAAGGGCATTGGAAAACTGATTCAATCTAAGTAAAGGAACAGATGTTTGCTCTCTGGAAAAGCTTAATCATTTGGGATTGGGTGAACCAATTATTTTGTTTTTCAGTTTTGGCTTGAAAGGAGTTCTTCATGAAACTCTGTGATTAGCCTTTCTATGTTATACTTCCATCAGTAAAAAAAAAAATATTTCCTGACAGATGTTAACAGGAAGTGTTGAAATATGAATGCAGCCTGCGTCTCCTGCTATTTCTAGCAAATCTGTATTAGGCATCCGATTTCCTGATTCTCTTTTTTTCTTTTTCTTTCTCTTTCTCTTTCTCTTTTTCTTTTTCTTTTTTCTTTTTCTTTTTTCTTCTTTCTCTTTCTCTTTTTCTTCTTTTTCTTTTTCTTTTTCTTTTTTCTTTTTCTTTTTTCTTCTTTTTCTTCTTCTTATTTTTCCTTTCCTCCTTTTCTCCTTTTCCTTTTACTCTTCCTCTTTGTCTTTTTTCCTTTTTCTTATTTCTCCTTCTTTTTCTTTTTCCTTTTTTTTTTTCTTTTTTCTTTTTAAATCAGTTTCTCTCAGAACTGCTTAAGACTGTACTGTGAATGTAAATGTAAAAGTTTTATTAAGTACCCATAATATATTGTTTGACTTTCGGAAATGTTCTTAGTACATATTAAATTTTGAATGCCTAAGAACAGTGAGGCAAAATATTTGCAGTAGCTTTCCCAGTTCATAACATTGTATTGCATATCTGGGTTCATTAATGTTTAACAATGTTAGTATATAAAATTCATCTATAACTATATATAAATATATAATTATATACTAATACTGTTAGTATGTAACTAACATTAGCATATAACTTAAAAGCAAATGATTTGTGATAGAAAAATTCAGAATGCATTTATTTCATGTTTCATCTATACCATATTACTGAAAAGCTTAACCCTTTTTCTGAGTTCCATTGTCAAAGTTCTAGGTCTCTACCAGACCGCCTTTCTGTGGGAAACCCATAGAACATCTTTAAAACACTAATCAGTCTGTCAGATTCAGTTGAAATTGGTCAATGTATCCTGGAGTTATTTAGAGGGCACATAGGCAGACAGACACATAGAAATCTCTCTTATATTTCCTTAGGAATCAGCCTAAAACCAAGAGATAAAGCTGAGTTCCTTAATTTATCTTCTGTTCCAAAATAAGTGACCTGTCTATCAAAAATGTTTGAGTAGATATCAGCTTTCCTTAAGTCAGAAGTTTGATGCTTGAGGTAAAAGATTAAGAAATATTTCTGAAGCTGTTGAATGTCTAATTTAAAAGAAAGTCCCAGCTTACCATCCACAATTAAAGAACTAAACTTATCAGTACTGCCAAGCTAATTGTCTGGGATTTAATGTACTGTTATTACTTTTAATTATGTAGATAATCCTACCTGCCACACATCTCTCATCTTCTTCTGAGACTTCTGGGATAATATTTGTTTCAGCTTTCAATAGGCTGTGTAGCTACGATACAGATTATTATGCTTTCTCTGCAGTTCTGTCAATAAATCATTTATGTTTACACATAAAAAACCTCATCAAGCAGCTTTAGGTTCTGGCAAATCAAACAACGGAGTAAGGTTTGAGAAATAAAGACATGTTAGAATAAAATCACTTGCTATGTTACCTTAAGTGACTGTTGCCATTGGTTCCTCCCTAAAATGGGGATACTGATAAAAAATTTCTCTGTAATGTGCATCGAGATTTACAGATGAAGCGCAATAACAAAAAGTAATGTGTGATTTTGAACTTATTTAGTCAAATGAATATGGCTCTATGTTCAAAGAAAGTCATAGAAGATGTTATGAATGTAAGGTGGTCCCTTCTGCCAACACCATTGCTATAGGCATATCCAGACTCAGCAAGCCAGTTGAAAAAATAAAGTATCAAATACACAAAAGGTGTTGCATTGCACAGTTTTGTGAAGATTAAAAGATTTGGTCCTTCTAGCAAGTAGGAGAGGAATTAAATAATCTGATATTATTACTCTTATAATATATATTCCATCGAAACTCTACAGAATAACACAAGTAGCCTGACTGGAATAAGCTTTGATTATTCATACTGATAAATTGGAATAGGTCTGACCTCTGCCTGAATGTAAAATGGAAGGCTAATCCTTTTGCCATGTGGTTTGGAAACACTATTACCCTTAGGAGTCTCAGATGTTGGTGTCAAGTGATCATTATGGTTGTGCAATATGGACTGTCCCCTGTGGCTCATTAATTAGCTTAGTGGTTAGAGAGATAACTGAACTGCTGTTAAAACAAAAGACTTGAGAATTGCCCAAGTAATAGCAAAAGGAGAGATCTGGAAGAATTGGTAATGGGATCTAACAAGTTGTGAACCATTAGAAAGAATCGTGTTCTCTGCTAGGAAAACAAGTGGGAACAATTTCCCCAAATTTGGCAACAGCTGTTAATTATACTGAAAAGACAGGAAATATAGAATAGACTTAACTTTATGTGGCTTATACTGTGGTAACTTAAGGATAAATTGTTTAAATAACTTTAAGAATTGGAAATAGGGGAAAAATGGTTTGTGCCCAGGGTAAACTTGAGAGCACAGAATGCCGAGACCTCTGCTGACTTATCAAGTAGACTCACAGAAGTAACAGAAAAAGACTTTTTGACATATTAATTTTTTGATAGGTGAGTATTGGGCAGAGGGTTGTATCTCTATTATTAAGCAGTCTCCACTTACTAATCTTTCTAGTATATACAAATATAAAAGCGATTCCTCTGCCTCATATCTACTACTCTTCAAAAATGAACTATGAATAGATATTATTAAGCAGAGTGTCACATAGCAGAGATATTCTTTATAGGCCAAAATTTACCTTAGCCTGATTCTATTTTAGGAATAGAACTGAACTTCTACTGCAGGATGAAACTTTACTCACATTTGACTTCAAAGTTTTCAGTTGGTAAAAAGAGTTCCACTAATAAAGAATAATAATGAATTATAGAAACAGTAATCTTTGCAACTGCCTTGGAAAGCAGCATTTAATTTTAATGACACTTTAATATGTTTCCAAAGATAAAGAGAAGAAAGCCCGTTAAGTAAAAAAGCTTGAGGTGCAAGACTAATACATGCTTTTTTTAGTGAGTTATTTCAAATAAGCCTTCTTGCAAGCTTGCAAACTAAGGTATTCACTAAACTTCGTTATCTGTAAAGGTAAACATTATCATAAATACTTGTAGCATTAGCACTTTACATAATAACTGCAAAAAGCCTTGCAAACACTTTTGAAAAACAAACAATAGGACAGAAGACAATCTGAGGTAGGAATTCTTAAAACACACTCACAAAACATTCCATACATTTCAAGGATTATACATGGAATTTATTTAGCACCCATGCAAAATATGCTACAGCTGAGTCATAAAAAGTATGGCTTTCTGGCTCAAAGCCACACCAGTACACTTATCAGTAATGTTCCTTTTAAATCAAAAATGAATAGGTCAAAACTTTCTCATCATTTTTATGTCCAGTGATTGTAAGTGTCTTTATGAGTATTGATAATGATCCAGGAAATAATAATACCAGTGGCTAACCTCCAATATCTACCATTACTATTGCCACCTTACTACATTTTAATAAGGATTATTTCTAATGTGGTATTTCTGTTCAGGTAACTAGAAGCAAAGGGATATGAAGGCCCTTGTAGTTTTTCTGTTAGCCCCACAGACAAGAGTGTGTTCAGATTTGATTGTGGGACATGGGAGAGCCTTTGTGGTTTCACATCTTCATTTCCTAATCTGATCGGGGATATGCTTGGCTCCTTTTTTTTTTTTAATGTTGAAATAAGAGCAGTGTACATAATTAAAGTTTTGTACTTTCTAACCTCCACCTCCACTTCTGATTAAATTTATCACTGTAGTGACAAATAGTTTGAACAGATATTTCTTTAGAAAATGCCAAACCAAATTTTTGAAGGTTATCTTGATAATCTTCTTCAGTTGGAGGTATTTAGGTGTGATTAGGAATGATGAAGTGTCCCATTAGGTGCCCATTTACTTTACTAGTTATGTAAACAGCTTTTTCTAGTTCCTAGTGCCTAGAGAAGCAAATCAGAAAGACAGAGAACAAACGGGCACAAAGAGATGATGTGAGTGAATGACCGAATCAGGAACTACACAAAAAATGTTTTTCTCTCAAACTGCCTTGTGATTTGTTTCATGGTCTTATTGCTCATGTAGCCCTCTCAGCAATTTCCAGTAAGTTCATAGGGCTACACGTTTACCCCAGTTTGTAGTTGTAAGCTGTGTACTGGAAACAATAAGACCACAAAACAGGTACCAGCAGTAGGGAAACTGATTACAGCCCACTCAATGTTACTAGCTGTATAGGCATTTTTTCCAATTAAGTGTAGGCATCTGAGACATTTAAATTACAAGCCCAAGTTTCCCAAAGCTCTTTCTGTTATCAGTGGAGAGATGCAAAACCCTTCTATGGGAATTTAGACTGAATCTCTGGCCAGTCATTAAATCCAGCTCTTCGCAGTATTGCCTTCTCAAGGTGCCCATTTTTGTTCCCCAAGCATGGAGGAACCTAGGGTAGGGTGGCTGTTAAATTGTTACCTGAATCTGGAGGAATTAATCGTGCCCTCAGTGTCCATAGTAACTGCGTGCTGAGATGCTGAAGGTGGGACATGGAGAGAACAGCTGGCTGAAATCTCCTACAGTGTGTAGGTGGAGGACTTTTCTTCCCACGTTTTTGCCACAATGCAATAGCTCACTGAGGTAACTCTAGCCAAACAGAGTGTAACATGGACATGATATATCTGTATCCAGGGAATATTTTCATATTTTCCTATTTTACTAATTTCTAGATTTCCAGAACAATTGTCTTTGCTCTTGGCATTGGAGTTGTGCCTTCCTATTCACCCAAGAAATGATTAGGACAATAATTCCCAGATTATATTTGCTTTTAATAGTCTTGCAAGTGTTTTAGACACAAAATAAATTCAAGAGCATGTTGTTCTTAAAGGAAGATATGCCTGCTGCTTCTTAGATCCGTAGTCAGCTGCAACAGGATATTTAAGCATGTGTTTTTAGACAACCTGGCTGCAAGTACATCAAGTGACAAGAAGCTGGGAGTAAATTTTTGACAAATTATTTTTATTTGGTAAGAACAACAGTAAATTTTAGAAAGTTTCACAGCCTGGTTTTTCATTCTGTGAATGTTTGAAGAATGTAACAGGAAAATACTGTTTGCATTGATCAGCTGCCAGTCTGTAAGATTTTGATAAATTTCTAGCTTTGAATGTCAGCATTTTGTAATGGCAATTAATAGGACTCTATGGAAGATGGAGAAAAATTACGAGATAACAGAAAAGACCAAGTTTATTTTGAAAGGAGAACGGGTAAGACAGTCAGCTAGATCTGATACTTTATCCTACAAAGAACGGACACACTATTCTGGTTCTCTGAATACATGAAGATTTGAACAGACAGAGTAATTCCTGTGTTAGTGTTTCTATGCCTCTCTTCAGTGGTTCACTGCCTGTCTTTGTTTAGAAAATGCTGCCTAAATGATGGGTTTCTCTCAGACTTATGATCCTAATTGAGGTTTTGGAACTTCACTTGAGGTCAAGAACCCTGCAAGAAACTTAAAATATTCATGCCAGTATTTGGTATAATGGGCTTAATTTGTCACTGGAAATTTTTGGGAACTGATGGTTACTTTCTTAATTGTCCCAGTCTGATCTGCAACCATTTTATACTATAGTTGAAGATATGATTTTGATTAAAGTTGACGTAAGAGACTAGTGTAGCATAAATTGCACTTCAGGGAAAAAAAGAACATCTTGCATAATGCAAGTTTCAGTAAATGTGAATTTACAATTAAATAATAAATTTTATTTTGAATCCTTTAGCTGTCAGTAACTGGAAGGAGACGTGTAATTTACACAGCTAAATTTACCAATAAAATGAAGTGTCACTGAAGTATTTTAAAATCTTTGAACTATATTAACCATTACTTCAAACGATGTTAACCATTCCTTGTATAAAGCAAATGTTGTGACTTGTAGCACCACACAAGAGAATTTCTGCTATCAATCTTTATATAGAACGGAATAAGGCAAATGTAACCACGTAATTATTAGTTATGCAAATATGTATGAACTTAAACCAAGGAGCAAATATTTTGAATGTTTGCACAACAAGTAAACATCTGGTCTCCAAACTGGCTGAAGCCAGTGAAGAAAACATCCCCCTTTAACACTTTTTTATTTTCTCCAGAATCCCCTGTAAATATTGGTTCATGACATTCACAAAACACTCAGCCGAACTAACAACCACTGCATGCTGAAGCGTGGATACACTTTAAAGGCAATTCACTGCTGGTGGCACTGAAAAACTGGTTTTCCAATGGCAAAGGGGAGCGGGGAGGACTGCAGCACTGGTTGGCACAGAAGACCAAAGACCTTCAATTAGCAGAAGCATATACATCCTCAGCTGTTTGAAGGCTGTGACAAATAGCATAAACTTGGCATTGAGGACTTGGCATTGCAGCCTTGGCATTAGATATATGCTGTCAAGTATGAAAGGTACGGGCATATGGTAAGCACTCAAATATCTGATGCTTAAGGGTATGGGAAGCAACTATGCTGAATTGGTAGCAGATGTTCCTTCAGGATGCATGTGTATTTAGGTTCTATGGAAAGGCCCACAGCTTTAATGAGAACTAGTAACATTTAAACTGTGTAAGCTTCACCCCACCTGTAGAGCTTTCTGTGTAATCCAGCCATTTCCTCAACATCTTAAGATATTCTTGACCTTTCTGTATAATTAGACAGGATAGCTGCAGAAAAGGTTATGAAGCTGACCTAATTCTCTAACCATTTTAAATTACACGTTCTTAATAAAAGAGTTGGCTGACGTAATTAAAATGGTCTTTTTTTTTTCTTTTTTTTCCTCTAAAACCTCAAATTAGTGACAAGGACCTGTAGAAGGAGATTGGGAAGTTTATAGAGTGTTGCTGGGTTTTAGGGTAAAATACCTCCAGTTGGAAGAGTACCCATGCAGGAATAAACCTACTTCAGATATTCGCTGTGGTCTTTTTCACTATTTTGAAAATGCAGACATAAACAATCCTGTTTCATTCATTTCGAACTTCTGTTGCAATATATGCAATCTCCTTTAGCCATTCACTGGTCTTTAAATGGACATGCTGGTATTGTAGCAGACTTTTGATCAGACATAATACATCTATTATATACTTTAACAAGTTTCTCAATGATTAGAAAATGTCTTGGTAAAACTTATTTGAAGTGATATATTTAAGTAATATTAATCAAATCTTTTAGCAAATATTTTCCAGTAAAATTTAGATATTAGACCTGTCCAGTCTGAGAAAGGTAAAAAAATCTTTTAAAAAAGTCCTAATGAAAAACTAGAAAACTGATTGTCCCACTGTGGTAAATTTACTAAAGCTATAACTTCACCTGAAACGATAACAAGACCTTGAAAATACAGAAATTAAGCCTAAAGTGGAAGGGAGAGATTGTTTTAGGAGAAAACTCGGTTCAGTATTTCATAGATGTTTATCTGTTTTGGTATTTTATCTCTTTTGTGCTGTATCCTCCCATGTTAGTCTCTCCTTTGACTTCCAATAATCTTCATTTCAATTTTTTTCCACAATTCACTGTCAAGATCTGGTTGAGATTTGTTTGGTCTTGCTCTATGAGACAAACTTCATTGCTCCACTGTGAACAGCTACTAAGTGCAAGAAGTGTGATAACAAAACGTAACAAGTGATTAAAAAATAGGTAGTCTCTGACTAAGGGATTAACAGTAATTTGCATTGTTTTTCAGTTCCCCCAGGAGAAGTTATTCTTTGTAGATTTTTACTATGAAAAGTTTGCAATGTTCATAGAAATAAATTATCAGAATGAAACCTGGAACTACAATGATATATTTTCATTATACCTCACAACTACATTTCTTGCTTTATCCACTCTAAGATCTTTCCTGTAATTTAGCACTGGGCAGAGCTAGAGATCTGAAGAGAATTATTATTTTCTGTTTGTATAGTTGATTTTTGGTTTGTATTTTCTCTCATTGGCTATTGAAATCCATGGTTTCTTTCTTCCATTCAAACAGCCTACAATGAGCTCCTCTCTGTGTTAGTGACACAGCACCTTGCAGCCAGAGGGCCCTCTGTACATAAGTTAGTCAATAAGGATTTCTCTAATTCACCTTCCTTCTTCATCTCCCAGCCACATGCTCTGTTACTGTGATTCCCTCCTATGGAAACAGAGCACATTATCTAGTCTAGACCTAGCACAGGGTTTCCATAAGAACTAAATATGAACTTTTGACTGTGGAAACACACCCTTTTGTAAATTGACTGAAAAATAAATAATAGCTAGGACTTTTCATCCCTGAATTTTTGGCGAAGGCATTAAGTATCAAAACCACTGTGTCACTTATGTGCCCTGGATAGGAGATTTGGTTTGTTATTCTGTGTGTGAAGGAATTCAAATTACGTATTTGCTACCCCGTGCCTTACTCAGGTCTTTACAGCAGCAGTAGGTTTTTATCCTGGGGTGGACCACACAGGATTCACAACAAAATTTCCCTGTTGCATAACACTTTCAGTTGGAAGCCAAAGACTAAATGAAACTGCATTTTAAATTAAATACTTCTGAATAAACTACACCTTTGTGAATGACTTGCTTGTGGGCCAGGACTTTGTATCTCTACAGTTTAGGATAAGTCCAGAAGGAAACTGACAGGAATGAAGTGGTTTGATTTATATAACGAGCAGTAGGAAAAGAAAGGAAGTTCAATAATCAGTCTGGTATAAACTCTTATACAGTACAAGTAATGAATTAACACTTCTAATTTTTTTCAGCTAGTTACTTTCCTGGTTCTATTTTGGTCTTTGTATGTATACTTAATTCCCTTGGGATCAGCTGGGCATCTGTGGCACCCTACAAACATTAAGGAAAGTATCCTTAAAACAGACCTTGAAGTTTAGAGGTGGGTGCTAAGGCACAAAATAAAGGCAGTTTATGCAGACACAGGAAATCTGTGGCAGAGCTGAAAATGAAAGGGGAATTGTACACTTTTTTTTTCTTTTTTTTCTCTGTTTTGTAACCACAGAGGATCAATTTTAATGATAGAAAAGTTATGCAAAGCTGTTTAAACAGCTTATAAATCAGTAATATCTTCATCAAAAGATTTTGTAAGGTCATGTTGAATGAATGCCTAATTTAGTGTAGCCACTCATTACGCACCACACACTGTAACTGGTCATTATAGCCTTTATGTACTACACCCTGTCAGACACCACGGTTCACACCACTGCAGGTACGGGCAGCATCTCTAAAAGTGTCAGAGCTGGTCCCAGTGATGGTGTCAGCCAGAGCTTTGCCTGCACAAAGTTGTTTTTTCCACTCTGCAAAGCAAAGAAGGATGAAAATATGTCTCCAAGCGGACATTGAGGTTTCCATCCCTTCCGTACATAGTCAGCATAGACAGACCTGTATTTCTCATTTCCCAATGAAAGAGAAATGTCTAGCAGAAGGAACAAGAAGGGCCTGCTGAGAAGATCTCTGTGTTCTCCAGGTTTGTCAGCTGAGAAGCTGGCAGTCTCTTTCCATTCCACCTCAAATCTCTTCACTGAGCAATATAATTTCCATGTCTTCGCTTGTGATACAATGGCTTCCAAGCGTTGCAGTTACAGGAGCTTGCAATGATCAACAACAGAAGCTGAGCCTCAAAACATAATTACCTTAACAGCTGTGCAATGTTCTTGAAGACCATTATCTTTATATTAGATAAAGGGAAAATGCAATTCCTAATTTCATATAAGAAAGATTTTGTTGTCTTGAAGTTGAAATAGTTTAGGAAGTACAAACTCAGCAAATATATTGCTGACTTATTGAGTTAATCATCACACTTCAGATGCAGAATTCACATATTATAAATAGCATCCTCATCAGTATCTTGTTTGTATCTACTTTTACTTAAAGGGCCTATGACTGACATTCTTAGCTGATACATTTCTGGAAATAAGTTTTCCTTTTTGTTTAGCTTTGATTCAAATACAGGAGAACACATCCAGTTAGATTCCAGGTGCCCTTACATCTTGAACATTGTTTGATAAGGCTGCTTGGTTTAAGAAAAATAATGCAAACCTATTCTGATTTGATATTGTAAATCTTAAATGCAAACATAAACGACAAAAAAAAAAAAAATCCAATGTGTTGTGAGGCTAATGAAGGCTAATCTCTTAGGAATTTGTGTGCCCAGATCTTCCTGCAGCAGTGGCCAAATCTTCTGGTAGCAGTAACCATGGCGGGACGTGGGACAACTGGGAAGGATTTAACACATGCTGCTGATAATCCAGAAGTACACACACTGTTTGTTGCCAAGATGGTGGGAAATCAGCCCTCTCTAGGGAACTGACTTCCAAGGATCAAGATACAGGACTGGTTTGCTCTGTGTTGGTTGCAGCCTGGATAATGAAGTTTTGATCCATACAGATTTCTTAGAGAAATCAGCTGAAGTCAGTATTCTTCATCCTGCAGTGTCCCTAATGTAGAGAACTATGGTATAGAAGCAGACAACTTCCATGTATTTTCTTCTTTATGTGAAGCCCTAGGGATCCTCCAGAGTGAGAATCATTTGGCAAGATAATGTTTTTTCCCATAGAAGGTAAGTTGCCAATCTTGCATAGTTAGACATTAAAAAAAAAATGAGTCTTACTCCTATTCATTTAATTAAAACTTAACCACATATATATTGATCTGTGCAGCTGATGCACACAACATATTGCCTGTGAATCTAGTAATAAAAAGTTACTGTTTTTCTACTGCCTTCTCTTTTTTTTTGTTACATTTTAATCATTAATAAAAGGTCTAGAATGAAGTTAGAATGTATAGAATGTAGAGGCTAGCACATAATTCTCCCAGTGGATCCTCTTTCTACTGTATTTGTTGGTCCTTTTCTTGCTGTCAGTCATTTCTTAATGTCTTTGTGGTTTCTGTATCTTATGAACTAAACGCTGTAACATATTATTGAAATCAATTTTCATGTTTTGGCTGATTAAATAAAATAGTTGGCAGGCATAACAAATATAAGTTTCTTCTCAGCTTCTGTCCCTTTAAAATACTAGATATATTCAGTTAGCTAAAAACTGTGCCACAGTAATATAATGTATCATCTTTCTAATAAAACACAGACCGGAATGTATGTATCTGTTTGTTGTCTTCACAGTTTTACAGTTGCTGAGTAACAGTATTTCTCCTTTAGTTCCCAGTCGTAGAGGTCTGGACAATATTTCCAAAATTATAGATTCAATTGTTTTCTGCTGTTCCTGCAGTGAACAAAAATAGCTGATATTTATTTTACTATTTCTCTTTTGATCCAAAGATTTAAACCAGAAAATACTTTCAGATTCAAGGATGGGGGAGGGTACATTCTTCCTCATTATTCGTTTTACAACTCAGGCTAGTTGGTGCAATCAATTGATCCTTTTTAAAAATAGCTTGGTAAAGTTGAAGTTCTATGCCTGTGAAGACCAAGGTTTAAACAGCAGCATAGGATCTAACATAGTGAGGCATGCACTTCTTAATGTGAAAAATAGCCTTGTCAGGGGCTCTTTAATTAAATATCAAAATGTCTGAACTTTGATAAGTCATATGATTTGATGTAAAGAATCACATTTACTCTTCAGAGGGATGGAACACATCTCCTATGAGAACAGGCTGAGAGAGTTGAGGGTGTTCAGCCTGGAGAAGAGAAGGCTCTGAAGAGACGTTATTGTGGCCATTCAGTGCTTAAAAGGGGCTTATAAGAAAGTTGGGACAGACTTTTTAGCAGGGCCTGTTGTGATAGGACAAGGGGTGATGGTTTTAAACCAAAAGAGGGTAGATACAAACAAGGTATAAGGAAGAAACTTTTTACAATGAGGGTGGTGAGACACTGGCCCAGATTGCCCACAGAGGTGGTAGATGCCCTATCCCTGGAGACATTCAAGACCGGGCTGGGCAGGGCTCTGAGCAACCTGATCTAGTTGAAGATGTCCCTGTTCATTGCAGGAGGGTTGGAATAGATGACATCTGAAGGTACTTTCCAACCCAAACCATTCTATGATTCCCTGTGATTCTTGGAGATTCTCTATGATTCTTCTAACAGACTCCTTGAATTTATTTGGATTACATCCTGCTATGTATTCTTTCCTGGTATAAATTGACACAGTCCATACTAAGGGAGCTATTGTAAGTTATGCTATCTGAAGACTGGTAGTAAATGTTGATGCTAGACATGCTAGTTCTGATGACTCACTAAGACAGCTGCTACTTCATAAGATTTTTTCAGAGAGAGAACAAAAAAAAAAAAGGATTGAAAATCTTTCAGTTAAAAACCTTAAGAGTTGTCACACCTGGAGAAAAGGATTCATCTGTATGTTCTTCATTGTTACCTTAAAGACAAATCCACACTGAGAAAGGCTGAAATTTTGACCCTTTGAAGTGAGCAGATGCATGTTAAAGCATGATGGAAACGTGGTTGCTCAGACAAAGACCTTGAGAAATTTACTGTATGTAGATAAACCTGTTTCCAAGGTCTCATTTTCCCTGTGGTATGCTGGATTATATGTGATTGCTGAAAGACAATAAAAGCACACATGAAATCAGAATCAGTTGCCATATATGATCATTTGAAAAACTCTCTGACCAGGTTTCAGCATCCTGTTAGTCTCTATAGGTATCTATGCACCATGCTAGGAAAGAGCTCTGCTGGGGTGATGGATTAGAAATGTTTCCAGCTTGCATTTTCTCACTAAAAGAAAATATTCGACTGCTTCTCAGTTGCATTTTTTAATTCAAATTTGACATATTTAAACATTATTATTAGGCAACTGTTTCAAAATTCCTGTCAAGTAGAGACCCAAGGAACACACACTGTGCATAGTCAGTACTAGCAGCTGGTACTATAACTTTAAGGAATCAATCCAAAGTAGTGTAAAGCAAGTTTTAGAGTTTCCTGGATTTTCTGTCCTCCAATTTCCCAAATGCCCAGCAGATAGTATATTTGACAGCCAAACACAGAGACACATAAAAAAATCTTTGGCTTAAATAAGTACCCCCTTGTAATCAGTTCAAAAATCCTGTGTCCTCATCATACAAAAAATGTTTTTCCAGCTGAATTTTGGTCTTCATGACACATGCTAATGGTGGTCTACTTTCAAATATTTCATTTGAATGAGAACTAGTGGGAATAAGTTCAACTTCCTTCAACTATGTTATATATGTGGCTTTTTTATTTGTATTTGACTTCTTAATAAAGTATTTCTATTAGCAGTTTCGTAGTGCCCTTTTATTTAAATGTAGCTGAATTAACATGAATTTTACCAGCTATGGGGGAGCAAAGGTTAACAGGTTAATAATACATATCCTCTATATAAGCCATTATATGCAGTAATTAATATTTTTCCCAGATGAAAGGGAGAAACTTTGTTGTCCTAAGGGACAACAGAGTCAATTTTTAGGGCCTTGCTCATCATCACAAATCAACTACTGTGGATCTAGGTGCTGATCCCTTTTATGTTTCTGAATCCGGCATCTCACTCATAGAGTTCATGATGAATGCTATGGAAAATCTTTATTTCTTTAATTAAAAGCTTTCATAATTGGCCATTCCAGGTTCTAGAGCTACCATTTATCAGATGTGTCTGTAAGATATTTAAGGTATCCTTCTAAATACTTTACCTACTAGGACTGCAGAGAGTCGTGCTTTGAAATACCATTTCAGATATATTTTTTGTGAGAAATAACATATATGTCATTGTCAGTGTGGTTCTCAGTTCATATGTATTCCTCCTTTAAATTTGTTGGGTTTTCTGTTGTAATAATTCTTTTGTCTTGTTTCATTTTGGTTTTTTAGTAGATTGGAGGAATGCCTAAGGATTATTTCTTATGGTTGCTTGGAATAAAATACTTCTACAGATTTAAAGAAAGGAAGCAAGCCTAGCAACATTTATTTCATTATTTTTAATCACAGGAAATATTTTCTGCTGTATTTTTTTTAACTTTATAATTTCCATCTATCATTAGTCTCTTACAGAAAGATGAATGAATCTACAACTGTAAAACCCTTTTAAAGAAATCAGCTCTCATCAAAGGTCAATCGGAAGTCAAACCGGGCATTTTTTAAGCAATTGAATAGGAGAATATTCCATTATAGATGTCAAGATGAGATGTGATGAATGTCATGAAAGTTAAAGGTTAGGGGCTAATCCACTGAGAAGTCATTCATGGTTCATATTTAAATTGCTTCAGACACTTTAAAAAAATGTATTCCCTCACAAGATCTCTGCTCTCTTACAGGACTTGCAGCTACATGTGTAAGTAGACTTCCCTTAATATCTGTATTAGAATTCAAAATGCTGAACTAGACTTTTCCTTAAAAATAGAAGACAGACCTTGTAAATTAATTAAAAACAATCTCTTTCAAAATATATTAGTTTAGTAAAAGCATTTTTTAAAAAATCTATTGACTCTTTCTAGAAGTTCTGCTAAATTAAAAAGCAACCCCATTAAAACATGTAATAGAGGAAAGATTTCTGAGTGTTAATGTGGTGAACAAACTCAAGTATAAGAAAGACTATTTGCTTAATCATTAACATATGGATATTCAATAAAAATGCTTTGAATAATCTCTTTTGAGGGAAAATGTTAAGAGTTGTAGATAGTGGTTTTTGGGTTAGGTTTTGTTTGTTTGTTTGTTTATGGAAGCAACCAGATTGCATTACATTACAACCAAATTACACAAACAGTTGACAAAAATATGATGAATTTAAGCTGATTTTGGCTTAAGGGGAAAATAGCAGTGTTTGTTTATGTGTAGAAGATAGTAATGAAAAATAGCAGCATAACAAACATTTCAGGGCCAAGACCAAGCCATGCCCTTAGGTGTCCTTGTAGTGTTTACATGGAAGTTTTAGTGGCAAGAATGACATTGTCTAAACTGGACTATGGCCAAATTACAATGAATTCACCTTTAAATATTGCTATATTTATTTCAAGAAAAAATAGTGTGATTCAATGAATAACTGTAGATGTCTTTTTTACAGATACACGATCTAGTCACTGTTGTTCTGTCTATAGACAATAGACCTATGTAGACATAGAATTTTCATCACAAAATATGAAATTATATGAAGTAAATCCAAGGTATCTACCCAAAGTAATGATAAGCAGTTTGGGTACAGTGGACAGAGTGCTTCTGTTGCCTTTCTACAGTATAATCAGGTAGAGAAAGAGAGGTTTCCTTTCCTCCTACAAACTTTAAAAATCTGCCTCATTAAAGGATATTAAGACAAAAGACTTCATGGAGAGGAGGAGTGTTTAACTCCTAGTAAATACCCTGCGCATCATAAAGATGCTGGAAATTGTTGGGTTTGATCTGGGCGAAAATGAAAATATCACTGTCAGTTATTACAGTCATGTCTGGCCAGACAGATGTATAATGATAGCTCATATCTGAAATACATGTTTTGAAGAATACCTCCAGAATTTCCATTTGGGAAAATAAAAAAAAAAAAAAAACAAACCACCTTTGCTTACACTTTGTGTATTTCCCTGATCTTTTAGGACTTTTAAATTTTTTCTGAATCTATCTGCAGAGAACAGCTTTTAGGTTAAGTGCTAGAAAGACAAATAAATTCAACAAAATGCTTATGCAATAACAGCTCTGTGTATTTGATTTAGAAAGACGGGGGAAATCTCTGTTTTCCCTTTGGGGGTGTTTTGAACAGCTAACTTTCTAACTATACGTATATTTGTGGCTGTTTGAAACCATACAGCTGGCTTTTTTGGTTGCCTTTGAACCATATTGTCAAACTTTAGTTAAGGACCTTGTGACCCTCTCATCTATTTTTGTCTTCAGTCCCAAAATGTGTCATAGCAGTGTTGGTAATTGTTCCAGTTTTCACAGTATCATAATGCTTTATATTAAGTTCATTGGGTAAAATACTTTTTTTGGAGAATTGTGGTTATGACAGTTTCCAACCCTTGTTCCTACAATCATATCATCAAAATTTGGAAAAGGCCTTTGGAGGTTTTCAGGTCAGCCCCAATGCTCAAAGTAGGGCTAATTTTAAACTACAGAGCTCAAGGTCTAAGGATAAACAAGTGAAGTTCTCTGACCTTCTCACCTATCATATGCTCCAGCCCCCTAATCATCTTGGAGGCCCTTCCCCTAGGCTTGCTCAAGTGAAAACAAGAAGAAAATAAGCAAAAGATTGATTTACTGCTTTTTTTGTTTCTTAAATGTAAACTGGCTGGAGTAGATTTCTTCATTACATAGTCAATATTCTTACTCTCCCTTGTTGGAGATTTCAGTGCTTCCATGAGAAGGGAAGCAAAGCGAACAAGCAGGTGAGATTCCTGCCTGCTACTCTGCATGAAAACATGTTTCCTCACATGCAACTCTTTGTGGTCAGGACTGTTTCATTCTGTCTCAGCAGCATCTAGTATAACAAAGCCATGTTCCTGCAATACTGATCTTGATGCTGCGGCACTGCTTTCCCTCCCCCTCATCCCTTGTTGCAGAGGTAGAATAAGTAACGCCTCAGAAATGTGTCCTCTCAGGCATGGTGTCTCCTGAAGCTCTCTTGGCTTCCATGCCACACATTCCAAGAGCCTTAACACACTCCCCAGCCTCAGTATACAATTAATAAAAGTCTGCAATTCCTGCTATGAGCAATTACTGAATATCTCTGCTCAAAATATGCTCTGTTCAGCTGGAGTACCCCACTCAGACTTTATTAAGACTTGGCTCTGTTATCATCTGTTTCCCAGCCAGGAACTATGAGAGTTATGACACAGGAGGAAAACTAAAAAAGCAGAACTGACATTGATTTCCATGTGTGCGTGATCTTGCTCCAAAGACTAGTAACATAGCAACAAGAGTTGGATTTTTTTTTTTTAAATCTCATTTTCCCCCTGTTTATATAGCTCTATTCATCTTTTTTAAGACTATAGTTTAAGTTATGTGCTTCCTTCAGGGCATTGTGCTTTTATTCAAAATAGAGGATGAGTTCACAATACCTTGTTCACAGAACTCACTTCCAAATGTGTTATGCTTATGATAGGTAAACACTGGTGTAGCATCTGGTTTTGATGGAGTTTCTGCTTTTATGCACTACTGCTGTTGGTCTGACCAGATCATCATGTATGACTTCATCGAATATCAAACAGTATGGTTTAATTGATTTATTTTACATCTGAACCTGCACATCTTCATTCCACTCTTTACAGCACTCTTGTGTAACTTTCTTCAGTAATGTCAATCAAGAGTAAGCTGCTTTTTAGAGATGCATTTTATTTCCACTCTTCAGTCATGTTCCCTTTTCATGTAAATACAGTATTATCCTCTCCTAACCTTAACAGTGGAGCAGAGCTACCAAGTTACATATGAGTATTAAGACATTGTGTAACATGATAATAGCAAAGTCTCAGTCAAATTTGTGGGTATCTGGCTGCCTGGACACTTGTGTTCTGGGGTAGGTATGGGGTCTCATAAGCTGGTGCATGTGGCTACTGTGCAGTTCAGAGGAGAATTTCCATGTAGCTCCATGCTTGAGAAGCTGAACAGTCAGAAACGATAAAGAAACATATGGTGGTTTAACATTTACCCTTCTGACAATTTGGCAGGTACTGTCTCAGCTCAGAATTCAAAGCTATGAAGCCTCTCAAAGCTTTCTTTTTCCGAGATGAGAAAGATCAAATCCTTGACAAGATATGGTTTTCTTCTTATACTGAGTGTTTAGAAAACTTTCTGGTAAAGAAGCTGAGGCTGAAATCCTTTATTACAAGGGAAAATGCTCCCATGCATGTTATTTTTATCACCTAACTTCACTAATGTCCCTAAGCTTTTACTGTGAGAAAGAGACAGGATGAATCAGAGGAAGAACCTAGTTACATATTGACCTAGTTATTTGTGGCAATTTTTGAATCTGCTTATAAGAAAAATAAAGCTCCTGAAAGGAAAAAAACCCTGACTGTAAATGCTCTATCAAACCATACTCAGGTGAAATACTTCCCAGTACAAAATTTTAGTCCTTTTCCCTCAGACACAAAGTTTGACTCTTTCAAAGTAATTCAACTGAAGCTCAAAGTATCACTCATACTCTTCCTGTCAATCCAAACCCTCTTGCCAGAGCCAGCCTACCTATTCACTGCTGCCCTTCAACCGAGCTCCTAGCAGGCTTTTATGAGGACCAGGTGATCTTCATGCTATTATTTGATCCCCCATCTCTCATGTACAGTTGGGAGAGAGCTGATTAGTTGCAGATGGAGGTGGTTTAAATTTTAAGAACTTTAACAACTACCACTGTTTATAGTACCTAATACCAGATTTCAACTAAGTGCCAATGCTCTGATCATTTGTTTGATCTCCAGATGTGCGCATATTCAGAAATTGATAATGTCATAGTTTCTATCTCAAAAAAAGCTTTCCTGAACTCAAGTAGGGGCCAAAAAGCCATATAGCTTTCAGTTAGATTAATTATGCCATAGTGAAAGGAATTAGGAGGACAAAAAATATAACAGACACTAGATTTGAATGTTGCTGAATTTCAGGAATTTCAATTGTCAAGATTTTCAGCAGTAGGAAATGATCACATAATTCTCCCACTGCAGCTTAGCACAAAAAGGAAAGAGGAGGTTTGGTGTTGCCATTTTCAGTGAACCACTTTTAAAGGGAAAACTGGACCTATTAGAATTTTGAGGTAGCAAATTTCTGTCTGTCCCCAAAGAGAAACACTGTATTAGGACTGCTTTGGACCTGTA
Source organism: Caloenas nicobarica (assembly GCF_036013445.1). Taxonomy (NCBI): domain Eukaryota; kingdom Metazoa; phylum Chordata; class Aves; order Columbiformes; family Columbidae; genus Caloenas; species Caloenas nicobarica. Next base: position 10,217,932 of record NC_088245.1, read on the forward strand.
TATTTGATGGGTGGCATCTGTTATTTTGAAGAAAGAATCAAGTAGTAAACTGATGAAACTTGAATGGTGTGTTTCTTTTAAAGTTGTTTTGTTTTGGTTTTGGCAGAAATAGTGTTTCTGCAGCCAGAGATCATGCTGTTTGCTATAATTTAACAATTATATTTAAAGGATTCTCCTATCTTTTTTAATTCCTGGGAAACTAGAAGAGAAATACCTATGAAAAGGAATATACTGATAAATTCAAACAGACATTTCAATGTTCTAAATAATTTATTGATACTTAGAAAAGAACAGATAAATACACAGGTGGCTAATTTTTAATGTGAGCCTCTCAATGATTTACTAAGAACATCGGCCCGGTGTTTCATACGTGTTCTGTTCAGTACTCAGATGCACATAAAGAAGTTGTCCTGAAGGAATGAGAAAACTGCTTCATAGCAGGCATGATGTCTACAGTGCAACACACACGCCAGTGCTGATCGAGAGATTAAGTTTCTCTCAAGGATTATCAAGGACAAATGGACTATTTTTTTTTTCTGTCAAAATTTATTCAAAAAGTGAAAAACACAGAGAAAGGCTTCGATGAGGATTTTGAGCAGATGTAAATTGTATAGCTCTCCATGAACACATAGATGAAAAGACTTTTATGAGCTAGTAAAACTTTCTTCAATAATCTGTTGCAATTTCAGCAAGGTAGCTTTAGCACAGGGTTTACTTTGACTGTATATGTGGTTCCACTTATTTTGGCTGAACTTCAACAAAGCTCATGAATGAATTTAGTCTACAATGGAAGTCAGATAGGATTGCAGTACTAAGTATATGTGCCTGAGGATAATTCTTATCAAAATAACTTGTGCATATGAATGTGAATATAACAGAGGAGAACTGAGTCTTCGGTACGTTCCTGTGTCACTAAAGTCAGTCTTCACCTTGAAACATGTGATCTTGCAGTGGATTATAGCTGTCACATGCCAGATGGGGGAACTCAGGAGTACAAGCCCTATCCAGTACAACAGCTGGCACTACAGTAAAATGCTTAAATACCTCTGTAACTTAAAGCAAACAGTGCAGTCTCCCTGACTTGCAAGGGACTTCTCCCACACCTTAAAGGAAGCTCATATTTTCACAGGTTTGCTGTCTGGTGCAGGAATACCCAAGTGTAAGTTTTGAATCTTTAAAATAGAATTAAGCTATTTTAAATATTTTTCTCTTCACTGTTATTCCTTTTGCAAAATTATTCAGACTGGGCAGCTCATTAAAATCCAAGTACTTTACACAATTAGTCAACTAATTCATTCAATATCTTTGTGCAACTAATAAATAGTAGCATTTCTCTACTAATATTCCTGTGCTGAAATCCTCAAATGATACTTCAGCAAATAAAGTAGTTAAAATAACTGAAAAATCTCAAATCACTGTCATTTTATTACTACTTAATGACTTTAATATTATCCATTATTTTGTTCTGAACAAAAGAACTTCTCTTGTCTTCACTTGGCCTGAATACAAAATGAAGATTTTTATCCCATTGTACCCAATATACCAATGCACCTCTACTCTTTATTAAAACTACGCATTAAACAAAAGAATGCTTTTCTTGATGACTTATACAGCAGGAATGGATTAACTTCACTCTTCTGTTTCTTTTGCCAAGCTAACATGAGTTAAAAAAAAAAAAAAAATATCATTATGTCAAGTAGATTTTGTTGCAGACTGGGAAATCTGAAAACTTCAAAAGTGAAGATGAAGACTTTAAATAATTCTCAGGATCCAGACCACTGGGCTCATCTGTGTAACTATCTTCTGTGTTTTGATTTGAAAGGTTGAGCTACCCCTGAATTCATTAAAAACAGCAGAGAAACCAAGTAAACAATAAATTAATCCACCCACCTACAAGATTCTTCTTCCCTTCTCACTCAAAAATCCTACCTAAATCTCCCAAACAAGAAAAAGTAACTGTGAAGGTGAAAGGTTGAAAAAAAATCCCAAATGGAAGCTGTTTGTGTTTAGTATATCTTTTGTCGGTTTAGACTACAACTATTTATTTGACTAAAAGGAAGAAAAGCTACAATGCTTATCGTCCTATCTTCTCACAAGTGTTCTTCAAGAAGATATTCCTGGCAAAATCATTCACAGCTAACTGGAGATGAAAGGATGATAAAAATAGGGCAAAGTGACTGTGCTTTTGCTCTGTTAGACTCTGCCTATTCTAATCTGTTTTCACTTAGTATCCATCTGTTCTATTGTCTTTAGTTCTTTCACATTTTTGACCACATTTAATGTCATCTTCAAAAAAAAAAAAAATAAAAGCAGCAACCTCTGATAGTATAGTTAGGATTGTGAAACAAAGGGAGAAATACTGTTTCAGTATGCAGATCCACACTGACTAAAAATACTTCTACCTTGTGTAAACACATCAAAGCAAAAAAGTTCAAGCTCTGTATCAGACTTGGACTTCAGCAGGTGTAACTTTTTAAAATTTTCTTTAACATACTTGGTAAGAAAGCCTTCAAAAAAGCAGGCTTCTCCACCTCTCTGGCTGAAGTTAAATAAATAAAAAGCCATTTAATGGTAACTCTTAATGCATGTTGACATAGTAGGTATAGAAATAGCTGATTCAACCTTAAGAAGGTAATGAAAATCAATGTAAGGATGATGCATGGACTGGAAAATACACCTCTGACTTTCTACTGTATAACTTTGTTTGATGAAATCTTGAGAAGCTCTTATCTGCCAATAAATTAGAAAAAAAAAAAAGATTAATGAGATTGTTTTTACTTCAACACTTTATCATTTGTCTTTATTCTCTAGTTAGACTTTGAAACATCAAAGCACTTAAAGCCCTTTAAGCGCAACAGTGTTAATCAGATGTTTCAAAATAAGCCAGCTTGCCATTGTGTTTTGTTAAGTTGGAGATAGATTATCAGTCGTGTGATGTGATATATCACGATCCTTCAGTTAGGCATATAGTATGAGATACCTGTACTTTTGCTGTAGTGGTGGTAAACAGATGTCCAACAGAGTCTTGCAGCAGCTGCATCACCTGGAAAGAGTGCCCATAGACAGACAACTAAAACTTTGTGCTTCAGCCAACATCTGCCTTGAGTGATTCCAAATAAGTGATCTCTACCAATATAATCACCAAGTTGAGCCAACTCTCAGCACTTTCCCTTTGACCCATCTACCCTGCAGTCAAAGGTGTAATTTCAGGACATGTAAGCATATTGGGACTGGTATAAATCAGCTGCCCCATGTACTAATAGCCATGATCCGATAAGCAGCACAAAAGCATTACGGGCCTGAACAAATACTGCAGGTCTAAAGGCACAGTATTCCAGAATCACAGAATCATAGAATGTCCTGAGTTGGAAGGGACACACAAGGATCACTGAGTCCAACTCCTGTCTCTGCACAGGACAACCCCACAGTTCACACCGTGTGTCTGAGAGCCTTGTCCAGTCTCTTCTTGAACACTGTCAGGTTGGGGCTGTGACACCTCCCTGGGGAGCCTGTTCCAGTGTCCAGCACCCTCTGGGGGAAGAACCTTTTCCTAATGTCCAACCTGAACCTCCCCTGGCACATTTTCCTGCCATTCCCTTGGGTTCTATCACTGGTCACTAAAGAGAAGAGTTTGGCGTCTGCCCCTCCTCCTCCCCTTGTGAGGAAGCTGTAACCGTGATGAGGTCTCCTCCTAGTCTCTTCTCTAGGCTGAACAAACCAAGTGACTTCAGCTGCTCCTCATACGTCTTCCCCTCCAAACCCTTCACCGACTTTGTAGCCTCTTCTGGACACTCTCCAGTAGCTTTATATCTTTTTATCCTGTGGTGCCCAGAACTGCACTCAGTGCTCCAGGTGAGGCCGCACCAGCGCAGAGCAGAGCGGGACAATCACCTCCCTGCCCGGCTGGCGATGCTGGGCTGGATGCACCAGGACACAGTTGCCCTCTTGGCTGCCAGGGCACACCATTGGCTCATGTTCAATTTGCCATCAACCACAACTCCCAGATCCCCCTCCACAGAGCTGCTTTCCAGCATCTCGTCCCCCAGTCTGTGGTCCACATCCTAGGTGAATGATAAAATCAATTAGAGGTAGTTTTACATGTTTCATTACACATCCAAGCCACAGAACACACATACACTAAGTATATTGTATTGAAAATGATTAGTGAACAAACTACTCCCTAGAAGATGACAAACATGGGCTGCAGTAGTGAAAATCATAGCTTAAATAAAACCAAGCTGTTGTGGGCCCAATCCAGCATCCTTTCTCTACAAACAGCCTGTGCCAAAGTCAATGGGTGAGCTTGCCTTTACAAATATGGAAAGATCATGTCAATTCCTTCCAATAATAGTCATTACTCTTTTAAAATATGTACAGAGTAATAAAAAAGCAAACAGTGTTTGAAAGCTAGTGTTACTTTTACCCCCACTGTAGGAAATGTGAATGCTGTCTATTTCTTCAAATAATACATTCATCATTTTTTCACTCTACAAAATAATTAAGTGACTTGGTAAACTTTCATATTCGTTTTGCTTATTCTTGTTTCTAACCTGAAAATCTACAAGTGTGTTGTTTGTTGTTTTTTTTTTCTTTTTTTAAATGAACCTACAACATTCTTTCAGATATTCTTCCATTACTGTGAATCCAGGCACAACTTTGTGCTATTTCAACAACCAGCGAGACAGGTATGTCTCTGCCGGCGCGTCGGTGTACGTGTCCTTCCCATTCTATCACAGATGAAGATGGAAACATAGCAGGTAGAGTAATCCCATTTTTCCAGGCCTTGAATCTCCCCATTACTTTCCACTCTTTAAAGAAGAATGGTTTCTGCTCCCTCATGCTGTTAATGGTCTCAATTTTCTTTTGTTAATATGTGCTTAAAATCTACTGAGTACTTCAGACCTCTCAAGGTTTCCTAAAAGGGTCATTTTATTTAACTTTCCATTCCTTTCTCATTCCTGTTCATAAAATTGTTAGGTCTGAATCCTGGACTTTTTCAAGTTATTGCCAAAATTTGCAATGAGTACATTTACAGCTGGAACTTCAACCTATTTTTATTTTTGATAAATGTTTTGCAAAAAACACTGGATTTAGCAAAAGGTGAGGTATTCTGACATGTTGGTACATACTTTTGGTCATCCATTTTTGGTTTTTAACTTCTTTGTCTTCCAGAGGTACAAAACTGCTATTTTAAGCACGTTAACGGCAGTTGAACCAAATGCCATATGAATTTCTCATACTAGCAAGTGAACGTGTCAGTTTTCTCTCACCTGGATCCTTTCAGTTGTTATATTTAGCAGTATAACTTCAAAGTATGACTGGTAACAAAAGCTGTATGCTACTGAATCTTCATTCAGATTTGATTTTCTGTGAAATTCTGGCTGTGAAAATAGATTCTTTTAATTACCTGTCAATATGCATGGACTGTGCATCATAATGTGTATTCCATGTTAATAGTCTTAAAACCCAATTTATGGGTAGGTGGGTATTAGAATGGACTCTCCAGGAATACTTTTTGAATATATATCTCTCAGATTGCATTTACCATTTTTTGCAGTCACAGACAAGAAAAGGTTGCCAAATTTTACTGTTCACTTTTCTTGGTTTCAAGAATGAGGGGTGAAATGAATGTAAATATCATAATTCCATTAAACAATACTGGATTAAGGCATAAAATAGAGAAAAAAAATATTTTTTTATCCTGAGCATTATACATTTGGAAGATTTTTTCCATAAAAAACCTTAAAAGAAGCAGAAAACATTTATACCCCAAAATTGCAGGACTCCTGTATGTTTCATTTTTTTAATAAGCTGCCAATAGTTTATCCTTCAAATCAGTGAGATTTGCCCCAGGTGTCTTCTGGATTTTACTTCATCCTGAGGATCTGAGCTGAAGTGCTTACTCTGGAAACTGAAAAACAGAGTTTCAAATGATCTCAGTATTCTCTGCTTCCTTTTTTTGTTGTCTTTACCAAGTAATCTAAGGGAGTGAAACACTTCAGGACTAAGTTTTGCTTAGCTTGCATAGTTACTAGACTAAACTACCTCACCCCTAGCATTTTATTTTCAAAAGAGCCAGCAAGTGTGACAATCATCACTTCTATATTTTCACTTATGCTGTTTTCCATAGTTGCAACTTGAGCTGTTGCTGTCTTAGAAGTTTTAATAAAGTATTTTGGCCTACTATATTTACTGCTATAAATGTTTTGATGAAGTATTATACTTAATAACAATATTTTAGGTACTATTTTTGAACATAGAACAGAGAAGTTAACATAAAAAGTACTGCATAAAGTTAAACAGAACATGAAGGAAAATAAAGCTTCATTATTGGTTGACATGTTAAGCATGGAATTTTCCTTATATATTTTATTGTGAATATGTTCCTCAGTTAGTTTCTGCTTTCAGTCTATCTTGAACTGTTACTATAAGAATAAAAACATGTCTTTACACACTGACTATGTATAATTCTTTGCCAATGCAGAATTACTGTAGTGTGGTTTCATGTAGATCATTGTTTGCTTTGGCAGTTTTTCTCTTTTTGACATTTTTCCATGGCTTGTTGAAAGTATCTTCTTTTTGACAACTACCATAACTTATGTCCAAAGTGAAAAGAAGCTCCAGCTCCAAAAGTTAAAAGAGAAAAAAAAAAGACCTGGGTTTTGTTATAATTCATTATCTTGTTCCAAACATCTCAAATGTTAGTGGTAGGTAAATATGCTTGGATTCAGATCTTTGCTGTTGGATTAAATTAAAGATTATCTTTCTCCTATTTTCTACATCCCCTTTTTTGTTGTTAATATATATTTTTAAACTACATAATCTCAACTATCACTTATTAAACGTGATGCATATGTTCTTTATGATGAAGGACACATCATTGCTTTAAAAAGATACATTCAAAGATCTTTTGAAAAGTTCTTTAAGTTTGTGTGCCTTTAAGGAATAGATCATCAGTGTGGTTTTTGCCTTTCAATTTTTTTATGATTATAAATCTGAAACTAAAATGGAGGTGATATATTCCCATATAGGTTTTACTTTCACCACAGTCAGGAAGTTCATAATGATGGTCCTCACCACAAGTGTAGCTTGGCCTCAAACATATTTTTAGTACCTTATTTGATATGTTATTAAATTTCTATGCTTATACAAAGTAAAAGCTGTATATAAAAGAGAATTTACTGTTATTTCAGATCAATATTTTCAACTATTATGTTGTATTGTTAGATTTTTGCAATTTATTTTCCAGTAATTTTCAAGATACTGAAGCTAAAAACTTTCAAGAAGATATTCCAAATTAATGGTAGAATCTATACTTACACATTTCTTTTTCCAGAGCCTTACATTTGAGGGTCATTCCTATACCAGCTTCACCGCCATGAGCCTCAGTCTGGCTGAAATAATATATTAAATCGGGTAATCATCCCATATAACTCCTCATACAGATTAGGGTATATGGTTGACGCACATACTTGGCTCTTTCCATCAGTTATAATGTTTTGTGAGTTGATTGATTATTGATTATCAAGTAAGTGGAGAGAGATTTTGGTCTGCAATATTTAAGCATATCATGAAGCTCTAGCAACAAAATCACAGCTTTTACATCTCCTAAGGAGCTGAAGAGTGCTCTGTCTTGGCAAATCCAGGGACAGAAAAAGCTGGTGGACTCATCCCCCTTCAGGCTATGTGGTGAGGTATGGGTTATCATCTTCTGGCAGTTCTTAGCTATTGAGTGACCTTCTGTCAACTAGCATAAGTTTCAGGGAACCTTTGTGGATAACTGGGTATTTGCTTTGTATAGATTGGAGGCTGAATGCAGTTCAAGAACAACTTAAGAAATGAGGTCACAGTTTGCATCCAGCTACCAGTGTATAAATCTTAATTTGTTAAGAAACTGTGGAGCTAATGTCTATGATTAGGGATTTTCCCACTTTTTTGCCGAAAGTGTCATATGACAGTACATGTGTCATCATCTTCAGGTGGAACTTTGCATTGCTACTTAAGTTTCAGGAATTTTATAAAAATAAAAAATCAAAGTTGTTCAGCATTTACACAGGAATGCTTTCTGAGGAATCCAAAGTGTATACTCTAGGACATGAACAAAGTAAAACATCAGATCATTTGTATCAGTTTGATAGGAATGGTCAACAGTCAGCACGTATCACAGCAACAGAAAAAAAAAATAAATACAGGAAATGTTAAGGTGGTTTTTTTCTTCTCTCGTATTTGCATTCTGAGGTACACTTTCTCTTTTCAACAATCTTTGTAGATCACCAACAACGCAACACTCGTTTGGCTTTCTGGTGGTAGAAGCACTAAGTCTTGATCCCTCTCCAAAATTTCTATTCTAATAATAGAATATACCAGCTTTACATCATTTTAGGACAATTGTGCAAGAAAAAGTTATCTTGTTCTGACAGAAGATGTGCTGAGAGGATTCCACAGGATTCCCCTATTTGTATTATGTGGATGGAGGGGTAGAGTGGAGCTTGTTAAAATAAAATGGATCACGTGATTCTGAATGTAGGTGTTTGCTAGAAAAAAATACTGTGCTAGTGGGTCTTTGTTTCAAGCTGTAAGGATATATGAATACTTTATTTTAAAATGTTAGAGGCTGATGAATCCAGTTGTTCAATGAACACGAGGCTGTTGTGACTCCATGTTCCAAGGCTCAGCAAGGCTGAACATGAAGGCGTGTCCTTGTCTCTTGGTGGGCTTCTCACCAGGGACAAAGGTCTCACCATTCTCCTTGGATAGCCTCAAGGAAGTGGTTCTGGGTTCTGCATTCACATTAATTTACTGGGGTTTCTCAGGCTGATACTGTTCCTCTGCATGCTGCTGGGCTTCTGTGTTTATGCTGATTAGTTTTTAATCATATAATCTAATGTGCCTTTTTTCGAGATTTTTTTCCTCATAGCATAGTTAATTGAATTTACAAAGTAATAATTACCCTTCATGGTCAACAGCAAAATATAAACGCACATTTCATCACAGATATTTTGAAGGCTTGCTTTGTACGGGTGTATGAACTGCTCCAAGCATATGTGACTATAGCACTTAAATCCAACAGTACATTGTTCTTGTCTATTCTATTCATTTCTGTCCTCCACTCTTATTTCCATATAGTCACTCTGCAATACCTCTATGTTAAAAAGTAAGAGAATTTTTTTCTTTGGACTTAACATAAGAGATCATGAGAATGATGATGACTTTTTTCTGTAGGATTTGCTCAAGAATTTCTGTTTTATCCTTTGATAACCGCTAATGTTCTAAGGAGAAAATCCTTCTTTTTTCACTTGAGTAGTGGAAGTTTTGCCAACATATTAATAATTTGCCACCACAATGTCTTTTAGACTTTTAGACTAATTTGACTCATAGTGTTGAATGACATAAAAATAATGATTGGGCTCAATAAAATTATTTGATAGTCTGTTAGGATGCCAGATTAAAAAGTGAATGGACTGATAGTGTGTTACTTGAGAAATATTTCTCAGCTTTTAAGACTATTTTGAACATTATGTACGCTGAAAGATTCATGTCCTGCTGATTTTCTGCTGTATCACTGTTATATGATAACATCCGTTTCTGACCTTTGGGATGATGAATAATATCATGTTGGGACAGTCATCTTAAATACCTTTGTTAGGAAATTCATATCCATTGAGAGAGGTAGGGGGAGATTTATTTTATATTGACCATAGTTTGGAAGGTTAATATCAAAAATTGAACACAGAGTTAGGTTTTTATGTTCTTAGTTCAGGCAGACTTTTTTTTTTTTTTTTTAAGGGTAGTACTAATTTGGAATCTTGAGTTTTAGAAAAAAATGTAAGGTTGGGTCTCATTGGAGTACTGCAGAATATGTACCTGAATTGTTTTTTGAATAAGTCATCCTCTGGTCCAAGATCAGATGGAATTTGGTAACAAGGTAAATGGGCCTCACAGACAACTTATTGACCCTACAGTCTTCTTTTCAGCTGCAGCCAAATCTTCAAATCACATACCATACAGCCTGCAGCAATGAGTTAACTTCCCACTGAGAAATATCCCTTTTTCACTCCATACAATTAAGTTTTATAAAATACTATGAAGTCAGTATGATTAAACTATAAGGGAGAGGGCTTGATTTTACTTTGTGTAAGAATGAAGGGTATAATTTGATCCTTAGAGAATGAGATAGCTTCTATTTTTTTTTTGTTTGTTTTCCCCATATGAAAATGATATTTTCTTGTGATGGAGATGTTTTGTGAGACCATGTTGGTCTTAATAAACTCTGGAAATGGAAAAAAAAATTGATTAGATAGGTAATATGGGACTGTCCCTCAAGCCTGAAAGGAAGTTCATTGTCCTGTGATGTAGGCACAGTCAGCCTGTACAGTGCAATCCACTAACATCAGCTCATTAGCTTTCTCTTTGTATTTCAGCACCCACTACACAGTTATTAAGCAGTAGAATTTCCAACATAGGTCATTTTGACATGGACTACAGCACTAACATCTTCATTACACAGTAGCGTATAGAAAAAGTGCATCACTGTATGTTATTTTAAATATTTTATGAAGAATTTGTGCTTTGGGAGCTTTATTTTACACTGTGTAGCATTCAGTCTATGTATTACTGTATATCATACATGTGTTTCATTTAAAATGTATATGGTTTCAGTGCAGCTTGTGCGAGAACATGAATTATAAACCAAGTAGCACCTCATAATTTTGAGAAACAGAAAATGTTGCAGAAGCCAGATACTTTCTGGGGACTATATAGGAATTTCATTACATAAATTGTCTTTTGTCATTAAAAATATCTAAGAAGACAGCACAGTGGTTCTCATTTGTAATTGTGCCCCTTTTTCTGCAATAAACAGGCTGAAGTGACAAAATCTGGTGAGGCCTGCTAAAATGAGAATTTCCCACCTCAAGGGGATTCTACATTGACGTAATGGCTGCAGTGTGCCCTAATAAACACCAGCAACAGAGGCAGAGGAGAAGCTAAACAAACATTAGCACCTGTAACAGTTAATGTAAAAGATGAGTTGAAGCATATCAGTAAATAGTTTTTGAGGAAGAGAGTAGATAATTAGGAATATAGAGAGAATAGGAATGTCCTCAGAGCAAAAGAGGAATCAGTAATTTTTGTGATGTTATGAGAAATGAAAGGATTAATGAAGCAAAGAAATGTGTAAAAAGAAAAAAAAAGTAAAACAACTGTCAGGGGAAAGGGCTTGGAAAACGACAGATAATGTAGAAGAGCAGGTGCCTGTAGAAAATAAAATTAATTAAATGCAGAAATTGAACTATACTTAGACATGGTATCAAAGAACAAGTTCATAGCTAAGCAAGAAATAACCTTGGAGAGGAGACTGATTAAGCAGACAAAATTTGAGTCTACATGATTTTCCAGTATATAACAGTAAACAGACAGTTTTGGAATGAACAAAGATGCTTCTTCTGAAGTTAAAATACTTCTTGCCTTTAGAGAAGACTGAGATTAGTTTTGGTCAGAGAGGTGCAGAAATGTCCTTGCCTCCAGTTGGTACTGAGCATCGTCATAATCTTGAACCCAATGATCTAAAATTTGGAAAAAGATTAATTATTGTGCAGGTGCATTTTGTGGAAATTTTTCAGCTAGAGAAAATATTTACTGTTCTATTCTTGCTTATTTTCCTCAACATTTCCCCTGAAGAGCTGGCAAGTACAGCATTCCTAATTACATTTGTTGGCCAAACTGTTGAAAGAGACAGGCTTGCCCAGACTTACTTAGAGAGCTGCGGAGAGGTGTGTAGAAACACAGAATAAATTAAAAATACTGTTATTCAGAGTTCCAGCAAAAGTTGTGAAAATTGAATCAACAGCCAAAATTATGCAGAGTTCGAAAGAAAAAAGGGTTTGGATCCACACTGTGGTGAGATTAGTTAGAAAGTTTTACTTTCGATTTTCTCTGTAGAAAATAACAGAGTTTTGGAGAGGAAAGGTTTTTAATGTTTCCATGTGTTTTCTCCCATCTCCCATAAAAGTGGTAATAATCTGTGTGGTGATATTTAGTAGCCAACTTTTCCTTATGAAAGGAGACAGCAAGGAACAAACTTGGGAAAACACAGATATGAGAATTACTATCACACAGAAGTGTTTTGGTTGAATGAGAAATTTAACTCAAGAACAAATTTTCAAAATTACATGATTTCTGGTTTTAGAAGATCTATAAGCCTTTAGTAGTAGACTTTAAATGGGATCTATGCTCAGTCAAATGTTAAAGTTTAATGAATTAGTGTCTATCACAAACTGAAGCTACTGGCCCTTCATTTACTCTATTCTCATGGTGAATGTGAGGCTAAGTGTGTTAAAAATATTAAAGTTACAGTGCCTCATCTCATATTTGTGAAAGGATTTGCATTGTTTTTCATCAAGGCTGTGTTTGTGCTGTGTATCTGTAAAGCTGTTTAACACGGGACTTGTCTTCTCTAGGGTTAGATGTTTCGTTGCGGTCTATCATTGAGCCATTCCAAGGTTGATTCATCCACTTCTGAAACAGAAGTTTAAGATGAGTGAAACGAACCATCCATTTCAGTGTGATGGTACCTTCTCCCTCACCTCTCAGTGCTGGGGGACCCTGGCCAATGAAGGTGAAAGTTCAGTGAGATTTATCTTACCCTCAGGCATTCACTGGATTCTTTGTATCACGTTTAACATGGAGTTCTGAGGAAATTAAAAACATAACTTGTGATTTCTGCATTCTATTGGGTGTAAGTATAGGATAGTTCTCCGCTAGAGAGAGGCAGCAGACAGGACAGCTTACTAGATTCAGTCCAAAGCACCATCTGAAAACGCACAGCAACTGCTTTGCACTTGTGTGGAGATCACACAGCCACTCTTTTCTAACTGTGCTTTTTCAGACCTTCCACCAAGCGGTGTCATCCAGCGAGAACCAGCAAATACAGATACATTAATAATAGTTCAAGGGTTAAGATAATGGTCATTTCTGTATGATATCTTTACTGAATGTGTAAGTCTATGTTGAAATAAGATTTTTAAAGCAGCCTCTGAAAATTAAGGAAATATCAAGGTTAAGTTTACTTGTGTAAAGATAAATAACAATCTTGTGTATATATGTTATACCCTTTGTCAGAAGACAAATTAGTCATATAGTTAAAGACCACATCACATTTCAAATGAAAAGGAATGTTCTCTCATTTCCTATTTTTAAGAGTTCATAATTTACAGAGATTTTTTTGATGAGTAGTATCAACATTTCAAAAACCAGACTGATTAAAATAACATCTCTATTACATTACCACTCTCTCAGTCAAGAACAAGTTTGAACCATAGATTCATTGTTCAGACGTGTATCAGCACAGGTAACCACCTATCAACTATCTGTAATCACAGGTTGTTATTCTTTATGTGGGTGAGATAAATGAATACTCAGACATTTTGCCCTGGCTTTCGCTTTCACTGGAGAAGATGATAAAACAGAAATGCACAGCTCAAACCATGCTCCTCGTTTCCTCTCCAAGCTTCTAATCTCCTCCAAGGTTCAAGTGGCGTGTTTCAGGCCCTGCTGATTTCACTTTATCTTCTCCCAATTTTTCTGCTCACCAGAGGGCCCATTGTCTCTTTCTGTTTCGGTCCAGTTTCCCCTGGATGTATGTGTGCTGGCTTTATTCCCACAGCTGTCTCTGCAGCAAAGAAAAAGGTCATATTCCAATATCTTCTTCCTACCATTTTTAATGCTCACGGCAAGACCTTCTCAAAGAAACCGAGAATGAGAATTTAACATAGTCACATAGTGTTATTGTCAGGCTTATTCTCAGCCTGTTATTTCCTTAATTTGGACATTTTGGTGTAACTGAAACCTTTGGAGAAAAGGTACAACCTATAGTAGACTTGTGGAAGTTCACCCTAAAATACTAGTTTTGTCAAAACTGTAAACAACAAAATGCAAAGTTTCGTGGTGGAAATTGCTGGGTGATGTTAATAAGAAAAAGTGATATACTACCCCTGAATGGGAAAATATGTGAACTACATTTATGCATTGGCAGTATACTTCCTGAAATAGCTGTTAAACAAAACTATTTTCAGGTCATAGAGCCCATCTCTTCTTTCTTTAGTGCTGAAATTGCTCTGAAATTCCAGTATCCATGTTTCCCTTTTACCTGGCTGCCTAAAACATGTTAATCTTGCAGCCAGGACTCTCTGGCCACACACAAGTTGAGATTTACTGCCATGAAATTTTGATGCCAAGGCCAGGAATGTATTTTTCCACCAAGAACAGCACACGGTATGTGGCAAACTTCCTGTCTGGTCTGACTGCTTTTGCCATTTTGGACTGGCATAAGAGGCTGCTGGAGAAAGGCTCTGCTCATGACTTGTCTTTAGTCCTGCTGCCATTTTCCTTTGACTGACTTCAATGTGAAAAACTTGTTCCATTCTGAATGGTTTATTACTAACTGGCACTTACAAAAATAGCATAAAGAGACTATTTTATGCAAGGGAAATACAGTTATGCTTCCAGTGTGCTCCTGATGTACTTCATAAGTCAGTAAGCAGGTTCTGAAACTTTTATTTGTTATTGTAAATTGCAAAATGTTTCTGTTTTTAGAAGTATTCAGAGAACAAATACATTCCTTTAACAAAAACCAAACAAACAAACAAAAAAAAGCTATAGCTCTTCGTTTGCATATATCTAACATATAGCAGGGCAGTATTATCTGCAATGCAGATAATTGGACTGAAAATTTTATGTAGTTCTTACTCTACCTTCAGGTTGCTAGATAACTTTACAGAATAAATTTTCCATTTCCGTGCATTAATTTATCTTCATAGTCACCCTGAAGAACTTAGAGTTTAAACAAAAATGGATAATGTTGAATGGTCAAGCTGTGAGATTTGAGTGCTGCAGACAGTGTATCCCATGTTCAGTGTGTGATTTATCACATGATAATATTTGCAAATGGAAGCATCTTTTGTTGGCAACAGTCCTTTATTTTTATCTGTGTGAGTGAGCCAAGAAAAGTAGTATTATTTATTGAACTTCCTTTATTAATATAGCAGAAGCAGTTTCAACAAAAAAGTCAATTATTATGAGGCCCCCTTGGGCTTGATGACTTTACACTCCTCTAAGATGAAAAGCGAAGAGGAAGAAGCACTGTTATCTCATTTCAAGAGGTAGAGAGTTACAGGCTTAAACACATGGACGAGTTCCCACGGAGATAACAAGTTACTGAGTAGCAACCAACGCATTGTAACTGTCCTTTTGTGTTCTCTTGGTTTGTGCAAATGTGAAGTAATTCAAATAATCCTTATCCTCTTTCATTACATATTTTGTTGAGGACCAAAGAAATGTAAATCAGTTCACACTTGTCACAGGCTAAGAGATTGAAGATACACGTTGTTGCAGATCAGCTATATTGGGTAACTCATTATGGCACCATGAATTTCCATGTGTCTGCGACTTGAGACCTAGATTCACTTTCTGTGCCAAAGACTGAATCTACACTTCTTGAGCCTTACTCCCATGTCTAACCTAAAGATAAAATCAATGCCACTTTTATATTTTTTCAGTGCCAGCCGTGACAACAAGGGTAACTCAGGAAAGCCAAGCACCAAGGTATAGCTGGCCTGACAGTGGCGGGGGGGAGGGGGAAATATATATATATATAAAAAACATCTTGAAAGAACTAGATTTTCAGCTGTCATTTGTAGAATCAAGAAGCTTGCATATTCAGATAAGCAGCTAGCATTCCGAATATTTATTCAGTGAAAGTAAAGCTGATACTTTTGGGTGCTAGCCAGTACTCCATCACTATTCATTATTATTAACATAGTGTTATTCCAAACACAGATCCAGTATTTGACAAGATTATGATTGCACCTAGTAATGTATCTTGAAGACAAGAGAAAAATTCTAGTAATGCATCTGCAGCAGCTGCTCAGTTTTAGTATGGTCACTGTGATTTTTAAATTGTTACTCCCACGTGCCTTGGGTTTCTTTTTTGATTTGTGGGGAATAAAGGTTTGTGGTTTGTGGGTTTTTTTCATAAAGTATCAGAATGGAGTTTGACACTATTAGAGAAACTGGGATCATTAATTCTCAGTCAGAACACCAGCATAATCAATTACAACTTTTCTTCTTCCAACACACTACCGGTTATTTAGGCTGAGGAGAAAGATGTCGTCACATTTCTGTAGCATTTTGCCAGTAGTATATACATGGCTTTTGTGTTTAAGAAAAAGGTGGGTTTAAAACAAAAAATAATAATAAGCCAACTTTCATGAAAGTAAGTTCAGAGTTTATTCTTTCCTTATAAATGGTTTGGTGCTATTTGGTGAAAATCTTGCAGTCTGGGACTTCTGATTGCTTATAAAAAACCAGGAGTGTTACAATCCATAATATCCACGACTCCTGGATCAATCTCTGGTCCATTTTCTGCTAAGTAAGCAGTAACAGTTCCTCATGAGGAATAAAGAGGAGCCAACACAGAGAGACCACTGACTACAGAAGGTTTATTGTGCAGTCTATTTACCACATTATCTAATTTAAGCTAAATTCAGTGCCTGGAAATAACTCCATTGTACTGCCCTTGGGAAAAAAAAAAAGTCTGGAAGAAGATTTGATCACGTGTATGAGAGAATATCTTCTTTTGGGTGCATACAATGATTTATTTCAGCACTTGCTTGATTGTTCTTCAGAATTTTCTTGACTTAAATAAGTCCTTTTCTCTCTTCCCCTAAAATATATCCTCCATACCACTGTCTTTTATGCATTTTAGTTGTTATGACGGGTGAGATTTGTCATATTTCTTCTTGGTCATATATTTTCCTCTTTCAGGAAGATCAGGTGAGATGGAATCATGCAGGGACAAAGCAAGTGTCAGGGACTTCAGGGTATGACAGGCAAAAGCTTGTAGATGTGGGGATGGGGAAATTTAGCTCAGAGAAAATGAAGGTGCTCTGAAAAACAGGGACTAATCAGCCAAGATTTAGATGAAACGAAATGAGAAACTCCCTAGGGATTAGAGTGTGGACAAAGTTTATTGCATTTCAAAGATCTTTGAGTTAGTTACAACATCATATGAAGGCAAAGTTCCACCTGCAAGGATGCATGGGGAAAGGGAAAGTTGGTGCATAAATATTTCTTATTTTACTTCTCTATTCCTTGGATAAAAAGAATTCTAAAATATTCCTCTGTATAAAAGAACTCATGAATTCTAGTTTTCTTTCTTATAAAAATGTAACTTTTATTGATTTTAAAAGCCTTGTGGTCTTCTTCAGGGAGCTCATTATAAGGGAAGGGTCTAGATAGGTCTGCTTCAAAGTAACAGCTAACTTGGAATGTTATCAATACTTTTCAAAGAAGAGTCTCTCATCTGAAATGTGTCTCTGTCTTCCTCTGTGTGTGTGTATGTGTCCGTATGCATACATATGTATCTCCTAGAAGTGCAACTATATGTTTGTATGCATGTGTATTATTACATGTGCATATATATATGTAAACATATATGTAAATATACGCATTCCCTAAGTATGTCTATTAACTCATTCAACAGGAAGTTGCTTAAAGAAAGTCTCATTTTGATTAATTTGTTTTTTTCAAAACATCATTGAAAAATACATTTCACATGTAAATGCGTGTCATACTGATTTGACATGAACAAAGCCAGTTATTTGATCCCAGTTGCAACGAATAAAATTTCTCTCCCACCATTTCACTCTTGCTTTTAGAGGTATCTTCTGAAGTTAAAATTGCACATGTGGCATAGACCTGTATTTCACCAAATGAGTTCTGTTAGCATAGTCATAAGGGTTAAATTTATGTGAACAGGAGACCAGGAGTAGTCTACTAGTCCCAGTGGATTCCTTCGGTTCGGATTCACAATTTGTGTAAGTTATGATAACCGTCTAATTAGTGCTTTGGACATACAGTTTTCCACTTGACAGATGAACTACAATAGCTCTTTCAGAAATTCTACTAATTATGTCTTATTAGTATCAGGCAAGACAATATAAATCTCATTTCACAAGAGATTTACAAGAACGCCTACTGTGAAGTGGCTCTTTTTCAAATGACCTCTAGTTTCTTTTTCTGCGTGTTAGCTGGATATTTCTAGAATACAGTCCTTAATATAAAGTATAGTACACAACAGTATCTAAAAATGTCAGTGTCTGAGAAAGTAGATGGTGTTTATACAAGCTAAAACAGCTTTAGGGAAAAACTAATGCTAATATTCGTTTTTGACAAATGGCTGTATCAAAATGAAAACACTTTTAGTATATATATCCTAATCAAACTCTGAAAAATTCTAAATGGCTTAACTTTAATTTGTTTTCACTAACACATGAAGCTGAACATCTTGATTCTGGATAGGAATTTTAGGTTTAGTACAAAACAATATTTTTTTTCAATTAAAAAAAATTCTTATTTTCTAAAAAAATGGAAAATCACTAATCACCAAAGCTTTATGTGTCTGATCTGTTTTTAGAGAAGTGGCATTTGATTTTTTTAATTGTCCTAGAATTAACATGTATTCATTTTGATTGGTTTTTATCAGAATACAGCATGTCTAATTAAAAGTTGAGAAAGTATTAGCATTCTTAATATATCTCTATCTTAGATAGTGAAAAAATAAATTGGGAAATGTTATTAATAATGCTTCTGGTAGAGTTTGAATATGAATAATTGTCCTACAAGCACGAGTTTCCCATCCTATGAAATTAGTCATGACTTGGTAGAAACCTCATCGCTAGATCTGGAGTAGAACCAGCTGGATCTGGGATGAGCTGTACAGAGAATGATTTCAATATAAGGTATGGTAAAGGTTAATTTATTATAACTTTCTACACTGTTGCTGGTTTTTGTTGCTGTTGATGAATGAGAATTAATTGCACTGTGTATGTTGTAATGTCATGTGAATGAAGTTTGTGTGCATAAGAAGAAAGTAATAGGCCTCTGTGTTTCACACTGCATTGGCAAGAAAGTGCACATGATTTGGCAAATTCAGTATTCATGGAACATATTCTATATTTGGTACGAATTATACAAGTGTGCAAACTTCCTGTGCAGTGACAAACCCTACAGAAAGTACTTGATATTTGTTTTGAGGAACAAACATGGTTCCTATTGCACTGGAAGAGATCATATATGTCTTTTTTTTGTAGTTCACATTTTTAGCATCAGCAAAACAATATATTTCTCTGTATGAAAACAGAGAGGTTAAAATGCCTTTGCTTACATCCGCATAGGCTAATGACTCATGCTGTATTTTAGGAACAGGCCAATTTCCAGTCTTTGATCACTATAAGCTGAATAATGATTTCCAAAGCCAAGAAAGAAAAAAAGTGTAATTTCTTCATCTGTTAGAACTAAGTACAGTGTACTTAGTAACAATGAAAAATAAATACATGGAACCAAATTCTGGTTACATACAACAAACTTAATTTGTAATAAACCCTTTGAATGTATTTTTGGTAAAGTACATGTAAACAGGTGCATTTCCCAGCTGTTCTGGATACGGGATGAAAGCAGACTCTGTAGAGTCAGTGGACTGTTCATTTTATCCGAGGACAGGTGATTTAAATCAAAAGTCTCAGTTGCCTTATGTCTTGGATATCTTTTACCCTTAATTAGTTTTTAGCTTCTTAGTTGTTTAATTTGGTAGCCATTTACTTTCCTGTTGCATATATGGGAATCAATCTGAATTAATTTCTAATGCATTGCTTTCTATAGCTTTTTCTAAAAGTGTTGTCTTAGGTTACAAAACCTTTATTTAATATTTCTGTCATATGCTATCGAAAACGTAATAAACCAGTATGTATAACGCAATTAAGCAATTCACCAAACTTGGGTATTAATTTCATTTAGGTATTTTTATTTCCTACCTAGTTATTTTCTTGCAACCTATGAATTAATCATTTTGACCCTAATACAGCTTTATGTGAGATATATGTGACTCATTAACAATTACATAATTTGACTATTGAGTTGCAAAATTCTTGTAATATATTTAAGCCTTCAGGATTTATAATTTCTTTCAATAAACAAACAAACAAACAAACATAGAATGGTTTGCATTGGGAGGGACTTTTAAAGATAATCTACCCCAACATCCTGCCATGTCCAGGAACACCTTTCACTAGATCAGGTTGTTCAAAGCCCCATCCAGCCTGACCTTGAGCACTTCCAGTGATGGGGCAGCCACAGCTTCTCTGGACATCCTGTTCCACTTCCACTTTCTTCCTTCTGTGCAGTCTAAATCTACTCTCAGTTTAAAATCATTGTTCCTTGTCCTGTCACTACAGGCCTTGGTAGAGCCCTCTCCATCTTTCTTATAAACTCTCTTTAAGTATCAAAAGGCCACAACGAGGTCTCCCAGGAGACTTCTCCAGTCTAAAAAATCCCAAATCTCTCAGCTTTTCTTCACAGGAGAGATGTTCCAGCCTTCTGACTATTTTTATGCTGTTTCCCCAAAACCTGGCTAAAATCAGTCACTTACAAGACACACATAAGATATTTTCCTTCCCACAGACTTAACAGAAAATGGACTTCCTTAGCAAGACCTAGTGGACCAAAAGAGCCCTGATTTATGTTAAAACAGATGTAGTAATATTTTCAGTAGTGTATATTGTTAATGTTTCGAAGTAAAACCCAGCTTGAAGGCATGTCTTTGAAAAATGTCTTTTCATCTAAAAAAATAAGTTATATTTGGAACTTATCCTAACATAATTCCACCGGTTCTCTGCAGAAACCATCACTGTTCCACACCTTGGATTTTTTCCTAGCCAGTCAGGTAGGTTATGAATCATAAGTACTGTAACAGTAGTAGTATAAAGTACAACAAAACACTCAGGGGCTTGCAGAATGCATTGCACAGACTTTGGGATGTCCATCCCTGCAATGGCAGTTGCTCTACAGGAAGAGAAATTCAACAAATACTACTACCACCAGCAATCTCTGTCTGAGCCCACATAAAAAAAGTGAGTCCCCCACTCTCTGTTCCCAGGTCTCATCCTGAGTGCCCCCAGCTTGTTGCCTGGCTCTGTAGCCTTGCATTTCTGGGTCTCCTTTCAAACGAAAGGAATGGAAGAAACCAACATTCATTACAACTCATCCACTAATGGGCACAAGTTGGGGACCCACCGCAGAGTATAGCTGCACCACAGATAGGTACCCATATTGTATGACATGGCCTGAGGTTACTTGCGAACATTAATGGAGATAGAAAATGGACAATGTTTCTGCAAGGACCTTTTTGTGACTGTACAGAGCCCTATTGACTTTGAGCTTGTGCGGAAATCTGGCTCATATGGGATCAAAGTCATATAGAGTTATAAAGAAAAGGTAAGAGAACTTTTGCCTTGTTTTACCAGCTGCCTGCAACGTCTGCTGATTCCATGAAAACTGAACTCAAAATGTCACCTTCTTTTTAATTACAAAGCCAAGAATCAAACTATGCTTAGCAAAGTATAAAAATAGAAATCTCTGCAGACAAGATACCATTACCCAATGTCTTGTTAGTAATTCATTTGTTTTAAAAGGAATTGCCAAGAACAAGTCACTGTTAATTGTACAGCAGGTTATATTTACTTTTCACAAGAATGTCAGATGGAACTGCATTTTCAAAACATTTTTTACAAGCAAATCTCAGAATTTCCAGGCTTCTCTAAAAAGAGTAGTTAGTGTTTAGTAAAGTAGGATGTGATTTCACGGCACATTAGTTATCCCACATTAACTCTCAATGTGAACAGTCCAGCCCAGAAGTAGGTAGTGTGCCAGAAATTTCTATACTAGCTCTACATACAAAAACTTTTCTGCAAAGACAGGGCCTCAGGCACCATTTATTCACCAAATTATTGCCATTTTTTTTTAGCAAAGCCTTATTTTACTACAACATTTCTATGTCTGTGTGGTACAAACTCAATTTACTGAGGCAGTTTCTTAGAAAGCCTTAATGAATAGGGCCAGATCTTAACTTTACATCTCAAAGAACAGATATTGGGAATGTAACGTCCCCCACTTCCCAGTGGACCCCAGCATGTGGCTCTCAAATGGTGCAGAGACAGAGGAGCAAAGAAAGCCACCGTGAGATCTTAAGTATATGGCAGCCTAGTTAATTCTCAGAGCGCTCCTACCTTTCCAAGAACGACCAGCTACTTTCATAAGGAAACGAAAACCATTATGGTTGCAACATGGAGGAGATTATAATGCCAGTAAGAAATGTGGCACTTACATAATCTCCATCATATTTCAATTGGACAAATTCTTGCTTTTGCTCAGTAAATTCACTGCAGTTGTGAATATCCCTCATCCTATTTATCCTCTTTATATCCTTAAGCATTATAAACATCCATTCATAGCAATTTTTTATTCCTTGAAGGAAACATTAGTGAAACGCAGGTGTCAGGTTGCACATAGTCATTGTACACATTCTGAGCAAGAGAATCATCATGTAAATGTATCTAAAAAATACCCTAATTCCTTTGAATTTGAAAGTTATATTCACATATGAATATAATTATTATTACAGTTACAATGAACCCCCTCCAAAGCCTCAAAAAAACAACAAGAGTTTGAGATTAATCTGCAAAGTTTATGGTGACAACCCAGCCTTTTATATACAGCTTTGCAGAAGTAGATCTCAAACACCTTTTTGATTTGATCAATGTCATGCACTCTTTAGTCAGGGAAACTGAGACTGAATATTGAATTTTTTTCCCTAAAAACTATCCAACAGCAGAAGCAGAAACTGCATTAGGCTATGTGATAGGCTAGTAAATCATGCCTATCTCAGAAACTGAGAGTTTTGTGGTTGAAAACTACCCATTCAGTCACATCAAGTAGTGGCTAAACTTAATAGCCCTACTCTCCGAGTAGGAAATTCAAATTTTCAAAGCATTTAACATTTGCTGCTAATTTCTTCCTCTTGCAGCTCAGACAAATATTATTATTATTTGTTTATAGGAGGAAGAAAGTGGGGCAAAGAATTAAGATTTTTTTTCTCCAAGCTAAACCAAAATTTTCTGGGAGAGACAGGATTACACTTGAAGAGTCCTGCTTTCCTACACTGTGCTCAGGCCACTTTCTCACTTCCCTTCCTTCAAATAATACAAATATAAGTGCTCATCTGTCTACTGAGTATATATTTTTCTGGGTTTAAAGTCTGCAGTGTTAACATTACAGCATTGCTAACCTTTCTTCCCTTTTTATTTCAGCATTAAACTACAAGCCCTTACAGTAATGCTTCAGGACAGAAGGAGGCCACGCAGTCCACTGCAGTCATTCCCAGTAACACGTCGCTAATGTTTTCATTGCTTCAAAGTGCTTGTTTAACACTTTTTGAATGATCACAGCTGTGGTTTCTGGTGCCATCTCAGATGATCCATTCTCCATGTTAATTACCCCTTTGCATTCTGCTGATTGTCACAGTGCCTGATCTTCTCTTGTTTGACCCTGTGTCTGTCAGCATTAAAACTTCCAAAGTTCTGTGTAACATCCTCATATCTCTTAATTGTCTCTTTTCTCGTGAACATTTACAGTGCACAAAGAAGTATAGCAAGGGGTTTTACCGCTGAACTCTGTGTGTTAAAGCCTGATTCACTGCACATGAATTTAAGATGGCTGGAGATGAGAATCCAGGTTTCATAATCTGTGCCACAGTTATTTAACAATGCCTAGTAAAAATTGCTATCCTATATTCCTCTGCTTAGGCAAGGAAATGTGCTTATCTTTTCCTTGTGTACAAGAAGCCACATATTAAAATTCGGAGGCCAAATTCGTACTGTATCTTCCACAGACTTCGAATCAAATTACTTTTGAGTATGGCAAGCTGATTGATAGAGCATTTCTTCCTAGCTAGTTGCACCTCAGCAGTGACCACTTCAGTTATAATAATATGCTAAGTTTAAGGCTCACATCTACTTTTCACATTTCACTTCTAGTCCAGTGAAAGGTAGTGTTTATGATCAGCCACATATACATTGTGATTTGAAACCATCTAGTGTAGGACCCCAGCAAGGCAGCGCTGAAGCAATGAGGACAGTATCATTTGACACTTCGTGGAAATCTTCCATTGCAGTCTGGAGTACTGGCAACCCCAAGAAAAAACATCCTCACAGAGACAATTTGAAGGATGGGGGGGCATCCTGTGATCTAGTTCCAGCAGTAGTGTGCAGTTATGTTTTGAGTATTTTTCTTTTATGCTGGTAGTTTGGGAGAGCCTGGCTAAGTTTAGAAACTTCAGGAACTCAGCAGAGCCCCACATGAATGTAAACGTCAGCTCTTTACCTGCCTCTGGTGAGGTGTCTGCTCTTGTTCCCATTGTATTCCTATAAATAGTATGGAAAAGGCTGGCTGGGGGATCACTGTCTCTCACAGAGGCAAAATACCAACAACCACATATTCTGCTACCTCTTACCCCTTCACAAGGCCATGGCTCCTAGACTCTGGCTCTCAGATGCCTCTTATACAGGGAATTTTTTCTTTCTTTGAGAGGTAGGGGATACACATTATAAATGCTTATATCCTGAAAAGTATTTTCTGTATTCATTTCCTGTTCATTTTTCCTGAACATTTAATATTTACTATTCACTGAATATTAATAGCATAGCTATTACTCAAACTTGTGTTTTGTTTCTGTATTTATTTTTAGGAGAAATACTTTGTGTTGCCCCTGCATATGCACGATCCCAAAATTCTTCTTTTTTAAAAGACTTCTTGAATACTTTCTCCCTAATTTTCGGTATCTTGCTTATCTGTTCTGTTATTTTGACATATAAATAGTGCATAAGAGTCTCTCCACTGTTTCAACAGTTTTCCATTATCTTTTCCCTTATCTGCAGCTGTAGATTTTTCACATGGTTCAGTAATATACTTCAGGCACTGTAGACTCTCTTTTATTTTGGATACTTGGTAAACCTTTGACACCAAGAAAATTAATGAAGTTTGGGGAAAAATAAAATTCACTCAAATGTGTATTTCTTGCTGTCCATCCTGATCCTTCTTCCTGCTCAATTCTTTCTTCTTCTAATGATGTTCTGAAAAAAACACATCATGAGAAGTGCAGAATGGTTAGTCTAGTGTTATGTGTCAATTTTAGAACTTCAGGTATTGCCTTGCTGAGTTTCATATCTATGTTTTCTTATTCTCTCACAGTTGTGATCTAATCACTGAATTGTAGTGACATGATTTTTTTTTTCCTGATTAATAGTTTCTTCATCTCCTAGAGGTTTATCTGGCTGCAGATGCTGGGAACAGCTCTCAGCTGATCTTTTGGTCATGCAGTTTTCAAAATTATTCTACTTTCACGGTTGGATTCAGCTTGGCTTCTAACGTATCTCACGGTTGCCTTCGAAGGCCACAGTGAGCATGTTTAGATGATATTTTTCTATTTGCCAAACATATCTGGATGGTATTTACCTTTAAATAGCAGAGATAAGGAAGCTCTGCCTGTGGGCCTGTCCCTTCCTCTGCTCCAAGCCACCCACAGCCATGCAAAGTCTGACAGGCCAAAAGGCAAGACGCATGACCTGATGTCTGGAGGAATTTAACTACGCTCTTATGGCTTGCCTTTTGACTCTGTGCATTGGCAGGCATCTCTTTGCTTAAAAATACTATTATTATTATTATTATTATTATTATTATTACTAATAATAATAACAACAACAACATCATATTCTTTATGAACCTAGTCCTTGTTCTGCCTCTGTGTTCAAGATAGTAGCTAGTTTGTGATGTGATATGCCAACATTACTCATAGTTAACTTGGCAATGCATGATAGTGATTCCCATTAGAAATGTGGATGTCCCTCCAATTCCTCGGGAAATTATATTTTAATATGCCTTCTATAACATGTTCACGTTTCCCTTTCTTTGGAGACTTTGACTCCAAATGCATTTGAATATCCTTAACATGACAGTTAGTTTCCAGGCAATGTCCAGCCATTCTCCAGAAGTTAAATGGCACACGTATACGTTATTTATTGAAAACAGTAAGTCTCTTAGCTGTCTCTGACAAAACAGTAGATTGTGGCTTGCTGACTAAAGGCTGCACATGTCTCCAGAGATGAATTTCCCTGGTTTGTATCACGTTCAGACAATCACATAGTTAGAGGTGGTAAACTATGTGCCAGCTTTGTCTGATTTCTGTCTTTCTTATAACATCTATTACATCTCTTACTTTTTATTCAACATGGTTGTAGTTATTCTAACCATGGTGAGAAGTTAAATATTAGTGCCTCTACACATCTGTTTCTGCATTCTGTGCTCTACATCGGTAATTTACCAGTAGGTGAGTCTGAGTGTTACTCATTTCAGTGAAAATGAAAAGCCTTCTTCCACTCAGTGTCTGTGGAAGGGGAATTGCACTCTTCCTTCACTTTTATTTTTTTACTGGATAAGAACTTTGAGGTGGGTTTAACTTAGCCTGGAACCTCAGTGAGAGCCACTGTTCCTCTTCTTCTCAGAGAAGTCATTTTATACTGTAACTCAGTAGAGCACTAGGGGTGCATTCACGCTTTTTTTTTTGTTAACTGTATAACTTGAACATGGTTCTCATTGCTGCTCTTTCATACTGAGCGTTTCCCCAGCATACCTCTCAGTTGTTGCATAATATAACTTTCCCCATCAATTTGTAAGCAGCTGAGGAGTCAGAGCTGAAAAAAGCTGAGATAAAGGCTGTTATATGTGATGTAAATAGATGTGAACTGGCGAATTATTATTGCTCTTTCATTTTTCCATACTGTGTAGGACTGTGAAAGTCAGATCTGGCAGAAACAATGCAGTGTTCATAACTAACAAGCAAGCCTTGAATTTAAATTTGATAATTTAGATGGGTGCAACTGGATGCCTGTGAGATGAAATGATTTAGTCTGATGTCAGCACGGTCTCTGATTTGGAGAATTTTAGGACTCCAATTTGTAACCACTGAAATGCAAAGCAACATATGCTTCACCAATAGATTAATAAACTAAACAAAACCACAGGCAGAGATCTACATAAAGTACGAGAAATATTCATACAGATATTCTCTGTTATAAATATTATTTGAATGATAACTGAAACTCCTGGGGAAAAATTAAAATGAGACCTGTACTGTTTTAAGCTACTCTTAAAATAAAACATCCTGTTACTAGATGGTTTACAGATAAATTATTGGACTCAATAGAGGGGAAATTCTTTTGCCTGTTTTATACAGGAGGTCAGGTTTGATGATCGAATGGTCCCTCCTGACCTTAAAAGCAATGAATCTACTCCTTTTCTAAAATGTACACATAAAAGGTCAAATTTCCAAGACTGGAATATTTCAATGAAGGACCAGAAGCTCTCTAAGATGTCTTTAAAATAATGAAGGGGGTAAAAAGAGGCATAAAGTAAGGACAAGAGAAAGAATACAAAATAAATTAAACTAATGAATTTCTATCTTTTGCTCTACAAATAGGAATAAAACATTAAACATCAGAGCATGTCATGTGATTCCAGAAGTACTTATGTGGCATTGCTTAAAATCAACTCCAGCTCACAGCTCAAGCTAGTCTGTTTTGCAAGGGATGTTTATACACAATCTCTCACCTAACAAGAACCTGAAATTCTTTGCTAGGGGGAAAAATATTTTATGAACTGAATGTGTACATGTCACCCCATGTAAACACATAAACATAATTAAGTCGTTGCGTTAAGAAATACCCGGATCAAAATAGCTACTAACTACCTAACAACGTTACCACAGTCATGGTATAAGCATCCACCCTCCCATACTATCCTGAGAGTGAAATATCTACAGAACAACATTTTCATTTTTGGAGTTTATGCTCTAATCTCAGTAGGGCTTTCAGTGTTTAGAGGAAGTCTTGATGAGAGTCACTCTGAAAAAAAAGGGGGTACATACTTTTGAGGCATCCTTTAGATCTTGTTTCTAACTGTGCCTTATTTGTAAAAACATTATACACTAAAAATTATGTTCTTCTGCTTTAACTCAAAATAGTTATTTGGTGGCACCATGAAAAAAAACAACGCTCAACTGCAAACAGTACAAGCCTATACCCTCTTAACAATCAGTACATAATTTAGGATTCTCCAAATATTTGCATTTCTCATCAATGACTTATCAAATACAAACAGTAATGAACATTCCTTCTCCTCCATCTTGATGAGCTCTGCTTCTTTGGAATATTGACTTCCTTATAATAAGGGTTTTCTAAACTGTAATAGACAAGGGTATATTAAAACAATACACATGCTATGCATTCATTCCCTCAATCCATATGAACTTTATTTTGTGCCCCATTAACCTTTACCACTTGACGAGAGTTTAATTTCTAATCCATACAACTATTTTCTGACAAACTATCTGTGCCTGCAGATAAGGCAAAAGTAGAAAGACATGATATTTGGAAGAAAAAGGCTGAACTGGAGAGCACAGCAAGAGGTGTTTTATTTAAATGGCAGTTTTTCATATAGCAGCTCTTATCCAAAGACCCAAAAGCACTTCAGTTTTGTAGCCTATATGTTAGATCACTGTATCCATTGTTGAAATTCAGCTATTTCTGGAGAAAGAATAGAGCAGCCTTGTGAACATACATAAAGATGACACATAAGATAGGAGAATAATAAGAAATCTTCATATCAGTGTAAGAAAAATAGATATAGGAGCAATTAGGTGAAATTTAGTCAAGATCTAAGAATCTCTGTCACTCAAATCTAGGTCATTACACTTACATCTTGCTCAAAGGATAATATGTCTCAGAATTTCTGTCATAATATGACACCATACTTCTATTTAGTATAATAAACTTTGTGTTCATATACCTCGTTATTATTAATAGAAACTAATTACTGTAGATTAATTCCCTGATATGAATGGCTCAGAGTTTTACCTGCAGTACAATGACTTGTGAAGTTTTTTGCAGGATTAATACTTTCATTTTTAAATCTAAAAAATAAGATTTTTGTGAACTGTTTATGCTTAGAAAGCAAGTAGAAATGATGCTGTACATTTCCTTGTTTTCCAGGGTACCTGAGCTAAATCCATTTAGGCTTATATTATGCAAAGTTTTAAAAATAAGAGTGGAGCTCTTATTCTGTTTAAAAAGAACTCTTATTTTAGAACTAGCAATAATAACATCATAAAATTTCCTGCCGGGTCCCTTTCTGTAAAAACACAAAGCAGGTTTTATACAACTTCTCTTCCCTACACCTCAACCCCCCCACCAACATACTCAGGAAAGGGAAATTTTTGAGAGAAAGCCCTCACTGGCAATGACCATC
Source organism: Caloenas nicobarica (assembly GCF_036013445.1). Taxonomy (NCBI): domain Eukaryota; kingdom Metazoa; phylum Chordata; class Aves; order Columbiformes; family Columbidae; genus Caloenas; species Caloenas nicobarica. Next base: position 10,247,179 of record NC_088245.1, read on the forward strand.
TGTCTTTGTGTGCACTGGTAGGTGCTAATTGGCATGAGTGAAAGGAGGTGGTAATAAACACTTAGCCCAGTGTAGCCAGCCCTGTTTGACTGAAAAAGAAAGTTCTTTGAACTTTACTGGATCTTCAACAAATAGAGCTTTTCAGCATAACAAATGCTTAGATTTTTACCAGTGTTAACAACACAGTAGTTGTGTCTACAGGGATATGGAAAAACATACAGGCATGACTCCAGTTCTATAGCAAAGGAAAAAGAATTTAAGTAGTGGTACATTTTCAGCCATTAACATAGCTTTTGTTTTAACACTTGCTACCCCAGAGGAACAGTTTTAGAGCTTGTAGCCTACAAGCAGAATTGCATTTTAGAGAACAGAGGCTTTGGTGTACCCTATACCTTCATATGGTGCCCTGATTTCAGTGGAAGTTTCTCAAATGTCATAAGGCTTAAGACTAAGGTTGAAACTTGGAAAAGGAAAGTGAAAATCTCAATGTCACTTTGTACATGTGTTTTATATATGAATGGCACAACATGGTAGTCATACGTGAAGTGTGTGCTCAATAGTACATTTCTTTCCCCAGATTTAAAATTAGTACCACTGGATTCAATAAACTAACTCAGGGCAGGGAACAACTGTCAGAATCAGATCTGTCTGATATCTTTAAATGTATCTTTAAAAACTTTACTTTTCCCTAACGTGAAAGCCTTTTTAGATATGAGTTCTAAAGAATAATTTAAAAATCCTCCAAATGAGTCTCTTCAGTCACAGTAATAAGTTGTGCAGAAAAATCCTAGTACGATCTTTTGAAACTATCAGTAAACAGCAATGTGTGCTTGCGGCCCAGAAGGCCAATTGTATCTTGGGCTGCATCAAAAGGAGTGTGACCAGCAGGTGGAGGGAGGTGATTCTGCCCCTCTGCTCTGCTCTGGTGAGACCTCACATGGAGTCTTGCATCCAGCTCTAGGGTCCTCAGCACAGGACACACATGGACCTTTGGAGAGGGGCCAGAGGAGACCACAAAAATGATCAGAGGGATGCAACAGCTCTGCTGAGGACAGGCTGAGAGAGTTGAGTTTGTTCAGCCTGGAGAAGGCTCTGGGGAGACCTTATTGCAGCCTTTCAGTGCTTAAAAGGGGCCTATAAGAAAGATGGGGACAGACTTTTTGGCAGGGCATGTTGCAACGGGACAAGGGGTAATGGTTTTAAACTCAAGTAGGGAAGATTCAGGCTAGACATGAGGAAGACTTTTTTTATAATAAGACTAGTACAATACTGGAACAGGTTCTCCAGAGAGGTGGTAGATGCCTCATCCTTGGAGACCTTCCAGGCCAGGCTGGACGGGGCTCTGAGCAACCTGATCTAGTTGAAGATGTCCCTGCTCATGGCAGGGACTAGATGACCTTTGGACTAGATGACCTTTGAAGGTAGTTTCCAACCCAAACTATTCTATGATTCTATGAACAGAAGAACTATATTGCAGCCATATTTAGTACTGTTAAATAATAAAGCAAATAAAAAAAATCTTAGAACTTAACAAAAAAAAGAAATAATAACTCATCTTGAGTGCATATTTTCTGTGATTTTTAAGTTATCTTTGTTGAATTTATCAGTGTTTAACAGGCACCTTGGGATTTCAAATTTGAAATCTGAATTTTACATATAAAAACATAGATAAGACAAAATTAATCTCTAGTTCCTGTTTGCAGCAGTGCTTCTACTTCTTTACCCCTGCTAAATCCATTCCTGCCTTATGCTTATCTTTCTCCATATGAGTTCAAGCCATAAATAAATTAATAGATGTAAATTTGAAATTCGTGACATTTTCCTTATTTCAGTTCTTTTTCAAATATCAGCCATTACAGGGGCAGTATTTCACTAAATATCTGTAGAGCACATGGTATAAGAAGCACTACATATTGGCTGGTAATTCCAGTTGCTACTGATATCAAGAAAAGAGCCTATATCATACATTTCATGTGGCAATACGGATCTGATCCCAAACACCTAGACTTCTCAACTACATCTTGGTTCTAGAAGAGCAGAGAAAGAAAATCTATTTCTAAATTTATATATTTGCAAATTGACACTTGCTAGCAAAGTTGTCACAATCTTATTAGGTTTCTTCAGTTATACGGTTTATAAAAGCTACTTCATGCATATTAAATTCTTAAGTGAAATAGATTTATGTGGGAGAGAACTTCCTCTCAGTTTACCATCAGTACAGTTACCCAAAGGATCACAGTTCATGTCTAATTGAGCTTTTGCAGCACAGTCAAAATCACCTACATAAGGAGATAAAAAAGACACCATAACTCTAAAAGAGAAAATACTTTATTCTGCTCTGCTTCCTCCTTGTTTTTCACTCCTTCCCCTTCCACACCCTTAGAGCAATAGCACACTGCATTTTAAACATTCCCACAACAGATAAATATTGACATGATTTCCAAGTGATGACCTGGTTTGTCAATATTTGAAAAACTTAAAATGATGTTTGGCCTTAGTGTTATAATAAAAATGAGTATGGTTTTTGCAATTCTTATTGAACTGTTCCTATAAAAAACACTCGGTTCTGCAGGTTGCGAAGAGCACTCTAAAACTGTTTATTTGTATAGTTATCATTATGGCTGCCATATAAAATTTAAAGACCTCTATAGCTGAGCGTATGGACCTCTGCAGCTTAAAGTACAAGAATCAGCCTCCACTCTTCAGTCCATAATATCCTCTTGTCTTCTGTGGAATGGGCAAAAACTGAGGATCCATACCACCCAATTTCTAGTAGCCTAATTTAGATTGTTCTGTTGCTAAAAATATTACAGGACAACTTTTTTAGTTACTGGAAGAGCTTTAACATATTTTCTTTCCTCCTTGCAGAGATCAATTAGAATATCTTCTGGTAATGTGAAGTATATATTACACACTATCAAAATATTGTATAGTGCCTTCTGTTGGATAAATGGAAACAGGGTCCTCAGACTATCTCTGTCGAAAGTGTTGTTTTCAGTCTCGGTGTAACAATTTCTCCCGACCTTCTCACCTGTTCCAAATTCCCTGCAGAAATGTGATCATATCTAAAGCTGTCAAATAGAAATGATGGCTGTGCATTTTAGGTAGGAAATGTTTTGCAAGTCCACTTATTATAATGTAGAAAAGTTGGTGTTACGTGTTTTTCCCAAAAGGCCTTGCTTTTAATATCTGAAATTACTTGCTGTGTCTTTCTGAAATACAAAAAAAAAAAATCACACTTGTTATTTCTCGTCATGTCTTCTCTCATCTTCTTTGAATGAATGTGTTGAATCAATCCAATTGTTAGAGGCTGATTGAGGAAGAAGTTCCATCAGATAGCTTTTAAGGTAGGAACAATTGGGGATTAGCACTGACAAGCAGGAATCAGTGCCGGAAACCAAGAAGAAAGTCCAGATTAAGTAGGAACAAAGGGCACTTTTTTTTTTTTGCTTGATGCAATGCAGCATTTCCTTCCTGTTATTATTTTGCAATAGTTTTACAAAGAATAAATAAACAGGCCTCATTATATAATACTTATGGATCTTGGCTTTCTACTTACTTTCTTTTTTTTTTTTTTTAATTTTTTCATTGAAACATTATTCTGGGACAGACTTAATACCTTCCCATGCCAAGAACTTCAGTTAGTTGCTAGCTAATTTTATCAGTCAAGAAAAACTTGAGTTAACTCAGTAAGTAAATCATAGTCTTTAGGCTAAGCTGGCACTTTGAGACCAAACATTTACTTTCTTACTGAGTGAAATGTTTTCAACTGTCTAATAGCATAAGTAATCTTGACTATGATTATCACACTCGTATGTCAATGCATTACTGAATTATTTGGCCCTAGTTTGTGAACTAATGGTAGCATATAAAGTTTTTACTTAATGTTTTCAGTAGAGGACTTACATGGGACAAAACCAAGTCATCTAAATAAAAGGAAGAGGCAGCTACATGGCACTTCATAGCATGTTGTTGTAATGCTTTCCTAGTGAAACTTTTTTCATGTCGAAAATAATCTAACTGGTGCTGAACAGGGGCTTTGGGAAGCCTTCCACAGAAAATGGTTATGTACTAGTTTGATGGGACTTAGAGCAAATTGCAAGTGTCACAGAAGATTTTTATTTCAAGATTTTGAGGGTGCTTTTAGAGAAACAAATGAATGGTACTACAGCAGCTTGAGAAAGGGAATAAAAAAAGTCTGAAATACCAATGTATGTACAAGAGGAAAAAATCTGCTGTCTGTCAACTGCCACAGCATTGGTAACTTTGTGATTGATATACAATATGCATAGTCCTAAAAAAATCACTGCGCAATTTGAATGCTGTCTATTTAGACACACAACATTGTACGTTTTTTTATTTTTAGGTCCTGGTAGCAAACTTTGTGTCCTGATTTTACAATTATAATATGATGCATAGCTTTAAAGTCATTAGGATTAATGTCAGTAAAACCAGTTAATACCCGTATTTTGAATAAAACAAAAATTAAAAAAACAAACAAAAAACTTTTGTCTGGAGATACGCCTAGAGTATGTAATTTTTTTTGTATTTTCCATCTGACTTACAATCTATTATTACATGTTGTTGATAGCAACCTTAAAACCAAAGAATGGCTTTGTATTCCGCAATCCCTTTGGAAGTTAAGCTCCTCAGGACGGCTGATTGTTACTTAAATCAGATTTTACATAAATCAGTCTTAAAAAAAAGAACCATTATAACTGTACTCTGTTTGGGGTTATGCTATCCATTAAAAACAGACAGCTTCTTCCAGCTACATGTCAGGAAGTACCAGCCTGTCCTCAGTACCTCCACAACTGTTTCTAGGGGATCTATTAATTACAATTCATGACACTTGCCAAGTGCATCCAGCTCTCCTGGAAAGTAACTATAGCAATGAAAGAATATGTCAGATAAGCCAAAGTCAACTGTCATTGCCAACATCAGGAATGTTGCACTGGACAATGGTCACTGTTAGACAGAGCAGAGCCTTAGCTGAAATCCTCTGTGGATTAAGGAAAAAAAAAAAAATAGTAGGTTTAAATATTGATTTATATCTCATGGGCATCATCAAAAGGATTTAACATCTTGGAAAATACAAGGCCTGAGATCAACCACTTTGCATAAAGCTATGCCTCCAGCTTGGCAAGTACTGGCATGATGCTAGAAGAGAACAAATGTGTTATATCAGACTCTGTTACAGGTCTCTGCTGAGAATGCCATTCATAAATACCTTAAGTGCCATTAACTGGTGTCGTCTGATGTCCTGCGTAATTCAGGGTATATATGATCCAGCTCTAATTCAATACAAAAAGTAATGTGTTTTTTCCTGTGTGGAAGCTGATAACTCAATGTGACTAAAGCACAGCTTCCAAAATGCACTTAGTTTTATTTTGAGGCTTTGTAAGTGGTGAATCCAACATGTTCGCCTAATCTGCAACATGATTGTGTTAAGAGAGAATAGGGACCTTATTTTTATTGAAACTTTTCTGTCAAATTTGTTGTCATGGATTCTCATTGTGTCTTTCACCACAAGATTAAAGTATCTGTGATATTTTTATTCTCATTTTGAAAAGGCTTAAAAACAACACTGGAAGTCCCTTTGATAAACCGCCATGATTTATGTGAATCTTTTTGTCTAGTTTTCACTCATTGCTTATGATGGTATTAAAGAAATACACGATCTTTACTGACCACTCAACCTTAGAAGTATCAGAGCAAACATTGGAAGTCTCTCGCCTTGCATTAATAGTACTTGATTCAACTTTCACAGTATAAATTGAAAAATTGCAGGAATCGTGCAGCCAATAGGACTTTTTTCATTATTTGTGTTTTCCAACAGAAGATGTGTGCAATCATTGAATACCATTTCAGTCTCTCTTTATTTGGATTTTCTTAAAAGCAGATGAATGACTTTAATTAGACTGAATATCACCCGTGTGCAGGAATAGTCTCAGGGAAATAAATTAAACTACTTGTGAACTAAGGATCTGATTTAGGTCAGGGTGAGGTGACATAGCTTGATACTTCGCCAGTTTTAGCAGGCAATATATTTTTGGACTGTTTTTTGGGAAGTTTACAAACTTCTGTCTTCACCCAAAGATTGTGCAGTCTTTTTAAAGACTGATCAACAGACCAAAACTGCCTAAGAATGTGAACTCACAGTCAAGTAAAATCATTAATATAACTATAAATGTAAAGATCTTTCTTGTCAGCAATTAATTAATCTTTTCTCTTCTTCTGCTCTCTTGAAACATCTCTTTCCCGATCTTGATACAATAAGAAAATACCAGTGCATTTGAGCTCTCTGAGAATCCACTATAAACTAAAAGCAATTTTAATCTTTTGGATATAAGCAGTATAGACAGGACAGTTGGTTTCTCACTGACTGTTCCACCTTGATATGAGAATCTAGATTTCAAGTATCTTTTTATTCTGGTTAGCAATTCTGATCAAACAAGGAGCCAGGAAGATAATCCTGTGAAAACTTACTCTATGCTTCCCATTAGTTTTCTTGTGTCTTTCTCTGAATTATCTGGTTTCCAGCACTGTAGAGAAAAAAATTCTAGACTTGACAAACGCGATTCACTATAATAGTTGTTTTTTAGGAAGTATATTTGTCATTGACAGAAAATAAAATTGTTCATTATCTTGCACAGCCACGCTCTTACATTCTCTAGGAAATATTTATTCCTTCCTAAGTTGAGGATGCTGCCCTCCCTCCGTCCTCCCTCCACCCTCCCGTTGCCCTCCCTCCCTGTTTATCAACTCTCTAAGGTTCCTGGGAGGGCGGGTTGAGAAGGTGGGGGGAAGAATCTACATTTCAGAGGAAGCACCCTCTCTATTGGCAAGAACTTCATGAAACCACGCTTCTTTTGTGTTGTTGATTAAATTGCCAGCCTATGCAGAGAGAGGAAAGGCGACAGGGCATTGCTGTTAGTATTTCATACAGCATGGAGACACAAAGAAACCATCAAAGTGATATTAAATGATGCTAATGAAGCAGAATTGAGAAACAGAAAATGTCGTGTCACTAAATAAAATACGGTGCTATTTATATAAAAACAAGGATAAAATATTCCATGTAATTCTAAATACATTTTAAAAATTATTCCAATAACTTAATAAAATATTGGACTATAATTTCACATAAATGTCAAGAGTTGACACACATGGACCAAAAATCTGGAGTCTGAGCTAAAAGACCTGGTCCAGAAAGACAGAAGTGAAAGTAAGCATTCAGCTTTAAAGGATCTTCAACATGAAAGTTGAGAAATTTTCAATGACCATGTGGAAATTTTCTGTCTGCTTGGAAATTTGTGTTTTCAACTTTCTAAGCATGGAAGTGATCAGAAATAAAAGAAAGCTATGTATTTTTTACTGTAAGTAGCACTGGTCTGTAACCAAGAAAAATCTTTTTTTGAACTTGTTTCCTGGTTTGTTTTTCAGACTTCTCATTGACTTCATGTTTCATTCCAATGTAGAAGGATTAGTCTCCAATTGGTTGATTACTCTCTTTACATAAAATATCTTCTCCTTCCCATGTTGCAGTTTCCTGTACAAAAAAAGTATGATCTATCTTAGGAAAACTGTAAATATAATGTTATTTCAGACACATATTTTTCTATTTGTTTCTTATTTTTCTTTATGTTTTTAAACAGAATTAGTGAGAACTACGGTCTACCTATGTAACCTCAAAACCCCAGGTTTTACATCTACAGAGGAAAAAAGAGATTGTGAAAACTTTTTTTTTTAAAATTACAAATAGGGCAGAAATTTCATCTGCAAGTCTGTAAAATTTGATGGGATTATTGGGTAATGGGTCTGTATTCTGTTTCCTTACTGTTTAAATGCTAACTTAAGTTGAAGAGCTGTTTTACAAAATCAGAATTATTTCAATGAAATAATTCATTTATATTGATCATTAGTTTCTTACGTATCTACCTAATGACAAGTGGAATTAAAATTCTGTGGAGTTTGCAACTAGAAGACTTGTGTAAAGCCTAGACACAAGTGATTACATGAGTAAACATTTGTGAGAGAAATGTGTAAAAAATGTGTGCAATACTGAAGAAGTTAGTAAATCTACTCATTTGGCTTATAAATTCTCATGTGATAATTTTAGATTTGAATCTTTAATGTCACATGCTGAAGATCAACTTTGAACTAAATGGTCTTGTAGAAAAAAAAAAGTAAATAGCCATATAAGGGAATCATTAAGAAAAATTAAAACATATGGTGGTATAATTTATTCCAAATATGAGTAACTCTTAACTAAGGAGTGGGAGTTTCCAAGTTTAGAAAGTGAATTCTGTCACAAATCAAAAGCAAAGTCAGCAGTAAAAAATCTCTATTAGTTTGACTCTAGTATTTAGCGGCTTTATTATTTTTCTTTGTATTTATCAGAAAAGGTTTTGGTTTTCTATAAAAATTAATAAAATAAACCCATACAAGTTCTATTCTGTGTAAAATAGGTTATTATTACAATTATTATTATGGTAGCCTACAGAATTTTAAGCCTTCAGTAATTCCTGTTCCAAAGGTCAAAATAATGCAAAAATTGATGTCAACTCAAATTTATCACATGATGTGTAAAGGACTGCAAGTGTAAAGGAGTACAGGTTAGTCTCAGAAATGTATCTTCCTTGGCTTGTAACAGATGCTGGGAAAAGAAGGAGCAACACAACTTGATTTCAATACATTTGATATCTTGGCCATTTTGGAGACAACTGAGTGCAAAAGAAAGTAAGAAAAAATAGCTTATCCCTATTTATATGACCGTATCTGAGACTTGGGCCTAAAGTATTATGCCACACTCAGGTCTGTCATAAAAAATATTCTGTCAAACAGCTGAAAAAGGAGAGGAAGGGAAGGGAAGGGAAGGGAAGGGAAGGGAAGGGACGGGACGGGACGGGACGGGAAGGGAAGGGAAGGGAAGGGAAGGGAAGGGAAGGGAAGGGAAGGGAAGGGAAGGGAAGGGAAGGGAAGGGAGGAAGGGAGGAAGGGAGGAAGGAAAGAAGGAAGGAAGGAAGGAAGGAAGGAAGGAAGGAAGGAAGGAAGGAAGGAAGGAAGGAAGGAAGGAAGGAAGGAAGGAAGGAAGGAAGGAAGGAAGGGAAAATGACCTAGCAAGAGTCACATAGGAAGCCAGTGAAGCAGAACCACATCACATTGACTTGTTGGGCTGTGCCACAATTTGTCACCCCATTCTAGTGTAAACTTTATCAGTTTTGTACCATTAAAAAAGCAGAAACCAATGCAAAAGAAAAAGTCTTTCTGATTAACATTACTGGCAGACGTAGTTATATAGAGATTTTTCTTGTAACATTTTCTTTTGAAGGAAAAGCAACATTCCTTCTTATTGAATCTGATGTTAGTTTTACTACCTCTAGCAAAAATAACACATTGTGATTTTATGGTTCACTTACAGTGCTACTATACTTCTTATGTTTTTGTGCAGTATAAGCATGATCTCTACGTAGATAATTAATAACATCTGCCTCCCTTACATGGCAAATGATGTTTCTTAAAACTGAGTTGTTTAATTTACACAAGTTTTACATGAGACTCACAGGAACAATTTTAAAGTGTTTAGCTTTGTGCAACTTTCTAAAGGGCTTCAGGCATCTTGGAAAGCAGATTATCTTAACTTCTGTATCAGAAAGAACAGAGTTTATTTAAAATTCAGCTTGTTTCTGTTGTGATTGTTAAAGTAAGCAATATCTTAATAGGAAGAATTAGTCTTACAATGTGATGGTGGAGTTAAACATGTATACACTTCAATAAGATAATTGTTTATACAAAAGGTGTTTGTATTTCAGATTTGATATCTTTAGACTCCATAAATATTCAAATAAATGTCTTTGTTGCATACATTTCACATGAAAAGTAACATGTCCGTTTTTTCTTATGACGAACATCAGACTTGAAGAAATGAAGTGACCTGAACAAGTATTTCAAAAGTAGAGCGAGGAATTGAATCTGGATCTCCTGAATGTTAATTCTTTGGTTATAGTTGCTGAAGTAGCCATTTAGGAAAGAAATTATGTGTTGCTGTTCTGCATCTTTCATATGACATTCCTACAGTTGTTCTTTTGGCTTCCAATAAAGTAGTCTTGTGGTTTAGAAAGCAGCAAAAAGCTGCATATTCATCTCAGGAATTATGAAAGGAAGCAGGTGGCTAGTTGTTATTCAAGTAAATTCCATTTTTTTCTGCACCTTGAAAGCAACTTTTAAAGCCAGTTGATGAAATAAGAAAAAAAAAAGAGTTATATGATTCATGGTGCTATCTAATGGCTGCCAATTGTAAGAAATGGACTCATCACTAGGAATCACATTTTCTGATGGAAAATGCAATATATGTTGTCAGTATTTTTGGGAGACTGATTGTATTCTTGATAATCCTGAGCAATTCAGGTAGATCTTAGCTCAGCCAAATTTAGCTGTTTCAACATGTATAGATATATGAACTACTCTATAGAGGACAGACAACTAAGTATCCTCAACAGTCAATAAAGAGGTTTACTTTCAGTACAGCTTAGAGGTAGGTTTCTGAGACTTAATGCTGGTACTTGACCCATATTAAGGTGGAAAGAACACTTCAACTAGTGCTTGTGCAAGGCCTATTTAAGCTTCATGACCAAGACATCAGATATATCCCAGGAACTGCAAAGAGGAGAGGAGGCCACAAGAGAAAGAGATATCTTGTCACTGGGTGGAGCAAAGAGGTAAAAAATGAAAATGACACAGAGAGATCTAAGACATAGCTGGTTTGGTATATGTTACATTTAAGAGGTAGTCATTTAAAAAATAATCACATATCTGGAAACAAAGACTGCTAAGCAGTTATATTCATCCTCTAGGAATTCTGTTGTTTCTCTGTTTATGTATGTGTTAAATTGTTGCCTTTTCTTCCTTAGATGAAAATTTTGTGTGTTAAACAATGTTTGTTAAACCTTTTTTTGTCAGGTTAGAAAATTAGTTCATTGAGAAGCAGAAGTGTTTGCATAGTTTTCCCAGGTTTCTCGATGGAGCCAGTGTTTTTGTAGTGGTCCCTATAAAATTTAAAGCCAGGTCCTATTGCTGCCAGTCAAAATTTGGCAGAAGGAAACACCGTACTAATACCATGAACTTCATGCCAAGATTCAAAATAATAAGCCTGTTCTCCAAAACAGAAACAAACTTTTCAAATAAAATCCCTTTCCTTTTTTTTTTTTTTTGTTTTTTTTAAGTTTGATGATTATTTAACTGTAGATATTATCCATACGAAGAAACTTTACAAAAAGGGAAGAAAATACTAGGGGAGGTCTGAGGGAGACTGAAATGCATGCCTAAAAGCAAATTATCTGTAACAAAAGGGAAATAATTATTAATTAATCTCAACACTTCACATTTTATTTTTATTATGTTTTTATTATGAGGGAGTTTAATCCAAAATATCTAGTGATGATTGGAATCACATTTCACTATCTTGTGTTAATGAAAATATTATCTTTAATAGAAAAAAACTCAGACACAAATGTTATATGTTATCTATATGGTGGAAAGATGTGGAGAATTTCAATCTGAAGAGAGTTACATTTTTGCGCATATTGGTTAATGCATCTTCATAAATGCTGCTATGAGCTTTTACAGTAGACTAAAGACCAGGACATTTGAAGGAGGTTTTTTCTACCAAGGGGTCAATTGAACATGGGCAGCTTGAGAAACCTCAGAGGGATGAAGGGCAGCCTGAGTTAAGGAGAAAATCCAGATTAAAACCAGTTCTCAAAACAGTTAATGATTATTATTTTTTTAATTCTTCCTAAATGCTTTGTATTCTTTATGTTCTAGCTAACAAAGAGTAAAATTAGACATTTATAAAGAATACAGTTCCAAAATTAATGAAGTCTAGAGAACAAAACTTCTGATTTAAATTCACAACATGCAGAGTACTAAACATTTTAGGGATTTGTTCCAGGCCAAATCCAGTCCAGAATATTAGCAGCTACACTGGATAATTTCTAGTTTTATTGTCCAGTGGTCAATGTGAAATATTTGGGCTGAGTCCCATTTTCAGCTAGGTTTAATACTCTAAAATGGCATGTGAAATCTTGTGGTGGCCTCAGCAAAAAAGGACAAAGGTAGATTCGATTGTATAAAAACATGTGGTTCTTCTGAACAAGATTGGTAGTGCATTATTTTTTCACTCATCAATACTGAGGTACATTTGAGCACCAAAATGTGCACTCTCTCTCTATGTGGAGTGGTTTTGGAAATTAAATGAAGATACTTAGGCCTAAAAGATGACAAAGCTTCTCCTGCTGCTATGATTGTGGAGACAAAGTTGAAGTGTTCTGTAGATATGAAAAAGCCATGCCAATACTTTCCATAACCATGGTCACTGGGACCTTCCTACTGCAGTATGGCAGTTTCTATGTTCTTTCTAGCTCCTTTGAAATCTCCTCTTGTAGTTTTGCCTTCTCTTTTCTCACATCCTATCCTAAAAACACAGTTACCTGAAATTACATTTCTTAACTTCTCTATGCATCACCTCTTTACATTGGCTCATCTCTGTCATTGTATTATTGGTACCAAGACTCCCTCTTTCCCTCCTTTGTGTAAATGTATGTAGATTCATTTTTAGTAAATTCTATTTGTGTTTCTTGTTTCTTTCAAGCAGGACGGCACTTTTCATAAGTATTAATTTCCCACAAAAATGACTGAGAAAGGCAATGTTGGTGAACAATTGCCCAGTGAAAGTCTAAAATTACTGAATGCAGAAAAGATAGTTGGTTTAGTATATTTCTCAGATCACGAGATCTGGGGGTCAAAGTTGTCGATCTTCTATAGAAATTATAAAAGAATAATCTTAAACTTCTGAAAGCACTAAAATCTGGAGGAAAACATTCAAAGAAATCTTGATCCTAAGACAAATTCCTGAGAACATCTGTGGAAAGAACTAGTTCAATAAAACAAACTTAGAATTAAGTCTTTCCAAAAGTTAAGTGCCAGTGAAAGACATGTGTTAGTATATGGTTTTATTTTTAGGAAGATCATTTAAAGATATTTTAAAAACAGGATATTAACTGTGGAAAATCACTGGCCCTTGAACTGAAATAAATAAAATATGACCCTCAGTACAAAATAATTCCTCCCATCTTATAGTTATTCAAACAGTGAAGTCAATTGGTCACTTGTTGGGTGTTCAGCCCATGGAGGAATAAGCTCCCAGCTATGGCTGATCAAGATTTATGTATTTATAAATATATACTTTTAGTTGGCAGGCTTTCTTGATCAGGCACACCCCTTTTTTAGAAGAAAATGGCACATTTCCATAAAAGTGACATGTAATACTAATATTTCTCAGACAGGCTTCCATTTTGCTGAGTGTTTTAGTCTGATGATCTGAACATGGGAACTGAGTGCCAGATCTACTGAGGTCCTGTGAATAGTGCTATGTGAATAGCAGTATTTCAGTACTTTAAAAGTGAAAATGAAGTTTTCAGTTGAATAGAATGTTAAGTTATTTTTCTCTTTCTCAAAAGAAAAAAAATAGTGTTTCTGGTGAATGAAAGATTACATTTATAGTGAACCTCAGAGGAAAGGTCCAAGTAGATCTAAATAAGATAACCTTCTTGTTTGAGGTGGGCATGCAAAAATACTAGACTACCTGGCCTACGGTTCATCTTCACGCACTGCTTCATTAAAAAAAAAAAAAAAAAAGACTTTACATTCATGGTTTTAAATCAAATTGTGACGTAGTTTGAAGTTGATCCTCTGACATCTGGACATCTAATCCCTGGTCTTTTGGATCAACATAGGTAAGATTCACACTCTTGCTTTAACATTTTTATAAGCCTAGTCACGTCCTTGCTATTTCCATGAAAAGCAGTTGTATCTGAAATTATTCAGTCAATTCAATGTGAATTTATAAGCAGTCAGGAGACAACAGTCATTTTGATCAGTTCATATATCATTAACGAGACCTGACATCTATGCTACATGAGTTCCAGGAGTTTAATTTTGGGTTAGTTCTAGTCTGATTCCCTGGACCAGTGCCCAGTAACAGTAGAAGCATGTTGGGTGCAATCCTGGAATGCATCTTCCAGTTTAGTTTCATCAGAAAGGAATCCAGTTTGCATCTTTGCTCTGCAATGCAAATTGAAGAGATTCACTACAAGTCCTAGTCCTGCTCAGAACAAAAGTGTCCATGTAGGCAGATGCACCCTTAGCCTGTACACTCTTTCTCCCCAGGCAAAGTGTTACTGCAGTCAAAACAGGGTGTAAGTTCTGCAGGTTATACTGTTTTCTTCTTTCTATAACAAATAATTCATGTCACTCTTTTCTTCGCATTCATAGCAATCACTTTAATGTAGGCTTCAGCTGAATCTTTTCAAGCTTGAGCATCCTTTGACCTTGAGACCAGAAATGCCTTATGGTGATTCTTGATTACAGCAGTAGGTCTGAAAGTAGAAGGAGACCAAACAAAGTCCCAAAGATTTCAAAGAGGAAAGCAAAAACTTCCGTTACAAACAGTTTTTGATTTCTTTTGTTTTTCCCATTGACACAGTTAGAAAAAGGACATAAAAGTCCCTTTAACAAGGCATATTCAAGAAACTTTGTCAGTGGTACAGAGAAACTGTACAGATTGCAAAGACTTGGTCAGAAACTGAGGGATAGACCTGTGCAATGACAGAAGTGACTAGCCTAGCCTCCTACATAATATTTACTTCCAGCAAAGTGAAATAAGTGATAGGCACTGAGTAGAATTTGTTCTCACAAAAGAGTACCTGAGTGTTAAAAGCTTGCACAGCATAAACAGAGACAGGCATTTGCCTACAAGTGTGTCCTGCAAGAGGCAATACACAGTCGCTTTTGCCTGGATCTGGGATGAGAAAGAGTCTTTGGGCCCAAATGTTTCATATCTATCTATTCATGCACAGGCCGGGGGGATACAGGAATGCTTTTTCCACAGTGTAAGTTTCTGGATCCTATGCTGACCCTGACCTTATGAAAGGGAAGAGGCCGATCCACCTTTATTCCATGTAAGAGCAGCTCAGCCTTCATGTCAGCCTAAAATACAAGGAAAGATGCATGGGAGAGGTCTCGGTGGGAAGGAAAAAGGGAGAGTAAGCACTGAGTGATGCCAAAGGCTGCTATAGCAGGGAAGGCAAAGGGGTCTGCAGGTGTGGGGGGAAGGGAATGGCTCCTGTCCACAGGTGAAAAGGAAGAACACAGAGAAAGGTCTCTGCCCTCACTCCTGCCCTTCTAAAATCTCTTGGAGTCTGCCTCAATCTCATTTCATTGAGCCAACTCAGGACTCGGTAACATTTCATTTGCTCTCTGACTCTTTTTTGGACTGTTCCAAGCAGCTCTCTCCAGCCCAGGAGACAATTCACTTCAGGGATGCCTTTCAGCAAGTGGCACAGAAAGGCTGCACCAGTCTTCATTCTACACAGTCCTTCAACATTATTTCTGTAGGCTTTGCATCCTCAGAAAGACCCACAAGCCTTCGTAACTCACCCAATGGCACGCAGACACAGAACCCTAGTTTTGTTTTAGAAAAATGCCAGACTAGTGAATTGCAACATAACCTCCTAAGTATTAGACTGCTCAAAACTAATAAAATACATAGAGTGAAAATCATACCTCAGGAACTCAGGATCACAGCGAAACCTGTAGTCCACACTTTATGTAAGTGGATGTGGTCAATCTGCACTATAGTGCATTAACCCTATGTAGTACGGACACGTCAGTTTGCGCCACTCACTCTTGTAGCCACAAGCATCCCCCAACCTTCTTAACACCGGAGAGGTACCTTCCAATCCCAGTTCTACTCCTGGCTCCATTTGCCTGCCCTCACTTCCCTGAAACTCACTTTGCTCAACTTACCCAATAAAACCTCAGTTTTTCGCCATCTCAGAACTGGTATTTACTGTACAGATGCAAAAAATGTGATCTCTGGAATCGGTGTCACAGAAATTATCATCTGTTTGAGGGGAATTCCTGAAGAGGGAAAAGCAAGTCTAAAACTAAGGAACAATTTCTAATTTTCTAACACAGTTACTGGGAACATTTTTTTGTTGTTTTATTTCCTATTTTTCTATTACTAAAAAATTCAGGATTTTGAACTCTGACCCAACAAATTACTTGACCACATGCTTAACTTAAAGCACGTGAATGCTGCTGTTGAAATCAGTGGAACTGTTTTCAGTCTGAAGGATAAGTCTGAAGTATTGCCTTGGATTACTGGAACAGCAGAAGTGTGTTTTATTCATGATGTTTTCAGTTCTCACAATTAGTGCTGCAACTAACTTCATGTAACCCCAAAAATTCAGCTTGGTGAATTTAACACACATTTTTTTTATCGTTGTTTGGGTTATTTTGTAATGAATGTTTTAACGTATTCAAATTTCTCACCAATTGCATTATAATTTCAGGATATTTATTGGTCCTAGCTGTACCTATTAAAAGAAATTGAATCAAGTCATTTTACCCAACCAGAAAATGAGGCCATCCTGTTTCTGGCCTTTTTAGTGATGCGATAATTTGGCTCTGAAATCTTAGGAAAATATAACTGAAGGAATAAGAGCTACACAGACTGTACAAGTAATACATAGGAACCCAAATGAGAGGGTTCTGTGTTTTACAGACTGTGTTAGTATTCCAGGTGATTTAACAGCTACCTAATATTTTAATTACTGTTATTTTTAAAACTGCATCATAGTAACTGCTATGGTGGTTATGCTGAGCATCAACTAGCACAGCAACACTGGACTGTATAACTCTCTGTATTGTAAACCAGGGCTTCCCCAGGCAGCCATAATTTGTATGTCCTTCTGGTTTTGCCTACTTTAACTTTTCTATTTTAGGGAATACACATGTGCTTTGTGTTAGAGCAAGTAAGTCATAGCAGACTAAACTACAGTCTATGGTGACTTTCCCTTTTGGGTCATGGCCTCCTCTGGTGTTGGAGGAAGATGGTCACTTCTATAAAAACAAATTATGATTCAGAGAATCCCTACAGAGAGATTAACCAGAGAAGTGTGGTTTCACTGTGCCCTCACCAAGTATACAAAGTCTCTGTATAAATAGTCTCATACTGGTCTAATTAATCAGCTCTCTAATCCTTGCCTTGCCCATTACATAAAAAGTGGTTTTGTTAATTCAAAATAGACACTGTCTTGAGCCACAACATTTATAAGATCATAGCACCTAGGGATGGAAAACAACCGATACATCATCCGGTACACCTCCCCAGCAGGGCATGCTAGCCTAGTTAAAAATGACCCAAATAACATGGCTTTAACCATGTCCTGAGCCAGCCAGTCCACCGTCTAATCCATCCTGCTGCTACAGTGATTTCATTGATTTTTCTTGATACCCTGTTTCATAGCTCCAGCCTCTCACTTTGAATTCAGCTCAGCTATGGTGAGGGAGTGAACATCCCTTGCCTGCTGACAGCTTTCCACATTCGTACAGACAATTGCTCGTCTCCTATTTATGCTTCTATATTGTTGCTATTGTTTTGAATTGGGGAAATTTGTGTATATAAAATTTCTGTATCAGCCAACACAGTCTTAGGATTTGATTTTTGATGTTTTACTCGTGTCTGGTAATATTATTGCACTTTTGCTACACAGCTATAAAACTGGATTTCTAAGTAGTTATTCTAATGACTGTAACAATTGATTTTCTTACTGGAACATTGTCAAATCACTATGAAGATGGAAGTATCTTAGTAGATGAGGATAATACTCGTCCGCCTTTAATCATGATAAAAATGATCTCAACAGGCAGACAACAGATTTCCCTGAGATAAAGTATTCACTTATCTACTTGTAAAATAGACTTACACTCCTCTCTTATATCCTCAAGTTTGTAATTTAAAGGATTAACTTAATGCTGTTTGATACTCTGTCCAGGGACTTCTTGAAAGCTGAAGCTGTTGGCTCTTCAATAAAGAAAATATATTAAAGCCTCCGTTTTCTCCGCTCTCCCCCCCCCTTTTTTTTTTCTTTAAGTGAATATGTTGGTGGTTCAAATAAATATCTGTCTAGACAGATGTTAAAAGTGAAATCAAATGATAATGAATTCTGCATGATAATAATAAAGCAGACGACATTAAAAAAGTGTTTATGGTGTATGGAACACCCAAGTTCTGAATGCAAAGTCAGATCTTTCTGTTTCAACTATTGTACAGCAAAGGACAGTAAGTGAATCAGACAAGAAGTTCTCTTAAGCAGTCCTCTTAAGTTCTCTTAAGCATATTACAATCTATGGGTGCATATCTGTGTGTGAGTGTGGTAAAGTGGTTGGAAATGTAGCAATGAATTTTTTTGTTTGTTTTTCTTCTTTCAAAATGATATGCTTGGATTTTTAAAGACCTTAAAGGAAATAGATTGTTCAGTTCCCACCACACTGGGTTCCTCATTCCTTTGAGATGTTTTGTACAGAAATTGAAAGGTTCAAAGTCTCCTGCACTTCCCAAAGCTGTCTGTGGCTACAGCAAGATCAGCCACTGCTCACCAGGAATTGCTGCAAAATACTGGGGATTTGTGTGCTTTAGTACTCAGTGTCACAGTACCTAAGTGTTAGCTGCCTGACAACTGTAAAGGGATTCAAAGCAGGATATATACCTATGAACATCTTTATACCAAGGAGAGAATTAGTGCTTTAACCACTGTGACACAGGAGCATATCAGCTAAGCTTCTTTTCTGTATTACAGTTGAATATAGACAGCTCACTTCTAAGCATGCTCTGAATTAAATGCCTGAAAGTGTGTCTTTAGATTTCTTCCGTCTTTCCTTTGGTTTTTGGACCCACATTGCTGTCACAAGAAATCTAATTCATTCCTGAAAGCAGATTATGTCCCACTGATACAAATCACAGAATATACCAGTTCTTGCTCTCTGCTTTTGGAATCTGTCATGGTGTATGTCTTCACAAAGAAGTGAGTGAAAATACAAACGAAGTACAGCGCAGGACTTATGTCCAGACTGATGATGTCTTTACCTTACTCAAGTAGGAATGTGGCATCCATTAGCGGGTGATAAAACTGGAACTGATTTTCAAATATTTTGCATGAAAATGCATTTGCAGCTCTAAAACCTGCAACTGATTTGTGGTCAACATGGTTTATTTTTTACAAGTGTGTTCCATTTCACCTTTAAGATGATAATTATATTAAAAGATGGCCGTAGGCTTCAGACAGAAAATTTGTAGGTTATAGCTTCACGTGTCTGATCAAGGCAAGAAAACTTTTGTTTACAGCTGTCTCTGATGGTGGCCAAACCACTTAATTCTTGCATAGAGAAATTAATAGCTAAGAACTGAAGCAACTAAAGAACACCTTTAAGGCATAAGATATTCTTATGTAAACTACTATTTTGTTTGCTGTTTTGTTTCTTTTTTAAATAGTGAAAAATCAAGAAGCAATCGATTGGAATAAAAATCATTTAAAGGGAGAACTACACAATATTCACATCATTTGGGATAAAAAGAGGCATCATTATCTTTTAATAAAATATATTCCTCATTGTGAGTTAATAGGAAATTTCTGATAGCCATAACTACTTAATATTAGACTTTTGACTATTATATTTTTATTTCCTGCTCAGTGATCAGTGGAAAATATGACATGCTGTATTTCATCTCGATCTTCGACAAACAACTAACTTCTTCATTTCTTTTTTTCTTTTGAGAGCCTTCAGCAACAATTTAGTAGCAAAAATGTCATTAAAAAACATTCCCCTGGAGAAATTGGTAATTTGATTTTCATCTATAACTAACCATACAGATTGCTGTGACCGATGTACTAATCCTAAGTCAGGCACATGGAGTTTATTTCAAAAATAAAATATGCTTATACGCCATTTTTTAGTGCAACCTATAAAGAAATCCTTCAAGAGGTCTGCATTTGAAGAAACATTTATTCCACCTGTTTTTATAGGTTAACCAAAGTATTTGATCTATGTTGCAAGTAGTATTGACATTCACCTGTGATTAGTCATAGAAATAACGTTACTGCAAATAACAATGTTCCAAGGACAGTATGTTTCAATATTTACCTGTCAAACCCCAGTCCTTCTGGAGTTAAGAGGAAAGTAATTTAATTGAGAATTCTTTTTCTTCCACCAGAGCATTAAGTTACCATGTAATTTTGTGGCTAGTTTGAAGTACAGGTTCATGTTTAGTCAAACACTTTTGCTTAATGAATATTGTCTAAATTTGATCTTGGATCAAAGAAAGAACACACTGTGTATAAAACAAGATGAATAACACTTCCCCAGCCTAGAAACATTACATATAAACGCATCCACTTTCATGCAGGTTTAGGATCCGACTTCTGCAGACAAAAGCAATGGCCTAAAACATTTCTAAATGGAAAATTCCATATGAGGACTAAGTTTTATTATTACTTCCTGTTATTTCCTTTTATCAAACAGAATCTGACAACATTCTCCTGCTATCAGTTAGCATATCCTCCCGAGGGCCAGTGGGGTCATCCAAGCAATGGTTCTGCTTGTTTCATTGTGAGATATCCCAGAAGATATTATTGAGTCATTGCTCACTGGTTGGATCAGCTTTTTCATGTTCTTGTTGTGTCTTGTCAGCGTTCTTACTTAACATGTCCACAGAAGTTTTTATGGGTCGACAGGGAGTTATGAGGCTGCAGTACCTGCACCGTGCCCGTGACAAGCAGTTTTGTGTCACTGTTTCTTCCAGTACTGCTGACGCAAGACAGCCAGTTACCAGTTTGTGATGGAGACTGGAGCAGACACGAATTCCCACCTCAAAGGCAGAGATAAAACAGAGATAACAACTACATGATATATAGATCTTCATCTCCTACATCTGGTGTAAGGACTTTTGTATGATAGAATTTGAAAGCTGACGTGTGAATGATGACTGCAATGCTCAGTGGATAACTAGTGACATTAAAAAACTCTACAAATTAAGTACTGTGAAGAAAGTTATTTGTGTCTTTTAAAGTTTTGTCTTTCAAATAAATGAAGATATGATTACCCATGAAATACAGCTGCCTCAGATTATAGTACTAATGAAGATTAGGCATCATTAACATCAGTGGAGGCCACGCAGCTCCTCTTGGGATTGCACACCTCTTTTTGATCTGTAAGCATAGTCCAATAATGAAAGAGAATTCCTGCCATGGCTCAGTGTATCGTCATCAGAAGAAGGAGGCAGTCTTGTAACTTTGAAACCTGGTTTTAAGTTATGGTTGTGGTATTACTTGGACCACCCCAGCTTTCAGATTTCTAAACACTTCATTTTGCTTTATAGTTATAATGTTTAGAACTTGTTACCAGTGCTAGTAGCTGCAGATCTACTTCTTTATATCCTGCTCCTGCGTTTACATTTCACTCTATCAGTTAAACTTAAACCAGTTCACATAATATGTCAGAAGCATTTTGTGTATTTAGATTTACAGGCTCAATGACTTCATTAGAATTGCTCTGGATCTGAAGCGGCTTCAGCAAATCAAACTGTGGTTCACAGACTTTACATAGGAATTCACAATTAATTTGTAGTGCTTTTAGTGGACTTCTTTACTGTACAAAAAGAATGCAAATGTACACAACAACCTTTTTTTTCCCCTTTTGATTAAGAAAAACTGTCACCTTCCTCTTTAGGACAGTGTAATTATACAAATTCTACCCCAGCAATCAAATACAAGGTTTGTATTTGAATGTCCAAATAGTCTTTACTTGCATGTTTCCAGGCATGATTTTTTACTTGTCTGTCAGCATTTACTTTACTGGAGATTCTATTACTGAAACAAATTGAGGTTTCACAGAGATCTGTTGTATTTGCTTTATTAACAGAAAATAAGCAGTAAACCTTGTTTACTCTTCAGAGACCTAGCATTGTACTACACGCAGGCTCCACAGCTCCAGGGCATCTGTGTTTGTACTCATCTAAGACTGAATCCTAATATTTGAACATCTTTGTTGCCATCCTTCTACTACTGTTTGAAATCCTTTAGGAAGAAGTCTTTCAAAACACCCCTGGAGGCAAGACCATATGCCTATTTAATTGAAAAGATGCTGAGGCAGAGAGCTGGACTGCCTCGCCGGAGGCCGCTGTTTCTCTTGACTTGAAATTGTGTGTACCTTTCCACTACTGGCTTAGCATCAAAACTCATTGTGTAAGGGTGGAGGTTGGCGTAAGGCTTACGATCCTTATGCAGCAATTTGAGAAAAAAATAAAGTGAGGATTCACGCTGTGAGAACATTCACTTTTCTTACCAAACAACAACAACAAAGTCTCCACCATATAGTGATATGTCAATTTTCCCTTTCTCTTCTATTCTGTCAGGTCTCCTTCCAGTGCAGGCATTTTTCGCCACGCTTAGTAGCCTTTCCCTGCTTTCCCACACCGGCACCTCTTGCTGACAGCCAAAGCTTTAGCGTCGAGCGGCAGCTCCAGCTTCTGCTTCTGCGCCTTTGCTCCATGGCCCTTCCCTCGGCAGGCAGGGGAAGGAGCCCGAGGCACCCGCACGGCCCACCCTGCTTGAGAATCAGATTTCAGACAAAAAAGCTTTGTCCTTGGGCACAAATATGAAAATCAGCTTGTTCGGGTATTTCTCACTCCACCGGAGCTTCAGCCCTGAGTCATGTTGTGTTTGTAGGAGCCAAGGAGCCGTGTAATGGCTGGGGATGTGTGGGGTTAGAGCTGCGTGTGGGTGCATGTAAGTTCGTGTTGGTGGGGAATTGTCCTTATTTGTACGTATGTCTTGTTTGAATAGACCTGCTGCACCCTAACACTAATCCCTAAGCATAAATACAAATCAAGGCCCATAGTTACCAGCAGTTCCCTTGTCCCTTCCACCCCTCCAGTTCCCTTTCCCCAACTGGAAAATGAAACCAAAAGTTTAAAGTAAGGAAATTGTTTTGAGCTTGTCGCACTAACTTTTTGGTATCACCTAAGGATACCATTTGGGCTATCTCAGAATTGGAAGTGTTTAAATTTTGCAGACTTATGTTGAAAGAAAGAGTATTTGAGAGTTCTATTAAATGAATGTTTTGTGGTTTGTTTTTTGTTTGGTTTTCTTTTGTTTTATGGAAATATTTCAACAAGAACTCACAGAATCACACCCAAAGACAAGTAAAAATTTTCAGAGTCTTCACTAACCTCAACAAGCACCAGGTCAGGCTCATTTACAGCATATTTTGATGGTCAAATGCAGCACATTTGTTTGCATCGTTACTACAGAAAGGTGTCAATCATAATAATCATCCCAACAGATAAATAATAAACTCACACATGCTGAGGTGAGTGCTTGTAGGCAGGGCCTACATTGCCTTCTCCACAGACAATGTCTCAAGTACACATGCTGAGCTGATGCCAGCCAGCCAGCACATCAGCATAAAATTCAGTGTAACCTGCAGTTGTGTGCAAGAAATGGAGCAAATAGCTGTGTGATTTAGCTCTTGCTCCTGTGGTTTAACTGCTGTTGGCACAGTTTCCAGCTGATTTAAAGCAAACCCAGGTATGCCTATGTGACCTGCTGTTGGAGAACTAACAGGTAGACATGACCTCCTCCCCGCTCCTGATTATACAGCCTCCAGGAGTCCTTGGGCATTCTCGTGATTTATTTCTTTATTTTCACCGAAGTTGTGTTTTGTGGGGTTTTTTTTTTGTTCGGTTGGTTGTTTTTTTGTTTGGTTGGTTTTGTTTTGGTTTGGTTTTTTGTTTGGTGTGGTTTTTTTCCATCCCGGTAGTTAATATTTTTTATTCTTCTTGAACAGATCTGTCTTCTCCCATCCATGTATCCCGCTATTATAATGATTAGCAGTTCAGTATATTATCGTACTGGGTTCTTTTCAGTTTGCTAGCATACAGAAATTTCTTATTAAATCTTTATCTCCAGATATCATTATCTTTTGTTGGCTACCAAATTTGTTTAAGAGCATTATTGTCAAATGCATATATTACTTTTCATTTTCCTTTCTTTGTGATTCTTTTTCTGTATAAAACAATGAGAAGAATAAAGACTTTACATGACTTTAATATTCCATTATACTAAAAAAATTACAATTTTTAATGACCAAAATTCACCTCAGAAAATTCTAAATGATTCTATGCATGAGGTCTTTATTACAGGGAACTTTATTCTTTAATTAATGTATTCCAGACATAAATCTATGTCTAGATTTTTTTAAAAAAATGTTCTTGCCATGGGTATATTTTTAAGTTACAAATGATATGAAAAGGGATGAAATTTTCTGGTATTTCTTAGTTGCAATATAAGAGGTAGCTGCTTGACACTTGTAAAGCTGATGCTGTTTATCATGTTATCACAGTGCTATGCTCAGATTTTTTTTTTTAATACTGCCAAATCCTACAGACTTCTAGTCAGATAAGTAATTTTACTGACATGTATAGATGACCTAGGATTCCAGACTTGCATAAATTTAAAATGTAATGGGGAGAAGCCACTATGTAAAACCACATTTGGAAAAAAAATTCATGAAAGCTAAACTTTTTTTTTATTTTTTAAATAAGAAAGTATATACAACTGGAATCTTTTTATTCTAATTCTATTGGTAGCATGCTGCTTAACGACTCTAAGTGATAATGTACTTAAATAGTTAATTCAAGGGTTAATCCTCCTCTAAAACTGAGCTGCGAACAAAAGCTGAAATGACTTTTCGAAAGGGAGGGACGGGAGGAATTCTGACCCTTCTCCCGATGCTTTACAACGTGAAACCACGAAGCAATTGAGGAATCAGCGCACGGCACGTGGATTAAAATGCTTCCTAGGAGCAGCCAGCACTGCACATTGCCTCAACCCTCCCTGAACTTTCTCAGTAAATACAGCAGCCTGACAGCCCGGCTTCCCCGCTGGGTGGATCCTGCAGCTCCAGGAGGGAATGGCACTTCTTGTTTTTAATTAGCAAAGGTGAAAGGTGAATTAAAACTAGCTGTTTGGCAAGTCAGAGCAAGGGGCTGAGTTCTGAAGAGCACCAAGGAGGAGGGTGCTTTCTTCTTTTTTTTTTTTTTTTTTTTTTTTTCTCCCTCCCTCCTTCTCTGAATGAATTGCCTTGCAGGAGGGACTGAAAATACAGCTTCTTCCTGAATCCACTGGCAGAGTTACTAAAGAGAGCTCAAGACACAACACTGCAGAGTAACGCCTTGGAATGTCCTCGCACTTTATAAACAATTGTCCTAGGGAGGGAATATTTTTACATGACATTTGCACAGCTTGACAAATGGCTAGCTGGGGCTGTGTGCTTCTTTGATGAACGTTGAATTTCCCATAGAGACACCCCACAAACTGACCAAAGAGAGAGATCTAACTGCACTGGGGAAGTAGAAGTGGAACTTGGAGGCTTAAAAAAGCCCTCACCAAAACAACAAACAAACAGCAGCAGCAGAGTGAAGAGCGCAAGAATTTTATCTTGGGCAGGATGGCATCAGCCCAGGACCTTTTAATCCTGGCACTATATGGCTTGTTACTAGAGCTACCGACTGGATGTCACGCAACAGATACGAGGCAGCCAAGGTTACGTCTGTCACATAAAGGTAGGTCAGTGTGTCAGGTTTATGAAGACTTTATGCTAATACAAGTTCATTGACTTCACTGAAAGTATTGCATTGGGGCTAAATTATGGTGTTTTGACAGAGTAACATACTCCCGTTCAGAAATCTTGTGAATTGTTTCCTTGTGCTAACCTTCATCCATAATTAAGTTGATTGAATTCAGGAAGATTAAGGCACTTACAGTGATGTCTTTAGGCTACTGAAATATTCTTCTACCTAATAGTGTGTTAGATTTACTTGTTATTCTGTCTTAGATTCCGTGCACTAAGGAGGATGTCTGATCTCTAATAAGAGAAATGGAGAAGATAACCTGAAATTATTGCTGAATAAATATACTCTTATGCATCAAGCAACTCTTAAACAATTAAATGTCTGTTTCACTTTTAGAATTCTATCTATCTACAAATATAGCTAAGGCAAAAAGACTGAATTCCTGTGTAACCATATGATTCATTTTCTAAACTAGCAAGTGTCATCACACTATAATTAAAATGACTAACTGCCAATGTAAGTCTGCTTGCAGTTTAAATGAGTTACCCAAAGGGAAAAAAATGTGGTTTTTTTTCTGACATATGTATGTAAAGTACTTACAACTTTTTTTTTTTTTTTAATTGTTTAAGTTTCTGTTTACCTGAAGCCTGAACAATTCTTCCTTAACTCCTTTAGAGTATCTCCTTGTTCAGTTCTGGATTGTATGTGATTTAAACTCTTCCCTATGATTTGGTTTTAATCCTCGGTCTGTATAAAAGTACCTGTGCACAACCATGCAATTTCAGTTATCTACAGCAGTACATACATGTATAGATCATGTTCTTAGAAATAAATGACAGGCAGTTATTGCAGTAGGAGTGAAAAAATTTAAGTGTGCAAGATAAACTGATGATTGACCAATCAGCAATGTTTTGATATTACCTCTTATGCAAAGATGAAAAGAAAATGCCTTTTTGCTGACATAGTTGGGAATGAGCAAATGCTAATTTACTCAAGAACACTTCTGTGGTTATGAAAGTGATAACTAAGCTTCATCAGTGTGAAGTACATTAGAATACCTATTTTAAGTACGGCTAAGATTTAAGAATTAGCATCAGCTACAGCTCCACATGTAGACAGCTTTAGTCTAAACAAGGTTTAATTGTGTTTTATATAACAAGCTGAATTACCAATTATAAAGAAAGGAGAAGCTGAATAGGATAATTGGTCTGAATGTCTTGCTAGGAAGCTATAAGAAACGGGGTTTGCTTTTATAGGGCAGTGAAACATGTTTTAAAGAGAGAATGATTCGTCATGGAAAGCTGTCTTGTAAATAAACAATTAACTGTTCCCAATGAAACAAAATTAAATGATCCCTTTTAATATATAAAGCACTTCTTTTTTAGCCTATGGTTTCAGAGTACAGTAGGAATGAGTGACAAATACTGTTTATATAATTTTTTCATCTCTCTTATTTTTGAAAATATGCATTTGAACATTGATGTATTTCTAGTTATAATTACCATTGTTATTGATACTTGATTGCATGTGATGGGGTAAGGGTGATGAATAAAGCACGGTAAACGAGACAAACAGACCTACTGTTATGTTGGTTCAGGACTCTGGCTTAGCTGCCAGTTTTGGCAAGCTCCCCACTATGGTGCCGCAACTATTAACTGCTTCTGTGCTCACTTGTAGAAGTAATTGTTTTTCTGCTGGTTGGAATCAGTGTACATTTTACTATATATTACTTCCATTTTCAGCAGGGACCCAGTAATTTGGTCACAACACATCATAACTGATATTTTCAAGGAGATTTTAAAACACCCATTTCTCACGGAGGGCAAAACCTCCCCTGCCCGTTCACTCAGATCCGATGACACAGGAAGATCTGTCCCAAGTAAATTCCCTACCACAGACACACACATCACCATCTTATATTTCACCTTGTACAACACCCGCTTGCATTTTTCACACTTACGAAATGTGACTGGTTTTACAAGCTGTGTTGCAGTCAATGAGTGCATGACCACATACCCTGAGCCAAGGGTTAGAAATGGCATACCTGCCTGCACCCCGGGAACAGCTATTGCAATGCGCCCCAGCCAAAAGAATGTAGCGACCAAGCATGAAGACAATGAGTAAATGTCATTGCTGTATTCACTAATCAAACAGGAACAGCAGGAGGGTCCCTCATCTTAATTGCCTTTACTCCAGGGAGAGGCTGCTGTGGGTACCAGCTAGGCAAGAGGTAGTTACAACGAGGTGGTTATGCGCCCTCTTTACAAAGCTGCTCCAGCCTGTCTTGTGAGGTGCTGTGTGGCACAGACAATGAAGCCCGTATGTGTAAATCTTCAGTGTGGAGTAACTGTAAATTCAGTTAAAAATTTCACTGCAAAGACCCTGAAGCATGAAGGTAAGGTGGCCTGCTCACTGCCTCTATTTCTAACTGTGGATGCTGGTGGCTAATTGGGATTCCGGCCGCTGCAAGATAAGCTAGTGCGACTGGTAAGATAAAGGCTTCTTTGAGGAGTATGATGAGGTTTATGGACATGAGATTTTTTTTTTTTTAATTGTTATGGAAGAAGTATTTAAAACTAGTCTTTGTTGAAATCTTGTTAAAGAGCCAAGAGAAGGCTTTCACAAATTACAGAGACTCTTTGATTTTTATATATTTCCAAATTTTCTCCTTTTTTTTTTTTTTTTTTTTTTTTTAGTTTTGAAGTGATGCTCAGTGAAGCTGTAGAGAACTGCCAGTGAATGAGAACTTTTTGCTCTCACAGCAAACCAGGCTTCACCTGCAGCACACACATGCCTCCAAACCCACTGCAACAAGATCAGGTCCTAACCCTTGCTCAGAGGGGTCAC
This sequence comes from Caloenas nicobarica, assembly GCF_036013445.1. Taxonomy (NCBI): domain Eukaryota; kingdom Metazoa; phylum Chordata; class Aves; order Columbiformes; family Columbidae; genus Caloenas; species Caloenas nicobarica. The sequence continues at coordinate 10,275,560 of NC_088245.1, forward strand.
CTGATGGATAGGAATACCACAATCCCCTTGCCCATTAAGGGAGATATTGTGCAACCTCTGTTTGACTCTATGGTCATTAACTCAGCTTCAGTGGGAGTTAATGAAAGTTTTGCATTCTTGAACAGCTGTTAAACCTGTCAAGTTAACGCAAATTGTAATGGTGATTATTGGTAAGATAAAAGATGGTCTTTACTCACAGTAAACTCAAACATGAGAATTTTGTCATTCCTTTATATAGGTTAAGAATCAATCCTATAACCACCTAGTAGTCATTTTAAGATCCTAACTTTATTTTTAGTAAGTTGAACTAGATTTATATCCAGGACTTGGAGGCGTGTGTCTACCAGAAAATTTACACTGCAATTAGTAGCACTTGTGGTATTAGTGGCATGGTTGCACTAAAGGTCAGTGTTCGATGATGACCAATGAAGATCTTGAGGTCAGGTACTCCAATAGCTTCGTGTTGATTTGTGGAGATAAAAGTGTATTATTGCTTGCTCAGTATTACAGAGAAATAAATTTCTACATTATTAAGTTATAGATTGACAACTACATTTAAAAATCGTTAGCTCATTTTACATACAGTACAGGCTCTGCCTAATGAGGTGTTAATGGAAGCCAAGCTTCAGCCCCTATTCTTTATAGGCTGCTGGTTAAATTCTTTCCCAGTATCCCACAGTTCAAATTCTCGCAATGGGAAATATATAATTAAGGTGAAATCAGCACACACTGCATGTTAAAAAGAAACTATTTATATTACAGATTGAAATGGATTGGGTTTCCAGAGATCAGGAGGGATATATTTATATAAGCTGAACAGAGCTGCACTAGAAGCATGTAGGCCTGAAAAGCCCATGAAGGATGTAATTGTATAATTCAAGCATTACACATGGTTTGCAGTGTATTTCTAACATTTTTTTCCCCCTAGTTTGTGAATGTGGTAAAGAGCAAAGGTAACATAGTACGAAAATGAGATGTTGAGCCTTTACAGTGGTCTGTTCAATTTTGTTACTGCAAGGAGATCTGGTACAGTCAGTTATGTGCAGACATTTGCACATCTTGAGAGATCTGTTTTCCGTTTTTCCCATTTACACTGCTCTTGGGTGACCTGAGGGATTTTGTCATCACTGGATCTCAGGTTGGGTGGCTATACACTGGACATCATTTTTGTCTGGAAAAGGTATGGTTAACTAGCAATTGTGCCTGCCTTATCCATCCAAATATCTCCCTTTTACCTGCTGTGGGAACTGCTTGCTACATTTATAGTAGAGTCAAGCTGCAGCAGACTAAAGGAACAGACGGAATTTGAAAGGAAATTATCTGGATTAGCAAATTTGTTCTCCAAGCCTAAATATTTTAAACAAAAGCAGCAGACATCTAAGAAAGGGAGAGCTGAAATGTAGCAGAAATAAAGTGATACTTTCCATGTTCATAAACAGATTATAATATGTAGAATGAGTAATGTTAGACATTTAATACATAAGAATTTAGGTTGGTTAGGGCTGCCTAATCATCTTGAGGGCTGCTGAGGTCTGTTACAGCAGAAAAACTGTTTCATTGCCATTTGCGGGAGCCAGACTTTAAGAGCACCTACTTTAACTTTCTTGATAATTGTAATTTAGAATTCACTTTAATTAATGCTAAGAGTTTCATCATGCTTAACCATGATATCTTACTGTGTCTGTTCTCTAGCTAGGTGGCAGCAAAATTTACACAGGGACTAATGACTAAATTGAATAACAAAAAATGTAGGGAATTTTTAGACAGGCATTTGTGAATTGTGAAGCAGAAAAATGCATTTAATGCAAGTACAGTATTTGCAATTAGTAATCACCTGGCCACATAAATCATGACTTATTAATGACTAGCCATACAACCCATAACTGAATCATGACTGATTCAATTTCATACATGGAAATGTTTTCTATTTTTTAACAGCTTTCACTGTAATAGAATTTTGGTTTTGAATGCCTAGGAAAGACTAGTTTTCCTACTAAGTCAAATTCAAGAAATATATTAATTCATGCTAGATATAAATCACCTTGAATTAGTGAGGGTGACAGAGCACTGGAACAGGCTGCCCAGAGAGGTTGTGGAGTCTCCTTCTCTGCAGACATTCAAAACCCGCCTGGACGCCTTCCTGTGTAACCTCATCTGGGTGTTCCTGCTCCGGCGGGGGATTGGACTGGATGATCTTTCGAGGTCCCTTCCAAACCCTAACATTCTGTGATCCTGTGATTCTGTGTATCAGAATAAGGATTTGGCTTATGATCTAAGCTTACATGTAGTCCAGAGAAGTCTGTATAAAAAAGTCATAGATGATTATGTCTATGTATATGTACACATATATATGTATCTATAAAATATGTGTCTATATATATAACAGATTGAAGTTCAATTTTTTCTTACAGTGAATTAAAGAGCAATATAACTCCAAGGGTTTAGGAACTAAAGATCTGTATTATCCTGTATTATGACTCCAGGTCTCGATGTGTTTGGATATAAGGGCTGATAACCAGAATTACAAGTGTTTGGAAAAACCACATGACAAGGACTCTCTTCTTACCCAAATTCTCGAGGCCACATAGAACTCAGTGTCAACAGAGAAATGTCTTAGGGAAAGCTGCACAAGTATCTCTGGTCCACTCGTGGGGTAGAGAGGAGAGCTTCTGCATCCCTTCTCCCACTGGACAGACAAGTGATTCTTTACCAAAGATCAAGACAAGTTTTAGGTTTATTATTCATTCATATTACAAGAGGTGACTGGCAGCAAGTTCTGGAGTGTTTCCAAGTAATCCTGGAGGGACTTATCAAGACAGAAATTTTTTGGCAGAGAATCCATGATAGTTCCTTTCATAACTGCATTTTGTTGACAAAGGCTTCTGTAAGTATTGCTGCAGCAGAACTCTGAAGTGATAAGCACCACTGCCGGGGATGCAAGAAACAGACTGTTTGCTGTGTAACATCAATCACTTTCCTACTTTTGCTCTAAAGAACTAGGAACCATCTGAAGGTGCAAGACCAGAATATCCAGCATGCTGCTGCTTCAACTGTAGCTGCCTCCCTGCTTTCAAAGTGATAACACCATCTGCTATTTTAAATTCTTCGTCAGATATTGTATTCATCATTATCTCACTGAAAACAAGTGTTATATTTTACTTAAATGAAAACAGGATTAATGCTCTTTGTATGATTTGCAGTATGCTGTGCAAGGGTGAGCATCCGTTTCAGGCCTTTTGAGAAACTTTCAGTCAATAAATACTCTAAAAGTGTACAATGGGAATACTAAATATTATTAGAACTGCCACCCTGGTTTTCTTCATCTAGCCAGGCATATATGATGAAGTTATAGCATGCAGGCAGCACTAATTAGGAAAATCTCAATTTCTTAAAGAAATTCATAACTTGCAGGGATAAAGATAATAATCTTTGTTTTACAGGAAAAAAAGCCCTCTTAACTTGTGTATACTATTTAAAATGTTTTGCGTTGGTTAGTTAATGTTTTGCATTTAAATAATCAGTTAAGGGTTCATGACTAAACATGAAAGAAAATGTTAAAAGAGAAAAATAATGAAATTATTGCATCATAAGAAATCTGTAGTGTAGTTTAGTTATAATTCCAAACTTCTGTAAATAAAGGACATAAGTAACTTTGAAGAAACAATATTTGAGAAGTTTTTAAAATAAATTGATGAAAAATTTAAATTGATGAAAAATTTAAATTAACATCACTGAAACTCAGTTTGAGGAACTGAATGAATTTACTAGATACATTTAAACAAATAAAACCTTAATGATTCTCTCAGAGCGTAATTTCAAAAGCAAATGTTACCGACCTATTGTTTCCCCAAATTTATCATCTCACATTAACAAATTCCTTTTTCCCTTGATCTTGGCTCTTCCTATCATACTCAAGGCTGCAAATTCTTATTTTGGAAGAGAGATTTCACCTTGTTAGTGAATTCAATTGAGGGTTGACTTCACTGTGTTTCTCCTCTAAGTATTTTCTGTTAGTTTTGATGAAGCTATAGATTGACATGTTTTCATTCATCCTGCATCCCCTTGGCAAACTGTTTTATAGCAGTCTAAAGACATGGGTTTTTTTCCCTTTCAATACAATGTAAAGCAGGAATGTGTCATCATGTATTTACCTTTTTCTTACCCTGTGGTGATTTTCATGCCTATTTATTTATTTATTTATTCTTTTAAGAAACATTACAAACGCAAAGAAGTGTTTCTCTGTTTTTTTTTCTGAGGGTTTCTCAATGACATTTCTTGTTGCTAGACCTTCTCAGAGGATTTGTAAATCACAGCACATTATTATCAGGCATATGTACATACTGTTTGGCAGCACTGCTCTGGGTGCATATATCATCCGAGTGATGAATCTTTGTTTCTCTTCTAGTCTACTCTCATTTTTAATTTACCTGTAATTTGCAGGACCTCTGCAATATAATGGCATGTCAAAGGTTCTTTTTACAGTTTCTGTGCAAGTATGTACAGGAGATCTGTAGCCACAAAGATCTGAACAAGGTGATGTGTGCCAAACATCTTGGCCCTGGCATGAAGCACAGACTGTATGTGTAGCCAATAGCTGCAAAACTTGGATCACTCATGTAGCTGAAAAAAAAGTGATGGAATAAAAGTTGAATCTCATCTTTAAATTACTTTTTATTAGTCTCAAGTAAAAGCAGATAATTGGTAGTTGTTGATGTCATGTCTCGTGACCCTGTTTCAGTATTGTACTTGGTATACTTTGTTACCTCTTCTGTCAATCAGAATCTGCTCAACTATCATTAAAGTCAACAAGGGTCTTCCAGTTACCTATAATGACCTAAGATTTGTCCTTGAATGTGGTGAAATGTTTCAGATCGAAAGTGCATTTGCTTAGTGGAAGTGCCCTCCATTTACATTGTACACTTCAGAGTTTACCAGGAAACAGCAATGCTCTCTTCCATGTTGTCTCTTTGCCTTCCATGGAGAAACTTGTGCCACAGCATTTCTGTAACTCACTTGCTGTTACTGGTTGACTTCTAGTACTTAGATCTCCCGTATCAAGGAGTGGATTCAAAACTGAATTTTTCAATGCTTCTGCAAGCTAAAAAGTCAACACAAAGGAAACACTGTATAGTGTAATAGCAAAGATTAATTTGTGAGAGACATGCAACATCTAGCTTCTAAAATTATATCACCATTCTTAGTTGAATTTGCTTGACATGATCTTTCATATCAGAAACCTAGCCATGAAGGATAAGTTTCCAGTCAAGGAAGGCTGTATGATAGACATGAAATTTTTGTGCTTTTTATGACTAATACTTTATAGTTCAAAAGATCCCTATGAATATTAAATGTCAAAATACAGAAGAAATAAAAGGCCAAAAATTTAATTCATGAAAAAACAAAAAAAATCCAAAGCCAACCAACCAAAGCCTGTTAGCCAAAAACAAGAAAGGAAAAAAACCACTGACGACTTCTCATATCCCTTTAGCCTGGGCAGATGATGTTCATTATTTATAAGAACTCGATGACAAGCAATATATAGTCCTCTTCAGACTGTGATTTGGCACCAGCAGCTAAGAAAAAAAAAAAGTTGTTTATGATCCTTGTGAAATCATGTTGCTAACATTTCTACTTCATCAGTACTGAAGAATTTCAGGTTTTAGGAAATTTGCCTTTTCAGTGCAGCATGTGAAGTTAGTCCTCTGTTTTTATTTCTTTAAATCTCTCCAAATATATTTACATACAAATTTAAAAGATTTGTGGCAGTTTTTTCCAAGCTATTTGCAAAATAATTATCTAAACCAAGGAACCAGTGCTTGGAAGACAGGCATTCAGTGAAGGAAGACTTCACTCCTCTTAACGTCCTTAGTGTATCTATTCTCTACTTCTTCTCTGTTTATTTTTATCTAAAGGATTCCTGACTTCATACTGTGAAGCAATTGAAGCTTCTGTGGGGAGTCAAACAATGGGCTTTTTACTGTTGCTAAGTTTGCTTTATAGGCTTTTTCTTACAACACATTTGTTTAATAGGCCTAGTAAAATGGTGAATGCAGCTGTAAATATATCTTTTATTTGTTGATGTGCAATAAAATCACGGGGATGTTGCCCTTTTCTTATTCTGATCTTCCTGACAGGGTGAAAGGAAATTGTACAAAATGAATGAAAAGTGCCTTAAACTGATTGCAGAAAACAACAGTCCCCAAATACCTAAGGGTCAGTACCTTGTTTCTCTTTTAACAGATGGTTTCTCCCAGCAGTGTTACTAAGACTTAATAGTAGTAAAATAATAGGCTGTTTGATGTGAAGGAATTATTCCAGATAGCACTATTCACTGAGGTCATCACTGAAGGTCATTTTTCAGCCAGAAAGCTAAAGGTTAGCAAGCATTGCCCAACTCCACGAGCTCCTGCAACTCTTCATTTATGATTAAGCTAAGTGTTTTCCCATGGGTGTGTGGTAAAAGCCAAGAGTAAAGGAAAATAAACCCATTCCTTTATGTATTAAATATTTCATCTCAGTTGATTGAGAATGCTATGATGCAAAGCTTGAAAATATGTCTTGTCTGGGAGCCCAGAAAGACGTAAGCTGTCTTAGAGATCTTGTTCTTATTAATGGTATTGCTGAAAAAAATGTCTTTATGTGCCTGTGTTTACATGCAGTAAGTCATTATTTTCTCTTCTCTGCTTATCTTAGGCATGGCCATGTCCTTCTGCATATTTTCAGGTTACACAAGCATCTGGGATAGTAGTCATTTCTAAACACACTATTGAGGAGGTGTTGAAGCATTTAGCAGGTTGAGCATTTGTTACAGCTCAGAACCAGGCTGTAAACAGTCTCAAGCCCTTCATTTATTCCATAGTATTCCTTATTGAGTGACTGCAGCTTCTGTGGGTCAACACTATAACACTGCAATAGGTTATTTCATTTCTAAAACACTTTAATTCTTGTAGGTAAAGTGCTTTGCATTTAGAAGGTAAAATAGTTACAGTAAAGAGTGGATCTCCAACAACAGCTTTGAATACAGCACAATATTCTTGAGTTCTATGGCTAAGCATACGAAACCTTTCATGCAAAAATAGAACAGAGCCTTTATTTCACTTCTACTAAGGACAATAGCAAACCTCCCACAAGCTTCTGTGACTAAAGAGTTGGCAGGATATTCCTCGTTCCTGACTTTACTTTCTGAAAGAGGTGATTCATTTGGCTCTTGCACTTAGCCTGGAAGTGTATTTCTGTCCCTCCTGAGTATAGAAGGAGAATAATGGTCAGCTTAAACTGGAGGCCTAGTTTACACTCAGATAGAAGTAGGTGGGATGGATTTGGGATGAATGTCTCATGATAGATCTAGGATGTTACACATCCAAGGATAAAACACTTTCACTGAGAATGACTTACTGCAGACCTCACAAGCTGCAGCATTATTGCCTTGATAAAATATAAGCAAAGATATTATTACTAAGTAGTGTGTCTTTGATCCAATAATGGTCTGGAAGGTGGGGACAAAGGTGTAGTTACTTGGGCAGTGACATGAGCCCTGTAAGTGGCTACCATAGCTGATGGACACAGCTGTCTCTGGACCACAGTAATTACTCAGATGTGTTCTGCATCTGCTTAGTGCAAAATATGCTGACTTTGTTTAAGCACAATATGCTGATTTAGGTTAAGGATTATATGCTGATTTAGGCTAAGCTGCTTTCAGAACACCTTAAACTAAACTGATGCACTATCATATTGAAATAGGTGAGCCTCTCACAGCTGCCTCACAGCTACCCTCTGGCCAAGAAGGAGTAATAAACAGTGCTTATATACAAGCTGTTTAAGTTATTTTGGCTGCACACAAAGCAGCCTTATAGACCATATCCTAAAACATTGATTCTATTAATACTTGATCACGTGTGTACCTTTAATCATACAAATGACTCCATTGATTAAAAGTTAAGTGGGGGGTTGTTTGCAAGATCAAAGTCTAACGCACAGATTCTTTGTGGCCATCCCTGTAGTGTGATTGATTAAGACCAACCATGACAAAAGTTGTTCTATTTTGCCCATACCCCAGGCATTACAAAGCAACATGGAACTCTGACAATTTTGATTTATGTGTATAATTTCACTTTCCATTTTATTCTTTGGTTAAAACCACTTATGAAAAGGCTTGAGACTTACAACTCACCATGCTCCTTTGTTACAAGGAAAATGGTATTTTCAGAAAATGCTTCTTTGAAAATTTTATAGAGCACTGTAACATGTGTGGGTACTTGCCATTTAGAATTGTGAAATAGATGTTGCAAGTGTTATATGTGATCTCTGTAATTTTCTTGACACAGAACAACCCCTTACTTTGTTAGAAAATGCAACAAATTACTTCATAATATCAGGTTAATGAATTGGATTTTTTTTGTGGTTTCACTTTTACTGCTTTAATGTGTAATACCACTAAAACCCTTGAGCTGTAAAATTAGATCTCTGGGCTGTTGAAAACTCCTTGTACTCTTAATTTAAAAGTAAAACAAAGCAAAAAAATACTTACAGCATAGAGATTTGAAAATAATCATAACCGATGTTTATACATTCTTGTGAAACAGCTCCTGAGTGTGCTGTGAATTTGATAGCGGCATAGTTATGGTCTACCTTGGAATTGTTGAAAGGTAACAGACATATTGACATGTAGCGATAACTGATACTATCACCTGGGAATGCTGCAGGACCTGTGGGGAATATCTGAGTTAGAGTTGTCATGTCTTTGCATGTTTTATATCTTAAATACTGTAAACTATAAATTAACACAAATGAAATAGATTTCCAATCTATGACAAAAAGGTGCCTCAGAGTTTTCCTGAGTTAGTCATGCCTTATGTCCATGACTGTAGTCCTGCTACAACTCTGTTGCGGTGATTTGGCTTCTGTGTTTAACTGTTCACAACATGATGGTAAGTTTCTAAAAATGTGGATTTCTGCACAAACTCTCTCAGTGATTTTGCTTTATAAGAGTTTGGTTGTTCAGTCTGCAAGGTCTGCTCATGCCAGACATTGCAATTTTGATAACAGAGGTTACCTATTACTGTATCCACCTGAGTCCCATACTTTTGGTTGTAACTGCATTACAGTTTCACAAGGTAATAACGTGCTTCTGTTGGTATCTCGGAGTTCTGCAGTTGCTCTCACAGGGACTGTAATAATGCTGATACTATTTAGTCACTACAGGATTGTTTACAGACTTTGAAAAATGCATCTGAGAGCACTAAAAGTTGGAGGTAAATCATGAGAGCAGTTTTCATAAGTGGATTAGAAAACCTTCAGGCTGACCTTAATATTGTTGATTAGACAAGATTTGTTTTTATCTGATCAGTTCTTAACATAAGCAATTATTGATTTTTACCCTTGTAAAGACCTTGCACCTCCTGAAAATTTAGATGGTGAACCTCAGTAAAGACCTTACAACTGCTGAGAGCTATCTTAGGTGATGAACTCCAGAGATCTGATTGTGATGCTTATAGAAGTTATAGTACCCATAAAACACGTCTCTGTACAATTTTAAAACAAATTATTTTATAAATAAAATATTTCTTCCGGAAAAACAAGAGTTACAGTTGTTTTCCTGCAATGAGAGTATTTCTGTTGGGCTGACTGGATCACCAATAATGTGTTAATAATCTATTAGATGTGAGAAATCTGGATTCACTTTGAAGTTATATGAAAAACTTTCAACAAACTCCTCGGATCCTCAAATATTTAAGTCGTGCTAAATCTCATATTTTTTTTTTTTCCCCAGTAGAGTTATCTAACCTAAATGTGCAAATAAAACTTCCTTCCAACTATCTATTGTTTTGCCTATTTAGGCTGAAATATCTTTGACCAGTGTGACACTGGCAAGAAGAGATATTAAGAAGGACATCCCTCAATAGGACTCAATCATTAAAGCAGAAAAAAACACAAAAAGTTAAAGAAATATATCCTAGTCTCCTGTAAGGTTAGATATCATGTCCCTTGGGCTTTGTCCTTTCCCCTCCTGAAATAGTCTGTGATCTTATTCTCTTTATCACTAGCTTTTTTAGTGTCTCCACTTAAAAAAAAAATCACCTAATCCTTCTAAAGTCATACTCATCTTTCCTCATCCTTAGTATTTTCTTACCGCAGTACACATGATGGTATCTCAGGCACTAAAGTCTCCCTTATAGCATCTTCCTCTCATGTAACCTTCAATAGTATTCCTGGAACTCTTTATATTTATTAACCACATTTTTGGCTCCTTACATGGACAAAAAGTAGCAGATTGTTTCTGCGTGTGCTTGTTAACCACTCAATTTGCATGTGAAAACTGATTTGCACAAATGCAAAAATCCTGCTAATTGTATTAATTGGTTAATAACTGTGTTCTTCCTTTTGGTTAAGGAACTAATGGAGTATTTCCTTTTGTTAACTACTGATTTTCATTAAACTTGGAAAAATGTAATATTTTTTAGACTGCCCTTACTCCCCACCCTTTTCCCAAGAAATTTGAAATTGGTCAGAGGGATCCCACCTGTCACAGAGAACAAACGGCTAAATAGATTGTGTCACTGATGAGCACAGTAATTAAAAAGGCCGTATTTTCTTAGGAAATAAGACTCGTCATCACCTTAGTCCTTCCAAACTGATATTTCTGTAGTGAAGTCTGGTAAGCTCCCGTCAGTTTAGTGGCAATGCAATTATCTTTTTCAATAGCTCCTATGGAAATTTCTGTCTTCTCCTGTGTTGCAGGTAGGTGCTCCTAGGAAGTCCAGCCGATCACCAAGCACAGTTTACGCTGAAGATATATTCTTATTACACAAGTTAAAAGCACTAGGTCTGCTTTCTTAAAGATTAAAAGTATTAAAATTAATAGATACATGGGGTTTGGTTCTTAATGTTTTGTCTTTTATCAATAAAATGAGTGCGATAAATGAGTATTTGGAAGACATTTTCTATGGCGCGCTCTGCTTTCAGATAGTTTAGGATTATCATCCCAACTCTTCCTTGTAGGATTTTGACATGATCAATCCCACTGTATCAGTATCAGCTACTTTTTACCAATAGACTTGTTCATATGAACAGTTAAAAAAAAAAAAAAAGCTTATCAGGCTAGCAGCTGACAAGTGTTTAGACAAGCAAGATTAAAATTTATGGGTATCTGGGTATCTGAGCATAGTCTCATTTAGGAATAATAAGAAAAAAACATCCGCTGTTTACTTTGTATTATCTTAGATGCTATCATTCAGCTCTAAGTGATAAACTATTAATAAATTGGTTTATGTTGTGCTAACAAACAGTTTTATTTATCAGTAATCATAGAACCGTGGAATAGTTTGTCCTTTTGAAGGGACCTTCAGAGGTCATCTAGTCCAATCCCGCTGCAATGAGCAGAAACAACTTCAAGTAGATGAGGTTGCTCAGAGCCCTGTTCAGCCTGGCCTTAAATGTCTCCAGGGATGGGGCATCTACCATCTCTCTGGGGAACTTGTTCCAGTATTTTACTAGGCTAATTGTAAAAAATTTCTTCTTCATGTCTAGCCTGAATCTTCCCTATTTGAGTTTAAAACCATTACCCCTTGTGCCATTGTAACAGGCTCTGCCAAAAAGTCTGTCCCCATCTTTCTTACAGGCCCCTTTTAAGCACTGAAAGGCTGCAATAAGGTCTTCCCAGAGCCTTCTCTTCTCCAGCTGAACACCCCAGCTCTCTCAGCCTGTCCTCCCAGCAGAGCTGTTCCAGCCTCGGGTCATTTCTGTGGCTCCTCTGGCCCCTCTCCAGCAGGTCCATGTGTGTCCTGTGCTGAGGACCCCAGAGCTGGACCAGCACTGCAGGGGGGGTCTCACCAGAGCGGAGCAGAGGGGCAGAATCACCTCCCTGACCTGCTGCCCACGCTCCTTGTGATGCAGCCCAAAATACGACTGGCCTTCTGGGCTGCAAAGACCCTCCAAAGTACTTCAGTAGAGCAGCATTTTATTTGGATTGCTAAGTCAGATAACTTAACCTTTTTCCTTTTGTTGATTGTCCTGTAAATGCATTCCAAAAATTCTAGTGTGCTGATGAAATCAAGTTTTTCCCTAAGCTGCTGCCATTTATTCTTTTGTAATGTTTATCTAGATACTCTTAACTTACTTCCCTTTTGCAGATAGTTTAGGAATGTTAAAATAAGCCTTGTTTTCTCTCACTTCCTAGAAGCTGTAGCAATACTTTTAAATAGAAAATGGTAAGTGTTGTCTTTCAATTCTAGTCTCCACAAGAATGCTTATTTTCCCTAGTAGTTAAGTATTTAATTCAAAAATTCCATATGAACTGTCTGAGATGCTGAGACTTCCATATTAATAAATTGAGGTACGGCATTTTTCTTTTGAAGTCTTAGGCACTGAAATTTAAAGAGTTTTGAAAATATAAACATTAGTTTTAAAAAATTATAGTGTTCATCTTTGCAAAGAATTCTTGGATACAGAAGTCCCAAATATTGGAAAACTGGACAGTAAATTGAAAGAGCTTTGCATTTATTTCTTGAAATATTACATGCTTTTCTGGGAAGTCTGTTGCCATTTTGCCTGAGTTTAGCAAAATTGCCTTTTGATAAATATCAATGAGTACTAACAACTCCTTAATACATTGAGTTTAAGTGGTACTTTTTTCCTCTAGGACAGAGGTTTATCATTTTAACTTCAAACAAGTGAACATGTTTTGAACAAGTATTTGTGCAAATTGCTGTGGTGAAGGACAACTGCAAGGAAATGTTTGATTGCTCATTTATTGCAAGGCAGCTCAAGTGCCACATGCATCCTTCTGCAGACTATTTGGGTTTGAGTTTGACTACTCATTCTTCAGATTTCACTGTAGCTTTGCAAATCACAAATACAGAGCTTAGGAACACACTCAGTTTGCAATGGTTTAGCAAGTCAAGTGGCATCTGGGTGCACATTCACAGCCTGCAGCAAATATAAAGTAAAGCAGCTTCACAGGATCATTTTACTTTGGGGCCAAAATTACTTTCATTCTAAGGCATCCAGTTATCAAAAGGTAGCTGATGCATGTCAACTTGTCTTCTCATCATAACATGATCATGCATCAAATTGCCATCAGTTCACATGTTGTAGTTGATTCTTTTCTGTTGGTCTCAGTGCTTTCTTTTTTTCTTTTAAATGGTTTCTGCTTGAGTGAAAAAAGCACATCTAAGACCATGCTGCTTTATTTTGTGGGTTCTTTAAAAATTCATTTTCCTGAATATGACTGATTGCTATCATGTGTTTTTGTAACGTCCAGCTAATAATACAAGGGTTTAAAGTAACTTTCAAATTATTTTGGTCCTTTAAATTTTATTATTGTATATATTTTTCTTTTTATTTTAATGTCTTCTGAAGTTTCATATCATGAGGTTAATTTATGTCCTCTTATTTTTTTTTTTCCTTTTCAGTATTATTCTCCCTCTAAGAGAGCTACATTTAATCCTGATGTGATCACTATTACTTAATGTCTCGAGTAGAACTACTTTTTCATTTTTTGACTAGCTTTTCCTTTGACGTATTCCAAAAATACCATTCCAAGAAAGTATCATTTAACAGGCAAAATAGAACTTCCTTAAATGTTTTCTTTATTATGCCAGATAATCAGTTTACAAAAGAAAGGTCCAAGACATTTTCTAATGTAATTTTATTTTTTTGTCTGGGCTCAGTCATCTCAGCCAAGCCTGTGTCATTAATATTCTGTCTAGTAGAAGTAGAACCATATCTTCATGGTACTCTCCATGTCCTCTACAGACATCAATTTAAGAAATAAATACATTTAACATATTTTATTATGCACACATTCTTCTCTGTAGACTATAGCAATGTTTTTACCCATTCTTTTGTGGCATATGTCTCTTGCTCAATTTTTGGGGTTCTGGATGAAGAAAAATTGTAAATTTTTATAAAGAGAAGAGTTTCAATCCTGTCTGATTTTCTTGAGTGGATCTTCATTTTACTATATTTTAATATGAATTTGAGAATACAGAAAGCAATCATTCAAGTTTCAAATCAAGGTAGAGGGTTTACTTTGACTTACTGAACCAATTTAGTGCAAAATAAATCAGTTATTTTCAATGAGTTATTATATTTTAATTGCATGTACTTAAAATCTCTAGAAACTATCACTTGTTATTCAGGATAATTTTTATTTGTCATCTAGATAAGAATCAGGTTTTAAAAAATGAAATATTTTCTTATTGGAAAATATTGGATGTTGACACTGTAATGAATGAAGAACAGGACTGAAGCAGTACGATATCAGTATTTCTGTAACTAAATAGTAGAAACAGTGGAAATAGGTAATTATGGTTTTGATTATTAGTCCTTGTACAGCTTATGTTTCAATGTATATGCAATGCTACAGGCTTGGGGAAGAGTGGCTGGAAAGCTGCCTGGTGGAAATGGACCTGGGGGTGTTGATCAACAGCCAGCTGAACATGAGCCAGCATGTGCCCAGCTGGCCAAGAAGGCCAACAGCATCTTGGCTTGTATCAGGAATGGTGTGGCCAGCAGGACCACGGAAGTGATTGTCCCTCTGTACTCAGCACTGGTGAGGCCCCACCTTGAATCCTGGGGTCAGTTTTGAGCCTCTCATTATAGGAAAGACATTGAGGTGCTGGAGGGATTTCAGAGGAGGGCGATGAAGCTGGTTAAATTTCTAGAGTACAAGTCCTGTGAGGAGTGTCTGAGAGAACTGGATGTGTTTACCCTGGAGAAAAGGAGGCTGAGGGGAGGCCTTCTTGCTCTCTACAACTACTCAGAAGGAGATTGTACTGAGGTTCGTGTTGGTCTCTTCTCCCAAGTAACAAGTGATAGGACAAGAGGAAATGGCCTCAAGTTGTGCTAGGGGACATTTAGATTGGATATTAGGAAAAAATTATTCATGGAAAGGGTTGTCAGGCATTGGAACAGGCTGCCCAGGGAAATGGTGGAGTCACCATCCCTGGAGGTGTTTAAAAGACGTGTAGAGGTGGTGCTTAGGGACGTGGTTTAGTTGTGGACTTGGCAGTGTTAGGTTAACTCTATTCTATTAAAGGTCTTTTCCAACC
The DNA here is from genome assembly GCF_036013445.1 of Caloenas nicobarica. NCBI lineage: Eukaryota > Metazoa > Chordata > Aves > Columbiformes > Columbidae > Caloenas > Caloenas nicobarica. The sequence goes on from NC_088245.1 coordinate 10,290,610, forward strand.
TGAACTTAAGGTTTGTTTATTCCCTGCCACTGCCCCCCTCCCCCCTTTTTTTTTTCTTTTTCTGTTTTTTCTTTATTCTATGAAGCACTAGAGAATGGCAAAAACTAGAGGCAGGCTTCATACTTCTCTTGGCATGAATTTGTCAGGTACCCCTCTGTTATGTCCTTCTGACATAACCAGGATTAAACTGACAACTATATTTGGTACGAAAATAAATATTCCTCTCTTCTCCAATTTTATCTTCCCTTTTTTGTGATGCTGACACTCTTTCAGATCAGCTATAACTAACAAAGTGCTGCTAATGGAGTAATTGGTAATATGCTTGAAATACTTTAATTTGGCACTCTTTATTTACAGCTTTATCTGTGGTGTTCAGATTGTTTGGGAAGTTGGAAACTGTGTTGTGGTCTGTAGCCCAGACTGATGTCTGGAATATTAATATCTCCTGGGAGTCCTCCATGCACTTGTAGTAAGGTTGCTTTTAATTAGGTGGAACTAGACTTCATAAGCCACATATCTCTTTCCAAATTTTCCTGATATTAATTTTTAAGTTTTGTTGATGTCAATGAGAACAGAGACATCTGATTGTCATTCAACTGCAGAAGATTTCAATAACTCTAACTGTTGCACATTTCAGGCCAGCAGTAGTATAATTATATTAACCTACTTAGATAAACAAGAACGTCTACAAATTTTCTGACAAATTATCTGTTATTTAAAACATTTAATCCAAGTACAGGATTGGAGTTGGCCATCTTTTGCTTTCCAAAACTGTCAGCCTTTTTCAGAAATCAGTTTTATTTTTATTTGCTCCTTTAAACTTCTGCTACAACCTGAAAAATTCCAAATAGTTCCAGTTGTCTGTTAGCGCTCAGACACAGACAAACATTGACTGAATTCTTAGTTTAAATGATTAAGCTTTTGATCCAAGACAAATGTGAACTCTTAGTCTGCAAAAAATTCCCAGGTAAACTTTATATGGCTAAATTAAGAGACTATATTTCTTATGTCCTGTTAGCTTATCCTGAGTTTCACAACAGATGAAAACTTTCTTCTTCCTTTGGATAAACTGGAAAGAGAGTGACACAATTGAAAAGAACAACAGATCATTCATGACTACTGAATAAGCAGCACGTTTTTTTTTTCCCCAAGCTGAGCATTTCTGAATCAAATACCCCTTTTGTGTCTGTTTCTGTGTTAAAAGCATACATTCCTTTAGATAATGATTTTATAACAATGACTGATGATATAAGAATACATGGAATTTGATCTCAGTTGTAAAAATCAGTACACAATGAATTCAAAAATATCTGATGAATAATGCATTGCATTCTATGTAATTTCAAGATTAAGTTTTCTTTCAGCTGAAGACCAGATATCTCTAGAAAACTATTCTATAGGAGAAGGGGAAAAGAAAGGACAAAGCCTCCCTACTTAAATATACATCACATATGTATTATTTTTTGTATGTATTAAGGTCAATTGAAGAAGATTTCAGCTCTGTATCGCATGTTGATACTCAAGTTCAGCATGTCCCCTGAACATGTGTTCAGGACTTCTGTGAACATATCATCTGACATTTTAGTGCTTCAGTTGGCTAAGGTTCTTCTGATCTTTTCCAAATTTTGAGGCAACTTGTGTTTTTTTGGAAGCTTAATTAGGTTTGCCTTTTTTTTTTTTTCACTGCATTTTCACTGCAAAATAGCTACAGAACTAGCTCTCATACTACAGCCCAAGCTGGGCTTTGTGCTTTGTTTGAATAACCCCTAAACTTGGCCTTAGATTTCTTCTACAAATGAGTAACGTGTAAAAGCCCAAATTAACAGTGTAGCGAAGACGTGATCCTTTCAAGCTTGACTTCTTTCTTTCTTTCAGTTGATAGCTAACTAAATCTACTCAGAGCATTAGAAATATGCTGATGAATTTGTACTGTTTGGGAAGTAAAGCTGAGTTGAGGCCCTGATGGTTACTAACCATATTCAGGCAGAGTGTTCCCTTCTGATTCATAAAACATTATGACTAAGTAATTTTTCTGGGGTTTTGCGAATCCACACCAAATTTCTTGTTCTTTATGATTCTACAGTCTTTTCCGTATTAGCTATCCCTATAGTTAAATGCTCTTAGGATCTGTGATTGCATCTGTATTAGAAAAGAAATAGTCTGTGAGCATCCTCTGAAACAATTTCAGGGGGCCAAGAGGAAAGAAAAGGGAAGATGTTATTCCCCATCCTGCTCCCTCCACTCCCCCCTGAAAAACAAAACAAACCAACCAAACAAAAAAAACTTCACAACAAAACACTATAAAACCAACCACATCTAGAAAACCACTGGAATTTGGTTCAGTATGGTACAGATTTATGTGTTGAAATTGGTTAAGGCCATGTCACTGTGACCCATTTCCTCTTGACATGGGTTCCTAAAATCATCTCAGCAGGCTTTGTGCCTATACATACTCCCATCACCCTCAGGCTACAACCAGAATCATGATAGATGTATTATTCACATCTTGTTGTGAGAATCTACAACCTCCTCATTATTTATAGGGGTCTGGGTCATCATAGCAGAAAGTCAGAGAGTAGAAACTAATGAATTTTATCTGAACTGATAGATCAATATCAGTCAGGTAGATAATCTTGACCTATGTTATTTGTATATTTAAATGCCGTTCCATGTTGCAGAGTTAGAGCCACATAACCACTGAAGAAATGGGATGTCTTTCTAACCTTTCAGATCTGTAGTCAGTGGGACAGCTGGGTTATAGTCCTCAGTCAGACACTCTTAATCTAACTAAAATGCTAATTGTCATTCTGTGGGATTGGTCTTACATTTGAGGAGGAAATATATCATCTGAGAGACCTGTGGAAAAGATCTTGTGTCTGAAAGCTTGTTGCTTTTTCCAACTGTTTCAGCTATTATAAGCTATAGCCTCTTTATTTTCCTTACCTACACTCTTGGAGAATCATAACGACAGTCTACAATTAAAACTTAGGAAGTGATTGAGTTATTTTAAAACTAGTCATTAGCAAAGATTCATATAATGAAACCCTCCAAAACAATTACTTTGAAATGAAAACCAAAATAATGAACAGTAATGTTGTGGGATTTTAAATATTTAGATAATTTATCTAAATATCTCTGCTTTATCTCTTATGCCTTGTTTTTACCCTTGTAGTTATAACTAGGATCATAAATGGAAGTGTGACGATATTCTAGAGGAAGATATAGAATTACAAAAAAATCCTTTGCATATTTGTCGCATCTTAAATTCAGCCAATAACTCTGAATTTCATACATTGGTAGTTCTGCATTTGGGAATACAGTTTGAGGTAAGCAATTTTAGGGCAAATTGGCTATTTGGAACTGCTGGAATGGAAACCAGTGTTGCCTTTCTGCAGCTACAGTTGGCCGTCTCAAGCTGGCATGCACAAACACATTGAAGACAGATTTGAACTGAAGAACTATGTTGCATTATATGGCATTATGCTTTGATAGAATCTGACACAACCTTAAATGTCAAGTTCCCACTTGGCATGATAAATATAATTTTTCAAAATAGCTTTTTTTTCACTGCTTCACATTTGACAAGGAGATGTGAGTTTCTCTTTACTTGAAATATTTTGATATTACTGGTTTATTTATTGTTATTATTTCAAATAACAATAGATGCCCAAAATTTTCAGAGTCATCCCAGATAGATGCAATGTAGATGAAGCAGATTGTGTGCATGTTTATGTATTGGCATATATTTCCTCCTACCGACACACGGCTCAGCCTATAGAAAATAACAGCAAACAACAAAGTAGATCTCCTTAAATTTTTACACATAATCCTGCAAAAACTATACCTTTGCTCAAATGAAGACATAAATTTTGGTGTAAGTTAATACTTCTTTGTGAAAGATATAACTGTAATAAATATAGATACAAAATAATCTTATAATAAAAACTATTATCACTTCTGAGATTATATGAATGATCTTTAGAGACAAAGTCTATATACCGCATAAATCCTGATTTGAATACCTGTCATTTATTATTTGGTTCTTGCAATGTTTGCTGTCCTTATTAAATATTGTGTTTCACAATGCGTTAATTTGCTATTTATAAAGTATGATAGCTGTTTTCCTGTTCTTCCCAGTAAGTCACTTTATAAATTGTTTATTGATTTTGTGACGATATTAACAGATGTAAGGCTCGACTATTCGGAATCCTAGTATAGCTAAATTCAATATTTCACTACCATACCTTGGTGTTTAAAGAAGGCTTCCTTGTCATTTTAATACCACTTGAATTTTTAAAGCCAGGTTCCTTAATCCTACGGGACTGTCTGGAAAATAGATGAACTGTTATAATATGAAGGTTACCGTATTTTAGCTGAATAACCTTTGTAGTTCACCCTGTCAGGAAGAGCCATTAACGACTTTGTCCTTCTCCCATCAGTAAATCCAGACTTTCTAAAGAAACTGCGGAGCACTCTGAAACTTAAGCAACAAATCCCATGTTTTCAATTTTCTCTTCAAGACTTCAATTTTGAGTAACCTGCAGGACACTGAAATCTTGCACAGAGTGTAACAATTGCTGTTCACTACATGTAATTGAGAAGCAGAGATCCCTGGTGTTTCAGCTTACCAGGGAGTAGATCCATGGAGTATAGCCAGTTTCCTGGACTATTCATTAAGTCAAGGATAGAGTTTTCTACTTCGCTATGGATCAGTTAGACAGTTTATCATTCCTACAGATTGAAAAAAACACATCTATCCACATCTCCTAGACCAATATTTTTTCACCCTGTATATTGAAATAACATGTGTCTTTCAACAGTCAAAAGTCCTGTTGTTCGCCTGCAGTGATAAGTAGCTGCACTTATTCAGAAAGAATGTGATGTTCACAGTTAAAAAAGGCTGTCCAGTTTTCTTTTCTCCTACTTAGCATTGACTAGCTGAATTCTGTTTTAACAAAAGGAATTGTAATGACCACAATCTCCAACATAGGCAGACAAAAGTAGGGCCTTGAGAGCAGAAAGTCAATATCAGTATTGGAAGACTTTGCTGAGGAGATTGCACAACCTGGTTTGCAGCAACAATTGTTTCAGTAAGAGTATGTCTCGTCTCAACCTGTACATGATCATCTTTAAGTGACTGATTGTAAAAAGATGCTTGGGCAAGTGTGAAATAGTAAGCCCTGAGCAATTTTCATCCACACCTGGCTGTTTTTGTAACCTTTCTACATAAGAGAAACCTGAAGACTCTGAGACAAATTGCATGATCTGTCTTAACTATTTGCTTTAAGTATTAGTACAAACACAGCTTCACAACTTCTGTGTAATAAATCAATGTAAAGTTTGCAGCAGTACAGTAGGAGTCAGGGCTGATTATGACAATGATGATAATTTTATTCTTTAATTAATGCTACTATGTCAAATTAGTCTAGTCTACACCTGGCATTTCAATCATCATAATTCAAACACCTTTTTTCCTGGAGTGACTACACACTTATTCATAAAGCAAATATTTCAATAACATCATAATTTTCTTCTCTCTGAAAGAATAGTTTTCCAACTTGAGATACTGAGTAATCCAGGAATTAAAAATGTCTTCGTTATGTTGTATGTGCATAAGTTTCTACTTACACTTTCTCTGTTTATGCCGGGAACTGTAGTTTCCCTGTACTCAATTTTAACATAATCAAGCTAACTACCATTGCCACTCAGTGCAAATTAAATTTCATCCAAATTTCAATTCCATTGCAATTTACATCACCATTCAATGTAAACTAAAGTATCATCCACGACTTCAGTGTACCTATCTTGATTTCACTGGTTTACATCTGTGCAGGTTCAGTATACCTATTGCTTCACTGGACATGTAGAGATGTGCTGGGCCGGCCCACACGTGCAGTGATGGATGATAATTAAGTGGAAGATCTTTTCCCAAATGTAAACAAAACCATTACAGTATTTAGTTTTAAAAAGAAGATATTCAAATCATAATCAACTGAATTAGAGTGTAGTAGGTATTTTCTCTGTATAGTTCTTATCAAAAACACTCATAATCCTGGCAAAGATAAGACTTTTACAAGACCGGCTGGAAGAAAAAATGGTTGGAAGCATGCTCCCAGTCACATTAATTCTTCTTCAGATTCAATTCCTAGTGAAACTTCTAGTCACTCTCTCTTTAACTACAAAATAGGAGTAAAAAGGAAGGGTCACAATAAAGCAAGTCATTTGACATGTACTGGTATGGATTTATCTATCATCTATCTGTCTGTCTATCTATCTATCTTTTTTTTTTTTTTTTTTACTCCAGCAAAGCATATATCCAGCCAGAAATCTGGAAGGGAATAGGGTGGTAGGCATACAGCACTGCAGCTCTAGATTAGCTAAATAGGCTCAAACAAGGTTTTACAAAAGCCACTGGAGGCCTTTGGTCTGTCTGGGACCGGGTATATCACCAGGAACAACCTCTCCTGAAGGCTGGCATCTGCTTGATATTTTCAGGCACTCTTGTACTGAGGCGATCATCACACCTAGCTACGAAGTGCAGTATTATGCTTATCATTTCCACTCAGTCTTTGGTCTCTCTCATGGATCCAACAGGGAACGATTTATTCCATAAGTTTCCAAATATCTCAAGTCAGTAAACTCTCCATTGTATTAGACATTGCACAAGCGTCTATCAAAACAAAAACAAAACCAAAACCAAACCCAACAAACAAACAAAACCCAAACAACAGGAAAAAGAAAGGGCTGTAAACTCATGTGTCTCACAGTTTAGATGTAAGTGCCTAAACATTAATTAGGAAATCCTCCTACTTACCTGGGAGATCGTTTTCACAGCTACTGTGGCCACATTAGAGGCACAAAATTTAAAGGCCTCATAGCCTAGACCTTCCCCTTGTCTCAATGGATATTGAATGTAAAATATTACATGGCTGTCAATGTCTAGATGGATGTTGAAAACTGACCTCCCTAAATGATATATGTGGAAATAAGTCTATTCAGCTGCATTCTGTGACTTAGTCTTCATTAGCCGATATGAGAACATCGTTCTGTCTTTGGTCTTGCTTGATATATATTGGTTAAATAATGTTATATACATAAGTATTATATATATATTGATTAAATAAAGTTAGTTTTTTCAATATACGTCTAAATACAAATATTTATCTAGCAGTGCCTATAATGTGGCATTTCCTATGAGAATGTCTCTCGTACAAGAAAGAGTCTTTTCACATCTCTGACTATTGAAATAGTACTGCCTGTACTGAGCACACAGGGTTGGGATAGATTGTTATAATATTCTCTTATATCCTTCAAATTTCTGGAACATTTCTTATTTGGCATAATTCAGTCCAACTCTGTTGAATGCATAGGCATGTACAGGCTTAGCACAATTTCATTGTCAATAGAGTCCTCATTTATAAAGGCAGTTCTGATGCCCTTTCATCATTAATGTTCAGTTTTCATCAAATGCAGTTTTTTTCATTGGACTTTGAGGAAACATATGATATATATCATTTTAGCTGCTACTGCATGCCTGAATTTAAAAAGAAAAAAAAAAAAAAGTAAGAAGTTTTATTCCATTTAACCACAGCATATTTTTTTCCATCCTCAGGGAAAAAATAAATAATTCTGGTTGAAAAGGATACTCTGTTATGTATAGCATAATGTTTTCTCTGACATTAATGGATTTAGCTGTTTCAGAAAGCACTGGAAATAGAAGACTTTAGACACTAACAACTAAAATCACATCACATTGCTTTTATTAAAAGCAAAAAATCCTTAGAAAAGAGAGCAGACATAAGTATAGTTTCAGCAGTGTCCATTTCTTTGAAAAGAAAGAGACTTCCAGGATATATTTTCTTTAGAATCATATGTAAATATGCTTAATTGATGTACTCAGAGATATTTAATAATGAGTAATTATTTTTAAACAGAGAGAAGTAGCTGTCACATCAATAGTTTGGATAAATCTAGGGACTCTGCATGCATTCAATTTTCATAAAGCATTAATGTGACTCGATATTTGATATAACAACCGAAGAAATTTCTGAGATCCATCCAGCTATGCTTTAACATTTTTAGCACCATTCCCAATTATGTTCTAAATGAAAGTCTTAAATATATAGATATATAACTTCAAGTACAATGTTTAAGATGCCATATCTGGAATATCATAGAATTTTAACAAGAGATTCCACTCAATCTATTTGCACTACTAATAACTCTGTTAGCAGAGTCTTCCCTACTGATTAACTGCTTCATTAAAAAAGTAAATAGTAATGTGAATTGATTTTGCAATTATTTGTGGAAAGGAATTTTTGTGGATGTACCTGAGAAGTGGATTCTTCATAGCAATTTTTTACTTCATAAAAAATCAATTTTTTTTTTCACAAAGAAACTGAGCCAGCACATTTCTTTTCAGGCAAATGCAACCTGAAAACAACATATACTTTTCTTATCTTAGCCATTTTATTTTGAGTTGAACACTAGACTACTCTTATTGGTGACTTGCGTTTTTAAAGAAGTTTCTGTTCAAATGCTCAGATGCTTCTTTGGCTGGAGTACCTTATAACTAAATATAATATAACCATGAGTCAGTGCTATGCATGCATAACTTTATTACTGAAACATTCATGTCAGCTGACATTTTTGATGAAGGCTGTGGGATTTCAATGACCAAGTCCTTATCTAATCCACTTTAATCCCTTTGAACATTCTACCAGTAACTATTGAATTCTCCTAATGAATAATTTCTGAAAGTACCCATGTACTTCTCAAATGATATATAATGTAGCCCTTTGAAATAACTTGTCTTTGAGGAAGAAAACAACAGGTGATTTTTCAAGTGATAATTCTTAACTATTCATATAAACTAGTTGATTCTTTTACTATTTTAAGGACTTTGCTAGCTTTTTGCTATACATGCAGCAGTTTAGCAACATACTTAATTAATTAGCTGTTTGTGAGAAAAGTATAAAATTTTTTATGTAAGAAAAGTGTGAATTATTGAAAGACATCTATAAAAATGACCATACTTATATGTGGCAATATAATTGAGCACAGTTACTATTTATCATTCTCCCTAAAATTCTTTATATATATTTTAAACTATATTTTAAATCATATATTAGTTTTGTATCAAATATTCATAAACATACCGATGTAAAACACAAATGCTTTTCTAAGTTTAGTTGAATTACAAGTCTGGCATATCTATATGTCTTCACTTATTAACATTTTAATGTTATTGTTATATTTATCTATCATGGATGTGAGATTAGGGTGACATTTGTACAAATCTGTAGCAAGATTCTTCTATTCCCAGGGAGCAAAACTTGGCTTTTTTTTCTGAAAATATCTGGAATAGTAAACTCAGTTTTGTTGCTTATCTGCACACTGCCTGTTCTTGCTGGAGAAATAAGTATTAGAGCAATTTATTAGTATTCTGGCAAGATCCATAGGATTTAATGAGATAGCTCTCATTTTTGTAATCTTGTAATCAAGTAAAATTTAACTTTAAAATGTTATTCTTCTGAGCATTTAATTCAGTTTTTGTATGTATAGGTCAAATTCCTTATTTATATTGGTTTAACCATACTGAAAAAAATGGAGTTGCCTGCAGCGTATAGTGCTGCACAGACATGAATGATAGTATATGTATTTTACACAGACAAAAATGGGGTTCAAAAGCTATCTCATGAATTTATAATTACACTCCACAGAAGGCCAAACCAAATGACATGTGTGGTTGTCTGCCATTTCTTGGAGACACCAATTTGACAGTATCCACCTTGACTTTTGAACCATTCAATTTCAACAAGATATATCCTGGTATTTTATTTACCTTCATAATCAGATCCATAAAGTTACTTTTTCTGTTTCCCGGGAAAAAAACCATGGGGACCTCAAATTCAGTGAGCAACTAATTGACTCTTAAACTTTTCTTGCCACCAAGAAACACAATCTGATTTGGAAAGCAGTTCATAATCTGATCTTAGAAACCCCTAATCATGGTGTTATTGTTGAGTGGTGAAAACATGCATTGTTTGCTAGTATTTAATGAGCTGAGTTTAATATCAATAGAAACCAGAATGATATGGAAGTAAAGCTAGCACGTTATTCACTCAATTCGAATGTAGGTAATTGTAACATTTCTAAGAGAAGTTGTCATATTCTTGCTTGGTGCTCAAATGTAATATCCCTTTTCTCTAAATAAGAATCTCATGTTTTAATTTTATTTCACTGTTTGCAACAGAATCATGGATTGGCAGGGGTATTAGAAACTTATGTTTTTAGCATCAGTCTGTATATTGATCTGATAACTCTGTATTCTTACCTTTTACCATTTTACCATTTTTTTTTATATACTAACTTTATGACCATGGTAATCACTGTTTTCAGTGAGATCTGTGAATAATGACATTTAGGCTCAGCCCTGGGGTCAAATATTTCCATGCAAAGTCTTGGACTTAGGAGTTCTCCTTGTCATCAACAATTTTAAAATGTTCATTTTCAGCACTACTCATCTATTTAATGAGTACGTTGGAAAAGATTACCAAGATTCAACATTAGAAAGATCACCAGCATCTAATTTCTCCTTTATTGATCTTCTTTCTACTTGTTGCACATGCCTCATTTAGTTTTGGAGACCTTTGTGTTCCTTACTTAGAACTAGAAAGTTCCATTTTGGGAGCAGCCACAATAAAAGAGTTTTCGTCTTCTCACTTACTGATAAAGATGCCTGCTCTTGAAAGTGTTATCATTCATATAATAAATAACTGAGAATGCAATTCTTCTTTCTTATTCATTACTGCATGTTGTTCTCCTGAGGAAAACAGGTACTCTACTCAGTTCTCTGTTCACATACTCTGCTGAAGTTTTTTAACTTTTCATACACAAGACAGATCACTTCCATTATTTTTTCCTAGCTTATTTATATATTGCTGTGAGCTTTGACTTGGGTCTTTTCTTACTCTTGAGCCTTTCTTTAACACTACTTTGGGACTTAAATTTCAATACCTGTCCATTAACTACTAGGAAGTGCTTCACCAGGTGACCATAATTGCTAAATATTTACACAGCTTCAGTGAGCAAAGTTGGAATCATTGAGATGCATATGAGAAGCCAGGTTGAAGACATATAATGATCAGAAAAGATGAGAAAAAACAAAAAAGACAAGAAATGAGAAGAATCCAGACTTTTACCCATTAAGATGTTACTTGGATACCTACCATGTAATCCACTGAATGCTCAAGTGAATTACTTTCCTCAGTGAAACCGGAATGCCGGTTCAGAAGATTGAGGTAATACATTGAATGTCTCTTGCATATACATTCATTTAAAATATAAAATAGCTCCTTTTTTAATTTTTTGGGGGAATATTTTAAATATTAGTTACATAAGACATTGTAGCACTATTTAGTTAGGAACCTGGAAAACAGAGAAGGAAATATGGCTTGTCTACTAATTGGAAAGTATTACGAGTTCCATTGCTCATCTCTGAAAGAAGCACAGCCTATTAAAAAGCAACACTAATTAAAAGATTTTAAAAACCGAAGGGATTTAGAATTTATTATTTGCTGTGGTTAAAAGCTAGTTAGAATGGAAATGAAAGTTTAAAATTATACATAAATAAAATTTGAAATTTGAAAATTTGATGTCCGAATGACAGAGATGCTTACGGTTGGAACTAAAATCTAATATTTTGTAGCATTATACTGTGGACATTGAGTGGTAGTGAAAATTAAATCGATTTGAATTCTGTTTGGCTATTATGGCTATTAATTTCTGTATCACAGCTATTTGGATTTTGACTTTACTTTTCCCTTGGAGATATCAGAGTGTTTTAGAAGATTTATAATACTCATTAAATATATGATGCTCGTTTAATCAGCCATCTGCCTGGTTTACTCATTTGGAAAGCCGATATGTGTCTTCTGCATTTATATAATTTTTGGTGCCCTCGTCAAAGCAGAGGTCAAAACAACAACATGCTTGTGCATGGCAACTGTGAAAAGTCAGACAGTTTGGGCTACCCATGTTAGTAGTGCCACGTCTGAAAAATTATTATTAGCCACTTGCCTAATTTTTAGAGGCAAGTGACAAGAACCTGAGAATCTTGTATCCCAGTCCTCTGCTCTTCCTAGCTAAACCACTTTTTCAGGACAACCAATTCTCTCTTCACATTGCCCCCACCCCATGGAGCTCTCCAAGCTCCAGTAACTCTCAGGCATACTTAGTTAAGCTTGTGTGTTTCTTATTATAGAAATATTTTCTTGCAGAGGATATAAATTAATTGAAACCGAGCCATTTCTAGTTTGCAAAGTATACAGGCTTTGCCAGTGAAGGCATCTTTAAGAAAAGCATTAAAAATATTCAAGAGAGACATTTTATTGTGCCTCCACTCAGTTTCAAGAGCTACAATTTAAAAACTATTCAGTTCATGGTCTTCGGATTTGATTTTTAAGTCACAAAGTATTATTTAAAAAAACCCACAGAAGATACATAATCTTTTATTTACAAGTTATTTCATAAACAATTTTACATAAAAATAGACATGGAAAATATTTGAGAGGGTTATATTCAATTTGTTGATTTTGTTGTTGTTGTTGTTCATTTATTTAGATTACCTCCTCATCTGCTTCACATATGAATCAGAAAGAATTTACCATTGGGGAGAGATGAACTGTGGAAAATGTTATCATTATGGACATAAACTTGCAAAGAAACTGGCAGAACAGGATGAAGTGGAAATATTCTACAGAAAAGAGCACTACCATTAAATAAATATAGGATGAATTTTCTTTTGTTCTATCTATCCTCTCTTTCATGAACAAATGCGTCATTAGGGCCAGCAACCACTAGCAGCTTGATTTTAGAAGGCATTTCCACAAATATGAGACTATGGAACCAACAGAGAAATTAAATACTGCTTCTTTATTATAATCTAAATCCAACAACACTGGAATAATTTATGTATACTGTTATCTCCTCAATGTGAGATATGAGAGAATGAACCGGGAAAACAAACAAACAAACAAACATACATCTCAATTGTTTGCTGATTCAGAGTCAGTAAAAATTCGTGTCCTCCAGTACTTAATTGAGACTTTTCTGCAATGAAGACCAAGGTCCTATGTCACCACACAGTAACCTTTTACAGGTGTAAGTGCCTCCCTAGACTGAAAGCAGCCATCACTTTACTAAATATACTATTTAAAGTCAGAAAGAAACTCAGGAATTGCACTCTTCTAGTGAATAGGAAAAAAAGGGCAACATTGTAGTCTCAGTCCTCAGGTAACTAATGGTTTCAGACATCTGCAAGACAAAACTATGAAACTTTTGAGTTTTTATTTTTTTAAAGTAATAATCTACTTTTGAAACAAGAGAAGAAGTCTCAGTTTTCCTCCTTGACATAGCTTCATTCGCACCTAACTTAATAGGTGGAACATTTTTTATTTGAGATGTGAGAGGTCTGAACTCCACTTCCTTCCTTGGCTGATGACAATTCAACCTTTTATCCTACACCTCCAATAGAGACTTTTAATACTGTGTTGGGGATGCTTGCCTCTCCTCCCACTGCAGCTATCACTTTTATAAAAACATTTGAGTCATTAAAGAGAGGATACGAGTGAAAGTAAGGCTCTCATATGGAAACCCAAAAGCTACAGCAATGCTTTGGCTAAGGAAATTCTGGACATCCAGAACCTGAAGTCCTCCACATATTTTCTATTATTTTAATTATCTTCACTGTGGAGATTCATTACACAGCTAGTAAAAGCTGCATGTCATCTGTTCTGTAGCACTGAATTTAGCTTTCTCTGAGACTGCTATAACACTTCCTTGCTTTTCACATCAATTCCTATTTTAAATTCTGAACAGAAGTCCAGTCATTTACAATTACACAAGAATGTTAATGTATTAAGTTCTTCCAATAGATTATTCTCAGACTTTTAAAAATCAGCATTTGCAATGAAAATATGAGTCTGGAAGAGGCAGATTCTACTTATCTGCTAACAGATTCAAACTGAGGATTTGTTGATTGGGAAGTTCAATTTTAATTGCTTTGAAGACGTTTCAGCTTTCACAGTTCCTGTTCTGGAAAAGACAGTTTGCTTTTGCTAACAAATGAGAAAAAACTACAATGGATAAATATCTTAAATAAAACAATGGACACTAAATATTTCTTTGGTCTGAGCCCTATTAGCCAATGTCAGTCCCTGGGAGATTTGCTGCCAGTAGCTCGTCATATTTTTTATATATCAGTAATGTTTTTGCTTCTTGAATCACCGAAACCCACGTGCAGCTTAGAGCTGCAGAATGGTTAGATCAAGAGCTAAATGCCCCCACAAAAGTATAAAACCAGGACAACTCACAACCGCTTTGTTTTCCTTCGTGAGCTTCCCAGCCTGGCGGCGCTGCCTGGAGCACTGAGCTGGCCCCACTGCCTGCCCAGCCCTGGTGACAAGGTGCAGACAGGGAATTAACACCCTCTTTGGCTCAATTTCTCCACTCACTGGCCAATGTAGCTGAGCTGGCATGGAGGTGGGACAGTAACTTATTTCTGGAAAAGACCATAAGTAAATGGAAAGGCTGTGGGAGTGAGGAGGAAGCGAGGGAGGAACTATGACTCAGAGGGATGTCTGTGAGTCACAGTGTTTCCCTGGGCTACCCAGCAGTTACACACAGTCTCCTGCTTGGGTAGTTCAACAGCAAAGTGAGCACTGAGAACTTGAATTTAGAAGTATGGGTTTGCAAAGATGTTGGGTTTCTCAGTGATGTTTGTGGTTTTGTGGGCTTTCAACTTGAGCTGAGGGCATCTGAAGTTAACTCTGATGAAGTCATTAGCAAACCTGAGATCATGATTCTGCTTCATTCCTTCCATTGCTTTCATTGTGAATCTCACAGTGAGAAGTACAACTACAACAACTATAGACATCGCAACATAATTAGAAAGACCTAATTTCTCACTCTAGAAGTTCATCCTTGCTGGTGGACATCTGCCAGTTGAATCTGAGTTTTAAACAGCCATTGGCTGACAGTGCAGCTGGGTGCTTCCTAGGAGCGGGAATACTTTTTTCTACAGATTCACTCTAGTGGTGACTTTCAAGTGTCCTTGTATTTCAGGGTATGTTGAAATGCATTCATGTTCAGATGTTCTAACAGATCTAAAATATTAACGTTTCTGTGAATATATCTACATAGTGAACACGTTTGTTCCCACAGCTATCACTGATAAATTTCTTCAACTAAATACGAATCCATTCCTCTTTAAGATGGCAATTATGCTTAACTAGCATTCTGCATAAGGATGTTCAAATGAATCAGAACACATACCTACGAAAGACTGGTGGCAACATTTTTCTTTGCCCTACTGAACAGCTGCCCTGATAAAAGAAGTAAAATATGGAACAGATTGTGCCTCCCAGTTCAGGTGCCTTCTTCTCATAATCTGAAAAACAGATTATTCTTTTTGTACACCTGATTTGCTGCTTTTACATCAAGACAGGAGAAAGGCACTTTAGTCTTTGCTCTGTCTCACTATAATCACAGTCTCAGCAGCATAACTAAGAACTGGGCCTAGAAGACTGTCGAGCATTAAAACTTCAGTGATTTTCTAGAAGAATCTCCATAAAAGCCCCTAAATCTTCAGTACTGATTCTAGTAAAATAGGAGGAAAGTATATTTTTGAATTGATACAATCCAGCGTTAGGAAATAATTTGGTGCTCTTGAACTTCAGTGAGAGTTTTATGAGCCCCAAGAGAGGCACAGGACTCCAGGTGCACATTAAAAAACCCCTTGGCATTACATAAAGGTGAAATAGTTGGCAGCTTAATTTTCCTGTGATCTTATGTTCTTCTGATAAAGTAAGAAGATAAAAGTGTTAATATGAAGATAAGATTTGTATTTATGTGTTTACTTATATATTAATGTAGTGTGTATATGACTGTATGTATACACATTTCTTTAATGGCTGTCTTTGTACATATGTACATAGATATACCTGTATATTCACATACACTCATATCTCCACACTTTTGGTTTAAGAAGTTTCATCCTTGTTTAAACATACATTTTTCATAAAAGCCGTTACAGTAATTGTTCCTGTGCTGTGGGTTAGCGCTGTACTGTATTTGCTCAGTTATATTCCTGTGCACAAGTTGTACAGTTTTTCATTCACTAATTAGTGCACAAATGTGTTCAGTATTTAGTTACTTTTTCTATATTTTTTTAATAAATGCATATTTTTATCATTCACGTGTCTGTACTTAAGTAAAAAAAGAAGCAACTAATCTGGCAAAATTCTTAATCACACATAGAACAGAAGACTTCAGTTATTTTTTATGTACATTATTTAAAGTATGTGTGTTTCCCATATCTTTAAGTATCAGAACTTCAGGCAACAAATTTACATTTCTATGAGGAAGTTTTCCATTAAAACAAGGTTCTGTTCCCCAGCGCTGAGATTTCAGCCAACTTTGCTGTTTGAGTGGCCATACTCCTCCAAGGGAGAAAATTCCCCTTTTGGGCAAACAGGAAAGATAATACATGCATTCATGGTCTAAAGTCTGTGTAGTATGCTTCAAGTTTAACATTCAGCTTCCTTAAGAGAGTAGAAAGAGACTTCTGTTTGTGGTATAAATACACATGAAAATGTTTCCAAAAGAGAATCTTTCCACCCAGTCCGAATATAGAATAGTTGTAATCCCATATATTTAGGAAAAGTTTCTGAAACTCTTCTGTGTTATGATTTCCTAGGACAAAATTGCCGAGTTTACATTTTTCAATTACATTAATGAAAAGATAAATCAAGGTGTAAAAGGAAAGAAAACTGTAATTACAGTTCTTTCTTTCTTTCTTTCTTTTGGTGTAAGAAAGAAAGAAGTTGACCCACACGGACACTAGTTGGAGGAAAGCATCAAGACTTATTCCTTGGCAAACCCTGACATAATCTTTTCATCTCAACCCCATGTTTTGCTGTAGTCAGATACCAGCTGTAGTCAGTTTGCATGAGTCAGTGTCCCAGTAGCATGGGCTACACATGCCAGTGCTGCAAACTATTAAAGCTTTTGAAAAACCTTTGTTTCAAGGAATTTTAATTATGGCTTACAAGGTCATTCGTGTTGAGACTTTATATCATGGGCCAAACTTCAGATCTTCGTGAATGAGGCAAGAGGTTAGTATGTGTAACTTAATCCTCACTACAGAGTTCATATGCTGCTGATTATAAGCTTGTAAACAAATACTCCATATCTCTCCTGTCTGAAACAGCTTTATAAGAATTTTATTTTTTAGAAAAATAAGAACAGGTGACAAGGACAAATTGTCCCAAAATATGCGCAAGAAAGCTAAACCCTGAATTTCTGATGAAAAACAGATTATAATTAGAAATATCAGATCTCTTCAGACTGTGCTGAGTGTACTTAAGTCATGTCACAGTTTTGCTGCCAAGGAACACTGGTGCTTGGCTTCAGTGAGACATAGGATGACTTCCCCTTTCATTTTTCTCAGCATCTGGTTTCCTCTCTTTTCCCTCTTTCTCGATGTGGACATATATTTTATAGACTAGACTTGAGTTGAAAGCATTGAATCAAAATCCTTGCTCACAAATTTATGAACTCCTTAACTTATTTGACAGTTTGAATGAGCAAAATGTTTATGAATGCTACCGTCTCTCAAGGGACTTAGACAGGTGTAAAAAATTTAATCCAGGTGCTCATTCAAATATTGTTAATTTGCATGCTGTAGAAATCATAATGATGTTTCTGCTATTTATTCTACCATTTATACTTTACAGGCATCTATGTGTAAAGTCTCTTTGGTCAGTGCAGTAATACTGAATTTATGTTGTCTGGTACCTTTTTACTAGAAAAGACATAGTTATTTTTTTCATTCTTTTCTTGAAAAGAGCTATTGTGGCATGTCTGTCTCTCTCACTTTATTTGACATATATGACTTGTCTTATGCCTTAAGAATTAATTTGGCTCACTTGTGTAATTTGCTCTTTTAGCCTGCATTTATCATTGTTGCTTCAGAGAGCATTTATGTCCTCAACTGAATCTAAATTGTGTTAATTAGGAAAATATCTAATGGCATCTTGCCCATTACCATGCCTGAATGGCCGTGTAAAGTTAGAAAAAAAATGCAGTGTTTTTCTTTAATTCATATGAAGTCTTTCAAAAAATGCCAGCATTGAGTTATTTATCTTTTTAGACACCGGTATTATAGTAGACGAAGACATAATAAGACAGATTTGGATGGGAAATTATGTAGACACTTTTTTTCTTTTTAATAGTGAGAGTAATGAATTGTTGGGACTTTTTTCTACCCAAAGTGGTGGAGCAGCTATAACTCAGTGTCTTTCTAAATCATGTACTTGAGCTCATCAGGAAATTATTAGGCTTGATGGAGAAATTACTTAATTAAATTTTATGCCCTGTGTAATGAAAGAGGTCAAACTAAATAGTCATAATAATCCTTTTTGGTTCTCACTTGCAGGTGAAATTGTGGCCAAGTGAATCTAGGGCCTAAATCCTATTGATTTCAATAAGGAAACGATTTAATCCAATAAATTTATGAACGAAACTTTCACTTATGTTAGGTGAAGGCAGGAACAGAAAGTATAGGTAATTTATTTTTAACCTATTGCATTATGTAATCAAGTGTTATGAAGGAGAATGAGGTATGGATACAATGGTATAGAGCTATGTTTTTTGCTGTGACAATAAAATTTTACATTATTAATTTTGTTTCATACCAAAGGATTCAGAAATGTTTTGTGAACTGATAAACCAAGTTCATAATTTGTCTCAGTAAAGAAATGAAACTGTCTCTTCAGTAAAAATACTTTGGTTATTTTGATAGCTTTGTGCAATGCTGGTTTTGTCATAGTGATAGGGTCATGGTATACTAATAGCTGGAAAGTGGTTTGTTGTCTGATAGGTTAAAAGAAAATGAAAAGTTCTGCTTGTAAGAGTTCTACTCATAGACTTTTTAAAAAACTCATATGAATTTAATTTGAGATTAAATCCCTTCAGTGTAAAATGTGAATCATGACAACAGCAGTTCTGATACAGCTCAGAAAAGCCTGAAAATTTGTGTATCTTCTGCTGATTTGTTACTATTTGGGGCAGTTCTGCACCTATGCAGAAGGAATTTGGAAGTAAAACAAAGAGGCATCCCGATGGGAACTGTGGTGGGTTCAATACTGATGCATCAAATCAGGAAGTTTTTATGTGATTGCGATGAGGTGTCTCCAGAAGCATCAAATAAACTGTGTGCTCCTGTCGTCACTAAGAGCCTCTATTTCAGCTTATTTCAGCTTGGCTCCAGCTTTCCCACCTTATGGAATTATTTTTCTTGGTATCAATATTCTGTTTTCAACTATGATTAATGATTTGAGATTATCCAGTATAGAGCCAGAGCATCTTTGCACAACGGGAAGGATGGGACGGAAGATAATAGAATAGAATAGAATAGAATAGAATAGAATAGAATAGAATAGAATAGGACTATTCAGTTGGAAGGGACCTAGTCCAACTGTCTGACCACATCAGGGCTGACCAAAAGTAAATAAGCGTTAATACCTTCACAGCCAAATATGTTGTAATTGCTTTGGCCATTATTTTCATTCTCACTGAATTTATTACAGAAGCCGTTTGGTATGATGTTGAAGTGTTAGCCATGTACTGAGTTAATGCACAGTTGTCCTCTGAGGAGATGGACTCAATTATGCAAAAGGTTTTGTTATTGTTATCTCGTGTGCATTTACCAAGGGAGAAAATGATAAAAGTCCCTACTTTGTCATGTTGAGAAAACAGCTGAATGTCCCTATGGAAATTTAGCATCTTTCCATCTGTCTTTTCTTAGCTCATTATGACTAACGCAACTTCCAGCAAACCTGTTAAGATTTTAGTTAACATTGGGCTATAGTATTTATTATATTTAATATTGATATAGTGTGCTTGTGTGTATATGTATATACACACATCCTATATATTGTGTGCTGAGGAGTAGGTCTTAATCCTCTTCCAGTGAATTACAGACCTTTTTGGCTTCCCTGAGACACAGGTTTAGGTCCCTGCTGCTTTTTTTCTTTTTCAAGTTAATGCCTATATTTTTAGCTCCTTCATCTAATGTGGTAGAGAGACCCATGGAATTTAGAATCTAAAGAGGGTCAGTCGGCTGTTGTGACCCCTAATTGCTTCTGTCTTAAAACATTTCAGTGTTTCTAAGACATGTAATTTTTGTTCTTTTCAGTGGCCATGAAAAGGGGTAATGTTAGCGTTTTGCAGTTAATTCAATTACTTTCCACTTGTGAAAATGCTGACAGGATTTCTGATCACTGGAAGAAGTGCCCTGACTGTTAGATGTGATTGGCAGCACAGACATAACTTATAAATTGCAGCTTAAATTAAAGCATTTTATCTTCACTCATATATATGCTTCATGACAAACTGTTCAGCAATACTTTTAAGCCATTATTTCAGTGAATTGATTTTCAACAGCAATTAATTTCCAATTTGTTAGAGAACATTCTCAGTCAAATCACAGACAAGTCAAGATCTGATTCAGTAATGGACAAGACTTTAATGCACTTGTGATTATAAGTTATAGCTGTTGGTTTTTAAATACTACAGATTTTATTTTTTCAGATTTACACCATCTACAATACCACTATTATCAGGAGACTGTGCCTTCTGCATTTCATATAAACTGAAAATATGAAAAAAAGGAAGATTATTCAAAAAGAAAAGTGCCATTTTCTTCATGCTGGAGAATACAAGTTCCCATATTAAAAACTTTTTTTTTTTAATTTTGTTTTAAGATACTAATAAAAAATTGCCAACAGCATAATAAGAAAATCATTTGGAAAATAAAGCATGCCAAAAGGCAGTTAGGAAAATCACAGAAGAAAAAAGACCTTCTTTGAAATATGGTTATTACATGTAAGTTTACTTGAAGAGTCCAGTTAGCTCAGGTTTTCTCTATAGTCTGTGGAAAGAAAGAGACACTTCCAAAGGGTGAAAATGCCACTATGGCAAAACAATGATTTAATCCCATTATGAATTTTGCAGACATGTACATGAACCCTGCATTAAAACTTAGTAGAATAGATAATAGCCACATGTTGAAGTCATATTTAAAATTCTTAAAATGCATTAAAAAAAGGAAACTTAAAGAACAGGAGAAAAATTTTTTAAAGTATGAAGACAAGTGATGGTCTAAAGGAGCAAAGGATAGACTTTACTGTATTTTAGTCTACTTTTCCTTTAGTTCATTTTTAAAATTTAGTTTATGTATCCTGAGCAGCTAGAATAGCAATATTTAGTCTTCTGTATATCAACCAATGGCAAGGTCTTTCTTAATTGAAGATATGTCTGGGCCAGTTGGTGGAGGCAGCTGCAGGAACAGAAGGTCTGACTGGGACCATCCTGAACTCTTGTGAGCAATAGTGTTTCACGGTTTGCGGAAACAGATTTCTCTATTCATTCTGCAGCTCTCTGTGGGCTAGAAATGAACAGTTCCTTCTCAAGGCAACTGAGGTCTCCTTGTTGACTTTTCATCCCTCCTCAAGGAATACGGGAAGATTGATGCATCTCCCAAAATTTGGAAAGCAGGAACAAGGTCAAGTTGCTATACTTTTTGCCTTGACATAGTATGGAATATTGGTTGAAATACCTTAGATGTGCAGAAAATAGGTTCATGCTTTCAGCAGTGAACATCCAAACCACCATTATAGCTGACTTCGAACTGAAAAATAGTGGCCTAAAGATGTGAAAGGAATAATTAAATCACACTTCAATCTATACACAATTAAACATGTTAAATGCAGTCAATGAACATGCTGTTCAAATAATTTTCTTTTTAATAATAGAAACTGAATTATCTTCAAATACATGCTAATTAGAGATATGAGCATTAGAAGTTATTAAGGACAATTAAGAGATAGAATTATGTTAATGTGTAATTTAAACCTCGCCATGAAAACTGATAAGACTTTTTTTGTACTGTTTTAATCAAATTCACTTTTGCACTCTGCTTCATTTTAATTAATACTTTCTATTTTTTCAGTTTCTTTGCTTCTCGAATGATAATTAAAAATACACAGTGTTTCGTCCATTTAGAAAGGAGGTTAAATGTTTCATTCCTTTGAGAAAAATCTCAATTATTAAAGATCTGTTTGCAGTCCAATAGCTAGCTTGTTCTTAAGACATAAAGTCAAGCATTTGTTGCATATTTTACAGGATTTTTTTGCAATATCCACGTAAACTAGCAAACAGTTGCAAGATATATAGAGTAATTGCTTTTGTCATTTTACTGCTTACGAGCAAAAAAAGTATATCTTTTTATAAGTGTTTCTTTATTATGTCTGTATTTAATTAAATTTAGATACATGATTTTCCCCATCATCATGTGTTTTTGATTACACTGATACCTGCATTAACCTGTATTTTGAAGGATTTAAGTCTTAAATATTCACCATCTGTTAATAAAAGAGATTATCTCACTGCATTTTGGAACAGGTATAGATTAATTAGAACCTTTTTTTTTTTTTTTTCTTTCTCATAAAGGAACTCTTCAACACAGGAGTTACGCAGTCAGAAATGTATCTTCTGGCTGAGTGCAGTTTTATTGTATCATTACCTAATCCATCAAAGATGTTGATTTTATCTTTTAATAACTGGAATAGTTGAGACCAAAAAAAATGAGACTGATTTAATGATATGGCAGTTTTAGCACAAAGCACACATTTTAAATCTAAGATGTTGCCTGAAAGGGGAGAAATTGCCTGAAGGCTATGGAAAAAGCATTATGGTATTTCAGTGACAAATTTCTTTACTGCTACTTCAGCAAGGTTTACAGCTGGTTGCTTCTGTTTGTGCTCACAGAGTCTTCTAAGGATTATGAGATTATTTGTGTTGACTAAAATAAAATAAAGTGAAACCTGAGATTTCTGTACAAAATTTGTATTGCTAAACTTATATAGATGTATTCCTAGGAGTATCTTTACACCAGTAATTAGAGAACTCTACTGCCTCAGTGATACTAGTTTTGAGATGAATGTAATATTACAAAAAGTCTGTGTGAAGCAGCCCCAAAACCAAACCAAATGAAATAAATACATTCTGACAGGAAGAAAAAGGATATATCAATTTAAATTGTAATGAGGAACTTATGGAGGCGATTTGTAATTAATAATCTCCTGGACAGACCTATACGATTTATAAGTCCACTGAAAAAATCATTCACAAATGTTACTAGTTGGCAAGATATAATTTAATAATTTGTCAGAAAAATCTCCTTGATGTCTTTAATAAGTTGTTTGGTGAAAAATGGCCAGTACATAGGAGTAAATTCTTTTAACTAAAATGGCATTGTCCATGAATCCACCAAGAATTATTATGATGCCATAAATACAGATTTACTTTTGTTGAAAAAGAAAAATAATCAATTTATTTTGGGGAGAACCAGTTGGATAAAAGAAGTGAATGGAACTGACATTTTAACTTTTCTTGTGTAATAACTGTAAAAATTCTACATTAAGAGGTCATAAATCTTAGATGAGAATGGGTGCGTTGTTTTTTTCCTTGCTTGTTTCTTAAGATTCTATGTATTTGTTTGTTTGTGTGGTTGGTTGGTTGTTTTTTCCCAAAGTGAATTTCATTATCTTAAAGTATGCAGAGACATATAGGCTGCACCAGTATAGAATATAGTTTCATCTGGACTTTTCTCATAGACAATTTTAGATGGTTTAATCAGACTAGGTGAAAGAAAAGTCTTGTGAAATCCTCCAGTTTGTTCAGAATTGATGGTTCTCATTCTGAATTATGTAAGAATATTTCCATAGGTTTGCTAATCTCTGAAGCCTTGGCAAATTGTAATCCAAGATCACAAGGGCTGTATGAATTTGTCTGATCTGTTCCTCATTGATAGTAGGTTGTCCACAGGTGTTGGGGGAGACTGGAGTTTTAACTCATTATTTGCCATAACCAGCCAAACTTCTAACAGTTTTAATAACATCACCTTTTCTGTCTGTTTACCAGCTATGGGTGGACCTCAAGACACTTTGTGATTTCAGCAGGAACTGTGGCTGTCAAACAAAGTTCTCTATTCAGTGTGACAGGCTTAGCTTTGGCCTCAGTTATTTCTTTTACCCCTATTAACTGCTGAACTAAGAGAATGTTATGTTATTTACTCTGAGATTTGAGATGCTGAAGGTGATCTGAATAACCAGCAACAATTGGACTTTTAAGATTACAACCTAAAGTCATCAGACATGTTAGTTATGTTCACTAATGTGTTGTTAATATGAATAGTGTGTCATGGGAATTTTGAAATACACTCTATAGAAGATGATCTGTATTAGACTTTCAAATACTTCCTTGGAAGATGATTGTATAAACAGCTAAGAAATACTGAACAAAAAAGTTTTCAGACCATCTTTAAACAGAAGACTGTCTCTTCTCATATTGTTTTCTTGGATAAAAAACTTCAAAAAACTCCTGAAGACTGAAAGCATGAATGTTAAATTTGGCATCCTAAATCTTTGGTTCCAGTTCCAGCACATTGATATTTATTATTTTATTTCAATCACCATGTTTTCAGATCTTTTGATCTACTGATAACCTGTTAAGCTAACTCTCAGGAAAACCTGAAAGTAAAACATTATTCTTAGCAAGATTGTGCCAAACATTTTAACAGAGTAACTGAAAGGGATCTGGAAGTTTTGCTTTAAACACTGCACAGGAGGTAGTACAGCAAATCAACTATGCATGAGTAGGTGATAATGGTCATTTAGGTAAAACGAAGTTTAATCTGAATCTAGGACAGCATACTTTTGTTTACTTATCACAGAATCATACTGGAAATATTTCAGATGCTTTATAGCTTTTTATGTTGGCTGAATAATGCAAGTAATCTGAGAGGACTAGAGAGAAAAACCAGTGTGCTAGCAGACAGTCCCCAGGAGAAAAAAATATCAAAAACATAGTCTGTGTACCAAGATGACAATGGTTCTATAAATGGGTTGCGAGCAGATTCTGAAATCCAAAGACATTAACAACAGATGGACCAACACTGTTAGATAAAGAGTCTTTAAAAGTCAGTTTTTAACTTTGGAACTGCAAGTGAATCAGATGGATGGAGTAATTAAATCCATAATTTCATTAATATGCTTACAAATATGATTACCGAATTCTTGTGCCAATGGCTGTACCTGAGCTTGCTATATGGTCATCCTTTATGATCAGTGAAGACAAATAAGCACTTGTAGAGCACAATTTACCTCAGAAACATTGGACTTGTATAAGGATGACCTGAACACCTATTTTCTTAGAACGACTCACTTTGTTGCAAAGAGATTACACAGCTAGAACATATCTACGTATCAGGCTTCTGAATTTGGATCTCCTGCCTTTAATGTCAGATTTAGTAATGTGTTAGGCACATATCTGCATCTTTAGGAAAAAAAAAGGTTTCAAAGATTAAATGTTTCTAGGCTTTGATACAAGGACAATGTCATTAACCTGCCCTCTAAATGTGATCCTGATATCTTATTTGAGAAGAGCTATGAATGAAAGTATTCTGTAACTGCAAAAGTGAAAGAAGAACCCAGTCTTCTGGCTTCTTTGGCTGTGAAAGTATTGCCAAATGCCTGCTGCCCTGGAAGCCTTAACAGCAACCCTAACAATTTTTAATGCACTTGACTGAAAACAATTGAAATTGCAATTGAATTGCAATTGCTACAAAAGCTTGAGTTACAACTGCAATTTCTGATGGCAGTTTCCTTGGCACTTAGTGAGATTTTGAACAGTGCTTTAGTTGCAATTAATAGAAATAATTGTGTATCTGTAATTTCCTGTGACCTAAAACCAAAATATTCTTGACTCTGATTGATATAAATTCTAATAACATTCTAATGAATGTTAAGTATTTTTTTCTTTTTTCTTTTTTTTAATCATTAAATGAAGTAAATAGAGTTGGATGTCTTTATTAGAACAGGACATGAAGCATGCAATTATTTGGCTAGCAAGTAAATAGTAACTGGCAAACTGTAGGCAATCTGGAGCTCAGATATTTGGACATTCCTGGTGGTCCCAGAATCTGCAGTGAAGACTGAATGGCACAGGGACTGAACTATTCTTGCAGCTGAGTGGGTGGTTCTCTGCAGTTCAGAGCTAAAACAAATAACTAGCAAAGGCAGGAAAATATTTACTGCCACTACCCACCACACATACTGTCACCACACATAATGTACTGGCATTGTGACTGAAAATAACTTTCCTGGCTCAAAGACTATCAAAGTAGTACATTCTCCACCAATAATACAAGGTGTTTGCAGACCAAACAGTGTGGGAACAACATCTCATATACCACATCTGTGTCACTATATTCATTGTAGTAGTCAGCGCATATGTTCATCTTATCTAAATTCAGGCACCTGTAATGCTTAAATTAATATTATGGTCCTAATAAGCTGCTAATGCAGTCAGTCGAAAAAGATGGGCCTTTCCAGATGGAAATGCTGATCTTAAGTAGGCTAAATTACTCTTTGGAGTGGCTTATTTCTCTTCCTTAACTACTGGTGAATTTAGTTACTGGGTCTGTATCTTGGGTGCCTTTGATAAGTTCTTACTTGGGGTGGAACGACTCTGAATCCACATGGCTCAGAAAATTATCAAGGAGGGTACAAATGAAATGATAAAACATCTAGGATATGTAGGCCTGAACTGGTCTCCTATATTCAGGCTATTGAAGAGAAGTGGTCAGAAAAAAGTACTTTTCTTTTTTTATCCTCCTGATATTCCTCTGAAATTTAATCCAATATTAGTGCTGAGTATGACACCTATTTGTTCTAGTAAGTGAACTGTTCAGTTTTATCATTAGACAACAAGTCTTCTCTTACAGGAGGTCATATGTGAATTAATACTTAGTATACAATCTATCAAAACCAAAATTCTATCAATATTCACTCTATTGCCCTCACAGCCAAGAGGGCCAACCGTGTCCTGGGTGCATCGAGCCCAGCATCGCCAGCCGAGCGAGGGAGGGGATTGTCCCGCTCTGCTCTGCACTGGTGCGGCCTCAGCTGGAGCACTGGGTGCAGCTCTGGGCACCATGGTATAAAAAGGATACAAAGCTACTGGAGAGTGTCCAGAAGAGGCTACAAAGTTGAGGAAGGGTTTGTAGAGTAAACCGTATGAGGAGCAGCTGAAGTCACTTGGTTTGTTCAGCCTGGAGAAGAGGAGACTGAGGGGAGACCTCATCGTGGTGAAAGCTTCATCATGAGGGGAGGAGGGGCAGGTGCTGAGCTCTTCTCTTTAGTGACCAGTGACAGAACCCGAGGGAATGGTAGGAAGATGTGCCAGGGGAGGTTTAGCTTGGACATTAGGAAAAAGTTCTTCCCCCAGAGGGTGCTGGACACTGGAACAGGCTCCCCAGGGAGATGTCCCGGCCCCAACCTGACAGTGTTCAAGAAGAGACTGGACAAGGCCTCAGACACATGGTGTGACCTGTGGGGTTGTCCTGTGCAGGGACAGGAGTTGGACTCAGTGATCCTTGTGTGTCCCTTCCAACTCAGGACATTCTATGGTTCTGTGATTCTATTTTCTTTGTCTTCTGATGAAAAAGAAATCACATTGGACATAGCAAGTCAAACATTAATGTTTAGCCATTCCAGTTGTTTCTTCTCACCTTTTAGAATGAAAACCAGTCGGTCTCAACCATATATACATTGAGCTTTAGGAGCGTATGACTCATCCAAATTCCAAACAACAAATCCGTGACTAGTGTATTCAATTCATCAAGCAATGTCATCACATCATACACATCATACCCTGAAACGTATGTGCAATTTTTGGCTTAAAAAAGTAGAAATTGCCTTGGAAAGCAGGAACCTTAGAGTCTTCCCTCTAAAACAATGAACTAACTATTAGTCTAAGGTCAAATGCATGTTTGCTCGTTTGGCTGCACAAGCCCTCTCCATCTTCGCTGATGTACCTTTTTAAGCCAGCTGAATTGCACCCTGCCTCATAAAAGAAGTTCGCAGTGATTTCACTGAAGTGTCTTAATGAATGGTTAATGATAGGTAAGGATGTATTAATCAAAATAAGGAAGTTAAGAGTTCAATTTTAGGTAAAATTATAGGATAATTTTGATGAAGACCACTGTTGAAGGTTCCAAATCTCATACACTGGAGCATCTGACTAGCTGTTACAGTTACTGACATTTAAGGACTTTGTGGTCTTCATTTTAAAGCACAAGTATATATTTATGTATTTACACCCTTGAGCTATACCATCAAAGGCATCTTTGTAAGCTAAAATTTTTAGTAAAAATAAATTAAAATTGTTCTGAATGCTACTGAAATAATAAACCAGGCAATCCATCTGGAATTAATTTTACCTCATATTACAGGCTTTGTGTCACTGCTGTCCAATTTAACATCGAAAAGCACAAAAAATAACATTGACATAAGGATATAGTTATGTTTATACGTACAGAAGCAGATTTTTTTTCTGTTATTTTCAAAGTATTATCCTTAGAATTGGCATCCTCAGCTGGGTTTTGGAAAAAAAAAAAAAGAAAAAATCTATAACAGGCATGTTAAAATGCAGAGGTAGAAGCCTATGAAGTGAAAAAGCTGTCAGTTCAGCTACTGTTCTTAGTCAAATACTTCTGTTGTACCCAATGGGAGGTTGGGAGACTGGAACTGGAGATGCTTTCCCAGAGAGGCTTTGAGCAAAAGCATAGAATACACGTCTGCTGGCTGCATCAATGCTTTTTTTCTTAGAGTCCGTTAAGTCATGCCCATTAAAGTCAATAGGGTCTTCTTTCTTTAGTATGCCTAGTCTGCCTCCATCAAAGCAGAATAAAACCTGTTTTTTCTTTTAATTTCCTGGCATTACATTCAAAATACTTATATAATACACATTTAAAAAAAAATATGTATATGAAGCTTAGCCTTTGCAATGACTGCAGCTGTAAGATACAGGAGAAGACAATTAAATCACTGTTCAGTGAGGACTGGGCAGAACTTAGAGATGGTCTAAGTAGAACTCAAAGCTAAGTGGAAATTTGCTTTCAGTAAGGGCAGTAATATCGAATGTGGGAATAAAACATTATTAGTAACAATAGATATATTCAAGGAAAGTGTCTCTATTTGATTTAGAAAACAAAACAAAACATAAGGAGTTTGAAAATCTTAAGTCAGAAGACACAATCTTCTTCAACCCAAAGTATAGACTTATCCAGCTGTCTAAAAGTGTGGCTCCAAGTTCATTCAAGAGAGAAAGAGGTATCTTATTTAATTCTAAATATGTCTGTGCATATATATAGGTACATATGTATGAAGTAATTTACTCTTCACATATGCTTATGTCTTCCCACTGATTATTTGGAACCTAAAAGGCTATTTTATGCTAGATTCTTACATTTGATTTTGCTAAGTTTAGGTGGAGTATCTTTTCAACTTAAAGAAAAAAACTGTCCTTAAAACATGGAATTAAATCAACAGTGAGATAACATTGAAGACAGCTTCATCAAAGATAAATGCACTTACCTGTACTAATTTATTGTTATTTGATATATGATTCATTTCTTCAGACAGATGAAATGTAGTAGAGCAAATGTGTCTAGATTTCAGTAAAATATTTAATATAGTGCTATGAGATGCTATTAGTCAGCTAAAGGGTTAGGGCTGGACAAGTTTTATCACACACCTTATAAAATAAATAAAGCAAAATAATTTGACTTGAAGAAGGGCTTTTTTTTTTTTTAATTCCAGAAGGGTTATTCATGGAATGCATTTTGTTTAATAGACTCATTTATGTGCTTGGCATAAAAACAAGCAGTATGCTAATGATATTAACAGCTAATGAACAAAATAGATGACCTTAAGAAATAAGTGTTAGACTGAAATAAATTGAATGAAATGTTAATAGTCCTGAATGCTTGGTTGTGAACATAAATGTCCATAACAAATGGCTGCACTAAAAGCTGCAGCCAAGATTCTTGGGACCCACAGGGAAGGGGAAAACAGGAGGTTAAGGGCTGATCCCAGAGAGATTATTAGCTCAACATTAGGATTGGCCAGTCAAAGAAAAAAGGGATCCTAAAATCTATTAAGCAAAATATTTCCAATGGAATTGGGAAATACTACTATATGAGGTATGGATAAGAGTGCTAATGGATGTCAGCACAATGCCAGTGAGGATGCTGAACACTACTTGCCATATTGAGTCTTAAGACAAGTTTCATTGTTACCTCCCAGGGCTGAGCTCATGAACTGGGACTCCAAGTGAGAAGGTAGAAATTTTGTGCTGCTTCTCCAGCTTCCTACTTCTGATGCCTACAGCAAAGCTCTGTGAAGACATGGTGTCCCTGCTGTGGCTCAGAAGCCAGAGTTACTGACTTTTACTCAGGAAAAAAGCTTAAGTAGCATGATCTAAAAGAAGTGTCAGGTTGGTGGTGCACATGGCACATGGAGCGGTACAAGTGCGTGGTGCAATGCCCTCTCCTTTCCTTCTACACAGATGATCACACACCCATCACAGTTCATGTCATGGAAAAATCCTGTTTGAGTCGTGTAGTAGCAAGGCAGTAGCAAGCGGCTGCAAAACTGCAAATTTAGAAATATGGCCGCAGCTAAAAATCATAAGCAGTAAAAGAAAATGAACTTCAGGTAAAAGGAATTTTTTTTTTGTGCAAATGTAACAGGAATAAGGCAAGGAAAAAACGTAAAACAGCAAATATATTTAATTTTCCCTAAATAAATTTTGTTTCAGAGTTTTCCATGTGACAACAGCAGTTTTATAAATGAAACAGAACGAACATGCCATTAAAGTGTGACCAGAATGGAGTACAGCCACATTTATGCTGATAGAACATATTTCCATGCAAACAATGGTTAGGTATAAACAGCAGGGAGTCCATTTATCTGTTCATCTAGTCTGTGAGTTACTGTGCACTAATGAGCAGCAGATGAGATAGATTTTTTTTTTCTTCTATTTTTTTTTTTCTCTGTGGCTTTTTGTTTAGTGTCTTTGGCCTCTGGAGAGAATTCTCGTATAATTTACCTGGTTTCGAGTATAATAAGTTTTAAGGTTCATAACATACACTTTCCTAAATACCAACAATTTCTCTTCTGCTTTATAGAATTGCATGGATGCATTTTCAAGGGGAAATATTAGTGTAAAGGAACATGTATAGCAACCTTAGATAAGTATTTATTTTTGTTTTCCCTTACTTTATATTTCAGGAAAGTTTGCAAAGTTTTATACTATGAAGGGTAGGTGAAGATGATAAAAGGTAAACAACAGACTTCTACAGAATACTATATTATTTACATTCTTAATATTGTATTTTTGTGATTAATTTCAGTTATGTTTTTCTCCCGGTAGAATGGTCTTCAAATATATTAAAGTAAACGAGAGAAACAACAATTCAAGGTTTCCAGAATATTTGTACCTTTCCCTTAATGGTATAACAATTTTTCAGCCTTCTAACAAGCTTCAGTGGTGAGGAGATAGGACTATTGCGACATGTGCAGACAACTTTATTTGTCAAATTATACTTAGTATTTTTACAAAGTTCTAATCCAAGAATGTTAAACAATGAAAAACAGATGAATCTTTTTCGAGGTTTGATTGCAGAGTGACAATAAAACCGTGGCAGATGTATTGTTAACCCCCTTTCTCCACATTTAGCCTCTCCTCTCCCCTCTTCCCACTAAGGACAGATGATTGGAAGGGAAAGAAGGACCGAGAGAAGAGACTTGGAAAAATTAAAAATGTTTTACTAACGTTACTAATAAAATAGAGAAAATAATACAAAATATACAAAACCAATCTTGAAAGTCCCAGCAACTGCTCTGGCAGATGTAGGGCTGGCACCCGAAGTCCTGGACTGGACTCTGCAGCCAACCGGAACTGGATTCAGTCTGTCACTGGGCCTCAGTTCACAGGGACAACTCGCAAGGTCCTCTCCTAATGTCGGCTATAGGGAAAAGGGATGAGATCCTCATGATCTCCCACTTTTATATGAAGTATCACGTGAATGGGATGGAATACTCAGCTGGTCAGTTTCTCGTCACCTGTTTCAGTTCACTGCTCTCGCGGAATGTGCATCCATCCTTATCAATGACCTTGCATTCCATTGCTATGTCTACCAAAACATGTATCTAGTTTTCAGAAAAGTGCAGTTAGTAACGAGACTTTAGCTGACAAGAAAATTCACTTAAAGAGAAACTTGTTTTTAACAAATCCAGGACAAATTTAAAATTCTGTGTTTAGAAATAAATGTTACATTAACATATCTGATCCATACAAGTATCTATATTTATCTTCCACAAAGAAAAAAAGAAAAAACTGTTTGAAAAAAAGAAACTCTGATATGTGCTTATGCCCTTAGATCGGAGCTTCTTGTAAACACAAGAGAATATGCCCAGAGGTCAATGACATAGTTTTAGTTTTAGTTTTATTTTCAAAGGAATTTAGGTGCCTGAAAATGGACCAGAGTGATTTTCCAGTCTAGCCAGATTGGAAATAATGGGACTTGGTTGCCTAATGTGCATGGGTACTCCTGAAAACTTCACTATGCTTTGTATTTTTAGGTAAAATTGTTATGTAGCATTGGATATAAACATGATGCTTTATTAATTTAAATAGCTTCATAAACTCATTTTTACATTATATGGCAAATATTTTCTTGAAGAGGAGTATTAAAACTTTAGCTGCTGCAGGTGTGCAGTGGGAGTATTTGCATTTTATTAATGGTTAAAAATATTGAAAACAATAATATCTTGGATCTGATATTTAGTCCAGATTAACAATGCCATCTTCTTCTTACTTACTATGGCTTTTTATCTGCCCTAATCCTATATAAATGTATTTAAATGTGATCTAGTCATCAAGGACCTAATTAAATGTAACACTTAACAGAGAGTTTGGAAAGATTTTATATTCTCAAATGTTATGGGTAAGTGAATATGAAGACAAACATACATTATTGTTTAAAATTACAATCCCTTCACAGGGTGGAAGCACCTTTAAAAGGATTATGTGCTTTCGGCAACATAGAGGAGTGAATTTGCTTATACAACTGAATGTACTGATAGAATTTGCTATGAGCAATTAATGCTATTGACATTAGTACGTGTTCATGAATGACAATTACAATCCATTTTCATGCTTCTAGATGTGTATTACATTCTAGAAGACTCCGAGGCAACACATGTACTGTGTCACCCAGTCAGTATTAGAAGTCCTGAAACATCAGAGTTTTGCCAGGATCCTCAGAAAAAATGCCAGTCAAGATAAGCAAATGATTCAGCTTAAAACTACCCTTGCATTCTCTTTTATTATCAGAAAAATATTTCAGAACAATTAACTAAATGGACTCAAGGCAGTGGAAACCATATCTGTAATCCTCTTGTGGGGCTAATTAACTCCTTTTTGTTACTTTGATGTGGTTTTGTAGTTTAGATTGTTTAATTTTGGATTATGCAATTCAGCAAGTCTACATTATAGAGTGGAAAATGTAGCATTATGCCTACAGCAAAAAGTGAGTGAAGACATATTGGCATGGCAAGGTTGATCCTGTAGCACACGCAAGATTATTCTTTTCTTAAATGAGAAAAGTTGGCTTTTGCAAACAAGATGGCGACCTATCACATAATTTAAGTGAGAAGGCAAAGGTTAGCAGAGGTGTATGAAAACAGAATTCTTTCATGCTGTAGTTGAGTAAGAGGCTGGCAGAGTTATACTACTATGGTTTATAATATAGTTTATATTAATATACACAAAAAAATGGAAAAGCTTGAAATTCTAAAAATGTATTCATGATAACAGTAATCATTTGTAGATTACTCCTTAAGGAGACATGATATACAGCTCCCTTCCCTGCCCAAAACCCATGTCCTTTCTATGTGCTGAGTAGTGTATCAGAAGCTTTGCACTGAGGAGTCATCCCCACATCCATTCACAGCCGTAACAGTTCTTGATGTGAGGGACCGTGATGATAGAAGGAAGAAACTTTGAAGCAAAATTTTGACTGCGAGCTTTAGATTCTGTTCTTGGCTCTAGAACAAGTCACAGTTGCTGAGTTACTTATAAAAAATAACACTTTTCATGTAACTCTGCTGTTTCCCCTGGGGACCAGCATTTGTGCCTATGCACAATATCTCATATGCTTTATTAATATATACCTACTGTAGAACACGTTTATCTGATGAGAACGTGCTGGGTAAAAGTGACCTGTATTATTTTACTATCTTCAAGGTAATTACAGATTGCAGTTTCCGTGGTTTGAAGCAATTATTTCATATATCATCACTGTGAACTAACCTGTTTTATTAGATTCTAGAACATTTCCCATGGACAAAATCCATGATACAGACTTATTGGGGGCTAGACGTAGCCCTGAGATTTGGACCAATTAAAATAAAAGAAATTTCTTAGTTTGCACTCCATACTCAAGTGCTTCCTGGATTAAATGAGATTATTATTATTGAGCTATGTGGTCAGCCTAAGTATGTCAAACCAGCTTCTAACTAGGCATTAACTAACAGATTATAGATATGCTTTTCTTAAGATATTGTTGATGGTAACTGAAGTTACCGCTGCTCACTAACATTACTGTGGTAACATTACTTATGCTTATTATTGCCCCTTGGCTACGATGCAGCAAGTGGATATTCCCCTACTATTTCTTCAAACGCAAGGCCAAGGAACTGGGCCCTTTGTTGTACATATGTGAGATATTAGGGATAACAAAAACTCTTCTCACTTAGCTCTCTCACCTCTGCTGTAATATATCAGTTAAATAGTAATTATTCTATTCTGGAATAGAATAGACATGCAATAGACTAAGAAATTATCCAAATTAAAACAAACCTAGTAGGGATAGATTTAGTAAAGTTTACAAAGAATTTTCAAAAGCAAATCCAGAGCACAAGCACCCTTTGAAGCATTGACCTGTGGTTATCCCTTATATTTAAATTTTTCATGTTCTTCTTGGCAACTGTGAAAACTAGCACTCTTCCAAATAATATTTGACCATGCTTCACGAGACAGGACAAGGACCATTCTACATAAGGGGGCTGGGTGACGTTATGTTACTTGCAGATGTAGATGGCAGAACATTTTATTTTATGGATGTATGCTGTGTGTCCTCTGAGCCATAAAATGGTTTTATTTAGTAATACTTTTGCAGCCAAGGAAACCATAGTCCTTCATACTAGCTGGGCCTATTATAGTGTTAATACTTCTCAAACAGAAGAGGTGGTCATAGTTTCACAGCTGTATAAGTTGTGTCATAATTACATCATCTACAGCTTTTTGTTATTGATGTTATTTGTTATCTCATTTGAAAATAAGAATGGCTAAATGCAATTTAAATAATGCTGAGAAGTACCAAATATAATTTTTTAGTTTTCTTCTATAATAAGATTTCTAACACAGAGTTGTTCTCTAAGTTCACTTTTTAGCACAAATGAACTTTAATTCAGTCTCTCTTGGCTTGTTCTACATTTCATAATTGAATGGAATGCAGAATAGAGAAAACAGGATTCACAGTGACTTTCCTCCATAAATTTTTGTTGAAAATCATAAATTTTTTGCCAATATGATCAAGGTCGTCCTTGATTCCAGACATTGCAATTTATTATGCCATACTTTCTTGCATTCATCAGCATGCAACAGAAATAATACCATTTTGAGCTTTTTGATCATGTGAAAACATTTGTCAAGCTGACATTTTGGCTTCTTCACAAAAATGCATGAAGTCCATCCACAGTGCATAGAAAAGGTATAAAATAAAGCTCTTTTTAATGCCATTTTGAGATGTATGATTAATGGGATACAGCCTGTGCATTCATGGTATCTCATTCTTGACATTTGTAGCCAGTTTCTTCTTTTATGAAAATTTTTCTTGTAGCATTTATATACAATCATCCTCCCAGTTCATCACCTTTTTTTGTCACTTACATGCCAAAGAGTCTTGGCTTTCCAGGGAGTGTTTCTACTAAATACTCTTGCTACCATAATATTTGGTTTCTCCACCACGCACTCAGTTTTCATCTCTCTTGGCAAGACTCTTTTTCATTCTACAGTTTCAACAGAATGCCATGTTAACAAAGTATTTTAACAGAAAGAAACTATTACTAGTCTATTTGCTGTTTCACATGTAATGAAAACAATTTGAATTTGCGTTGACACACATGCACTAGTGGTGTTCATGCAAGAGAAAAAAAATAAATAAAAACAAGTGTCAGCAGTACTGGAATCTTATAGTTGTGTTTTACAAACAATTTCAGTGTTCAGTGACAGATTATATGGCTTGAGTGTATGCCTGGAAGCAATAAAGAGTGAAAAGAAGTGAGTTAAACTACAACAGGTGAGAGTATCCACTTATGCAGAAACCGAAGAGTCACCTTTAAACTATTACTTCTTCATTCCAATTGTGGATAATCTCTCAGAAGAAATATACTCACAGAGAATGCATAAAAGGCAAAAGAACCAGTAAAGGTCTGTGACCACCTCTGAAGCTTCTTCAGCCTTTGACTCTGCTTCTATTCCAGGTGCATCAGCACCAGCATTGCAAGTTATGCTCTTTGCACACTAACAGCTATCTCTGATGTTAGCACATACAGAAGAATAAAGAGAAGCTACTGGATGCTGTGCAGTGGGTCACATCCATATGATGAAAGAAAAAGGGATGAGAACTTTTCAAAATCTGTTACAAAACTGAACTGAGAAAATGAATATGTGGCTCACTAACCAGTTCAGAGGGAAAGAAGAGATCTTTACAGAAACAGTAAGCAAATTAAGTGTTAGTTTTAAGTTTCATGAGAAAAGACATTAAATGCTTCTGTGTTGTAGGGGAGCAACAGGGTATTTGTAACTATGAAATAGCTCATTAAAAATCTGCCACTGAATCTGTCCTTTAAAAGATGTGCCATCGTATCTATAAGTGAGGATGCTTGTTAGTAATAGCAATTATTTCTCACAGCACTAATAATTGATGCTTTCCCAGTAGTCAGTGCATGTTCTTTTCAAGACATAAAAAAGTTTTAGTCTCAGTCATCTTCTTCTTGCCTTATTCCCTTTGCTTTTTCAAAGGCAACATCCCTCTCCCTGCCTTGAAGCTCAGAAGCTCACATCTTTTGAACTTGTAGGTGAATAAAATACCTGGCAAGCAACCTGCCAACTGTAGATCAGCTTCCAGTTTCAAGGTAGACTTTTAAATAAGCTGGAATACTTTTCAGGGTTTGTTAGCTCACCAAGTCTAAATGGCAGATTCCCATATGCTGAACACCGTGTGGGTCTGTGTAATTATCTATCACAGCAACCCTATTGCTGCCATATAATTCACTGATTTTATGGGCAGTGCTGCTGGTGCCTGTTTAACATATTTCTGCTGCTTAATATGTCTTAAATAAACACTATCAAATATCCCTTTTTTTTTCCCATGCTTTTTCTTCAAGTAAGTCAGCAAAATACTAGAGATTCTCAGCAGCTCTGAAAGTAAAACCTCCTACCCCCCAAATAAAGATTGAAATGCCAAAATATGAAGATCTGTTTTAAAATGCTGGGTTTTTTCCTACTCCAAAATACAGCTCAGGTGTTGCTGTCCAAACATTAACAACTGTTCAGAACCATTCCTTGTGCACACATAATTAAGCAAACCCTAATAAGCTCCTGTTGACAGTAACAGACAAGAGACCCTATTGAAGGTATGGCAGTGCATATTTTAATGCCATTATTACATTTTTAATTGAAATTGGTCTCCCCTTAACACGCTACTCTTAACCTCTAGGTACAATACAGTGTACAAGAGTTTTGAGATAGCTGTACATTAAAGGTGTGTAGTTAGGCATAAAGCCAAAGCCAAGTGCTCCCAGGTCCTGTGGAGAATATCCTCCAAGGAATGCAAATATTTATATTCAGAAGGTATCCTTAGTAGCAAGTGATTCAGCCTTCAACAATCTCCAACTCTTCAGAAGAAGGAAGTAGATTATTTTCTAATGTTAATGAATTATTAGTATTCTATTTCTATTCATTTGTATCCATGAGTAAATAAAAAAGCATTGTAGTACCACCATCTTTCTTTGCTTACAGTATATTAAACAGCATTAAACTGATACTTACAAATCCTTGAGCTTGATATGGATTTCCTATTAGCTAGTTTGTGCTAAAAAACCTGTGATTTGTATAGACCTTTTTGATGTTAACTAGTCATCATTTTCTAAAAGTGATAAATGCAAAAGCAAATTCCAGTTTTCATGCTTGTTAGCAATGGTGGAAACAAAAACTGTACTTTCTTTCAACAATTAAAAAATTTTGTTAGATTGAGGTTTGCTGGTAATCAGCAAGCTTCCAGATGTCTTCAGCCTCTTCTGTGTGAGTTTTGCTTCTATCAGAAACAAACTTTGCACATAACTAGTCATAATTTTAGAAGGTCAATTGCTTATGTCTAAATTAATTTGTGAAAGGAACAAACGCTAATATACTGTGTAACTAAAGACTGCATAACATAAATAGTCAAACGTGTGTGTCAAATGATGGAGTCAGCTTGAAAATCACTAGCATAGAAGTATTTTAAAAAGAATGAAATGAAATGAAATGAAATTGGATTATTTATTTTTCAATTTCTTTTGCCTTCGAGGTCTTCATGGTTCTGACACATTTAGCATCGTCTCCACAATCACAAGAGACACTTTCATTTTAAAAACATTAGGTTCTCACGTACACTGAACAATCCAGTCGTAAGGATTTTCAGAAAAGTCTGTGATGCAACAGTCACATTAAAATGATGGAAGCTGACAGTGTTGTAAAACAGGTTATGAATTGAGTATAAGCAATATGTTGCACCTGTGTTGGCAATTTTATTCTATGTGAGTACAACAACCCCTAAGACTCTCCTAATATAAAGTTCAAAAAATTAGGAAGGTCTAGTTTTATGGAAAAAATAAGATAGCTTTCAGGTTACTTAACAGATTGTCACTAGGTTCTGGTTATTGAAAAATTGGAGATAAAACCAATGTGTTTGTTTGTTTGTTTGTTTGTTAAAAAAAAAAAAGGTTAAATACAGTTTTTGCTTAGCAAAGGGGGAATTTTTATGTTATAAATATTCCATTAGTCCCTTCTGAAAATGAAAATACAGAATCCCATATCTGGCTGGTTGCCTGAAGAACACCTGCAAAGCAACATAAATATTCTAATTTGAAAAGAAACCGAAGTATTGGCACATTAAAATATATTACTTTTCTAATTCATATTTGTATTAGAAAAGTATTGAAATATGGAGTAAAACATTAAAATTCTATTACACCGTGAGTCACAACATAGTGCTATGCATTAATATGAATGTTTAAGTTAATTCTCTGACCAGAAATACTTCAATATTACTGCACTCCTTTGCATCTTTCTTGTACTGAATGCTAAGTGCTTGGTTCCTCAAGGAATTAGAGGTATTTAACAGCAGCGAGGATAAGGATAGTAGACTTCTGTCATTGCAGAAAAATAATTTCACAGTACTAGCGATAGTGCTTTTCAACCAATGCTTCTGTTGAATCATTATTTAAATTTACAAGATATCGTTCATAATTAACAACACAAAGAAAAATCCCATACATCTACCATAGAAAAGCTTTCCAATTACTAAGAAAAGACATAAAGCAGGCATTGTCTTTCTCTTAGTTCTGTATGTCATTTCTAATAAAGATTGAATAATACAAATTCATGCTAAAACTAATCTTCTCTTTACAATAAGAAGGCTCTATAGAGCAGGAAAAATTATTAACTTTTTTGGTCTGGCTGTTTCCCAATCAAAAGGCATATCAGTTACTGTGTATTACTAGAACATTCCAAGCATTAAATTAAATTATAGACAATAGAATCAAGTACAATTTACATCTGTGGGACATTAAAAAATGAGGCGTGTTCAACAGTTTATTTATTCCCAGTAGAAATATCCCTGCTGAATTATAGTGCTCTTAAAACATTCTTTCCAACCAGACTTTGCTGTTTCAAATGCATTCCTCAGGCAATGTACATATTTAGTTTTCAAATGTGACATGTAGAAATCAACCTTGATTTTCTTGGATGGCTTGACTTTCTTTAGTTGTGCTATGGTTTAGGTAACCTTATCACTCCCAAGTTCTAACCCTGCTACTGGACCTATACAAACAGCCTGAAGCATGCTTATTCAGCAGGACTACAAATAAGCACCAAAGGTCCACCTGTGTTAATACATTTTGAAGGCTTCTGCCACTTATTCCACATGATTAATGTGCAAGGAGAGGCCGAATACTATGGAGACTGAACCTGCAGTCTTTAGTCTAAACATGAATCTGTAGCATCTGAAATGAAAGTTACAGTTAGTTCAATACAATTAGAGATCATTGCAGTCATAAAAGAAAGGGTTACAAATGTTACCGGTAGGTTTGGATGTGTATTTTTAAATTTATCTTAAAATTGTTTAGTAAATTTTTAGTAAATTTTGGATTTTAATAGTAGACTTCTTATCTTCATGTTCCTAACACAGGAAAATTCTTTCTGTAATTTAGATCAGCAGAATGTACAAATCACAAACAGAAATGTGGTGCATCAATGGCCAGATTTTACACAGGTGTAAGTAAATGAAAATTTATGCCAGTGGACATAGGCTAACTGAAATGAGCGACATCCCTACATGTCTGGCCCTCAGAATGTGTTTCAGCAGTGAAAAACTACTTGCAATTTATAATAATATCTTTTGCACAATGTTCATGCCATCTTCTTTTGCTGCTATGGTGTTTCTCTTGGAGACACTGAGGCTGAATGGCACAATACTGATGTCAAATTCATTTCAGATTTTGTTATACTACTCTCTAATCACTTATATTTCTATTCCTTTTTTTACCCCAAAAGACTCATTAGAACTCAAGAAAAAAATGCCAATACCTGCATAGAGTTTGTAGCTTGATGTGAAATTTAGTGTTTGTAACTGTGTGTGGAGTTCTGTGACTTAAAGCCCAAACTGGGTGGTATTGGAAGACAGAAGAAGGTAATTAAGAATAAATGAATCCAAATTTCCTTGAAGTCTTGTGTAATTTAACTTCTGAATGTTTATGATAATATTATGGAGACTTACTCCACTTTTATTTTTTAAAATTTTATTTAAAGCTCTCTTACATAATGTAAAAAGGAGGTGGAATAAATATTTAACATGAAGGGATTCCTTAGATGTCTTTAGTACAACTTACTTGAAGCGGAGGATGGGATTTTGAGATACGTAATTTGCGTTAAAGGGTTGATGCTTGTATTTTTGGTATAAATGCAAGAACAGGGCAGCTGGACTTAGTGGAAGTCACAGCTGCCTTGACAATGTCAAGGCACCTATGCAAACAGCATCACTTCTCTAATAGATTTCAGTACAGACAGCGTCTATATTTCTGCCTTACTATAAAAGCACATGTAAACCTTTATCATAGCAACCCATCAACAGATACACAGTGAAAATGAATCCTTCTGAAGGCCCTGAATTCTGATCTTTATAACTCATCTAAAAAGAACAAGAAAGAAAGCAGTGCAAATTCCAAAAAGTTAAGCTCTTTGAAATAAATTAATAATTGATACAGAGGCACTGACCTAACTGAGCTATGAATTAGCACAATGCTAAATCCAGTAAGGAAGAAAGAGTAATTGTTTTCAATAGCTATTTAGCATTTTTTAAAGCTATTGAGATAAAGGTGACGGTCATGGGCAAAAGAACTGAGAACTGCAGAGAAAATAGTTATTGACAAATGGCATTAACAGAAGCACCACTCTAGACTTGCACAGAAAATACATAATTTTAAATTAGCACTGTGACAATTTTTAGAGATGATCTTCATTTATTATATGAATGGCTATAAACTCTTCAGAAGGAATAGGCAAGGAAGGAGAGGTGGTAGGCTAGCCTTATCTGTTAGGGAGTTTTTTGATTGTCTAGAGCTTAATAATGGTGATGATAAGGTTGAGTCTTTGTGAGTGAGAACCAATGGGAAGGCCAACAAGGCATGTATCCTGGTGGGAGTCTGTTATAGAGCACCTAACCAGGATGAGGACAGAGACAAAATATTCTATAGGCAGCTGGAAGAAGCCTCAGGATCACTAGCCCTTGTTCTCATGGGGGACTTAACTTACCAGATGTCTGCTGGAAATGCAACACAGCAGAGAGTAAGCAGTCTAGGAGGTTCCTGGAGTGTGTGGACACAGCTGGTCAGTGAGCCAGCTAGGGAAGGCACCCTCTGGAGCTGTTGTTTG
This sequence comes from Caloenas nicobarica, assembly GCF_036013445.1. NCBI lineage: Eukaryota > Metazoa > Chordata > Aves > Columbiformes > Columbidae > Caloenas > Caloenas nicobarica. The sequence continues at coordinate 10,332,901 of NC_088245.1, forward strand.
TGAACAGAGAAGGACATGTGGGTGATGTGGTGGTTAGAGGCTTTCTTGGGCATAGGGATCACAAAATGATTGAGTTTTCAGTTCTTGGGGAAGTAAGGATGGGCATCAGCAGAAATGTTACCTTGGACTTCTGGAGGGCAGACATTGGCCTGTCTAGGAACCTGATTGACAGAGTCGCTTGGGATGCAGTCCTGAATGGCAAAGGGGTTTTAATATACATATAAACATACATATATACATGTACACAAATACACATTCTATGGGTCACAGAATATTTTCCTCAGATGCCTGTAGGAGATGGATGTAAATATTCTTTTTTATCTTTTTGTTATGGAGAAATATTTTACTTGGAAAGGTGACACATCCAATTAATGACCTGGTATCAATATCCTGTGAGTACAGAAAACTCTGTTCTTTAATATAAATTTTATCAAGGAAAATGAAGACAGGGAAATAACCTGGAAGACACTTAATCCTTTTCGAACTAGTGCGTAGCTATTAACTAGAGCAGATTGTCAAATGCTTCCTCCTATCTTTTTTTAATTGGTTCATATAATAGTAGTTCTAGTGCTCACTTTTGCAGATTATTCTGAAGCTAATGGATCTGTCACATTATTTGTATCCATATTGCTAAATGACTCAACACAATTCCTTATCTTGTTCTTGAAGTATTTGCTGATTTCTTTCTTTCGTATTTTTTCTTTTTTTGTTTTTTTAATTTCAAGAGCAAGTATATACAATTGTGCTGTTTTAGCAACTTTATCTTTCATTGCTTCCAGCCATGTAAAATGGGGAGAGAATGTTTTATACTTATCTTACACTGTACTTGAACAAGTTGATGAGACTATTACAAAAGATGCAATGAAGACCATTTTCATTTGGTTTTCTTGCGATACAAATATAACACACATCATGGACCATGTGGTATCTTAGTGCTGTTCATGCAACTCTTAGATTGACAAATACATTCCTCTGCAAGAGAGCATGTTGAAATCAGAATCTTTATATAGATAATATCTGTTTCTGTGAATAAAACTGGACTAAATAAACTAGATATATTACATATGCATTTACACAAATGAACATTTTCTAACTTTTCCTTTTTTAAAATTTTTCTCTACAAAGAAAGCTGTCTCACTGCCTTCAGACCAGACACTATTTTGTAATATCCTACTACAGTCAGAATAGAATAAAATATTCCCAATTCTTCAATTTTTAAATAGAGAAAATTCCCTTGAACTTCAGTTAAGCTTATATAGTAAGTGGCAGAACTACTTAAGTGTAACGTTTTCCTGTAAAGTATTAATGAAATATAATATAAACAATTAAATAGCTTTCAGCTAAATAATATATGTTTAGGACCTATTCATTCCTAAGAGTACTAACTTGTGACAGTTTGATAAATATATTATTCTGTGACAAGCTATTTCATACAGTTCCTGATGTTCTTTTTACATATTTTCCATAGTATCAGGAATGGAGAATTGTATTCTGATGGATAAGTACTGGTGCAATATGCAGCATGTATTACAAAATTAACATGTCCTCAGATAGTCTGAGGCTCATAAATAATGTACAGAATATAAGTTCCTGTTTCTATTGTATTCTAAACAAAAACATTTCTGTCAGATTCAATCATATGGTACTTAGGATAGATATATAGTTCTAATATAATATCTTCAAAGTTTTCATGTTTATATTTGAGCTAATTTTGGAAGTAATCTTCATATCTCAAAAGTCAATAGTTAGAAATTGTCTTGTAATCCTTCTGAATGTTTTCTTCTACGTCTTTCCTACATCTTTCCATCTCTAAATACTACTATAAAAATCCATAACAGTTTCACTAATGACACACTCTTTTTCCAAAAGTTCATTTGGTTTTAGAGGTAGCTAAAAGTATGCAGAAGCTCTTTGCTGGCTACATGGATCTTGGTTTATATCTGATTTTTTTTTTCTTCTATGAAGTATTACAAAATCATGGAAACTGAATGTTTTTATTGATTAATATTTTGGGAAAAATATTCACATGTTTAAATTAAGACTTCTGGTTTTTTCAAAGAACATTTCATTTTGAAATGTTAGTTTATTTGCAATAAAAAGATGAAATAGTTTTCATCAAAATAAACTCTCTAAAATTATTAAAATATTCCTATCATGTCAGTGTGAAAATAACAGGCTTTTTCTATGTTTGAAAATATTCTGTATTTTAAGGTTTTATTCCAGTTCAGGATGGAAACATTTTTCAAAGCCTTTAAAAATTCTTTCAGTGCCAGAAAAATATTCCCTCTCAGTTCTAATACCTTTTGTGTGTTCTGCTCCTTTCTTTCTGAGGGCAAATTCTCATCACAGAAGAATAGCCTTTGTGTCACCCATGGTACTTGCATTCAAAATAGGAAATGTCCAATAGTTACACAGACATCTTGAATATCTTGGCAAATCACGTAGGGCTATATACAAATACTGGAGAATTTTCGGAATATGTAAATTATTATTTTCTCATTTTCTCTACCTTCATAACAGAAATTCTTTCCTTTTGTTTTCTTTCTTTGGCTGTGTCTTCCAGTTAGATTGCAAATTCCTAGAGAAAAGGGTTGTCCAGGGCTGTACATTTTTGCAGGGCTGATCTGTACATGATATGGGAAGGAGTTGTGTCCCTCAAGGGTCTGTATTGGGACCAATACTATTTAATTTCTTCATGAGAAAAATAGTGTGATTGAGCTGAATGGTGCAAATGACATTCTTGAGGGACAGGATGTCATCCAGAATGACCTTGACATGTTGGATGAGTGGGCCTATGCAAACCTCATGAAGTTCAACAAGGCCAAGTGTAAGGTCATGCCCTGGGTTAGGGCAGTTACCATTATCAGTGCTGACTGGAGGATGAATGGATTGAGAGCAACCCTGTAGAGCGGAACCTGGGGATATTGGTAGATGAAAATTTGGAGGTGGGCTAGCAATGTTCACTTGCAGCCCAGAAAGACAATTGTATCTTGGGCTGCATCACAAGAAGTGTGGCCAGCAGGCTGAGGGAGGTAATTCTGCCCCCCTAATCCACTCTCATAAGAGCCCACCTCAAGTACTGTGTCCAGCTCTGGAGTCCCCAGTACACGAAAGACATGGACCTGTTGGAGAGGGTCCAGAGGATGGCCATGAAAATGACCAGAGGGCTGGAACATCTCTCCTATGAAGAAAAGCTCAGAAGGCTGGGGTTGTTCAGCCTGGAGAAAAGAAGGCTCTGGGGAGACCTTATTCTGGCCTTTCTGTATGTAAAGGGGGCTTATGAGAAAGACTTTTTTAGTAGGAATTGTAGTGATATGACAAAGAGTAATTATTTTAAACTGAAAGAGGATACAGTTAGATTAGATATAAAGTGGTGAGAGACTGGAACAGGTTGCCCAGAGAAGTTGTGGCTGCCTCATAAATGGAAATGTTCAAGGTCAGTTTGGACTGGACTTTGAGCAACCTCATCTAGATGCCCCTATCCATGGCATGGACTATATTATCTTTGAATTTCCTTCCCAACAGAAACCGCAATATGATTCTATGATTCTATGATTCTATAATTCTATTATTATAACATCTAATACCTAGATCACTATGGGCTTCTGCACAACTTTCTAGAATACAAAAATGAATCCACTGTATCGACCCCCTTTTTCCATAGTTTCATTAGCCTTTGTGAGAAATAAAGGCTTTTAATGAAATTATCTCATGTTTTACCTACTGTAAAGTCAGCTATAAGATGCTAAATCAAGCATCAAGATGAAGGTGAATTTCTAAAGGTACAGTGAAGAAAGAACTAATGGAGGAACACCTCATAACTGTGTGCTGTTTATACATACTATGCAAAATTAATCGGGACAGAGTCATACTGAGACATGTTCCATTTCAAAGTGAGAAGAGTTGGGTTTTTTTATGGTTACCATCAGGTCAAATGAGGATATAGAGATGTTACTTGTAATGTGGGGAGATTGTTTCTTCCCTCTACGTGTAGATTTCTCCACAGTCTGACAGGGCTTTTATTACCATCATTTTTCTAAAAGCACCTGGAAGGTTTAGGAGCACAAATCATGTCTGAAATTCCAAAAGGTCTCTTGTGTGACTCCATTAGATGTTCAAGTTTGGCATGAGAAAAGGTAACTAGGATTTCCCCTTTCCTTGCAAAATCTGCCAGAAACAAATGGTGTGGGGGGAAAAAAAAAAAAAAAAAAAAAAAGAGTTGGAGGATGGGTACACATATCTGTGAAGGTTTAAGGATAAAATGCAGTGGTTCCCAGTACAACTCATAATAGTTATGTGACCATTAATAGTTGCCTAATATTGACTTTTATTCTCAGGTTACACTACTTGAAATCAACTCTGGTTAGTTCTACTGGCTCAAAGTCAAATGGCAGAAGCTTGTCTTTGGTTTAGACTGTTAATATTTGCAAAGTGTTATTGATTCTGAAAGGTTTCAAATAAGTCCCAAGTTATTCAAATAAAGTTTTTCCCTGTGTCTTTCTTCCAAGTCATTTAATCTAACCCGCGTTTTACAGATAATTAGGCATGCTGGGAGAGAAGAAGTAGAGGCAACAAAGGTTCTTAAAGACAGTTATTTCTGTGAATTGCCCTTCATTGCAGTGTTTAAAATTGCAAACATTGACAAAGTACAGCCTTAGCTTGTGTATAGAATACATTTTGGGGTGGAATTCATTTACATTTAACCATCTATCTAATACTTAGTAGAAATCCTTTAAATCTGGAGTATAGAAATAACTAATTTTAGATTATGTGTTTAGATTCTTTTATAAACTAATTTTAAAATCCCATTTGGGAGCCACTTTTTCTCTTGTTCAGACAAAAATGTCAGCTGGATGAATATCTTAAACCAGACACCTGACTTCGAAGAAAACAAAAGCTGAATATGACATGTCCAACCTACAATACAAGAGCTTGATTTTTTTTCATAAAAATCTGTCTCATAATAAAAAGGTAACACAATTAAAATAAAGCCAGAAAAGCAGACCTTTAATGTATTCAGTTTTCATTAATATTTAAAAGCATTTGGGACATATGAGGAAAAGCAGGACAAATCATGGATATGTTAGTGCTAGTTAACTCAAATTAGGTAAGTCTTCTGAAGATGCTGATGCTTAGCAGCTGAATATTGTCTCCTTCCTGTGAATGAAATATTTCCAGAGAAGCTTCTCTGTTCAATTAACAAGAACAGACTTTGGGGTAACAATGTACTCATTTCCATTCACTGTTGCTGTGCTCATTAAAATAAGCTTTTATTTCAGTGTGTGAGTTGTAGCAAATATTTCTAAACTTAACCATGGAATATTATCTCAAATGCTGTAATTGATTTGGCAGAAAACAATATCTTGAAGGTTTTATTTCATATTTTTAGTTATTTCCATCTCAATTTTCCCTCTGCCTTTTGCTTTTCTTGCAATGCTTCCTTTCTCCTTCTGTTTTTTATCGTGTTGATGATTACAGATAGCCTTACGTATACTGTCAATCACATGCCATCCTAAGAGCATATGCCCCTGAAAATCACATGGGATAGCTCAATTTTATCCATCTTTTTGAAAGGAAATTAAATTTAATAGTCATTTTGAATAGCATAAAACCCTGACTTTTGGCATCTTCATTTTAAATGAAAGCACCAGATTCTCTTTCTGTCAAAACACTGGATCTCTCTGCAGGAAGAATTCTATCCTTCCCAGACTGGTGTGGTAATAAGCATGTAGTAAGTGGTACACCTTAATAAATCAAGTCCTCAAGAGACTGGATTGTCTGTGTTTCATCAGGAGATGGCTGTGATTATTTGAACCACATGTGTCTTCTAAAACTCAAGAGTTTTATAAATCAGTTCTTTCACTTGTTAACACTACTAAGGTATTAAACATAATTTGAAACATCTTCTATGAGTATAATTTAAAGAGGACATTTCTTTGTATTCTTGCTTCCTAAGAGATACACAGGATGAAGTGGATAATGTGCTCAAAGACTATTTCATGGATGCTTATGTCATCCTTAGACTGGAATAATTTCATATTAAAAATTTCTATTTCTGCTGGAATGTTTTCATAGACAACCACATTTCTGAAACTTTCTATCATGTGTTGCATGTTTAGAAAAAAATCCAACATTAATAAATATATTTTATTATACACAACATTGTCACTTATCATCTGCCCAAAATGTTTATTAAAGAGATAAGGATCATTAGGGTTTGAAGTCACTAGAGAATTTTAGGCAGCCACATTATACTGGGTTAATATTGCTCACATGAGTAAACATCTACACTATCTTTGACTGAGACCTGGGGACTTGTAACAGCAATGGTATTACGCCATTTTGCATAAGCAATGAATATGGTTTAACATTTTGTATCACTACCACAATTTTGCGTGGTCAGAGAACAATTCAGGGATGTGTGTACCTTTTTCTGATAAAAATCACACTGGAAAGCTAAATAATAGTTTTTTTGATAATAGAGGCCCCGGTATAAGGAGTATGTCAACTTGACCATAGAAAATTTGTTTGAATGCCTGCCGAAATTTGCTACTTAACTCTGAAATTAATCAAAAAAATAGATGGTCCATCACTTGGGAAGCCATATCCAGCTAACTGGAAATAGATATAGAATCAGTATAGTAAGCTTAACATAAATATTTTAAAATAAATGTTGACCGAATTAATATTATTAAATATTAACTATTATCATTAAAAACATGTTGTGAATGCATGAAAGGAATTATCCTTCAAATAAAATCTTAATATTGGAATTATGAAGGTTTCCTCTCATTCTGAGTTGATTCTCTCTCTGTTGTTTCTCAGGTTCAAATAAAATACAAGAGGAAATCTATTATTCATATACTGTTTCACATCTATTTCATGTATATTAGTGTAATTACCTGGCTCAAAGTTAATGAACTTAACTGAGAAAAATGGCAGATGAGCTCTGGATTAGGCCTTATATCAGAAGCCATAGTAGCTTACTATGGCTGCAATGATAATCAACAATAAGATCCAGAAAGTGGTAGGGTCACATATATTACTGTCAGAATATAAAGAGCACTTCAACATACACTACTGTTAAGCAGGTACTGTAAATGTTTTCAGCTGATTTACAAAGAAATTTTCTTCTAATACAGTCTGTAAATTTGCCATCACTACTACGTAGGTTTTACTAGATACAAAAAAATACCCAGATTTTATTACACTGTATGGAATTTCTTTTTCAGAATTAGTAACATTAAATTGAATATCAGATAATTTTTATTGGACTGATATTTGCTTATAGAAACGCATGTTAAAATTGCAGTAAACCCAGCTAGTATGATGATTATGTGTGGTTTTTAATTTAGTGTACACTGTAGAAGTTTCCAGCAAAAACTAGAAACATTATGAAATATTGTGTAAGTACATACTTTGATTTTTTAGTAGTATGTAGCATATCAATACTTCAAGCCCTGGTAGATTTGTAATGGTTATATTTCTGTTGTTTAGTAACTAAAACAAGATCAGTTACAGTGGGACTAACGCAGTATGTTATTTTGCCAGCAGGGAAGAAAAACTTGCTAGATGTGAGAGTATACATGTGACATATAATAATTTGATATTGAAATATCAAGATTTAGGACATGAGCTAACATGATTAGCTGTGTTAAAATCTTTCAAGTTCCATTGAATTTTTTCTGCTATAAGATGAGCAGAATTAGGGGAAACAAAAATATACTTTATGATTTATTACATGTTCCAGTTATAGGTTTTTTCCAATATTCTTAGAAAAAAAGAGAGGAGAGGTTTTTATTGCACACAGATTGAAAATATTCTTGTCTGCCCAAACCGTACCTTTTAATTTCAGAAATTTTTGCCACTGTAAATTAAACAAACTCACAGCGAAAGTTCTTTGTTTGAAGTTTTCACTCTAATTTAAGCTTCAGCACTAGATCCAACACATTCGGAGGAAGAGCACCAAAGAAACAAAATTATTCATGGATTTTGCTGCACCAGCTCACTTCACGAAGCCAATTAGATTCTCCAAATATAGCTAGATAGCCAAACTCACCTGCTGTTAAGAGCAGAGGTTGAACCATGTGAGAATAGTTATGGACTAATGGGGTTTTGCTTGTCATTACCAGACTTTGCTTTCTGTCTCCTACCCTGCCAAGTTTCTGAGGCATCTGCCTGGCAGCCGCACAGACATAACCTCAAGCACTGAAAGTTCAGACTTCAGTCTCCCTCACAGCCTTTCAAGTTTATCTCCTACTGATTCATGCTTCCCAAATAAGATACTAAAACCTCTTAAGAGCTGTGTTTTAAAAGTATAGTGGCAACTTTTAGCACTACTACCACCAAGGTTTTTTTGGGAGTTTGCTATTTCCAATTAATTCTGGCTTTAAAGTTCTCGGCTCAGGTTTTGCTAGCAAATCTCATGCAGCACTATTGACTTCAGCTATCTCTAGCCAATTTACAGTCCTGTTTTCTGTTGCTCAGTTGGTTCAGTTGCTTGCTGGTTCACCTGAGTTAGTGTATCCTTCCATTACCTATGAATCACTATCACAACTCTATAATTATTGTTGCAGCAATATAGATGACTGATGACTGTGAGCACAAGAAAGTAAAAATTGCTAATGCATTACCTCATATTCAGCAGCATAATTTGTGTGTGTGTGGGGACTTTTGGTTTCTATTTTCTTTTTTTTTCTTAGGGAAGAAAACTTCTGACTCTTGTTAAGAATTTCATATGGAATATTGCCAGTTAGAGGACTTAACCTTGTTAGAAAGATCCAACCACTTGTTAGATTATATTTTTGTCTTCATGATGTATGACTCTTTAGAGTACCCTTGAATAGTAATCTGGTTTAAAACTGAAAGATAGTTGCCTTGCCTGATCTTACTATTAAACTGTATTACTATTAAACTGTAGTTCATAGACTCTGTCGCAGATATTTCAGGCAGTCCCCTAGGTCTCCTTTTTGTTTTTCCTCTTTTTTGTTTCTGTCTCTTTCTTGTCACATGTAAGCAGATTTTGGTTATCACTTCTCAGTTATATAGCAAAAAGCCGAATTAACTAAAATTGCAGAAGGCTCACCAAATTCTTGTAAAACTTGTTCCACTCTGTGTATTTCAAGACTATGCTGAAAATTGGAAACAAAAAATGTCATTCAGGTGTTCACATTACGTAGACGTTATATCTCTAGCCTTTTACATTATTGATGAGAACAGAAGGCAACCCCAGTCATTACCCCTTCCTGTAAAGCAGCACTGAGATGTACACCTTATGTACTCAAAATGTTCAGAGTGCCAGACTCATTTGTCAGTGATTGCATCTGGAAAACATCTTTGCTGGAAGAATGTTCTGTAAAATGAAGTAGTGTGGGAGGTGAGGCTATACTTCTGCAGAATTTAAAAGGGGAACCAAAGATTTTTATGAGGGCAAAAAAGGGCAAAAGCAATAGATTTGCGCAGTTGTGATGATGTAACGCTTGAAAAACAGAGCAGAGCAACAGCAGCTTTTTCACTCCCTGAGGAAAAAAACCAAAACAAAAAACATCTGTAGTGATATTTGTCTATATTCAAAGTTGAAAGTTATATCTTACTCAATACATGCTTAATTTCTGAGAACATGTTATACAGGAGAACTTGCTATACTCTTGCTGCTGTGGAGTGAAAATGAGGTTTTTGAATTTAATGTCCCAAGCATATTTTAGTTATCAAGCATTTATATTTAAAAAAATCAAAATAGGATATTAAAATGGTGACTTCATTTTTTTTTGTAATAGAAGAAATGGCTTAGAAGTTAGAAATAATTAAGTATTGATCATTAAATCATTCAAGAAATTGAAGCTATTATGAATATAATTAACATTGCTTGACAAATAGCTAACAGAATTCATCTTGTCAAAGAGGATTTAATATGAATAAGTTCACCAAAGTAGATTTGATATAAGAGAAAGTGTGATAAGAAATATCAGTCTGAATATTCACCAGTAAGCTCTGGCAGACATAGAACAAACCTTCAGGTTTGTTCCCAGCATTTATAGCAAATAAGATTTTTTTTCTCTTATGAAATGTAGCCTAGCATCCCAAACTTGCTTTAAGGCTTCCACAAGTAAGTGAAGTGCCATATTGGAATATGTAAATATTGAAGCAGTTCTTTCTTTGTTGAGTAAAATATTGTTTGTACTGTTATGGTGCAGTTTTAGTTATGGTGTTGAGCTTTTAGATTAAAATGGCAAAACACTATAGTACAAAAATAAATAACATTTTCTCAAGTTTGGGGATCAGTACACTGAGGCAACTTGAACCTCTGTTTTTACCAAAAGATAAGAGTAGGAATGATCTTTTCTCTTTTGTCCTGTGTTAGGCAGTAACAACATATACTACCTGAACAATTCATCCTCTTTTTCTCTTGCTTTTTACTTCTTTACACAAGATCTTTATAAAGGAAGGGCTTTTTGTCACAGAGATCTAGAGAAACTCATTAAAAAGCTGACATCTTTAGCCATTCCCATGTGAGAGAAGAGCAGAGTGTTTCTAGTCCACATGCTAGAACAGTTTATATAATTTACCCCTCCCTCCCAAAACAGGTACAGTCTATTTTGTGCACTACAGACAGAACTTCTTTCCCAGAAAAGCAATTTAACTACTAAACTAGAGTCATGCTACTGCTTGTCTGCTCTTCCTGAAGATTGAATATTTTGTTGCACAGCTTCAAAAGGACATGGAGAAAGTATCCATCCTTGCCCACCAATCCAGTAGATAATAGCTTGTGATTAGACCTCTTTATGGAAAGAGAAAGATCTGGGTTTCAATCCATTTAGAAAAGGAAATTGAACTCATGTCTGATATTTCTCAGGTGACCGATTTAGCCACTAGAATATTTTAAATACATTAGGCAGCACTAAATTTTCGCTGACCAGGTTCTCAAAGAAAATTGCAGTTGCACCTGATCTTATGTGTTAGATATGCTCAGCATAAATGTAGCCATTAAATCCTAGTACTGGGTAGAAGACAACCTCTTTCTTGGGTTATGATCAAGTTCAGGTATGATCTAGAAACTGAATTTTTCAAATTAAGGGTGTTGTCATGACCAGAAGCACAACTCTTTGACACCTTGAGGAGTCTAGAGTCACCAGGTAACCCTTGCAAACGTGAGCTTCTTCAAGGTAACTAAAGGTAGATTTTGTGAGAGTCACTTTAAGCTTTGAATTTAAGTATCTCACTCCCAGTTGTGCCTTGATTTCAATAGCTGGGGGTATCCGAATGCTGCAAAGAGCAATGACCCATGAACTAACAAGTCACTAAATGGATGTGAAGACTGTGCAACCTGTGGCTGCAGCAGCTCAGGTCTGGAAGCAATATAGCTGCATTCATGTAGTACTATATCAAAACCAACCATCTTTGCTGAAGGGACGTAGCACTACATGAACAAAGTTCTGCTGCTTGAACACCTGGATCATGTACATCAAGACAGATCACAGTGAGATTCACTTGCCTAGAAATGGCAGGCATCTAGTGCCATTTTAGACTCTCAGATGTCCCACCCATTTCCCTGATGTTCAGAAGGCACTGTATTCTTTTTGCCTGCACTATCCTAATAAAACAGATATACTACAATGTCCAGAAATCCTAGTACCTTTCAAAGAAACTACATAGTATTAGTACATTTGTGTTTCAGTTACAAAATTACTCCTCACGTTTCACTGCTTGGTGTTTTCCAGCCCTTCCACATGTCAGGTTTGCTTCTGTGCTTGTCTCTACACCTACAGCAAAAATATGCCTGTATGGCTTTGCTGGAGGTAGTCCTAGAAATACCTCTTTTTACAAGTTTCATCTTGAAAAGTGTTTTATATTCTCAACTTTCATTTAAGACAATGTGAGTTGTAAGTGTACCTGGCAGGACTGAGTCTTAAAAGAGTAGTTAGCAGTGTATAAGGTCAGGTAGAAGACTGTTCATTGTGCCTTGTGTTCTCATTGAGATCATGTGAGTGATATCTCTGGTCTATGTAAAGAAATACTGTCTCATTTGTGAAAAATTTGCCTTCAGGACAACATGGAGATAAATCAGGGGAAGATACCACAGTATCCTTTTGTGACTTGCATATAACTATAATTTAAAATGCAATTCTTTTAACTCTAAGACTGGATGTTCCATATTTTTGCAAATAAAGAGTGGCTTTGTTTAGGACCAAAAGAATATTTCCAGTTCTGCTTTCATTCCGTTTCTAATCTGAACACAATCAAGTAATGTTCTTCTGAAACAACAGTCTGAGGGATTTGCTTGACGAGAAGCTTGCTTTGAAAGCGCCATTTCCACACTGCTATGTGTTATAGTTGTATGCTGAGTGTATGACTGTCAGAAAATGTCTATATGTTCACTGATCAGTACGCAAGGCTTAGATAAATGGCTCTTGTTCTGCTCATCATGATGCTTCTCTCAGTGACCTAGTTTTCCCATTGTTAAATGGGGCAAATCACACCGAGGTACAAAGTGTTTTGACCTCTACAGTTAAAAAAAAAAGTTATGGAAAGCCTAGATAATAACATTATTTTCCAGAACTAGTTAATCAATGGGTTCTTTCTGAAGATAGCTCAGGAAAAAAATCAGTTGTGAGACTGAATTTCTAGTATGACTCCTTTAATAGAAACTTTATCATCTAGGGAAACAGCTTCCAGAGACTAGCTGCTTTCAGCTTCTGTTGACTTGAATCAAACCAAGTCAACAAATGGAACAAAACACATTTATCCTATTATTAAATTTCCTTATCATTGCACAAACAATATAAATAATCATTTAAAATAAAATGAAATTTTGGCAATTTGTTGGATTAAATTAATATCATCATTGAACGCTAAATTTCTCAGCTCGGCTCAAAATATTTGTTCTCTTTTCTATACTTTAGGATATAAGTAGGGTATCTCATGAGGAAAATTGGTCATGCTAAATCTTTTTGTGGATGTAACAGACTCATGTGAGGACCTTCTCTGGCATGTAGGACCAGTCCCCTTGCAGAAGACGAGCTGTGGCTTCTATGTGGCTGACAAGGTGCTGCATGGACATACAAACATAACTGCTGGTGTGGCACAAAAGCTGGAGCCTCCACTCCAAACTGGATGAGGGCACATTTGTTGTCTTCCCTAGCTCTGGGAGAACCCCACTTCTCCCAACATTAGATGCTGGGCCACATCCACACAATTGGAAAAGTTATGTTTAGTGATAGCTGTGAGGATAAGCTAAAAGGAATTTAATAGCTTTTACCAAGAGTGATTTTTGTTTCTTCAAAATGAAAAAAATCACCACAATATAGACATAGGAACATAGTTCTTGTCCCCCAGTCCCAGCTCCCCTGTTTTGGAGGCAGTCCTAAGGTAGTATCTGTAATGACTTCTTTTGATTCTTCCTGACCGCAAAATGGTTTTCAGCCTCTCAGGCCTGCTGCAAGCCAGGCTGAGCTCTGCACCATCTGCTCGAGAGTGCAGAAAGACCCCTGTGCTTGACTCTTTCTTACTTCCTGAGGCCTGATTCCAAGTTTCTGCAACATTACCCAGGATGAATTTCTCTTTCTGTGTGGAAATGACTTTAGCCTGGATCATGTGCAGCTAAGCCTCAGCTTTCCTTATCTAGTCACTGTATTTCTTGACAAAATCGGTAATCACTTGGAAAATTGTGAATATGCATTTTACAGATTTCATGCTGTTCTAACTGAATTTAGAGGCAATATTTTCAGTGAACTGAGTGGAGAGAGTGCTGGGCTTAAAACAAGCAACCTCAGCCCCCTCAAAATGCAAAACCAGAACAACGTAGTAAGTACAGTAAAAACCTGCAGTTTGACATGCCTAAGGGAAAGACAAGGAGAAAATTTGCAGGATTTTTTTCAATTTTAAACAGTTCATTCATTTTTTTTCTATTTGCAGTTAATGTTATAAGCAGTGTTTTTTCCTTTTCAGAAAACGTTAAAGATAAAACCTATTTCCCTCCCTCCCTATCTCACGAAACATTGAACACAAAGATTATGATAAAAAAATTCACACACAAAACTCCTGGAAAGCTGGCTTATTTTGAAAATTGTTCCCAGGTGTTTTGTGTCTCTTCCTTACTCAAAGATTATATGATTAGCATTTTAATGTCCCACAACTTGTTGTCTAGCTCCGTAGGAGGATATGAAAATGAAGCCATGAAACCTAAGCTGTTTGGTATTTATCACGGACACTCTGATTGTGTTTCAGAGCTCTGGGATTTAAACAGGACGTCAGTCTTTCATAGCCCATTTGGATATCTTGGTCTTCATATTATGCTGCTGGATGAGTATCAAGAGCGACTGTTCATTGGAGGAAGAGACCTCTTGTATTCCCTCAGTTTGGATCGAATCAGCGACAACTATCGAGAGGTGGAGTAAAAAGCTATATATATTAGTCAGTCTGTGTCGTAACGTGTAGCACAGAATATCAGTTTGCATGACTGGAAATGAGATAATTGAGTTTTTGTAGATGTTTGGTGCATGAATTTTAAGGTCATGTTTACATTTAAGAAAAATATGCTAATTACTATTTTTCTCCCAGTAATAACCTGTAAGGGTCAGTCTGGAAGGACAAATCTGGGTGACATATAGCTATTTCTCACTGTTTTTCAGCATGTTTACAGATCTTGAGACCTTCTCACATTTAGTCCATATTTGATTTCTGTATTTCCACGATATTATCAAGGAATAATTTCTCCCTGGTATTTATGGGGGACTTTGCCACAGAAACAGAGAAAACATTAAAAAGATATAAAGATTTTAGCACATAATTGGTAAGAAGTACTCAATAGCAGCATAATCCATGCAACTAATTTTTAGCCTTCTTTAGAAACTGGATGTTGCATTGACTTTGAGCCAGAGGTGCTATTAAGTAGTGACTGAAATTACCATTTGAAGTCTACTCAGTGGTTTGTGGGAGAAAGGTGGTTTAAGTCATAATCCTACCAGGGAGCTTGGAATGTCATAGAAACCACAACTGATTGGCAAACTGGCAACTGAAGCGGAGAGGCTGGAGTTTGAGCTGATGTGAGGTTTGGCTTCCTTACTTGCTTCTGCCCTTGGCAGCTGGGATTGGAAGCATATGGTGGCAAAGGAAGCCGGTAGGAGCATTGTTCCTGCCTCAACCATCTTGACTGTGGCTAAACGATGTCTTGAAATATTTCAGAGTTTTCCTTATCTACTTTTTTAAACTTCACCAAGGTATTTTAATACATTTTAATTCATTCTCAAATTAATAAATGAATGAAAAAGTGAGTAAATAAAGCCACTCTGGAGAAATATAATTTTTGTTGATGTCCATACTGCACTGACCACTGATGTTTCAAATTCTTTTTTTAATCTGCTCCCTTGTTGTAAGTGAATGTCACTATTCCCATGCCAACACTCTGGCAAACTTTACCATAAGCAACCTTTCTTATCTCAAAGTGTAATTAGCATGTTCCTCTTCTGTGAACAGATATGTTATGCTTTATCCTTTTTATAAACATTTTGGGAAAGACAATTCTAGATATGGGGAAATGGATATACTCAGGGAGGCCATTTGAGAATTTATCTACATTAAAAAAATATATATAATTTTTTAACTCCTCAGAGAGCAATGTTATGTACCGGGTTTTCTCCTCCACAGTGAGACATGAGTTAACTCCTTTTCTATTTGATAAAAATTATTAATATCCTGTGACAAGATATTAGAGCTCAGGGATATGAAAACATTTAGGAAGCAGGTTTTTTTCTACAAAATGAGCTTTTTCCCCCTCTCTTCTTCCCCATTTGCCAGTAAATCTGTGTGAGGAAAGATGACAGAGCACTTTATGTTTCTGTCCAACCACCATTGTTCCATCAGGACACATTCTTGAAGGTCGTTGCTCTCCTTCTTGTTGTTTTTAGATGGAAGGTCAGTCATTTCCTCTGAAACCATACTCTCTGTCTTGAGACCTGTGTGCAGAGTATGACAAATTAATGGAAGCTCTTCTTTCCCACTTGCCTGCTTTTATGATGTGCAAAAGATGAGAAACTGGAAGAAATGGGGCTTGACCTAGCATGTTTAGAAACATGACCTCACTGTGACTTAGCTCCCTTGAATGCAACGATGATGATCCTTTTCTGTTTTCCCAGTGTTAGCTCAGTGCTGATCTCATTCAGTGACAACCAGGGAAAACTTGATTGTCTCACAGCACTACCGGCAAAAGTGCGCAATGAAACATTTCTTTTGTATGAAAGCTTAATTACTGAGATACATTGAGGGAAGTTCCTGGAATTTAGAGACTGGTTGATTCATTATTACCAAAGTTCTTCATTAACCTGCCTTTGACTGTGTATTGATTAGCCTTTGACCTTTTCTTTCAGACTGAAGAATTTAGTTAAATTAATTTAAACCAGTTATATTGTAAGAGTGGAGACAAGTTCCTGAGTTTTATTCTCTCTCTGGTAACCAGTATGAGTCACTAGCTGCAAAAGAAATGTTTCAAAAAGTTGGCAGCTTTGGGGCAGATTTGCATAGATCTTTTTCATCCTCTGTGTTCTAGAAAACAGTTTATGTGTTTTAATTCATTGCCATCCTGTTTTCCATGATTTGGAATATGAATATGCTCTCTAAAACCCAAAGTAAAACCCATTCCCAATCAGAGATGTATGCCTTCTGCTGTAAAATGACTTAGTAATTCAGTTCTAGCAAGCATATTAGAAGACCCCCAAAGAAAAACAACAACATGCTGAGTGGATATAAAATGCTTTTGCACTGAGACCTATTGACTGCCTAAGTAATCCAGCATTTCCAAAAAATTCCAGTTGTGATGCATATAAGGTATGTATCCTGTAAATCTGTGTTTAATAGACTACATCTTTTCTTAAGGTTCAATTCACTTTATCTTTCAAAGAGAAAGCAGCACTCTGTGGGTAGATTATAGCTTTTTCACCTAAGCTGTTATCTGTGTATATATTTACCAATGTTACATTAAGCATACATTATCCTGACCACTTTTCATAGTCAGTAAAGAAAGGATACATACAAGACAGGAAAAATCTTTTGTGGAAGAAAACTGCTACTGTCATTCTTGCATTGGTCAAAGAGTTCAAAAATTTGGTTTGAGCTCACAACTGTGGCATAGACCTTCCATGTCATCTTGGACAGAGTCTCACTGCCCCATTAGTCAAATTATATTTCATTTGCCTACTTTGCAATTTTTTTGTACTCTTTGTATCACTCCCTTCATATAACATATGCAGAAATTTTCTTGCTTAGTGTATTTAACAGAGATT
Source organism: Caloenas nicobarica (assembly GCF_036013445.1). Lineage (NCBI taxonomy): Eukaryota > Metazoa > Chordata > Aves > Columbiformes > Columbidae > Caloenas > Caloenas nicobarica. Next base: position 10,350,174 of record NC_088245.1, read on the forward strand.
ACCGTAAGGTTTTGAAACGAAGTTGCTCGTATGCCTTGGTTTCTACAAGAAGAATGCCCTAACACTAACAGCAGCAAGAATGAGGGAGAATATGAAATATGGATATCAATATTTACAGATAATTAAAGCACAGAAGCACTTGAAACCTTGTGTAAAGCCAAAGCTTTGGAAGTACCCTCCGTATGACCTTTGCTTTCCCTAAGATCTCATTCCTTTTGACACCACCTTTGGAATCAAACTTTGTATTAATACATATTTGGGATTTGATTCTAAGTCTTTCAGGTTTGTAATGATCTAACACACAGATAGAGAACTTTCTTTGATATCTGGTGCCAAATTTGTTTTAAAAAGCATTTCAGTTCATTGTAATTGGTGCCAGAGCAGATCTTTTTTGACAGCAAACTTGAATCTATGCCAGTTGTTCATCACCACTGGTCTAACAGCTCATAGAGAAAGACGACCTTTGTTTCTATTTTTCTTCTCTTGTCCACAAACTCCTTACAGATACTCTTTCTTCCTAGCTCCTTCTTCAAAGGGCTCATGAAGGTCTTGCTCTTCAGAGAAGCCTTTCTACTTCTGTAAATAGGCTTGTGCAGGTAGATTTCAATCTGCTGTTTCTCATCTAGTATGAGATAGCTCTAAATTAGGATTTACACCTCTGTTGCAATAAAATACAGAGCCCTCATAATATATCTTGCCTCTAGTGATGCTAACTCTATCTCCACTCCAGAGCTGGCTCAACACAAGTCTGCAAGAAAAGGGTTTGCTTATATCTCCTTTGAATACTGTGTAGGAATGTAAGTATATTCAAACTGAAACAAGAAGCACACAGTTTAGCAGAGAGTTTGATTATCCATCGGAATTACCTCCCAAGAGACAAGGTGGCTATGTATTTGTTGATAACATATATAAAATAACTAGTCACAATCAGATACTTTGCAAAATTTGTGCTTCAGCCCAACACAAGTTGTGTGTTAATTAAGCACTATTTATTGACATAAACAGGGTTGAGATAGTTGAATGGCTTAATTGTTCTGTCATATACTAGAATTCAGACTAGCTCACACAGTAGTCTATTTTGGCCTGAAGTGCTATAAAGCTCATAAAATTTCCTGAAATTAGTTTTCATTAGACATGCCATCTTGTTTTTTGAGGCTAGTGACTGAATAAGGAAGCTGTTTAGAGACACTAATTAGCATTCCATCTCCAATTAAAGTTTTCCCCCTATCTGAATTTGCTCAGTAACTGTTGTCAGTACTGTCTTATAATTCATTTTTTCCCATGAGAAGTATATTTAAAAGTAGTTTTTCCCTGTCATTTAAATTTACATCATCCAGCTCGCAAGGATGATAACATTATGGTGCAAGATGAGAAAACATCACTAAACAAACAATTTAAAAATTTACTTCATAGTAACCTGCAAGAGTGAAAAGGTTTGAAAAATTATATCCAAGCCAATAGTTATGTCAAACGTGCAGCCCAGTGAAATGTATGTTAGTGTGGTTATTCCAGTCTAGGTGCACAGGAAAAATTCCAAACAATAGTTATTGACAGTTTGCCAAAAGATTGAATTCCTGGCAAAGAATCAATACAAAGTTAAAGCTGGTATTTGTCATACCTCTAAAGCATAAACATCAGGAAAAATAATATGTGGCAAGTTAAAGGCTACCACCACAGCTGATTAATATCTGGATTTCCATGCAGTGCAAACACACCCTATGTTATGTTAGTTAAGTAAAACAGCAATAATTACACAAATATAATTAAGTACAGTAAGTACACCTTATTAAAGTATCACTACCATGAGCCACTTGCTATGGCTTTCTTTGCAAATGATCATAACAGACCGAGGAGTTTTTCTCAGTTGTTTTAACTGTGCTAAAAATCCTCATGATGATCTCAAGATTAAAAACAATAAAATATTTCTTTATGTTCTGCAGAACATTTTTTTACTTCAGACATTTTTGACTACTATTTAGACAATATGAGATATGATATGGTATGATATGATATGGTATGATGATATGATATGATAGCAAAATCTGATATGCAGATTTTTTAGTCTAAAATATTATTGAATAAATTAAAATCTTAAAGCTTGTTTATGTTGAGACTTATAAGCTTTTAAGAGTTATGAGCCTCAAAAAATAATTTCTGGATAGAAAAGCTTCGTCAGAAGACTCATGCATTACTAAAGTCATAATTCAGGCCCATCTACTTCACACAGCTAACATGGACTTGCCTTAGAGGCGGGCAATTTGCTGTGAGAATCTAAGATAGATCCCTACCTCTCTACACAGCCTGAGGAAGAGATACAGAGATGTCTGCCTTTCTTTCTCTTCTACTAGGCATCCTTTTCTAAGATAAGCTATTATAAGTATACCAATAGAGAAGATGCATATAGATGAACAAACACACGGGACTTCATTTGGAGAAGGATTTGTGCAGGAGTCACTTTGGGAAGCAAATACCTAAGAGCAGTGGTAGATATAGGGACACAGGGTTGCTCCCATTATACATTAGCCTTTTGTGCACACATCCCCTGCTTCTCATTAGCTCATGGAACAGATCCTTCTCGAAGATGTGTCAAAACATATGGAAGATGGGGATGTGATTAGAGACAGACTTCACCAAGGACAAATCATGTCTGACTAAATTAGGGGCCTTCTACAATGGGGTGACTGCATCAGTGGACAAGGGAAGAACTATGGATGTAATCTACCTAGACTTCTGTAAAGCCTTTGTTATGGTCCTCCACAACATTCTTACCTCTAAATTAGAGAGATATGGATTTGATGAATGGATAAGGAATTGGCTGGTTCACCATGTTGAAAGAGTTGCAGTCAATGGCTCGATATCCAAGTGGAAACCAGTAATGAGTTGTGTCCTTCAAAAGGTCAGGATGCATAGGGCTTAGAGCAACCTGATCTAGTGAAAGATGTCCCTGCCTATGGAAGGGTATTAGACTAGATGATCTTTAAAGGTCCCTCTCAATCCAAACCATCCTGTGACTCTCTGATTCATTCTATAATTCTATGCTAAGGACCAAATTCTTGTTGCTTATACTACAGCTGCTATTTGATACTCCAAAGTGGGGGCATTGGGTTACATCTTTGGCTTTTTTCTTTTAATTCTGTGTATGCATTTAATTCAGTATGTCTTAAGTGGAAAATGTGCATATAAAATATTTTCAATAGCACTGGGACAAAGTAACCAAATACATCTACACACGGTGTATTTAATATTAGGTTACAGAGTCAAGTGCTTTATTTCCTCTATGGTTTCTCTGTTCCTAACAGCCACCTACACCTGATATGGGCAAACCTCCCCGTTTTAGCCTACCAGTTAGAACATTTATTTGGGAAGTGGAAGCTGTGACTTCAAACTTTTAGGCTCAGGAGATCCTAGATTTCACATCTCCCAACTTCTAGGCTTTTACATTGAGGATAGGCTTTTGCCCCTTCAATTCTTGACCAGTGAGAAAAGTAAATGACTGTGGACCCTGGGTTTTGCACTGAATGAACCAGGTATGGTCTGACCAGGGCGACTGGATTAGTGCCCGCATAGGAGTTCAGCAGAGTTCAGGTACCTCCCTAGACCACACAGAGACTAGATGAGAGTTACCTCTGATCATACATAGGTGACTATAAGATCACCTTACTGAAAACAAATATTCTGTTTAATTTTATATTCCTTGCAAGATTTAGATGTCGTCTAAACAGAGGTGGTCTGATTTGGGCACTGAGACCTAAACACTGACAGTCTGTTGAAGCTGACAAGACTAACATGCAGATGATCTCTTGCTTTTAAGCACCAAGCCTCTGGTATTTATAATGTATCCACACTTCCCTTGCAATCTACTTTTCTTATAATTTATCCCCAGATATTATTATGTTAGACTTATTTCAAGAAAACTAAGTTAATTCAAATATTAAAAAAAAAAAAAAAGGAAAAAAAAGCAGAAGAATAACTTAATTTTTAAATATTCTCTAGATAGAATAATTTGTAATTGGACTATTGACAGAAATTTCTTAATGATGATGTCCATTTTTTTGATACTTAGTTGGTTTCAGCCAAGTTTGAAATCACTGAAGTGAACATGTTTTTGTTTTCACTTCTTAAAGTTATAAGAAATGAAGCAATCATTCCAGTCTGTTCAGTCATTGTTTTAACACTGTTTTCATCCCAAAAAATCATGCATCTGGAATGAAGCACAAATTTGATACAGTAAGTAGCTGAAAAAAAGCTCCCTTGTGTAAGTTGGCTTCACTTCCACTAACTGACTGTGAACAGCTGATCCTACACTCCTATGAGGTTAATTGCTGACCCGCATTAACTTCACTGTAAAGCATTTTCTTTCCTAAGTGTTGCTTAAGGCAGAAAGTCAGTTGTTCAAAATTAATATCCTATGTTGAAAGTCACTGTTAAATTAGCAGAGTTGTTTCTACTGAATTTATATAAAATGTACCACACATTAACTTTGTTTAAATTCTGTTGACTAGTATTAAGTTTTCTGAGTTACTCTAAGCAAAAAAGTTATGTTTCAACAAAAATATTTCTTACCTTATTGTAAGCTTTTATAGAGGTTTAAAAATAAAATTGGAATTTTGTACTTGAAAACTGTTCACATGATAACAGGAACTTAATTAAACTTTATAACATACAATAAAAAGTGTAGATATTGCTCTTGTCAGGCCTCATCTGGAGTACTGCGTCCAGTTCTGGTCCCCACAGTTCAAGAAAAACATGGAAAAAATGGAGAGGGCTCAAAGGAGGGTCATGAACGTGACCAAAGGGCTGAAGAACCTGCTCTACAAGGAAAGACTGAAGGAGTTAGGTCTTTTCTCCCTGGAGAAGGCTCAGGGGCAACTCATCAAAGTATTCCAGTACATAAAGGCCTACAAAGAGGACAGAGGCTGTGTCTTCACAAAGAACCACAGGGAGAAGACAAGGGACAATGGGTACAAGTTGCACCAGGAAATAATAAAGTAATCTTTTACAGTGAAAACAATTAATCACTGAAACAATTTCCCCAGGGACAAGTTGGAGTCTCTATCACTAGAGGTTTTAGAGATGTGATAAAATAGGACACTGTATAATCTCATCTAAACTCCCTTTCCCACAAAAGATTGGACAGGATGATCTTTCAAGAACCCTTCAAAGCTGGGCTATTCTATGAATCTGAATTCTTTTCTATGAGTCTTTCACATGAAAAGTATTGGAAAAGCTGGACCGATGTGATGAGACTGCCAACTGAATGATTTTCAATGTTTGGTTTTATTTTTTTTTTCCTCAGATCCATTGGCCTAGTACACCTCTGCAGGCAGAAGAATGTATAATTAAAGGAAGAGATGCTGTAAGTATCATTAATTACAAATCAAATTTACTTTAATTATACCAGTGGCTGGCCCAAAACAAGGATTCGGGCATCCCTAAACTTCAGAGAGATCAAAGCACTGATATAATTCTAAGTGTTGCAGCTTAAAAATGTGTAACTATTGTGAACACAATAAATTATTAGTTTAATTAGTTTAATTTTCAAACTAGCTCATAAACAGGCAATGAACACTTTTGATCATGTGAACTTTCTCCTTATTCTTTTTCTGGTGATATCAAAGAAGGTACCTTAAAAATTCTCCTTTCCTATTTCTGTTTCCCTTTCTTTTCGTACAAATAGGATACATACTCCTTTCAAACTTTTGCACATTCTAATTTAGATTTAAAGTTCACATTCTCTAGAAAACTTTCCAAAAGGCAGTTAAATTATTAGTAATTATAAATTTTACACCAGATTGTTTTGTCCTGTAGGTTTTTTTCATTCATTAATAAAAATATTTGGTTTTAATGAGCTCCGGAACTGTTCTGTTCTTGTGATCCAGTGCTTTGACTGTAATCAGTTCCCAGGGAAAGACCTGAAAGCTCTCTGACATACAGCAGCTGATATTATTGGCACCACAGGATGAAAGTTCTTCTGGATGGGGGAGCTCTTTTTAATTTTGCAGTGCACAAAGCTCATTATCTGCACCTCATAAACACACAGCAAGTACAACACCTAATAAATCCCACAGCTGAGAGAGCTCTCACTGTACCAAAGGATTTGAAAATGATGATAGTTTTACAGCAACAGGAACATAGACACGGAAGGGGACATGCACATTTTTCCCACAAATGCAGCAAACAGGCAACCTTGATGATAACCACAACATATTCCCAGCGAAGATTAGGAAACTATAAAGATTCCTGTTGAAGTACAAGCATGAGAACTGTCCACGTCAAGGGAACCAGTGAACTAGATTGGAAAATAATAACAATTTTTTTTTTAAGGAAAAAAAAAGAAAAATAGAAAAAAAGATACTTTAGTTATACGTTAGTTGTTACATGCACCTGGCCTAGAACTCATCCTTTTTAAGGTATCTTAAAAGTTCATTGCATTTTTCTGAATACTTTTGTACCCTTTAGAATTTCAGGCTTTTGTTGTAAACCATGCTTTTCTAATTTATCCAAACTTTGTGGTCATATTAAATGAATCCAAAACCTAAATTATTTGAGCTTTATTTAACACTAACTCTCAGCATAGGCTGTTATTAGAGTTAAAGCTCTGTCATCTTTCCTTCATCAGTACACGATGGGATTTATTTTTCTGACACTTTGACAATATTCTTTGGGTTAAATAAATACAGAAATAGGTACTGTTGTTCCAATGTAATGTAAGGGAGTCTCCCTCAAACCCATGAGATTCCCTAAAATTCAAAATTTTTACGGTTCAGTCTTTTATTATGTCTTCCAGCTTGCATTGTAATGAATGTGATCATTTAAAGAACTTCATATGTTTCCCACATCTCTCTGTACTGTGAAAGTTAGGTGTTTCTATTTTTTTAAAGAAAAACACTTAATTTTTAAGTAATCACAAGACTCCAGAACTGGAGTCTTTAAGAAAAAGATGTTAAAGTTGTAAAACCTGCCAATATTGCAATACCAAACAGTACCAAATAATATTCTGATCCTCACACGATACCTAATGATGTATTGGACTATGTAAATGACTAAGATTAATTAATTCCAGGGAAACTTTAATAATTTTCATTAGCATGCTCAGTATTCAGTAAGCTACATTGCTCAGCCTGAAAGGAATCTAAATTGGAATCAAAAGCTTTCCTATTACTTTCCTTTTCACCTTCATTTTTTGCAGCCATAAACCAATATTGGCTTAATGTCTTATCATAATGTCTTAAAAGCAACCCTTTGCTACTTCTATGTTCTGAATGCTATTTTTTCACACTCTAAAGTCCCAGAAAAGAAATACTCATCTGTGCTCTTTCAAACCTTTTTGCTTATTTCCATACTAGTTTGTCTTTGTTTTCCTTTGCAAAAGATCTTTTTCTCAGTGCACAATTAATATTTAGTAGAACTTAAGATGTTGTAATAAGCATCTCTGAGTTGAGGTACTTCATGTGTTCTCTGCTACCTCTTTCTAAATAACAGAACAGGCCACTTTTACAAGTTCTTATAACCTTTAAAAGTTATCAGTAAAATTTCAGGTGTTGTAGTCATAAACACAGTTGCAGAGAGCTTGTAACAGACCTAACAGGACAGTTAGAAAAGCCTTGCCTTAATATCATATACATCATCTTAACCTCAGATCACACTTTTCTGATCCAAATCAAGCCAAGGAAAAAAATCCTTCTGCTCTCATCCAGTGTGCCAGTAAACACACCTGTTGGCCTCTGGTGTGAGAGCTTTTGATCCTTTCAATTACTTTATCAGAATTGGAAAACGTTCAGATACGGAAATCAAATTCCGTAGTGATGACTAACTCCTTCACATTGAGAAGTTTCAGATGAATAAAATTCTGCAGATCTACTAATATGTCTACAGAGCTTGCTAAAGACAACCACAATGTTTAATTAATTCATACTGTAGAAAGAAAACTTATTTTAATGTTCCCTTGTCTGATATATCTCTTCCTTGTTATGTATACAGGCTATTATTAGTGGGGCCAGCAGGAATGCCTAGCTGCCTAACACTTCCCAGAATAGCACCTTTTTTCATTTGTTTATAAATTATAAATGTCTAGCCATTTGGAATGACTTTTTTCTATATTTGGTATCTGCCTTATCCTGTTTTTTTCTGCAGAAAATTTCAGACATCTCTATGAAGGTGCACAGAATAAAAAATACGTACTTTTTGCCCATTTAAAAAAGTCCTAAGATCTCTCTTCCTCCACAGTCCTTTTGAGACAAAGATCAAGACCTGAAGACATATGTGGAAAAAAATGAAAACTATAAAGACCAGACCACCACTGAGATAGAATAGAAGGGATAAGTCAGGAAGGTCATACTTGCAGGGGAGGGAGAAGGAGGGACAGCATCAGTGCCCAGTGAAGCATCTATTTAAAAACCGAAAAGCGTGGTAAAATTCATGTGTATTTCCGTTCTACTGCCACCAGCTAGCGAATGTTTGCGAAAGCACAGAGAAAGTAAGTGCCTCTGTCTTTTAGTGCTGATCCATGTATAGAGGATCACATCCTACTAATCACAAATCATTGTCCTCTCACCTTGTTTCACAATTCAAGTAACTGTTTTTTTTTTTTTCAGTGGATCTAAAATTTTGTCCAGGTGAGAGACCATGTGGATGCCACGTGAAGGAAGACCTTTGTTTTTAAGTTCCCTTTTTAAAAAAGGAATACATTAGTTAAGAATTAAGAAATTCCAAAAGCAAGATATTGCAAGGTTGATATGTCCTTTGCAAATATATAATATTTAATTACACAACAGGTTACCTGCCAGTGTAGGTTACCTGCTTCTTTCAATTAGCGTGATATCTCTTTGAGGTGAATGATTGTGGAGCATCATGTAGAAAAGGATATTTTTTCCTTATGATCCTTATTTATTTGTTGGAGCATTTGGAAGACTTATACTGAATGACACAAGAGTTTAACGAAAGAAGAAAGATGGTTTCTCAGTTTTGAGCCCAATGTGGGTTCGCAAGAACTGAATTCTGCTCGTGGCCTTGCTGCAGACTCATCCTCTATGACATTAAGTTCTTGCAGATGGTGAATAAGACCCAGGATTGTTCTCCTAGAAATGCACCAGTCTGAAAACTAGAGTAGTCGACAGCGAAGAACAGCAAATTTTCAGATTGGAAATTCCTCCACTCTGTTTTACACATTCATTTTAGGATAGAATTAATTGCCTTTTGGAGATGTATGACCTCCTTCATTGATTACTGAAAAAGCCTAGGAGAATAGCATAAATTACATGTATAAACTTTAGAATAGCTAAAGTTAGCTAATATTAATCCCATTATAATTGTCTTCTTAAACTTGATGTGACTGTCTGAAAACCCAGAGTCTGAGTTGCAAAACTATTGAGCAATGAATGGAAATGAACAGAAATTTTTCTCCAAACATAGAAATTACTGCAAAAAGTTAAATAGCCTGTAAAACCAAGTCTCCAGAGTTCCACAATCAATGGATGCTTTTATCTCACTGTCACCATTTCTAGTTTAGCGCAGGAAGGATAATGACCCCACATCTCAAAGGGATGTTTGAAAAATTTTAATTTTAATATTTATGAAGCTGCAAATGCACTAATGAGTCCCAAAGTATTGCCCTGAGGGAAATGAATAATTTCTTCTTCAAAAGAGGGTTTGAACAGTGGGAACAGATAAAGCGTGAGACTATACAATATAGAAAAATATTGATTAGTGATTAATTACATAAGAAATTAATGATGCAGTGGCCTTATGAAAAAAAAATGTAGGAGAAAAAGTGTTATTTTTCTTGAGATAAAGTTTATTAAACTTGAGAGAAGTCATTTGCTGACTATTCACATCTCATACTCTGAGTCTAATGTCTAGTCCATCTAATAATATTTAGTAAAACAAATATTTAGATTTTCAGAATATCTCTGAGACTAAACAAGGACAAAAGTGTGGTTTATAACTTAATAAATTATAAGTTAAACTTATAAGTAATAAGTTAAAACTTAATAACCTACTGGGTTAAGCAACTGAAATAAATTCTGATAAAATAGTTCTCTAAACCTGGTTTTTTTTTGTGTTTGGGGTTTTTTTGTTTTTGTTTTTTTTTCCTTGTTTTGGGTTTTTGTTGTTGTTGTTTTGGTTTTGGTTTTTGTTGTTGTTGGGTTTGTGGTTTTGTTTTTGATTGTTTGTTTGTTTGTTTTCATGTCAAAAGTGTCACTCCATGAATTTGGCAGCACTGAGGTACTAGCATGAAATGGGAGAACTATGTTATATTTAACAGAATAGAGTTTCAATATGCAGAGTATCACCTAAGGGCACCTAAGATATTAAAACAAATAAACAAGCAAGCAAACAAACAACTTTTAAAAAAAATGCTAATATTTTCCTGTGCTTTTTGTTGTGTTTGGTTTTTTTGTAAACCAGGATGAATGTGCAAATTACATACGTGTACTTCACCGATACAACAGAACACATCTGCTGGCTTGTGGAACAGGAGCTTTTGATCCGATCTGTACTTTTATTAGAGCTGGACATCCATCAGAGGTAAGAAATTTGGTTTACAGTAGTGACTCTTTTGGTCTGTATTCCAGCAAAGCCTCTATGGTTGAAAACAAATATTTAAATTCAAGTGTTCAGAGTTCTCATACAAACCATACAAGAGATATTTTCCCTGATGAAATGTAATGCTGGTCTAAAATTCAGTTTGTGACTAGAACTCAATAATGATTGAAATTATATTTTGGAGAATTATGCAAAGAACTCAAAGTCATTTTAATTGTGAAATGTTATTACTAGATAAGCTCATATAGCAATTCTTACCAAAAAGTATTAAATATTTTGGAGTTTTTAGCTAAATCTGGTTGGTTGGGGATTTTTGTGTGTTTGTTTGTTTCTTTTTGTTGGTTTTGTTTGGTGTGGGTTTTTTTCTTTTTTTAAATGAAATCATATCCCATATAATAAAATTATAGAATCATTTTGGTTAGATAGCTTGGAAAAACTCTCCTTTATCCCAGAAAATTGAAGCTCATTTTTTAATTATATTTGAATTGTGTTGTTTGGGGTTTTTTTCTCAGTTATTCCACATCAGAATTACTCAGTTCCTCAGCTTACAAATAATGTTTTTCCCCTATTTTCATTTCTCATAAATTTCAGCTTAAGCTTTCCAAACCAAATTTGTTTTATTCTTTCTCTTACATCACTTTAATTGCTGTACTCCACATTTAACTGACAGTTTTTGTACCTAATGAGTTAAAGCAGCTACAATTCAGGCTTGTTGCATACGTACAGTAGTATTACTATTTATTGGTCTTTTAGTCAGAACAATAGGAAAACAGAGGACAGGGGCTGGAGCTGATTTAAAATAAGCACTTGGCTGGAAGAACTAAATATTAATTTCAGATAGAAAGTTATTTAAAGGGTACTTACATAAGTCAATTAAGGTATTTACTTTAGTAAATTTTTTTTAATAAGCTTTTCTAAGTAAAGATGCAAACCTTTGACAAACCATACTAGAACCAGAAATGACCTTCCAAGGATCCAGTCCATGCTGTGCATCTCCAACTGATGGCAAAATTAGAAGCATCTGAGAAGTTAAGACTCCAGTGCAGCGCTTACACTTGAAGTTATTTGAATTGCAAAAATACAAAAAATTGAGAAAGGAACTAAATAACAAGCAGTTTTATAATAAGCCAACTTTGCATGTCGTCTTTGCTCTTCTCATGAACCTCCTGTTAGGCTTCCTGGTACAGTTTAAAGGAAGCAATGTCTCTATATTTAGGAACACTATTTAAGAAAGCGCAAGCAACAGGCTGATAAAAATAGAAACCAAACAAACAAAACATGAGAAACAAGACATATATATAAGAATGTGTGGCCCATGATGCTCCCCTTATGTATCACTGTCTTTCCCTTCTTTTTGTTTATTATTCTCCCTTGTCAAACTGAAGTTCTGAAACTTTACCCACACAGAAGTCATGGGAAAATTACCATTTTTCTATTTGTGCAGACCATCAGGAAATATATTTGCTACACTTATAAGTAGCTATATTAGTTTCCATTATCTGAAAAGCTGACCATCAGGATTAAAAAAGACAGGTGCTGTGTTTATGGTAGGTTAAAAATAACACGTGGTATGTGATCGAGTGGGCAAATTGTAATCTTGCTTTCTTTCACTGATAAGGACATCATGTAGCTGCAGGAAGTGAAGGAACAAGATCCTTCCTCAGAAAACTGCATTTCAGTCTCTGTTTGCCAGAGTATCTTAACCCAATGACTTCCAATTACTGTCCCCCACTTATTCCACCTCAGCTCTCTGGCCTCTTTCTTACTGTCTGACTCTCATCGAAAGTAGAGTAACAAATGAAACAAGCTTAAAGATGTAATTATGTTATTCTATTTCTAAACAGGACCCAAGCACATTTATTAAAAACAAACACAAACAAACAAACAAAACCTGGCAAAACTCAGACTTTTAATTTGAAGGGTAAATGCTGGTTTATAATATGCAGTTACATGCAGTTAAATGTAGTTCATAATATGCAGGTGGCTGAAAAGAATAATTTTTAGATATTGTTGACATTTTTTATTAAATATATTGAACTTACAAACAGAAGTAAAATCTGACTTTGACCTGCAAAGCAAGATGCTTCTGAACAGAGTCTCTTTAAGTAGCACAAGGTGTATTTAAGGCTTATATAAATTTAAACAAATTTAAACAATGAAACTTTGCAGACATCTGCGTATCTAAATACCCAGCCAATGTAGCATATTAAGCTAGATTCACTCTTCCATGTGGAACTATGAATCAGCTGTATCAACACAGAGGAAATACTTGCTGTATGTTCAGGGACCTTAACCATAAGTTTCAGTAGTTCTTCCTCGGCTGATGGCAAAGGGAAGGTGTGACCCTCTGAGTACAAACTGCAGGGTTCTTAAATTACAAACTGTATGTAAATTCAAATTAGAGATACAGGCATTTAAGAGCATGATAGAATAGTGGGACTATAATTTTCTACAACCTTATGTCTTGCAATTTACTGAGCAGGACAAAGAGAAACAATCTGTTGAAATAAAACATCAAGTTGAGGCTCTTGTTCTTGGTGTTCAGGAAAATTTATTTCATTGTTGTCTAGCAACATATGTTGCAAATGAATTGCCATTTCGTAAGAAAAGAAAGCATTAACATTTTTCCTTTGAACAGTGAGAGTATCCCAAAGCCATGATCATAATCATACTGTATGGCATCTTGATCTAGTATTTATCATGTTTTTTTGAGGTGCAATCCAGATTAAGAAAAAGAGCATTCCACCTCCTGCATTCTTATGCAACTACAAATTCAAACTTTCTTATCAAAAACAGGTTGAGCTGTCTTGCAGAACACTGAGCTCTTGTCAACAAAAAGTGAAGCCAAAAGATTTTTGTCTCCAAAAATAGGCAGAATTTGATTTCCTCATTGGCAGATCATTAATCTTTGGAATTTAATGAAAGTCAGAACTTCCAAGTTTCTCAAAAACTACAGTTAAAATGTTCATTCCCTCAACCAGTCTCTCTAGAAAATATTAGTCTAACTTACTGTGTAGTAACTGAAATGTGCTTTGAAACACTTCACAATCAAATTTTACTATTATATATTATATAGGTTTAAATGCTTCTTTCACGCTTTTCATGGGTTATAGAAATTTCATTATACTATGTATTTTGTCTTAATATAATTATGTTATTGATCATACAAAACTACAAGCAATAAATCTTGGATTTATTAACTTCTACCTCAAACTTGTACCACCAGCATCTAACCATATATGGTTTTGTAAATCAAATTACTTATAAATCTTATGATATGAAATCTTATGTCCAATTGAAAGATGATTCACTGTGGTCATTCTATTGTAATATTGTTTTAATTGATATTGCTTTGGAATTCAAGGCTGTTCATTTTAGTAAAGCTCTTGCCAGATACTACCTTTCTAAAAATGTACAATTATAGTCACTGACAGCAACATGCAGCTTTTTATCCTTTTCTGTCTTTCTAATTACTTTGACTCTGATGAATGTTGCTTTCCCAAATTTAAACATTTCAGCAAATTAACCAATGTTTTGGGGTATTTAGAAATAAATTACAAATTGGGAAAAATCAGAGTGCTGATTTCGCAGACAGAACAACTCTTGGTGTTTGCAAAAGAACATATTACAAAATCTTGTCCAAAATAACCTAAGTGAGTTGATTGCCAAACAGTGAGTTCATTGTCACTGGCTTAATGAAATGCTTCTAAATGTCAAAAATCCATGCTGGTCAGAAAAGGTTGGATTCCTCTAGTTTCTGTTTGTCTGTCATCCAGAAATGAAGGAGAGTTCATCTCATTAAAATCAACAGGTTTTTTTTCTGAAGAAAGTAAGAGTCAGAGGCCCTCCAGCCCAAATTTCCCATGACGAATGGAATATGCCTACTTTTCGTGTGCTCTGTAAGAAAAAAAATCTGTAATAAATCTTCAAACCAAGTATAGAAGAATAAGAAAAGTACAAAAAAAAAAAAAATTACTCTGCTTCCATTCTCACCAGATTGACATTTGCCACTCCTGTTGCTTTTGACACCAACAAGGGGGGTGGGAAAAGCATCTGCATCCAGTCTCCTCCTTCACATTTGTATAAACTTCTCGGTTTTGGTAGTAGAAGGTGAGTACTGGGCGAAGTACTTTCAGTCTGTTTTTCCACATCTATCTGCTAGTAAAAAAGCACTCTGCTACTGTTCTATATAGCTCAAAATACCTAAATAAATTATGTGAACCTTAGATAAATTAGATAACCTATCTGCAGTCAGGCAATGATTTTATCTTAATGAGTTATCTATTCAACAGAGCAACAGGTTTTAAGGGTGCTCCAGGGGCCATCCAGTGATCCAAACTGCGTTAGTAACTAACTCACAAAGTACCTTTAACAAGTCCAGATGGGAGTTCCACCAAATATGGCTATAGAGATCACTCTGCCTCCATAGGACCTGCAAAATGAGTGGAAATTCCTAAAGAAAACAATGTGCAGAAATAATATCATAAGTTTTTGCAAGTGATATGGCAACAAGATAAAGCTGATTCATGGAGAGGAAGACATCTCTGCTTGACAAAACCTGCTGAGAGAATACAAAAAAAATTGTGGGAAAAAAGTTGTGGGAAAGATCAGTGCATGAAAAATTTTTCTTCCAGAACACACTGTAAATTTTTAATATGTACATTGAGCTGGCTGGGTACCATTTTCAATGCCTCATTTAACTCAGTAAACTGCTTGCAGCTGTTTTCTCCACCTCAGAAGGCTGATGGACTAAGTCACCCTTTCCACAAAATGCACTGGTGGTTTCTGGGAGTCTCTCTTAGGTGTTTCTAATCTGATATATTCCGATTATGCTATTTCATCTTCAGTTAGCCAGATGAGATTCTGCTTATGAGGGAACAGCAGCTCTAAATTCAAAGTCTTTAAGGCCTGTTAGACATGAATTGCCTTCAGCGAAGCAGCAGGTGTATTTGTTTGATTGGAAGACAGTTCCATTGAGTTGGAATTTCTTCTTTTTAATCTATGTTGCCCTTAATATTTCATTGGATGAGGGGAGGGGCACTTCTTTTTCTACATATTCTGTGATTGAAAGCAAAAACAGGATAAAGTTGAGCTGTGCAATAAGCTTTCCATTCACCTCTCTACCCCAAACAAATGTAGGCAACATGAGTTCCTCAGCCCTTGCTTTAACAAATAAAAGTGAATTAACATGGAAGTTAAGCGAGAATGTTCCAGTCATATCTCAGTTTATTTTTTACAGGACATAATTCTTCTGTTCTTGACCAGCATTTGGTAATGTTGTCATTCTTTCAGATTTGTTAAGAAATAAAATTGCATATATTTTTATCTATTATTTTAGGATATTGTTTCTGACGTAGTTTTATAATCAAAACAAACAATGAGCTACCCAGTTACTTCCTCTCCGTGCTTTTTCCTATTACCTCATCTCCGCTCTCAGTTTCCAGAGGATTAAGGAGGAGGAACATCTGGTTTCACTGACCAAACAGAAATGGGTGTTGGTCAGTCCTTCATTAGGTAGAATGTGTGACAAATTCTTGTCCTGAAAATATTTACTGAGAGACACAGTATCCCTCTGCATGGATAAAAAGTCACCAGTTAGAATGCCACCCACTAAATCTTAGCAGGTTTTTAAACTCAATCTATTTATGGAATTGAATCCATAATCTTAAATACTATAAAATTGTTTATTTATTACAGACCTATGCATCTATAGTTCATGTGAAACTAGTAATTAACCAATATCAAGTGTTCATATATATGAAGTGCTGCCAAGTAAGCAACACAATGTTGTATAATTTTTTACCAGAAGGATTCTTAATGTCATCCAGTCTGAATACACACATCACAGTGTCTCAAATTCCACCAAAATATCCAAAAGCCCCCAATTTCAGCTAGATTAAAACATGTTAGGTTTTGGAAGTTAAATATGCATACGTTTTGTGATTAAAATGCTAACTAAGCTAATAACAGGCAGGAAATTAATCAAGTTAGCATTACTCCTATGCCTACAGCATATAACAAAGGTGCTGTGTTGCAAGAAGAAAAAGCTGAAGACCAACATCATCCCTAACCTGAAGAAGTATTTCTTACTGAACCCATGGCTTATCTATGTACTCCTAAGAAAATGAGAAAGCAGTAGCCAAGCAGCACATGAACAAGATTTTCTGCACCAGTTCAAATAACAACCCAATCTCTAAAACTGGCTAATCTCCAATCCTTACAAGAAAAAAAAAAAAAAGACAAACATCCACTTGTGATACAGGGTGAAAAGATGTCCTTCCAAACCAATGCATACAGTTATGTGAAATTTTAAAGTTAATGAGATTTAGTTATAGTAATTACCTTAATGGACATCTGTGTCTATGAACCTCAGTACAAATAATGATGAAAGGGCAATTCTATTTTTTCTGTGCTTTGCTAGGAAACAGGTAGTGCATAAATACAAAAAAGGCCAGAAGAGAGCATCAGGATATTTTATGTGGCCAGTCACATATGACATGGATAATTTATTTGAGATATTTAATTAAAACATATTCAGAAAAATACATATTTTCATTACAAAGAATCCAGGTAATGGTAGCTCCATTATTTCTCTGGTAAGCTATCCTAATATCTAATTACTTTAAATGTTAGGAAATAGCCGCTTACTCAAGGTTAAAATTATCTAACTTCAACTTCCTGCCATTTAACCTTGATATGGCTTTGATAGCAAAGTTGAAAAGTTTCCCACTATCTTTTCCACATCTTTTCCACATGTAAGTACCTATGCACAAAGATCAAGCCACCTCTTCACTTTTTTGATAAGCTGAATAAATATAGCTCCTTAAACCTCCTATCACAAGGATTCCTCAGTCGTACTTTTGTCCTTCCTGTGAACTCTGCAGTATTTTCACATGTTGTGGAAGTGCAGACACTAGAACCAGACATGCTCTTCAATGGTGTGTATACAGGCAAGGTCACTTCCCTTCCTCTATTTGAGATTCCTCTTTTCATAGGTGCAAGTGCTGAGTTCTTGGCACAGCATCACAATGAGAAATCTCTTTTCATCATTTTGCACTTGACTCAAAGTTCTTCTCTGGAGCACAAAATTATCCCAGTTTAAATACTTAGTTGAGGCCTCTAATTAGCAGTCTCATATGACAAGGTAATTGAAAAGATTTCTAGAGATGCTTGACACTATCAACTGTAACAAGGCACCTGGGCTCTTCAAGATCCCTCAGTCTAATGCATTAAAGTAATCTGACTGAACAAGGATCTGAACCTCCACCTTCTAGGACATTCTGATGTACTTCAGATATAAGCTGTGTTCTCTGTTCCAAGGTAGACCACTTTGGATATGGTTGTATTAAAATCTGCTTTCTATGCTTCTGACCTTTAACTCGGTATTGAAAGCATTCCACAACCTGAATGCACCCAGAGCTCTCATTAACCTTTTCTCTTCATTATGTCTTTTTGTATTTTTTTTTCTAGGAAAGAAATCACATGATTGTTTAAATCACTGCTAAATTAAACAAAAAAAATCACCTTTCTATCATAAGCAAAACTTGGGGGAACCTTCAGCAAAGGATTTATCAATGCATATCTATTAGAAACTACACTTTGATATATGTCAGCAGTTTATATTTCTTAATAATTCTACAATGCATATTGTTTCATCAAATAGGTAGGTACTAAGTCAAATGTCCTGGAGAACGCCAAGTATTCTGTATCAGCACAGTTGTTCTTATCAGTCAGTCTTACACATTGTAACAGACAACAGGTTTGTTTGACAATTCTCTCCATCCATAAAATGGGGTGAATGACATTTGTTACTTTTGAATACTGCCTAAATATGGCCATACTTGAAGTTTAAGTTCAATTTGGCAGATTAGTAGAGAATGTGAATTGATCAGCCATACAAAATGAATTTTCCATCATATTAAACCTGCCCTTTTGCAAGATTAAAGACAGATGGTCAGGAGAGAATGAATCAATGCAGAGGAATAATACTATTATCCCAAAGAGAAAGAAATACTCCACCTGTGTGGTAATTTGATGGGAGCAGGTAAAATATTCCAGCTCTCATCATAACAGTTTTTAGATTCTGCCACCTTTATTTATGAGAGAAAGTATTTTTCAAAGTGAGGGCACCTGGTGAAATCTATGGCATTGTTTGAGGAGTAGAGGTTCTGCTCAATAAGATGTTAGTCATCATAATTAAAACCAGGAAAAACTGAACAATGACAGCGTTTAGTTAACATTTTTGCAGGTTTATAAAATACACCCTTAATATTCTATAAATGTTAAGCAATTTATGACTGATAATTATTCTTATTTGACTTTGATCTATCCAGGAAAATTATTCCAGATTAAAAAGTGAACCTAAAAGTATTACATTCAGTTCCTATGTGCCATCAAGCAGCAGTGGATCCACTCCTCTGCCCTTTCCTCCAGAATGGTTCACTTTGGCATGCCTGGTTGAAGCTCTGCAAAAGGACTGTTGGGTATCTAAGGCTCCGCACTACAGGGACAGACAGAACTTCTCTAGAGTGTCGGCTTTCCTTCTGAAATCTATTCTAAATTGAATGAAACTGTTGTTCTCTCCATACTTAGTGTATCTGTTCCTCCATCCATCACCAAAACCGAGACTGCGAGCTCTCTTTTTTTTTTTTTCATTACCTTTGTCCCTAGTTGTTATTATAACAATCATTAGATGAGAGGACTTTTATTTGGTATTTGCTCTGATCTGACCCTCACAATCTCGACACAAGTTTAGCCTGTCAAAATAAAGGAAAAAGGAAAGCCCTGGCTAGCAAAGCTCTGTATAAATACTGTATGCTTCCCTACAGAAACCCCTTCACTTTTGGATAGCAATTTTTTACTATCTTTATCTCCTCTTTCACCTGGTCATAAGATTATATCTCCATATACTGCTACTCAACCATTTTAACTCTAGGGATCCCTTATGTCATCCCTGGAACTTTTGTATGTACCATCATGCCAGTATAATATAATCCTAATTTATTTTGCTGAAGAAACTAGTCTATAACATAGGACCCTAATGAGTTTATGTGTCCAATTTAAGGTCATGCAAAGGTGTGTCTCCTAAAATTCTGACCTATTCAATCACTTCTGTTTAAACATTCTAAGCTGCTGAGGATGAATGTCTGTGATTTCTCTATGCAAGGTGGTTGGATTTTTTTCCAGTTGCCAGAGTATTTCACATGCATTAAATCAGGGAAATACATTATTTCTGTCACTTTAGGCCAGGTATTTTGACACAAGTCACAAATTGCTAATCTTTTAGCAAACTCAGATGGCAGTCTGACATAGCTCCAGATTTTAAACGTGTTTTCTGATTGGAGCCCAATGTGTCTTAGTCATTTAACTGTGGAATAAAATGCATAGATCTGAAAAATACATCTGAATTTTTAGGAAGGATTTAATGTCTGTAATATTTTATGCACTCTTATCCCATAGGATGACTGATCTTTTCAGTACATCACTGGATCGTAAAGAGGATTGAAAACAGATCCTCAGAAGAAATACTACCTCCCAAATAATCTTAATTACGTCAACTAGTGGAGACCCGACTATTTCAGTCAGTTCTTTGAGGACTCTGTTCCTAACATTGCATCCCCAGTTTGGCTTGGAAAATAAAGTTGAGTGAACAGGGAAAGTGTAATCTTTGAAAGTTAATAATCCTCTGACAACAAGCAGACCAATTTTTTGCCAGTGCTTATGATGTTTTTAAAATTAGAGTTTGGATTTTTAAAATAAGATACTACATCATAAATTGAAAGTTTTTCATTGTTAGAGCATCCTTGTGTTACCTATGTATCTGCCTGCCTGTGTTATGGTGAATTATATAGGCCAGTAGGTTGTAATACAAACTTATTAGTGTTATTGTAAGTATTTGAAAACAAGTTCTTTTATATAAACTCCAATGGTATTGATTCATTTTCTATTGGTATTAGATTTTTAATTTCTTGAATGAGTTAGTTGTATTTATATCAATTAGGTATCTACCTTATATTTGCAACTATAGTTATCAGATACTACCAATACACATTTTTCGTAGTGACCAAATTTAGTCTGTTTAAATACAGAAGGCTGTATGTTATGAGGCATATTTTCAGGCCTGACCCAGTATGCTATTTTCTGTTGTTATGCAAAGACAAAATATTTTACTGCATGTCTCTCTTACCATGTGCTTTCTTGACGAGGCAAGTGTACAGATTAAGACAGGTCATGGAGTTGGGAGTTCATTTTGAAGACTTATATATGAACTATATTTTCTGCTGATTTACAGATATGTTCTGTGATTTTTCAGATCTTTTTTTTTTTTTTTTTATGGGGAAGTCAAGGTTCATCCTTTCTAAAAGAAGCCTCTGCATAGTGTATCCAGTGTGTCTTTCTATGTCAAAATAAAAATGTACAGATAAGTACGTATACAAGAAAGGAGAAAAGGAGTGAAAAAGTGTTTTAAGACTATACAGAATCAAAGAATATTTGCAAAAAAATGTCATGTGAATTTAAACTAAAAGCATTATAGTGCAAAAGAGAAAGGAAATCAAGATGAGGTTTATTCTGTGCATTTCTCTTTCTGTGGTCACGAAATTTCGCTGGTTTACTCACTGTTCAGTTTCTCACATGAGAAAAAAATCCGGTTACACCAGTGAAATGCTCTACAAATCTTATATTTTGATTAATTTCAAAATAAGTTGTATGATTCCTCGTGTTAGGCTGTGTGAGTGTGCGGGGGTACACATGGATGTGTAAAGTGCCAGACTTTAAAGGAGCAATGTTAAGCTTAAACCAGACTTTAAAATTATATGAATAAATAAGAAAGTACATATGGGCAACAAATATTTTCTTCGTTTAGAAATATGACACCTGCTACTTTAACTATTTTAAAATTTAATTTTCTACAGAATAAAGTCTGTACTAACTTGGAGATTTCATAAGTAACATTCATTTCTATGGTGCCAAAGACTGTTGGTAAAGCTGCAACTGTGTCCCACTCTGTCCCTAACAAGGTGAAGGTTTTCAATCAGTTTTAACCAAAGTGTTACTTTATTGTTTTGTCACTTGGATTTTAAGATAGCATTAAGAAAAAACAAACAAACAAACAAACAAACAAAACCAACAACAAACAAAAAACAGAGTACATGGAACCAGTGAATCCAAAACCAACATCCCCTATTTGGGAACAAGGATCTCAGTGTCTTTCTCATAAAGAACAAGGCCAAAATTGCAACAGAGTTCTGTGGAAGTGCCCTGTGAGAGGATAGTACCCTGCAAGTGAAAATGAACCTCACAGCTTTGGTCCAGAGGTTTGAGAAAAACTTCTGAACATGCTATTCAGAAGCAGGGATGTTTACATACCCTTGGCAGCCCTCTCCCTTCCACACCCTCCCCATCTGCAGCTCTCCCTCTTGCTCTGGGCTTTCATCTCCAAATCTTGTTGAAATCCCACTTTGCCAGGTCACTCAGTCAGGCAGTCCATTGAGATGTCCTTTCCCTGTGGAGTCAGTGTGTCCCAGTGTGTCCCATCCCTTCCCAACAGCATTCTTCATCAAACAGAGCACTACGATCAAATAAGTTGAATCGCTGTTGTTTACACTACCTTTTTTTGATGCTTTAGGAACTACTTGAACAGAAAGAAGAGCTCATCATACAACCCTGGTACCACATGGCTTTATTAAGATTCTTAAAAGAACATTTCTCATAGTTTCACACAAGCAAGGCATCTCTATTTCATGCTTTCCCATTCTATGCACGTGGCTTATGAACCTTCTTATTCATAGTTCTCTTTAAAAAAGTCTCAGATATATGACCCCTAGTGAATGAGATGCACGAAACAGCTTTTGCGTGTATTGTCATTCTTGCTCTAAGGTTGAATAACTATGAGATTGTTTAATACTAAGAACACTAAGAATGAATTTTGTCCAGTGAGTTATAGTAATAGTAAATAGTATAGCCAGTGTTAAAACAAACAAACAAACAACAACTAAAAAAACCCCCAAAAAACCCCAAACGCGCACACACAAAAACAATTAAAAAAACCCCACAAAAACCAAACCACCACCACCACCACAAATTACAACAACAACAAAAAACCAAAACAAACAAGTAAACAAACAAAACAACAAAAACACACCCCCCCCCCCCCAACACAACACCCCAAAACAATCAAAACATACCAACCACAAAAAGGCACAGGTCTTCTGGAGAGCAAACCTTGGCTATACCTTTGGAGAATATGCACACACAGTTAAGTATGTAATTAAAGGTTCTACAATAGTTTAAATTTCCTTTCAAAAATACTAGCATGATATGATTTACTTTTTTGTTACCTGGAAAATAATAAAAATTGAAAGTGAAAAAAAAATCCCCTTACAGAAAATCAAATTATTTTTTCTCATAAAAATAATATCATAGGAAAGTCCAACCAAAGCCTCTATATTTTTAAGTCCATGATTTAGTGAAGAGATACAGCCATTGTATTAACACTGAGAATAGGCTTAGGTACTTTGCTGAACAGGAATGGAAGTAAGCATATGTTTTAAATTAATCACATGCATAAATGCTGTCTTGAACTAGAGCAAAGCAGCACTTGGCATTAGAGAAAGCAATTTTCTGCAACAAAAGTTAAATGTGATCTTTAAATTTTAATGGCTCTTATTGACCTTTTCTTTCATTATTATTTATAGCTTACATTATTCTTCATTGTCTAAAATTATCAATTCATATCCAGTTAATGGCAGAATGCTCAATGCCCTTGGAAATATCTTCTATTTCTTTTTAAACAACATTCTTATTTTAAAAAGAGTTGAAACTGCATTACGTTTCCTGAGTCATAAGTATCATAAATCAAACCCAGAGTCCCATTTCTTTTCCCAAACTACAAGCAGAAATTTGTGATTCCACTCCCAGCCCTCCATATGTGTTTTTCAATTATTTTTACCCTAACCACTGAAAAGTGCTGGTAAAATATATTGCAGTGTTGAATTGCTGTGTTGGATAATCTGTGAGGAAACTGTCAGTTTTCTTCTGACATTTCTCAAAAGATTCCAATGTCACAAGCAGCAAGGAGGGTTAGAATTATGGTATTAGCCTTCAAAGCTGATTATTAATGTGTAACTCTTATTTCATTTAAATTCGCATCCCGTGGAAGCTGACACATCTAACACCTGATCTTCAGTTACTTGCCCCAGTGATGGGAATAACTTATTGCAACCATGGAATATATGGTATGCTGTCCTAAAAGGTGAAGGTGGAAAATCTCTCTTGGAGGAGTCATTGCTTACATTTCCATTGACTTTTCAAACAGCTACATGCATCTGCAAGCATTTATGAGATACACATCCTGCTTTATATCAAAACTGGTGAGATCCACTTAAAGACTTCTCTGAGTTGCACTGAAATCCAAATTTTTGTCTAGCCTCAGTGTCAATATTAGATTATATATTTAAACTACAATCCTTATGCAGAAATTCCAGCTGTTAAAGTGTGAATAATGAAATGATACTATATATACTGCTTAACATTTTCATTCCATGGTAATAGATAGTTATTTTAAACACATTCATGTCATGAACATTAAAAGAGATGGGTTTATCTTTGCCATTGATTTCATGCTGATTCTCAGAGGAATTATTAACTACTTTAGTAGCTTTTTCATTGTGATATTATAATTTCAAAATACTTCTACATCATCTGGAAGACTCCTATAGTGGCCAAGTCTCCCTGATCTGAGCATCAGTGGCATTTTACCAAAGGAGGACATGAATACGAAGTGTGTTTTCTGATGTCCTGGTGCGATCACGTCTTGTCCTACACCATAAAAAATTTCAGTTTCTGTTCCCTATCTGTAGGATGAAATAGGAGCCATATATTATAAACTGTGAAGTATGGATAATATAACTTCTGCAAGTATTGTTTCCACATAATTTTGTTTCTACACATGACTACTTTACCTAGTTGTTTTGGGTTTTTTTTCTGTAAACATTTTCAAATTCATTGCTTTTTTCCATTACTAGACAAGTAAATTTTTATTTTACTGTGTGGAAAAGTGAACAGAAAGCATTAAGACTAGAAAAATATATTAAATTTTTACTTTCCGTTTTATTTCTCCACTTCTACATCTTTCTCTCTGAAAACCAAAAATGTGTGTGGTTTTTTTTCTCCTTTATTGAACTGATTCATTGACAAATAGTTTGGTTGAGATCCCAGAAGACATACTTTTTAATGAGTAACTTTATTTTAATACCTGATTAGAGAATAAATAGCATCAGTTAGATTGTTTTTAGAAATATTTCCTTTATATCATATTTTATGATAATTATGGCTCCCTAGTCCTTTTGCATGGTTTCAGAAGGTTTTTCTTTTCCTTCCTAAGTTCGCCTTACTCTTTTTTTTCTACTGTTGACCCAAAATGTTACAGCATTTAGTTTTGAAAAATACCTGGTATGTGATGTTTGAAAAGTATGGAATGGGGCTGAGATTTTCACACACACACAGAAATATTTCTTCATTGTTTGACATTTACCCAACAGCAGAAGAGAAACAGTTACTACTGATGTGCAATTGAAGCTGATACAGCAGAAAATAATACTTCTGCACCACCAGTCTCTAGGTAGGATGATTATTTTCTGCTGCATCAGCTTTAAGTTCAGGCACTAATGTGTCAGGGTTAGGCCAACACAGGAGCTTCTGAAGAGGTGAGATTCTGAATGCCTTGTTACCTTATGCATTTTAGGACCACTATCTAAATTTTGTATGTTTTTTGCTTGTTATTTTTATTTTGAGGTGGCTTTTTCACTTCAAGTAGACATGAAACAGATGTCTTATTTTTCCACAATTGCATTCGGAGTTACGTCCCATTTTTATGGAGACTCTCTAACTAATGGAAATCTTATTTTTTGATCAGAAGTTGCAGCAAAATGGCATGTATTATTTAGACAGGTGGGAATGGAAGATAGGTACATCAGCTTGGATGATCTGGGGATTAAGAAGTGAATTAAGGTTTGAAGGGGAGAGGCTTGTGGCAAGTTCAGGATTAACTGTTTTAAATGAAACATAGAGAAATATTCAATTATTCATCAATGAGTGAGAACTAACAACTCCACAACTTTCCCACTTTTATCTTTTTTTTTCTGTCCTTTTAATTATTTCTTCTTCTATCACCAGTTTTCCACCCTATGTACCTCTTCTACTTCTTTGCTCCTTGTACATTTTTTATGACTTTTTAAAGAGAGCATAACTGTCATGAGTGGAGCTAACTAAAGAAAAGGGAACATCAGTTTTGCTTTGGTGGCACTTGCACTTGCTTGGGAAGAGAGAGATTTGCAAGCTGTAGGGTCGGATGGGTGGACATAAGTGAGTGATCTGATGTAGAGTGAAAAATACAGCTTTGCAGAGAGCAGACCTAATCAGGTTTCTGTGTCTCTCAAAAGCAAAACTTTCTAAGGACCAAGATCCATATGCTACAATGCCACAAAATTAAATTAATTGTAAACAGTAGTAGAAAAAAAGAACCTGTTATAATGACATAAGGACTAAAAGAACTACATATAACTAAATAATGACTACCAGGACACAGTGGAAAGGGAAATTTCTTATCAACTTTTCCTTATTTCTATTTTTTCCAGTGTAGATATATTGAGGGTTGTTTGTTGGGTTGTTTGTTTGTTAAGTTTTTGTTTGTTCGTTTGTTTCTGTGCGAGTGCAGATTTATTCTACCTTATAGTCTAGTAAAACCTGTTTTTTATGGTTGAAAAGTATCTTGGACCTCTTTGAGAATGTATGCTGTGAGGGAGAGATTCACACAGAACCTTCTCAAAATTCGGGGGTATTTGGCGTCCTGGATATTTGGGTTATTTTATGTCTCAAAACCTTCACCTTAGTATATTAGCAATGTGAAGCTGAGATTAGTTTACTGAACAGGTAGGTTGCATTTGTCCAATATGTTCTTACCATCTGCATTTCAGTAGCCTTTTGAGTAAAACTGTGACACAGAATTGAAACTGCTAGACTATCATGTTTACTAATCATGTACTTCATGGTTAGGTGGCATATTTTATATGAACTTTCATAGTTTTGTTTCTGTTTGACTTCTTATTCTCCCCCATTACTGTTGTGTGTTATGCTTTTTTGTTAATATGTAAGTTTAAAAATGTTTATGCTCTCACTTAATATTTTAATCAGATAACAATATTTGTTGGACTCTTTTGAGAAAGTTGAGACAAAAGTAGAAGTGCAAATGAAAATTTAAATGGAATTTTTTTTCTCAGCCTTGAAACCCTTACACAGACAAATTAAACTAAGTCGTCAATATTCTTTTTATACTGATATTCTGTTATATCCACTGCAGAAATCACATCTACTCTGAAAACAAAAAAATTGGGGATTAATTCCTAAGCATACTTTTATGAAGAAGAGATGTAAAACCATCAGGAAAAGATAACACAGGATGATATATTTAACAACTACTGGAAAAAATGTTTAAAGAAGGAAAACACATTCCATGGCTAGGTATCTATTTAATGTTTAGGTAATTTAGAGAAAAGATAGAGGAATCTTCTCTCCCTACTCCCACAAAATTGAAAAAAGTGTAATTTTAGTGCATATTTTACCGATTCTTTTTGGGCAGTGCACACACAAAGGTGACTTGTAGAAACCCAGAGAATTTTTACTAGTACATCAGTGTGCAACCGAAATTGTGTTTTCTCCCTAATGAAGTCAATCCATTACAAAGGTAAAATAAAGTTAAAGCTTGCCTCTAAGGACTTTTTTTTTTTGCCTATAGGGTTTATGCTTTTTTCTGTGATTTTTTTTTTAAAGGATCATCTGTTTCAACTGGAATCGCACAAATTTGAGAAAGGACGAGGCAGATGCCCTTTTGACCCCAGTTCTTCCTTCACCTCCATCTTAATTGGTAATGATCTTCATGTCACAAGCTTCACGGTCCTGTCAATCTGTCTTTCTGAGTCTCTTTCTTCAGCACACTGAGGTGTTGTCAGCCTTCCATTGCAGCCTTCCACATGTCAAACTTAATCCTCATGGTGCTGCCCACATTAATATTACATCCCAGGCAGCTTTAACTCCAGCAAGGGTGTCTCACTGAAGTGGGTAGATGTTATATGACATGTGCCATCCTGAAGAGGTAATTTATTGTTGTGTAATTTTGGAAATAAAAATTTTCTGCTTTCCTTCAAAGCGAAACAATATGTCTAGTTCAGTCTTTTACAGCATTGAGACAAATACACAAAATTTACTAATTTTCATCTACCGAGATGTAATCTGTGTAACAGGCATATTGTAAAAATGTGAATTTAACTGGTTTTATATCAAGCATTTATTTTTTATATGAATTATAGCTTTTGAGATCAAAATAGGTTTTTTTTTCAATACTGCCTTCTAACAAAACCTTCAAAATCTGGTGATTTTCCGTTAAGACAGTTGATCTTATATTTGACAGTTATAAAAATAAAATTCAGTCTAAGTCCTGCAGTGCCAGGAATCTGTGTTGAGATAGTGCTCCTCTGTGCCTCGTTGGTAAGTGTATCACTGTAGGGCTAAGACCTTTGCAATTGTAGTATAGTAAACCATATTTTTTTTTTCCTCTATAATGTTTTCCTGAAAATATTTTGTGAGACAAACACAATCTTGGCTATATTATAACACATTGACTAAAAATAGACTGGAAAAGTAGGTAAAGGGTGAAATCTAGGTGCACTTAGGGAGTAGCACAGTGATTTCTGATTTTAGAGAACACAAATAAGATGAAAACTGAGTACTTAAAAGGAATAGTCATTAAAAGAAATAACTAGAAAAAAAGAGGCTGAAGATCAGATAAATTTTCAACTTTTCAGGGATAACAAAGAGGATTTCAGGGCCCTTTGATATTTACATTTGACTTCATATCTTAAAGTTGGATATTAAAATCATACAGCTGAAGTCTCTGATTGTTAACTACAATTATGTAGTTTGCCCACGGTGACGAGAAAGTATTGGTGATGCGAGACACATGTAGTTTTACACGCTAGGTTTATTTGTTCATTTATATCAACAAATTACTTACAAGAAGAATCACCACCAGTAATGCCAAACCTTTCAAATTGCAGCAATTCATTAAAATATTGTTCATTCCCATTATAAAATACTACAGCTCAAATTTTTAAGAGTTAGTGAGTTAAGAAGTCATGAAAGAATCAGACAAAAATGCTGTATTTTGCTTGACCTTCCGAAATCCATGAAGAACAGATTGTTACGCTTTTCTTCCACCCTTATTTTGAAATAGTTTCTACAGTTTTTAACCGATTCCAGTCTTAGCACAGCCTGGGAACCAAGACTCATCCCATGGAATTTGCTGTAGGCCTGAAACCTCGTGGTCTAATCTCAAAGTCCTTCTCAACCTTTCCTCAGACAGAACTAAGTAAATAAACTAACTTGATCACGTTCCTACTGTGAGATCAATATGAATTTTATTTGCTTAAATGGAAGCCAGATTTTCCCACCAGACTACTGCTTAGTCCCTGTGTTTCTGGCCTATTCATTAATTTGCCTGGATTATGGGAGGACCTGTGGATTCTCAGTTTTATCTGAAAGACAAATCCTTTAAATAAGCCCTTCATTGATAAATGTTGATCAGAATCTTGGACATCCACTGACAATGAGTTAGAAAATCAATCTCACAAACCTAACAACTCTGTAGTGTGTTAAGATTAACAGGAGAACATAACACATTTTTGTCTGATCACTCATGCAACACGAAAAAATGGCCAAAATTTTGTCTCTTCATCAAAACTAATATGATCTGAGAAAGCTATTTAGAGGCTGTTTTTCTAGGCCTTCATTGGAAATCTATAATTTCAAGTGATCATGGAATGGTATTTTAAAAGCATACCAAAAAATTTTGAAATACTTTATTATTTCATTTTACTGTTATACTTTTTATACTATTACAATGACACACTTCCAACTCTTAGGAAAAATACCCTAAAGAAGTTTGCATTTCCATGTATTCTACTATATTGTATTAACTTCTACGGACCAGACACATAGTTCGCAGAATAAATAATGCTGCTCCTTATACTCCAGAATGTATAGCCTTTATCTCTGTAGGTATCCATTTGAAAAGGATAGAAGACACAGATGCAAACACAGTCAATATTAAAAATTCTTTTAATTGACATGTGAAAATGAGACTAGGACCTTCAATGCTAAGTGCACTCTGAAGGAAAGGATTCTCCTTCATTCAGGTGAGCCCTGACTCCAGTTCTTGGTGGCCATGATCCGATGACAGGAGATCACAGCTGCACCATGCATCCTCCAGGACTGGTCTTTCAGTCTTTCCGCCAATGCTTGGAGGTTGCCTTCCTCTTCACAAACTCCAGTTTTTTAGAAAGTGAAATTGACTCCTGGTGTGGAGTCAGCTTGCCCCTGGAGGCTGCAACCCAGAGCTGCCTCTACTCTCCCATATAGGTTCAGCCAATATGCATGTCCTTGAAAAGGTTTTATGCAAACCTGTTAGCAAAGACTTTCACATCCCAGCATCCTCTTCTTCCTAACCAAACAATTCAAAACCTGCTTCCATCTCTGAAACTCACATTAATACAGCTGCCTGCACCAGAATGGCTATTGACTAACTGTGAGGATTAGATTACCGAGGAAACTTTATATAGCTCTGATAAAAGTTTAAAAGCTTTTAAAATCTTGATCTTGAAAGATCATTTGCACGAACACTAATTGGAACCAGATTATCTAAATTAATTTAGGAAGAAAGAGAACCTCTTTTTCTGTATCTCTTCATGTATTTCAACACATCAGTTAAAATACCCAATGGTTCGTGACTTGGCTTTAAAACTAAATATTCATGCTATCATAAGTTTTATTACAGGTTGTCTGACCCCGTGGTAAAGTAGCTTGTGATGAATTCTTCAATTTATGAACAATTAACTTTTAGGAATTTATTGTCAGCATCAGGAAACAGAATAGATGTTGAATGAAAAACAGGCTGAATACAATGTATGTGTTTAGATAAATTTCATATAAAACTTTTGGACTTCAATTTCTAATGAACTCTCCCATCTGCTTCCAATAGCTGAAATTATTTTTGGTATCAGATCATGCACACCAATTAACTTAGATCACACTAGCTCTTAAAATATGAGAAATTAGTTCATGTCTATGTTTTGTTACCTGCAATATGTCACGATCAAGTGGTGAAAAACCTAAACTATATTTTAATACATCTTCTATCCATGGAATCCATTCCAACAGTATTTTCTAGTTTTACAATTTTAAAACAGTTTCATGGGTCTGTGTCTTTTCTTTCACTCTAGACAATGAATTAAAATAAATACATATTCTCTCAAAACAGAAGACACAATACTTGAGTGACTGACAGAAAATACAAATATATGGAGAAAGTTTACCAGTTAAGCAATAGCTAATTTCTTTTGAATTTGTTTTTTTTTTTTCCTACTGTGAAAAGTACCACTTGCTAAAAATGTGAATTGGCATTCTGATTTTAGTTGTCATGTGAGTAATAACTGGCCGACGGTCAAATAAATGCATGAAAGGTGCTGGTTACATTCCACTCATTATGTTCTACTGCTTTACTCATAACAGAGCTAGTCCACTTTGTAGAAAGTGATGTAATGGGGACTTTACACAAAAATGTCTACTGTTGAATTATAGCTTATATTTGTATCACCTTCCAATTTGACGCAGGTACACAAAACATACCAATAACAAACAAAAGAAATCCACTTCTAAGGTGGAAGGAGCCAATTTACAGAAATCCCTTGTATGTATTAAGTTTTTTAAATTAAATCACATGCTTCAATCTGTTTTATTTTAAGGGTTGTCATCTAGGAATTCTTGATTCTAGAAGAAAAATATTGCATTGATTTTATTAATCATTTTGCCCCTGAGGAAAGGGGCAAAAATGAACTTGTCTTTTAGGTGGGCCCAACTGAACTTTGATGTACTTGTTTGTGTGAAAAAATGCTAGCTAAAAAGTATTCATGTATCATTTGAGCTAAAAGTGGGGTTTTTTAGGTCCATGAGATTTTTTAAATTAGAAAAAAAAAAAAGGAAAAAAAGTTTCTATTCTTGTTTTAGCAGGATTAACCAGGCTGTGTTAAAATTTAAGCAATTAATTTGTCAAATACATATGGAGCCAAGGTTAGACTGGGAGAAGGAAGGAGTGGTGAAGTTCTGTGAAGCTGCTCAATTTGCAGCTGATTTTTCACTGGAAGATATTGATTTATCAGTGTGATGTGCAGCCGTATAAAACCCTGCAACCAAGACAGGAGTGAGTTGACATGTAGCAGTAGCTTTTCAACAGAGGAAAAAGAGTAGAAATCTTGCCAGGATTTTTCAAACCTTAACCTCAGGTTGTCTCTAAATCTAGAATTAGGCAGCACTTGTAAAAACTTAGCACTGTTCAAAATCTGTAACATGGATTTAAATGATGTGCAAAAGGGTACTGAATAGAAAAAAGAGAAGACTCTTTTAATGTCAAAAGTGCAAAAGATCTCAGAATTATGTCGAATGTTCTTGCGCCAGGATCTTTGCCAGTCACACTCATCAGTATCATCTCATCGCTTTCCTTAAGTGACCTGTCTGCCCACACTCAATACTTGTCTTTTGTTTAGTTTTGTAACACTACAGGCTAAAAATCAGATTTAATTTCTGTGTCTGTACAATATATTTCATGGAACAATATCCATCCAAGATTGGAACTTCCATTTTCTCCGCCCAGGATCTCACAGATTAAAGCAGTGATAACTTCCATGGTATATGGTTGGATGCCATACCAGTAGGTTGGTTAAGTACACTGACATTTTATACCTATGTTAAGCAGAAGGAATAGGTTTTATACCCAAAATTCTGAACATCTGGACTTATAAAAGTCAACTCTACTCACTAGCAATATGTGATGAATCACTTACCCTGCACTGATACATTTTTCAAGATTCACTATGGTATTGAAAGGATAAAAGCATTGTGTTTTTTATTACGCATCACCATAATTAAAGAAAACCCCACCCAGTCTGAGATATTTTTCCAACAATATTCTTAAAGTGGGATTTACAATTCAATTAGAGTTGTGAAAAATTTCTGGAACACATTTCAGAACCACAGGCAAATTCTGGTTTTTAAGCAGCTCTGTATTGTTCAAAAAATAAATTAGTTTGGGGTAACCTTAACTTCTACTGATGCTATAATTTTGATTTTTTTTTTTTCATTTCACTTGCCAATATTTTAAATCACCACTATGTATTTTACAAGGCAATATCCATTCCTTATACGGTGAAACCGGAGACAAAACTACACTTAGCTCCAAATCAGCAGAGATCCTGGAACCAGCCCCAGCTGCCAAACTGCAAATTTTTCAGAATCATTATTCAGACTTATGGTACCATTCAATTCATATATATCTCTTAAGAGAAACAAAATTCACACTTTTAAGGGAAACGAAGATGCAAAATTCTTGCTTTTGCTATAATCCTTTATAGATGTTATTTGAATAGGTCATTCTTGTTTATTTTGATTAGGGGGTAGGAAGCCGTGTCACTGAAACCTCCACTCAGATTAGCCACAAACTGGAAATAAGTTATTTCCATTTCGTGTCGTTTAAGTCGTGCTGTGTTATTTTCTAACATAAGGATGCCACCTAGTGACAATAACTGTCTGCTTCTTAAATTGGGCCTAAAAAAATTTCTATAGTAATCTAAGTCCGCAACGGTATGAAATATATTACTCTTAATGCTTGGTTAGTTAAGGGTAATTGCACCCATGCATAACTAAGAGTTAGAATTATTGCTGATATTTCACTAAAGAAAAGCATATCATCTAGCACAATTTTAGATGGGTCAGATAAAGTTAAGCTGGATTTTTGAGCATATGCATGATCTAGTTGTTCTTAACTACATACAGATTTTCAACAGTTTTTGGCAGTCATTGAATTATTTCTAATATTTTCCTATGCTCACTTGTTTTGTGAATGCCACCTAAACCCTTTGAACATGAGACCAAACTTCTCTTCCCATAATTTTTTCAGGAAGTATTCATCACCAGTTGCCCAGGATGGATGAGATCTCAGGTCCTGTCCCAACACTGGTGAATATTTTAAGGATATGAAAGCAAGTTATTGCTGGACCACAGAAAAATAAGCTCTTTTTCTCTGTCCACTGAACACATAAGCACATCCGCCAGCAAGTTATGCGCAAACTGTAGTTATTTCAGATAAAGTGGAACAGCTCCAGTAGGCTGACTAGAAAACCCCCCTAGCTGAACAAAACGTATGCTTGACATCTGTAAATCACTTCTAAGGTATCAAGTACTGCTGCTTATGTCTCCAGCTGGAGAGATAACTGCATCCAGCCCTCCAGTATTCACAGAATCACAGAATCACAGAATGTCAGGGATTGGAAGGGACCTTGAAAGATCATCCAGTCCAATCCCCCTGCCGGAGCAGGAACACCTAGGTGAGGTTACACAGAAAGGCGTCCAGGCGGGTTTTGAATGTCTCCAGAGAAGGAGACTCCACAACCTCCCTGGGCAGCCTATTCCAGTGTCTGTCACCCTCACCATGAAGAAGTTTCTTCTCATATTTAAGTGGAACCTCCTATGTTTCAGTTTGTACCCATTGTCCCTTCTCTATCCTTCTTGAACTGAGAGGCCCGGAACTGGACACAATATTCCAGGTGTGGTCTCACCAGGGCAGACTAGAGTGGAAGGAGAACCTCTCTCGACCTACTAACCACCCCCTTCTAATACAGCCCAGGATGCCATTGGCCTTCTTGGCCACAAGGGCACAGTGCTGGCTCATGGTCATCCTGCTGTCCACCAGGACCCCCAGGTCCCTTTCCCCTACATCACTCTCTAATAGATTGTTCCCTAACTTATACTGGAA
This sequence comes from Caloenas nicobarica, assembly GCF_036013445.1. Classification (NCBI taxonomy): domain Eukaryota; kingdom Metazoa; phylum Chordata; class Aves; order Columbiformes; family Columbidae; genus Caloenas; species Caloenas nicobarica. Next base: position 10,384,633 of record NC_088245.1, read on the forward strand.
CCTGGGGTTGTTCCTGCCCAGATGTAAGACTCTACACTTTCCCTTGTTATATTTAATTAAAATTTTTCCTGCCCAACTCTCCAGCCTGTCCAGGTCTTGCTGGATGGCAGCACAGCCTTCTGGCGTGTCAGCCACGCCTCCCAGTTTGGTGTCATCAGCAAACTTGCTGACAGTGCATTCAATTCACTCATCTAAGTCATTGATGAATATATTGAATAGTACCGGTCCCAGTACCAACCCTTGAAGGACTCCGCTAGATACAGGCCTCCAACTAGACTCTACCCCATTGACCACAACTCTCTGTCTTCTTTCCTTCAGCCAGTTTGCAGTCCACCTCACTACCCGATCGTCCAGTCCACACTTCCTCAATTTAGCAGCGAGGATGCTGTGGGAGACTGTGTCAAATGCTTTACTGAAATCAAAATAGATGACATCCACTGCTTTGCCATCATCTAGTCACCTGGTTATGTCCTCATAAAAGTCTATGAAGTTGGTAAAGCATGACTTCCCCTTGGCGAAGCCATGTTGACTGCCCTTAATGACCCTCTTATCCTTGATATGCCTTGAGATGGCACCAAGGATTGGTTGTTCCATCACCTTTCCAGGGATGGAGGTGAAGCTGACTGGTCTGTAGTTACCTGGGTCCTCCTTCTTGCCCTTTTTGAAGACTGGAGTGACATTTGCTTTCCTCCAGTCCTCAGGTATTTTCATTATGTGCTTCACTAATGAATCTTTTTTTCATCCATGTTTTGTGCAGAGCTAAATCTGATAACTATGCTCAGGAAAAATTCCCCATTTGAGGTCTAATATGTGGATTTGAGTGTGGTTTAGCCTTGAGCTGTATCCATGCAGTGTAGCCCAAATCAGTGCTCTGGTGCAGCTATCACTGTTCTTTTCCTTAGCACTACATCCTCTGAAAACTGCTATTGCATTTTCATCCCATTTTCTGGCTCCTGTTATTTCTGGCTCCTCATAAACCTAACATGTCCTATCCAGTCCTGGGAACAGCAATTCGTTGCTTCTGATTTGCAAGACCAGGGCACATCTGGAAGTGCTCAGAAGAAAACCACTGGTCAGAGTCTTTGCACTGGTGAAAATTTAGGTGCCAGCAGCCCGTGAATGAAATTTAAAATTCTTGACCTCCTGCTGTTATAACTGTGTATGTTTGCAGTTCCAGTAGAAACAATGCCTGTATGCTCCTTACACCATATATAACTTACTGACTCGCCTTTTTACCTGAATTTGAGCAAATACTAATGAGCCATGTTTATAATGCAGTTCCTATCATATGCAGTGAAATTATTAACTAGAGCATTACCAAATTGCTTTGTTTTGGTTTTGGTTTTTAATGTATGATCTGCAGGTGGCGAACTTTTTACTGGTCTCTACAGTGACTACTGGGGAAGAGATGCTGCTCTATTTCGCACCATGAATCGCATGGCCCATCTGCGAACTGAACCTGATAGTGAGCGTCTATTGAAAGGTATGGGAAGGAGTAGAAGGAAGAACCAGAGGTGTTTTGGATGACTAGACAATTTCTGTTTAACCAGAAATTTAAAAGATATTGTTCATGCATATGTATATCCATTTGGAGATGAATTTGTTTAAATTATCTTTTTTTTCCATTAATTTTTTCATGAACCCCTTGCCAGAATGAACAAATTGAAATCTTTACTTTGATTACATATTGGATTTAACAAGCGGAACTTTTAAATCCTTCATTTTTCACTTTTAAAATTGCTTTTAATTTATACTTTAAATTTTCTATACTATTTCATTATATGTCAGATATAATTAAAATAGTATTTTAAGATTCTCTATTTAATTAATGAGCTTCTAATTAGAACACAGTAATCTTTCTTATAGACGAGACCATTTTGTCTTTGTTGCAATACAACTCTATATTTGCCAAGTTGTGTAGTAAAGACATGTCATGCAATAACACAAAATAATAAACATATGGTGATCATCCAGTTAAATGAAACAAAAAGTTAAAGTAGGTAATTTTAAAGAAGAAAATTAAAATATTGTTCAAGAAAAATATTGAGAAAAATTATGTGCTGGGAAATTTAGAAATTGTTTCACACTCTTCAATGTGAAATGTAACTTAATTTCAGTGTTGAAACTTCTGTGAAATGAAGAGTCAGAATCTTGATTTGTTTTGTGCCAAAAGAATTGCAATATTTCATCATAGCAGTTACATAAGTACTGCTAACGTTTGTCAAGTACAAGCAATAATTGCCTGTTATGGTGACTCATATGGTGAGCATCACCTTTTCAGTGAAAAGATACAGAAGTTCTTTCTCTCAAATTTCAAGGCAGTTTTCTCCCAAATCAGAAGAGAGAAAACAGTTCTGCTGCACACTTCCTGCACAAATCTGACCTAAGGCTTGAATTAAATTAATTATAAAAAAATATTTGAAATATGCTTAGATATGTTTTAAGTCAAATACTAAGATCTCTGCTGAACTCGGTGTTTAGATTAGCTATATATGGGTAGCAACAATCAGGTGGATGTTCACAATATGCAAGTGAAGTTTTCTCTCCTCTCCTCTCCTCTCCTCTCCTCCCGTCCCCTCCTCTCTTACCCTCTCCCCTTCTCTCCTTGTCTCTTTGTAAGATTTAATTATTTTAAATATTGAATTATCTAAATTATGGCCTAAAACTTTGCTTTTTGTTTTGTCTATACTTGAAATAAAAACTTGCAGAAAGCAAATATTTTTAAATGTATATTAAAAACATTTCAGAAAATCAGCAAATGCTGTATCAATGTCTTAAAATGCAATGACTATTTTCATAAAGAACAGGAAGTTAGAAAATATTTACATTACCAACTGCTTCTTAAGAAATCATACTAGTTGTATGAATGACGTTCTCATTTAAAGAACTTGTAAAAACTTTGCTACAGTTCAGTGAGATGAAGTCATTCACAGGTGTACAGGTATGGACTCAAGTCTGAACTTAGATTTCAACTTTGCAACAAAATGGCAAAACAGGAAAAATTTAGATTTTTATTTCATGACAAGGACACACAATGCCTCTATCTATGAACATATATGTTAATATAACATCTATTAGCTGAACTACCAGAGCTTTTTTGTTATATAAAAGGCTGTTTGTCCCAGACTGACATTCCTGCACCTGGTTTGTATGGGATCAGAGATTGTGATGTGAATATTAGTGCAAGGTTTTTAGCATAATCCAAATGAAAACACATAAACCCCAGAGAGCTGGACTGGAAAAAGGTCTTTTTCTTGCACACATACAAAGGAATATTGATTTGTGAACTGGAAGTGTAAGGATAGTTTGACAATAGTGTCTTCCACATGTTCTATAGATACCCACCCAGGAAAAAAAAAAAAAAAAAAAAAATCTTATTTCTATCACCCTATTCCCCTTAGGTAGCTCTCTGATTCTTTAATTTTATTTTTTCTTTACTACCAACTGATTTTCAGTATTGAAAAAAAGAGTGTTTAAAAAAACTTGAATTCAATTAATTTTTGTTTTCTTTTAAAGAACCAAAATTTGTTGGCTCATACATGATTCCTGACAATGAAGACCACGAAGATAACAAAGTATATTTCTTCTTTACTGAAAAAGCATTGGAGGCCGAGACAAGCACTCATGCCATATATGCTAGAGTGGGACGTGTATGTGCGGTAAGGTCCTTTTTCTGATTTCTCACTTAAATGAAAAGAAGTACCTTCTTTAGTCCTTCTTCCCCAGGCAAATACTGCATCTGTTAATATATGTGAGAGCAAGTTATAGGTCTGAATGAAAATCCTACATTTAAACAGCCTGAAGCATTAGAAAATCCAAAAGCAATCCAAATCTGGGCTTGAAGCTGAATTTTGCTGAGAGAGGAAGGCAAAGTTCATTGTTATTCAGCTTCATCTCTCTTTGTGCTATTACATCATAACAGTAATAGCAGTTGCCCACAGGACACTGTTACCATCCATTTTCTCAATTCGGATCAAGGCATCTTTGCTGTTAGTATTGGCTGGAGGTCCAGGGCCTTTTGCAGCTCTTACAGCTGGCATAAATTGATGTCAATTCACATTCCTGGTGACAAGACCAGCCCAGACACCTGTCATCTCTGACATTCCCACTTGCTTTCCTATTCTGTCGACAAGGAGGAGACTTAACTCACCTGCACTTGTGGAGGATCCATGGCTATCCTGTCAAATAGCTTTTGCACCCAGCTGGACAGGGTAGGAGACAATGGGCACAGACTGAAATACATTAAATTTTACCTGAACATAAGAAAGCAATTTTTTACCGCCAGGGTGGTTGAACACTGACACAGGTTCCCCAGAGTCTCCAGCCTTGGAAATAATCAAAACCTGAGTGGACACAGATCTGACAACTTGCTGAGCAACTCACTTGTGGAAACTTACTTTGAGCAGGTCAACTGGCTTAAACAATTTTCAGACATCTCTGCTAAATTCAACTGTTCTGTGATTCTATAATCTCTTTCTGATGCATGAACCATAGGAGATGCATGTCAGCCACCTATAGAGTGTTTTATAGAGAGTAGCTAACCACTGATTTCATTTCATCTGTCATTCTTCTTCTCAACAGCAACAAAGGAAAAATGTGCAGATAGGAAGCTAGAACAAAGGATTGAAGTGCCCAGCAAATTATTATCGCAACCAGGCATAAGGTTTACCAGAAAGAGCAGAAAAGTCATGAGGCGAGACCTTGCTTCCCCCAACTACCCTGCACAATTATCCATTTCCCACTCAGGCCACGTTCCTTGTGTGTTGATCCCATCTCTTTTTGTCTCCCTGGCCCCACACACAAGAAGAAGATGTCAGGCAGTCACTGGGGAGGAGCACTGTTAACTTATGATCTCCCAGATTGAGCTGTCCATCATTAGACCCCTCTGAACAATTGTAAAAGTTTGCATGCATTAGTTTTCTATTAATTGAACTATTAATTGTAAGGTGGATGAGAGGAGCTCTCCCTTTCCCAGTGGGACTACATCTGCTTTATTAAGGGAAGGAATGAGAAGCTTATTTCTTAGGATCTGATTTAGTTTCTGAAAAAAATTGCATTCTTCCCTCCTAACTGTAGGGGATACATTCCTAAATCTCTCACACAAAAAGCAAGATACAAGTTAAAAATCTTCTGTCACTTCAATGTATAGTATATGTCACATATGCTCACCAGGATATTTCCTATTAACATTTCTTAAGGAGTATTCATGTATAACTTAAAACATCCCAAGTACGCAAAATACCAAATTGCAGCCTAAGCCATTAATATTCACAAAGCCACTTGGCTTTCTGAACTCAAGTATGCATCAAGATCTGAAGTAGAATTCTTTGGCCTATGTTCTAGTAGATGTCTGAATAGATTACTTTTAACAGTTCTCTCTAGTCTGAAATACATCCACCTAAATGTCTTAGCTCTAGCCATGGGCTAAACCAAAATCCCACAGAATCTCTGTTTTTGTAAGATCTCAATAGGAAGCTGAGAAAAACAATTTATTTCAGTAGCTTAGAGTGACATTGTGAGAGGTGTTTTGCAAGCCAAATATGGAGCCTTCAACAGTCAGTTACACAGTCTACCTGAATATAAGGCCATAGCTTTGAGGGTGCTACTCAAAAGTTACAGAGTCCAATTACTATGTAGTACTAAATGCCCTCTTTTCTTGACAGTCTGAGTCGTAAAAGCATTAAAAAGATAAGACTGCCACAGCAAAGCAGGAATTATTTAAAGTTGTTGAGAAATTGTTAGAACACCAAGTAGCCACTTTCCTCAGACTTGCCCCATCTGTACCAGCTCTACAGGTAGACTCAGGGCTTCATTTTCCAAATGTGTTGATCTAACCCTGCACTGAGGTCCTACAGCAAAGTTAAACTTTGCTAATGTACTCAGTACATCCAGTTAATGAAAATGAGAAATAAAAAAGCTTTACAACAGCTGTATCATCAAAACTATCCATGGATGTGGTACAGAATTAAAAAATTCTTATAAACCCACAGCTCTTAATGAGACCTGGATTTGATCAGTGCAATTCTACTTGAAAACTGACTCCAGAGAAATTACACTAGTAATAGACATGTGGTTTGGCAATGCATTCTTTTGACATGAAAATATACAACAAGCAGATAATTCAGCAGAGATGTTTGTATTTCTAGACTTACTAATTCAAATTACCATCAGCATTTCTTTCTTTCTCTGTAGAATGATATGGGAGGCCAGCGAATGCTCGTGAATAAATGGAGCACTTTCCTCAAAACCAGACTAGTTTGCTCCGTACCTGGGAGAAACGGAATTGATACACATTTTGATGAATTAGGTAAATGTCCTAGACTGCGACAAACTTAAAACCGTAACACAAAACATATACTTTCCTGATAACACATCTTACTATCAAATACTGTTCTCATATTCATTAACAGAGGATGGTTGTTAATGTTTTGTTTCCAATGTATATGAAGTTCTATAATATACGGAGCTGATTATCATCAATTATGCCTTTATAATTGCATTGTTTTTAAAGACTGATTTTAAAATATGTGTAAAAATAAATAACATATATGAGCAAAATGGGATTACACATTTAACAAGCAAAGAATTTTCTCTTTTGGGGATGAGAAAAGTTGTTTGATAACAATAACACTGCCTTTAAATTTTACAGAGGATGTGTTTCTGCTGCAAACTCGTGATAACAAAAATCCAGTGATATTTGGCCTCTTCAACACTACAAGGTAAACAACTAGAAGAAATAATAGAAGAAATAGAGGAATGTTTGAACAGCCTATTGAAGAGACAGAAGCTTCATGACAAATATCCCTTAGCAAATACATAGCAAAGAGTTTAATTCCTATTCTATTCACAGTGGACATCCTTATTAATGTAGAAACTGCCATATGACACTCACGGGCTCAAAATCTCATTCAGGGATCCAGTCTATCTGGATCATAAACTAATTAAATGTTTCTCTACTTGAAAATTTTGTAGTGTCAAAGTCTACGCAGTCCTGCATGCTTATAAGAGCAGTCTATCAGAGCCCCTTGTCTTCCTTTAAGAGCTCCGTTGTAATTGGAGTTTAAGTAGATAGCAGCTTAAATTCCTACTACCCTCTTAGTGAAGTCTAAAATACCAGCTGTGATGTTGCTGGTGATCTCCTTTTCCACTGCAGCCTGATTCAAGTTCAAGCACACAGTACCCATTTCTTGGAGATCCAACTGTTTAGGATGTAACTGGCAGAGAAAAGCAAATGTGGTTTTGTGGTATTTCACTCTCATTTTTTATTTTTTTTGGAACAAAGAAAGCCAGATCTGGTCCTCTAGGGATGCAAGCACTTAGTATTTCCTACTGGCTCCCCATGCCAGTAAAGAAAGGTGGGCACCTAGTTAAAATGACCTGGATTACCTTCTGGAGTCTTCAGAGATAATTTCTTTGTAGCGAGAACTGGTGCTTCTCTAAAAAATAATGAATTGCTTCTCCAGAACTAAGTGAATAAAATTTAAAAGTAAAAAAGATACTTTTATGTGGTTTGATCTGCATAATCCTAATGATCTAATAACACCAACTAATATTCCCAAACAATATGAAGAGACTCCTGTTCATTTCAGTCAGCACTGGATGATTCCCATTTTTCCAAACAACAGGAAAAATCTTAGAGAAGAAAAATGGTTTACTGTTTAAGTCACTAATCAAAGACACATAAAACCTGGGTTCAGTTTCCTGCACTTCCTCTATGCTAAAAAAAAAGTAATTTAGAGCCTGGGCTCACCATCTTCAAATTTTGGGATACCAACGCTGAGCTTCCTCAGAGAATGCTCTAAATATAGATACATATAAAGACTTGTGAAGAACATTGGACTCAGCAGTTATAAGAAAAACATATAGGAAAAAATAAGTTTTTTCTCTTTGAATACTTTTGAAATGTGATTTACTTTTATTTGCATAATAATACCAATATTATATGTACAGAATGTCATATTGCTTTAATAATGTCCTTGAATTTTACTTCATAGCAATATATTTAGAGGATATGCTGTATGTGTTTACCATATGGCAAGCATCCGAGCAGCTTTCAATGGACCATATGCTCATAAAGAAGGACCTGAATATCACTGGGCTCTATACGAAGGAAAAGTACCTTATCCCAGACCTGGTTCAGTAAGTACAATCTATTCTCCATTGCTTTGCTATGTAAATGAATTCAGGAAGAAAATCAAACTCCTGCTATGCACAAATACTCCTGACTTCATAGTCCAGGATATATTTATTTGAATACATATAATACATTCTCTAGCATTTCTGGAAATAAGTTTAATCAAGTACTAGAGCTGTACATTTCCAAAAAGAAAATAGTGGAATTACACATATAACGGTTTTCAAAATTTGGGTTAAGATCCTAAGGTTCCCAAGTTTGAAGCCCAGGCAACAGGAGTAGAAAGCGGTGCCTCTAGAAGGTAGGTCAGATGCTGTGTTCAGAGCAGTAAGTGCATTACTTGGGAAGGAATCTCACTTTCTATTGAATCTAGAATAACTGTTCTCCTAAATTTGGCTGCTGACATCTGTTCCAGGTTTTTTTGGTTTTGTTTGTTTGTTTGTTTGTTTGTTTGTTGCATTTGAATCTTGATAACTTTAATTGCCAAATCAATAAATTAAAAAAAACAAATTTCTTTAAGTGCATTGAGTGAACAATGAGTTTTTTTCCTAATGGAACTTTTTGGATAACAAACTACCTCTACTGACTTGACTTGAGAAAATAAAGCCAGGATGAACTAGAAACGTATACCTATATTTACACCTTACACAAGGGAATTCACTTTCCTTCTATTGCCTGCTGAAAGTGTTAAAGGAAGAAAGAACAAAAGATGATCCACTATTTCAAGATCAGGTGATTCTGGTTCCTTTTTTTCGTCTCTTTTTCAAAATTGATCAAATGTCAATGTTTCTATAATTTAGATCAGGTCACAGGTTAGAAATGAGACATAGATTTTAACAAAAGTAACTAATTAGAATAAACATGTTTGTAGGTAAGGAGTAAATCCTCCATCCACCTGAGGTCCTTGTCTCAAGGCTGATTCTTTCTAGAGGTAATGCTCTAGCATCCCCACAATTCACTGGTTTGCTTTCGGACATCACAGTGTGAGATTTTATTACCCTCAAATCAGGTTCCCGAGCTTATTAATGTTCTCGTTCTGTACCCTTTACAGAGAATATAGACATATTAACACAATGTTGCAAAGAACGAAACTCAGCAAAATCACTCGTGTTTTTTGCTAATTTTCACGCGTTTCTTCCCAAACTTTTTTTTTCCCTTCTAATGGACATTAAGTGAAGAAAAGAAACAAGACATATTTTGACAATGCAATTAATCTGGCAACTATTGTTACATAGTCTGCCACTATACCAGTGCTGTCATGTAGAGCTGTTCCTGCCTGGCACTTAAGTTTTTCATTTGCTAAACAGAAACACATTACTTAGAGATGGGTAATTAATTTCTACAAGGAATTCCTAATCTCTGTGTTGATTTCCCAAAGGCATCACAAATAATCTTCTCAAACTCTTCACCTGTTTCACTCTCTTTTTAGATGTTTCTGAAGTTTCTCTCCCTGTAGTATCTTAGGCCAGGACTCTCACATCCCAGCCTGGGGGATGAGGAGAGCAATCCCACGTTCACTGCTGGTCAGGGCAGCTTGAGGGTGCCCTTTGCATTGCAGGGACCCGTCAGCACCTCACAGATGGGGCACGACCAGGGCCTCTCTCACCTTCTCCTTCCTGCGGCAGCTCAGGGGGAGTCCCAGGGCAGACAATGCCAGTCTGACCCAGAGACACATCACAGCCGGGATTTCTTCTTCACCCCATACCATTTGGAAATACGACGACTTACCCACCCATGGCAATTGTCATCTGTTGCAAAGCTGCTTTCATTTACAGTCACTGAAGGTCTACTCCTTATCATGTCAGCAATGTGCAGGTTTCTGCCTCTGTGAGATGCAAATATATTTCTACTAGCTGTTTGGCTAAAACCCTCACAGTTTTCACACTTCACCTCTTTATCTTCTTGCAGGCTATAGGCTCGCTCTCTTGAGCTTAACGGTAGAATAAGCAGTTGCTGGATCATTACTTTCAGTGTTGTTATTCCTTTGCTAACTGAATTAATATTCTCATTTATACTAAAAGAAATCATTTGCAGAAATAATCATTGCATACAATTCATTTATCACTAAATCACAGGAATGACAGGCGAAAAGGCCTGTTAACTTATCTATTCCATGTCAGTACAGCCCTTCTCCCTGTAGTATGATTACAAATGCATGTCGTCTCTCATTTTAAATTAATGTTTTCCTCTGCTTCTCTTGGAGTTAGAGACATAAGTCAGAATGTAGAAGTGGATGCTCCCAAAAAAAAGATTATCTGGTATTTAAACATTATGGAAATGATTTGACCTATTTGGCCAGTAAGCTACCACTGTAGCAGTGCTGACATTAATACTGAATGTTTTCTTCTTTGTTTGATGTAGATCCAAGTAATTTGTATTGAGTCAGGATGGAAAATCAGATAGGTAAATTATCACATTTTGAGAAAAATTATTGAATGCAAATGAAGGCTTAGTTTCCTATTTGACATTTTGTATAGTACATTTACAGTTTTTGCAGTTTTACCAAATGATGAGGCAGTATTATGCATGGATTACAGAATGGCTGTATAGTTTACAAAGATGATACAGTCTCAGCTTTTAAATAGTATTAACTTTTTTTTTCCAGGCAGTAGGACACCTCATACATGTTATTTGGACTAATGTTAAACACAGGCAGGAATTCAGTATTAATGACTACAGTCATTACATTGATATCACCAGCACTGAAGATTAAATGGTGTCTTTTTGGCAAGAAGAACACTGAGCCAGCACTTCGGCAAAGTTGACAATGATTTACAGAAAGGTTGCCCTAAGTTCCATTTCGTTTCAATGCTTCTCTCCCTTGCCTCTGAATGGTCACATTTGGATAAGACTAGATTGTAGCCTCTCCAACAGGCAAGACATAGGAGCTGAAGCAGATTTAAAAGAAGAGAGCAAGTAATTTCCCCAATGTCATGGAACAAGTTGAAGAACCAGGTCTTTCCTGGGTGTTAAGTGATTTAATCGTATTTGTCTCTGTGTGTTGCAGAGCACACCAGAGGTTGAAGTGGCTGGCTCTGCTAGCTAACAGGACTAATTGATTCATTTTTCACTGCTCATTTAGGGCACAGTTTATAGGTCTTTTCAACGCTTTTCCAGTAGCATGAAAACAAAGCATGTTTTGGGCTGTAGCCCACAGTGTTAGGTTTCACACTCTAAAGAAAAGGTCAACATATTGGTAAGGTGAATCTCACTACCTTTCCAATTACAGGAGTGACAGTGATAAGAGGGCAAAAATAACCTACTATTAGGCATCTCTGAGAGTCAGCACTCTTTGATCTTAGCTGTTGAATGGGTGAAGTTGAAGTCTATAAGGAATGACAGTAGAGCTTAAAGCTAAATAAACAGAAAACCACTGGGAAGAGATGCACTGATTCTAACAGGTTCTGCAATCTACTGCTCTCTGAAGTCTGCTTGAAGCACTTCTGCCATCATCTCAGCTCCTGTTTTGCTGATTCATTTAGTGCATTTAGACTGTGATGCTTCTGGGAATGACATCAGTTACCTCCAAAATGGTGCTCATAGACTTTAGAGACAGCTACATCTATAGTTTCCTTTCCAGACTACTTGGGTTTATTTAATTAAAAATGAAAAGCCTGTGAAGGATTATTTTTATTAAATCTCTCCAGGGCTAGGACTTTGCAAAGGAAGCCTGGCAATGCCTATTCACTTGATACGCTGTGCCGTGCATGGAAAGCAGAGGCTTAGCCTGTCTTCATGCTCCGGCTTTGTCTCTTTATTGCAAACAGCCGGAGAAATTCCATCACTAGGCTGATTAGACAATTACTTTAAAGTCAGCACTAAACAAATACTTTCCTGTAGCTAAGCCTAAAAAGTGGAAACAAACATTGCCTTACTTGACAAGTGCAGGAGTTTGTTATTGCCAATTATAGTTGACCACAAGATTAAAATTACTGTTTCCAGTAAACTAAAGAGTATTTTATTTCATTTTATTGATTGAAAAATCCAATTTAAACAGGGAAATGCTGCTACTGTGGCTTTGCTTGAAATGCTTCTTAAAACCACACTGCCTTATGAATATCTGGAGAGAGTAAATGGTTACTGAGATATTTCCAGCTTGATCATAAATGGTTTCAATTAGATATCATGAAGCAAATTAGAAACGTAGAATCTATGTTCAGTTAGGGAACACTATATCCTTCACAAAGCATCCTAAAATTAACTTTTCAGTTTAACGCATTAAATTACCCCTAATTGTATATTCGACCGAAGGAGTAAGCCTCTTTTAATCAATCATTGACATAAAGTCTATTTGCTTTGCAAAACAGTAGATTGATCAATGCAAACATTGGTGTTTCAAGCTAAACTGTGATATATAATACTGTCATCGTAAGTTAGGAATTAGAATCAAATGCAATACTAGTAGAATACCTGAGATCAAGAATTACTATTGCTGCTGGCATAATTTTTAAATGTGCTTAGTTTCTTATGGTAATACATTTTGCAATCAAAAGTAATTAGACTAGAGATTGATTTCAAGCACTAGTATTCTGCTGACTTTACACAGATGTCTCTTTACTGGGATAGGAAACTCCTTTCTCCTAGTTCTGCCAATGGCTATTTTGGTTACATCTTCAATGTGAATTTGGGGAAGACATAAGCATTATGTTTGTGGGGATTTTTTTGTCACAATCTAAAAGTTTAACTATTTATTCTGCTCTTTGTATGTCAGACAGGAAGGAGCTTCCTCTTTCTAGGCATGAAAATGTCTGGGCTCTGTTCAGCCTTTTCTTTCTTGATTTCTCAAAATTAATAATCTACACATGTATAAAGTATACAGTTCACTGATGCAATTCCTACTGTGTTCTTCTATGCCTGTTTTTATATCAGGTTTTCTGTAGACTTGTCATTACACTTCAAAAAAAGGCCTGTCTCTCACGATTTATTTGGCAAGCCTTCAGGATAATCTATGTTTTATGTCTTTGCAGTGTGCCAGCAAGGTGAATGGCGGTCTGTATACTACCACCAAAGATTATCCTGATGAAGCTGTCCATTTTGCCAGGAGTCACCCACTGATGTATCAGCCTATCAAGCCTGTTCATAAAAGACCGATACTAGTTAAAACAGATGGAAAGTACAATCTTAAACAAATAGCAGTAGACAGAGTGGAAGCTGAAGACGGACAATATGATGTCTTGTTCATTGGCACAGGTAAGTTAAAGAAAGCAAGGAAGAAATTTGATTTAATGGGGTTTTTTTTACCTCCAGGAGGAAGGAAATTAAGTTGTGTACAGTCCAGAAATAATAAATTAATACAACATTCCTTTTTAATAGTCATTCTTTGCATGACTCTTCCAGTCTCCAGCTTGCAGGAGAGTTTAGTCATTTTAGACATGTGTTCCACTGTGCTGATAACATTATATAGAAAAATAATGGTAGGAAAACATCTAAAAGACTAGGAAGAGAAACTTTAGTATGGGATTCAGCTTTTCATTTCTTTATTTTTTCCAAGCAAGAATCTTAAATTAAATCCCTGAACAACTGCCCTTGTTTTTAAAACTTTAGAACCCAATCAGGTGTCTAAGTATAGTTTTGACCTGAGACTTAGACTCTGAGAGAAAGAGAAACAGAGGTGATATGATTTTCAAAAATATCAGTTCAAGTTACTTACAAGTTTGTTTTCCCCAGTTCTGGACACCACAGCTGATACTGTCAAAAAGAAATTGCCAGCTTCCAGACTTGGGTTACACCACAGCTCAAGGAAGGAAGGAGGAAATACTCAGGTTTCTTAAAAAGAAACTGTTGAATATTTTCTGCCAAGTTTCCTTGTCTTTCTTTTGTGCTTTTTTCATAAGATACATAGAGCTTGTTTAAAAAGGATTTTTTAAACATATACCAAACACACATGAATAAGGTAAAATATATCATAGAAGTGCCCTAACTCTAAGGAGCCAGAGAACATTCTAATGGTACTTGAAAAATAAGAAAACTTAAGAAAATAAGAGGAAAGCCTGGAACTAGACAAGATTTTAGTTACATCTAATCTATCTGGATAACACTCAAGGATTCGTACATTCACATTTTATCAGTTTAACAACAGTAGTGGTATCACAAATCATTTTGACTATTTTGTCAAGGAAAGCAGTTATAGTGAATTATTTTTTACTAATGAAATTCCTCTGATAAGCACATTTCGGTGCTGACAACATTCAGAAGAAGCACGCTTGTAGAATAGCAAAGGGTTACTTATAGTAGTGCTGCTTTCTGAGCTTTTAAGTGGCCTCAGTAAGTTCTCAGTATTACACTTGGTGCGGTCCATAAAACATTTTGCCGTGTGTCCCTTATTTCTCTACAGCAGATTTTATAATGGTGACTATATTTTTCATATTTTCCACTTGCATTTGTGATTGAGATATTGTCTCAAAATACTCTTATACACAAGTCCTTTGCTCAGCAAAGTTGAATCCAGGGAGACAGAAGTGTGTGCTTTAGAGTTGTGCTGGACTGACACTCAGCAGCTGCTTAGTTTTCTCAAGATGTCTAATCTTGGGTGGTAAGAAATGCCTCCATAGGAATTTGGGCTTTAGAAACCATAAAACGATCCCTGCAATCTCTGCTCTGGCAAAGCTCCCATCAAAAAACTTGGTGGTAGAATGTTAGAACAGGTTAATCTTGTTTTATCCAAGTCCAACACCTGCTGTATAACATTAGTAAACAGGGTCTTACAGCCGAGCAGAAGTTTCCTTAGTGCAGCAGTGCAGGTTAGAAAGGTCCATCAAAGACGAAGTCTGAACATGAGGGCTAACTTTCATGTGTCTGTCAGCAGGATTCGAAGAGGGATTTATGAAAATCAGAGCTCAGAATGCTATTTTTTTTATGGTTCCATCACAAAGTGGATGTCTTTGATTACATATTCTCTTTGAGAAGCAGTGTATGACCAGTTTAGTGGTTCCTCTAGATTTTTGCCCCTTTGATCTTTTGCTGAACATTTTTCCCAGTGCTTGTCTGCTTAATATGTCCCCTGTGAGTTAAAGGTGACTGAAAACAACAGCAGAAATGAAGTGATATTTGCCATTGCTGATGACAGATTTTCAGAATAGGGAAAGCAAGACTATTCTAATAATAGTCAGCAAGACAAAGTTGAAGTGGTGGAAGACCAGAGGCAATTCGTGTGTTTTAAATTCCTGCAAGCATTGTAGTGACAGACACGCTGATAAATCTAAACTCCCACGTGCCTTACACTTTTTGAATGTGCAAGGGTTTTTTGGTTCCTCTTTCTTTGGTTAACACCTTCAGCTCAACAGCAACTCAGTGTTTCCCTAGAGGTGGGGGAGAACTGTGGACAGTGAACCCTTGAACGTTTTTATACTCTTGCCTGGAGGAATGGAGCTGCTGCTAGCAATTAAGGATAGTTACGACTTTCCTCACTAGTGTAAACACTCAGATCCTATAATAAAAGTGACTTTACACTCCCTTGCTTTGATGGACTCAGCTTCTGCCTACTCTCGTTTCTTTTTCTGAAATATGGTCATTCTCCTTAATCCTTTTGCAGCTGACCAAAAGGTTGTGACCCAGAGTCTGAAAAATACAAGTTGATTAATCAAATAGCTCAGGGATGTCTCAGTTGACTCTTATTTGCCAAGGACAAATTGTCATATGTGTTTATTTGCTAGGAGTAAGAATCACAGCAAAACCAGCAATATGCAACTACCTGTACATATTTATAAATTTCTATCCATTATCAATTTGAAAAAGTCATGTGAAGTATTTGAAAACCATATGAATGTTTCCACCAGTTTTAACCTTTAGTTTTATTTTGTTTTCTTTTCTTTTTAAAATTATTCCCAGATAATGGAATTGTGCTGAAAGTCATTACAATTTACAATCAAGAGACAGAATCAATGGAAGAAGTGATTCTTGAAGAGCTGCAAGTGTTCAAGGTGCACTATGCTGTATACAAAACTTATATGCAGGTCTTGAGTTTTCTGAAGAATTAAAATGTCTAAAAAAATCTGAGGATAGTCCAACATATAATAGATGTGTGCAATAAATTTTCTAATGATCTAATTATTTTATGACAGAAAATCTTCATTTTCAACTGATGTTTTTCTGAGGTAGTGTTATAGCCCAAGTATTGAAGCATATTGCAGTAAAACAGGACTACCGTCTTTCTGTTTACATGCTTGGAGGTTGTAGGGTGACTTCTAATTAATTTTCCCTCATATCCAATGAAGTATTTCAAAGAGTGTAAATGCATGCACAGAAAGGTGCCTACTGCAATATTGGAAGCTTAAATGAGGCCCAGATAGAAAATACCCAATCCTCAGAAAGAGTGAATCAGTTAATCTGTATTTACAGTGGTTAAACCTGAGTCCTAATGACACAAGACTCCAGTCTGTTTAAGAATAACCCATGAATAAAGCTCAGCATTTGGTACGTGGCAAAGCTAATATAATAACATTCTCATAGTGAATATTCACATCACATCACATTAGCCACATAAAATAGGAGGCTAACCCACTTGCAACCATAGGGAAAAATCTAACATCCAAATTTAGATATTTAAATCTGGTACCTGCATTTAAGCAGTGTAACTATTGGCTTGTTGCCTGAGGGGAAAATCACAGAAAATACCCCTCTTGATAAAGCTGATTTTCAATAGACCTAGTAGGGGATATGTCTTCCCATTGCTCCAGGAAATCTGAGCAGAGGGCAGAGAGGACAATGGTAAAAGAAGGAATTCCTGCTATTTTTATCTTATCTTCAATGAATGTTTTGTTATAAAGAAAACTCCACTTATCACTCTCAAGTAGGACGAAAGAGATTCAGTGGTGGCGAGAGCTAATGCAATGTTTGACAGGGAAATTGTGGTGTTCCTGTGGCTGGGATAATCCTGAATTAAGTGTTGGCTGGTTGTTTTTAAATAAACTCTTTTAAAGTAATATTTCTGAAAGTCAAAACTTCCTCACATCTTTCTGCAGCATCAGATCTTAAAGAAAGTCAAAGTATCTAGGAAAGCTGAATATAATAATTAATCATCAACACTATTTTACCTAATTTATTGTCATAGCACAAAGATATTATTTTTTCTAAGCAAGGAAATATTTCCCCTTTTCTAGGTGCCAGTTCCCATTATTTCTATGGAAATCTCTTCAAAAAGGGTAAGTATTTCACAAATTTGAAAAGTGAAGATTGTGACTCAAATCTAATGAACTTATAAATTTTATAGAGATAGATGGATAGATAGATAGATAGATAGACAGGCAGAGAGGTGGATGTCCATCATCTATAATGACACCTGATCTGATACATGTAATCTTTTTGTATTATAAATTTATTGTTATATGCTCTGTTCCTTTATGAAACATTTATATTTCTCAATTCTGATGTTAAATCTCCTTAGTTCACACTATCATTCATATCAAAGCAACTGAAACACAGTCTGTTTCATGAGTTACTGGCATAGTAAGGGATTAGCTTGGTGGATGTGGCAACTCACAGTAAAGTTCCTCTCTGATAAATGCAGACAGACTTCAACCCCATGGGAATATCAGTGCAAAAAGAGCATTGCTGGCTTTCCCACCTATTCAGCTGCCCATGAAAGGCAGGGCTGTTTGGATCTGACTCCCTTTCAAGTTTCTGCTAGTTTCTGCTAATATAAACACCCAATCTATGACTCGTGTAGGTAGACTCTCATCTGTACCATATCATAGATATCCAGACTATATAATCATGTAGTCTCAGAATGGAGTCATTATAAATATTCCAGGATAGTTATATTTAATAGATCTTAGACATCTGGTATAAGATAGGTGCACATAAAGAGAATGAAACACAAATAACAAAGAATGACAATTGCATTAATAGGAGGTGTGAGTGTGCTCCAAAAGATCATTTTAGTTTTGTTGTCTAGTCAACTTACATTATTTCTGTAGGTAATGCAGAAAGCCAAACTCCTCTGATGGTGATTCAGAGGAGGATTTTAGGGGTAAGAATTCTTAATTATTTCCTGGATCAATCTTTTTTTTTTTTTTCCCAGGGACTGTGAAAGCTGGTCTGGAGACTAGATTGTTTAACAATGCACCTAAGTGATTATTTGGAGAAAGACCTCAGTATCATTTCAGATATTTGCCTTACCTTTAGCTCTCAGTGAAATGTCATAGTAAAAGGGTTGTGTTGGAAGAATAAAAAGGAAATAATATATAAAACATGAAGTAGTCTTCCCCCATTACATCCAACTTGCAAGAGGGCTGCTAAGTCTACTAATTCAAAAAGTATCTGGAAAATCTGGAGAAAATTGTGAAAGGTACACCAAAGCAATCCAGTGCTTGAAGTATAAATCTTCTTGCGAGAAGTTAAAGTAGCTTAACTTTTTCAAGATATAAAAGAAAAGACAGGGAGAACAGGATAGCCAGATATAAAATTTTACTGAACAAAGTAACTTCCTAGTGTATATGGATTCTTGAACACTGATGGCAAAGAAATATCAGCTTAAATAACCCAGTTCACCTTGTTAAACGTAGGCAAACAATCTTGAAATAGGGTGCAATTTTCTGATACCTAGGACAGTTAAATGTTGGAATACTTGTTAGGGACAGGTCAGCAGCCAGTCATTTTGTCTTTAAAATGATCAGAAGTATAACTTAGTTGAGTTTATGTGAAAAAAAAAAAGTTATATAGCTCAAGTATTTTGGCTGGTCTCTTTGACCTTGGAGTTAGTGAGCCTGTGGAAACCTTGCTAGCTTTGTCTCAATATCCTTGTAACACTAACCAGTGTTCACTAAGTGGTAAAATAAAATATCATGTTTCAGGGATGAGCTAGTTATCTGCAGAGGCTTGGAAGGAATGTTCTTCTTTGATGTTCAGTTGGCTAGATATCGGTTGCTTTTTGCCCTCCTCTGATGAACCAAGACTTAGAGTAGTCTTTACCCCTGCTAAAAGATAAAAGAGAAAATCCCATCTCATATGTCTCATTGAAAGTGTTGCTCATGTCTTCTGGGAAAATCACACTGCAGCTTTTGCAGGCAAGAAAGATCTCCCCTCAAACAAGGATCCAAGAATTCTTCTTCATTCCGGTTGGCAAATTGGGTTCCTGCTACTATCATCTGGTTTATCTCAGCTGAAAGAGTCTTCAGACATTGCTGTTACCAGCCTCTCCTGGTCTCTTGCACTAGCATTTCTGAAAGTTAAATTTCTGTGATCTAAACAGATATTGGAGGTGTAATTAGGAACAAAAATGAACTATCTGGATTAAATTTCTTCTTTTGTGATAGGTAAACCAGACTAAATGAGCTGCCAGTATTTTTCAGTTTCAAAATATTTTTAAAACATTTTGAAAGCTTGGTCTGAGGTTGGGAATTATGGACTAAGTTTGGCCATTAGGATAAGCAGAGCTTAGGTGTTCATTAGGAATCCTTTTTCTGACTGGAAAAACCATGGAAGTGAGCTGTGCATAATATGCACACAGTGCATATTTCTGTTTTCAGATTGTTTACATTCACCAGCAACAAGACTTTTTTTTCAAATCCCCATAAATTCAAGCCATTCTCTTCTGAATTTATGTCAGCATCTCATGAATTAGATTGATCATCTTTCGTTTGAGTTGAAAAGAACATTTATGTGAACTCAGAAGATGCAAACAGTCTTAAAACTAATGCTGAAAAAAACCCCCAAAGCCTACACATAAATATTAAAGAAGTAGATCATGACTGGTTAATTTATAAGGAAAGACTGCACAGCACCAGGAAAAAAAAACAAAAACAAAAACCAACCAAACAAACACTATCTCATTTGCACTAAGGGATAATATAAATTGTAGTAATACTGTGCAGGTGTATATGTGACCATATTGTAAGTAGCCCCATCGAGAGTTAAATTTACTTGGTAGCTCCCATTTTAAGGTTGAGGTTGCTTATAACTTCTGCAAATTTGAACTGCTTTATTTAAGGTCTTACATGTCAAGTGTTCTTTGCAGATTAGTTAGGTGACAGAGAAGTTTTAAAACAGAGGCTTTGGAAACTATCTTGAGGAAGAAAAAGAAACTTAAAACCCTGCCTATTCAAACACAAAGCTTACAAAAGCTGAAACTTCAGAAGCAAGGAAATGCCAAAATAAACTTGTTCATTTTACCTTCTTTCTGTTTGTCTGTGCTCATGCAGGAGAGTTTAGTCTGTAATCAGATATTTTCCTACAGAGTAACTCTGCCTCCCTCAGGGCACAGGCTGGATGCACAACTGGCAAGCGACACTGAAGCTAACATTTTTTAATAACTCCATTGATAACAGAAGTTTTAGTGGAAGCTCTAGGAATTTAATTATATTTGGTGTATTTTTTCCAGCAACAGCTCTATGTTGGATCTGAGTCAGCCATAGCACAAGTGAAGTTCCACCAGTGTGACATGTACGGCACCGCCTGTGCCGACTGCTGCCTCGCTCGAGATCCGTACTGCGCCTGGGATGGCATCTCCTGCTCCCGATACTATCCCACAGGAATGCAGGCAAAGAGGTGAGAACTGCTGCTTTCCGTCATATCCTTTTTGCAAAGTGCCTGCATGAAGAGTTCCTACTGCAACACAAAGTACTTCATATTTCTTCCTCATAAAAATAACTGAGCAGTGAGAAGATATGTTAGCTGCTAATTTATTAGTGCAACCTTGGGGAATTGCAAAGGAGCCAACTTAACAGGATGGCATGAACTGCAGTACCAGGAATATTTTTATGCAAGAAGCAAATTCACGTAATAATTGTTTGCAGTAAGTCTTAAACAAACCTCAGTTTCCTTATATATCTTTCAGTGTGCAGAGAAAAAAATTCTTTACAACATCAGAGACTTGCTTTGGTAGTATTACACAGTAAATATATACACTGCAATAACATATACGACACAATTTGAAGAAAAAAAAGCTAAGAAGAGTCTGTGTTAATAGTCAAACACCTTCACCAGCCAAAATTAAACCAGAGTATCTGCAAAAGCTAAAGTTAGGCTTAGGCTTTCTCCAGTGAATGTGTAAAAACAAGTTAGTCTAGAGGCCAGTTCAAAGCACAAACCTAATTCAGGTCCTTTAATTCTTCCCTTGGGAAGACTTCTCTCCATCACGAGTCACTTATTCATGTCTCTTGGCCTTCACTCTTTTGTGTAGTCATTTCTCACTTACCTGTGAATCAGTTTTGCCACTAGAGAGAGCAATTTCTAGCTTTAGTCGGAAAAACTTTGGTAATATATAAATCAAATCCTTTCTGTGGCTTTTTTACAATCACTGCTTCAGCAAATATATGCTTATATATATTAGAACTACATGGACTGCAAGGACTAGAATGAATTGAGTAACTTCTGCAGACGGTTTTGAAAACCAGTAGAGATGGTTCAGTCAAAATTAAGTTATAGTACTAAAATTGATTATTGTTTCTTAACAAAAATCAGGAAAGTGAGTTTTCTATTTATTTATTTATTTTTGTTCTTCACATTTTATCTTTCCATGAACCCAGATGCACTCAAACAATTGCACTTCTGACTTTAGCCAGGCACAACAGATATTTCTGTGGATTTTTCTAAAAGATAACGAACACGATCATGTTACACTGGGTAACAAGACTTTTGGGTAAGGCACATTAAAACATAAAAATGAGAAATACAGCGAAGACTCAGCATAATTAAGATTCTTTTGCACTTATTACACTAAGGCATAGGTTAAACCAAGTAGGAAATCTATACCACTTTTTGAGCAGGATTGCATAGTCTTCTTGTGCCTCTTGCAAACAGATCTAAGGGAGGAAGTGGGCTCTGATTGTCTGCTCAACGTGAGAAGACTCTGGCTAAAATTTTCAGGCCCCAGATTAAGAAAGATGAGCAGTTATATAGTGGTCCAGGGAGAGTAATTTCCTACAATCCAAGTAGAAATTGGATTATTGTAATTATAAAGCATATCAGTTACTCATCTAATGATGTAAATGTCATTTGGAGAAGGAAGGGTGTGCAAAAATTTTCCTACCAGCCTACTAGGACTGTATCAGGATTTACGTGGTTCTGTAGGCTATTTATTGTCTAAGAAAAGATAAGAGAAACTCACAAGGTCCTGAACTCTGTTATACATTTTTAGCATATTTCTCAACTAAGACAGCGTCCAGAGTAGCAGCCCTTAAGTCTCCTCAAACACACATTTATCCAGGGTTGAGTGATATGGGCAGCACCCCGGGCACCTCCCTGTGCCTTAACTCCCCACCATTCAGCAGCTCAGTCTCTAAAAGAAGAAAATACTACTGTTATCATCCTTCTTCTCTTAAGATAAGCACTACAACGGTGGAGAGGGATTTGCACTCAATTGAACGTTCTTGAAGTCTGCAAAACTAATTTTACATATAAGAGTTTGGGGAAGAGCCAGCTAGAACTAATAATGTTGAAAGTAATGGATGGAATTTTCTTTGTTCACTTTAGCTCATAGCTGAATCTCAGAGCATTTTAAACTTATGAGTTTACACTAACTGTGTGGTACATGGAGAGGCAGGGAGAACTACTCAAGACACATATCTAGAGGTTGTTCCAAGTTGCCTCCCACTAGGTGATAGGTGGAGAGCATTGCTGGAAAAGGCAAGTCTCACTAAACAGCGTGGATTTTTCTGATAGTAAGCAAACCTGAGCAGGCGATAACCTTGACATGGCTGCCCTGAGTTCCAGATACAAGTAATGCTACGTCACAGAGCATACACATCTTAGTTTGGCCTTGTCTCAAGGCTTCTGCTCAAGCTGTACAGGGTAGTATAACTAATGTGAGTACAAGGGCATTGGAGAGCACTTGTTCCCCTTGCTTCTGGCAGCCATCCCTTCATCAGGACTTACGGAGCTGTGCCTTATATTACAGCACAGCTTGAGATGGTTTTAATACCACCTCTATCTGCTCCAATGTGACCCTCACGCAGTACCTTTAGGTGGGCTTTTGACTTGTAAGAGCAGCCTTATTAGTACAGTAAGAGCACTGCTAAAAGCTCTATTTTTAATTCTAGTCCTACTGGTAATGAGTTGAACCAGAGCAGGGATGTACAATGTGTCCTCCCCACTTTGACTCAAATGCTCTCTGCTTTAGATCCTAATGCCTCCAAGGTATGACGAGTGTTTAGAGAAGCATGAAAAAGAAAAGCCGTAAACGAAAGCATGTACAGGATATAGAGAGAACTGCAGCATAAATACAAAAAATCCTCTGCTTGACAGTTGGTACTAATTTGTTGAATTTTGAAAGCTTATATTATAATTCCTTGTAAATGCATAGCCTTGATAGTTATTTCGATATGGAATTTAATTAAGGACAAATGAAAACCAAGCTCAAAATCCCATGTCTTGATGCTGGCAGTGCAGCATGCTACAATGTCATGGTAGTTACAGGTGTATGGCTCCTGCATGCTGCAAATACTTAAGATGCCAGAAGGAAATTATATTGCACTCAACTTCTAAGAATTATGCTTGAGAAAGCAGAGAGGTCTTAAAGAAATGCTTTAGTTCACTATTACCTCAGCAATCTGGTTTAGGCAATTTTAATTTTAATCTAAAGAAGCACTAAATTCTACAAGTGAGATTCTTTTCCGTGCCAGCTCACTGTCCAGGCTGGAAAAGGACTGAAGTAATTTTAAAATGTCTTTCAGCTTGGGTAGGTCTGGCAACCTATGATTCTTTAGCCAATTTTAGGAAGCTGACAGTTGCCATCCTGACTCCTCTTCCTCTCTGGCCTCTTTCTCCACCACCCACTCCCCCCAGCAAACACACAAACACATGCTTCGTCTCTAATGGTTAGCAAGGGAGCTTTGAAGAATTGGGGTTTTTTTTGTTTTTTGGGGTTTTTTTTTAATTTCTTTTCAAACCCCTCCAAGCCTCCTGCCCTACCAGCTGCCTGTCTGCCATCGGGTGCCTGGGCTGGAGGAGCATGATGGAGCTGTAGGGACAGCGGCTGACCGCCAGGGGGTAGCGTGGGGGGCAGTTCAGGGGCTGCCTTCACCTGGAAGCTCCATGCTGGTGCTAACCCAAACGTCACTCAGCTATAACATTTGTTTTGGCAAACCCAAACTCATCTCACTGATTTACTCATTCAAACCGCAGTGATGCTTTTTCTCCGAGACTTTTCGGCTTTGCGTCATCTATCCCAGAGAAATAATAAAGAAGCGTGAGAAGGATGACGATGATGATGATGATGATGACGATGATGACGATGACTGTATTGCTTTCCTGCAGATCATTTTTACTAAGGTCCTGAAAGTACAGACTTACAGACTGAAATCTAAATTCATGGAGTTACAGGTCACAAAAGACACTTTGATATGTTCAGCACAATTGCTGGTCACTGAAAATTGTTCCTTATAATAGTTTACTTCAGGAACTGTCTGGTACTTTGTTATTCATGGAATTCTGAATGAAATGTTTACTAAGAAAAAGTAACAAATACCAGGCTTATGTCAGTATTTATGAAATATATTTATCTCCCAGCATTTCTCTTTCAGCATGTCTCACCCTTTTTAACTCATCTTCAAGGAAGTAGCAAGTGAAGGCACAAGTAAATGTACCTTCCCCAGTCTTCACACTCACAACAGCAAAATTCCATCAAATAAACATTTCTTTTTCTTGAATGGTTCTAACAACTGGAGAAACATCCTGTCTTACAGGACTAGGATTTTTTTCAGGAACTGAAGAGTAAATAGTGCATGCCTGCTAACTGACCTGTTCCTGCTAGATAGGGCTGCTGGCCCTGGCAGCAGTGGGGTTTTCTTGTTTGGTTTTTTTTCAAGGCTATAGTATTTATGTATATTTTTTTGCAGGAGAATGTCTCTTCTGAATAATCTGTATATACAGATATGCAAAGCTGGTGGCAGCATTATTCAGCACTGACACTTTGCAGAGTTATCAGTAAGCATGGCTGTCACATCCCTACATAACAACGAGAACTCCCAGGGCATGCTAAAGCCCTGTTGCTATCTCAGAATCTCAGTTTCCATTTAATAACATGGGTGTATTTTTAGCACTTCTGCCTAGAAGGCCCAACTTAGCCCCCACTGAATTTGCAGATTCCCCTGAAACAGTGGCAAAACATTGGTGCTTCTAGTTGAAATATCAGTAAAGGTTAAAGCTGTCCTGTTTGTCCACCAGCACCACTGGATCAGAATTCCATACGGGTGACAGAACTAAGAAAACAATTGCTGTCTACCGCCACTCTAGAAATGCAATGAGTATCATCCATGGGCAAGATCTTTAACTAGTATAAATCTATACAGTTTCAGTAAATTGCATTTGTGCCAAATAAAAATTCTGCCTTTTGCGTTCACATACCTCTGGAGAAAAGTATTATATAAGTGGTAAATGCCAAGAGTAACAAAACTGCTTGGCTTTGCTTGTTTCTATCATGTATGATTTATACTGTGCCCATACTTGCTGTGTAAGATTTGCTGCATTGCATATTTCTCTTAATCTGTTATGTATGGCATTGATAATACTGTGTAGAATTGTTCTTTTTGCAAATATAGGAAAAGTATCTTATTAGTATAAATAAATTTCAGGTTGTTGGAAACACTATGTCTGGCAAGATATGGCATTCCAATAAGCTCTTTCATTTCCTTAGTAAGGAATCTTAATTTTATTTTTCAGGACACTCAGATAAAAAAATTGCCGTATAAAAGCACAGTTCTTCTGGGAATGCACTGTACAATTACAATTTTCATTATTTTTCTCTAAATGTGCATAAAAACCCCAAAGCCCAAAACTCACAATAATTTTTCTTTCAAAAACAATTGCATTATTTCCAGGTCACAGCCAGGGCTGCCTGGTTCTGACCACAGTTCTGCCATCAGCTCAGTTTCTAGGCATGGGCAAGTCATGTCTGTGTCTGTTTCCCTATTGAGAAAAATGAGCTTAACAACTGCCTGCTACACATTTGTAATAAAATGAAGTATTTGCTCTGCACTTTGAGATTCTGAAATAAAAAAGAAATAAACAAAAAAAAAAAAAGAAAGCAAAGTATAACATGAGAACTACCATTCACATACATGGCAAAATGTTCTAAATTAAAAAAGGAAAATTTCCTTGGCTGCTGGGGAGAGAACCCAAAGACAGGCTAGAGGTCACTTTGACTCTTCCTAGCACTGAATGTTGCCCAGTTAATTCAGAGGATATTGGTTTACTATTTATAACATCGGTGTGGTTATATATAAACTGGACACATAGTTGTACCTCTTCCCCAGACAAGTCTGTTTCTTTTCTTCAGACCCGTGATTTCCAATAAGTTGAGTAGAGAGAAAAGACCAATGCATAAATGAGTACTTCTCAGAACAATGTTAAATTTTTAGGAATCAAGATTTAGCTCCTTATGTTTCTAATGAATGCCACTTTAGCACAAACTCAACAATCTGTAAGCGAAACATGTCTCAAACAATTCCATTTTTTTCTCTCCAGACGTTTCCGCAGACAAGATGTTCGACATGGAAATGCAGCGCAGCAGTGCTTTGGCCAGCAGTTCATTGGTAATCTACTCGCACATTTACAAATTGCTAGCAAATGCTTGGAGCAAAGAGCACAGATTTTGCCAAGAGTATGAGCCAGATCATGATCTCACCTGAATTTTTTTACTGGCATATTCCTAGAATAAATTGTAAGATTAACGGGGACAAGCCCATGTCATCCAAGTCTAAGAATTACTCTGTTTCCATGGCAGGTCAGGTTCATGCCATAGTGTTCACATAGTCCTGCAGCCCTGTCATTCGGACTAGGGATGTGGCTAATGCATCTCAAGAGCTTCCAATGGAAATGCGAGTGGGAAGATGAGGCAGGGATGCAAAATAACAGGAGTGCATCCTGAAATATGTATGAAATACTGCCAGGATGCTCAGCCAGAAGTGGGAATTGATGGAGCTCCCGAGCACAGACATAGGCAATGGCATGTCAGAACACAAATGTGTATTTATGATAGTTATCCAGATTAGTTCTAAAAAATGACAGATTAATGTGTCTAATGCTGTTGTCCAAGTCTTGGGAAGTGAAGAATTCAAACGTTGATATTGATAATGGCAAAACAGACAGCAAAGAGTTGCCTGGACATCC
Organism: Caloenas nicobarica; assembly: GCF_036013445.1. Classification (NCBI taxonomy): domain Eukaryota; kingdom Metazoa; phylum Chordata; class Aves; order Columbiformes; family Columbidae; genus Caloenas; species Caloenas nicobarica. The sequence continues at coordinate 10,411,811 of NC_088245.1, forward strand.
TCAATATTTTCTAGGATAACATCCAATACATTTCTAGAACAACAACAAAAAAATCCAATGTAAAAGGTTATTTTAGCAAGACAACCAAAGATATTCTAAGTATTAAATATTAGATAGATATTTTACTAGAGGAAGCTTCATTAAAATTGGAGTCCATTGGAAGATATAACAGATTTTGGAAAAGTATATCCCAATATGAAGTATTAATTGCACAGTAAGTTTGAAATACAACAGAGAAATCACAACGATATCCAACCCTGTATTTTTTAGGGTATAAAATTGATTGGGGTCGATAATATTTCTCACCACTGTGGAATAAGATGATTTCATTAATTATGCAATAGGTCTCCTCCAGTGTAACATCTAGCCTATCTTCCTCCAGATGTTTTGTTGGATGGAAAAGCAGAATTGAGTTTTGATTAATTTAATTCACCTTGTTTTTATTAGCACCCTTGGGTCAAACTTACACATTCATTTTACATGTGTATAACATGGATAGATATAATGTTGGTTAGGGTATTTATAATTTTTAAGATTTTCATGCTGCTCAAGGCTATGTGCTCTCATTTGTATCCCTAAAATATTTAATTATTTACTATAGTTAAGCATGTATGGAATCCTCCTGTTTCACTGACTGAAAATGAAATAGATGAACTATTCATAAGAACCAGGCACAAGCAATTAACGGTGTGAAAGGCTGATGTCTATTTCTGTACATAAAACCTTAGCTGAATCATGGCAAAATTTGATCCATTTGTCTTATGGCCAGATCCTGTGCAAGTCTGAGATGATGGGAAAATTCAGATAGCAGGTCAGACCTTCACCAGACACTACTTTTCAGTCACTATCTGGTTGGATCTGAATTAAAGCTCACTCTTAAAAATAAATATAGCCTGATTATGGAGTGTAACAACTATTGACAGTAACATGTATTTTTAAACCACTTCTTTTTCTTCCAGGTGAAGTCCTGGAGAAGACTGAGGAGAGACTTGTTTATGGAATAGAGTACAACAGTACCCTTCTGGAGTGTACCCCTCGGACTTTACAAGCAAAAGTAATCTGGTTTGTCCAGCGAGCACATGAATCCAAGAAAGAAGAGGTAAATATTCTTAAAGCCTAACCTTTGAATTAAAAGAGCCCGTGGTTAGGAATATTACATCTTCACTGAAAGGCCTGTCATCTGTTGCTGAAATGTATATGGACGTAGGGTAAAATCATTATGTTAATCTGCTCTCTTGAATTAACAGACTTAAGAATTTCATCTGGTCTTTGCATTCAGCATCTTGAACACAGATATTAGAAATCTAGCAAAAATTGATATAAGATCTCAGTAGAGAATCCAGCACTTCTCTTGGTATGTTATTGCAGAGGTGAAATGTCTATGTATTACTCCCAATGCTAGTCTAGTTTAACATCTACTCATTCTTGCTTCCTCATCCATTACATTACAGAACCTTCTGAAAATGGGTGGTGTTGGATTCTCTGCCTCTTTTACATATATTTCCCTATTACGGAAAGTCCTTCATAAGTATACTACATTTATTCCTCAATATCTCTCTGATATACATCAGTGTATCTATCCCCATTTAGTATGTGGAATGATGTAGGGAGAAAAGCCTCAGACCACCAAAGGGTGAAGATGGTTGGCTTCCTGCCCAGCAGCTAGGCTCTGCTGCAAATGTGAGACCCCAGTTAGCCGTAGACATCTGCGGATCTCAAGAGTGGGACTCAACTGAGAGTAAATGTAGACATTTATAATAAAGAGATCTATGCAGGAGCTAGTCGATGTAGGATACATTTGAAATCAAACTGGCTGGTGTTGCAGTTGTATCACCTCATGCTAAAATAGACAGCTTCATTTGGTCAGGTGAATAATGAATACAAAAACAGTCAAGGATGCCACACTCTGCTTTAAATATCTAAAATTAAACAATATAAATGCCATCCCCACTTCAGGCACTTTTTTGCCTGAAGTGTTGTTCAAGTCCCAAATCTCTGCATGTTTTTTCGCATTTAGTATTTCCTCATGTGTTTAGCTGGAAGATCCCTATCTATCCATAATTATTCTTCCAGTAGATCTATTAATCAGATCTTTCACAAAAGCTTGTGAAAGTGGGGGGAAGATGTTTTGTTATATACATATCTCATTTGACTCAGTAGTTCAGATACTGAATGCCAATAGTGTAAATCTGAACAGGCTCTAACCTTCCATTATGTCTTTATACTACTAGCATGAATTCATTTTAATTTTTCACTCTGAAACGTATTCAATTTTTCAATGAATATTTATATAGTCATTAGAAAAAGACAAATAAAAGCAGAGAGTAGTAGAATCATAGAGTCACAGAATCACAGGATAGTTTAGGTTGAAAAAGACCTTTAACGATCATCTAGTCCAAGCCCCCTACCATGGGCAGGGACATCTTTTACTAGATCAGGTTGTTCAAAGCCCCATCCAGCCTGACCTAGAACTCTTCCAATGATGGGACATCCACAGCTTCTCTGGGCAACCTGTTCCAGTGCCTCACCACCCTCATTGTAAAAAATTTCTTCTTTATGTCCAATCTAAATCTACCCTTTTTTAGTTCAAAATCGTCGCTCTTTGTCAGACCACTACAGGAGCTGGAAAAAAAATCTCTCTGTGTCTTTTTTATAAACCCCCTTTATATAGTGAAATGTCAGGATAAGGTCTCCCTAGAGCCTTCTCCATCCTGAACAACCACAACTCTCTCAGCCTTTCTTCACAGGAAAGGTGTTTCAACCTTCTGGTCATTTTCGTGGCCGCCTCTGGACCCACTATGAACAGGTCCATGTCTTTCTTGTACTGGAGACACCAAATCTGGAGTCAGTACTCCAGGCAGGGTCTCATAAGAGCAGAGTAGACAGGGGGAATCACCTCTGCTGACTTGCTGACCATGCTTCTTGTGATACGGTTGGCTTTCTGGGTTGTGAGCACACATTGCCAGCCCATGTCAAATTTTACACCCACCGTTATCCCTGAGTCCTTTTCTGCAGGGCTGCTCTCAATCTACTCATTACCAGTACTTCTCGTCTGCTTAATATTCAGCACCTTACTGTTCAACAAAAAGATAGGGATTGCATTCTCCTGAGCACTTCTGTTGGCTGGATTAGACAGCTCAGCACTCCCTGCTTGCTAGCATCTGCAAACAACTCGTAGTTAATCACCTAGCTCTCAGGAGCTGTAGGGGGAACTCAAACACCAAACTGAGAACTTAGGCTTTAAGATTGAAATAGCCCTGCAGTTAGATATATGAATATCTATGAGTGTTGCCTCAAAAACTTTTGTCGATGTATAAGAGCATTCACAGCCACAGTTATTGCAGGTCAGCTGGCAAATGCCCATTTGTTTTCCATCCAGTAGTTTATTTGCATCTTTCAACCTTATTTCCCTCTGTGATTTAGCCACAAGTGACTAAGCCATGCTGGGAAAAGAGGAAACTATCTGCTTTACTGTCTGTTCCACCACGCTTGCCAGATTCTCTAGACCACTTTCCTTTCACAGCTCAACCTCTAATGCAAGTAACTGGTTTTGTTATTTCGAAACTGAAGTAAAGGACTGTGAATCTGCCTCTCAAGACATGGTATTATATTCATGAGAGTGCATTTCAGAAATAATTACACTGATTTAATGTAAGAGTAAAGGCATGTGCCCTATGACTGCATCGATTTGCTTTTCAGGTGAAGACAGATGATAGAATAATCAAAATGGACCTTGGCCTCTTATTCCTGAAGCTGCATCGGCTGGATGCGGGGACCTATTTCTGTCAGACAGTGGAACACAGCATTGTTCACACTGTGAGGAAAATCACCCTGGAAATAGTTGAGGAAGAACGTGTAGATGAAATGTTCAATAAAGACTATGAGGAGGAGATACCTCACAAAATGCCATGCCCAATGCAGAGCAGTATACCTCAGGCATCGAAGCCGTGGTACAAGGAATTTCTTCAACTAATAGGTTACAGCAACTTCCAGAGAGTAGAAGAATACTGTGAAAAAGTGTGGTGTACAGATAAGAAAAGAAAAAAGCTGAAAATGTCTCCATCCAAGTGGAAATACGCCAACCCTCAGGAGAAGAAGGCAAGGATCAAGCCAGAGCATTACCGGTTGCCCAGGAACATAGCTGACTCTTGATGGACAAAATTCATCCACTGTGCTGGGCAAAATTTTATTTGGACTTGAGTAAGAGGATGAAATCAGTCTTGGTTTTGGTAAATGACATAGGTTTATATACATAATATCAGGACTGAAAACAAAAATGCTCTGGTAAGTTATACTGTACACTCATGATGACTGTTTAGAAGCATTTTAAACAAAATCTTAACTATCCGATTCTAAGTAGTTCAATGCAATCAGAGTTTTGCATTAGGGAGGACATGACAATCTTCAGACTTTGAGTGCTTGGATCAGTTTCCTATGTGGACCATGCTTGCATTGTATATTGTTGCATCTGATGGCATATTTAAGCAAATTCGTATAGCTAAGCATTCACAAGTGGATGAAAAATATAACATACCTTTTCTTTGTTTCACAATTTCTCATGCTTCTGAAAGTGGCACTACTTAACATCTTTCCTTTTGATTGTGACAAGTCTGATTTTATCACTGAGAACAATGAGTTGTGTTAATACAGTGTACTGCTATTTCTAAAGATAATGAAGGGAAATCCTATTTACTTCCCAACATTTTTTGTCTTATCAGTCATTTATGAAGTGCAGTGTGCTCTCACAGCTGAATAATATTGCCTGGTAACTTGATGTAGTCAAATGCATGCTGAGAACACAAATGGAATGAAATTCTTCAATTTATCTATATAAAAAGTTGAAATGATGGTTTAGCTAGAAAACTACTCTATCTTGTCTCTAGTAACGGACACTGACTTAGCATCGACACGAATTAAGGGAGTGCCCTCTTGTGGCAAAACAAAGTGAAATCCAATATTATCATCTATTTTCTGAAGAAATGTGTATAGTGAAGTACTACCCAGATCTACAGCTGGTTTGTTTTTAGCACACACTTCTAGTCTTGATGTGCTAAATCCATAGATTTAGAAGGCAGTGCTGGAAGTCATTTATGCTGGAAAGACAGCATTTGAAGTAAGTAATGTTTCATGTTGTTAATGTGCTTGTGGGGTAAAATGCAGTCATAAAAATTAAGGTGTAGATTAAAAACAAGAACAACATTATGCAGCTGGGTTTCTATAGTTTCAGGGTCTTATCCAGGTAAATCTTTTCCTGATGTGTGATCTCTGGTCAAAATGTCTGCTTTACTGCTCTTGTGAGTGATACCAGAAGTGGAGATCAAAGAACTAAGTCACAATTTAGGTCTTTCAATACTTACTTTAAAAAAAAACCAAACCAAACCAAACCAAAAACCTCACAAATTTTAAGTACAAGACGTCAGATGCAGAAAATGCAGAAAAATTAGCATTTCACTTTGTGAGAATTCTGATACTACAATATGAATTGGATTTAATTTTTAAAATTGGCAATTTAAAAATAGATAGGAAAGTTATAAACACAAATGAGTCACAAATGAGTTAACTCCTTAAATGAGAACATAATGCCAACAGGGGAAATAGCCAAGCTGTTACAGATTTTGATGCCACCAAGAAAATATACAGGAGACTCACCAGCCACAAAGAGGTTCATGCTGAGCTTCAACTTGTAATCAGGAAACAGAATTCAGACTTAGTGGGAATTAACAACCTGGATAACTGTGACTTGCCAGGTTTGCTGTGTTAACAAACCCAGCAACTGCTGCTGAGCCAGTGTTTTGCAAACAGGCTGTGTGTGAGAGGAGCTCACAGTTGCTGGCAGGACCAGTCAGGTTTGCTGTGCTCCTCTAGGAACAGAGACCGTCCCAGTGTTTGGAAGAAGCCTATGGGCACACTGTTAGCAACCGGTGTATGAGGAAAACAGGGTTTCACCTTGTGTTGATGTAACAGCAGACAAGGGTTTTAGTCAGCCAGCTGGGTTAAGGAAACCAATTCACCTGCGGGTTTGCACTTCATTTAGCTAGAATGCCTAAGAGATGGAAGCGGACACTGCATAGCCTTGCATGAATTCATGCAGTTCTGGACTTTGATCTGATACAGAAGAAGCATAAATTCACTTTTCTATGACAGTCTAATGGAACTTAGTTGCAGTTAGGATCCTCTGTTTACAGTTATATGGAAAGTGCCAGCACTGAGGGCTGTGGCAGAGACAACATACACAGAAGAAGCACCCCTGATTTAGACTTCATCCCCTATGCAATCCTCACTGGCATCCTTAACAGAAGACTGTTAAAAACATCACTGAAATATTTTACTTTTCCTGATTTATATGATAGTATCTAGGGCCAAATGCACCATTAATGGACTATTAGAAAGGAATAACAGCATCTCAGCCTGATGGAACAAATATAACTTTGTGTCTCATTCTCTGAGTTTTCAGGTGGAAATCATGTGATATGCAAATCAAGGCTCCTTATTTAATACGAGAGTGTGTATTTTTAGCTCCCCATCCCTTTAGTGGTTACATGTGCAGAACTGCATTAAATGTTTTATTTACCTTTTAAAATTTAAATTTCTAGCTCACACCTTGCAACTTCTTGATTGCAATGCCTGTGAGGATTCACAACTACGAGGTCTTGTTCAAAGAGTGCTATAACATCTATGGAAGAAGAGAAAGAGTGACGTATTTTGGAAGGATACGCACAAATATGCTGGCATATAGACAATGTTATTTAAAATGCTTCTTTGTATATTTGTGGGGCATTGTCTGCTTCTTTTCATTATGAGTTTGATGTATTTTGTATGTGCATGAAGTGGTCAAATTATAAATATAATTAAGAACCGTATTTGGCTGAAATCATCTGTATTATTTCTCATCTTCTATTTTCACCAGACAATATGGTTATGTGCAGATTACTAGTCACACATGGTTATTTACAGATACCCTTCACCGTGCATTTTATGAGCAGAGATCTCAGATCAGGACAGAGGAATGTTAGTATATGGTTGCCAAGTGGTCAACTGTGGTACAGGGTAATGAGTAGATTTAGTCTGTTAATGTCAGGTAGATTTGTGAAAGCTATGATTAGAGCAGCATCTGCTGCATGAATGCATTTTGAGAGTAGAATATGGTCACTTAAACCCAGAAGATTCTAATTGATGGATATTCACTGAGAAACAACAATTTGTATAAAGATTTCAACTCTGCCTTGCCTGATGAGGGACAAGCCAGATCGCTTGGACTGAACACTTATTTTGCTTTGCTCTTGCTCTTTTTCTGTCAATGAGATGATTGTCACCTTGTACAATCTACTGTGCTCTCAGATTCTGTTGGGACATCAAGCCAGGAGAATGCTAGCCTGCTGTTAAATTCCCGTCTTGTATATCTCAGAATAGGCTTTTAGTATATACATAAGTTTTGCGTAGCATGAGTCAGATCTCTTTATGTAGGCAAGAGAGAAAAATAATTGCCCTACATCCAAGTGTCTGAATAGCAGAGTTAACGGTCATATTTGAAGAAGTGCCTGAATTAGCATAACTAACATAGTTACAGAAATTCTCTTGTTTTTTATTTTCTTGTAATCTGGGAGGGAAAATCAATTTTATTTTCCCCTAAAAAAAGCAGTCAGTTAGTTTCCCCTTTTTAAAAAGTCCATTAGTCTCCTTAGTTTACCTTGGAGCAGTGAAGCTGGAGTTATTTATGCAGCTTTATGTCTCTGGGTCTAGAAGGCACCAATGCCTCTGAAAGCTGCACTGTCCAGATAAGAGGCTCTGAAAGTGAGCTTTTCTACATCTGTAACCTAGCAGGATGTCTGCAGTTCCTATCGGCCCTGTAATCCTGTTCCGTTAACCAAATTACTGCTTTAAAGGAGAATTCGTGCCCAGTTAACATGGGTATTTATCGTAAATGAAGCCATGATTGAGAAGTCTTGCTTCTGGGTGATATTTACGTTCTCGACTAGTAATGAGTGATTTTTTTTTTTTTTTTTTTGAGGCTATAAGTTATCTGACTAGCACTATAAACAGGAAAATGGAAGAGCTAGCAATACCAAGTAAAGCTGCTAGTCGTTACGAGTTAATCAACATTTTACAGTGACGCACACATTTCTGAACATATTTACCGCACATCAACCGAATCCATCACCGTAATCTCATTTCACAAAACAACTTTGCACCTTTGAGATATGACTCTCGTGTAATGTCGAACCAGGAAATAAATTGTTAAGGCTTTGTACACGTGCTCGTATTTCACTGAAGTGAGAGGTGCAGGACTGAGCATAGTTGAACATAGTTGGAGCACAGGAGCCATAGCTGCCCAGTTCCTAAATGTGCTGCGATTCTCATCCATACCTAGAAAGAGAAGAGGAGGAAGAGCTTGGGTCCATGAATGGTTTGATAAGTAACTGATTCTGTTTCAGAGCATCTATGGGCTAAAGAACCATTGTGAATAACTTGTTTCAGTAGACTTCTCCAATTGCAAGATGCAGAAAGCTCAATTGAAACAAAACATCTCTTTACTTGTGGTGCCAGTTAATTCAACTGCAGAATTTCATGCCTTTGAGAGGGCTTTTGTACATCTTTGAAAAGCCATGTTTGAAGAAGTACGGTCTAGATTTACATTTAATGAGGGTGCACTTGTATATAAATTATGAACTCTCAGAATATCTCTAGTTAGTTTGAAATTTAGCATATCCAACAAAATCACACATATAGTCTAAGATGATTTTTTCTCACTCTGAAGAATCACACTCACCAAGTGTCCTCAACATGGATTTCAAGCACGTCTGTGAAGGCACATAATAATGTTAATAATCGTCCTCACCACTGTGATCATTGTAAGCCACAACAGCTTTAACTGTCTTCTCTTCTTCCCAAAAATAAGAGAGGAAATTTGCAGACCAACGTGCAGGATTAATGCACCGTGAACATTGTCTGGATTTTAATTTGCTAGATATATTAAAGGTACTATTAATAATGAAAATTTGAAGAATGCACTGTGAACATAGTCAAAATCAAGGTACTGGATGTATTCAACCTGTAGCTTTAACTCAGGCATACATATCATTACAATTTAATTTACTGCATTTTCTTCTGATAAATGTGTTACGTATTACATTTTTATTTTGCAATCATAAAAAATAAGTAATATTTGATGATGCTGTTTATGTTCAAAATGTGTTTAGTTTCACAACAGCCACCAGAGGGATGAAAATGTATTTTAGCATCCCTTACTCTGTTGTTTACAGGAACAGAAAAGGCCTGTGGCCAGACAAAGCTCCCTCACAACACAACACCATGTCGTGCTGCAGCCATGTACAGTAGTGCCAGGCGAGTGGGCAAGTCAAATCAACATTGTGTGATGCCACACAGAGACCCCAGCTTCTACTCCAGAAGCAGTCTGTAAGGGCATGTTTGTACTAATCAACATTTTTTTTTCAGGCAGCTTCAGTTTATGAGAGTGTAGGCTAACACATCCTGTTCAGTCATTGCTGCTACGGAGTGGAAACTTCTGGAAAAGGATCAGAGTGAAAAATCAGAGGTCAGTAAGTCTACCGAAGAATGTAAAACCTCTTTACGGTAATGTTCATTCATGGCCTTGTCAGTCTGAGTCCAGGGTACAGGCCATATTAGTATTTAAAGCACAAGAGTCTGTGGTTGTTCAAGACTCTTTGATTTTTTCTTTTCTGTTTGGTTTTCTGTTTGTTTGTTTGTTTGTGGGTTTGGGTTTTTTTTTTTGGTTTTGGGTGCTTTTTGTTTGGTTGGTTTGGTTTTTCTTTTTTTTGTGGAGTGTGAAGGATGTTGGATTTTGTTTATTTGGGTTTTTTTGGTGTTGTGGGTGTGTTTGTTTCTTTGTTTTATGGGGTTTTTTCTTTTTTAAAATTTTTTTAGAATTGTTGGAGAAAAGTATAAATTTTTAGATTGCAATCTATCAGGTCCTTTTAAGTCATGTTCATTAGAATTAGATAATTCATTGGATTAACTCCACATGAAGCTTTAAGGTAATCAGGAAGACCATTTCAAGCTAACTTTTATCTCAAAGTAAATACTCCAAAACATCAGAGCTATCAATACAGCTGAAAATATGGTAACTACTTCTGAGCAGTTTTGTCTTAGAGACCTGGCAAATAAAGCCAGCAGGGAGGACAAAGTTGACAGCATTCAACAAGAAAATATATAATAGGGGATGGTTTTGGACAGAGAGATTTTTTGGTTTTTTGTTTTAAACAGCAGAAGTCTTTAAGTGATGTACTCTCATTTATTCAGAAGTCATGTTTTATCAGAGACTAATTTAAATAAGAAATCATTATTATTTCGATTTGCTTGGAAACTAGGGGAATTAGGTACTCACTTTTACACCACATTTCTGTGAAAAAAGTCATAACCTGAAGTATATCTTCCAAAGAATACCTGCCTTTTTGTCTTCCTACCTTTTAAATATCTTGAAAAAGAGCAGAGATTTTTTTATCATCTAAAAACTATAATAATTTTTTTGTGCAAGTGCACTGACCTTTTAAGAGTGTGCACATGGTAAAAATTCATTTAACCTCTGGAATATGAAATATTCTTTTGAAAATATGAATGTTCCAGCCTAGAATATTACCATCTCTGTTCTATGCTCTGGCTTTTTGGCTGTTTTCTACGCTTTCATGGCATTGTTTTGTGAATATCATTAAATATTACACTGGGCACAGAGAACTGTGAGCTGGTAGATGAATATTCATCTGTGAGTTATTTATATTGGTGTGGAGTTAGTGTCTGTAATGATTTGAGAACTGCTTACCCACAAAGGCTTTTAGAAAACACCTTGAGTTGTGATTTGTTATCATAGCTCCTTTGACTGGGTGGATTGCAAATGGTGAAGAAATACTCCATTGCATAGAAAATATGATCCAGAAAGACTTTTTTTTTTTACCTTAAAAAAAATCCTATCTATCCTTTTCAAATCACTTAAAATGCACAAATTAGGAAACCGCAGAGTAGAACAGTTGCAAAGGTGACCTTTCTGGGGCTTTCTCAGTGCTTCCTGACCAGTTAATATGGTCACCTGATGTGTCTCTCGTGGTGAATGTATGGTCAGTATGAGACAAAGCCCTCACTGTCCCCTTCTGTAGCTGTCAGTGGGACTGAAGATGCCAAGAAGACAATTGACACTTCTACAGCTTGTGCCAGGGAGCATGCCCCAGCAGAGATGACTCTCACCACCGGCTGTTTTCAATGTGTTGAAATGCAGCCCTGATCTGATCCAGAGGATTAGATGACATACGGATTGCAAAGCCTTGTGGGGACATTGGAAAAGCTACATGACAAGAGCAAAGGATTAGAGGATACAGTGGTGGGAGAGAGCTGGATGTAGGATGACTGGTGGGGAAGCTGGTAGAATATATGGGGAACCATTTCTCTTTCATAATGACTTCTTGCAATTCACTGTGTTTGATATTGTACAATGCAGGAGAGGGAGGCAGGGAAAAGAAAGATTTGTCAGTAACTTCTGTAGCTTGAATTTTCCCTCTTAGAAAGCTGGTTTCACAAAATTAAAATTAAGCAAATGGCACAATTTGGTCAGCAGATGCCATATGGTCCACAGAGCTTTCAATTGCAAAGCAGGCTGCACAGAGGGCCATCATTACTCCAGTTACAGAAAGTCCTCAAAAAAATCTGTTAGCCCGGTGGGAGCTGAATAAGCATGCAGGCTACACTTTCAAAAGCTGCAGAGGCATCATTTTTAGCCCCTGTTCTATTCAGGCTATAGAGGAAGTGGATTTTCTTTCCTCTCACTAGGCTTAAGGTGATAAAAGACTTTCAAAGGTGGGAGAGCTGGAAGACAGACTGTGATCTCTTTCTGGTCCCACATACAGTCTATCTTCTACATAAGAATTGGGTTTTTTAAGCAACATTAATAAGCATATCAAACGAAGCAAGTAGTCTATTTTTATAACCATAAACAAAAGCCATACTGTGGAAAATCTCTTCTTACCTGAAACTAAACCTTCTTGTCATCAGCGCAGCAAAGGCTGTTCTCCCCACAAGGTCTACACAGGCAAATAGACCAAGGTCTGATTAATCAAGGACAGAGTCAAGACAGTGATTTATGCAGCACAAAGGGTGTCTCTTCAATGCATACAAGACTGTTATCTTAAATAAGTAAAATTAACCTGCTGAATTTGCAATCAGTAGATATTTTGTAATAGAATTGAAGTTGCTTCTCACTTTGCTTTCTTTGGAGACAAGCTATTTTGTTTTGTTCAGCAAGAGTTGATTATTTCCTAACATGACAAGTTTGGGGGCACAGAATAAGAGGCATTTGTACCGATCGTAGTCCTGTAGAAGAGGTTTATGTCTCATATGTTCACTTCTCATACTGTTTTTCATGGTGTATCACACAAGTGCTACAGGAATGGAAACAAACATATTGTGTTTTCATGTGCTTTGTGTGGCAGATATGAGACTTTACTGTAAGACGCACAAGGTAGTGATCATCAAATACAAGGCAAAAGAATAAACAGTTCCAAAAACGTATTTCAGGCAATTGACCCAGGTCCTATTCCACAATATTGTGCAAAGTAGCAACTAATTTCCAGCCTTTTCTTTAATGACAGAAGCAGATAGCTACCACATGGATCTCCATGCGAAGCAATCTCTCCATATTTTGATTTTTGCTAATCCAAGGATCAGATTTCCATTCAAAAAAGTTAAAAAGTCTGATAGAGATTGAACATCTTCACCACTACAATGAAGACTTTGCTTTCCATTCTACAAAGAATTCTTTGGGACTTTCTACCACAAAAAAGTAACATAATTTAATCTAGGCTCCCTTTCCCATGAAAGGTTGGACCAGATGATCTTTCCAGGCCTCCTGCAATCTGGGTTGTTCTGTGATTTTGTGACTCTGTGAACTGTGCAATTAATTGCACTCCATTTTTATGTGTTGAATGCAAAGTAGAGCTACTTATGTCTTTCTATGGCTTCAGATTTGGCTTTGTGTGCCAGTCAGTTGTAAAATCTTCCTATTACTTGTTCCTCAGAGATGTCATGCCTCAACAGAGACATTTATCTTTAAGAGAAAGTACTAGGTGAAAAAGACATGGTTTTTTGTGCCTGTTCATATCAATATTAAAAACTGAAGAAAGTTTCCCTGCAGTATAGGGTTTTTTGTGTATAATAACTTGTTCATCTAGTTTCTTACCTCGCTACAGAACTGCTTAGTGGGGAAAAAAATGTGCATACAGATTTACTTGTTGACTGAATAAGCTTCTAACCATCAAAATGATGGAGTTAGAAGGAAATACTTCATACAAGTTAGTAAAAGCAATAACAGCTGCTGAGAGATACACACAATCCAGCTAGGCCTTATTCACATAGCACTTTCCCACCTGTCTACGGGATTTTATTGGAGAGCTGCTCCTCACTTGTTAGTTCAACTGCTATCTGTTTTGAGTTCAGAAGATGTCCAGAAGAGAAAAAACACTCACCTCCTGGAGGCCAGAGTCATAACGATGGAAAAACAATACTGCCAGTAGCCCTGGCATACGTACATACTACAAGACTTGAAAGCAAGCCCTGTAACTACTCCAATTATCAGAGCTTCCTGGGCATTGAACACCTGTTGGCTCTGCCCAAGATTAACATGAACAAGGCAGAATTGCATCATTAAAGAAGAAAATTACTCTGAGTTCGGAATGCCTGCTGTTTAACATGTAATGCAATTAAGTCAAGTTCACCGAACGGGTAAACATAATGATCAGATTAGCTGATGCCCACATGTTATGCTGAAGGCTTATCAGTTTTTGTGAGAGGCCTCAGAAAGAAAGATCTTCCCATGCAAGGGGACAGGCTTAGCCCTGTCCCACTTTTCTTCATTTTGTTTCCCCCCCGAGAATAGATTTATTTCAGTTTTCCATCATTATATTATCTGAAATAAAATTTAATAGCTTTATGGACTTCATAAAGTCCATAATTACCTGAGTAATCTGGTAGTCTTCTACCAGAAGACACTCTGTTGAGGAGTGACTGTGTTGGTGATTGAGGGAAGAGAAACTGATGTCATTTTTCTTGACTTCTGCAAGGTCTTTGCAAGAACCCACACAACATCCTTATCAATAAATTGGAGAGATATGGGTTCGATGGACTATTTGATGGACAAGGAACTGGCTGGATGTCTGCATCCAGAGTTGCAGTCAATCGCTCAGTGTCCAAATGGAGATCCGTAACATGTGGTCTGCCTCAGGAGACCGGTACTTTTCAATATTTTTATTAATGACAGACAGTGTGATTGAGTGCACCCTCACCACGTGGGTGACAGCAAAATGAGTGGTGCACTTAATTTACTTGAAGGAAAGGATGCCATCCAGAGGAACCTTGACAGGCTTCAGGACTGGGCCCTTGTGAACTTCATGAAGCTCAATAAGGTCAAGTGCAAGGTCCTGCACCTGGGTCAGAGTAATCATCGGTGTCCCTACAGACTGGAACATGAATCAACATTGCAGTCCTGTGCAGAAGGACTTGGGGATATTGGTGGATGAAAAATTGGATGTGAGCAGTCAAGGTGTGCTTCCAGTCCACAAGGCCAATTGTATCCTGGACTGCATCAAAAGAAGCTTGGCCAGCAGGTTGAGGGAGGTGATTCTCCCCCTCTACTCCACTGTTGTGAAAACACACCTGGAGTACTGTGTCCAGCTCTGGCGCCCTCAGCACAGGAAAGACATGGACCTGTTGGAGAGGGGCCAGAGGAGGCCACCAAGATGATCAGAGGGCTGGAACACCCCTCCTATGAAGAAAGGCTGAGACAGTTGGGGTTGTTCAGCCTGGAGAAGAGAAGGCTCTAGGAAGACCTTATTGTGGACTTTCTATCTACAAAGAGGGCTTGTAAGAAAGATGGAGAAAGACTTTTTACTAGGGTCTCTAGTGACACAACAAGGGATAATGATTTTAAACTGAAGGACTGTAGCTTGGATATAAGGAAAAAATTCTGGTTTTTGGTGAGACATTGAAACAGGATGACCAGAGAAGCTGTGGCTGCCCTATCACTGGAAATGTTCAAGGTCAGGTTGGACTGGACTTTGAGCAACCTGATCTAGTGAAAGATGTCCCTGTCTATGTCAGGGGGTTGGAACTAGATAATCTTTAAAGGTGGTTTCCAAGCCAAACCATTCCATTAATCTATGATTTATAGTCTTCATGTGTAAGTCACATATATGGGTTGTGCTCATAACAAAGATTATGTGAATCTGCTTTAGATAATATGAGCTGAAGATTTTAGCATTAGAGGTTGCCTATCCAGTTCTAATGAAGGTACAGTCAAAAGTTGTAATTATACACATGAAATCCCAGGAAACTGCAGAATTAACTGATTATTACTACATATGATACAGTAACCTTGTCTGTAAACATCTTCTGCTATTTCTACTAGTGCTTTGACATTTTCATACTCCTGCCATTTCTGTTTATACCATCCATTCTAAACATTTTAAAGCTATCTGCAAAACTAGTCTATAATTTTGGTTTTCAGAGTGCAAGCCTGCATTCTGTTTCCAGAAAATGAGAATTTTATACTAGAATCTTTCGTCACTGTATTCTCAAATCTCTTATTATCTCCTTAAGGCTTTTCTTGTATCAGGAGTCTTTTGAGTTCCCCTTATTTCTCCAGTGGAGATTTTTTTTTGAATTTTTGTATTAAAAAATATCATCTAGATGCAAACACGATGCTAGGGCCTTCACATGAATAAGCTACAGACTTTCTTCATAGTAGAGAGTGACTCTTCTTCAGATCAGGGATTTAGCTCGAGGAACTTGAAACCAATCCTTTAGCACACTTGGCATGGTCAGTATTCTGAAAAGAGGAATAGCAACAGTTGATTAGATTTACACAGCAATGTATCTCTACAGGTACAAACACAAACTGTGAACTAGTTTTGGAAAAACACATATAAATTCTGAAAGCTAGCTCATAGACCTGAGTCATCTTCTTCATTAAGAGATACCACATGTTAGTAGGATGCATGCGTACGTCATTTGGTATTTAACCAAATTAATTTAATTTCAGGGTAAAAAAGAAAAAAAACCTTTTAAATATCTATGGAAATATAAAGAAAAGGAATGTGGAAAACCACATTCAGAGAGAATTTGTTTACTGCACAATTTCTCTGGAGTTTCATTCCTGAAGCACAGCTTAATTCCTTTGGATATACTTGAGATAACCAGTGAAGATGCAATTATGTTGCTCAGCAAAAAGCGCCGTATGACCTACTTCCTGAAAAGAACTAAGAATGTCACTTCTGTTACGTGACATTGCAAACTAGAACAGCTGTAACACCTAACACATTTGCACCAGGTACACACATCAGAAAGAGTGGGCAAATGGGCAGCATCATTAATCATTTATTCTTTATCAAGCATGCTATTTTAATTAAGAACTGAATTTTATCCCCATGTCATGTCATGTCATGCATTAAATGTGGGGTTCCATAACCACGTTCTTAGCTTGATTAATTTTTGCCATCCAACTACACTAGCCCTGGCCCCTCATTACTACCCTTATGTGACCCTCTCAGCTGTATCTGAATAAGGGTTTGTTTGGTTTGTAAGGAGGCCCAGGGTAGGGACATCAACAACTGATACATCTGTGCAAGAGGCACAGGGGAGACAAAGGACAGTAGGAACTGGGAAAAAAGAGGATGGACAGCTGATGCATAAGCTGGATTTACTGTTGTAAAAAGCATCCGTGACCATTTTACATATTCATTTGCATCAGAAACATTGTATTTAATAAAAAAATCCTAGAATTCTTTGAGAGATATTTGTTTTCCAGAATGATTTCAATTATTTCCATATGTTGCCCTCTGCTTATGAGTTAGGTATGTATCTGAGGTTTTACAGTCACATAAACATATGCAACGTACATAAAAAATGCACCTCTTAGCGAGCAGTGGTGTGGAATATATGTATGGTTTGCATAAATGTAAGCACTTCATAAAAAGTAAAATATTTGGAACCCATTAATTCTCGTCCTGATACAGACAACCAGAACCTATGTGGTATTTCCTCCAGTACAAACTAAGCCTAAGAAATTCTAACTGCTCTAAATAAGCAGAAGTATCTAACAGTTGGCTGAAGTGGCCAGGATGCTGTCACTGCAGCATTAACTGGGCACCTGAAATATCCTCATTAAGAGATGTAAAACCTCCAACATCTCGTAATGTACTTCCAAAACTGAGAATTCAGAAAGCCTTCTGACCTATGGCCCCTTTACGTTCTATTTGTATAGCTAAAATGTAACAAATCTGAATAAGAATTAGATTGCAAAGCTATCAAATAACTTTTTGTCTTACAGATACTTAAAGACTTAAAGATGTTGGATGAAAAGTTCTATTTGTATTTGTCAGGAATAGCTAAAATTTATGGGCAATTAAACATGAAGGAATGTGTTTTCAGCTTCGGCTGGAAGTAGAGGAAGACACAGGACTGAAGTGTTCAGAACTAGAACTTTATGCAAGCATATTTAAAATGTAATATACCACAAATATGTTCAGTAAACAGGGTACAGCTCTACCCTTATGACACCTGTTGAAAGTTGACAAAATGGGACACTCAGTCTGTCGGTTTCCACATCCTCTTACCGAAGTTCTGTGATCTTATTCTTACATAGCCTGCTCCAGAATCTTTCACCTCTGTCAACTGGCCTGCAGCCGTCTCACTTGTCCAGTGAAGTAACTTATTGTCTTACACTTATTTACAGTCTGTTACTGGGGCATGAAAAATGGTACTTGCATCTAACAAACTCCAGGAACAACTGGATAGAAAGAAAATAATCATCATACTGTCTATCATTATTGTCCAGTTATTTAGGAACTTGTGGAAAGGAGGGAGGTTTATGTAAAAAAAATAGACTCAAATAAGCCATTTCTGTCACATATATCACATAATCTTCAAGGATTAAAATTGCTGATTGAATTAGAAAGAACGTAATAGCAGAGTCATGTATGGGCCAAATTATAAAATTATAAAAGAGGATTTTGCTCTAAAAGTGATGAAAACTTTACAAAAATTAAGAAGAAAAACAAGAATAGTGTAAATTTTCAGTTAACTCTCCATAATCAAAGTGAGCATGTGAAATGTGGTGTATAAACTACGTTTTAAAATGCCTTTGGTAACTATTTGTTGGAGTAGTTAGTGCATGCACAAGAGAACAACTGAGTTTTACACCAATAGCACCCTGGTTCATGACAGAAGACTGAAGTGGTAATAAGGTATTCAGCAGTTTCATATTTGAGGAATGGGAGCCAGATGTCATAGAAATCTGTCATCCTTGTGGAGGACACACCTTCATTAAAAGAGAATCCATATATACAGGATGAAGAATGGTAGAAAAAAATAAAAAGAGTTGTTGACAGGATAAAATACTTCCATGCAAAGACTGCTTAAAATTGTCTTATTAGATGCTTAAATTTAAAAATATACTACTAATCAGAAAGAAAGAAACAAATTGTATGAGGAATACACACACACACACACACACACACACACACATATAACTATCATGGCTAAATGGCAAAGAAAATAAGTATTAGCAATAAAAGTCATCCTTCCAGAAAATGACGCTTTCTAAAACAAAAGCACAGAAGGGCATAAAATATCAAGTTAAATATAAAACTGCAAGGAGAGAAACTAGAATAGAAAAAAAAAATTTAAAGAGAAACTTGCTAGAGGCATGAAAACTAATAATGAAAATTTTCAAATACATCGGAAGAAGGAAACCCGCTAGAGAATTTTCATGGCTGATAGACGATAACCATAAAAGAAGAATTCAAGGACAATAAGGAAAACAGCTAAATCAAATTTATGTGCTGTTCGCTAAACAGTGGTTAGAGAGTTTCCTAAACAAGGTTCATAGACAGTCTTCATAGGATGGGCTGAAGAACTGTCCCTAATAGAAGTGTCAGTATAAGAGATTTTGGAAGAAATGGGTACGAGGAAGAGTAACAGATTTCCAGGACTGGATGGCATTCACCCAATAATCCTGAAGAGAGACGAATGTGAAACTGATGTACTGCCACCTGTGGTTTGCAATTTACACTCTGAATCAGCACCTGAGGATCTGTATCTTAGGAAAACAACATGGTAATTCAGTGTTTATGAAACCAAGCTTATTTTTAAGAAGGGCTGTAGAATTCTATATAGGCTATTAGGAAAGAACTTTTATATAGTGAAGAGTATACAAGATGTACCAAACATTACTGAATTGAAAAGAAAAAAAAATAATAAGGAATCTGGTTCACAATTTGAGTTTTTATAACTGTCCCTGGTTAAATTCAACAGTGTGCTAAATGGAATGCCAGACCAAAAATAGTCTTGGGAACTAGTGATTGATATGCAAGCTCAAAGCACCTGTCCACCAATGACAGAAGATACTAGCTCCCTAGCGACAGGTATTGCTTGGTAAATAAAGGAAGTAGGAAAAAAAATCCCTTTCTTTCCCATCTTCTATAAGTTCAAAATTTTATAATGCTCTGAAATACAAAATTTTATCCCTCTCTAAACTGCAAAGTTACCAGATGCCAATAATTCATGTACTGGGCAAAGAAGAACTTTTTGCCTTTCAGTACTGTACTCCAAGCAAATGGATGCTGAAAAGATGAATTAAGCAAAACAAAGTCTATAGTCTTCATTTTTTACCTAAATTGAGGGATTTAAAACTAAATAATAACCTTAACATGAAAGAATATGCTCTTGAGTTATTAACACTGGGAGCAGCCAGAACCATGAAATAGGAAGCGGAGGAAGTTACATTCATGCTATAATCATCACCTTAACAAGTTCTCAGAAGCAAAGTGAAGAACAGCTGCCATAAAATGATGCTATAAGACTTTTTCTTATTCTACTTGGCCTAAGCAACATCACAGAGCTCGACGGAAAATAAATACGTAACATGGACAATATATGTAAGTGACTATTTAAAGATTTTTCAAAGAAAATATTTTAGATACAGAGACTTATATTTGCATATGTGTAAAGATCTAAATAAATATATAAATATAGTTATATGTATTTTTTTTATGTATATATTTGTAGAGAGGGGTCCTAATAAATCTCCACAATATATCTGAAGAAAGCTAATAATTTTTATAGATAACTCCAGAATATATATTATTCTTTTCAGCCATTAAATCAAAAGCAAACCAATGATCAGAACTGTCAGTAGTTTAAATTAATCTGAATGCAAAAAACATATATTAGGTTATATCTTTTCTGCTGAAGATAGTTGTTTTGTATGAAAGCCACAATTATGAAAAATGGCAATGAAGAGAAAAATCAATGAAAAAATCCCCCCAAACCCTCTGCATTGGGTTATTCTATTGTCTATACTCTGTTCCAAAATTTTCAGAAATATCTTGGAAGCTGCTGTTGCAAAGAAGGAAGCTTCACCATGATCAGTCCTGACAGTCTTTTTTTTTTTTTTTTCTTTTTCTGCTGTCGAACACCAAAAGGTAGCAAGAACCCAGAAGCTTAGTAACTAACTAGTGAAAACACAACAGTGTTGCTCCTTTTGCTCAGAATTAAGAAGGAAGTTAGGATATCTATTCCAAGCTCTGGCTGGACGCTATAGGTATGCGGTGATCCATAGTGTGCTACTGCAGAGGCATGGCTACTTGGAGTCACTATTAATGTGTGGAAATGTTAAGATTCATTTGCAAGGATTGGATTAGATATGAAGATCATAGTTCCCCTAAACGAATGAAAAACCCTTCCACTCTGTGTGGAAGTCCCTGCTTTGTGGATGAGAAATAGCAGCATATGCATTCTGCAGATCATCTTTCTTCCTTCTGATCATGTCTCAAAGAGCCCATGGATCATGGAAAGGTGCTGCCTTTACCATGCTGCTTCCTCCTCTGCCTCTTTAAGTTTACCATTTATAAGGACCAGTATCTGAACTTCAGGCCTAGAAAGTGGTCCAATTTCAAGTATCCAAATGCAAGTACTCTTGTGGGAAAACAAAAGGCTAAACCCATCCACTTCAGAGAGGAAAAAAAAAAAAAAGAGCTGAGAGACAGCATAGTCTGCCCGAGACACAGAGGAATGTTTTTGGTGTATAATGTTTTTGTCAGGACTCATGTCCTAACAGATGTTCAGGTCCAAGAATCAACGTCAATTCCTTTTCAAACCACCAGTCATTCTGCGACAAAACTTAAATATTCATTGCTTTCTCTCTCTGCAATTAGAAAGGAATCCATCTTAGCCCAAGTTCCTGAAAATGCCAAACTCCTTGTCAGATAGACAGACTCTATTCCCTCCATACAAACTGCAGGGAGGCATATTAAATCCTTGAATTGGAAATCACTGCACCACTGATCATAGTAATAAACTTATTTCTCAGTTCACTTACTTCTGTGCCTGGCTGACATTAACTGGGCTGGAGGATTTGTGCCAAACAAAACCTAGAAGCTTCTCCATCTAGGTCAAGGTAAAAAAAAAAAAAAACAAAAACAAAACAATAATAAAAAAAAGACATGTTAAGGACCTGTGCTGAACACTTCTTATTATACTAATGAACAGTTTTGGTCCCTTCATCTGTTCATTTCCCCATGTGAGTGATGGAGAATAAGAGTAGCCTGCCATCCCAAGTAGGTAGTAAAACAGGAGACATTTTTCTCTGCTTTACAGATGCCTTATCTGACCCTTACACAAGGTCTACTGGCTGACTTGTCAGCTCCCCACTGTTGGGGACATTTTCTTATAATCATAAAAATGGGATAGATGGTGACTTCTTGACCAACATAACAATGCATCTAGGTTCAGGGTCAGGTCTTAGGCTGCACTCTTCACTTCCCACTTGCTGTTTAAGCTGTATAATCTGTTCAATCGGTGTCTGGCTTTCTTTGCTCAGGGTTAAGTCCCTCTGCACACATGATTTACTGAGCTTCATCATGTCACCAAGAGCTGTGACAGGGCCCTTGTAGGATTTAGATCTCTTTGGCAAGACTCGGACTCAGCTACCACAATGCAGTGCATGATATGCGGTCTTGATACTCTGAGTATCCACGGTTCCTACCTAGGACTTATACTTAGTTTTATTTGAAAGGTATTGCATAGCACAGGTGTGTATTCCTATCACAGAGATATAGGATGCTGCCATGGTAAATATGCAGGTCTGTGAACTAAAATGTGGGTAGTCTGATACTGTCTGGTAGAGTCTGCTCCTTACATATCTATGTGTAAACTAATTGAATTGAAAAAAAAAAAAAAAAATGTCTGTACTTTGGCTCTTTCATGCTTTGAGAAATATGGTGAAACGAATCACTTCATTTATTATGCACTCAGAGGCAAGAACATCAAAGAAACGAAAAATTCTGCTGGAAGTATGTTCAAATTGCACACAATTTAAAGCATCAGGAATAACTGGTACAAACATAATGCAAAATATTGAATAACTTCATATTGTTCATTTGGTGCCCTGAATGAGACCAGAATCCTATTGGAAGAGCTATGATTTCCTTTTGTTATAGATTGTAAAGAATGTATGGACATTAAAGGATCAAATTAAAGTTGCAAAGATGAGAAATTGTAGTGTTTCTTAACTTTGGAATGATTTATTTGTCAGACTTTACTACTTTTTTTTACTAATTTTTTTTTTTTTAATGTACAATATGAGATCTAACTCAAATGTCTTTGCTAGA
The DNA here is from genome assembly GCF_036013445.1 of Caloenas nicobarica. Lineage (NCBI taxonomy): Eukaryota > Metazoa > Chordata > Aves > Columbiformes > Columbidae > Caloenas > Caloenas nicobarica. The sequence continues at coordinate 10,434,493 of NC_088245.1, forward strand.
GATGCCTTTCAGAATATATTTTAAACCATTGATTGATTCAGATTGATGCACTTTTTATCACCATGAGCAGTATTTGATTGCTTGTAATAATAAGAACAACAACAGTAATAATAACAATAACAACAATGGAATATGAATGTTAAAACATAAGCTGTGAAAATAATTCAAAGTATCTGTAGAGAATCTAGATGAACCTAAAACTATACACAACCATCTGACAGTCAGAGATTTAGTTCCCATAGTTTTCTTCTATAGTCAGTGTAGACAACAAGTCCTCTCTTTGACCTTGGAAAAAAATTCTCATCCTCAGAATGAAATTCGTGATTGGATACATAGTCATAAGAAAATCAATTATAAGAGTGCTAACTTTTACATTAAAAAGTAGCACAAATGAATACATAAAATACATGATTACTCCTTCATGAGGGAAAGTTCATATCTGCATTCATGCTATCTGCTTGTCGTAACCTTCCTTTTGTTGTATTAGGTTTGGCAAGAGATTCAGCTTCTACCTGCTAAGCTGATGTTGATTCTAGAAAATTTTCAAAGTATTTAAACTGATAACTTCATTTTATCACATTATAGCAAGGCTGCTGATATGTCATTAACACTTTCAAGATACAGAGGCAAAGTCAAAGTCATCTTCTCTTTCTAAAAAAAAAAAAAAAAGAAAAAGATTAAGGAAATGTTTAAAAATATATACTGGCATTTTAGCTGTTCTTGATAATTTTGGGACATTTTCCAAAAGGTGTCACTTTATCTCAAACATACTCCATGACCTCCAAACATTAGCTAATAAGTTGTCATGGGGCAGGAAGATAGAAAGTAAAGAGGATTTAAACCACCTCTTTTTATGCAGTTAATTACCACCTTGGACAGATAGTATAGCACAGTGGGTCCTCACTCCTAGCTTCAGGTCCTTGTTATCTTCCATACGGGTGGTTCAGTGTGTAATTTTAAAAGATTTTTCTGATTTTTTTTAATTTTATTTTTTTCTTGCAGCTTTGAACAGCATGTGGAAGGGGCCATAATGTCAGGGAGCAGCGAGGGATGGTGACTTGCTTTGCTAGCAGGGCAGTGGTCTTACCAACCCAGGCCAGTCCCACCACCCTTGAGTGAGGTGAGCAGTGCAGGCTGGAGACAACAGCTGGGCTCAGCCCAAAGTCCACATGATCAGAAAAGTCCATAGCAATGAGACAAATCCAAGGCCTGGGTGGAAAGTCAAGCTTGTGGACCAGGGTCAAGCTCAGCAAGTCCAAAGCATGTTTGCAGTGTAGCTCAGGCAAGGGCCTGAACTTAAATGCACCTCTCAAGCAAAGGGCAAAAGGATCCTTTCTTAAACAAGTCAGCAAGGTTGCACAGCTACACCATATCAGAGCTGACCTCCAACAACAGAAACCAAATTTCTGGAGAGAGGAGACGTGCAGATATGCTCCCCGCAGTCAGGTCCCTGACACAGGCTTTGCTGTACAGGTCACCGGCTTTAATGTGACAGTGTGTCACAATCTGTTATGCCTGGCACAGCCACATGCCACATTAAGAGCCCTGCCAAGAAGCTGTGCATGCCATGAGAGCACAGAACAGCCCTGCAGCTGGGCAGGGTTAAAACCTGATTTTTGTCCCGTGGCTGTAACCATTTTTCTCACTCCGGCTGTGTTCGGATGGTGAGTCATCCTCACTGCTAAAGGTGTAAGAAGCACACACAGGAACATAAGGAACAGACATTACCCAGCTGAACTGCCAAAAACTTCAGTGAGTCTCTGGGATTTTAGCGAAACAAGAATCACAAGTCTCATATTTAATGCATGGAGTGGAATTAGCTTTGAATTCCTTCTAAGCAAAAGCCTTAAACATGTGACTTACTAAAGAAACATGCTCTACAGCAAGGATGTGAAAAAGTTCCTATGTCCGTATAACGTGTGAAGTTTGTAGGGCTGTGAGGTAGGGCTAAGAGGAAAATCCAGAAGCTGTCTATATTGGCAATGAGTCCTTTGAGCTGCTGGTTCTGTACCTGCTGCACTTGGCAGCGGGCAGCAGTGTCCTGACTGCACAGACTTCAGAGACTCACTGGAAGTGAAAAGATTTAGGCTGCTAAATCATTTTGGTAGTTCTGAGATAGTAAGAGATAAGAAAATGCAACTTTTGGAAAAGAAAAGAAAACAAACACAAAATATCACATCATTCCTGAAGGTTAGTGTTCATATGCATGAGTCTTTTCTGGTTCTGTGGCATCTGAAAAATTTGAGGGGAGTATTTTTTTGAAAGAATGGTTTTGTGCTGCTGATATCATGACACAAATGGTGATTAAACCAAAATAGATGCCCAAAATGTATAGCATGGTCTGGTACTGCTGGAATATTCATGGACATCTGTTTACACCACCATATAGGCCCACAGGTAAAGTTAAGTCTAATAGAAAGTAGTACTATTCTAAGTTTTAAAAAGTTAAAACAATTTGACAATACTGTCTCCTTTCAAAAGAGTCCTTGGTTCTCAATCCAGTCTTCTTGAAAATCAATGGGTGCAGCTTTCTGTGATAGGAAGCCACTTCTGTTATTGGAACATTCGTGGTTACTGCATTGTATTTTAAGCTGTAGTACCTACTTACTGCAGGGAGTTTTGAAAGTCAAAAGAATTACGATCTTTCCTGCTTTATCAACAACCACAAAAACATTAAGTTGCTAAAAAGTAACCTGAAAGCTGTGATGCAACATTTGTCACAGGTGATAACCTTATGGATAGGTCTTGGTAATGCATATTGATTTTGCTGAAAACTTCTATCCTTCCATGTTTACCTTCTTCTACCTTGAAAGTCTGATAAGCTTTTAAAAAATAACCTTCTTCATAGACTCATACGGCTCACACTTCAGCTTATTAAATATTTTTAAATGTTTTAATTGCACTATGACAACATTTTAATGTCTGAGTTGTTGGGACAATGAGATGTGTGTATTTGTGAATTGCTGTATTTTTGGTTCTAGAAAAGGAGGACATTTTTAATTTATATGTTCCAGCCTACTTTGTTCCTACATGCATCTGCAAACATATAGTTGTTTGTGATTTTTTCAACTATTGAGAAAATAACAAGATACCGTGGTATTCCTGTAGTCTGCTGGTGGTTGTACTCCTTGCAGCTCCAGATTTTGGGATGAGGGAGTAAGACAAAGAAGAGAGATTTGGCTTATGCAGACCTAGATTATCTGTGCTTCCAGTTTCTTGAGTTGCACCTTGTGAGGTCAAGTATAATTTGAACAGAATCAGAACTGGATGTATTTTTGGAGCTGGTCTGGTCTGAAATACTCATTGGACAGAAATTACCATTCCTTTCAAGAGGTTAGAGGAGTTGCTTGGTTTTCAGCTAACTATGCACTACTAAGCATCTATTTCTGTCTATCACTGTGAACACGGTCCTTTGTAGCAGCAGCATGCTCTAGTTTCAAGATGCCAGAGCATCTTAATACTGCAAACAGAAGTGTAGGGGGAGAGAGCTATAAGCCATTTCTTCTGTTCTCTGCTATTACACTGCATTCATCATCATGTCACCTGAGTTTTTGTTTCCTTTCCTTTGCAGGTTTTGTGAACTACTCAGGTTATTTTACTCCTCTGTTTTAGTACAGATTTCTTCCATTCTGTTTTCTGTGCTAGTCAATTAAGCATTAATTCTGTGTAAAGAAGTATTAACAATTGTAAATATAACAAAAATAACTAGAATTCTATCACATTACTGATGCGAAAAATAAAAACATTATAGTTTTAATATGTCTTCAGAAAATAAGACATCAGGGAATCCTGAGTAAAGAAGTGGTGGTGGTAAAAAAAAAATTAGAGTCCTTCCAGAAAGCTTACTGAAAGCACAGCAATACCACAAACACATTTTTCTGCACTGAAAAAAAAAAAAAAAAGAGAGAAAAAGAAAATTTTAAAATTTAAATTATACGTCAGTCTTTAGAATATCACAGTATATTTTATTTGGTTACATTGTCTATAGGTCCAATAAGACACCAGACTTTTATGGTTCTCCATTAAGGTATGAATCACCGTGGCCTAACCTATAGTCCCCTCCTCTGAAAGACCCGTCAGATGTGCCAGGTAACTTCTTCTTCCATACCTTTCCACACCTGCCCTCTGCTCAGGATTCAAAGCTGGAAATCTTTGCCTGGAATTACAGACCACAAGTTATAGCTGCAAAAACAAGTTACTAGATATACCTAATGGGTAACTAAAATAACAGCAAGACCCTTTGTAGATATGCCTCTGTGGCTGTTTCAGTGATTGTAAAAGATAAAATATTTATTGATATTAACTGTCACTTTTCTGGTAGCCAAGAAAAGGAAATCTTAATTACTGAAGCAGTTGCCCCTTATCAGCGAAAATGCCGTGACAGACTCAGTGCTTGCTCCTCGTTCCTTCTGGTTGTGGGGCAAAACAGATTAGTTTGTGCAGCTGTCAGAAAGTCTAAACACAGCCTGCTTCATAAATGTAACAGCTAGAACCATGCACAAAAGGCCAGAAAGGCAGCATAACTGTGAAGAGATAAGTTGCTAAGCTGCTCTAAGCTACACTCAGCCACATAACCATAGCCTAAGAGCAAATGATTGGTATGTCACTTCTTCACAACACTGTTGCTGCCTTTCAAGAGCAGCATGAAGCATAATGCATAATTTCTTGTTGCTCATTCTGCTCATTTGATTATCACGGGAAATTTCAGGCTATTTTTGGCCTCCATCTATCCATCACATAGTCAAGACAACGGGAAGACGATGTGCTTTTCTGTTCTTGTTCCCATTGTTATAATGCAAATGAACTGATATTGTGCCATTCTCTGTTCTCATGATGATCCTTCTTAGAGAAACAGTATAATAAGAAAATATACCAGTCAGTAAAACCTTCTGTGACAACTCAGCATTGTGATAAAATCTGCTGCAGTACAAGAAGTAACATGTATGTGCTCATTTTGGTGAAACAGAAGATGGCAAGAAGAGGACAGAGAACAAATTAACCCTTTCTGAAACTGAAGCTCATTGCCCTCTGGAAACTTCTCTGCTTCTCTTAGTCATAAGACGTGACAGTACAGGGCATAATCTGTATTGATCCCCAGGGGATATTTTTCCCCTTTGTAGCAAAACAATCCATTAGGTAAACAGAGCTTCGTTGCCCATAGCAACAGAAAATTGCATTCTAGCAAGATAACAATGTATTTTAGTTTTGCTTGTTTCTTTCAAAGTTAAAAAAAAATGATCAGCAGGAAAACAGAACTACAATTACAATTATGTCTATCTTAATAAAGACTGGACAGCTACAAGCAGAAAGAACAAGATTTACCGACAGAATGGTAAAAAATATAGTATCATTTTGTAGTATTCACCTGCTGCTCACTTTATTTACAGCAGTGATAGCCTGGCATTCAGGTATTCCTGCCACTGCCAGACAGCTTGCCACAATGAATCTGACATTGTTCATGTTATGTTTTCAGACAATGTCTGACTTAGCTTACATGAAAGTATATTCCAAAATATATTTTGTAGGCTTTTGCTGGCTATGGCATAGGACGTCTACTTTCCTGTCAGTGCTGTCCAAAGGAAATAAAATTTCAAATGAAACTAATGAGAGAAGGAAAGACCTGATGTTGGAAGTGTGTGGGGTCAGCTAAGAAGACCTATGAGAATTCAGTAAGGAGCCCTAAACAAGCTTACTGAATCAGACCTGGTTGCCCAAGCTCTAGGTTACAGAATATGACTGGAGTTTTATTAAAATAATGTAATCGCTATCTTACTGAAATCTAAAGGAACAAATAAATGCAGAGTTTTCATAATGGAAGGAAATCACCCATGGATCTCTGCTATGACCTGCGCAGTTCAACAAAATCATAAAAGGATCTGGAAAAAGGAATGGGATGAAAAAAGTTTCCTAGTATTAGTAAGCTATTCAAAGTAATAAAAACAAGGGTAGACTGAAACCAATATGAGACTAAGGGACTGGTAAAACAGTGAAAAAATTCCACTGGAAATCATTATGAAGCAATGAACAGGAGAAAAAAATCTGAATCTTAAGTATCAAACAGTAGTTACTGTCTCTAGACATTTTGCTGCTATGCAAATACACGGTTTATCCACACCTTAAATATTCTTTCAACGTTTTCCAAATCAAGTGTATCTTTTTTAAGAAGGGCCATCCAGAAATGTGTAACCTCAAAGAGAAAGATGAAAGGTATGGAAAGGCTTCCATATCAAGAAGAAGGAATCGGTTCATACAGCTTCTTCAGCCAGGAAAAGAGCTGAGTGAGGGGTGTGTAATGAAGAACTGTAGAATTGCGAGTGGCATGGAGAAGGTGGGTAGGGAACGATTAGTCACTGTCTCTACCAACACAAAATCTGGGGGGGGATCAAATGAAGCTACTAGGAGCCTGCTTCAAAACAAACTGAAGGAGGTGATTTGTCACACAACAGGTGAATACCTGTGAAAGTCTACACAGGCTCAAGAGCAAACTGGACAAGTTCAGGGAAGACAGATTTGTTGTGTTCTGTGAAATAACGCATCTGGCTCAGGAAGTTCCTAGAGATGGAAAAAGTTGGAGGTGGGAGAGTATTAGGGGAAATATCAGCATCCCACATTGATTTGTTTTGGGCCTGGAGTCTGAAATCTATATCACCAGACTTACCATGACTGCTCTAATTACTTAGCTACGGTTAGACCCAACCATGCACTATTTATTAGTTTTAATAAGATAATGTGTCTGCAAACTTTTTGCATCAGGACAGTTTAGTATCTGAAAGTTAGTTGGAAATACATCTCTTTCATTTAAGAAGGGGTGGATATAGGATTTCAGTACCTGGTAGATTAAATGTGGTGCAAGAGAAGAACATGGTGAGGCTCTAAATTTTCTAATTTTGCTTTTACTTCTTTAGAAAAGGCTTTGAAAAACTTTTCTTTCTGTCCTTATATCTTAGCTCCTTTTCTTTCTACCTGTCTTTATTCCTTTGCTGTTAGATGTTTTATTCAAGGAAAGATGTGGATAGCATTGGTTTAAATATTACTACAAAGAAAATACTGCACTGAAAGAGAAATAATATGATATTTTATCTAAAAGAGTGAATTGTGGGTAATTTGTAATCATCTGGGTTTCTTCATTTTTTTTACAGCATAGTTGCAAGGCTTTACTTTACAGTGGGGAATAAGACTCGTATTTAAAAAAAAAAAAAACTGCACACATGGTTACGTGGATGGTAGTTAGTGACACAAATTCAGATCTATTAATGCTGCTACCAGGGGAAAGTCTCCAATAATTCATAAGTCAGGAGGGAATTAGAGGCAGTTTCTTATACTCAGTTTAGCAGTAAGAACAGGCCTGAGAAGCTTTTGGTCTGTTTATAAAAAAGCATATAAAGATAAATTACAGCAAATTAGTTACAGAGTAATTCTTGGTCTGTTTTGTTTGTGAGAAGTTCAAGGACTCTTTAAAACTATACAGAGACCTGTTAAGTGTTGCAAGGATGACAATTTGCCATCTTAAAAATGTGAGCTCATTGAATCAGGTTATTATTTTAGACTGTACCTTTTTAATATTCTTTTTAAAATGCTTATTTATAGCTCATATGACTCTGAAACAGTATGAAAATTTGGGACTCAAATATTTTTTTAGAAAGTGAGGGGCAAAGTTAAGTAACCAATATTCAAATATTTATGTATTTCAAACAATTCATCATTTTACGGGTAAGCTCTTCTTTTCCTGGTACTTCATATTATTTGAATGCCTGGTTTTATATTCCTTGATTGTATATTATAACACAACTTCCAGAATCACATTTCTAAAATAAACACTATTTCTTATTAATTCAAAACGTGCTTTCTGTGAATATTCTTCAAAAATAGCCTAAAAATTGGTACTTCATTGCAGTATTTGCCAACCAGAAACCATGACAGTGTGCATGGTGCAGGAGAAATGGAAAGTGAAATTAACTGGAAACTGATGAGACTGTTTTCAGCTAAGAAATACAAAAATCACACCTAGTGGAAAAGGAAACCCCACAAAACCTGAAATTGCCTCTAAACTGACTTCAGGGTGATTTTGGTCATGATTGAATATGCACTATCAAAAACATCTGAATACATTTTATGTCACATAAGTATCAAAAAGCTGTTCTGAAGTAAAAAGTTCTGTAAGCTTATAATTGCTCCAATAATTTCTTGGTTTGTGATAGTATTTCATTAATGCAGCATCTTTCACATATTTTCTTTTATTTTCTACCTTTTCATTGGCTGATCATATCACTATTTTTTCCTCTCAGTACTTCGTCTTGCAACTGCAGTATTTTTTTCATATTTTCAAAGATTTACGTTTCTTAGACACCAGGAGTTTGGTTATATGTAGAGTCTGATTTGCTCAAATCTGCTTGTGATTCCTTTCATATCAAACAATCCACTTACAGACTGTTCACATAAAATACAAAGTAATCATTCTTCCCAATTCTTAACTGATTTACCCCAGGGAAGTGAGGAAACAGCTCTTTTGAATGAGTGTGCATTAATTCAATCACAGGTAATTTACCTGTCAAGAGGTAGAATCAGAACTGGCACACAGGACTCTCTGGTTGCTGGCCTGCACACAGCCTTTGAGATCACACTTTTAATACAATTATTTTGTCCCAGCCTTCTCCATGTCCACAAATATTCCAGTGGTATTTTTTATTAATTAGTTAGGCAGCACAATTCAGCTATATTTTTTCCTGATTTTCTTAGGTAGAGCATTCCACTTAGTTGTGACTTACTTATTCAGGAAAGGCTGCATTCGGCTATGATTACAATTCGGACAATATCTCTGGTGGCCTAAAATATTGTTTCCAAATAAAATCAGAATTTGTTTAGAACGTATCTCTTTCAGGTTCATTTTCTATATTATTCTGTTCACAGGCAAGATTGTTTTATCCAGGCCGTTTAGCCTTAAGAAAAGGAGACTGAGGGGAGACCCTATTGCTGTCTACAACTACCTGAAAGTAGGGTGTTCACAGAATCACAGAATCACAGAATGTTAGGGATTGGAAGGGACCTCGAAAGATCATCTAGTCCAATCCCCCTGCCAGAGCAGGAACACCTAGGTGAGGTTACACAGGAAGGCGTCCAGGCGGGTTTTGAATGTCTCCAGAGAAGGAGAATCCACAACCCCCCTGGGCAGCCTGTTCCAGTGTTCCGTCACCCTCACTGAGAAGAAGTTTCTTCTCAAATTTAAGTGGAACCTCTTGTGTTCCAGCTTGAACCCATTACCCCTTGTCTTACTGTTGGTTGTCACCGAGAAGAGCCTGGCTCCATCCTCGTGACACCCACCCTTTATATATTTATAAAGGGTGTTGGTCTCTTCTCCCAGATAGCAAGTGGTAGGACAAGAGGAAATGGCCTCAAGTTGCGCCAGCAGAGGTTTGGATTGGGTATTAGGAAAAAATTATTCACAGAAAGGGTTGTCAGTTATTGGAACAGGCTGCCCAGGGAAGTGGTGGAGTCGCCATCCCTGAAGGAGGTTCTTAGGGACATGGTTTAGTGCTAGAGTTAGGTTATGTTTGGACTCGATGATCCTGAGGGTCTCTTCCAACCAAAACGATTCTATGATTCTATGAAATAGGACTGCCATATCAAAAGCATTCATGACTTCTCTGAACATGGCAGAGGCAGGAACCAGTTTAGAGCCACTATGAACAAATTATAAAAAAGGACTTAACCAGGGCTCAAGAAACAGCTGTTGTGATTGTAATGTGATCCTTTAAAAACAGCAATCCTTGCTCTTCACTAAAGACAGCTAGTATGGATCAGGAAAATATTTTTAAGGAAAAAAAATTAATAAAGAAATTATGGTTTTGGTTTTGTGGTTTTTTTTTTCCATCCATGGAAAAAAAACATTAAGGTTGAAGTGTGTGTGAGTAGCAGGAGGAGATTAGGCAAAAGAATAAGGATCAGTCTCCATACAATTAAATGGTAACAACCGAATATAAAAGATCGTTACAGTTTGATTAACTGTCACTTACAATCTTCTGAGATGAGTTTTTCTCTCTTGCATCTCTGTAATAATCATAATTTGTCACCATAGTTATCAATGTGATTTTGACCTAAGAAGTTGATAGCCAGCATGATTAATAAAGACACAGTCCAGCTAATAATCAAGAATGACCACGTTTGCAAAACATAGGCCAGATGCAGAGCTGGAAGTGATTGATTATAATGCCTGGAAGCTGCAAAGGCCCTATCATTTAGTATGTAGAAGCAGTCACGTAGAAATCTGGTGAGGCATGAGTGTACACATTAACCTTGGTGCTAGACTAGAACGCTGTATTTCAAACAGGGTTTTGTGTCACTCAGATGACTGAGAGTGGAGACAAGTATTGCCTGTTGTACTCAAATGCATTTTTACATAACTGTAGGTTTTCATATATTACAGTGCTGTAAAGTACTCTCGGGTTAACTGGATTTCTTTGTATAAGGTACAGATGCTCTTGAACTTTAATGTGAGAAATAACACAGACATTGATTAGCCTTGATCATCATAGTATATGTGTAATGATTATAGGACTGACAACTAAATAATCACACAATGATTAAATATCATATTATAATGATTTATAATTTCAGCTATTCAGCCCAGTCTGCTCTTTGAAGTCAGTATTTGAAATCAAATCTCATTAAGTTGGTGGAGACTCTTTCACTAATTTCAGAAAACCTTGAAACAGCCCTGTGGGTATTACTGTGAGCATCGCATCTTACATTGGTACACAAGCTGTGGTTGAGACTTCCCAAAATAGGTGAGATATTAGGATCCAGTATATGTTGTTTAGTCTATGTGCACAGGATATGGTGGATTTTCGTTCAAGCAACTATATAAGCAATTAGTAACATGCTTAGATAAACCTACTGCAGGCACACACTATATAACTCTGTAAATTATCTACCTTTCTACTGACAGTAGGAGGTCAATCCCAAGTTTCTAACTGTTAAATAATCCATAATAATTTCTCTGTCTGCTTATCTAGCATTTGTAGCCGACTCTCCTATTTAATCCTTCAGGTACTGCGATTGCACAAAAATAGTCAGTATTACTTGATTAAGAAAAATATGAAAAAGCCATAGCAACCACACAAGAGTCATAAACTGAGTCACAGAGAAAATATTATGAACTACTACCCATTTGAAATAGCTGTGTTTCCAGGTTCTCCTATTGGTTATCAATTAACTCACTTATTTCTTTACACAAGAGCTAGTCATGACAATTTATTTTCCTTTAATGGATTTTTGATCTGCATTTTGTATATTTACATATGAAAGACACTTAAGAAAACATATGTTTTTATGTATTCAATATATATAAATATTTTTTAATAAAAAGGAAGAAAATATTCTTACACAGCTTAACCTCCAGAAACAGTTCTAAGACTTTAAAATGAAAAGACAGATTCCTTTTGTCAAATACAGCAAAGGTACAATTTTGACTTGACATGTTTCAACTGCTGCCTATTCTGTCAACAACATTTCTTCATCAAGGTAGGCCATGTTCTATACTAAAATCTAAACTTCTCCTAATCATCTAAATCTATCATACTCCTGTTTGACCACTCTCAGGATTTCAGTGTGCCGATGCAGAAGACCCTCAGTTTTCCCCAAAAACTGTATATTCCTGGCAAACCTAGGAGTTACACTATTCTCTGAAAAAGAAAACGGATCATCTAAGTGGCCTGTTCTTCTGCAGAACAAAAACTACTAGCCAATAACTGGGGAGAGCAAGATGGTCCTCTCTGCTTAATAATAGACTGAAACAGCTTTAATTGGGCCAAAATCCCTGAGAATTTGGCAGCCAGCAGACTTATGCTCAGGCAAGTTATATACTAGCTTTAATTGATAATTAAGCTCTCCTCTCCTGTCTCTCAACATCTGCTTTTGATATGTTAAATTACATAAAGAGGGGAGAATGGCAGATGACATGGTAGAGTCTAGGGCAAGTGCCTTCCAGTGGGCTCAGCTGCCCAAAGGATCTCAAAAAGCCACATTCCTGCTTCACAGCTGCTGACCAGCTGCCTCGCCAGGAGCAATGTCATGTGGCAGATACAGCTGCTCAGCAGAGCATGGATCTGGTTGTCTCTGCGGTATGGGGTCACGGGCTACACAGAAAGTTGGTACTGCAGTGCTTATCCAGCCAAGCACAAAGCTGGCATTGTGATTCTCGCTCCACAAATGTGAGACTTGACATGTCTGCTCAGACTGAAATTTGCAGAAGTGTTTGGGGAAGGTGACTGTCAGAAAGGCAAGACAAGTAAAATCAGTTTAATACGACAATCCTTTTGTATGTAACTACTTGATCAGAGGTTGTCAAACTAAGGTTGAAGTGTTAGATCCTGCAGCTAGACAAAGCTTTGGCTATCTTAACTTCAAAAGCGAATGTTAAGTTTCTAGTGAGTATAGGTAGGTTTGGGACACATATAGCAGTCACCTCTGGTTGGAACTGCCATTAGGGTTAATTTATAACGCTCCGTGGTGCACCTATTATGTATCATCCTGTTATCAGTCCCTGTCTGCTTCTACCAGCAGCCTACTAGGAGTCTGAGCTTTGCAACATCTGTTGTCTGAAAAGAGAACGAACCTAGACCTCCTCAGCAGAGGACAGCTCTGAAGAACCATTGTACCCAGGGCTGTGCAAAACTTGTATTTGTACATGGTGGTCTTCTGCTGCCTGATAAATCCAAGATATTTGAGAGTGGTAGTGTTTAAAAATGTCTTTCAAAAAAAGTCAGGTTTGGAAAAATAAGAAGGTGAGACTTGTGCTACCTGGGGACAGGACAATGCAGAAACAGGAATATTTCCAAACTATGCATTTAGGATTACTGTGGGTGGTGGAGAGGAGTGGTTTTAGATTATTTAAATGGAACAAGGGACTCTCCTCAGGTGCTAATAAACTGTTGATATTGCAGTGCCGATATGAGACAATATATGGGATATGAATATTGGCTAAGTAAAGAGGTGTATTGTAAAGCAATATTCTTTAAGTTCCTTCTCTTGTTACTACTAATTCTAGGAAAACTCTATAAATATACATTAATTTTCTCAACAGGTTAACTCTCCTTTACATTTCACCTGGCTGCTGTTTCTTTCTTATCTAGCGTGCATTCTGCTTGGTACTGCATTCAGGTTACAGCCTTGTTCGCTGTTTGGTTTTGTTAAGAAAAGCTGTACTGCAAACAACCAAATAAGTGAAGTTTATGTTCAGCAGTAAAAATGTCCTTGTTGTGAATGTCATTCTATTAATCCAGGACTGTCTGAGGAAAATATATGGGCTATTTTAGCATTTTCAGACTTTATACCTGCAATAACGAATAGTTTGCTTCACAAAAAATGATACATTTATCTTCTCACATTTCATTTACTACCGCTGAGTATTTCCCAATTTACACATTCATGCAACTTAGCCAATAAAGTCACAAGACCACTTGGGAGAAATTCCACTAGATAGGTGGTCACTGCAACATTGGAAACCTACAGTTCAGCTGAGTATTTTTCTCATTCCTGTTTTAAATAATTGGAAAATAAACGTGTTAATGTCAAGCATAGGACAGAGTTGTGAGTTCAGTCCATAACTCAGGATAGCCTTAGTGAGCTTCCAGCAGAACACTTCCACTTTTTTCTTTTGGGCCAAATAAATATTGCAAAGTGGCCCTGTTTCAGCACTGAACTACTATAATAGACAGCTATCTGAAAACAATGGCTTTAGGAGATTTTTAAATTAACATACTTTCTATATTGAGATTTTCAAGTTACTTGGACTTATGAGTTCAAATTTTCTTGAAAGTTTTTTTAAAGCTACTTTTTCACCCTATAATCTGACTTTTAATGTTTTAAATTGAAGAAAGATAATGAATATCATTAATTCATGGGAAACTAGTGAAAACTGACCAAGTGATTTTGAAAACACAGCAATTCCCGTTGAGAGTAGCAAAAGCAGACTACACAGGTACTTTTTCCCTTAACAGCTTCTTTCATCTTTTTTTCTGTATTTCAAAGCTAGAAGTTGCAGAGAAAACCCTTCTTGCAGGACAAACCAAATAAGTCACCATGCACAATGGTGACATGCCCTTCTTGCCCAAGAAGCCAGTGCAAACACTGCCACACAAGCCTCATACCAACTGACAGACACAGCCAGTTCACTGCAATATGCCTGGTGTATTTGTATGACAAACTGGTCATGTCCATTCCCTTTTCCCTTACAGAAGTCTATATAATATATTTTTAGCAAAAATAGAGACTGCAAAGAATAGTCAGGTCATTCAGTCTGTTTCATAAACACAGCAGTCTCTCTGGGGCCTCTTGTCCAGTAATGTCTAATCCAGTATGATGGCTTTGATGTGCTGCCTTGTTTTCCTTCTCACTCCTTCCCTTTTCCATGCTGCAAAAGACAGGTGTGACCTGCAGTTTGAATTAGTAGTATTTATCCATAATTTGATTCTGCACTTCTGTCCACAGCTGTCCCCACATGACTAGATGGATGACTTTTCCTTGGTCTGATAAACTATCCTTTCCTAGACATGTCAGAGTTGAAATATTCACTTCAAGAATATGCCCAGGAGCATTATTTCCACGCATACACCTCCAGCTTTCCCCAGCACGTTCTGCTCTCTCACAGGAGCTGCCATCATGTCACATTATTGTGATTCATTAAATATGTAGGCAAGTGTTACACTGACAATGACTCAGCAGCAATGGGGGAATTATTCACTTTTTTTTGCATGTCTACAAGATAGGTGTCTGTGGGATAACGGCAGAGAAAGATGCATTATTTGTGTCACTAGGGTGATAGGAGCTGAAACTCCAATTTATAATAAAGTGTTTCTGTGCACTTTTGCATCCACTTTTTATAATTTAATGTGACAAAACAGCTGTATGGTGAGGCTGCCACAGCGTGGGGGTATGTGCGTGTGTATGTCTGTGTGTGGTGTAAGTGCTTTACCCAGACAAGGGGGTTATTTGCAGGGGTGTCCATTTCCACCACAGAAAACATAGACACTGCCAGTGCCAAAGTCAGGCCACTGAGGTCCTCTTTATGACCATATAATCTTCCGTCCATGAGACTACAAAAAGTCTGACAGGGACAGCAAGAAAAATGGGCTTCTGATTCATTAGTCTACTACCAGTTTTCCATGTGGCTTTGAGCATCTCTTGCTACCTCTTTTCATAACTTTTTTTATCAGCTCTTCAGGGAAGCACTTTCCCTTTCTACTTGTTTACACAGTGCATAGTCTAAGTGGGGCCCTGCCCTCAGTTTCAGCCTTTAAGCTCTGCCATGGAACAAAGACCTGTAATAAATGTATTTACTGGCCTCTCCATTAAGATGCCTTTTGTGAAATCCAATTGATGGAATTGTTTCACAATTACTTCACAAAAAATCCTAGAGCTTTTAGAGAAGGAAACAAGCCGACAAACCAATGTATTCATCTCTACTCATTTTAAAAATAAAGGCACTCTGCCTTCACACACCTTCATACACTGTTCTCACTAATTAATGCTTTCAGTACAGATAACAGCTACAATTAAAAGTTGTTTTAGTACCTAAAATCAAAACACCAATCTAGGTTTGAAATGAGAAATCCTACAAGAAAAGTGTGGGGAAAAAAAGACACTCAGCTGTAAAATCATCTTATTTGGTTGGCTTTGTGCAGTTTTGTGGGGGAGGGAAAAGCAGGAGTTTAGTTTATTTTCTTGAAGAAACAAAAAAATATATGAAACTAAAGTAAGAATCAGACCCTAATGTTAGCTGCAGTGAAAGCACTGGTACATAATTCATCACTCCACTAATGCATTCTGGCAGATGATTATTTCACTTCTATGGCAGGATGTGTCAGACGCTTTGATTTAGAGTCTTCTTTAACAGGCTCCATTTTCAAAAGAATTGCATGAGGGTTTTGCTTCCTTCTCCATAGCTGCTATAAAATCCACATTGAGAAATCTGACTTAAATTATACTTAAAGTTCCTGATATATGAAAGCGACCTGATTCAGAAAAAGCATCTGTGTTCACAACTGTATCCTCCTGAAGATGGTGGATTTTGGGATGACAAAATGTCACCATCTGTCTAGTAGTGAATCAGGACTCGAAGTACCTTTGTTGTTGACTTCTGTATCAGGTGACCACCTGGTCCAGATTAAAAGCTGCCTGGCAAACTCCCCATGCAGCATGGAAAAAATGGACATAAGACATCAAAATCAACTAAACATTAAGGTCTAGTAACCTCCATCTTCTGATTGACATAGCTGTCTAGGTACTTGAACAGTTTCCTAAACATCCAATATTAGTTTGACCTTGTGATCACTTACCTGAGATTAACGTTTACCTCATAGTGCATTTTAAAAAATGTTTATATCTTTATTACTCTGATGTTTCTGATGACGTGATGTTTTTGAAAAGTAATTAGGTATATAGTAAGAGTAAAAATTAACAATATATACATGAAAGGTGACAAGGTCACTCAAGGAACTCATGATGGCAACTATTATGTTTTGGATTGTTTGAGAGGCTGCAGTGTCAACAGTGATAGAAACTGTTCATGCTGGGCTTCCAGTAATGTTCTAAATGATTGACTCTACGCAAAGAATACCAGTGAGGTGCAGATCAAACCAATCTTATACACCAGATATAAATTAACTGAGTTATTTGAACCAAAAAGAAAAACTGGCAAATCTGCTTCTTAACATTCTTGCTGAGAAATCCTAGTGTACATCTTTTTATTTATATACTGTAGTTTACTACTTCCTATTCTCAGATTGGAAGTTCAGTTAAATAACGGTTTTTGTTAAAAGGAATAAAATTCCCTATGAATAACTGAGAAGATGTTTGGATTGGCAGTGAATGTCATTTACATTCACTCTGTCTTCTGAATTGCAGTATTCAATCTGCTCTGAAGGATTTTCATTGCTTTCATGACATTTATGACTTAAGCTGAGCATGCAACTCTTTTGCTCCCTGCATATCCATCACCTGACCAAGAATTAAATTCTGGGAGCCAAAGTTGTCTAAATAAACAAAAAGTAGTCATTCTAGGTTTTCATATATTTCCATTTTCATAGTTAATCCACATTAGGAAAATTGGAAAAGATAAAATAGACTTTGAGAAGTATGCCCATTGGTAGTTTATCTAATTGTTATCAAATTGTTAATGATTAGATTAGTCACAAAAATGCTGTCAATGAGAAGACCTTCATTCGTGCCTTGACTGGTAGCTAAACTAGACAGCTTATCTGCCTGAGCTCCAGCATAGTCAGTGGCGAAGTCTTTTCTCTTCAGAGGTTACACAGAGGATGTAAGACAACAACACTTTGAGTTTAAATCGCAATGTTACTTCATAAAAAAAAGCGTGAGAATAGCTTCCTCTCTCTCCTCAATGCAGATAATATTAATAAACACTGCATGTTTGCTTCAATTATAAAATACTTTAAGACTGCTTTTAAAGCATACTGGTTTAAAGCCTGGGATAGGAACAAGTCTACTTGAAATTTATGACTTACTCTATGAGGGGGTGTAAGGCAGCATGGTTTAGTTATCTTCTCTAATCTTGAAATATATCTGTATGAAGGGTGTTTTGAGGAAGGAGAAGCTAGTCCTTGCATTTTGATTGGATTTCCAGAACTGAGTACAATTTGCTTCCCTGAAAGGTTCTGAAATTTTCTTATTTTATTTATAGGATATTTATCTCCTCGTGCTCTGTTCAGGAACTCTGGACACGCTGGCCACAATTTTCAGAATTATTTCGGTTTGATCCTTTCAGTCTTCAAAATTCAGTCTCTTCGAATCTGTCTTTAAGATTTCTCAGATTTCCTGTTTTTACTTTTCATTGACAAGCATCTGGAGGTTTTTGCAAGCCAAGTGCACATTCTGGTTCCTATAACATTAGAAGCTGAGATTCTCCATCTTGCTCTAGTTTCTAATTCCCACTCCCGCTTTCCTCTTTTCACATTTTGTAACGAATTACAATAATCATAATTACCATAGCCCATCTTGCATAACATCCATTTACATTTTGTGTAGGGCAACCTTACAAAAGATGTAAATGTCCTCAAAGCAGATCAAAACTCATTCTTCCATTGCAGAATATTTAAAATTAATCAGGAAAAATTACTTACAAATTGTGCTGTGGGGCTGAATCAAACTCATAGAAGAAAGAAGTTTTGGATTGAGGCTGACCATCTGTTCTTTAGTCATTAGAAAGAAAAATGCCAGGTGACTTAAGGACAGTATTTTGAGCCTGAATTAACTTCCTTGGGCTTTTGCAGCTTTAAGACTGTAAGCTGAGGTATCCAGACTTATTTTTTATATTTTGTAGCACTTCTCTACCATGCATATACTTCTGAATTTTGTCTCTTAGTTTCTGTTACATGAAAATTTTCTCCCTTGCATTCAGGCTTGTTATATTCAATAACTCAATTTTAACCTAGTGAAATTGTTAGACTAAGCTTTAATAGTTTTTTCATAACAATCGCTGTTCTGGTATCCTGCTTCCTCTGGTGGCCACAAGCAGATGTCCAGAGAAAAGCATAAGAACAGAGGAAGCATATGTGATTTCTTCCCCTTACTGGTCTTGGAAGCTCCATCCATTTTCAGCTCTGAGACTACCCAAGACATATGTGGCTTCGGTGCATTTTGTAATCCTTAATGGATGAACTTGTCCGGTCCCAACTTGAATCCATGTAAACTTTTAACATTCACAGCATACTTTGGTAATGAGTTTTACAAATACACCACTTGTTTTGTTAAAAATCACGTCCTTTTGCTTATTTTAAGCCTATTTGTCACTAACTTCAACTTATGATGTTCGTTTTTGGTTCTAGAAGAGACAGAAAATCCGCATCTACCTAGCTATCTTTACCATGTCACTCATGACTCTATGGCTGTCTATATACTCCTCATTAGTAGATTTTCCAAGCTCAAGAATCCTAGCATAATTAGCCACTTCTGTCTGCAATCCACTGTGCATTTTAAAGAGATGTTAAAGATTTATGTCTGTTGGCCAGGAAAAAAAAAAATGTGAGGATAACAATAAAATAAATTAATCATTGTAATTCCCTCCTGTTTAAGACTTAGTTTCTGTATTGTCTCTCTCACTGATTTCATCCACACGTTAAGAATATACATCTGTGCTCCCAAAGAGTTCACTTGGATTGGTAAGAAACACAAAAATTTTCAGTCTTACCTGTTTTGACATATGTCCCAGACCTAGAACAACCTGAGATTGCAAGGGACCTCTAGGGACAATCTGGTCCAGCTGCTGCATACAGAGAAGGTCCAGCTAGAGCAGGTTGCTCAGAGATGTGTCCAGTTGAGGAATATTGTTTCCATCTCCAAGGATGAAGATTCAAAAGCCTCTCTGGGCAAGAACATAGTTTACACCAATAGAACGGACTGACAGTATACTGGAGGACATTAAAAATCCGAAGCACACTTTGCAGTAAAGTTCTTTTGCAGCTCTTGAACACCTTGATCTGCCATTTTTTAGCTTAATTGCTGCATTGCTACTTTCTTCCAAAGTTTTTGACTAACCCTGTTGCAATTTTGTATTCTCCTTAGCAGCTTCTAAATGAGCTCCTAGAAAATTAGATCACTTCACACTGTTACACATTTGAAGTCCAATATAACAAATTTACCACTGAAGTTCTCTTTTAATTCTCTGGTGGGGGTTAGGACTAACACATGTGGTTTCAATTTCTTTAAGGCATTTTCTTTTGAGTTTCTTGATTCTCTTCAAAATAAATACAGTTTGAGTTTGTGCTGAACTAAGACCAAGCTGTGAGTACTTATTAAAGTACTCTTAATGAATAAGCTATTGAGTTACCTTTTCTTGCCAGATAATTGCCTCATTAATTTTATTAGATACTGAGGATATAGAACCTGAGCATGAACAAACCAAAAAACAGCTTACTAATGCATTCTTAGAAATGGAGAGGCAAGGTATGCTGACTAGCACAAATAATCTTTCAATGCTACTTTTAAATGATTCACTCAAATTAATTCTCCTCCACACTGTATTTGCATTCTGATTTTGCTAGCAGGTAAGTTTGTACAATTATCCCACTTTTACTGTGTGTTAGTAGAGGTGTGAAAAGTGTATTCTATATCTGCAAACACTCACACTTCATTTGGCAGCTAAATGGGCAAAAGAAAGATGTGCTTTGTGGTCTGTGTTCAATTGACACAGCTTGAAAATGTAAAACATATTATTTACGAGCAGCTATTCGTAACAATTCCATTTACAGTACGAGAATTATTGCCATGCTCTGGCCGGAGTCCTACTAATGCTAATTCAGATGCATATGGAAAGATTAGTTGTTTTGAGTTCATTTGAGCGGTTTACTGATGTAAGCAAAGGAGGTTGTTCAGAGCTCTGCAGCACTGGAGTGGTTTACGTGAGGTGCAAACATCAGTGAGCAAACGCAGCCTCTGTCAGGCTCCGCTACGGGAGTTCACCTCAGCTGCAGAGCATTGCCAGGGAGACTCTAAAAGATGTTCCAAACAGCTGGGAGTCTTGCTGTCTTCTTTCTCCTCTGTCCCTATTCCCCTTGCAACCTGTGAGGAAAATACTGGTGTGGAGATTACAAAGAAGGATTGCTAATGAAACGGAAGGTATTAGGGCCCTCAAAGCATGCCCCCTCCCAAAGCCGGGGCTGGAGGGGCTTGGGGCCAGCTCACAGACTCCTGCGGTGCCATAGCCACACAAATCCTACACGCTGGGCCTCCTGGGTCTGGATCCTGACCCCCACCTCCTCACTGCTGTCCCAGACTGTCCCCATCCCCAGGTAGGCGCCTGGTGCCTGAGGCTGGGGTTGCCTCGGCTGCCCCCGACCTGCCTTGTCCTGGCTGCGAGGGACAGACCCTGGCTGACCGGCCCGGCCCTGCTGCCCTGGGGAGCTCCTGACACCACCGACCCCCGGCCCAGGGAGCTGCTGGCTCTCCCAGCACCCTGTCAGATTTGTTGGAAATTTTGGCTTTGCCTTTAAAACATTGAGAGTTGTGATCTCAATACTCAAATGGAATAAAAATGCACTTTTTAATTCAGTAAGACAGAGCTCACTGAAAAGTACGAATGTTGATTTCTTAATAACTTCATTACTATGGATACAGCAGAAGTCAAAATTTGTAGAAATAACACACACAGTCCGTTTGTTTCCAGTTCTGATATCTTATCCATTATTCAGGATAAGTATACTGATTGGGAAATCAATATATATGAACATATCCATCTTCCTGCCTTATTAATAGCATCTAACACAATACATATAGCCCTGTTTCTGCCAACTTACTATATCATCTAGGTCAGCTGCAGAAAGACCTGAGCTATCCTTAGGCTCTCACATATGGTAGGAGAATTTGGTTTAGTCCTAAAGTGAATGGAACTTAAATTCTTGTTCACTTACGAGCAAGTACATCTGCTTCCTCGCTCATGATTAGAAACTCCTCACAAAGAGTGAGATCTTAAAGGCTGAAAAGCATTTTCAGTTTGCCAACAGCAATTACGTGTGTTTCCATCATATTTATTTTTTATTTTCAATCTGGCATATTCTTTATTGACACTCACCCTCAGCACTGACGCATGTCCAGTTTATTACATATAGTGTCTTCCATCTGTGGGTTGGAGATAAAATAGTGGCTCAGTGTGGCATCAATGTTCCTGTTGAGCAAGAGGGACTATATTCTCAACTTGGAAACTGAATACCATGCGAAACTCCTAAACTGATATTTTACCTTTATGAGAAAATAAAATACTGATCACAGAAATTGTCAGAAATGTATGCATACAAACCTGTAAACAAGAATACTGTATAGCCGAGGAAATTTGATTTTTTGCTATAACCATTAAGAGGCTTGGACTGACATGACATTGCAGAGTGTCAGAACATGTCTGAGTTTGTCTGGTTTCAGCTTATTTTAATATTCATCTGGCAAAGCGACTGTTGCTTTGTATTTATATGAGCTGAAACTCTGTGAACACTAAGAATGGTAAAGGTCTGTCAAACCCAGGGAAGCAGTGCCTTGCAAGAAACAGCTCTTGATATCAGTTGAGGCTGGAGAAAAAGACTTTCAGACTTCAGCAGGGAACAAACAATAAGGAGGCAAACTACAATAAGAAAACACATAAATATAACTCCAAGCGGACCATGAGAAAAAAGAGGAAGAAACTCCCACCCACTATGAAAATCATCCTGAAAAAGGGAGGCAAGATGAGGTTCCAACTTGACGTTAAGAAGTATATCTTTATGGATAGGGTGGTCAAACACTGAACAAGCTTCTAGAGAGGTGGCCAACGCCCCAAGCCCGTCAGTGTTCAAGAGGCTCTCTCCTCTTCTCTTCTCTTCTCTTCTCTTCTCTTCTCTTCTCTTCTCTTCTCTTCTCTTCTCTTCTCTTCTCTTCTCTTCTCTTCTCTTCTCTTCTCTTCTCTTCTCTTCTCTTCTCTTCTCTTCTTTCTCCTCTCCTCTCCTCTCCTCTCCTCTCCTCTCCTCTCCTCTCCTCTCCTCTCCTCTCCTCTCCTCTCCTCTCGTCTCCTCTCCTCTCCTCTCTTCTCTTCTCTTCTCTTCTCTTCTCTTCTTTTCTCTTCTCTTCTCTTCTCTCTCTCCTTACCTCGCCTCGCCTCGCCTCGCCTCCCCTCTTCTCCCCTCTCCTCCCTTCTCCCTCTCCCCCTCCCTCTCCCTCTCCCTCTTCCCTTCTCCTCTGTTCTAAAGACTGCAGCTCATAACTGACAAATAAAGACTGACAACTCATCATCACCACCACCCTGACTTCTGCCTGAAGAAGACTGCAACTGTAGGACAAGACAAACATTGGAAGAATGACTATAATGCCAGAGAAAAGGGAGGAATATAGGAAGAGGAATTCTGTGTAAAGATTTCAACTGTATTGTTAATATGAATTGCTGTTTCAATTAGCTAACTTGAGTGATTAGACTGTTAAAACATTAATTCAGCTCAAATATTTAGTTCTATATATGCAGTGCACCTGTCTTACTAGTAACAATATTTTATACAGCATCAACCATACCTTAAAATCCAGCCTCAGAACCAAGCTGAGATATGGCTGTACAGCATAGCTGTATTTGTTTATATGATGTTGAGTTTCAGCTCTCATAAATATATTTTTAAATGGTGATGCTTATAACTAACACATTTCTGCTAGGTTGGCCTATTACTCAGTCAGCTTTCTTGTCCCCAACATACGTAGAAAACACCCACATCTACATTTAAAATACACTTGATAAATACAATATCATAAGGAATGAGGAAGTGATTCGATAGCAGTTGCCCTTTTACTCATACTCAGGAGGGGAAATAGGGTGGGATGACTGAGTGGGTTAGACCATTTATCCATCTGTCTTTATTTTGCATGACTTATGTTGTAATACAGCAATTATATTTCTCTGCCATATTTACTCTAGCTAGATGTTCTCTTGTCCTTTTATAAGTCAGACTCTTGGAAGCCCTAGGCACTCATTTTACTCTTCAGATAAAGGTTTGTTTTCAGAATTCGTTTTTGTCATGGAGACAATTATACAACTGTTTAAATGATATGACTGAGACCAGGGAGAGTTAACATCTCACAAGAGCAGTCAGATGTCAAGCCAGGTATAAATACATACTCTTGTAAAGACTTAACATGCTAAACTCTTCAGCTACACAAGAGGGAATTTTTCAATATTTACATGTTAAATCCTATAAATTTAGCCTGCTTCTCTCTACTAAATTTATGAATATATCCACAGTTTTGCTTCTGTGTGTAGTTAAAAGTTATGTATTTTTGGTAGGCCTGAACAGCTTGACACTTGTTCAAGATCTTTAAGCTGGATGCTTATGTGGGCACTACAGGGATCAATACTTTAGATATCCTTAATGTTCATTTAATGCGTTGATTGTATTCATTTGCTTTTGCCAAGAAATTTTAGACCAGGTGATCCTTATGGTCCTTCCAACCTGGTATTCTGTGATTCTATGATTACTACACAAAACTACTTCTACCCAAATGATGACCATATGGATAATTTTTGCTACACATTTTTTAATTCAAAAACTCCAGAGTTAAAGGGATAAAGGGAGAAAAACAGATTTCCTCTCTTGTCAGCTATTTCCATTCTCAGGGAAGAATTGTTCTAACAACGAGCTTTCAACCTGTTTGGTGAGGTGGGTTTTTGTCACCGCTTACTGCAGGGTGACAGTTTTGTGTACCAAAAATCTAATACCTCTTAGTTCAGGGAAAGAAGACATCTGTTTTTTTCATCCAGGTCATGAGCAGGGAACTAAGACAGTCCTTGTCACTTCTCCAAGAGCCAATTAAAATATATACACAATTATTTTAAAAATTGTTCTCGAGTGCTTAAAATCTCAAACTAGCAGATTAATTATCTTAGCTTCTAGGTTTTATGCTTTAAACCCCTTAAACATTAAATAAAAGCTCCTGCTCTATTTTTTGAAAAGTGGTGATTTTGGCTCCTGGGAGTCAGAGAATAGCTGTAGCTGTGATTCTGATCTAACACAGGAATCCACCTGTAATCCTGTTAGTTGCCACACCATCACAAAGGGACTCGGTCTTAGCTCCACTTTTCCCAGATTTACCTATTAGCTACTTTAGGCTTCATGTTACTTATTCAGAAAATTATAATGAATTCCATTCTGTGGTACTTCCCTCCAGGCACTGATTAAGGAACATTAGGTATTTAACTCAAAGTCATAAATCAAAGTTAACTTGAAAGTTTAGTTGTACTTTTGTTGAACGCCTATCTTGTTGGCAAGACTGTTGGCTATCTTGTTGGAGAGGTTCATGGAGGCCACTAATTCTCAGCAGATCTACTCTCACGTAGGAATGCCAGAAGTTGTAAAAAGTGAGCATACTCTCAGAAATGTAGGATGCAGAACTTTTTTTTCAAATTCCTTTGTTTCTGGGAGGGGAAAACAGGTTCTTTTGAATTGAAAATATATTTTAAATAAAGCAAACAGCATGTGGAGAGTCTGTGTCTCAGCTGGTTGTACAGATTTTACTTAAGGCTCATTGCCTAAACTCTGGTGTTCAGCAAGTAGCCTGGTTTTCAGTTCTTCGAATGACTTAAACTTGATTAATGTGGGGCCTGCTATTCCACCAAAAAGAAAACCAAACCTTAAGAGTCCACAAATTGAAGAAAATAGAAAGTACTGGTAGAAAACTTGTAAATTATGATTCAGCACCTAAATTCCAGATAGCCTCAAGGGTCTTAGCAGGTAATTGGTTCTTAACTGGAAGAAACATTCCTGTTAGGCAGAGCTGAATCATTTTAATACCCAATTTACTCCACTTTTTTTGTGGAGAAAACTACATGAGGGACAGGTCTAGTGGCAGGCATTAACATTTTCCTGCAGGGGAAACAAAGGCATTAACAAGGGAAAACTGGCAGAATTATGCCTGCATGAAAGAGGAAGTTAAAATTCTATGTATCACTCAGATAAAACTATGGCTGGTAGCTTTTAAATTAAACCCTGGCTTCTCTGAACTCCATTGCATACTTCAGTTGATTTCCTTGGGGACAAGTTTTCTATTTCATTTTTCTTCACCTAAATTTATGTAGACAGACTATGTTACACAATTAATGAGTAGGACATCCACAAATAAAAGTGACTGGAGTATTTATTTGTAAAAGAGACATTTCTTGAAGTTAGCCTTATTTTCTCTTAGCAAGCAGTAAAAATTCCATTAATATCATATCATTTCTGCCCATTTACTCACAAACCATCAAATTTTACCTATAGATTATTACTGTTCTCTTAGTACTGAATACTACTTTAAATATTTGCAAACCTGAATTTGCTCCTTGAGCATTCTTTTTATTACACCACTGCTTCCCTGAGTGAAAGCACTGAAGACAGATTGGTTGTGTGAGCATAGGACATGAACCCAACTAGAAGGACGACTAATTGCTTCAACCTGAAATTAGTGTCATCACAAAATGAGTTTATTTTCCTTAATTAGATAAATCACTGCTACATTCTGAAAATGTCTGTTCCGTAACCATTCTTATAAATCAATATTATTCATAAGAATGACTGTGAAGAGAGAGCAAAACTGGTTTTGAACATACCCAAATATAAATACAAATGAAAATGCCAACAGAAGGATGCAGGAGTTTTTCTTCAATCACTGACAGGGAGTGGAAAGGCAAACTCACTGAGGGTCTGTGTTCTGCAGCTTTGATAGCACCAGTCTCTTGCTTTCACTAGCATCAAATTCAATACATCCAAATATCTGCAAAATGCCTCATAAAGATGCACTCCAGACACCTCATTTCTTGAAAACACAAATGTGAAATGTCATGAGCCTTTGAAATATTGTTTTATTGAGCCATTTCCAGTTTGTTACTATATTACATTCTTTTTTAAACTACTATTTAGAGTATACATCCTTGTACAAGGTTACAACTTGAGATTAAATACAGCCTCTGTAGGGCTTTTCTGAAACAGTTCCTCCTTTGTCAAGTAGGTGTCGGTTATTCTAAAACACAAATATGTGAACAACACAAAGATTGGTAGCTCTTTCTTGTGTCAGAAACACAACATAAATTCAAACATATTTTTTTCTTTTCATTTTAAGCTAAAAATACATAGAAATTCTGCTAAAATACGTGAGGTGGCCTAACTTAAAACACCTCTAAGTACTTTGGTGGGGGGTTCTCCAGAGATCCTGTTCTAAGGGGCACTGTAAAGAATCTGTATACAGGATTTATTGCATCAATAGAGAGAAATAGAGATTGGATTGCTTTGCTCATTTTTCAATTTTTCACTTCATTCTCAAAGAGGAAGGATTATTCACGCAAAACTCCAGGTGTCCCTAAGGTCTCCACACTTCCCACTGAATATATAATGTTTTAAAGAGGATGGGAGGGAATGGAAGACAGAAAGAGATGGAAATATATCAGCAAGTTTATTATCAGAAAGCAACATAGAAAGATAGAACCTCGGTAACACCAATAATCTCCCTCTGATTATCCCTCAGTTAATGGACCTTATGAAAAAAAATACAGCATTCTGTCTTCACATATATCTGCTGAATTTTACCTTTCCTCTTTTTGACTCTGACTTTTATTATTCAAAGATTATTAGAACTCCAGAGTGAAGAGTCGAAGAGTTGAAAGATTTGAAAGTTGGTTTTTTTGTCTGAGGTTGGCTAATAAGGAATCTTTTCTCTAAGTCAGGCTGTATCCCATTGAAATGTGGCTCATAAAGTGCTGTAGAGTTAAGTACGTTGCAATTGTACTGGTAATTATTACTATAATAATACAGTATTTTCTGATTCTGCTCTTTGCAATAACTAAGAGGCAAAATAATTCATGTTTCCCAGGGAAAGGCTGGTTACTCTAAGTATCTTATAAAATATGTTTCATCTTGATTGGAAGGAAGAATATACATCGATTTCTAAGGTGTAAAAAAGTATGTTATAATAATAATCATAGACTAAATATTATTTACTCTAATCATCAATCCAATTATTCAATATTGTTAATAAAAGGACAACCACTTATGATATCTTATTATAGTTAAGCTAGAATTTTTAACAACGTCTAAGGAACATCTTGATAGCCACGCTCCTGTCATAATGCACACACCTGCCCTACTCATTATCCCAGATAAAGTGTATGTTTGAAAGAAAGGAAGATCTGCATCTTCAGAAGTCACCTGGAACAGGTGCCTCTGATACAGCTACTATAAGCTGTTTTATCTTTGCCATCTGGAATGTGGCGTAGATATGCCTCCCCTGCTCTCCCCTGCTCCATTTCAGAAAATCTGCTTTTTAATTTTTTTTTCCTCACATTCTCCTATGTTTGAATAAATAAAAATAGAATGTAAATCCCCATTAGTGAGCAGGGCCCTGATCTGTACCGTACTTTCCTTTTGTGACAGACTTACAAGACCTCAGGAGATATTATCCAGATGCATTGCTTCCTTTAACTGATGATAAAATCTTTGATGTCACTTATTACTCAAAACCAATCCTGAGAACATAAGTATGGGTTAAAGTATGTAAGGTGCATTCTACTTCACACAGCTAAAAATATCACAAAATATCATCCTACTGCTAGGCTTTTTTTTAGATCTTGTATCCAATCTTGCTTCTAACTTCCATATTTATTCCTTAGTAGTTGCGATGGTATAATGCACAAATCTGTCAACAGATACTAGGAGTTATTTCAAGACAAAGTGACTCCAAAGCTACAAAGTTCCCATAATCCCACTGTCTGCTATTTCATCCACTTCATGAAAACATACCAGGGAAAGAAAAAGACAAGTATATACAGGTCATTCTTTTTCCACTTGAAACAGAGGGTAGATTTAAGCAGGTAGAGTACGTGCAGTACACAGTAAAATGCAACATATAAGTAATCTCCACAATTTCAGATCTTTACTCTTCACCACTTGACAGCGTCAAAAAAAAAATGTCTTGGCACAAAAAGAAGGAACATCTACTTTTTAGAAAACATGACTTTACTCAGCTAAGTGAACATGACTGTCATGGAAAATGCCCCATTGTTAGGGCTAGTAGAGTGTCTGTGCCTTTCAGCATTAAAAAAAATTGTCTTTGGGTAAAATTACTTTGAGAATGGATGGGTAGAAGAAATTGTACTGAGATTGTGCTCAGAAATCTACAATAGACTTCCCAGGGTCAGACTGAGAACTGGATAGTGGTGTGGTTTATCTAATAGTATTAGAGAAACAAATCATATCAGAAATTCTGTCATAATGGGGCTGTAAAATCTGAGATACAGATTGAAAGGTTGCTAATGCTGTAGGGCACAGATATTACTGGATGTAATTGCTGTCATTTCTTACTAAATAATCATTACCCAGTCTGAGGTAACATTGGTTTAGGTTTGATTCTGCTAAATTATGAAGATACCTTATGAGATCTCGGTGTCAGAAATAGACTTTTATCATTTTTTTTACCATGATTCAATTTGAGCTTGAAGGAAAAGTGTGTAAGTTGGGAGTTATGTATAAATAAATCTCCAAGATAGCTGACTAAAATCCTTGAATCAGAGAAATGAAATTTTTTGTGTCTGACTTTGTTGCCGGTATTTGTTAATAGAATCCAATGCTCAGCAATACTGATCAGGATACCGGTTTACATTGATTTTTAGTTTTCCAAAATAATGATTACTTACATGAAGTGGATAATGTGACCATATTATAGATTATTTAGATACTTTGCATCGTGTGTTTAACTTGCATATCAATGAAGCTACTTTGGATTTCTAGCTGCTGCATGGCCATGCCACACTGGTATTTTAGCCAGTGATATACCAGAGCAATGCAATGTCCTGTGTTGCTTGAATAAAGAAGTGACAAGTGTGATATCAAAATGAGTTTTTAGCCTTTAGCTTGTGGCCGAAGGATATGGATTATTGGTTTACACAATCTAGAAAGGTGAATCTTTACATTTCACAGTTTTGAAAGTGTAAATTCTGACAATGTATGTGAATTTCTTATTATTACACCAATTCAGTCATTGTAGGTTTCAGTGTGGAGAAGGCTTTGAATTTAAAACAAAGTAGCTAAATCTATATAAAATCCATATTCTAAATGAGAAAGAAAAAAATATTGAAAAAACGCTCTCAAGCTAGTGGAGTAAATAGCTACAGCCAGAGATTTCCTAACAGGGAAATCAAAAGGATTATCTGTGGAATGTAGGAATGCTCAATAACAAAGTTCTGTCAGCACTGTAGGAATAAAATAAAACTTGTCAAAAAACATGTTAATTTTCAATTTTCACTGGAAAGTGGAAAAAATAAAATATCAAGATACATAAATAAAAAGAGACTAAGAAGAGAACTGTAACTTTTACATAGGAAGAAAGGAAAAGTGAACATAAAATACTTGGACCAGGTCTTCCAAGAATAAGTTAATTCAGTGTTCAAATATAGATATGATAGGATAACGGGAATAACAATGCAGTAGCAGAAGTTATCGTATCAATTGTAATTCCAAGGTAGATGAAGAGCTCAGACAAAAATGAGAGAGGTAATCATTTCTCTAAAAAGATTTTGGAATTTCCATCCATGGAGGTACCCAAAACTCAACTGAACAAGGACCTGAGCATCCTCTGACTTCAAAGTTTGCTGTGCTTTGATTCAGAACTGGTACAGGTGACCTCCAAAGGTCCAGTGCAATTTAAATTATTCTGTAATTCTGTGATCTTTCTTTAATAAGGTAATTAGTTTTCTATGCTTATTAGATGTGATAGATTTAATTTCCCTGGGCATATCAGATTTGATGGGAGTGACATCAGAGGTTCTTTCAATGTGGTATGTGACCTACAATTTGGAGACATTTTATACATATGAAATTCCAGGGCAGAGTGCAAAAGAATTGTTTGTACATCTTTCCTAGGCTACTAGTAATGAGTGGTTCCATAACAAATGACTACGTGGATGTTTTAGGGAGTGTTATTTCAATCCAGACTTCTTAGATGGTGTTATCTTTGCATTGTCAACACTTTTTTTTACTCTCTAGGAAACATGTAATGTGTCAAGATCTCTCTCACAGTCTCTGGCTTGAACTTTGTTTTGCAGATTTTAGAGGCATCCCATGTGTTTTAGTCTTTCTCTTGGATTGTTCTGCCCATTGTGCTGTCGGATCTATTGGCTCCTCCACACCTTCTGTTATTTTAGGTTTTAATGACGATGCAGATTAGTGGTTTTGGTGTTTGTTTGCTTTGTTTCTTCCCTTGTTCTATATAAAGCTGGAACCTCCTTCCTGTTTCATCCATATGGCTGTCCTGATTTCATATTATCTCTACAGGCTCAGGAATAAATTTACAAGCATAGTCTTTTTAGCCACTGATATCCCATATGTTTTATCACTGCAAATGGCTAGGCTCTGATGAATCTTTGTCATAGTACGCTTGATTAGATGTTTTTATGTTTTTCTAATATGATTTCACAACAAGCTGCTTTTACCGTTTACTTCCATGTAATCAAGTAACCTGATTCTAAGACTTTAATCAAGCAATATTTCAGCAATTTCTATGCCAGTTTTTAGAGTGGTGATCTATAATGTAGTAGTGCCAAACAGAGATTTGACTCTTCAGCTTTTTTAAAATGTTCTTTCAATGCTTTTAACAGCATTTCACACAAAACCATTAGGAAGTGAATACCAGAAACCAAAAGCAATATGCTTGCAATCATACTCTTTCGAAATGGATTTAAACTCATAATTGCAAACCTGTAAGTCATACCACTGCTGCAGTGGATATGTCACATCTCAGAACCATAGGTGCATATTGGGGTTACACATTTAACAATTGCATTCTTTAATGATATTTATGTTATTTAATGTTATTTATGGAGAGTGTTATGATGGGGTTGAAAAAAGAAATTCATGTTACTCTTGAATTTCCAGTACTATTGCCAAATATATGTCAAGAGCGGAGTGGCGAGCTAATTTGTTTGCTTTTCAACTATTTTATAGGCAGTGTCTCTCTTTTTAACAATACTAGATGCTGATGTCTTGCTTTAACCTTCATGGGACAGATTCTTCCTTTTTACAGGGCATACTTGCTGAAAGAGACAGAGCCCAAAGTTTTATGTTATCTGACTACTTCTGAGCTAGTTGCCTAGCTCCCCTTTAGAACTGCTTAAAAAAACCCCAAACGTCTAGTGCATGATTCATCTAACCTATTTTAGATGGCTACTTCAGGAGATAAGATGAATATTGTTCTAGAGAAGATTTATGTTTTCCACTGTGTATAAAGACAGCTTAAACAACTAATTCATAGAGAGATTTTTATTCGGCGGATTGCTGAATATGGTCTGTTGAATCCCGACCTCAGTCCCCTGATTTTAGATCTGAAAACAGGGGGTTTTAAAATGATTAATAATTTATTTTATTTTATTAATACCCAACAATTACTTCAAAATGACTTTATTCTTACTGCCAGCTCACATTTACTCAGAATCATCATCCCAATGATCTCCCCATGGATTTACCTGCATAGAAAACCTAACATGAGGTATCATTCTCAGACCGTTTTGTTGGTTAGCAAAATCAATGTCATTGTAGGCTGAAGGCATGATCTTCTAGCATCCATCATAGATGCACATTTTTTCTATGTTTATTTCGCATTTTGTCTTGCTTTTACCATTTTGTTTGGGTTTTTTTGGGGGGGATTGTTTGTTTTGGTGTGGGTTTTTTTGTTTTAGTTTGGGGGTTTTTTTGGTTGGTTGGTTTGGCTTATTTTTTGTTTGGGGTTTTTCGTGGTTTTGTTTGTCTGGTTTTTGTTTTTATGTGATTTTGAAGGAGAATTTAGATTTGACTCAGCTTTGGCAAATTTTCAGCATAACTTCTATGTTGACTGCCTAAATTTCAGTATGGTTCTTCCTGCTGTTGTATATGCTTTAAATACTATCTATGTAAAATCAACAGGGGACATTTGAAGATAGTCTGTAACATTGTGTGAATTTGACATTAAATATAGTATAATAAATGCTTATTTTAGCTTTGCCTTTCAAAAATCTGTTATTATTGATGCTCTACGACTGAACTATATACAAATAAATGCTATTCCAGCACTGTAAATTGTAACTCAAATTGTTATTTAACTCCTGCCTTCAACATAAGCTTGAGTATTCTCTTTCCTCTCAGAAAAGTCTCTTTTCTGTGAATGAAGGCATTCTCTTAAGAACATTTTTATTCCTGATTATTACCTCAAGGCATTTTTATGTGGATATAAAGTCTTATATAAACAATTCATGACCCAAGTTCTATGAAATATAATTGTTATAGTAAATGAATCTTTGGAGTTTTCTTTCAGGTCTTATCAAAATTGTTTTTCAGTTAAATGAAGCACTAAAAGAAAAAATAAGTATACTTTATTCATTTCAAAATGAAGCTATGTGGGGAGAACACATATTGCCTGTTGATGATACTGCAACTCTGTATATGTAAGTTGATAGCTAAGCATTGCTTTGAGTTGGCAGAAACTGTGAAACTACAAGAGTTTATTCTCTGAGACTGTCCTACTTAGTGTTCTTTTTCTTCTCTTTGATTCACAAAAAGATGTCAGTCATAGTAGCATCAAAACAAAAGAAAATGAAATTAAGAACCCTTTATGTGAAGAAATAAATAAAAACATTTATTAATTTCACAGAAGCCTTCATTTAGCCACCAGAGTATGAGGCATTTCAGATTAATTCCAAGTTGACAGTGACTTGAATTGGCAGCTTAACATAAAGGTCATAGCTAATTCCTAAGCCATCTGAGAATTTCTATCTTTCATTTAAATACCGTTTAAAATTTTACCTTTCAAACATCAAAACAAGCAATTCAGGATCACTATCATAGGTTATCATTATCTCCAGGTAAAAATATTTGTCCTCTAAAACATCTGTTGCACATTAAGCAGATGCTTTTGCATTCAATTTAGAAATCAAGAAGTTTTGTTGGATTGTGAAGTACAGAAAAACAAAATAGATGACCACACTGATCCTTCCAATTTCTTAAGTATATTTATCTGCTTATGAGTACAATACTATATCAATTGTATGATACAACAAGTCTGCATACAACATCGCTGATAGTGTGGTTTTTTTCTTTTTTTTAAAAAAAGAAAACCCACAATATTTTCTTTAAGGCACTAGAGACCACGAATTATCAAAAAGGTTCTTCACCTTTCCTCTTGTCTCATACCTGGTTAAATAAAAAGATGTTACAATCCACCACAACCCAGTTTTCATAAGCAGAACACTATAAGATTACAAAAATTTAAGTTTACTAAAATTTTTAAATGTCAGGTAAAAGGGAGGAAATTAGTATCGCTAGTGTCTTTTAAATACATATTTTTTAAAATGTTTTCTAAGGTACTCATGTTACTTTATCTAGAAGTTATTGTCAAGAATTACTGACAGAAATTGTTAGTACTAGGAAGGAACTTGCAGAAAGTAAGATTTTATATCTGAAAAATTTGAAATTGGAAATGTCTCTTTGCATAACCTCTGATGCAGTTCTGTTAGCTCTTTCTTCCTAACGATATCAAGCTTATGTACCTTATAAGGAAGATCTGTCTGTCATACACTTTGGAAAAATCTGTTACGATATGCAAATCTATCCAATCATCTATGCTGAAAAGCCTTCTTGAAAATTCTGCCTTCAAAGAGCCATACAGAAAATTACCATTTTTTAAATTGTTAAGCTTCTGACTACCAACTGAATTTACAGAAAATTCTGCCCAAATCAGAGTTAAACAATGTTTGCTTCTCTTTCCTTCAGCCTTCCAGAAGGATTGTGGTTGATGTCTGCAGAATAGAGGCCATCATTTTAGTATTTTTGTAATAGGTACAATATAATGGGAGCCTAGTTTAAGGGGCAGACTTGTGAAGTTAGAGGCATAAAAATGCTGATAGGTGCCTTGTGTAAGTGAGAAACCAGACTTGGGATCAAATGTAGTTAGGCACTTCTGGAAATCCCCTCTGTCATTCAAATGTCTTTGGGCCTTCAATGCTCTTCAGATAAAAATATTAAATAAAATAGTAAAAGAACACCTAGAATTTCCTCTTGCTTATAAATTTATGTATTTTTGGTCTTATCTTTTCACTCTTTTTTTATGGATTTAGGTGTTGATGGGATTAATACTTGAACTATGGTTTGCCTCAAACTTATTTGTAAGTGTTTCAAATCTAGCAGGCTGCAATTTTTATTTACAGGCTTGAACATTTTTTCCATATTAAAAAAAATTCAAAAATACTTCAGAAAAATTGGGGCATCTATAATCTGCAGTGGAACATACAGGATAGCTTGGACCCATGTACAATGCTATATCTCTTAGATTTACTTATTTTGAGGTAATTCTAGATTTTCTCACATAGTGTTCCAGTAAACTATGTGGCTTCATCCTCAAAGAAGAAGTAAAGACTGAAATCCTACAGGAGCCACAGCTACAGAAACTGTGGTGCTGGTGTATGAGAATAATATGTAATGGATTCTGTTTCTCTGTGTACAGGTAACACTAAGTTTGGTGTTAGATGTTTCCCTTAGTAGTCTCTTGTATTCTTCAAGAAATAGCTAAGTGATTGTAGAGAAAATGATGTACTGCATAAAAAAATATGTGTTTAGAGGAGAATTATGTTTTTTTGTGTTTTGATTCTAACACAGACATAGTGGTGTTTAGTGGGAATTACACTGTTTAGGGGCCTGTTTTCCGTGGTACTAAAACAAGCATAATCATTTAGGCTGTATGTTATTGTTCATCACAAACCTTCAGTGTTACAAGAGAATTTGGCAGCAAATGAGAGCAGTGTAAATTAATCTGAGGTGTATTCTCTACTTCTTTCCAGACAGTACTCTGAACCTTAGGCAAACAGATGGCTGAGGATTTCTCTGAAAGATTAAGTGCTTCAATATGGACATTTCTCAGGCTGTAATTTAACACACTACTTAAAGCCTGATTTTTTTTTTTTTGGTAAATATTAGAGCATAAAGGAACAAAAACCAACATGTACTGTTCTATTAAGACATAATGTTAATATTTAGATCACAAACTACTTGCTATAACCATGACATTAAGTTTACTTAGTTATTATGCAAACCACTCACTCTAATTCCTCTTAGTAGACTTAATTTTTTTCATCTATCAAAAGAAGTAACTGAATATTGTGATTCCTTAATTTTTAATGTAACCAAATGTGTTTATATGAGCTATAAAAACCTCAGGGGTAGCAGTAGGTTTTTGATAGATTATGTTCTCCGTGGCTACTTGACAGCTGATCAAAAGTGCCGATTCCAGCAATAACAAAAGCTCTTGAGTACAATGATCCTGTATTTTTCTCAGTATGACTACAGACACAGCAGTTGCCAGAACTTGCATAGTCTCTCCTGCAGTGTTAACAGAGAGCAATCTTCCCTCCTAAAACACAAAGGGAAGAGGGAGAGATCGAAAGCTATTTTTTTCTGTGAAAAAGGAATGCACGGAGTTGCATATTCCTATTCCTTTTATAGAAGCCAAATTTGATCTATGAGGTGCTATTTTTCTTTGATACTCTAAAAGCCTCTCCTAAGACTGACTTATTCATACTAATTTAAATCTTTGAGTCTGCTTAATCTAAAAAATAATCGGCTTGCTATATTGACTTTGTTAGCATAATTCAGCATTTAAGTGACTAAAATATATATGATTTAACACCTTTGAAGTTGTTCCTAAGGTAGGGTGTCCCATAAGAATTTGGAGTCACAGAACTGCCCTGTAGTTAACTCAGTAATGCTAGTTTCAAGTTTACCGGGCATATTGTGTCAACTTTTGTCTTTCACTAAAATATTTATTCCATTCCAAAGAATTTACTGCTAACCACAATCATTTACTTAGGATCCTCCTGGGAGACTGGACTTAGCATAGGAATACTCATGAGCTAATTTTTCCAAGCTAGTGTGTTCAATTCCAACAACAAAATTCCAGTGGCATTAATTTTTCGATCATTTTTAAACAGTGCATGTTTCTTCTATGTTTGAATATAGAAGCAGTAGACAAAATACTTCTGTATTTCGATGGTAAAAGATTTGATAGATGACTTTTTTCTTTCCACAGACTCACATTCTGAGGAGTGCTCATTCCCTTGCAGTGAGAGACAAAAATACTCTGTAGAAAACAGATGAGGAATCACCGCTACCTCACTTTTTTCTCTTCTGAAGATGTACTGTGGTGTCAAAAGGAAACAAAAGAATGAAAATGCAGCCTTTGGAACTTGAGAATCTGTATTTGATTTGGCACAACCTTGTTTTAGTAATACCTTCTTTGAACAGAATAATGTATGTTCCTAGTAAGGGGCAGTTTGCTTGTTGGGTCAATTTGGTTTCTGATATATTGACTGGTTGCTTCAACCATTGCAAAACCTTGTACCTGAGAAGGTTTTTCAGTGTTAGTATTTTAACATTGCTTTGAAGATTTTTGTATTTTCTTTATATAGCATGTTTAAGGGCATAGTTTTAGTGGAATGTATGAGGTTTGATAATTAAGATCCAGCCACAGCAGATGGAAAGGACTTTTTCCTTTCTTCTTTACAATCCTTTTATATAAGTGAAAATTGTTACGTTCCTCTTCAGTCTCTCGCTTTTGTCAAGATTTACTCCTACTGTCTAGAGTATTATTTCCTGGGCTTCTGATCTTTTGCTGTGCTTCTCTGAACTCTACTGAGCAGAAGGCATATTGTCCACTTGGAAGGTGTCCAGTTCAAAGAGAAGCAGGTAATTTGCAAAGTGGAAGGGATACTCTACAGGTTGTTCTTCTGATTTGTGTAGTAGTATAATGTTTGACTTAACAAGAATTTGTCATTGACATTTGCAATTTGTGATCCATTATAACCTCAAATATTTGTCTGCTGTCTGCCTGGTCACTCTTTACTCTGTGTTTAATTAACTGAATGTGCCTGATGAAACAAAATACAGGTTTTCTATACACAGAATTCCGTAGATACCAAGACATTTCTCAAACTTTTCAATGTAACAGATTTCAATACTGTCCTTCAGTATAGTCATAGTCTCCTCTCGATTAACGTCTTTGAAGTTCTAATAAGAAAATTTAAAAAGCTAACAAGATTTTTCCATTATCTCAACACAGGTCCCTATGCAGTGTAACTTGATATGTTCTTCATTATTTGCCAATGAATTACAGATAAGTGTCCTGCAGGCATGGTTATCTATCTAGTTTCACATCCAACCTGTATCATTTTTATTTGTGTTGTTTTCCTTCCGTTTACGAGCTTTAATCGACTCAGGGCAGAACACCTACTGTTTCTCGACATCTGCAAGGACTGCTACTGTTCTAGAAGACAATTACATTGGTCTGATATGTGACAGAATGCCAGATTCTACCTTCTTTTCCTATTTAATTATTTCTCAGGTGATTAAAACACTTTGATTATCACTCTGGTGTTTTTCTGATTAACAAAAAAAAAAAAAGATTGTACACATAAAATCATAGAAAAGCAGGTAATAATTGGTGTGATTTGCAGAAGACTTATTGAATAAATTTGGCTGTAGAGATATTCGAAGGTACTCAAGAGCTCTGATTTTTCAGCCACCTAGATTTTTTAAGTACACAGGTCAAACCCACTACATGTGAGTGTGAAAAAGATTTTCCTCAGAGATATGTTAATGCCAAAACCAAACAATGGGTTTGAACCTGGATTTATTTACATCAGTACTTCAGCAGTACTGTACTGAAGTAAACAGAAAAAAGCATATATAATAAAACATAAGGTTTATGCTGTCATCACCAAGCATCACAAAATTCCCTTTAACCTTGTACAGCTGCAAGCATGCTCTTATTGCAAATAACTGTAAAATAACACAAGAAAGATCTGGGGGTTCTAAAATTATTTATTTGTGCTTCTCCTGTTTTTACTTTTTAATGGATTTTTCTTGTTTATAAGTTATTTTCATTTTTAACAAATGCGTATTCTCCTGCATATGTACACATGATGGTAGTATCCTTCTTTTGGAGAAGGGGTGAGAGATTTCATGAAAGTGGGGGGAATTGTAGGCAAACTGCTGTTTTGGCAGTAATCTTGGTAATCATATCTTCCCGAATGCTCGTGTTACTTGTAGCTTGTGAATATTCAACTAAAAACTTAACTGCCTTCTTAACTCAGGGTAGCTTTCATAATGATGAGATTGTTCTCCCTGTGGTTTAGATATGCTGAGCACAAATGGTGCACTCAACTTTGCCTCTAAGCCATTAGTGTCAAAAGAGTATAGTTTGGAAAATAGCAATTCAGTGAATATGTCCTACTGTAGTAATTTCTTCAGGCATCTGTTGTCTGCCTCAACTTCTTCCTTTTTAAAAAATGATGTATCATCACCTTGGCAAAGCTATCAGATGCTGTGTTCCCAAAAATGAATGTAGCATTTCCATTGATTTTGCCTGTTGCTCATCGGTTGCATTTTTTTTTTCTTCTGATAGTTCCATTCCCTCTTCATCATAGGCAGTAATGAATGTATTCACATCTTCTTTTCCATAAACAAAGAAGTGTGTATCAACATTATCAGTGCATAAATGGTTCAAGGGTGCTTAAATTCATGCCAGATGCTTCAGTGACTCATTACCAAATGGTGAAATATCTGAGAGCTTAACAAGATATTCATTTTTCCTGCTGGAAATGTCTTTTCACAAAGGCCTTTTTCTGTTGAGAGTCATTGTTGATCACAGTTCCTCCTTATGTAACATCAACAATAGCTGAGCAGACAGCTTACAAATCAGAGCAATTTGCTTCTACTATCTGCGTCAGAAGAGTGATTTTATAACAGTCGGTTACTTAGTGAAATTTAAATAAGATACCTTTAAGAAAATTTTTCTTGACAAACTCATGTTAATATGTTTTTTGTTAGGGGTTTTTTTTCAGCTGTAGAGGCAAAGTGTTTGCTGGGACTATGAAAAATCTGTGGGTTTTTTTGTTTATTACAGCTTGATCAAAGCCAAAATTAATTGTCATTTGGAAAGAGGAATGTGTGTGGAAGTAGTAAAATAACTAATAAGCCAAAAGACATTCAGGCATCTTTTGGTCTGACCTGCTTTGTTTTTGATGTTTGGTCAGTGCCTCAGCCTGATACTTACTGCTTCTCCTGACATGTTTTTAGCCTCCTTCCCACAAGACTTTGACTAATTTCAATAAAATTAAATCAGTAAATATAGAAAAAATATGTATTCTAAAATTAATGACCATTGATTTCTCAGTCTCACATGCTTTACCCTCTGATATGTGTAACACAACGATATTCTAAATGGAGTCATGCCTTGAGGCATAACACTGAATATCACATTGAAAATTACTTTCATTATCCAATATACTGATTATTTAAACATTTTTAGTGTCCCTTAGGACATTTGGATAGTTGACACTGAACACTGACTTCTTGAACACTAGTGTTGAGCTGCACACTCTTTTTTTCGATGCATTTTTTTCTAGTATTTGTCCACGTGTGTAACTGATCACTGAAGAAAAATTTGTAACTAGCTGAGAACTCAGAGATTTTCTTTTTAATAGCTGGTGA
The DNA here is from genome assembly GCF_036013445.1 of Caloenas nicobarica. Lineage (NCBI taxonomy): Eukaryota > Metazoa > Chordata > Aves > Columbiformes > Columbidae > Caloenas > Caloenas nicobarica. Next base: position 10,474,533 of record NC_088245.1, read on the forward strand.
AATTAAAAGCCATAATGACACTGACATTTGCTCTCTAGCATGTAGATACCCACCAAAGTTACTATACATTTTACATTAAAAAAACCCCAAACTCTCAGATTTTATGATTGTTTATCTATTTATTCTGTAGATAATATTTTCTGTTCCTAAGCTAAAAGAAGAAAGTGAAGTGGGTAGACTCCTGTTTCTAAGCAGTATCACCTAGGTGTCAGACATTATCATAATGCTATATTGTTTAGAATACAAATGCTATGAAGAGCTGTGCATCAAACACAACTTTTCCATGTATTGATTTTTTTTTAAATTTAATGAAAATGTAATCCTCTGAATTAAAAGCTTGATTTAAAATTCATTAAAATAGATGGAAACATATCCATTCATTTACGAAGTCTTTAGAGCAAACACTTCAGTAGCTTTTAATGTTTCTCTTTCTAGCTTGATGAATTTTGTCTTTATTATACAGACGATGCTGTGAAGTCATGGAAAGGTTAAATATTGATTCCAAGGCCATGAAATGAGGTAGTTGCAAAACCCAAACTGTAATACTACATGTTCTTTGTCTGTGCTTTATATTCAAGACAATACTTTATTGGATTTTATCTAAGTAAATGAATTGTTAAGACTAATCAGAAGGCAATATATTTTAAAGTATCTCTCACTCTTGATATCACCAAAACATATCATTTAAACATTATTTTTATCCAGAACGAAGAACTTACACGGTTCAAGAAATACTTTAGTCAAAGATTGTTACATTAACACAACACAGTGAATAACAAGTCTGCATAGGAAACATTAGTATATTGATAAAAAAATATCGTTGCTGTGGTGCCCACTAAAAAAAAAAAAAAAATATCTAAGCTTTTCTTAGTTTTACTACTGAGTTATCTCTGAGGTGTCAGTGGAAAAAATAGGAACATTTTCAGTGGTATGTTGGCTGGATTGCTTAGGTTGATCTTTAAATCAGAGAGGAACACAAATAAAACTGTATGTATAGAAAAATAAATATCTAAAGTTAACTATATGAAGTGCTGTGAGAAGAGACAACGAAGGTGACATGGAAGTCAAGCACCAAAACACAGTTAAAAAACATGAATTGTGCAAAACTAATGAAACACTATACAGCAAGGGAGATAAGAAATTTTATGCCAGTGATTTTATTTACTGAATGATTATGATGGGCCTAGGTATAAATTACGTATACACTTACACAGGAATGAAATGTCCAAATTATTTTTGTGCTTCTTAAAATGTTCCATACATGCCCATGTGAGTTAACAGATTGCTGGTGGACAGTAGAATTTTAATGTTTCATCGTGCTGGTAACCCCAAAACGTGACAATATTACTTCTTATTACAAAGCTATTAAACTGTGGACAAGGTGGTACTGGAGTTTTCGAAGAAAAAAAACTTCTCCCATATGCTGTAGCACAGCTACTAGTGTGGGGCCTTCTTTGATTTTAGTGTGGACACGAACACTTCCGAGGCACTACCTTAAAGAGAGAAGGGTGACCCCTTGCTGGGGAGGTCAAAGGAGAAAGAGGAGGAGACCTCTTCGTATTCCTCTGCATTGGCCGAGCAAAGCCACCAGGCTTCCTGAATGGGTAGAGGCACTGTGGAGGCCAAAGGAAGGAAGAGGGTCAGGCCTCAGTGCGCCAGAAGACTAATCCTGGCAGTTATATTGTTGAGTTGATTTTGCACCAAGTGTAGCTTCAGTCTTAAACTAGCCATGGAATAAATCTTGAGGTTCATCTCCACAGCCACAGTCAAGGAACTTTTATGTAAAGGTAATATCTGTGGTATTTAGAAGTCAGTTTATAAGTAGAATCTAACTCGAGAGAAATTGATTTTAAAACGAGTAGTACTCACATTCTATAACTATGTATCTATACATTCGGTATTTTCTCAGAGTGCACTCCTGGCTTCAGGCATCTGTCAAGAAAATCCAGCTTCTCCGTAAATTATATTGGTTTTAAAAGACCAAAATACCATCCTTTTAATTTTGCACTCCACTTAGGTGTCCAAGCAAGTACATTTGTCTCTTCTTTGGCAATAAACACATTCTATTCTGCTGAGCTTTCAAAAGTAGGTTCAGAAGGTTCCAAGGTTTTCAGATGGAAGCATAAATCAATATGCTTAGTATAATTTAACTAAACTACTGCCAGCAATTTATGTTCTAGACTCTCTTTGTCAGTGCCTTGACAAGAAACAGTAAAACGAACACATTGGCAAAGAATAGTCTGAACCAGAATGAGATGGCAAAAAATTCTCTATTCAGTTTCCTCATGTCCTTCACCATCTCCACATAGTACCATGTATTCACATCAGAGTAATATAAAAAAGTCATATTATTGGTTTAAATTATACAGAAACAGGTATTCTCATAATTGTTTTATATTATACCTCTAAGTCTAAATATTAGGTTAAATTTTAAAGGCTTTCTGACCTAAGACAAAACTCCTTCAAAGTCCAGAAGAATTTGCAGAGTAGCAAACCAGTGTTTAAAGTCTGAAGCAAACAGCACCAAGCTTGGTTTCTAATGGATTCGTGGGCCAAAGTACACGTTTTAGCAGTCTATATTTAGCTCACTGCAGGACAGGTGTCCTTGTTATAGCAGGGAAATGGGATTAAGGTTTGGGGTTTTTTTGGTTTTGTTTTGGTTTTGGTTTGGTTTTTTTTGTTGTTTTTTTTTGTTTTTTCTTTACAGTCGTTCAATTAAAAATAAAATACCACATTGATAAGTTCCTGAGAAGTTCCTTATTTTCCTAGAGAATCCAGTTGGGAAATCTGTGTGTTTGTTTTTAGTGGGAGGTAGTGTTTCTGCGGTTTTGTTCTTCTTTTTGTTTAAAATGTTATTGTTATTTTTATTGTTTTGGTCCTTTCTTTCCTCAGGATGTCTTCTATTTCTACCTTTTTCTTCCTATCCTTCTCTGTATTTCTTTTTGTTTTGTTTCTATTCTGTGTCATCACCTGTTTTTATTGCCACAGTCAACCCCAAGGTAGTTTACATTTTTGCACTAGAAATTATTAGCAGAAATTATTAACAGCTAATGTTCCTTGAAAATGGATGTGATATGTCTCTGCAGTCTAAGACAGCTTTTGATTTGTTCACCTGTATCTTGGCTCTGGAAGCAGCTGTTTTGTTCAATATTGCCTAGTATAGTATTGCTTAAATGCATATTTACAATGTGGTCCTGGCTCTTAGCTTGTTACACTCCCTTATTACAGCAGTATGCAAGGCCTGCTTTGTAGGGTGAACGAATAGGTCGCAGGATGACTGGGTAAAGGACTAGTCCATGGCACTGTTTCTTCAGCTTCATTGCTACATGAATAGTAAAATAAGGAAAGAGTTACTATTTTTATTTCTTATTTTCTATTTAAGCAGCTATCCCAGAAGAGTGACTGTCATTGAAAACTGACATTTGATTTTCTGCTGTAGTGAATGCAAGTCACTCGGTCTCCCATAAATCCTCAAATAAGGAATATAATACAAAGTTTTCATATCAGCTTTGCAGGGATGTTCCTGGGCATCTAAAGGTCCTGATCATTTTTGACATGCTGTATATTTCTCTGAGCTCTATTCTTCTTTCTCTTACGCTGCATATACAGTTCTTCACTATATCTAGTAACTTGGCCATTATATTTGCTAGAGATACAGGAATTCTGCTTCTATGAATGCCATATTAATCTTGGAACTGTATTGAAAATGTTCTCAGTCACCATCATTATAATGCTTGTGCACAGTAATTTACTGTGATGGCTGTAATCAGCAAATCATCTATAGCATGTACATGGAAGAAGGAAATCCTGCTTGCCTCATTAGTGCGTCCGTTGTTCTCTTCAGCAATTTAATTCTGCATATCATGAGTGAGAGGCCTGTTGTGCAGTGACAATATTACACTGTGCTAGCTGGGGTATCTGTGAATTAAAACTATACTTCAGGTAGTATTTTCCCAAGCACTAAGAGAGGTAAAACAATATGGTTTGACTTAATCAGAGCAATACAGAAGAAAGCATCTTAAGCCATTTAATATAACAAGCCAGACAGTGCCAGCAGACCACTACAGTTGTTGAGAGGAGAACAATTTTCCCCCTTTTAAAAATAACAAATAAACAAAAAAACCCTGCCTGATAGTCCGTATAGTGTATATCTGTAAACATTTTTTAACACATTGGCAGGGCTGGACGTGGTAGTCTTCTTAGTTGAAACCTGAAATTCCATAGATGTGAAAAACTTTGTAAACTTTTTTGAGCTTCAGAGATTGGAAGGCTTGGGCTACATTTTTTCTCATTTTGTATAAGAAAACTTATAGAAGTTGTGCTGCTTCATATCTGACTGATGATTTTGATTTACTCTACTGCCAGAGTTGATCATTCAATCACTTACTTTAACGGTGCCTTTGAAACCATCTGTCTTTCAAAAGTTTGAGAAACAATTTCACATTACTGCTTTTGCACTAAGTTACCTTCTTACAAATTCCTCATATCCTGTTTTTGACACTAAGTTGGACCACAGACTGTGAATTTCCCTTGTCCCACTTGCTTTTTCTTAGCAGCAATTATTACTATATTTCAAATGACAGAAGTAGTTAAAAACATTCAATAATGATCTGATTTTCAAAGACACTGATTTCATTTGAGTTACCTGTAGCCTATGTCACGTGTCATTTAATGACCACCTTTTAAAAAAAAATAATCTGACTGTAATATGCGACTGTCCAGTATCAGGGAACTGCTCTAGATAATTCTGAGTTATATGATACTGTGTTTGTGTTGTTATGCTTGAAATATTAATTCAATTAAGCATGACAAGGAACATGCCTGCTCAGTACTTTGACAAGGGTACTTCTTAACAGTGCTTACAAAAGATAAATCAAGAGAGTGTCATTTTAGTCACAAATTTTATTAAGAGTTTTACAGGTTTCCATTCTTGTTTTTGAACAAATCTGCAGCCCATTATTTTTTTTAGTACTGTTAAAGAGTCTTGGCACGCTGTCTTTTAAAAGTAATTCATAGTACTCTGACATTGTTTTCTCTGTAGTTCACAGAAAATAAACCCTTCCAATACAGAAACCATATTAATTTAAAGACTGTTTACTCATTTCTTTTTTTTGGGTAACTATAGAGGAGAAATACACATGGAAATTATTCCACTATGCATCAGATTTGAATTCTAGTAGGTGAACATTTTAGTTGACCTCTTTCATAAGCTTTTGAAACTCTGGTGTACAGATACATTGTTCTGTGGAACTATGCTAGACAGCTTTGTATAACTCTGTGAGTCACAGCACCACAGAACGGTTGAGATTGGAAAGGACCTCTGGAGGTCATTCTGTCCAAGCCCCTGCTCAAGCAGAGCCAGTTTAGAGCCAGTTGCCCAGGACCGTGCCCAGACAGCTTTTGAATATCTCTAAGGTAGGAGACTCCAAAACATCTCTGGGCAACCCATGCCAGTGCTCGGTCACCTTCACAGTAGAAACGTGTTTCCTGATGTTTCAGATGGAAACTCCTGTGTTTCAGTTTGTGGTCATGGTCATGTACAGTGTCCATTTGATATGTTGTATTTAAAACCCCACATAATAAGTTAACTAATAAAAACATAAAAAATATTTGCTGTTAAATACTTTTAACTAAAAGGTGCCAAATAGGAGTAAAATACTTGAAATGGGATTTGTGTAGTTTAGATGGCAAGGCCCAACTCGATGGCCTTCAAGCTCCTTCCTCAGTTGTTGCCATGTCCCAGAGTAGTCTCAGTTCTTACAGACACCATACATTTTTATGTTCACTGCTGCCTACATTTCTTTCTCTAAATATAAACTGTTCTTCAATCTTGACAGTGTTGATCATCTCTATGCATAGCTCATGTCTCAGTCTAATGCGCATCCAGAGCTAGACACCTATTTTTCAAGCAGTTTAATCCGAAATGTGAAGCAGTTTTTGACAATTAGGCTCCTCCAGAATTGGAAGATTTGGGAAACTCTTTTGAGGAAAACAGGATGATGCGAAATATTTTGGTGGCTAGAGAAGCTGATCAGGAAGTAGATGATAGGATCTGGTTCTTAATTCTGTTCAGAGGAATAAAAATTCACATTTCTTTTAAAAGATTTCCTTAACACAGGTGATAACCAACACTGAGGTAGCTTCAGTCTGCTCCCCTTTTGAAACCATATTGCTGTTCAGGTAAGAATTCAGCATTCATAGAGTTAGAAAATGTTATTAAGAAAGAGACTAAATATTTTGCTTAGTGTTTAGGGAAATGGCTGTGAGGGAGGATGACTTACTCCTGTTTCTGACATGGAAAGTACCAAAACAGTATCAGGTAAAGAAATCACATTTCAAGTGCTCCTTCCAATGGAGAGAGAGGAGGAGAAGACAAGCAGCAATGCCTCCTGTACTTCATGCTGTGTATTAATACACTGTGGTTTCTCTTCTCCCTTTCACTTGGATGCTATGCTTGCTTGTCTTCTCTGGGTTTCAACTCATGCAACAGATATAACAAAGATTGTACAGAATACATGTCAAAGGATATGCTCTTGTTATTTTCAGTATGGCCAGGATTTCTTTCCGAGTTTATGAATAAAACAAAAAGTTAAAGCATTTCCATATTTGTTTCGCTACTTGTTTTTCTGATGCCTTATGGTAAAAATTCCCAACAGGTGTAGTGTGATGGCCAGTGCATTCTGCCCTGCAACCAGTCTAAATAGACTGGCAAGAGTGAGGAACCCTGAGGAATGGAATATCATGCATGACAGGTCTAGCAGCTGGTCATAGCTGTATTGAGCAGAGTCAGGACTGTTCAAGGAGATCTGTCACATGCCATCAACTTTAACATAGAAAATCATGTCCCTCAGATATCTAAAGTTTGGGAAAATTGTCTGTAGTATATGGATTAATTAACTAGTTCTACTAACATGGATTAAAACGTCTAGCCATGAATATTTGTGCAAAGATTTGTTCTCCTTTAAAATAATGTTCAATGTATTATTTGTGTGTTAAACACTTGTGTGTATGTCTGGGCATGTAAATCTTTCAATTCCTATGTAGAAAATTTGGCCTGTTTTTAGAAAGCCTTCCTGACCCCTTCTTGTCCAGAACTGGAAGATTTAGGTCAGCAAATCTTGACATCTGCATTCAGGTTCTGGTCCTCGGGGATCTGGAGACCTTTGAATAATTGAGTTTCCACTGTTCATCTACTCCAGTGGAAATCTAGCAGCAAGCTTTCTGATTATTTCTGATTAAACATGAGTTGTGAAAAAAAATAAAATAGTCGTACTATATATATGCAGCTGTCAGTAAAAAACATCAGTCAGTCCTTCACCATCCCACAACAAGATGAAGATTCTGTACTTCCTGTATTATCTTGGCTTATTTACATAATGTAGTGAATTAAGGATTCAGTGGTATACATGTTATTGTGAATATTTACATAATTGCAGAAAAGCATGAGTATCTGGTGCAAGTAAAAGGCTATTTCCTCAATATGAAATTGTTTAAAGCATTTTAAACAAAATATCAAAGTGTATCATTCTCAAGAAATGCTGAGTAAGTGTGTTAGAGTTGGTTACGTTACAAAGTATGAATGCAAAAACTGACACTAAAATACATTAGCATTCTCAAAAGATCTGATACCTAAATCTAAAACACAGTGAGTTTGCAAAAGAGATCTTAATCCTAATTAGAACTGCTCATAACTTATATAAAATAATATTTGCTTTTCATTTAGCCTTTTATTAATTTATTATTTTTCCTGATTCCTGGATCAGTGGCCAAACAATCCTTAATTACCAATGCAACTGTACTGGTTCCACTAGTTCCAATGTTGAGTAAACTTTACAGAACATAGTTTTACACATGAAAGCATCAGTAAGGCATTAAATACTATATATCTGAAACAAACGTTCACCATAATTAAAGCTATTTTTAATGGGAACAGCTATGCCAATTGCCCATATTTGTGAGAAGCAATGAAATTAGGATTGGTAGCAATGCTAGCATTTTTTTCTTTGTGCTCCTATGCATCCAATGTCTGCGTTTTTGACACAGATTGAAATTACTGAAAAGAAGATGTGAAATCAAGACACAAGCTACCTATGATCATAGTAGGAAGAAGAGTTGAAAACTGCATAGTTCATTTGGCTTTTAAGTTATGCAAGTCTCATTTTCTGGGAATCTCTTACATTCTACTGATTGGCAATTCAGAAAATTCTTAGATCATTTTTTGTCACTAATTGGGAACCATTTGAATTATTCAGGCAGATAAGAGATGTGAGTGTCGAATTGCATACTCTTAAGACAGCCAAGAATCAAGGTGGAATTTGACAAAAAGAGACTTAAGTTTCCCCACGACACCCTGAGACTTCTTCAGGATTTTGGTATGTCAATTAATCTCTTAGCTTTAATTTGTTTTGAAAACAGGAAAAATTGTATTTCTGTAGTCTGGAAGGCTTTAGAGATTCTAAATTTAGTACGGCTTGTAAAGCTTTTGAGAGGTTTCATTGGTAGATTTTCTATATTGTCGCTATGTACTTGCAAATATGCTCTCATTTTCTTAAAAGCTGACACTTCCTAGCAGCATTAACTCAATATTTTCAATGGACAAATTGCTAATTAATTTTCTAATGCTGTGGATGTACACTACAATTAATAACTATACAGTCCTACATAGGACAAACTACTTAACCCTTGAGTTTTGCAATACTGTGTATTGATATATTTTTCATATTATAAATATCTAATTTAAAGTTCAAAAGAGATGATGTATGAAGTCACATAAAGCATAATATGGAAAATAGGCAGGAAAAGCCCACTTCTACAGTTCATGGGATTATAGAAAACAAGTGATGTATGGTATTACCTCCTCCCCTCCTCTGTATGTTGCTTCAAAAAAAATAGCACTAACTGTAGTCCAAGCGCCAACAGTAAAGCCATTTCACCATTCTGAAAACTTCCCTAAGCTCTGATTGAACAGTTCCTGTCATGTGTGGTTTACTTCTACCTTGTTCTTCCTCTTTCTTTAGACTCTTCACATCCATTTTGTTTTGTAGCCTTTTCCTCTTATTATTGTGTCCCATTTCTTTTTCTTTTTCTTTCTTTTTTTTTTTTTTTTTCAGCTGACTGGTAGCCTCTCCTAAATAAAATCCCTCACAACTATCCAGTAATGGGCAATTGGTACCTAAAGGAACTATAGTTGTGGGTATTTTTTTGTTTTAACACTATTCTTAGCTTTCCACATCTTCTGACTTTTCCGTCCCACTGTGTCTTGAAAAGTTAAAATGTGTGTTTAAGTAGTAGTAAGATACTACTGAGGTTATTTGAGTTAAATTTAGCAGATGTTTGTTTCTGGTGTAGTTCAGAAGACTAACAAAGTCTGTTATCATTTACATCTTTGGTGTGGTCGCTATGGTGAGCTCACCAGAGATTGCAAGTATTATGAGATGGAAGGTAGGGTGACTGATTTTCAAAAATATGCATTTAAAATGTAGCAACTGCTTTGAAAAAGTTCAGGACTAGCAGGAAAATCATTTAATCTAGGAGGATATGCTGAGTAAAGAAAAAAATTAGGTTTGTAAACCAAGAGGTCTAGGGCAGGAGAATAGATGCTTGGGTTGCCTGGCAATACCTCTTCAAGTTAAGCATAAAAATGTAGAAGGGGAAAAGAAAGAGGATTGATTTGGAACAGAGGTGGCATAACCTTCTCATAGGCAGTCTCACCAAAGGAGATAGGAAGGTCCTCTAACCTTGAAACTTGAAGCTTTTTTTAAAGAAAACTGCCTAAGGCTAGAATGAACCTAGATAATCATCTTGGCTTCTACAGCTGATATTAAACTTCAAGAAATCATAAATGGCATCTAAAACAAGACATTGGATACATTAAATGACAGGATGTATTTTCTTCTTTTCTACTTTTCTTCTGTAACACCCTGCCCAGCTTTGTAATCAAGAAGTTGACACAACTTCACTAAAAATAAAATGTCTCATTTTCATTTAAAGCTTGACTATTATTTAAAATGGATTCAGGTAAATAACACACTTTTATGGTGTTTTTACTTCCTCAGAAGAAAAAAAAAATCTAAACAATGGAATGAACGCAAATAAATCATCTCATTGCCTAAATTCAAGCAGTTCTTGATGTTGTGTATATCCCATTTATCTGCAGAAGTCAGACTAGTACCTGATACACATAGTGTGTGAAGCCTGCTCCTGTATTTATGAGTGACTCTGGCAAGGAACAGATAGTGAAAGGACAACCTATGACTCGAGAAGGGCACATTTGCTTTTCAGAGAAATAAATTACTGGCTACAATTTCAGTACACAGCAGCAGGCTCTATGAATAGTTGAAAAATAACTCCTGAGTTTACAGTAATTTCCTTCACTTATCAAATCCAGACTGATGATCTGCATGTAAAAGTTTCTCTGGGATTTGTGTAAATAGGGGTTCTTCTGACCAATCATGTAGCAAAAAAATTAAATTATCATCACAATTAGCAAGAAAAGGCCATTTGACCTCCAGAGACTAGAATTTTGCTTTTTATTTTTTTAAAAAATATAAGCTATATCTTGTTTCAAAAGAATTACACTATTCAATACATAAATTATCTCCATTACAGTCTTATCGAATTAATAAATTTAAATCCTCACAGAAAAGAAACAGAAGAATGTTCATCTGACAGCAGAGCTTTCTTCTTCCTAGAGAAGAAAAAAAAAATCATATTTGACTCTATGCTCATTGAACACAGTGTTTTATTTCCAGAAAAGAGTAGGGCATGGTGGAAAAGCAGTTCAGAACTTTTAATGAGCCAGGTTATACAGGAAAAAGATTGGCAGATAAGATGTCAAGACCATAGTAAAAAAACCTGCTTTACTCACCACAAGTTTCTCACATCTTTTTTGTATATTGCAGTTTTCCAAGAGGAAGACTTGCACTTTTTCTGCGAATCCCACTTGAGGACAATAAAAACTGCTTATAATCCTGTCTGCCAGATCGCCCTCATAACACTTGGGTTTCCTAAAAATTGTTTCATTTTGATCAAAAACTTTGTTTTCACATGAGGTTAATAACTAAAAAATGTTGCCTGTAAATTCTTTAAAATATTTATTTAGAACCTTTAGATACTATAATACTGCTGTGGCACACAAAAAAAAAAAGTCGAAGTTTTTTTAAATTAGTGTTGTCATGCCCTTTTATGATTTTGTCCTGAGTCTCGTGCTTTTCAGTGTTTAATTTAAAGCTCCATCTCTTGGAAGAAATTTGCCAGACCAGATTCTTAACTTGTTCATGGGAAATAAGGTTTTAAATAAAACATTTCATGTAAAGATATTCATAATGCTATAAATTCTCACCATTTTATCTAGTCCTTAGCCCTTCACGTTGTGGACAAAATCTCAAGATCATCATCCTTGCACAATCAAATCAGATGAGAAATAAAAATAATCCAACCCTTAAGATGTCTGAAAATTCATGACTTCTTTAATTTCTTTTTTTTTTTTTTTAAACAGTCTCATGATTTATCGTGCCTGGCTTGTGATTTTTTGAGTTTCTGGTTTTGTCAGTACAGCTAAATATAGAATATTCATTCATTTTATTCAATTCAGTTTCTAAAACTTCTCTGTCAAAATCTTTCTGCTAGTACATTCAAGATTCCATTTAGCTAGCTGACCCTTTTTCAGAAAGACAATCAGCATTTTACTTGGCACAGCATTATAATTTAATTAAATTGTTCTATATATACTTTTTTCCAACAAAACTTCATAAAATTATTCTCCTTTTTTTTCTCTATTTTTTTTTCATGTTTTGCTTTCCTTAAGGCCTATGGTCTGCTTAAAATCTTTATTTAACACCTATGAAGACATTTTCTGTTTCAGTATTACTTTATTGGTGTAACTATCTACAGAAGAAGACAGAAATATCTAGGGCTTGTTAAAAAATGAAAAGCACAGAGATCTGCCAGGCTAGTGAGCAGCAGAAGGGGCTACTCATGAACGCTCCTTATTCTTTGTAGAGAGCAAAATGTGTAGTAATTAATATCATATAGGGGGTAGCACACTTTAGATAGACAAGGCAGAATGTTTTATTAATTCAGACCATGATATCTGATCCAGTAAGTATTCATCTTAATTGTAAAGTGATAAGAATTTCCAAGGAAGGGGGAAAAAAATTCTTATTGCTGAATTGAAGTTATATATTCAGCCTAGCATAACGGAGAGTAAGATTCATTTACCTCTTCCTCTGCATGTGAAAGGGATTTCTAATCTCTACAATCTTTCACTGTTTATTAGTATAATATTTGATTTTGGTACTCTCTTCATTTCTAAGATGTCAATATAAATACCCTATTCTTTACCACTGCATTGGATTCTCTCTCTTCTACCCATGCTTTTACCCTTAGTTGATCTCGTATATAATCTATACAACACACAACCAAGGCACATTAGCAGAATCGATCACGTAGTTCAACAGGGGGAAATGCAAAGTCCAGCACCTGCGGAGGAACAACCACCACAGACACTAGTGAGTGTCTACTGGGCCCCTCAGTTCAAGAAGTGGGAACTGCTTGAGAGAGGCCAGCGCAGGGCCACGAAGATGATTAAGGGAGTGGAGCATCTTCTGTATAAGGAAAGGCTGAGGGAGCTGGGGTTCTTTAGCTTGGAGAAAAGGAGACTGAGGGGTGACCGCATTAATTTTTATGAATACGTAAAGGGTGAGTGTCACGAGGATGGAGCCAGACTCTTCTTGGTGACAACCAATGATAAGACAAGGGGCAATGGGTACAAACTGGAACATAGGAGGTTCCGCTTAAATCTGAGAAGAAATTTCCTCTCAGTGAGGGTGACAGAGCCTGGAACAGGCTGCCCGGGAGGTTGTGGAGTCTCCTTCTCTGCAGACATTCAAAACCCACCTGGACGCCTTCCTGTGTAACCTCATCTGGGTGTTCCTGCTCCAGCAGGGGGATTAGACTGGATGATCTTTTGAGGTCCCTTCCAATCCCTGACATTCTGTGATTCTGTGATTCTGAGTGCTGGGGGCTGATCAGCTGGAAAGCAGCTTTGCAGAAAAGGCATCTGAGGGTCTCGGTGAATACCTAGTTGACCTTGAGCCAGCAATGTGCCATACAGCAAAGAAGGCTAATTGTATCCTGGGCTGCATTAGGAGTGTTGCCAGCAAGTCAAGGAAGGTGAGATCCTTTCCATTTATTAACTGCTAGTGAAGCCACAGCTGGAGTACTGTGTCCTGTTCTGGGCTTCCCAGTACAATGGAGACATGGGCATATTGGACAGGGTCCAACGAAGGTCCACAAAGATGATGAATGGTCTGGAACATCTCTCCTGTGAGGAAAGGCTGAGTGAATGGGGATTTTTCAGCCTGGAGAGAAAAGGCTTGGGAGGATCTTACCTACGTATACAAATACCTGAAGGAAGGATACAAAGATGAAGCCAGGCTCTCTCCATTGGTGTCCAGTGACAGTACAAGAGGCAATGGACACAAACTGATACACAGGAGACTCCATCTGAACATCAGGGAACACATTTTATTGTGAAGGTGACCAAGCACTGAAGAGGTTGCCTTGGGAGGTTGTGGAGTCTCCCACCTTGGAGATAGTCAAAAGCTGACACGCTCCTAGGCAACCAGCTCTAGTTGATCATGTGTGAGCAGGGGGCTGGACTAGATGATGATAGAGGTCCGTTTCAATCTCACCAGACTGTGACTCTGTGAAGTACTATTTTCACCTGGTTTTATTGATATATTTCCAAAATTTCATTTTTAACTGACTCTAGGTTTGGGAATTATATCTCACTGAATTTGAAGACTTAGAAAAAACATAATGAAAATCACTCTCTTATGCCTCAGTGCCTAAACATAAGTAAGACTCAACAAATGGTGAAAGGTTTTTACAGTTGGTTTTAATTAGAGTTAGTTTCAATTCTTTTTGAGTAAAATAAATATCTGGCAGATTTTTTTTTTCTTTGAAGTACTGGATTTCCTTAGTACGCAATTTGTTGTACCTACATGAGCCTAACTTCTGAAAACAGGTCGTTTATTAGAGGACTTAGACATATCATAAAAGGTAACTTTTAGTTACTTTATCTTAAAATAAATATCAGTGCCCAGTATCTTTAATGCTTTGTTGATTTATGGTCCTCAGAACAATTTTGCTGTCTTGCCAATAATTCATTCCTACTATGTATTTCAGGGAAGTGTGTTTTGAAACATAACCTTTTATATTAAAAGCTTCAATTAAATGAGGCAAATGTGCTATAATTACAACAGAGATACATGGATATGTCTCAGAGAAGATTAACTTAAAAGCTAATTTTGAACACTTAAATGTCAGTTTAGTTATTAATGGAAAATTTACTGTTCATCACAGATGATGAAATACACATCCTAGATTGTAGTCATTCCTGTGAAAATTAGAAAGTGCTGCATATCTTATAATTTGATGTCCTCCTGATTGTGTATCTGGTCTGCTCCAATGGGGACTTTCTCTGAAGCTGACTGATCAGTTTTCATGCCATTTAAGGTACAGTACATCTACTTTGAATGCCATGACATAAACATTTGCTTCTGTTCAATTAGAAATTCGTGCTCTGCATGTTTCCATTGTAATGCGTCTATCTTTAATTGCTGCATATCTGTGTAAAAAAAAAAGAAAAGAAAAAAAACGCATGTTCATATTTCGAAGAATTCAATGCCAGTATCATAGCATCATAGAATCATAGAATGTCCTGAGTTGGAAGGGACCCACAAGGATCATCAAGTCCAACTCCTGTCCCTGCACAGGACAACCCCACAGTTCACACCGTGTGTCTGAGGGTGTTGTCCAGTCTCTTCTTGAACACTGTCAGGTTGGGGCCGGGACACCTCCCTGGGGAGCCTGTTCCAGTGTCCAGCACCCTCTGGGGGAAGAACCTTTTCCTAATGTCCAACCTAAACCTCCCCTGGCACATCTTCCTGCCATTCCCTTGGGTTCTGTCATTGGTCACTAAAGAGAAGAGCTCAGCACCTGCCCCTCCTCCTCCCCTTGTGAGGAAGCTGTAGCCACCATGGGGTCTCCTCTTAATCTCCTCTTCTCCAAGCTGAACAAACCAAGTGACTTTAGCTGCTCCTCATACGGCTTGCCCTCCAAAACCTTCACCAACTTTATAGCCCCTTCTGGACACTCTCCAGTAGCTTAATATCTTTTTATCCTGTGGCGCCCAGAACTGCACACCGTACTCCAGGTGAGGCTAAACCAGCGCAGAGCAGAGTGGGACAATCACCTCCCTCACCCGGCTGGCGATGCTGTGCTGGATGCACTCAGGACACAGTACAGGCAGAGTTGGCGTGTTCCAGGTGCAAAATCTGGCACTTGCCCTTGTTAAATATGTCTGTTTAAATGGCCAGGTTTTGGTAGCAGGGAGAATACAAGGGTGGCTTCTGTGAGAACATGCCAGAAGGTTCCCACATGTCCAATGCAGCTAATGCCAGCTGGCTGCAAGATAGAGCCAATATATTCATTTTTCCTGTATTGACATTGTCTTTTAGCTTCTCACCTTCTGTATATTTATTTTTCTGATCTGTTTGGAGATCGTGATTGTATCCCTTTCTCAGCCTTCATTTTACCAGGGCAAAAAGGCTTCTTTAATAGCCACTCCTAAAACAGGCTTTGCAGTACTCTTGGTTGAATTTCTCATGTGTTTTATTTGAGTTAATTTCTCTTGAACCAGAATGACCATACTTGATTTAAACAGTATTGTGCATGACAGTAAGACCTTAAGCTCTTTTATAGTGACATTAAAAATTCTCTTTCTTTCCTGAAAA
Source organism: Caloenas nicobarica (assembly GCF_036013445.1). Lineage (NCBI taxonomy): Eukaryota > Metazoa > Chordata > Aves > Columbiformes > Columbidae > Caloenas > Caloenas nicobarica. The sequence continues at coordinate 10,490,333 of NC_088245.1, forward strand.
TATAAAGCTTGAAACATTTTTAGATTGTCTTTGCTGCTTTTCAGAACTTTCTTGCATTGGTGGTTTCTAGTCATCTTGTAACCTATTTACCCATGTTCTTTTCCTCTGCTATTTCAGACTCTCCCTCTGGATTGTGGCATCAATTCCTGTTGTTTAGCCTTAAGTTCAAAAGCTATTGAATTTCACTTCATTTCTATTATTACCATCCTCAAGGTCATCCAGTTTTTCCTACATGGAAGAGAATTTCTGATTCTTTTCTGTGTGGACAATGACTATAATTCTTTTTAATCAGAGAATCTCGTTAACCCACTCCTCCAATTTGTGCCAAGGACATCAGAAAGTGTGTTAAAAAGATTCTCTTGATGACCAGTTCTGGAAAAGATCTACTTGAAAACCCTCCCCAGGCTTGCTCTTCTGATTTTCAATGTGCTTTTTCATATTTCTTGTTTACCCGTTCTCCACAAAACGAAATATCTCAGTCTTACCCAATTCTCACCCATGTGGCACTATCTGAGATGCTTAACTAATATCCAGATAGGTAAAATGAACCTAACTTTTGAAAATGTAATCTATTATCAGTAGAAAGTTTAAGTTAATCTAGACTTGTAAATCCATTCTTTCTCATTTACTTTTACATCGGTATCTCATAATAAAGCCCATTTTTTTCAGTATTAACATTTAAAGATGCAAAAAGGTACTGGAATGGTAAAACAATTTGGTAGATGAAAGGGAAACTTAGAGTGTAACCTTGTTTTCTTTCCTCTTGACAGTGAAATGTGTGGGAGAAATGCAAAAAGGAATGCCTGTAGGGTTTTTTTGTGTCCTGAGAGGTACAAAATCATGGCCCGAAGGACAGGTCTCATATTGGGAACCTAAAATGAGACAACCAGAATATCTTTCTGTGTGCTTTACATTGGCGGTTGTCTTATCTTCTTAATCCTAGGTTTAAAGAAAAGTCTTTGATACATTGCCCACCCTCTTTTTTTTTTTTTTCTTTTTTGCTGTTCTTTAGGGCAGGGGTATCAAACTCATTTTCACCAGGGGCCACATCAGCCTCGTGGTTGCCTTCAAAGGGTGAAATGCAATTTTTGAACTATATAAATGTAGAAGTAGTTACATTTATACAGGCCTAAAATTGCATTTGGCCCTTTGAAGGCAACCGCGAGGCTGATGTGTGATACTCCAGCTCTAGGGACTAGCCTGATTAGTCGGCTGAAATCAGTAGCAGTTAGGCATCTAACTTGCTACATTTTAGGAAATGTCATTCCTGCCTATTGACATATGCAGGTGCTCATGTGCTGTTGAAGTTATGGCCCCCAGTAACTTATTAATAAAAGGAATACTTACTAATTTTCCTTTAAAAGCAGCCACCTGAACACGTGAAGGGAAATCTCCTTTGATTCTCTTGTTCGATACACTTTAATTATTCTCTTCTATGTGCTTGACAGGAAAAGGGGAAAAAAAATAGGGACAAAACCTCAAAATATTTCTCAAAAATTAAGTCTTGTGGTGCTTAGGCTTTAGCATTAACTTTAGCTTATGTCTGGCCTTTTATGAGCTTCTAACTGCTTCATACTAGCAGCACTAAATCATTACCATCACAGCCTTCTATTCTGTAACATCACACATATGCAAACTAGCCTTGAAAGGCACATTGCAACCCTAAAAGCAAAGGCAGTGCTTTCAATCTGAAGTCAAGCCGTTTCAACCAGATTCACATAATTCACTATTTATGATTTCTGCTCTTTGTATACCACATGACTTTCTCTGCACAGAATGTCAAAATAAACATTCAATCTCCTTCTGAAGACCTGGTCTTCTTTTTTTTTTTTTTCTTGTATTATCTAAAACATTTCAAATCCTCTTTTAACCAACATCTCAAGGATAAGAACAGTATTGGATGTTGTTGAATATGACTATTTTGTGAAAAATAAAAACATTAATTACAATGGATGTTTTCTGTATAACGTTATCATCAAACAATACGACAAGGTTGAGTGATGTGAACCTGCATGTAAGGTAAGTCTGTTCAAATGATGCATACCTGAACTGGATTACCAAAATAAACTACAGAGGTTGACAAAATAGTGGACAACAACGTGGATGGCAGAAGAAAAGCAGAACAGTATTTGTTAAAGTGGACTTTAACTGAAAAATCCTTCCTTCCTTCTCTGAATCTACTGTTGCATTTAATTCCAGTTATTTCTTGGTACCAGCCTGACCTGATATCAACCAGCAACTGGCTAGTCAACAAATGAAAGGTCAGATGAAGTTACTCCTTTATTAACTAATTTACCGAATAACAAGAATCTTATTCAGATTAATTTTATCAGAAGAGCACAGATAATTCAGTACTTCAAATAGAAAGGAAGGTTCCTGAGGAAATACAGAAATTATAGTATATATGACTTACTGAGCCTCCTCTTGTATTTTATTTACAAGGTGCACAGCACAATAGATGAACCTATTCCCCTGAGAGTTTTCAGAGAGAAGAGGCTGTTTCTAGGTAAAGCAGGCTAATGTTCAATCATTCTTGTTCCATGAATTACCTTAAACAAGTAGGAAGAGGTCCAGGAGAAAAGCAACTCCTACGTTAGGTCTTTTTTTAGATGGTATTAATGTTCGTTAAGGCTGTTTGCGTGATTTTAAAACTACTCTATCTGCAGTACTAAAACTGTTTTTTCACTGAGGTTAACACCCGTATGCTTATAGTTTTCTCTAAGCATTAAGACATTTGGCTGTCTATGCATAAGCAATAGAAGCATTTAGAAAGTTTCCTCAAGAAACTTAGCATAACTGTCCATTTACTGTATGCAATACCTTAACTCTGTAAACTTAGATAAAGAAACAGTTTCAATGAAAATTTCTGCATGAACTTTGTATCTAAAACATCTGTCATGATCTCTGTCTGCAGTTCTCATTTCTGTGCCCTGCTATAGAACACAGCTCAGGGGAAAAAGTATGGCAATATTGGCTTCCTTCAGAAAGAGAAGCCCTGGCACAAGGTAACTGTGTCATTTCAGTAATTTCTTCAGATAATGAAAATGGCAAGGAGTTGTTTTCCCCTGCACTATGAAGGCCAAGGTAAATAATTTATTACAGCTGGAAAGTAGCTACAAGAACAACTCTTTATTAAGGTAAAAAAAGGTCCCGTTCTTTGTGAAATTTTGCTTTTGTCTGCATTTTACACTTGCATTATTAGATTATAGAAGCTGAATACTTATGACCTTTAAATGGACTTTGGAATAGACAGTTTAAATCTGCTTTTAAAATATTTTTTCTCTTCCTGATGCTCCCTGCGGTCTTAATTTTCTCTCTTTTACACTGTATCAGTGTTCCTTTTGTAGTAGTTTGATGTTCTTATAAAAACAGCAGTCTTTTTATAAAGCTATATAACTATAAGCAATATCTCCAGTAATTACAGTTCGGTTGGATGAAAGGTTGAAAAATATGGCAAAGTGTATGCAGAAGGTGACTTAAAAATAAACAAGCAAACAAAAATATCTTCTGAATGCAGGGAACTTTTCAGACCCTTTTCTTAAGAGCTGAGCTCAAAAGAACTCTTTTTCCAACCCCTTTTTTTTTTTTAAATATTTGTCAGTATTTAAGTTCTTTCATCACTATTAAGAAGTTGAACATAATGTTCTCGCAGATGACCATACAGCTCTAGAAATTGAATTTCTTTTCTTGTCATTTATAACTACAAGATAATTAACAGTACTGAGTTTGGGAACATTCTATTCCACAGCTGGAGAAAGTAATAGATTTTCTCCAGAGCTTGAGAGAAGGATCTCTGAATCATGTCTAGGAATATTCAGTATATTTTACCCTAATTTGGGGCAAACCAAATGTTTGATTTCTTGCTTCTCATAGCATAGTAGAAGTGGGAAAGTCATGTAAGAAATGGAGCCAAATCTGACTGAAGTTATTCTACTGTATATTTTACAGAAGGGATAACTGAATTTGACAGTCAGTGGCAAAAGAAGTTGACTGCAGAATTAAGAGAAACTTCATTTAACTGCATTTACAGGAAAACTTCAATCAAAGCTATGACAATAAATCATAAATACGTTCTTACTTTTGGGAAGAGAGAAGGGGACATTTTTTTAAGAGTTTGTTAACAAAGGGTTAAAATGTTCGGAGAAAAGAAAAACATTTGTATTAACAGCACAAGCAGTTGTCTTGGTTTAATTTTGTTTATGCCTCTGGAAATGTCTAGCAAGCTTGCAGGCAATGGAAAGAAACATGATTTATAATAGATATAAAAAGCAAAGTTCCATCTTCAAGCTTGAGGGGAGGAAATAGGATTGTGGCTGAGCATAAATGTACTTCACAATTCGTGCTTCATTTCTTCTGGTGCAGCCCCATTGGCATCAATGTGTAATCTCTGGTGGAAGTTACCTCATAACTGGTTCCTGCAAATTGCGTGATCTCCTTTAGAGCTGAGGCTATAAGGCTGCTGAACAGATCACCGTGTGTCTCTGAGAAAAAAAATAATAGTTTCTTCTGTACCAGAATTATCTGATGTTGTATCACTGTATAAATTTGAACTCCTTCCATAAACTGAATACATGGGGAAAGTCCACAGATGTCGGGCTGTATGCCAGGGCTCACAAGTCATGATCGTGTTCATATGATGTAAGTCTTGATCCAGGACTAAAGAGAGACAGTGGGATCTTGCCACTGATCAATGATTTGCAGTTGTAGACTTCTATCAAATTGAAAAACCACCTGCTGGTGTGTCTCTTTTGGGAAGATGTCAATCCAATTATCTGTTAAGAGGTTCAGCGCTTGAGATATTAATGCATTTAATCAGCCTTATTTTGCTACTGCATACAGCATCTGTGTTTTCTATTTTTATAGTTAATTGGGAACCGTTTGGTGATATAGGGTATGCAAGTAAGTGCACCATACAAATATGAAGCAAAGTCAGTTGGCCTTTTTTGATTTTAAAGTTCAAGTATTAAGACATTCTATGAGAATAAAACTATAGGTAGATGTTTAAAAATTAATATCAATCTCTTTATAATTTGAAATCATTTACCTAAGTCACGTCCATGGGCTGAATGGATGCTTGAGATAGACAAATAATAAATTAGAAAAGTATAAATTAAAATGTCTTCTTTTTTTTTAAGTTCTTCAAAATTTAGACTAATCATTGGTATACTATGTTCACATTGATTACATACTTCCTACCCAAAATAAGCAGAAAGAAGAATAAATAAATTTGAGGAGGCAATGGAAAAAAATCCTGCATGTACACGAGTTAATGACAAAAAAAGAGTAACTTCAGTAGGATACCATATTCATGCACTATGCTTTCTAGCTTCAATGGATGTTTGTGAATAAGTCCTACTGAACAAAGAATAAAAATGGAGCATTGGTATTTGGATAAAAGTATAACACTTAAAAATATTAAAGTGACTGAAGTGTGAAATTTTATTCACGTTCTGATCATCAAAATTCTGAAACATTTCAACCAGCTTCATCACTTTATATGTTGGCAAGGAGATACCACACTTTAAATGCTACAGCCACATTCTTAGCTGAGATATCTTTGGAAGAGAGTTTCAATGAACATCGGGAATTTTTAGAATTTCTTTTTAATTTTTTTTAAATAGGATATTTGGAACATCATAGGAAAAGTACATTGTTCAGGAGAGATACTCATTAGTGGAAAGAGGTATTTATTTTCTTTTTAAGCATATAACTAAAACAAAAAATAACCTCTGTTACTTGAGGCCTGAAAAAGTCTTTATATCTGTTCATGCAGTTTTCTGCGGAAGTAATGCAACAGTGCTATCAGAGCCAATGCTAAAACATTAAAGATAACTCTAGGAGGTTGTTTCTGCCAAGTGACTCCCTGCTTGTTCTGAAAAAAACCCACTTCCTTACAAGACACAATAACATAACTCAAGCACACAATAATGGGAAAATGTCATATGAGGAAACATACAGGAGATGAAAATGAAGCTGGCTACTGAGATTTTCTTTAGTTGAAGTGCAAGGAGAGAGCAGAGTTTCTTGTGAAGGTGAATCAACAGTTATCTTGGATTGGAAAGGATGTTTTTACAATGTGGAGGCAGAAATGTAGCAGTCACCTCTAACCTTGTGTTCTCTTTCCATCTGTATCCAGACAGATTACTTCACAGGAAGGTTAGGACAAACACTGAAGATAACGTGGAACAACATTTGCATACACAAAATTTCTGCTGCTATTTCTACCAGTAACAGAAATTTTGTATTCAGATGCCAGTTACTTGAAAGATCTTCCTGTTTGCTTTCATCATAGATATTATTTCTGAAAGCCATTATAACTAATTATAAAATAAACAGTCTGGTAACTCCCTAGCCTCACAACGATGGACTGCTCACAGTAAGTGCTATGAGATGGCAACCTAGTTTTGGAGTAGAAAAGACTTTACATATGTAGACATGAGTCCTGCTGTGCCAATAGACATCAGGTCCGGGAAGGATTTTATTCAATAATATCCATTGTGCATCCCACAAGTTAATTGTAAGCAGTAAGACTGGTGAGACCACATCTGGAATATTGTGTCCAGTTCTGGGCCCCTCAGTTCCAGAAGGACAGGGAACTGCTGGAGAGAGTCCAGCGCAGGGCAACAAAGATGCTGAAGGGAGTGGAGCATCTCCCGTGTAAGGAAAGGCTGAGGGAGCTGGGGCTCTTTAGCTTGGAGAAGAGGAGACTGAGGGGCGACTGCACTAATGTTTATAAATATGTAAAGGGTGAGTGTCACGAGGATGGAGCCAGGCTCTTCTCAGTGACAACCAATGATAAGACAAGGGGTAATGGGTTCAAACTGGAACAAAAGACGTTCCATTTAAATTTGAGAAGAAAGTTCTTCTCAGTGAGGGTGACAGACACTGGAACAGGCTGCCCAGGGGGGTTTTGGAGTCTCCTTGTCTGGAGACATTCAAAACCCGCCTGGACGCCTTCCTGTGTAACCTCATTTGGGTGTTGCTGCTCCGGCACGGGGGATTAGACTGGATGAACTTTTGAGGTCCCTTCCAATCCCTGACATTCTGTGATTCTGTGATTCAGTGTAAAATATATTTGTATTAGTCCAGCAGATTAAATAAATTGTGTGAATATGGAGACCTGTTTTTAATGCAAGTATTTCAGATGCAAATCTTACCTTGGCTACTTATGCTTTGGCTTCCATAGTAAATTTCTAGATAAACATTAATTGTCACATAATGAAGACAGAAATATATCCTTATGTGCTGTAAAAAGTAGTAAAATACTGAAGTTTAGAAGTATGAATGTTAGTGCTATCATTTATATGAACAAAACATGATATAAATTAATTTAAAACAATTCCATTTTTTTTAGGTTACAAGTGGTATACCACAACAAACATGTAAACACTGACATGTTCCATTAAGGTTTTTATCCTGTAATTTACAAACAAGTATCAGCAGAATATTGTGGTCAGTTGATCTGAGCTGTTGCCAGGCACCTGCCCAGCCACTCTCTTCCCACTTCTCAACAACATAAGGGAGAGAAAAAAAAATCTTGTCTGTCCAGACAAAGAGAAAGAGATCACTTACCGGTTACCATCACAGTCCAAATGGGCTCAATTAATTTAATTTATTGCCAATTAAAATTGAGTTGGATGGTGAGAAATGAAGACAAAAATGAAAACATCAACGCCCACTATTTTTTCCAAAACTCCATTCCTTCATTCTGACTCTTCTATCTCCTCTCCCTTCCAGCGGTGCAGGACCATGGGGAATGGGGGGTTGTGGCAGTCAATAACAGCTCCTTTCTGCTGCTTCTTCCTCCTCACACCTTTCGCTGCTCCAACACAGGTCCTCTCCACAGGCTGCTGTCCTTCATGAAAAACTCACAACAGTGTGGGAGCAGATATGACAGCACCAGCTGCAGTTCCTCTCAGGAGCCTTCTGTGATGTAGGTCCTTCTCATGGGCCGTAGCTTCCTTGGAGAATATTCACCTGCTCCAGGGTTGGGTCCTCCACGGGTTGCAGTGTGGACATCTGCATCATTTCAGTGATGCCAAATGATAGGATGAGGGGCTACGGGCACAGACTGAAGCCAAGGAGGTTCTATCTGAAAATGAGGAAAAACTTCTTGCTTTGAGGGTGCCAGAGACCTGGAACAGGCTGCCCAGAGACATTGTGGAGTCTCCTTCTCTGGACACATTCCTGTGTGATCTGGTCTAGGTGAACCTGCTTTAGCAGGTGGGTTGGACTAGATGATCTCCAGAGGTCCGTTCCAACCCCAACCATCCTGTGATTCTGTGATTCTGTGGTCTTCTCCATGGGCTCTGGTGCCCTGAGCATCTCCTTCCCATCTTACTTTTCCAGTCTTGATGTCTCTGCTGTTTCTCAATTTTTGTGTTCACTCCTCCTCTGCCTGTGCGGCGTTTTCTGCCCTTGGCTCAGCAGGTTTTCCCCGAGGTGCCACCATCCTGCCCAAGGGGCCAGCTGGGCCCTGCGGGGGGTCAGCTGGAGTTGGCTGGAACCAGCTGTGTCCAACTCGGGGCAGCCCCAGCCACTCCTCACAGCCCCCGCAGTCCATGCCTGGGCACGGGCACCCGATAAAGGCATATATGACTTTAAAAGGAAATTAAGCAATTCCTTTAAAAAAATATTTTAGTAAAATAAGGGTCAATAAGGTTCTGGGCAAGAAGCTGACCTTTTAGAACCGATGAAAATAGTCTGAAAAGTGTACAGTTCTAAAACAGCTATGAATGTAATTTACTAAAGTGTCACAACAAACTTGATAATAAGAGAATTAAGTATTTTCTGTTTAGACTTGCTCTCTGTTATGTTTTAATGGACACGTGAATTTTGAAGTTAAATTTCTCAGACCCAAGTTGTACAGAATGTATGGAGAATCTGACCCACTTTTGCTAACATAAAGTCTTCAGGACTTTGAAGATACTGGATAAATTATATTTGCAAATTTAACATGATTTCTGAATGGCATGTTTGTACCGCACATCTACAAAAGAAGCACATGGGAAGTGAAATTTTTAAACAAAAGTTCTGAGCTGAAGACAGAAATTTATTTTTGCTGTTCTTGATTTCACAGAGGTTTTTTTTGTTTCTTTGGTTAGTTGGTTTTCCCTGTTTGTTTTAGTGATCTGTTACAGGCATTGCAGTGAACATACAGACTTGAAGAAAATTGCTTTGACTCTGCAAAGTGTGATGGCCTTGATACCTTACCACAACAAATCTGAACATGTCAAGGTGGCAGCCATTTCCCTAGCACTGAACTGTAGTATTGATCCAGACATGAGTCCGGGTAAATGCATAAAAACACTTCAACAAACTCGAGAGCCAGGAAATCAGCAGATCTCAAAAACCAATTGGAAGTTGCTAGTTTCAACATAAACTTCAGAAACTGGCCAGCAGGCTGTTGAGGTGAAAATATGACAACCAAAGTTTCAGTTTTCCAATCCAAAGTTGATATCTTCAGTCAACGGAGACAACTAATCAATTATCGGGCTTGTATGATGATGAACTATCAGAAACTTTCTTCATACTATTAGTCAGCTGCTGAATTGTGTCAAAATGTGACATTGCTAATGAATGAAGCGTGAATGATTTGTTGCTTGCAGAGAGGACATCTCCCTTGCCCAATATACGTATGTTTTAGCATTATTTATTTTGCATGTGGCTGTGGAATATATTGAAAGGTCACTATGAGAGTTAAAGCAAAACAGAAGTAAGTACAACAGAAGTAAGTATCTTTACAATGTAGTAGTCTAATCTTCAACTATGTGACTATGTGATCAGGGAAAATACTATAACTTTTCACAGGAATTTTCACAATATTTAAATGCTTTTTCATATATTAATGGATAACTTGCTTGTATGTCTGTGTAGTGCAAGTTTTTGTGTTCTACAGGTGTACATATATATGGATCTATCTAAGCATAATATCAAGCAGCGTCAGACTTTAGAGGTATTGCAGCAACAGGATATCTGTCTCTAAAGGATTAGGTACTGGTCATGCATACAGTTTTGTGTCATGGTGGAAACAGAAGCCACTTCATTTGAATACCAGCTTGGGGAGTGTCATTCCAGCACTATCTGGTTTTCTGTCTATAGGAGCTTTTTAAGACCCATCTAGAATGTGTAATCCCTACTATGGATTTGTATGAGGGCAGTTGGTAGAAATAAAAGAACAACTGTAACACTAAATTTTATTCCACTTGAAAAGAGACATAAGAAATTCACAGACCAAACTATACACGTGAAAACACATTGAATAAGCTCACTCAACTGCTAAAGTTACAGTAAAGAAAAACAACAACAACTGAACTCATAGGCATTTGCCCAACCAGCTCAGTAATCTTAATCTATAATCCTCATATGATGTAATCTGCTTTGGTCTATCAGAAGCAATCATGCTAGATCAGCTCATTCTAGCTATGGTTTGAGTTTGTTCTTTTACATTCTACTGAGAATTGAGAGGGTGAAAAAAAAAGTGGGTAAAAAAATATTAAGGCTGTGAATATTAAAAAACCTTTCGTCCTTCAATGAATTTAAGAGTTTGCAGAAGATGGCAAATACTTTGGGGAAGTTATTGTGAAGAAAGCAAACATATTTTTCTAGTCATAGAGCCATTGAAACTTTATATATATATATATATATATATATATATATATATATATATATATATATATAAAAGACACTGATAAAACCAGTCCACAAATACATATTGCTAACTAAATGAGAAATCCCACCTCTCCCCCCAGCTCATTCCCTTAGCTTCCCCGAGGAACGGTGGTTATTAGTTGTAAGAGATGGTTAGAGAAGAGCTCAGACAGGAGATGTAAGTGTGCACTGGCAGCTCTCCAGAGTTGGGTTTGTGTGTGTGTGTGTGTGTGTGAGCAGGGCACGGGCAAAAGGTCTTTGGATCAGGGCCAGCTATGGTCTAAATCTTTTTTGTTCACATGCTGCCTGTAACAGCATTAAGTATATTAGTGATAGTTTTCCAAATTAAAAAGGATTGTTTGAAACCTTACATAATAAACTAGTCAAGGACATAATCAAAGGTATAACACTATGGTATATTCCTGCCCTGAAAATAATTATTTCCTTTGTAAAATATATCTTGAATTGGCTAAATCTTATATGAGGCTGTTACGTTATAAAACAGTATGTGGAATCAAATTACTCTCCTGCTACATTCAGTTGGAATCACTGATTTTGCAATCTGTGTTCAGTATTAAGAGCTACAGAAAATACTCAGTTGCGCCAGGGAGGATATGAAGAGATTAGAGAGACCAATATATCACAGACTAACCTCTTTGCTCTGGACATTCACAGGGACAAAGGCAATTCTCATTCTACTGCTACCTGGAACCACTAGATATGAAGACAAAAAAATCAAGATTGCAAGGAAAGATGAAGTTTAAGGTAAGCAATTCTTTTATCAGTTATATTTTTTCATGTTGAGCACCTTTTCCATATTGAATTATGAACGTTTTATATTTTTTTAAAAGAAAAAGAATCTCAGGAGCTGAACAGTAACTAGTAGCAACTAACTCACCTTTTAAATTTCCTTAGTGGAATTCCTAACTGATAGTACTTTTGATTCAAATTTTATTTCAATTATGGTAAGAAAGTTACTTGTAGCAAAGAGGTTAAAAATCAGTGTATTATTAGGAGTGCTTGAAAAATATCAAAAGTTTGTATGGGTACATAAATATCACATGCTAGAAAACAGATAAACAACATGCAGTTTTTAGCTTCATAGCAGCATATAATACATTGAAAGGCATTGTAATCTTATATAACATAATCTCTCATTATAATTAATTGTTTCATAAAATAGGTTAATAGTAGATAATAAGTAATAATTAAACACTGCTTGTATGGCTTTTTTTGCTTGTCCCAATGGATGATATTATCAGCTACATTACTTTTCTAGTATTTTCAAAATGTATACTAAATTTTTAGGGTTATATTAAAATTTCTGTTTGTTCTGTGAGTTACCTTTTTGTGGCTGTGTTCTCTAACAGTGGGACCAGCAGTTCTGTGAGGGCATTTAGAATATCATGAACACTAGCTACACACAGTTAAAACGTAACTTCACACTGTGGAGAGAGTGACATTTCTCAAACGTGTTTATGAACAGCGACGTAAGTGTCTTTCAAATTTTTACTTGATAAAGAGGAAAGAGGAAGAAAGAATAATTACTAGGACAAACAAGGATGGGAACAAAAACTGAAGAAAAATAACCGCTTTAAGCCTAATACTGCAGTCTTAACTGTTGTGTAATATTCTTTAAGTGCACATAGAAGGGCACTACCCAATTAGTTATATTGCTAAATGTTACTGTTTTGCATTGCTGAAGTTTCATGTACTTGAAAAATGGTTTCAAAAATGCTGTCAAGTAGGGTATTTTGATCTCTTGGGAGGTATTGTGAGCCTCATTGATCAAGATATTTACTACCTCTAGAAATTTCTAGGATCTTGAAAACATCTGGTGAAAAAGTATTTAATCTATCCTTTATTTTATCAATTAAATAGTAAATTTATACCACAAATGCAGTTTGGATCAAAATTTATTGAAGGCACTAGGTCTTAGACTACTTATAATTTATTTACAATAAATTTTCTTAAATACCAATATAAAATTAGAGCTCTTAAACAGAAATCAATAGAAGCTGAGTCACAAGAGCAGGAGTTTAGAATTGAACTGGCCTTTGAAACTCATATTTTAATGTTATATACAAACCTGTCGACTCTGTAAGGGAAATTTTATGCTTATGATTGCAGTGTTTTGGCAAAGAATACTATTTTTTTAGTTATTGATTTTTTGTGTACTAATCTCTCTCTCTTTTTTTTTTCCTTCTTTATTCTCTGCTTAATCTTCCTATGGTTTTCCTTGGTGTCTACAGGAAATTTGAGAATGAGAATAGAAAACTGCTCAGTTGATGTCCTGGGCAGTTCAGGGCAAAAATGAAAAAAATAAGGCAAGGTGGTATTCCTCTTGTACTTGTGTGATCTGCATGATAGCAGAGAAAACATTTCTATCTGCTAAATAATTCAGTACATCCAGAGCGGAGTGAGTCAGGAACTTCTGCTAAGGAGTTAAGCAGGGACTTGGCTGGGAAGGGATTTGAAAAACACTTAAAAAAAAAATGTAGCTATTCTTTAAGGAAAAACTGAGTAAGGATCATAGAAAGCTAAGAAGAAACAGAGATAGCTGTAAGTTCAAACTTGAGACTACTGGCAGTTGTTAAAGCTTGGTCTCTTAAGAATTTTGATTTGCTAGATCCGAGTTGTTTCTGGAAGGAGATATCTTTAACAAATGTGGAATCTTGGCTGTGTTGTAGATTTCCTTTATTTTATTTTGTGAGGTTTTAGGTCTGGAGTGCATAGTTAATAGCAAAAATGGCTGAACTAGAATATGTCTATGAAATCTTGGTATGTAAATGAAACTGGATGAGAGTTATGTCTTTGACACAGATGAAAACAATTACCTTTATAGGGCTGTTCTTCCATTGTGTTTTTGCTGCAGGCAAACTCAGGAATTATCCTGGTGAAAGACCTAAAAAGCATCTAGATTACATTTTACAAAGATGAATCTTAGATTTAAAAATCACTTTTCTAGGTCAAAAGGAAAAATGTGAACGAAAGGAGAGGACATCAATTTATTTAGCATTGACCCTGTAGGTGTGTATTTTCTCTAAATCTTTGCATAAATCCATTATTTTCATGATAAAATGTTTTATCTTCTCTACAATCACAGGACAGTCAAACACGCTGTGGTAAGGAGCAAAGTTGAGAACTCAGAAGGTCATACCCCACCTCTCCCACAAGAATCCCAGGGGAAGTGCTCCGCTACTCTTTGATTCTGTTCTTTCTGTGGCTTCTGAGTTATAGCTGGCTATTTTTACTTGTGTTTTTGTGAATGTATTACGGGTGTTAAGGGAGTTATACATAGACGGAACAATGACTTGTAGATACTCCAGGGCAGAGGAGGAGGAGGATGAGATGAAAGGAGGGAGAAGATCTGTGTGGGAGGGAATATTTTCTTGTTTCAGCCGAAATTGTATATTCATCTGTCTTCATATCCTCAGAACTTCTTTGTGTGAACTAGTCCAAAAGACTTTAGGAGCTGTTAAGAAACTTAACTAAATCTGCTACAATTCTTAAGCATCTCTGTGCTATATGAGTGAATTCTGTTAAAGTGGAAATTATGTTTCAGGTGGTAAGAGCTGATCTGAGAGGCTAAAATCAATGAATGCAATATAAAAAGTATTTAAACCCAAATGAGTGAGGTTTATTTAAAACTGGATTAATTTATAGTAGTAATTTAAAACTCCTTATGAGTTAGTTATGTTTTTTGCTAGATACTCTTTATGTAACAGTCAGGCTGGTAAGAGAAATAAGCTGGATATTTTTATTCAGTGTGTTTGCTGCTGTTCTGCAGTCTTATCTGTGAAATGACTGTATTTTTTTGTTGTTGCTACTGCTTTGGGAAACCTTGTAGCTGAGTTAGATCATAGGCTTGCTTGTGACTTTGGTGCTGTATGATGTGAAACATCGAGGTTTTTAATGGTATTCCACTGAACTACTGAAACACAGTTGAGTCTCCATCCTTGGAGATATTCAAAAGCTGTCTGGACATGGTCCTGGGCAACTGGCTCTAGGTGGCCCTGCTTGAGCAGGGGAGTTAGACAAGATTGTCCAGAGGTCCCTTCCAACCCCAGCCTCTCTGTCATTCTGTGATTCTGCAAACGTTCCAAAAAAACCATAAAAATATGATTCTGCCACCTGGCCCATGACTGGCTTGTTCATTTTTCAGAAGTACTATTTGAAACAGTTCACATAGTCCTTTTCCTCCATGCCTCAAGCTGTTAGAAAGACTTTCCTGTGAAGCTTAGGATGTGTTCTTGATCTTAACTGCAGGTGTTATTTGCACTGGATGCCAGGGGCCTGTACTATAACGGAAGAGAACACTTATAAGAAAGGCTTATAAACTTTACCTTTCAAGAAGGCACTTAAATTCAGCTAAAAGTATGGAGACATCTAAATTGTAAGTAAGCTGGCTGGCTGGCTTCCCATTTAGTTAATGGAAGCTTACACCAAGCTGGTTCTTTCTGAGGTATATACTGCTCCCCTGAATCATGTGCCCACAAGGAGGCATGCAATGCCATTTAATATGCCTTACAGTAGGGCTGGCAGGTACAACTGAGAATTTATAAAATAAATTGTATATCTTATAAAATATCTTAATCTCTCCGCTTTGACAGCTGAAGTCTAAGTGGCATATAACATGTTATGCAGCTGAATCCCATCTGTTGTTCACCTGGCTCCCCCTTTATGTTTTATGTACTGGCTCTCCTCCAACTACAATGGGAGTCTGAACACTTAGCTCACACGTAGAGTCCATCTGAAGGCACTTACATGTAGGTACCCTAATTTAGTTAAATCCAGCCCTAGAATCTAATTGCTTGGTGGAAAAATGCTGATAAGGACTCTGATATCTGAATGATTATTTATAGAGAGCAAAAACTGTTGGGAGAAGTGGACTTCAGGGCACAAGGGAGTTTTTTTTTCCCAGTCCACTAGAGCTAAAGCTGCTGTTGTTCCCTGTTTGAAGTCTACCCAGTAGGGAGGCCAAGCGTGTGTCATTAGAACACATGCACTCAATTACTCTCTTAGTACAGACACAGCCAACAGATGTACCCAAACAGAAAGATAGTGCCTTTATATGTGCTCCTTTGTGAACTAGGAGCTATTTCTAGTGTCAAGAATATAAAGCTTCTGAGTACATATCTAAAAAGAAGGATAAATTTTCTTAGTCCTGAATAGGTACACTTTCTGGGATAAAGGCTGTTGTTTATTTTGCATGAAATGAGCAGTATCC